>NC_137695.1:111040395-112240395 GCF_964034855.1 Anser brachyrhynchus
CTGTGAGGTAACACCCGTAGAGTTTTGGTGAAATGCCAGACTGGTCTCCATGTTGCATCTTGAATCTCTTCATAAGTGCACATTCATTATCTGTATTTGTTCCCTGTGCAGAAATACCCTGAATATTACTGGAGCTATACAAAACAAGTAAAGGGCACACTACCATGAGACTGCCAAAAGCATATGGCATTCATTTATTCCATTATATCTCTCTTCCCCTTCTCTAACATTTTGTTTGTCACAGAAGTACTATTAAAATAGACAGAAGCAAAGGAATATTTCATGGCTGATCCTCTTGGGATTCCTACCTACACAATAAAGCCATGCTTAGAGGTGAGTATACACAGAACATCTGTTGTAAGGTCGTGGTTTTTTTTTTTCCTAAATTAAGTCATGTTATTTCACTTATTTTTAATAATCATCTTTTCCAGCTAAGCATATAATTCTGGAATAAACATTTGCAAAGGTTATTTAAACAAACAAAATTAAGTGGGATTGATCATTGAGTTCAGCTTAAACTCTAATGATCTATGAAGGACCAAATAACCTATAAAAATGTAAACAGTTTATTTTGTCACAGGAGGCTTCTCTGTTAATACCTTTAGTTTCTCACTCAATTGTTCTTATTTCCCCATTGTGCGTGTGGATGCTTTGCTTCAGCAAAATTCAGCTATGTCAGTTTCTAAGCTCCACACATGAAAACAGATCTCTTGACTGCAATGAGCGTGAAAGTCAAAGTGCACCAGGGCAAGCCTGAATGGAGACCTGGGCCTAGGGGCTTTCAGCACCACCCACCCCTCAAGAAACGCATACATACTCTTGAGGCTCTCCCGGAGATTCGTTTCCTCCTGCCTTGTCGGTGCACACTGGTGACCATTCAGACAGAGCACACATATTAGAAATACCCAAGAGGACTTCATGGTCTTTCTGTTAAAGAAGCAGGTTGATAAAGTTAGATGTAAGCATCTTTGTGATGGCCAAATGCCTAGGTAATTTTTACTAAGCATAATACAAGTCCCTTTATTTTTGTCTCTAACTATGGTTTCTCAGATCTATAATATACTCCTAAATGCTACTGTTAGTAAAAACACGAGTAAGAAGGTGACCTCATTCGTACTCTATTTATTCATACTAATAGATCAATTCCACTGAGTTTACACAGTGGTGTAACAGAACCAGGGCACAAAAATATAAAACTGGAAGATTATGAAGCTCAGTCTGTCTCTTGTCTCTTACACTAAAAGCTTTTTACTCTTTTTATTGTTAGTTTATGTTATACACGAATCCATGCTAAACATTATTGCTAGGTTTTGAAAAGGAAATTTCTAGAATATTGTTCCCCTTCTTATCACCAAATATGTGTCCGCTTTCATTGTCCTACAGGATAATACTTAACATAGCAAAGGCAGTAATAGGTGTGCTAAGAGGCTGGCAATTAGATCAATTTTATAAGTAAATGTAGCAGCAATTTAAAGAAATTCCTAAAAAAAAAAAAAAAAAAAAAAAGGAAAAAATGACTTTTGCTATATTTCCCTCCCAAATACAGCTACAAGAGAAAGGTTTATTTTTTAGAAACCATGCAACTACACTTTATAGTTCTCATCTCATGAAGTAAACGCGGTGTTTACGTTCCTTCTTGTTAGGCAGTGCAGCCTTCTGGAAGATGCAATTATCAGCTGCAAGTGCATATGTAAATGAAGAGCTGGGATTTATCTATATCCTGGATTTACTTCTACAGTCACTTGCACATTTTACCTTTACATTTATAATTAAAGACTGATTAACTTTGCAAAGAAATACAAACCCATTACCAAAGAAAAGTTAAAAGCAGCATATTTACCATTAATACTGGAAACACGTCTTCTGAAAAATTGCTGCCCGCGTCAGGAAGGGCTGGGGCTGCGCTCTGATCTAATTGCTCAGAGTGACAGGGATTTTGCCATGTTCGACTTATCTGATGACAAGGTACTTAATCCTATTAATGGGACATATTGTCATTAGGCCGGGGGGGGGTTGCTTCTATGGGACTTCGTGCTCAGCCGTGTGGGCAAAACCACTAGGGGGAGTGTTGGATAGAATTACATAATTGAACGCGAAGTGGATCTGCTATTTTTCGGTAGTCCTCTATTCTTTACAGATTTTCAGTCATCTTGCTTTTTACCTTAGGAGACATCTGCAGCTTATGTTCTTAGTGAAATTGTTACAATTAGTTTGGCTAAAAATAGCTTCCAACATTTAATCTCTTCAGCTGTAAAAAACATTGAATTACGTCACGGCTTTCTTCATATACCTTCTGAAGATACAGAAGTTGAAAGAATTAGGGAACCCAGGTGCAGTCTGGCATATGAGTAGAGTCTGAGATGAGATAAGCAAATCTTGGCATTTTGTATATCATTATTCTTGCTGATGTTTGGGGGTTTTGCCCCCTTAATGATTTTCTTCAGTAAACCCATGTGTCTGAAGTACATCTGGGTTCTGAGCTGCATGAAGTTTTAGATACTTTGAAATGAGATACTTAAATGCTAGCAGATGCTTGATATAAAATATGCACGAGTATTGTTGGCAGGTCATATCGCACCTGTGATGCTCACCAGCAGTACTCCCTTGAAGTCAAAGAGGGGACAGTGAAAGTAGACGTATGTGGTTAGTGGTCAGTAACATCGGTTTTAATACATCCCTTTTGTTTGTTTGTTTACCTCATAGTTCATAAGAGTCAACTGGTGATTGATGGTCAAGGTCCAGTAAGACTAGTGGTGCTTAGGCAAGGGACTTGTTTTTTCGTTATTATTATTTTTAAAAACATGTCAGGAAGAATGGAGAACCCGTTAGCTTTTAATGGGAACTGCAAGTCCTCGACTTGCATTACATATTCATATAGCTCCACTCTCATTTTCTGAAAATGATGTAGGGGAGGGCAATTCATTTTTTGTTTTAATGTATATGAATTGCTGGTTCACTGAAATACTGCTGACTTCTTGACCAAGATTCATCATTGCACAAAATATTTCAAATTATCTTTTGTGACTATACCAAGCAAGCACCCTTGAAGGACTTGCAGTCCCCTGCCAGGAGCAGCCTGACTCAATGTAGACAAAACTGTACTTGATCTAGAGTAAAAATGGCAGTCCAACAGATCGCCCAAAGCTCATAGCAATTTGCAAGAAAGCAGCCAGCCTCAGCCCCATGGGGAGGGAGACCAGCATCCCTGCCAAAGTGTGGAGAGGCTGGAGGCCGCCTCAGGCACAGATTCCACAGCTTGTTTTCAGAATTGCTCTTCTTCTGAACGCCCATGTGGGTCCACAGTCAAACACATTCATGCACCTTGCAACGCTAGTCCTTAAGGGAAATCAGTGCTAAAGCTAATGCTGAGACATGAAGCCTCATGCATGTCAGGCTCTTTTTTCTCAATTCTGTTGATTTTGAACATTGTGAAGTGTGTTGCATTGTCTTAGGTGTTATTCGTCGTCTTATTATACCCACTATGTAAGCAAAAGGAAATAAGCATTTTTATATAGATCTATTCATTAAAAAAAAATCCCGATTCTTTGCTCGAATGTTATTTTTTATATATATGATGGTTGAAATAGGAGGTATAAGAAACCTAGGAAATTTCAACCTGAAGACAAAATTATCTATAGCTAATATGCCTGTTAAAGTTAATCTTGGACTTATATTTAATCTTTGAAGTGCACTTGGGAACCCAACACTCTGTTCTTGAAAGGTAATTACTAGTAGTGCTCACTCTGGAAATCATTTCTCTCACATTTCCATTTTGAATTTAATTAAACAGAAATCTCCAAAATTATAACTTCAGGTTACATATCAAATATCCATTCTATTTTCTTTTAATGTTTCAAATCTGTTCTGCACTGACCCATTGTGGATATCTCCAATTTTTGTATCAGCTACAATGTTCAACTGTTTCCTCTTAATGTGTTATCTTCTTCTGAATTTGAGTGATTCACTCACTCACAGTGTGCCATGTCACCACATTATGGTACTGACATGCCTATTTTTTCATAAGCTAATACAAGCAGATGATTCAGAGCATACTGCTGTGGCTGCAAATTAAGATATAGTTTTGTAGCAACTACTCATACTGGACACAGTCTGAAGACGCCTTTATGAGCAAAGCCTCTTTCTCCCCAGCCCAACAGTTATTCAAGTACTGCTGTATGTTTACTGAAAGTAATAAGTATATATTGGAAAAAAATATAAGAAAATAACTTGAAAAGGGATTTGCAGAAAAACAGGGTTTTTGCAAGAATCTGATAAATTGAAACTGAAATAATTGCAATGATTCAGATCAACATTAAACTTGAACCTAACTGAACTTTAGCAATGGGAGTTGTAGCTGATTTTTGGAGTTGCCTTCTGTCCTACTGGATGACCTCCACAAATGTATAACATTTTTTCACAATGTACTGTGACTTCTCCCTTTTTGTTGATCCATTCCACCTGGCAGGATTAAGAATCAAGAAATATGTTGAAATGGAATTTCCTGTGTTATACATTAGCTGTGGGATTTTGTTCCGGTTTTATATTTATACAATTATTTGCTGTTTGGAAGAGTTGTTTTCTACTATACATTTTCACATTTATGCCTGAGATAGGCCAGTCGTTTAATGATCATGCTGAAAGTATGGTTACTTGCTTTCAGACTTCACGAGCCATGCAAAGTGCTATACATCGACATTAATTCTCTTGATACTTCTATGGAATAGTCCCCAGTTCTACCAAATCTTAATTAGCTTTATTTGTAAGCACACCATTAGTTCCAGTGCTTTCAATTGAAATTAAATCCTACTGGGGGCTTATTGTCTAATTACATGCCTAATCTAAAGCACGCAGAAAGCTTTGCTAGCAGTTCGTATGGTTTTTAAGGCTATAGGAATTGAAGTTTTTATTTTGTTTTGTTCTGGTTTTAATACTTTCCAGTACTTCAGGAGCCCCTAAGTGGTTTCCACTTTCTCCTGTCTTTCAGAGGCCATGGGAGCCCTCCTTCGGTCTGACTTTGAGCTTTACCTGAGTAGTTGAAGTTAGGAAACAAGGTTCCTTCCTCAGCCGGGAGACAGATGCTCTCACTCATGCTGGAGGGACTAAGGAGCTGAGGCTACCCTAAGTTACATAGCTGGAGTTAGACCAAGCTACATATCTTGTAAATATCTTGTAAATATCTTGTAAATATCTTGTACATCTCTTTAGCGTGACACAATCTCAAAGTTCATGAGCCCCAAAGCTCGGAGCTGCGCCGATGTGATTGCCCTGTCTGGAGGAGGTTCAGGCAAGGCCACATCAGGGCCCTGCACTGTGCTCCATGCAAACACGAAACCAGCTGAAGGCATGAAATCAGCATGCATAGCTTAGTGCATCACTAATTAATGTGTCTTTATTTGAAACTATTAAGCTTTTGATGCCAGAGGGACCATCTTCACAAGTTTTGTTGTGTTTTAAAACGTACGAGACTGATTTTCTTTTGCTTATCTATCCATGGACATTCAGGAAGACTATAAGGTGTGGAAAAAATCTTCCACTTCACTGCTGAATTTTTTTCACAAACACTCCAGGGCTTTGACACAAAGCTCTAAATGCCAGTCCCAGCAGTAAAGTGACGTCTGTTGTTCACAGAGTTGTGCAAAGTTTCTTAACGTCTAATCCAAAGCCTCTACACAGAAAGGAGGGATCAATCAAGCCAGTAAGCGATAGCAATATACGGAACACTGTATTTGGGAAGACAAACTTATGAAGTAAAGGGATTTAAATACTTTTAAGGACCAGAGAATGAAAGCTTTAGAATTGAATGTAAGACAATATGAAGTTGAAACCTAAAAATTATGTGGTTGTCTTCAGAATTTGTGCTTGGGATATCAGCTAACTATTGAACTTGGAGTAGCACTATTACTTGTGTTATGTTATCAGCAGGAGATATCAAAGTCAGTGCAAGGATAACAAAATGAGTTAGAAACAATTTATTATAAATCTGTGAAGCTAATCTGCATGGTACAGTTACACAAACAGATTTCAGGAAGCATTTAATATTAAAATGCTGAAGTTTTCAACCAGATGTTTTGCAAGGATTTAGTTTCAAGCTTCCCTAGGAACATTAAAACAAAAAAGTTTTATTGCATGCAGACATGTAATATATCAGCTTTCAGCCTGCAACTCAAAGGAACAGGGTTCCTCATGTGTTTTCATCTGGTTTGCTTAAACATATCTTCATCATTCAGTTCTGTATCAGCTAGTTAAAGAGCGGTTGCTCGTTGGAAACAATTCTGGAGTTTAATGAAATTAAGATGAATGAATTATCAGTGCATAGTTTGTGAGGTGCTGAACAACTCTTGAAGATGCTGCTAACTGCCCCAATCTGCTGGTTTCTTGAAAAGTTAATTGAAGGCATTCACGATAGGGCCTTAATAATATTCAGCAAAACTGGAAATTGCTTTGGTGAAGAATAATCCTCTGGCAAGAAACTTGGCTTCTTGCTTCTGCTGCATTTAAAGTGGAACCGGCTCTGGTGCCTGAGGGTTCGAAAGTCCAAAGAGGGATGTCTGAAGATCACACTTCCTCAATATAACCAGTAAGAGAACAAACACAGCCCCCTTGCTTGCAGTAGCACGGAAGTGGAAGGAGTAAAGCTGGAATGCTGCCTGAAGTTGTCTTTTTCTCCATTTCAGATATTAGAAGCAATTTCTAAGAAGAGCATTACTGCAATTAGAATTAATGACTTCATGCTCCTAACAGTTCTTGCTTAATTGCCATTGCACATGTTTTTACAGCTGTCCTTTTATATAACTAGTACACTGCCCCGTGCAGCTGCCTCAGTACTCAGAGCTTTTAAAACTGCGAAAAAACAACATCAATTACAGAGACCTGACAAATGGGTGGAGAATAAAAAAGAAACACACAGTTCTGAGCAAATGAGAATTAGCAAATGAGATTAAAAAAAAAAAAACAGAAAGAGAAATGAAGGTGAGACATGAAAGACCACAAGGTGAGACATGAAAGACCACAAATGCCAGGTGAAACATTGATGAGGACAACCTCTCCAAATGGAAATATATGAAGTAAAATACAATTCCATATTCCCCACCAACGGATAATTCTTTCTTGCACACAGCAAAAATGTAGAAAGCCCATGAAGGTGCACATGTGGCAGCACAAGAGAAGTACATATACCTTAAAATCCTTCCTCTTTCCTCCTGTTTCCTTCTGCTCTGGTATGAAACCATTTGGGTAAAGTTGGGAATTTGCTGATGCTTCAAAGTTCTTAAGACATTTCCAGGTGCTGTGAAATACTAAGGACTAAGAAAAGAATATGGGAATTTTCAGTTTGGATTTGAGTGTGCACAGTGTGCACCTCAGCCGCTGAGCTAGGCTTTCTTTGTAGCCAACCGAGAGCTTTAATCTAAGCCACAGTTGAACTGACCTGCTGTAGACCTTGACCTCAGAATTAGCTGAGTCACAGTTTGGAAGACCCTATTTTTGTTGCAAGTAGAAAGTGAATGTAGCAGACTAACCTAAATGTAGATCTCTAAAACTGGGACAGATGAATCTCATTGATATGACATGCAGTTTCAGCACGACCTGGCTTATTTCTAAGTGTTTGCCAACAGCATCCTGAGCTGCATTAAGAAGAGGACTGCCACCAGGCCATGGGAGGTGAACCTTCCCCCCTACTCAGCACTGGTGAAGCCACACCTGGAGTGTGGGATCCAGTTCTGGGCTCTCCAGCACATGAGACATGGAGTTACTGGGTCAAGTCCAGTGAATGGTCATAAAGATAATTCAGGGACTGCACCATCTTCCATGTGAGGACAGGCCAAGAGAGCTGGGACTCTTCAGCCTGGAGATCTTCAGGGGGATCTTATAAATAAGTATAAATAACTGGTGGGAGGGAATGAAGACGAGAGAGCCAGACTCAGCGGTGCCAGTGACAGGACAAGAAGGAATTGGGCATGAAGTAAACACATGAGGTTCCATCTGAACACAAGAAAATACTTTTTATGGTGAGGGTGGTCACACACTGGAAGAGGTTACCCAGAGAAGCTGTGGAGTCTCCAACTGTGGAGGTATTCAAAACCTGATGGGACATGTTTCTGGGTAACCTTCCTTAGGTGGTCCTGCTGGAGCAGGGGGGTTGGACCAGATGATCTCAAGAGGTCCCTACCAACCTAAACTATTCTTTGATTTCCTGTTAATATTTGTATGACATGGGCCAAAATGGGATTCATAGTCTGCTAATTATGGTTACATGTAACTTCCAGCATGCGTGGAAGTTGGCAGGTTCTGAGCATTCACACTTAGAGCATAACTGCGTTAGAAATTATTTCAAGCTGTACAGATTCCTGTCTACCATTTCCTAGCACCATCTGCAGTCAGACGAGATAGCAGTTACCACATCTAAATCATCATCTTTCTGAAAACTTGAATCCAAGTGTTAAAGTCATAAAAGATAAAGGAAAACTCCTACTGAGCATAACATAGCACAGTAATTTACTTCGGGATTAGACTCTAACACTTCAAAGTCTTTCTAGATTTTCACTTAGCTTTTGGGTTAGCTATATTTATTAATGTCCAGCACAGTATCAGATATCCTAATTTCTGGACAGTGGCTAGCCAGGATTCCTGATGCAGATGTTTTTATTTTGTTTCCTATAGGTAACAGATGTAAAAAAATCTGTGAAGATAGACTCATTTTGGTTATTTAACACAACGGAGAAAATGCTGTCTCCAGTGCTGCTGGAAGAATATTAAAGGTAGTCTCCTATTTGTGCATTTACATGGAACATATTTGTTTTCTCACGGAAGTGCTAAAACTAGATACTTCACTGGTTTTCTTGAGCTTTGGAAAACTGAGATACCTCCTCTACAATTGAGGGCAATTTTGCACCTCTACACTACGGTTTTAGTAAGATGTGGAGTAAAATCTTTAGTAAGATGTAGAGTAAAAAAAATCATTCCAGCTCCAACTGGAAACTGGGCAGAAAAACACAGCCATTTGCTCATTCAAGTTGAGTTTTATTTAGTTCTTTAAGAACTGGATCTTTGTTATGTCCAGTATAGTCAGTGTATGCAAATTACTGATGTGCAATTTCATGACAAAAAGTTCTACTCTGGAATGTTGACAAAAATCTGGAGTACAGGGCTAGTACTATGCATTAAGATGTACTCTCACTGCACATTCTGGGCACCTTGCAGAAAGGGTTTTGCTCCGCATCTGGTCAACAGAGAGATATAAAACCCTTCAGAAAATAATTGAAACCGTGAGTTAGGCAGTACTTAACTTCCTAACTCGGCTGATCTGAAATGGCCACTTTGTTTCATCTGCAAAAGGAGCCAGAGCACCTGGTCACATGTACGTAAGACATAGGAATGGTCAGTGATTAATCCTAAAAATTCTGAAATAAAGCAGATTCATTTGAAACACCTTACATGCTAGAAAGCTTTAGGAGGTCCGAAGTATAGATGTGATTTTTTTGCTAACATTAATCAAAATTATTTTGCTAGAGGCACTGGAAGATAGTATCATACTACATATTTTCCTATTTGACCTCAGGAAGAAATTTTTCATTTCACTCTTTTGCCCTGGCATCTCTAGTAAGATATCTCATATCCCAAGAGCAGGTTGTTGAAGGCCTATTCATCTGTCCGGGTCGTGTATGTTTAACTGCGCATACGCACACATTTGTATATTAACACAGTAGGCAGCAGGTCAAATCCTTAGCTGATGTAAATAAGCATATCTCCCTCATCTCTGCAAACAGCACTGATTCATACCAGCTGAAGACCAGCACATTTTCCCTAGGTCTGGATTCAGTAAACCACACACACACACAGTGCAAAGCAGCCTATTGTTTGAAGGAAACCTTTCTTGTTTAGGGCACTGCTGAACAAATAAACCAGGCAGCAGAGGGAATTAACAAGAATGAAGAGCATTAACTCCTCAGAGGAAATAACACCAGAAAAGCCCTTGGTATCCATCAGTCAGAATTCCTTTAGTGCTAGACAAAAGCTGCAATGGAAATTGCTGTGTTGTGACCTACGTGATCCCATGTTGAACTATTTACTTGAAATGCTGTGCTTCTAACACATTGTACAGATCAAGTATCATGAGCAAGGAATGAAAGCGAATAAGAAATTAAAAAGAACTTAAACACTATTCAAGCAAAGCACTTAACCACACATTTAACTTTTAGCCTGAGAGTAGTCCCATTGAAGTCAATGGGATTACTTCCGTGCTTAAAGTAAATCATGCGCTTAAATGGTCCCCTGGATCAGGATTTTAAAAATCTAAATGGCTACTACTTAAACATGGATACGATACAATAGGGGAAGAGAAAGAGAAAAATCTGTTTTCCATCTCCTGCTTCAAGTGTGCTGACAAAGGCCTGATAAGATCTAGCACCAGAAAGTTGGAGTTGGAAAAATCCAGCCTTGAAATAAGACATTTCCTCATAGCTGTGAGGAAAATATTGAGACACCTTATGAGAAGGAAGTGGATTTACCCTCATGCAGAGTTCTTATAACGAGATTAAATATATTAAAAGAAAAAGGGAATTAACCCAGATTTTGGGAATGAAATAAACGAGGTAAAAATAAATAAATAAATAAATAAAAATTAGGTAGTTCCTGAAGATGAGATCCCTCCAGATTAGTTCAGTATGATGGTCCAGCTCCATCCTCTGGTTCAAGAGATTCCCAAACTACTGATTAGGAAAAGGATGATTTTCTATTGCCCAGCTTTTTGCATTTCTTGTAAGCATCTGCTACTTTTGGAAGTAGTACTGCACTACATGCATTCTTGATTTAACCTACTACAACCGTGTTTATTTTTGAGACTGCATGAATTGCACACACACACACTGTGAGGGGATGAGGCAGGCCAGCATTCGCAGTCTTTTCTGACGGCTGTGGCTGGCAATGGAGCGAGGGTCACCGGGGAGCATCGTGCCTGAGCCAGCCCCAGCAGCCAGGGTGCTGCACAGTGAGGAAGGCACCTCCATTTCTCCTCACCATGGCACACACTTTCCAATCTCTTGAGGAAAAAAACATGTTATTGCAGTGATGGCATATCTGGATAAAACTTGCATGTCCTGTGATTAACCAGAGATCAGACTGGATGATCTCATTCAGTTTTTTCTGGCTGCAAACACTATAAACTCTTGTCCTGGGCCAGGGCCATCAAAGCCCATCAGAGTCCCTGGAAATACTCCTATTGACTTCTCTGTGCACGAACAGGACTTCAGCTCAATCTACAGCCTCTGCCCAAGTCAACAGGAGTCTAAAGAGAATGCAGCTCAGCTTCCAACAAATACATGTACCTATATGACCACAAACGGAGCTATTCAGAAAAGACTAACAATAGCATCATCACAGAAATTAAATGTGTGAACCCTCAATTAAAGACGTCTTCAGAGCATATTCTTATCAACTTTCTCTATGAAAGGTCCATTGAAGCGAAAAGCTTTGAATGTTGCTCATAGAAGAGAAGCTTATTACGGTCCAAGCCCCTGCAGAATTCAGCCACTGGAGAAAAACTGTTTCACCACAGTTTGTCTATTTCCCAAAAGAAAACTGTGATCAGCCCACATAATTTACATGAGTATTGGCTGGATTTTAAATGAGAAAAGAGTCATGTTCTGGGCCAGAAGCACAGCTGGTATAATCCTAAGGATCTAGTTCATTGCAGTAATATTTTGCTGCAGTTTTAAGCCAGAGCTCCTGCAAGTTTCAGTATGACAGCTCTCAGCTTTAGACCCAAGACATAACAGAGTGCTGGGAGTAATTAACTGTGTACGTTCCCCCAAAATATTGCAGTTTATGACTCCTGTGTCTTTCATGGCAGTGAGATGATCCTAGTTTAAATGTTAGGCTTTTTGCTAAATACTAAGCTGCATTTCTTTTTTGATTTATGCAGGGATTGAGAAATAGAAGCATATTTACATATAAATTCACCATTGTTATAAGACAGGTGTTAATACAGTATTTATGTGGCTGCCATTTAAATGTAAATAATAAGATACTTAGGAATGTTAGTTGAAAAAAAAAAGTAATTTTTCACCTTTTGTAGGTGAAAAACGTTGCATTAACAAGCACCTAGACAAATTTGTGACATTAATGTCTTCATGCATAGTCACAAGAAGGGAGATTTGCATGTAATGGCTTTGTGTCTTTGTCAGCAGATTTGTCTTCTGCACTTTCTGTCCTTGAAATAGGGAATTCATGAGGCAAAGGTAACACAATATAACTTTGCTCTACTTGGCAATTCAAAATTCCCACAGGTAAGACCAAAAATTGTAAAGCATATAAGGATTAGGGTCAATTTTCTCAATGCTGGTCTATTAAATTACGGAGGTAGCTGGCTAACCAGGCACGATAACAAACACCCTGATTTTCAAATGTGATAACCACCCCAAATTTCTTTTCCAGAGCTTAAGTCTCTGGCTACGTGTATCCTATCTTTGTTAGCCTCACCAAAATTTGGACTTTAATTTGCTGAACTGTGTGCCTCAGTGTGCTGGTTTTATTCTGTAGGAAAGAAAGCTCCAGTTCCTCCCTTTGTCCTAGGTTTTTCTAGCTGTAAGCTTGCTTTGGACAATAGCCAGAGCTCAAACACTCCTGTAGGCAGAGTGGACAGTCTGATGATATTCAGGCTCAAGCACAAGTCTGACCCTTGAACTGATAAGGACGTGGTACTGATGTACCCAGGATTGTCCTGTGGTACAGCCTGCCCTGGGCCTAGCAGAAGTTGAAGGTGCGTCACCTCCAGCTACTGCAAGGGCTGGGGCCCTGTGTAGAGCCCAAGGCCTGGGTCAGCCTCACGCACTGGCGAGCAGAGAACAGAGTCATGGCCATGGAGTACGTTGAGGGAACAAGCAAGAAAAAAACGTGAACCATTAACTATGTACATGTGAGTGTAATATGTACATGTGAGTGTAATATGAAGTCACTGGTCAGACAGAAGGACTCTGTTTGAGAATAATGATCTGGAAAATTTACCTCTGGCTAAGATGATAAACTACTTTCATAAGAGAGGGATTTTTTCCCCCTTTTTGTGATCTTTGCTTTGTTAGCATTTGTTTTCAATTATTTATTTGTAATTGTTGCATTTTCATTAAAAATTATAACTTTGGCATGTAGGACTGAAAGACAGGTTTCATGTATGTCAGAGGCATGCATCCAAGGAGTAGTGAGTTTGCTTTTTAATAAGAGAGAGGCTGCCACAGGAAATTATCCTGGTTAAAAAATAAAATAAAGTAAAATAAAAATCCAGGAAAGGCGGCCTTTGCTATATGATATATTTTAGAAATAACATTTTAGTCATAGCATTCTACAAACTGCAAAAAACATGCCTGTCATTTCAAAACACTTTAGGGAAAGGCAGCTGAATCCCACTCCTAATTGTGAAACGATAAGCACGGTTTCATGCATTTTTGGGGAATGTGAAATATTTCTATCATTTTTGCTTTCATTTCTCCTGATCCCTGCCTCCTCTGTCTCCTACTCCCCTTGCTACTTAATGTAGCATTTAGGACAGGAAAGCCATATATTGGAAATACGTACGTAAAGCTTTCTTACAGAGTCTCTTAGAGAATATATATTGATTAGAGGCCAGGGGAAGAGGCTTTTTCAAGAAGAGGCTTAACAGGAGAAATTGAGCATTTGATACACGAGTATGGAGTGAAATGCTGGAACAGTGCCATGGGGGCTGGCAGCTGAGGAGAGAGCCAAACAGCGTGGGGTAGCACAAAGAGATCAAAGTAGTGAAAAATAAGCCTAATATATGGGGAAATATCCTGGCGCTGTTGGACTGGAATGGCGTCCAAAGGGAAATTTTTGTGTCTGAAGACAGAGACTGGACAAGGGGCTGGAAACACTTCCTGGGCAAGAATTCTGCACTGACAGACAGACGGATGCGTGTCTGTCAGCTCAAATACCATGACCAGAGACACAGGATTAGTCATAAGCTACTAGCTTCCACATGGTGATCCCAGGAGGCTGCAGCACTGACGCTGCCTGTTATAAATCTCCTGCAAGGAAGCAAGGCACCCAAGAAAGACATTTAGCATACAGTTAGAGAGACGGGAGACCTGACTTCCATCTATCTCAATCCCACATCCTTCCTGATTGTCTAATTTGCTCAGGTGCTGAGTTGCCTCTGGAGACACCTAATTCCAAGGAGGCATCTCAATTATGTAGATCAGCAAATCGCAGCTGTTTCTCGACCCAGATGTTAGAAACTGCCTCCAGCACGCTTCTCCCAGGAGCCGAGTCGCCTGTGGTCGGCTGCACAGACAGCTCCTCCTCTGCGCCTTCCCCATTCCACCAGACCCGAAGGCCAAGTCTCCCCGTGCTCCTCAGTGCTGCTCCACCAGGCTGGTTGTTGTTACAAGTCAGGGCAGATAAGCTTCAGGCTGAAAGTTCAGAGCTGTGGTTGAAGAATTGGATCATTATGGAGCTATGTGGCTTCTCAGATTGATAAGTAATGTTTTCATTGCAGATGAGGTTGCATGGGCAATCTGTAAGTTATCAGAGCTGTCTTCACTTCCATTTTCTGGGTCCGGGCTGTTTCCAGGTTGATGTGAGACACAGGTGAGCATCAGCTTGCCATCCTGCCTGTCTACCAAACCCTGATATGTCTGCACAACCTACACAACCAGAGGACTGGCCCTAGGATGTGTGCGTAGACACAAGCTACAACACACAGGGGGAAATATGGCATGATATATCACATCATGTTACTCACCACAAAAACTTTCGCTAATTGGGTGATGAGCCCAGGGGAGACAAGGAACAGCTGTAGAAACTGCACAGGAACTCATGTGTAGTTTTTATTTTAAAAGCCTTAGCTCCAGAGGGAAGTGTCCTTCCACCGGCCACTGTTCTGCATTATGAAATGAAAGGGCTCCTGTCCTGACCTGTGTTGGTGACATTCCTCCCCTAAGGGCTTAATTGTCTACTTAGCTGTCATTGTCTGAAGGAGGAGGATATAGCAGAGAAGGGGTCTTAGGAAACCTGGTGGAAAACAAAGTATTTGGCCAGCACATTTAATTCAATAAATAAAAGGACTTGCAGTTCTTAAAAATCTTGAGTGCATCTGCCCTGGACTTGCATTTGAAGTTTAGGTTTCTTTTCTTCAAGATTAAATAACATTTAATTAATATTTACTCTACAGAATCACAACCTATTGTTTCCTGATAGTAAAGCTGATCCTTCCATTAAATGATGCTTATGACTAATTCCTTTGAGTAGTAAATACTTAAAACAATATTTCTTGCTCACCTCCTAACAAAGAAATTTGGTGCTGGATCTCTTCCTGCTGTTATGTGGATGGGGTATTTTCACTAAATCTAAGGAAACAAACCAGACAGAGATCACTTATTTTGCAGAGTATACTTTAAAATGTTTGTTTGGCACCTTTGAGCTATTCATATCTTTTCACTGCCACTACAGAAAAATATGGTTTCATACTTAATAAACATCATTAAGGAGCTTTCTGTTCTTGTTTAAAATTAAGTAAACTTTAAGACCTTATCAAAGCAAGTAGGTTAAGCTCAACTAATCAGCCTGAACTCATACTATTAATAGTGAAGGCAGCATCATTATTCCACTAATCTTTGTCTGGAATACTGGGGGCAGGTACAGATTTCCATACAGAAGAGGTTAAACCAGATGAACCTTTTCCAAAATGAAAATACAATAGTTGTCATTTATGTTATATTTCTTAAATCTGGAGAGGAGTATTCTGCCCAGCTGAACAAAACGGGACACATGAAATTGAGACTTTTTCAGAAAATGTTGTTATTTTACTTTCTGCAGGAGGGCACTTGCTTTGCTATAGCTTGGCCAGGTGGAGCCTGAAGTGATGTTGACAATCTCATGGAATATGATTATATCTGTATCAAAACTATGTACATTGCTCACCCTACATAAAGTACTTATCAGACAAATTATGATCTCAGCTCAGATATTAAATGCAATCTGATTAAATTAAGATGATCAGCAAACAAAGATGCACTTTTGATTTCTGTCAGCCCCATGGAAGAAGGATATAAAACTTGGAAAAGAGGTAAAATCGGGTTTTGTATTTTCAGATAAAATAAATGCAAATAATCAACTACATCCAAAATACAATCAGTTACCTGGAAATCACATTGCATCATTGCTCATTAATTCTTTTATCCACAACATGAAACATTTAATCCAACAATGCCTCATGTATGTAGGTCAGGATGAGGACATCCACTGACAGCATTTGGGTTTAGTTTTCCTTTTTGTTGGCAGATTCTTCTCCAGGTCTTACTGAAAAGTGTCGTCTGTAGTTCCCAGAGGGAGTTGAAATGTAGATATTTCTGTGTATGGCTTCTCTCAGTGATCATCTGCAGCACTATAAAACCTGGGCATATCCCTGTGAACATTTACCCAGCAGTACTTTCTCCTTCTCAGCTCTCCTAGAAAATGGTTCCCTTTCTGAATCTTTAGCCCAGCAAAAACACAACGTAAGGCCTTTTCTTTTTACATAAAGACTGATGTTTAGACATTATTTTTAGCCACTAGCCCAGGAAACAAACTGAAGCTGAGAGCTGCTGTCTTTATGTGACCGAAACTGTAGAGATGAGCAACTAGGACAAGCGTCCCAAGGTCCCAAGTATCTGGGGTTCAGGTAAGCAGCTATGTAAGACACCAGTGTGCAGGAGCATAGGAGAAAGGCTTTAATTTTAGTCTGCACAACTGCAAAAAATTAATGCTATATGCTGACTGAAACCTTTATAAGAGAAACATTTTCTTATGTTAGGAACGTGGAAGCATCAAATGGACAAATGATACCCGTCAAATGTCACAGTGCTGTGGATCTGTAGGGCACTCATATCTCACTTTTTCAATAAAATTATCTAATAATCTTTTCCACAGTTCTTTGCTGCAATCTCTTAGCATTCATACCCTCCCTTTAGTAGTATTATTTCTTACTGCAACTGTTTCTTACAGCTGTAAATTTCCACAACTGGAGACCTCAAGGAGATTAGACTCATTTTTCTCTGTAACATGCACGTAATTTACAGGAACATTAATGAGAAAAAAAGTAGATGACAATTCCCCACCTGTCTGATGTGTTTGTGCTAAAACAGCACAGCTGCATTTTTAAAGGCACTGTGGATTAATACGAGGTGCTATCAAATAAGTTGTAAGGGCTCCCTATTTCCCTTACAGGTAGGTCGTAGTGGTAATGAATGACTTATCACCACTGAAACCACCTCTAACATCTGCTCTCTCTACACGTGATAAGTAAGGCTTCAGTTCTCACATACGTGAACAGACTTAGGGTTTTTGATCACTGAAGAAGCATATGCACTGAAATATGAAGTCAAGAATGGAATGCTTACTGAAGAAATAATGATAAAAAATCATGTTCTGTGACATTAGAAAACCTTAGTTGTTTTAATGTCAGACTGTGTCCAGAACCCACTTCCAGTTTTCTTGAACAACGGAAGTGGTTTCAGAAATGAAAGCTATGTACCTCATTTTGCCACATGTCTGGAGGGCCAGGACAAAGTTCTCTCTCAGATGTTTCCAGTGTTCAGGCGTAAAAATAAAATATTTCAATCTGAGAAAGTTTCATGCTTTTATACCCACAATGGAAAGTTCTCCTTCCATTCCCCTCAGCTAAAGGGAGATCATCCCTCCTGTCCTAGCTTCAGAACTTACAGATGATATTTCTTTTTCATTCAGAGAAATGAACATAGAGACCTTTTGGCAGAAACTTCTTCAACAAAATGTTTTTTTCTTCTACCCAAAGGCCATGAGCAAACAATATGAGTTTATCTTCTGTGCCAGGAAAATCTTCACACATATAACCCATATGAAGGACACTTCTCTGACAATCCTGCAAATGTTATTTAGGACTGAGATAGCCATATCCTTCATCAGGGCTCACATACCCTTCATTCATGCTTACTTATAAGTGCTGTCAGAGCAAAGAGCAGTTTACAGAATAAAGCCTCACAATCTACTTATTTCAACACTAGTCAAATTAAAGAGAAATGTGTATCAACAGTCTTCCAAGCATTTACTCTATTATTTGCACTTAAAGCAGCTGCTTTTCACACACACACACGAAAAGAACGCATGTAAACTTCACTCGACTGATGTTTGTAATGTTTGCTTGCAATTAAATAGCATTTGCTGATAAACATAATCTTCAGTGTTTGGATTTACTGTAAAAAAAAAAAAAGATTTTTCATGTTGTGGAGAAAACAGAAAAATGCAATTTTGTCAACAACTCACAACATTTATCCATATCATGTGAACAGTCCACTTGAAATTGGACATTTGCCAGAAATACCAAATCTATATCCTTAGCACATATTTTCTTCTATTCCTCACTTATTAACTGGGCCCTCTGAGGTCCTTCTCTTCCATTCCTTATCCCTTTTGTTCCAAGTAGCCAGGACACTGATAGTAAAATGACAGAGATTCGCTCACAGACAGCTTCCATTTTGTGAGTATATGGAAAGCATATTTGCATATGCAACTGGAGGCAATTATATTAGGAATCCAGTTATGTAGCTCTGCTTGCCAGTGCAGATTTTGCAGGACATCCTCATGGCCTCGGCAATCAAAAGTGCTCCTCAAATGTTCTCCGCAAATTATCTAGCAGTCCCACTGACGGGGGCTGGCAGGGGGATTCGCTCCTCTGACCAAAAATCCATTACACAGGTAAGCTCATTGTCCTTACCCAGCTCTTCTTATTTCCTCCATTGAACAAGATGTTTTCTTCCCTGTCCTGCCTCTCAGTGCTTGTATGGTGATGCTAGCACACGACAGTGGCTGCATATTAGCACTGTAGTGTCTAGTTCCTTGTTAGCTCTTCTTCAGGTAACCCCAAGCACCTGTGCCCTGTCCTGCTCTTCTTTGCCTGGAGTGCTAGCTGTAATACAGCAAAAACTGCTTAGTACACTCAACTCATACTGAATTTTAGCTTCTTCCAGGTTGGTCGGGAAAGGAAAAATTACACTGCCTAACGTGCCAGAATTAAGGTATTTCTGCCCATTGTCACTTTTTCCATAACTCTGAGTTTTAGGCCACCTGCTTCACTGTTTTCTTCATCATATTTTCTAAATGTGTTTTCTTTCTATTTGTGTGGATGATGAAAGTAATGCATTTTAGCTGAAAACTTCTGTTTTTCCAAAAAGCAAAATCTGCTCTTCCGTATGTCTCTAACTAGGGCAACCTCATAAGGAAGTCATAAGAGAGTTTAATGCTAATGCCCCTGTAACCACTTGTACAAAAGGAAGTATTGAGGGATGGAAAGTACCTGTTCTCCAGGCTCAGGCTTGGATTTTGAGATATCAAGCAAAGAACATTATCAGTCCGCTGTCTGGGGAATCGATCGTTTGAGATTTTTGTGGAAATCATCTGAAACCACAGGATTCCACAAAAGTAGCCCTGCTCTGAAAGAGCTAGTGTTTGCAGAGGGATGGCTCGCTTGCTGACAGATAACCCACTTTCTTAGGGGAAACAGCTCTCCTGCCCACTCAAGAGTCCTTGAAAAAGCAAAGGCAGCAAGTTCAGTCCTTCGGATGGTATTTCCACTGAGGAAAGCAGAGGCAGTCCCACACAGGTCTTGGGAAAAAAAAACAACTTGGCTTGCAGAATGTGTCCTGTAGGAGCACCTAATCCCAGGCAGTGGCCACCCAAAGAAAGCTCAGATGCTGCTCTTTGGTTTGGTCCCAAAGAGGGTGGTGTTATTTCTGGATAACTTGTGCTTCCTTTTTTTTCAGTCTCTTTATGAGAATTTTGTGAGATTTTCTTAGTTCCTTGTTATCCACCTAAGCTGCATTAAAACTGCTTGGTATCTGGTAGCTTCTTTTTCTGCGTATGAGGACAGGAGCTGGCAAGATTATTTTTCTGCTGTCCCAGGCAATCCTTGCAAAAACAGCCATTACGATGTCGAAAGAAACATTAAATCTCTGGCATAACAAAAGAGAATCAAAGTGTCTTATAAAAAAAAAAAGGCTAAAGTAGTGTTATTTTCCCAACACACATTCAACAGTATTGTAGAAAATTCCTTCAGCAACAGAAATGGAAAGAGCAACAAAGTTTAACATTTCAGTGTCTTACTCAGCAAAGTTTTCTGAGGAAAACAGATCAGCTGAAATCGTACACTTTGTTAGTTTTTCCATATTCTTTATTCAAATAAAGATATATGAGCTACATATGTTCCCGTTTAATTTGAAGATTTTATTCGAAACGCCTTTGATGTACATTAACTTGATATTTTTATTTATTAGTCATTGAAAAGAGTGACACACGGGAATAATGTTGAATGTGCTGTAAGTCAGTGCAGTATTTAGTCTGCAGAGATTTAATCAGAAAAGCAGGACTTGTAGAGAGAGGAAATACGTTTTACTAGCCTAGCTGCCACAGTTGAAAAAAAGGACACAAATCTAAAAAGCTTTGCCTATTTTTCGAATTAAATATTTGGTCTAATAAAAAATAGTACCTCTCTTGTAGCCTTAAACCCCAGAAGCTGCAGTAACAGCAGCATGACAACACGAAAGATTAATCATCAGTGCAGACATGGCCACAAAGTTATGCAGCTTCATTGTCTGCATCTTCCCCTCTGCCCAGAATATAAAATATGGTTATTAGACTCATAGCTGATGATTTTGTTAGGAAATGTACTTGATGCATTTCATGAGGGAAACGAACTTACACAGATGAGACTAGTCCTTCTCAGTCTTACGGAGCAAGCAGGACTGTGCGTGCACGACAGCTCAGCACTTAGAAGCAGGAGCAAACTCTTGGTTTCAAAAAAAAAAAAAAAAAAAAAAAAAGAGCCTGTCTCTCTGGCTCTGTGATCTTTGTTTCAGTACTACTCAGGCCCACGAAAAGATGCAGGGTTGAGTCTGAGTGACAAGTTTAGTCCCCTCTTAGGGCAAAGGTTTGACATTCCTTTACCTAATGAGTAATTGTATCATACCACCCCTGCTGAGCTGCTAATAGTGAGTAAGAGACATTTTGGGACTGAAGGAAGCTAGGAGTCCTTTCTAATTAAGCATGCCCCTCTCTGAGTTTCTAGATAAACTCCACAGCACTTTTTTCAAAAACCTTGTGCCCCCTCTCAGTACGCTGTTCGTCCTGCATGCTTCATCCACTGCTCAGCAGGCAGAAAAATTCCACTCGAATTCCTTCTGTGTCTGGTCATTCCATAGATTAAATCAGAGCCCCTTGGTTTATTACTAGGAATGCAATCATCTCAGCTATTGACATGTCCCTGGACCCTTCTTATTCCTATTTCCACCCTTAAGGTTCCTTTGGAGCTTTTAAAGTCAAAAGCCGCATTTCCTTAACCCTTTTGAACTAATATCTGTGACTTTATGCGTAGTCTGGTTTATCTCCCGTGCTTTGTCTATGCCAAGAAATATACAGAGCCATGAAGAGTGCTCAGTTTTGCTTTTGATGTATGGCCACTTCTCTCAAATTTCAGCTGGATGTAGATGGGGTTGTGCTGAGCACAGGAGCCCCGCGATGGCTGGTTTGCTTCATAGGGCTGGAGCTGGCTCACCACAGACTCGCATCCCATAGCCTCTATGTCTCTTGTTGAATTCTCCCTTTCCTTCTTTGTGTCCTCACAAGCATGCTGCTCTGCCCCATGCCTCCAGTTCCTCTCACGTTGCCCATGCTTCCGACCATTGCAACACAGATAACTTCCTCCAGTGTCCTTCAGTGCCCCCAGATCTTTTGGGAAGCCAAGCTGCGGCTGGCTTGGACCTGTGTGCGTGCCATCTGGCCAGCCAACGCGCACAAGTGGGTGGGTCGGGTGGACACTTCCAGACTGAACAAATGCTGAGCTCTGTCTGCCTCCCCTCGAGGAACAGATGCCCCTCTGGCTCTCATTTCTTTACAAGGACAAATGGTTTGATCAAACATTTAGGGACTAAACAATATCGAGCTCTGTCAAACCTGACTGAAACTGGTGAACTGCATTACAAAGTTACCAAGAAAAGATTGAGAGCAGACAGATAAATGGTCATACAGTCGGGCTGCAAAAGTCATGTAAGATTCATTTTCTTAGGAAATCAGGCTGGAAATCTAAAAGCCTGGGTGGAGAATGACATCAGGGAAGCTGGATTTGGCTTCCTGATTCTTAGGCTCAGCCTGTGCATTGCCATAAATAACGCTGCTGACAGGCAGTTTTGGATTGCACAACAAATGGACCAGGGCAGGGCTACTCCACGGAGCAGAGCAAAACACGGCCTCTGTTCTTTCCTGCTCTTCTGCTCCTTGCTGCCAGATACCTCCTCCTCCCCCTGCCCTTACACAACCCGGGGTAAAGAACAGGCTTCTGAAGGGGAAATAAGTCCTGGTGGTTACTGCACCCCAGGTCCCCCAGTTTAGAAGACAGATTGCTTGTGCAAGGGGGTCTCACGCAGACTGTGGCAGGGCTGAAATCCCCAGGTCTACAGCCAGTCCTGGTGTGGTCCTGGGCCTGGGTCTTGTGTGCATTTTAGTTCTGAAGCACCTAAAATGTCTTTTGCTCGAGGTGGTGTGAGTCCCCATGGTAGTAAATTTGTAAATTACTTGTAAATTTGTAAAAGATGTATACCCAAGTAACAAAAACACAAACTGGCTAAGACTAGAACGGGAGAGATTATTCTTGTGAAGCAAATTTCCCAGTGTATGGGCTCTTTACCACAACAGGCTTAACAGAAACTAGCAATTTTCTGGGCTCTTTGCTATATTCCATCTTCGTGGCACCTCCTTCATGATGTGAAATGGAGCTCTTCTGGCACTGGAATTTTGTCACTCTTCAGATATTCTAATTATCTGCCCTAACAGGAGCCTCGTTTCCTAGTTCACTGTTTCTTTTTCCTCCCTTGAGACTGTTCCTGGCATCTGTTTCCACATCATTATGTGAACGCTGAGTACAAAAATGTCTTTAATGTTTTAGCAAGACTCTACCTTACTTATCAAGTAAATACAAATCCGCAGATCTGCAAGAAAATCCACTGTCTTTTTCACTGACCCTTTTTCTCTTCAGGTTGAGTTTGAAAAATGCCTTGTAACACATATTAAAACCTTATGATTTCCTGTCTCTTTTTTTATATATTTTTTTCCTCCTTGGCTGTCTCTTCTGATGTGGAGTATTGTTGGCTGCTGCTTCATTTATCTGCTCTCATCCATGTAAAGCCCAGTCCCACTTGATTGTGATGGGGCGAAAAATGGGGAGGGGGAGGGGGGCAACTCAGCATCTCACAGAATTATTCTTCAAGAGGGAAAGCAGAAATGTTAAATTTTGAAAAAAATAAACAAGATAAACTCATCGGGTTACTGTAAATAGATCAGTGATTTCAAGGGCTTTATTTAGTTAATCTGAAAACTAGTAGCAAGCCCCAGAAAACTGCTTCTGTTTGCAGCCTCTCCTACAATGGATGTAGACTCTTTACTCTGCAGAGAAAACGGGACGGGTATGCAGCAAGTTAATTAAGCCATTTAAAACATTTCCTTTAGTGACCTTCCCCTGCACACTTTTCTCCCCTGCAAGACGACCTGCATCCTACCAGACCTGCAGGACCCTCCGCTGCGCTCCCCAAGAGCGGGGCTGCTCCCATGCCAGCAGCTGCAGGCAGGGGCAGGGGACTCGCCGGGGCTCCCTGGAAGGGCTTTGCCATCCAGAACTGCCACCTCAGCAGCTGAAGCAGAAGCAGCAGCACGTCTGCCTGTCCAGAGCTGTGGCCCAGGTGAAGGAAGCCTCCAGGCTGCCGTTATCTGGCCATGCAGATGCTCTGCCCCAGGAGCTCTCTGCTTTGCTGCCTGCTTCTTGCCCTGGTACGGGCAGGGAACTGCTGCACGTCTGGTTTGCCATTGCTCTGTCAGGTTACACTAAACCAGAACCCAGCCTCTCCATGTGTGCCTAAGAGATGTCCAAACACCCATTTTTAAACTCCTGAGTGGGCTGTGTAGCTCCTCAGCTGTCCCTTCATAAGTACAGGCTGAGCTACATTGTGCCCACAAAGAGAAGCATGTCAATTCAGTGAAGAGGGTAATTAAGATTTTATTGAAAACACACATCAGAAAGAATGTCTCCTTAAAAACTGCCTCCCTGCACATAACTACAGGCTCTACCTTTTGCATCCCGCTTAGGAAAGAGCTAACCAAGCAGGAAGGATTTACAAGGAATGCTTATTAAGGAACAGCAGTTTCAAAGAAGAGTCAGGATCACAGCGTGCAGAAATGGTAACGGTGCCATTAGGCAGATCAGAGTTTCAGACAGACTAGCTGCCTTTTTGTGTTTGGCCATTTCACTCCTCGGAGCTGCTTACCAGCCGATTCCCTCTTCTGCCCTGCCCAAGAGGACTATCTATGTAGTGCATGTATGCATACGTCAAAGTAAAAGTAAAAAGAAAAAAAAAAAAAGAATGGAAAACATGCTGATCTTAATGTGAGAATGTTCATCCCACAGGCTTTCACATGGAGCAATTGCTATTCGCTTTTTCCTTACAAAATGTAACCCCTTTCAAATTTAGTTACACGTAAAGTAGGCCCAAACAAACCTTTAGAGAACAAATTAGTTAGCTCTGTGGCACCTCATAAGGCTGTGGAATCCATGAAAACCGCATTCCTTGGATTCTAAAGCACTAGCCATCCCTGCTGCTCTTTCAAATAATGTTGGTTTTGCTGACTGTTCTCTCCGAGAGCCAGCACAGTTGTCTAATTGTAAGTAAATAATCTTGAAACAAATCTGTGTTTGACATACTGTCATGCTAGCATTTACTGTTTTGAAAAGGGGATTTACTTCAAGGATATTGAAAAATTCCATTGGTGTTTAAGAGGAGTAGCAACTGTGACCCTCCATAAATTAAAATGCTTGACCTTGCTATATGATATAGATGATCTAAAGTATTTCACGTGTAAAGATCAGAGAAGGCAGAAAGCAAACCTTCCTCCTGAAGGTATGGTATTATGTTCATGCAAACATCCACAAGGGATATAAAGGTTTTCAGGGGTTAGCTATTTAAAGCTGAGACTCTTCAGCTCATGTGTAGCCCCATGAGCTTCTTTGGGAATATGTAAGGTTGGTTATAAAGAGCTACCCCTGAAGATTGCATTGCCAGGAGAGGACATTCGGGACAAATCCAGTTCTTAAGAAAGACACTGGTGCTACCGTGATGCCAAAGTTCAAGAGCTCCATGAGCCCTTCAGACCACCTACGACCTGAGGCTGCCAAACTCCAGAGTCCTGTATTTTCAAGAGAATAAGGAGTTGTGAAACCTAGGCTAAAAAATTGGGATAGGCAGCCTGAGCATGGCCCATCACTGAGACCCTCACGGGGCAGGCTGGGATCATTTAGGGACTCAAGGTCCAACAGCCCCCCCTGCTCTTGAACATAAAGCTGTAGTAGTTGTGGCACCTGAAACAGTTGCCTGTAGCAAAGGGTTTGCTCAGCTGAGATGCCCTAACTCTGGTTCTCTGTTCCCTGTAGTATAAACCTAGCAATCTGGCATTCTAGGAAGTTCTGAAGAGCTCAGCAAGCTCTAGCATGAGGACACCGCAGTAGCAATGCAATTACAGCAGTCTGCATGGTCACGGTGCCTGGAAACCCCAACACTGCAAATCTCTGCACCTTGCAGAGGATCTGCTAGCACCCGGGATGAGACAGATGACATGGTCCATCTGAATTGCAGACTCACCTCCTGTATAAACCCATACCCAGGGTATTCTGAGAGTGATGCAAAATTCCTGAATATGTGTGTTTCAGCTTGTTAGACATAGGCTGACACATTACTTTTCTTAAGAAGAAAGCCAGGTTGTATCAGCTCCTAGTACAAATGCTGAGTCCAATGTACCTTGTAATATCAAGTATAAGAAGACAAAAAAGTAACAGAATTTTGCTTCTGATTTCAGACTGCGAACAATTTAGAATATAATTTTCATATCATACTTTTACATGACAATGTTTTTTTCCTTATTACCGTGCATTTACCATGTGTAGAGAAGAGAGCTTTTGCCAGTGGTATAGTTTAGTTCTAACCTCTTCCATGTTGCCATTAGAAAGAAGTGACAAGAATGGCTTATTGTGAACAAATCTGATAGAAATACCCATGAGAAAAAATATATATATATATTTTGTGACTAACGAAAACATTTAAACCAAATATCCAGATGTCTAATCCATCCTGTTAATAAGTTTGCCATTATCCAAAAACTCAAACTATTGAAGTGCAGTCAGAGTGATGGAGGTGTACGAAGTTTTGTTTAAATTCTTGGCTCCTTCAGGGAAAAACTCACTTTGGATTTGTGTACTTCTGTTTCCATCTGAAAGTCAAATCCAAAGAAACAGGAGCTGGAACTGCTTTTGGTGTTGATTCAAGCGGTGCATGAAAAATCAGGTCATTTCTCACTGGATCAGCACCAATTTCACCATTTCCAGTCAAAAAGTTATGATGCATGTTATTAAAATGTTCTCAAATGGGACTGTGTAAAACAACTCTAGCGTGTCACACACCAGTTCTTCTGGAATTGCGCGCTACCCGTGGAGAGATCACTAATAAATGCTGCTAACAAATTTGCCCTTTTTGACCTCATGCTGTGAAGTTACCACAATAATTAAAAGAGTTCCTATATCAAATAACAAAGCCCCCTTTTTGACAGAGGAATGCGTAATGTTTGTAGATTTTCCTCTCCAGTAAGCTGTCAACATTTTCAAAGGCAAACAGGAAGACGTCTAGTGGTGAGATCACAAGATAGGGAGTCAGGAGGTCTAGGTTTATTCTTGGCCCTGTCGCCATCAGACTACATGACACACGGCTCTTCTTTGCCTTGTTTCCATCGTTCACCATGCAACAGCGCTGGTACGCATGGATGTTGCAAGGCTGTGGCAATGGTAGCTCATATCCTTATTATTTAGGGAGGCTGGTGAAGGAGTTGTACATACAAGTTGCACATGCAAGAAGCACATGCAATACCCTGTGAGTCTCCATCCCTAGCCAGCATATGTGGGGAGGGGAAGACTGGGGGGTCTGGGCTGTGCTACGTGCCCTGGGAACGGTGGTGATTAGGAAAGTGTTGGTAGCAGGATGTTTTTGCAGGCACCCACAGCTCCTGGGCATCTCCAGCGGTGCAAGTTTGCAGAAAGCTCCAATTGCCTCTGAAAAACCTGTAAAGTTTTTTGCCTCTCCGAAAAGTTGAGCTGCTTTGCCGGGAATATTAACTGCTCTCCCACGAACACATGTACTGGCCACGAAGGTGCCATCATAATAGTTGTCATTTAATCCAATGTTTGTCTTAAGCAATAAATTTTCAGCAACAATCCAATTATATTGCCATGGGATCCCAAAAGGTTTCCTTTCTTCTTCTATTTTTTTTTTGAAGCTGAATTAACAGTTACGTAATATAAGTTTATTTTTTTTCTTTTGCTTCATAAATGATTTTTTGTTAGGCACAGTGGAAAAAGAACACCATATAACAATTCCAAACGAAGCCATCTGGCTTTGTGTTTGTCTAACAATGTTAACAAATATCCCACATTTAAAAGAAATATGAAGCACTATTTCTGTGGTGTGTTCATTTACTTTATGTCGAAGGAGCATAACACTTACATACATATTTTCAATGAAGCACATATTTCTTCATTTTTTTCCCATGACATTTCATGGCTCCATTGCCCGTGTTTCAGTGATCTCGTCCTTCGTTGTGGTTAGCATTAATATACTCAGAAAGATGAACCAATTCTCTCAGCCATGACCTTACTGTGCAGTACTTCTGTGTGTGCTCCCAGCAGAAGGTAGCTCACCCAGCCAGGACTGCAGGTAAAACCCTTTACATCAAGAGAAAATAGAAGGGAAGTGCATTATCAAGATGCAACTGTGCTATAAGCTCATGTTCTTAATTTACTTCAGAGCAACTTGTTTGTCTCTCTCATACCCTCATGGGTGTACCCTTCCAGCAAGCAAGCACACTGGATGATGCAAGATAAAGATGCTCCCATATGGAAAATGTCTCTCTGTTGGCATTTTGATATTGCTTGTGGGAAGGAAAAAAAAAAAAAGAGCAGAAGGGATTTCAAGCTAAATTTGTGCTACTAGGAAAGTCTTACAATTAGTCTACACCCAGTGTTCCCTTAATGTGTGGTCTCCAAGACTTCAGAAGGGAGACAGTGAAACAATTGTGAAAAATTAAGAAAACACATGCAAACACACATATTCCCACAGATGCAAATAAGGGAGCAGGCAAAAGGGGGGCAAATAAAACTAACCGATGTGGTTTTGAAGCTTAGCCTCAGTATCTGGTTGTAGTGAAAACTATTTTGGCAATGCCGTGCAAGGTGATCCTTGGACTTTCCTTTCCCCAAATCATTACATGGTACTTCAGTAAGGAGGACTGATAAACACAGGCAAGTGCCTTTAGTGAAGACACAGCTTCCAGTGATAAACAGAGTTTTGTGTTTACACAGCAAAAAGACTTCATGGAGCTACATTGCAAATACTCACAGAGTCTGTTGGCAAAATTTGTCAGTTTTGGGAGTTGCTCCTTTCTGATAAGACATATGCCAAGCACACTTCACAGCGTTAAGTCTTGTTGAAAACCACCAGGAGGGAGGCCAACTTTGATGAAATAACTCTGCTAGTAAGTGAAGATGGGCATCTCTGCGCATAAAACAATATTTTGTTTTGGAGGGAACAGCATCCCTCTTGCAATCTCCTGAAGGAGCTTGTACCTGCCTGGATTATTATGCAGTGAACTGCCCCTTGTGTGAGCGTGGGTGAGGATGGGCAATGTCCAAGGACTTGTGCTGCTGCAGCCCTCTTCTCCCATCTCTGAAGGAAGCTGCTGGCGGTGGATATTAGGAAATACAGGAGAGCTTCTGCAGGACACATGTGTCTGTCAGGGTCTGCACCTCTTTAGGCCCAGCACTGACACAGCTGAGCAAGCAGAACTCTGTAGAAGAGCCAAGCTTTAAGACAAACAAACAAATATATAAAAGCAATGTTTATATATCCAGCTCCTAATGTATATGTAGCACCCACCTACAGAAACCCTTCTGGAAATTATCATTTGACCCACTTAAAGGATGAGAACATCTTGTCATATATATCAGCCATTGCAATTTGTTGTACTTGTTTATAGGAAAGAAGAAAGAGTCCAAGGAGCCCCTTGTCTTCAAAAGGCCAGGAGCTGGGGCAGCCACCAGCAGTGGTGGGATTCCCGCAGATGTGAACGGGCTCCGTATCAGGCCACAAGGTCTCGTTCTGGGAATCCCAACGTTTGCGTGTACACACACATGTGCTTAGCTGATGCAACTTCAGTGCTGCTATCAACAACTTCGCTTCTTCTTTTTCATGGACATCTGCAATTTTGACTCATTTCTTGCAAAACTGCCCTGCTAACCAGGACTAGCTGTCTAAAATTAAAGATCTTAGCTGATCTTAGCTTTCTTTTCCTTTCCCTTTTTTAATCCTTACTGTGGTTTCATTAATTCTGCCCTCTTCTGCTCTTGTGACTTCAAGGAGCTCAAATAGGTGCCTTAAAACAGGGAAGAAGAGCACAGAAATCCTGTACAGTGGCATTTTCATGTAGGTTAAAGTGTCTGAGAGAGCATTGAAATCTTCTGTGCCTCTGCCTCAGACTTTCTCTTTTCCACAACTGCGGTGACACAAGTGTTTTCTTTGCCATTAGCTCACCATGTGGGAATCAGTGGCTTAGCATGCATAACAGTACAGCAAAAGTTTAGAATATGCTACGAAGCTTAATGACAAAAATATGTGTAGAATCAAATAAATCAAAATCTTACTTTTGGATTGGTTTCTGTGGGCGGAAGGTTGTTCTTTCATTTCATTTTAAAGCCTCAGTTCATTCTTGCAATAGTAAGCTGTTTTGTTTCTAATTTGGTCAACTTCACTGTTCTTCACATGCAATTATCTATAAAAAGCTAAAACTACACTAACCATTAGACAATGGATTTAAGATACCTCTCTGCTCTCTTGTCTCCTGATCCAAGATCTTTTTAAAAAGTATGTGATGTTTACAACTTGATGGAAAGTGGTATCTTTTACTCATCTCACAGGGCTTAGCACCCGGGGCCCCATCAAATGTGTGTCTCTTAATCACACAGCCAAAGAGTTAAGCTGAGAAAGATGATTCTTTTTAACACAAACTCATAGAAATATGTCTTGTGGAGGCCTCTCGATATGATGTAATACAAAAAATATATATAAACATAGGAATTATTCAGTGAAGTTTTGCAGTCTTGACAAGCTATCCGTTATGATGGATCTTTTTCCTGAGAGGGAAAGCTAATCTTAGCATCAGAACAGAGCCATTTTCAAAATTAAAAAAAAAAAGGGGGGGGGGGGGAGGGAGGGAGGGCTGCATTTATTCACAGTAGTTGAAATTTGTATAGACCTTCAAAACATTTCAGACGAAGAAAGCCTGTTGAATTTTGCATCAACATGTAGAGGACAGCAATAGGAACATTAGGGCTGGTACGAAAGGTGTGGGAGTGGGAAGGTCGAGGTGGGCAACCACCTGCAGAGCAGTAGGGGAAGCAGTCCATGAAGATCCCAGCAGATCTGTAGGCCACTCCTCAGGACACCAGATGGGGAATTGCAGAGATAGGACATGCTGGAGCAACTAATTATTTTCAGCTCCTAGATGGTAGGAAAAAAGCACATCTAAAATCAGGGCATTGTCGCCAACCTGAGAAGAAACCAGGAGATGTGGAGAAGACTTCATAGGTGGCGTCCCTTGTCCTACCAGCCAGGGAGTCCTGACCAGATCACCTGGATACTCATGTCTGGATCCCTGAATGCTGGACGGGCAGTTTAGGAATATGCCCCTCCTCGTGCTTGTCAGCATCAGCCTATGGGCACGAGAGTGAGAGTATGACTGAACTTTGTTCAGTTTTCCAAATAAAATCAGCTTTCCTTGTATAGGGCCTTGCCTTGATCTTTTCCACAGTGCTGCTAGTGTCGCAGCATTATTTTCTACAGATGTATGGGAAACTCTGGCTTTCAAACAGCTTTGAGTGTTGTTATGAATCCGCAATCACTCTGATGCCTGATTGCAATGATCACAGGCAGGTTCCAACATAATTTGCCTCTAATACAGATACAAAGAGGAGTTACACTTCCAAACCCATCATATGTTTGTTTAACTGTATTGGATTTAAACAGCTTTCCTTTCATCCAATAAAATACAAAATAAAAATAAAAATAAATAAAAATAAAAACAAATTAAAATTAAAATTAAAATTAAAAAAAATAAGAAAAAGTGATCCCCTTGACATGCAGTGAAATCCTGACTGTACTGAAACCAGTGGCAAATATCCCACTGACTTCAGTGGGGCCAAGATTTCAGTGACAGCTTCTGGGGTTCCAAGATGTTGTATGTGAAATTTTAAAGTAAAGGATGTCTGTAAAGATGGTGCCTTACTCGTCTCTCTAGAGCTAGGAGAGCTTCCTGATGGTAAACCACCATCAGAAGAGCAAAAGTAGTAAAAGTGCTCTAAAAGAGCCTCTTCAAAGAGCAGCTGAATGTCAAGTAAATATTTAACAGCTTTTAAAGAATTAAACAATGCAGATTCCTGTAAGAGACAAAAAGTAAATAAGATCTTTTCCATTGACTTCAGCAGCAGCTCACTCTGCCTCTCAAGAAACAAGCAGCAATATCTGCATCTACATCCACTTGCATCCTTGAAATGTGGTCATTTCCTTCATGTGTAGGTTTTAATAAATTGCCATCTCGTCTCAGAACAGTACCTAAAATACTGGCTGTCTTTTCCGTCAAAATGTTTTCCAACACAGTAGTGCTCTTTTCATCAAAACTGAAACATTTTAAAATATGTTGATATAAATGAACTCCACCCCCAAAGGCTTTCAGCACAAACATTGACTATTGCAAGAAAATAAAATTCGTCATACCTTACCAAACTTCATTTTGGCATTCCGAAATGATGATGCTATTTGCCTTCCATCCATTTCAAAATCACTTCTGAAACTTATGACATGTTATACACCAGTGCAGTTGGCATGACAACATAACATAATGTAGTACATACTAATATGACAGATGAAATATTTTATTCCTTCACTGGGTGTTATCGTCTATTTAAATTATTATTGTGAACTGCTATATGACACTGAATGAAACAACTTTCCTTGATCACAGTGTCTCCTGTTTATTGCAAAGAACTGGTATGTCACTCCCATCCAAGTATTTCCTGTTTGTATTGGAACTGAACAATCTGATAAACAGTTTCAAACCTACAGAAATAGGAGACATTTACATCTACAAGATAAAATGTTTCAACGAGCAAACAAAAGCTAATACTAATGATTTTTTAAAATCGTAGAATAAAATATAGTACCACCGAAGTTGCATACTGATTTCAAAATACTAAAACCTACATTAATAAATATCAATATAAATACATAAAAACATAAAACAAGAAATACAGAAAATATTTTAAAAATTTAAACCACAATTTTAAAGACAACCACGGGGATAGAGAAAATACATTTCACATGTACTCTCTCTTTTGAGTCAGAATAAAATCATATTTGCAATGGCAAAATTTCCTGAGCACATAAATTCCATGTTTTGATCAGGACTGATATTACACAAACGAGTTAGAAGAATATTCCTCTTTACAAAGCACCACATGGCTATAAAACAGTGTGAGTCTAAGTAAGTATTCAATCAAAACTGCTTAAATTCACAATGGTATTAATAAACCATGAAGGAATTCAGTCGTTCCAATATCAATTCATATTTCATCACTACATACAGTGTAAGATTATATATAGATTTCTTAATGGCCAAATATGCTGCCCATCAGCATAATTGGGAGGTAAAACTGTGTAATTATATAAAAACCATTTCAGTTCACCCTTGCCAATAAAAACATTAACAAAAGCATTGGCTGCGTGACCAATTAATTCCCGCAGAACAGTTAGCACATCGGACCATGAAGGAGAGGCTCTTCACCTGCCACCCTTGGGCTGGCCCTGCGGGGCCAGCTGGCCCTGCACTGGCTGCACATCTGTCTAGGTTTGGGTGTAAATGAGATCAGACATCAGCTGCTGGCAGATTATAGGACAATTAAAGATGGTCATTTACAAGAAACTCATGATCACAGAGCTATGAGGGTCTGAAGTCATTCTGCTGATTCTGTAACACCAGGGTCTACAACCAAGCAAACACTTTATGCTGCCTGAATACATCAGTCGTAAGGGCGTTTTGCCTGACCAGCATCAAGCTGCCACAAATCACCAAGAATAGAGACGTTAATGTGTAATTTCAGCTGTCACAAAATGATCCACTCAATAAGGTTCAACTGGACACATACAGAAGATTGACCTGTTCGCTTCATTCTTTGCAATTTTTAGTTGCAGTCCCATCTTCACGAGACTTTTCTGATTCAAGTTACCTTTTGCTAAGAAAAACCCATTATGACAACCACCACCACCCTGAAAAAGCTTCCAGTGGAATAAAATGCTGCAGCCTACTTGGTTAGCAAAGCAGATCATATCCCAGTGCTGCACTCTTCACCTTTTTTTCACCGTATAAGAAATCCATTTCAAGATTTCTTGTCTGGTGATCAGATCTCCACAGAACTATATCAATGGACAAATTTATCTCCAGGATAATTACCTCCTGCGTCTGTTGTGTTTCTGAGGCAACTACCAAAGTCAGCAAAGAGCTCCAAGGTGCAGAAAATGGAGGGCTCATGGGAGAGTGTCTGCTCCTAGCCGGATAGCGGAAGCTGGATCGTGGCCATCCTACGTAACACAGGACTATGTATTGCAAATGGCATCAGAGCAGAGAGGATTTTCATATTTGCTAGGTCAGAAGTTGAATTGGGACAGGAATCTATTCTGAAAAGATGTAAAAAGGATTACAGACTCCATCTTTTCCATATAACTTATGCAAAACACATGTTCTTGATTTAGCTTTGTTCCAACAAGTTCCTCACAGGCACCTACTCTGCAGAGCAAGTGCATTTAAATCAGCTGAAACTGGGCTATCACTGACTTCCTTTCTAAATGCATAACTCTTCCCACTCAAATAAATACCTCAAATGCTATAACAAGATGGTTTGTTTTGAATAAATGGAAAAGTGAGGCTTTACTGTAATTATTTCTTCTTTAAAACTTTGGAACTAAGATGTTAAGGAAGTGGGTACATGAGCAAGCCCAGACAAGCACCAAAATGTATGGTTAAAAAGACTGGCATTATGGTCTTGTTGCTACTTGGGACATTTGTCAAGGCAGGGAAGTGCCGTTCCCTGAATGCTTACACACGTTTAGAGCCTGGCCGTCTGTTAGTTCATCACCATTGTCACTTCCTCTGGAAGATGTTGAACATTTTTTCTAAATTGGAGGTTGTAATTCCATGTCTCTTTCCTTCTCCCCAAGACTACAAAAGGTCAAAGGCATCAGGACGAGTTACCAGAAAGCACTGTAAGTCAGAAGAAGCGCACTCCCTCCAGGAGGAGGAAATGAGAGATGGCTACAGTTACGGCCAAGGATCACTTAGCTGACTGTACTTGCTGGCAGCAGCTCAGTTCCTCTCAGGCAAGCTGATGTTTGTTTCCATAGCCAGCAAATACAACCAGTTCTCACCCTCATCCCCGGAGGCTATGAGCTGCTGCTGAAGCAAGGCTACACAAAGACAAATGAGCCAAAAGGAAAGGGGCAGGGAAGCAGAGACAGCTTACACTCATAAAATGAGAAACACAGAGCTAGAAGAATTACAGAAACGACAAAATCCATATGCACGCTGGAAGGTTCTTCCATCAGCAGAGCCTGGGAAGTCCTTTCCCCCCAAGTAAGTCCTCTTATATCTCATCCAAGCCCCAGATTTCTCTCTGGGAATGAGTGTGGATGGGGCTTTATTTCCCCGCGGTTAGTTTTGAATGACTCAAACCTTTTCCCTCCCTTTTCCCATGGGACTGAAGGGCTACATCAACCACCAGCAAAACTTTGCATTCTGTGTTTCATTTCTGTGAAAGAAGTGGCATCTGGACCAACATGACATGTGAATGGCTTACAAGCCTCAGCTTTCTTTAATTGCAAACACAAATGCTATCAATATGTAAAACAACACAGTGACATAAAGTTAAGCCCTTTGGTTAGGTTGAAGAAGGCTTGCAGGGGAAAACAGAAATGTATGGCTTCATAGTAGATTCACTCTGTCCTGCCTTCACTACAACGTATACTATTGCTTCTATGAGCTGGGCCAAAGCAAACTGCCTCAAAGCATCCTTTCTGTATTGCCACAAATGTCCCACACCTAATGTACACTAACCTGGGCATATCTCTAACAAGTTCATTTTAGAGCATGGCTGGTAAGGTTAAGGGAGAGAAGATGACTGGCAGGAGCACCTGACAGTCTCCAAGCTGGACCCACTGCTGAATGTAGCAGATGAGTAAATAGTAGCAGAGTAAGGCTGAACAATGCCTTCTTCTTCACTAATAGGGTCTCCCAGGCCTTTGAGCCTAGCAGTAATGGTCAGGGAAAAAAAAAAAAAAAAAAAAAGAAACTCTCAAAAGTGGGAAACCTAGATGTATACAAGCCCATGGAAGCAGATAGGGTTTGCCCAAGCGTCCCAAAGGAGATTGTTATGATGTGTCATTGCACATCATCTTTATCATCTTTGAAAGGTCATGGAGACTGAGGAAGTACCCAATGGCTGGAGAAAGACAGATGTTGCATCCAACTGTAAAAAGGGCAAGAAGAACAATCTGGGAAACTAAAGGCTTGTAAGCCTTATTTTCATCTCTGAGAAAATCCTTTAGCAAGTCTTTTTGGCTTCTGGGCAGATACAAGAGGAGAAGGTGACTGGGGACAAATGATAAATCATGCCTGACCAACCTCAGTGCCTTACGATGAAATGACCATACCTGAGGATGAGGGAGCAGCAGTGGATGTCATTTACCTCAACTTTAGCAATGCTTTTGACATGGTCTCCCACAGCATATTTATTTTAAAGATAGGATGCTGTGGTCAAGGTAGGTGGACTGCTTCGATGGGTGAAAAACTGTCTGGATATCCAGCTCAAAGAGTAGTGGTTAATGGTTCCACCCCCTGTCTAGAGACCACTTACAAGTGAGGTCTATCCTATTTTATACCTTTATTACTGACCTGGAGGAGGTGATGGGGTGCAATTTCATGAAGTCTCCAGGTGAAACCTAACTGTCTAATCACTGTGCACAGGAGCAGTGCTGGGACCTAGGCAGGTTGGAGGAATGGGCCAACCAAAATGTTTTGAAATTCAAGAAGAAGTAGAAAATTCTGCACGTGCGATGGACTAACCTACTGCAATGGGATAAGCTGGGAAGTGGCTCCCCAGGGGACAATTTTGTGGGAAGGGCCCTGGAGGTTGTGGAGGACAGCAAGCTGAAGAGTTGCCAGCAGTGTGCCCTGGCAGCAAGGAAGGTTGTAGTGTCTTCCTGGGCTGCATTAACAGGAGCACAGGCAGCAGATCAAAAGGAGTGACTTTCCTCTTGGCACTCATTAGATCACATCTGGACTACCGCAACCAGTTTTGAGCCCTTTGGTACAAGAAAAGAAAGTCAGCTAGAGCAATTTCAGTGGAGGGCCGTCAGGGTGGTCGAGGGCCCTGGGAGGAGAGCCAGTGGGACCAGGGCTGAGACAAGAGGGCATAAGGGGCTCCTGTCAGCAGCTCCTGGTACCTGCGGGGAGGCAACGGAGAAGATGGAGCTGGGCTCTCCACGGTGGGGCATGGTGGGAGAACGGGAGACAATGGCATGAGTTGAAATGAGGGAGGTTCACGCGGGATATAAGCAGAAATGGTTTCACTCTGAGGACAGCCAGGCAGCAGCACAGGTTGCCCAGGCTGCGCCGTCTCCATCCTTGGAGGCTTTCGAGACCCAGCTGGGCAGAGCCCTGAGCAACCTGGTCTGATCTCACAGCTGGTCCTGCTTGGAGCAGGAGGCTGGACCAGAGACCTCCTGAGGTCCCCTCCAACCAGAATGATTCTGTGTTCAAATTTTGTTTTACAAGTAATTTTTGTTCTTTGATACTTCTTTAAAACATCTCTGCGTATATTTCAAAATTTGTTTCTTGGCAAGTACTTTGACAAGATCCATTTACTGAATAGAAAAATGGGGCTTTATTGCACAAGCAAGTATCTCAAAGGGAAAAAAAAGAACATTGCAATCAGACCAGCTGCTGGTTACCAATTTTAAAGTATGTTATAGAAAGTAATACAACACAAAACCAGTAACCTTAAATTCAGAATATTAAATGGCAACAGAAGAACCAAACTCCTCTGTACTTGAACCTGTAAATTGCCTCCAGGAACAGGAGTCAGGTGGTGCCTCTAGTGCCTTGTCTTGTTTTCATTGCCTGGGAAATGTTTCTTGCTTGCACTGCATATGGCACATGAGCTGAACGGTGTCTGCTGCTGCTTCGTGCTTCACACTCCTCCCTACTCCTGTGGTTCACCATTGCCCAGAAACCCCAGAGATCTCCAGATCATAAGGGAAAGGTTTGAAAGAACAGGTGTTCACATACTTGTTCTGCAGTTCAAGCTGATTTTGGCAGTTTTTGACCAAAAAATTGCTCTGTCAAGGAGTATACCTGGTCTCTTTCAGTGAAGAAAACAGCATTACAAATGGCAGACTGCAACCTCTGCCCTTCAAAGTTTTATTTTATCAATGCATAGCAGAACCCTTCCCTCTCCATCACAACTGTCCCTGTAGCAACAGAGCTGGCGAGTAATATGGAGCCAGCAGCAGAGGCTTTGCCCTTGGTGTCTGTGCTTTTTCCTCTCTGAGATCTCTCCTAAATTCGCATCCTATAGCTTTTTCCCAGGCCATCCATCAGAACTGCTTGCTCAGAAAACAATCCCTGCCAACTACAGCCACTTAAGGTTGCTCTCCATCTGCTTTTGGGCTTTCCCCCCAGGTCACCCAATTTCACAAGCTCTGCGCATCAGCCAGGCTGGAAAGGGGGCTGCAGTGGGCAGAGATCTCAAGACCTCAATACGCTCTCTGAACAGCTGCAGATGTGTTGCCAGATCATAAGGGAATTATTTTCAATCCCAGTACTCCACTGGAGCACCTGCATTGAAACGGGCTAATAACAGTGCTTGTTTGCTGAACATTAAACCAAAATGCATGGAATATCCTGTCCACACATATATGAGACTCTGCAAACCAGCTGCATGTTGAGAAGTCATCATCCAGGTAGAGAAAGGGATGGTCTATCTTCTGTCCTGGTAGGTCTGGATGGCTAACGTAAGACCAGCTGCCAAGAAAGGTGGTGTCATCTGTCATAAGGCAGTGGGTAAATATGAAACTGGGGAGGACATGACTGTGGACCAGGAATTTCTTTTAATAATCTTTTGCTCAGGTAGGCTTGTGGGTAAGTTTAAGTGGATTTCAGAAAGATATGAGTGCACTTATGTCATTTCTCTTACATTTCTCAAGTAGATGAAGCTGACTTCTCTGCTGGGGACAAAGTTTTGCTGGCCTTTCAGAAAACCTGACAGCCTGGAGTGACAAGAGAAAGGTAAAAGTCAGTTTGTTCCCTCATATCCTTTCCATAGATATCTCCAAACACATTTTGGTCTCTATCTTCCCATTACAGGACTGCATGATAGATGGAAGATTAAAATCTCTGTCCACCATGGTCATTCTTTCTTCATTCCTCAACTGTTTTTGGCCTTTTACTGAAAGTTACCCAATACTTTCCATTATAAGGGCCTTAGAGCTTTGCCAAAGTTCAGTCATTCTAGCTGTAATTTCTCCTGCTGGCTGGATGCCTCTGGCTGATTTTGTTTGGACCTCTTTTGATAATTTTTTTTCAAAAATTTTCAGTCATTTCCAAGAAAAAACCTAGGGGAAAATGTATATATTGTTGCCTATGTCAAAAACTAACAGACATTTTCTTTTAAAAACTCTAATTTCCCAGGCTTTGGAGCACAGTCATGAAATGTGGTGAGTAGGTGATCTTTGCATCTGGAATGGCCTTTCCACTTTCCCAGTGGAAGTCTGCAGAGCGTAGAGGCAAGATGCAAACCACAGAGTTGTATAGCGAAGAAGACTTTGAGTCTTTAAGAGCTCTGAGTCACTTGTTTTAAAGGTCGAAGAGTGTGTATGAGGGACAAGGGAGAAAAGGCAGGGGAGAAAAAGAAATTATTGTTTTCAAAGCTGGTGTCTTCAGTGCTAGAGAACAAGACTGACTCTGCCAGAGGGTTCCTGTGTGTTCCCCAGAGAGTCACTGTGTGAGTGACTGTGTGGGGTCTGCTTGGGATGCAGTTCATTTTCTTCATAGCAGCTCATGCAGTGCTGTGCTTTAAGTTTGTGACCAAAACAGTGTTGATAACACCAAGGTTTCAGCAAGAGCTGAGCAGTGCTTGCACAGTGTCAAGGCCACCTCTGTTTTCCACTCTGCCCCTTCAACAAGTAGGCTGGGGGTGGGCAAGAGGCTGGAAGGGGACACAGCCGGGGTGGCTGACCCCAAATGACCAAAGAGATATTCCACACCATATGGCATCATGCTCAGCAAGAAAACAGGAAGGGTTTTTTTCCAAAGCTGCTCAGAGACTGACTGGACATTAGTCTGCTGGTGGGTGGTGGTGAGTGATTGCATTTGCATCATGGTTTTTTTTCTTTTTTTTCTTTTTTCTTTTCTTTCTCTCCTTCACTTATTAGACTGTCTTTATCTCAACCCACGGTGTTTTCTCACTTTTTCCCTTCCAATCCTCTCCCCCCTTCCTCTGGGTGGGAGTGAACAAGCAACTGGGTGGGTGCTGAGCTGCTGGTTGGGGTCAAGCCCCCACAGCAAGTCACCAACAACCAGCTCTTCCTAGCTTGTCACTACCCATGTTTTTCTCTACAATCCTGACAGGAATCCTATGGTGTCATTTGGAAGGGCCGAGTACTTACCCCTGCCATGGAAGTCAATGGGATCTAGCCTGTGAAATACTGTGTATGACTGTAGCTGGATTGCAGAGTTTGTGCCATCTGCAGCACACAAATGTCCCAATCTCTCCATCATCCACACGTGAGATTTGGCTCAGAGTATGTCAGGATTGCTTTCTGCAGGTTTCACAAACATGGAAAGCAGGGAGAGGAAGGGCAGAAGCAGCGTAATGTGTAGCTGAGTTTCATGGATTCTCATGGAGTTGTGATTAGGGCTTTTAGCCAGCCTTGCCAAGTAGAAGGTGGAAGGTGCTCTTGGGTCCGTAGCTTAAACATTGGCTGTAACCCTGAGTACCCTGAGAAATCAAAGAGTTTAGCATGATGCACTGCCTACGAGAGGACAACTTTTAATTTTAATCTTACTGTGGTTCAGTCCTATAAAATGGAGGTAATAATACTCCTTATTGCTTGCAAAGACATTTGCAAAATGTAATTAACATTTGTGAAACATACAAATGCTACACTGATGATAGGCATGGAGGAAATCAGTAAATTTATCTTCAGAGCAGAGCCCAAATATTAAAGTGAATGGGACCCAGAGGAACAATGAAGAGAAGATAAAATACTGAATGGGTGTTCACTAAATGGGTTTAGTCCCTTCTCTGTATTGAATAAAAGTGAGTACACTACAGTAACCTAAAATCCATATCAATACTTTTTATCAGCAGGAATAAATATGTCTTGTCAATAATCCCAAACACATTCAGGTAAATTAAGGTCACATGGGCAATCTTTCTTCTGACATTTGCTAGCTCCTGAATGCTTGATTTCACAACCTCGGAAATGTTCTTTGACAGTAATACTTTGTGTATGGTATTTATGAAGTTTGACAAAATGAAAAAGATATGGGATGTCTCCAAAGCTGTAATTAATAATTCAAGTGAATATCTAATGCCATGTAATCTATCTGAAAGGAGACAGAAATACTTTGTTGGAAGCAACTGTTGATAACACAATCTCAGAAGCAATATGCAAGGGACTATTTATCACTACCTATCATTTGATTCATCTGTTCCCTTTGAAGACTGTTTAGTCTAAAATAAAAGACCAACATAAATGTGGTAAAAAAAATAATAAAAAAATACTTATTAGAGTGGCTATCATTTATTGGCATTTGGCTATCATTTGTTGTCATTATACCCCAACAAGCAAAACTTTAAAGGTTCAACAGTCTCTATAAACAGTAATTTACATACATTACAGATGTGTTCTACATAGTAAGCAAAATATTGGAATATTGGAATCATGGTGTTCCCAGATTTTCAAAGTTTTTTTTTTTTCTGTACTTTTTGAGCTAAACTCAGAGATGAGGAGTTGTAATTCAATATTCCCTTGGACCTACTTACACCCACTTGTTGAAGCGTCAGGGAGTCCTAGTGGGTGTAACTCACATGCTGAAGAGCCAAAATACGTTGTAATAACATTAACTTAGTGGAGGGAGGATACACTGTCTTTTTATTTGCTTTTCTTGCTGTGTTCATCTCCTGTGGCCAAGCAGTGTACAAGGCATACTCGCTTAGCATCTGTTTAACTCTGAGGCCTGAGGTGAGAGGTCAGGAAGACCATAAAATTAGCTGTGCTATGTGGATCTACATTGGCATAACCAATAAACTTTGGGAGAGGACACACCTGAATGCAGTGTCATGCTGGTGTCTGATAAAAAAATAGACTACACCAGCTCCCACTCTCTCTAGTGTCAGATGGCCTTACAAAGACACCTCTGCACATAACTTTAACTGTAGGAGAACTTGCACAGCTGTACAGGAGCATGTAGAACATGCCCACCCATCTGTGAACTGTAGATAAAATGCATGGCATGTAACCAGAACTGTAAGATGGTCCTCTGGGCTGAAAGAGCCAAATTCTGATAGAAGATTGCTGCTTGCAAGCTCCCACTGAAGATAACCAGAAGTGGAATGTCATTGGCATTTGAAGAGCCTCAAAACGTGTCAAGATCTTTACCTCCTTCCATCAACATGAGTCAAACCATGGCCAGTATTATTTTGGTATATTCCAGTCAAAGAACTGACACAAACAGACCTTGGGCAGTGAGAAATTATTTCTGAGGAAATCAGAATTATTTTACTTTGTGTGTTGAAATAAATCAACACTATGTACAAACAAAATGTTATTACTAATCTATAAAAAGCTACTTCTGCAAGCATCCTAATAAAATCTGGCACTAATTATTTGGTCTTGGTTTTTCTGTCTTCAACAGTTAAGCATTCTAGCAGTAATGGAATAACTTTTTATTATATGAAATCTTGGTGCACAAAACTCAATCAACTGTAGCAATAGCTACAGTTGTTTTCAGTAATTTTGACAAAATACTGTGCAAGGAAATTGGTCTATAAATTGCCAGAATACAATTTCCCAAACTTTCTGACCTGGAATTAATCACCCTTCATTCAAAATACAAAACAAGAACAACAACAACAACATAACAATAATGGTGTGTTTCATCAAATATAAAAAAAATATGAAAAATAGATGTCCATAAATATTGTCTGCAGGTAAAAGTCATAACTGTACTTTTGTTTGCATTCCAGCAGTTTGTTTTTCTTTAAATGTAGGGCAATATAACCATCCAGTCCATTTTAGAGCCCTGTCATGCTATTCCTACAGGAAGTTCAACTTCTGAAAGAAAAAGATCACAGCAATCAACAGAAAAAAAAAATGGCACATGGGCCTTCACATGATCAACAGTCAAACCATACCTAGAACACATACCTAGAACAAAAGTCTGTCTCTCTGAGTAACTTTGGCTCACTTAAAAGATAACCAGGTGTTTTGTTGCTTTCAGAATTTTCTTCAGCTTCCCAATTAATCAAAACAGGAAAAGGAAAACAAACAAACAAAAACTCACTTGTCAGAAGCAAGTCTAGATAAATAAATACTTTCAAATTATGATGCTAATTACCCAGAATAAGAAAAGGCTCATCTGTGGATTTAACAAAATTATTAGTAAATAACTTCAGCATTTGTTCCAGATCATTTACAAACTCATTACCCAGATCCAAGGATAATATCTTTGCTCTGGGCACAGATCCAAAATGGTCATTAACAACAATATGAAATTGTTGTGGAGAAAAAGATTTATCATTAAAATATGTTATAATACTCAACTCTTACTTTTCAAATGCACATTTTGTATTGAGCCCAAATGGTATTTACTTCAGACAAATGATATCCCACATATGGTTCCTGCATCACATGCAATTCTTTTCAATGATGCATTCAATTTTTCTTCAGATTTTTGTATTTAATTGTTGCCCTTCACATTGCATGTGGGCTCAGGCAATTAGAAGGCTGCCATTCAAAGAGAATGGCACACATACCTTTACATGCATGGACCACGGCTTCCAGCATCTCTCTAAGATGCGCCAAATAGCTTGTGGTTGGAGAAGAAAGGAGTGATTCTGAAAAAAAATAAATAAAAATTTTTGGAGGCTGGCCTACAGGAAAGAGCCAGGTCAGAGAAATGGACTGTTGTGAAGTGGAATCGGAGTGAGCAAGAACCACGTATGTTTTGTAATATCACTGCAGCAATTTTTGCACAAATTGTTCAAAAATACAGATAGGAAGATAAAATTTACATCTTTTCTTTTGAATCGCTGGCAAATTTCAACATGTTTTGCAGAGTAGAAGTGAGTGTGAAATCTTATAAATGAACTTATTGCTATTCAAGAGAAGACTGTAGCAAGGAAAACATTACCAACTAACACCTGGTTGGCAAGTGCTTAAGGTCACACTATGCCACAGCAACTGTCAAGTTCTCACTTGGGTACCTCATTTCAGCATTCCATTAATAAATTGTAATAGTTCTGTGTAACTGAGGCATTAAATTTTCTAAACAAGGACAATTTGTTTAGATCCTGTAGACCCTGGCTGCAATGAAGGATCGCTTTGTGACAGGCTGCCATGGCAAACTTGCAGTAGCACAATGTTAGATTATTGCTATTGGATAAAAAAACAGGCTTCATAATTTTTGTCCTCAACTAGAGTAACAATAAAGTCCCTAGAATGAAGTATTATTGTGAATGTAGATTTCCCTAGAACACAGCCTAAATACATGTAGGCTCTTAAAAAGGAAAGAATAAGAAAATATGCTTGAAACTGTTTCTGAAATCAGTGAGTTTAACCAGAGAGGCAGTGGAATTGTGTTTGGTAAATGCCATGGCTTTGAATGAAACTTGAAAAACATAAAAGAGAGTATAAAAAGCTCAATATGCAGGACTGGGGACAATGCTCACAGGGCATGGGAAAAGAAAGGGAAAGATGCCCAACCAACAGGACCACCACACCATCTAGCTCTGAGCGGCCCCAGTAATGCGATCTCATTCCACCCAGAAATGGTTCAAACCCTAGGATCTGTGATGCCACTTCCAACAAAATATTCCTGGCAGGTTGGCTGCAGGAAGTGCCATGGGGACTGCTGTGCCTCTGTCAGCTTTGCCTGCTGCAGTACTGTCCTCCTGTACCTCCACTGTATCCTACCCCAGGGGACTCCAGCAGCCCTATAGAAAACTGTAGCCCACAACCTACCGCCCAAAGGTAGGATGGGGTGGTCGTAGCCAAACTAAACATAAGACAGGTCTGCTTTTGAAGTACTCAGACCATCATTTTTAGAGTGCTCATCCCTAACAAATGGACATTTGGGGACATCTGGGAAGCTGTGTATGAAGGCAGTTGAAACACAAACAGTGGAGAAGAGACTGGAGAGCAGAGTCCATTTAGGGATAGGGAGAGACATGCTCTTGCTGATTTTTAAAGCCAATGTTTCTAAACTATTGTAGTAATTGTACACGAATGGGCAGCTAAGAATCACCACACTGCTCTCTCACTTTCCCACCTCAAAAGGACAGGGGGAGAAAATACGATGGAAAAGGGCTCAAAGGTTGAGATAAGGACAGGGAGATCGCTCAACGATTATTGTCACGGGCAAAACAGACTCAGCACAGGGAGATTAAAGAAATTTATTGCCTATTACTAACAAGCTAGAGAAGTGAGAAACAAAAACTAAAAACACCTTCCCCACATCCACTCTCTTCTACCTTCTCCCCACAAAATGGTGCAGGGGAACAGGGAATGGGGGCTGCGGTCAGTCCCTGACGCTTCATCTCCACCGCTCCCTCACGGCCCCTGCTCCTCGTGGGGTCCCTCCCACGGGATGCCGTCCTTCCCGAACTGAGCCTGCGGGGGCTGCCCACAGGCAGCAGCTCTTCAAGAACTGCTCCCACACGGCTCCGTACCACGGGGTCCATCCCCCAGGAGCAAACTGCTCCAGCACGGGTCCCCCACGGGCGGCAGCTCCCCCCAGACCCCTGCTCCTGCGTGGGCTCCTCTCCACGGGCTGCAGCTCCGGCCCGGGGCCTGCTCCTGCGGGGGCTCTCCATGGGCCGCAGCCTCCTCCAGGCCACATCCACCTGCTCCACCGGGGGCTCCTCCACGGGCTGCAGCGTGGAGATCTGCTCCGTGTGGGACCCATGGGCTGCAGGGGGACAGCCTGCTCCACCAGGGGCCTCTCCGCAGGCCGCAGGGGAACTGCTGCTGCCTGCCTGGAGCACCTCCTGCCCTCCTGCTGCACTGACCTGGGGGTCTGCAGGGCTGGCTCTCACTCCTCTCTCCCAGCTGCTGTTGCACAGCAGGCTTTTTTATTTGTTTGTTTGTTTGTTTTTCCTTTCTCCAATCAGCTCTCCCAGAGGCCCACCCAGCATCTCTCCCTGGCTCAGCTCTGGCCAGCAGCAGGTCCCTTTTGGAGTCGGCTGGAGCTGGCTCTGATCTGACATGGGGCAGCTGCTGGGCTCTGCTCACAGAGGCCACCCCTGCAGTCACCCTGCTACCAAAACCTTGCTATGTAAACCCCATACAACCATGCCAATTTGTTTATTTGTTTGGTTTTGGGTTGTTTGGGGTTGTTTTTTTTGTTTGGTTGGTTTGTTTTGTTTTGTTTTTGATCTTCCATAATTCTCCTGTTTCTTCAAACTGTGTTTGATGAAGAGAGTATATGCTCCATAACATTGCAATCCATTGATATTAGGTTCATTAATTATGCTCGATCAACTTCCCCATCTCCAACAACCATCAGCAATCTGGTTTCCCCTTTTGTGGGTTCATTAACCCTAGGGTTGATAAGGGTGGTGACAGTGTCTAACAGCTCTACCTTCTTCTGTCAGACAAAGATGAGTCAGTAGAAAGAAGGAACACTTCAGAAATAGAAAAATAAATACTTGGGTTTAGAGGGAAAATTTGACACATGAAATGCATCGATGAAAGTGAAAACAATAGAACAGTTCACAGCTCGTCTAAATTTCTTTGCTAGCACAGAGTTTAAAATTTTATCAGTTGAAGATCATCAACCATTTTAATATATAAAGTATTTATAAGAAATTTGATGTGAAATACAAGTTACATGAATAAAAGAGAATATAGAAGCGTAATTTAGAAATATGAAGTTTCCCACTATGTCTGTAATTATTAATTATTTTAAAGTCACAAGAATGGAGGTACATTTGGGACCTAACGAATCAATCATAAATTTCTATATTAATTCAAAATACTAATAATTTTTCTTTCAGCTAGTAAGGAACACATGTTCCTCAGACACAGCAGTTCACAAGTCACAGACCCCTAAGTCTCTGCAATATTTGTTTGCTATTGCTTGGTTCACTAAAGCTGATCTCTGAAGAGTTAAAAGTGTTATCAGTAACTGCTTTTGAGGAATTTTCTAAATTCCTGCACATTCCTGCTCCTTGTCCGTTCCATGATATCACAGTTTTAAAGTAATGTTCCTTTTCCTTTTCCTTTTCCTTTTCCTTTTCCTTTTCCTTTTCCTTTTCCTTTTCCTTTTCCTTTTCCTTTTCCTTTTCCTTTTCCTTTTCCTTTTCCTTTTCCTTTTCCTTTTCCTTTTCCTTTTCCTTTTCCTTTCCCTTTCCCCTTCCCTTTCCCTTTCCCTTTCCCTTTTCCTTTCCTTTTCCTTTTCCTTTTCCTGCATTCCTTCAGCACTCGGCTTTCAAATAGAAGTAGTTTTCCTTTCGAAAATGGGGCTTCATTATTGGATTCATCCAGTCCATGAAAATTAATGGAAAGATTTCTACTTGGAAACATATCCATGGGCTTTGGATCAGAGTCAGGATAGTTTTGTAGTTTGTGAAACTGAACAATATTGGTTCTTCAAAACAAAAGCGGTAAGTTAAATTAGGATCCAAAATAAAACACAGAAGTGACCAAGCATTAATTGGTCCTATAAGCATTCTGAGTGCTGTTGTCCTAACCCAACACTCTGCTACAGGACATCCTTAACTACCTCATGACTACACTCACATTTTTGTGTTTTACTAATGACTTGTACCAAAAATAGATATTCCAGTCAACTACCAGTGTGCAAACTAAAAGCTGGGTCAAGTCTCTTTGATATCTGAGCCCTGCTTTAAAGTAGCAAATGGCTACTGCAGCTGGTGCACAAGTATTTTCAGCAACACCGCACTGCAAGAGAACAGGTACCGCTTCTGAGACAGCAAAACTCGCTCAAGTGATTGTCAACACAAGGTATCAAAACAAATGAAGGGACTTGAATTTCTAAATCCAGGCTTTAATTTTTGCTCTACAACAGTTACTTTTTGTGAGTTTAATCCTCTGTTCCTTGCTCAGGTGAGATCCTACCTGAGAGGTTTCCAATGCTGTTTGACCTGATGTTAAAGTAATCCTGAGGTATTGGCCCATGACCGTTGCGGTACAGTGATCCCCATCGGAGCCAGAGACTGGCTGAAAAGACCACACAGCACAAACACTTCTTTGGGCATCCCCCCATTCAACAGGCTGTGATACCTCTAACTGCAAAGCTGAGGCAAAATTGCCTGCATCTCCTTTCTGCACCGGGAAAGCCTCTCTGACACCTCTGCGACTTCGCTCATCCCCTGAACAAAACGGTGCATGTTGCTTAAGCTCCGCTTCATTGACACTGATGTTAGTCGTTAAAGCTGGACCATAAAGTGTTATCACTGTCCTCAAAGACTAAAAAAGAGTACGCTTGCATAAAATCACAGTGTGCCTTTCATGCAAACAGGAGTCAGTAGATGATCCATTACTCCTGGCAGCATCCACAACTTGAGAAATAAAAGACGCCTGCCCTGTCTGTCCCCGACCCCACAAACATTCACACACAACCTTCAGGCCACGCACCACACACGACCCCACGGAACTCATCAGGAGCCAGCGCCAGGCTGAGCGTGGCACGTCCCGCAGCCCCTTCCCAACCCACGGGCGCACACCCACGGCGTTGGGCTTTCACCCAAAGGTCCCCCCCCTCTCCCTCCCCGCAGGGAGGGACCTGTGACACGAGGTGACACCAGGTGACACCAAATGACACGAGGTGACACCAGAGACACCCAGAGACCGGCGGGCGACCAGCGAGCCCCCCCCTCAGGCCCAGCGCTGCCCCGCCTCAGGCCCCGCACGGCCCCGGCCGCGGCCCCTTCTCCCCGGGGCGGAGGGCGGGAGGCGGGGCCGGGCCGCGGCTCGGCGGGGCCGGGCCGGGCCGCTCGGGGCTGGCGGCGAGATCGCGGTGCCGCCGGCGGCCGAGGAGCCACGGCGGGCGGCAGGGGCAGCGGCAGCGGCAGCGGCCGGGCGTGTATGAGCAGCGGCACGGCCGGCGGCGAGGGCGCGCCCGGCCCCCGGCATGGCCCGGCTGTAGGCAGCCACCCCCCGCCGCGCCCCGTCCGTCCTATGCGAGCCGCCCCGGCGCCAAGATGAAAGGTAAAGGTAGGGACGGCAGCGGGGGGAGCGCTCCGCCGCCGACACCACACCGGGCACCGGGAACTGGGCACCGAGCACCGGGCACCGAGCACCGGGCGCCGGGCACCGGGCACCGGCACCGGGCAGCCCCCGGCCCCTCACCCGGAGCGGGGCGTCCCGGTGTCCCCCCCGCCGCCCTCCTTTTATTTCCCCCCTTCTCCATCCGCGGCGTGCCGAGGAGTTTAACTTTTCCCTCTTTTATTTCTTTACTTCTATCTATTATTATTAAATTTTTACTACTTTTTTGCCGGCGTTGCGCGATGTTCGCGGTGTCGCTGCTGAACATCTGGCAGTGATTAGGTGCCAGCGGAGGCTTAAACTGGCTTGTGAAATGTATTTGGCATATTTCTCCTCGACGTCCACCGACTGGAAAATATTTGGGCTTCGCTCTGCATCTGCTAAAGCTGAAACTTCGTTTCTTTTCCTATTATTTCCCTCATCCTCTTCCCCCCGCCTTCTCCTTTCAAATGGGTGAAGCGTGCCGCTGCTGCCGGCTGACCCCATCCTAAAAAGTTGTGACTGAGGTGTAGTAGATAATAAACATGGCAAATTGCTACGCCGTAGCCTAGTAAAGATATATCGGGGGTTGCAAGAAAGCCTTCTGTTTATGAAAATTGATAGCCTTACAGCAAAAGGCAGAGAGCCCGTACATGCCGGGCGATAGCTACAGTGAGAACATCAAAGGACGTTACGGAAAGTTTAGGAAGTACTGGGGAGTTTGGGAGGGCTGGGTCTCGTTTTGCTTCGGAGACAAAAATAAACTGGAAGGGTGAAAGGGAAAAAACACAACACACACACACAAGAAAATTGCTTTTGGGCACCGGTGTGCCTGTGCTTGGATTGCGGAGGTTGGTTCCAGATGCCAGGAGGCCAGTAAACATCATGATAGTTACACTGAGTTTCCAGAGCCTGGGACACCAAATGATGTGATTATTTATTCACTTGCCAGAGAAGCTGCCCAAAGGGAGAAGAAGCCTTTTATTTATTTATTTGTTTGGGGGGGGGGGAGCTGTTTTGTTTGTTTTTTTTTGTTTTTGCAAGCCCCCCCCCATTTAAGTTACTTCTGGCCCTGTGACAGAATCTCTCTGCAGGACCCCGCAACACATTAAAAATAATGTATTTATAACGTTCTTGTCATCTTTATTTATAAGGGCACTCGTGCCAAAAGTTTTGTCATCGGCTTGTCATTATCAGCGTAAGCGTAATGGCAGGAACAAACCAAAACAATGGGAATCCAGGGGTATAAGACCACGGTTGTTATCACTGAAAGCCTTACTTTCCGTTTTTGCTGGGGCTGAGACCCTGCTGGTTGTGTGGGGGGAGGCAAAGGGCAGAGGACAGCAATGTTTTTGGGTAGCCACGTGCTGTGATGCATGGCACCTGGGACCTGGGTTTGAATCCGCTGAAACCAGCGAGCATTTTGCTGTGTTTGTAAGCGTGTGTAGGACGTGGTCTGGCACAGTACGACTTCTGTCTCCTTCTGCTCTGCCTCCGGTGCTCTTCTTTGCAAACTGGAGAAGTGGCGTTTGGAGGGGCGATGTCACCCCTGCCGTGAGCACGTGCTGACGCCCGCGCCCTAGCGAGAGCGAGATGCTTCATTCTGCTTGCTAGCCCTTGCCAGTCGGCTTCCCCGAGAGCAATCACAGCCGTCTTACTTCTTTCCCCCTGCAGAATTACAGAAATCAGTAATAAAATGTGTAAAAAAGAACATGACTGTGCTAATAACCAGAGAAATGAAAGCCTTCAGACAAATCATCGGGTCAAGTGCCATTGCCGGTGTTAACGGAAGCTACAGAGCCAAAGCAAATTTTGACTCTGTGTTTTCATTTTCTGAGTGCATATTTATTTTTTTTCACATTTTCTCTTTAAACTTGATGGTGGTGATAATTGTAGGACCTTAGAAGTCACTGTAGCTACACATCTTTCTCAATAACAAGATGGTCTGTTGATTGCAGCTGCCTCTGTATCTACCCTCTCTGGAGAACAGAGGAATATCTAAATAATTACATCACTAAGTATCTGTAAGGAATAAATTATATTTTCCATTGCTGGGATTTGCAAAGTGTTATGTTTTAAATCAGCAAAATAAATTGAGGTTTATGCTTAATACTCTTGCAGTTTTACCTCCAGCAAACTACACTGAGCTCACAAACTTTATGATACATTTTAATAATAATTCATGTACTTTATAAAGGGATTCAACTGCTTTAGGGTCAGGTGTGTCTTTATCAAATGATAAGTTTTCTTCTAAGTTTTAGTTATGTGTTGGGGTACAAAGCAGCATTTCTCGCCTAGGAAACAAATGAAAACAGCTTCCTCATAGTCAAACAGCACCACATGTTCAATAACACTGGGCCTGATTTAAGGCAGGGAAACGTGTTGTTCTTTCTATATATCCGTGATATATTTTGTAATTTTTATTGTAAACCAGATCTGTACTCGGTGCAGGCGTGGCTGCTGTGGTTTTGCCATTTGAAATGTGGATTTTGTTTGGGCAATGACAGACTACTGATGACACAGTCAAGGTGGTTCTTTGGGACTCTTGGTCTGGGGTGGCAGCAGTGCTCTGCGGTACGTGGCTAAGGCAGCCCAGCTGCTTCTTTCCACTGATCCTCCTCCGACCTCTTCCTCTCTGCCCGAGCAGGCACCTTGCTGTACTGCCTGTACAGCGATGCTCGTGGCAGAGGAAAAGTCATCTGTGTTATACATGAGAACGAGTGTCTGACCGAATACCCTGTCCTGTGCAGTTTGTCTCATTTAAAAAATAAAAATAAAAATGCATGGAGTGAAACGACGGGGGAGGTTTGTCCTTGGTTGTATGCCGCTGCAATCAGTAAAGCCTCAGAAGTGGTCACACCGCCCAGTTTTCTTAGCGTGTATGCCTCGAAGGCAGCCCTATCTGCTTCGTCCGGAGAGTTTTCAGCGGACCAAAGCTGGTCCTGTATACCTGTTTGCCTTACACAGCGTACACTTTACCAGGCAATTAATAGGAGATCAGCCCAGAGTACTAAAACCACCCCCTCTGTGTTTTAACCTAGAGCCTGGATATAATCTATAGGTGAAACCTCTGCTTTCAACACTTGAATGTGCATGCAAAATTCTCCTGTTCTCTCTTGACTGCCTTGAAAAGTCTTGAAGTAAATAATCTCTTTATATGATGTCTGCCTTCTTGACACATTTTGTCTTTCGAACCATTTTGATGCCACTGCTATTTTTAAAGAATAAAGCTGATTTTCGAATGCTAGAGAAACGTGTCTCTCTCCCTCTCTAATCTTCTTGTGCACGAAATCAAACGAATGGCTGTCTGCAAATAGGTCTTCCCTGGATAGAAACAGCAAACTGCAAATTTCAAAAAATCCGGTCCAGAGCATTTTGCAGAAGCCAGAAGGCATCTGAAAAACAAGGATTAGAAGTGGAGTGATCCAGTAACCTTTACTTACTCCAGTTATAACAGAGTTTATATGAATATAGTGACATAAACATGAAACATATGCAAAAGCTCTGAGCGGTGTGTGTTGGACATGTCACAGGACCCTACTACAGAAGTTCAAAGGCATGAGCAGTTATAATAAATGTGTGATACAACGCAGAACAAATCCCGAGCAACGCTACTATACAGCCAGTGTATCCTGAATTGGCTGGTAGCAATAGAGGATTTTAAATATGTGTATGAGAAAGATGATCAGGCATGCATGTGTCAAAGGATAGCCTCCTTAGCCACATAGATGAAAGAAAGCAGAGTTTTAGAAGCTGTGAAACTACAAGGGAAATCTGTTACTGCACAAGTAGAAATATGACTGTACAACAGTAATGGCTCTTAAGCAGAATTAGCATATAAGTTATTTAGTACGGGGTTATTTTTGGTAAGAAGTTGTAACTGTGCATCTTAGCTTTCAATACTCTACTTTTCCCAGACACGCAGGAGCAAGAGTAGCACCAGGGAGTCGATCTGCATGAGGAAGGCAGTTGTTTAAAATCTCTTGTGGCTCTTTCTTCTGCTGCTTTGGAGAAGAGGAATTTATTCTAGGCTGGTTTCGCTACAGCTGAGAGCTGAATAGAGCCCTTTTTGTCACGGCCGCTTTACGCTTGGTTTACATCCATACTCAAAGGCCATTGTTTTCATAGGTTCAAACACCTTTGCTGGCTTGGCTAGCAGGTAGGGAGGGAAACAGTCTTGCATGGTCATACAGGGCTTGCAGAGCAAAAACAGAGTCAAAGAAAGAAAGAGAGCTGGAAGAAATGTCAAGGATGAAGGCAATTCAGCATGCGAAGGATGTGTGCCCAGTTATCTTCAGATTCACAAAACGCTCCTTATCCTGAGGTTCTCTCATATCAAAACAGAGATTTCCCCCACGGGAAGCAAAATAAAGGCGCTTTTTAGCAGGCACTGAAAGTGAACATGATCCTCCTAATAATCTGAGTGTGGTCTGTGCGAGCGAGGGATCAGCGTAAGATGAATTGTCTTTGGAATTTGACTGCTTCCACCTAAAATTGCGATCCCTTTTGGTGCATAAATTTGAGGTGAAGACTGGGACGTCGCTAGGAAACAAAGTGGATGACTTATGGGAGGCAATATAGAAGTATGTTGTTCAGGAATGCGTATGCTGTTTTAATGCTCTTGTTAATTGCCTCCTCCAACATGCAGACAGGGAGGCAAGAGTTTTCAGCGCACTAATGAGAACAGATCTGTTTGCCCTTAAATCATTACACTGAAATATGATATGATTTAAACCTTTAACTTCTAAGGTCAGCCCTCTGCACCGTGCAGCTGGTCCTGGCCCCAGCAGTGCAGCGTTGCTCTGTAGCATTCATGGGCTAACAAGTTTTGTTCAAGAAAAAAATTTATTCTCTTCATTTTGTGCCTAAAAAGCAAAAGTAGAGTCATGATTCTTATACCTCTGAGTCTCTTAATCTTCTCTCACTTTTTTTTTTTTTTTTTTTTGCATTCTTACTGTGAGCTCTCACATTTTTTGGGCGTACGATTTGGGGTGTACACCAAGACCATAACACTGAAATGCACCCACTTGCCATGACTGTTTTTTTTGTTTGTTTTATGCATGTGGTAGGTGATGAGAGATGCAATCCTAGTCTTGGGTTGTAAATCTCAAGAGATGGTCTGTGATCTGCGACCTTCCCTCTTGCTTTATTGCGGTACAGACAGCGGACCAGTTCCCAGATCTGAAGGACAGGGGTGGGGAAAAGCCTCAGTCTCGTTGCCAGGATCCAGGCTGAAGCGACATCCCAAAGGATGCTTGGGGATGCGTGGAGGTGGGCTCTCTTCCAGGGCTGCCTCAGCTGAACCTCTGCCTCAGCTTCTCCAAAGACCCACTGGAGCCAGCTGCTCTGCAGATGCAGAATATATATAACCCCCGTCCAAAGGAGCTCTCTCAGAGAGGAGGCAAAGCACCAGATGGAAAAGAGTGGTGCTGAGCTCAGAGCCAGCCATGGCGACGTGTCGGCTCGGGACTGCATCAGTAGGGAAGGGTTTTCAATGTAGGTTGGGTTTTTATGAGGGAGAGCTTGTCAAAATGGAAGGGAAAGACTTGAACGTGAAAAGCGTCCATAAGGAAAAGGGAATGGAGAAAATCATAAGAAGAAGACAAGTGAAGTGAAGCATCTGTGAAGACAGAGAGGTTACAGCCCGTTAGCACAAGTAGGAGACTGTCCAGAGTAAAAGCTACAAAAACCAGTGCAAACCAATTAGACTGATGAAGTCATCAACATCTGAAGGCTGCAGCTGCTTGCCGTGCTTCTGCTGGCTCAGTTTCACCTCTAGGTCAGCACTTTGAATGTAGGCTCCGTTAATAGTGACCAGAAATGCATATAAATCTGGGCGCTGCTCAAAAAGCTTTTGAAATGTGATATGAGAAAGATATTGGTGCTCACTGTGCTCTTCTGTCTGAACACATGTTAATATTACAGAAACCTCACAAGTGGACAAGCCCAGTGAGAGGAATGAGACGGAGAAGGTGGGAAGAAACAGCTTCAGGACACTGCAGGCAGTCCCTCCAGCCACCCTTTTTGCACCCATATGAGCAGCATTCTGCATTGATGCTGGTTTATGGGATAAAGAGAGGAATACCATAATGGAAAAGAAAAGAAAAAAAAAAAAAGGCTTCTTGATAATATTATAATGAATTTTACAGAGTTGCACTGCTATATAACTATACAGCTCCCATTAAGCTGGTGGGAAATGCAGCACCCTAACGATTAAAGCTCTTTGAGAACGCACATTATAGAGAGATTTATTTTAAAGGAAACTCTTATACTGGATGTCATTGTTGCTGCAAATTAGTCTCACAGTCCCGAGTTCCCAGCATGGTACTTAGGGGTAAGTTGTAATGCGCTGTAAATCCAGGTTTCAGGGGGTTATAAATTAGCTTCTAAAATCTGAGGTGAAACTTGGCACAACCATTTTCAGCCCGGATACCTCTTTCTCTCCCGAAATATATTTCCATGGATTTTGAAATTTAGTATGGGACATTTGTGTCTTTCCTTAATTGAAGACTTTAAACAAAGGTTCCTTTTTTAACCCATGTTTACCACACAGAAAAGTTGTAGGAATAGTTGAATGCTGTGTGTCTGTAGCCAGCACACGACCCAGCATCTCTATAGTTCTGAGGTCTACTGAGGTTCAACATGGCCAAGTGCTGGGTCCTGCGCTTTGGCCTCAACAACCCCATGTAGTGCTACAGGCTTGGGGCAGAGTGGCTTGAAAGCTGTGCAGAGGAAAAGGATCTGGGGGTATTGGTCGATGCTTGCGTGAAAATGAGCCAGCAGTGTGCCCAGGTGGCCAAGAAGACCAACGGCATCCTGGCTTGTATCAGGAATAGTGCAGCCAGCAGGACCAGGGAGGTGATCGTCCCCCTGTACTCTGCTCTGGTGAGGCCACACCTCAAGTGCTGTGTTCAGCTTTGGGCCCCTCACTACAAGAAGGACATCGAGGCCCTGAAATGTGTCCAGGGAAGGGCTACAAAGCTGGTGAAGGGCCTGGAACACAAGTCCTGTGAGGAGCGGCTGAGGGCACTGGGGTTGGTTAGTCTGGAGAAGAGGGGGCTCAGGGCAGACCTTATTGCTCTCTACAACTACCTGAAAGGAAGGTGTGGGGAGCTGGGGGTTGGCCTCTTCTCACAGATAACTAGTGATAGGACTAGAGGGAATGGCCTCAAGTTGCGTCAGGGGAGGTTTAGGTTGTAATTTAGGAGAAATTTCTCCTCAGAAAGAGGAGTCAGGCATTGGAACGGGTTGCCCAGGGAGGTGGGGGAGTCACCATCCCTTGGGGGGGGTGTTTAAGGAAATGGATGTGGTGCTTAGGGACATGGTTTAGTGGGTGACATTGGTGGTAGGGGGATGGTTGGACCAGATGATCTTGGAGGTCTTTTCCAACCTTAATTATTCTATGATTCTATAAGTTAATTATACTGAAATGGCTGAGCAGGGTGTACTGTTAGAAAGTGACAGCTGGACACGTACATTAGCCGCTTTGCAAAACACCTCCCATATGCCAAAAAGGCGCCCATTAAAGGGAAGGGATAAAATGGAAACAATTTCCCTAAAATCACACTGCACCAAAGACTTCTCAGATCCTGTGCTGCTCCAGAAGGGAGTGAGCAGTGCAGTGGTTATAGGACCTGGGTAGTCCCAGGGCAGATTTAGCATCCTTTTTGGCTCCAGGCCAGCTCTCTCTTACTTGACCTCAGCGCTGACTCAGAAGTGGCCCGTGATTAATTTATTTAAGATTTAAGAACAAGAACCAGAAATTACACAGTTCTAGTCAACAGATTTTTGCTTCGCCTCTAGCAAATTAATCAAATGAGAGTCCAATTTGTTTTAGATTAAATGAATTCCCTCTGTTCGCTGTGTTAATCCCCAGTTGAACTGCCTTCTTATAATTTCCACTCCCTTGAAGCATTGTACTGTAACTTATTTAACTCTACAACTGTATTTATGAGAGGTGTTGCAGTAATAATTTATAACTGGAAGGCAAGCAGTATTTGGCATTTGCACTAGGTGTAGCGTGGATATTGCCAAAATATCTCAAAGCCTTTTTTAGAGGGGATCAGAGCTCTTGCTTTGTGCTGACTACCTACAATATTTGAGGTACTCCAACTCAGCTACAGATAGCCACCTATTTTCAGCAGTGTGCTGTAAACTCCATGTGACAGTCTGTTGTAGGCCTCCAAGGAGGCTCTTGTAAACCTGACGGAACAGGAGGTCTCCAGTGGTCCTTCTCCTGTGCGGTTAAATACAGCTGGCTGCTCATGTGCATTTCTGCTTCACCCAAAGTTCACTTTTTTTTTTTAAATGAACCTTCATTCTGTTCTAGATTCTCTCTCTTTCAGCTCGCAGCTCTGTAGACCATCCTATACCTAAACTATGGCTGGTCTTTCCAACCCTAAGGAGTAAATTCTACCTGGGACATGAAAACGGATACTGCTTTATTATCTGCTTCAAGGAGGAATATGCCCTTCAGATTTTTCACCCAGGGAGATATTCCTTGCCTGTATATAAATCTGTATCTATGTAGCAGAAATGTTGCATTCCTTCCAATCCTCTTCAGAACCAAGAAAAGTTGAATTTAAACTCAAGTAAAATATTTCAAACTTATGACTTTTGCTATGTCAAATAAAACTCTCTTACAGCAGCTGCAGCCCCGTGCAACTGTATGGGCAGCACTGATGTAAAAAAGTTTTTTGTTTTTGTTTTTTTTTTTAAATATCAGCCACAGGTGCTCAAAACTCATGTATTTCTTCTACTCTGATCTCTGATACTGTCTTTAAAATCAGAAGTCACAGGCGCTTGGGGTGGAGGCACTTGATGATGGCCCAGGAGGAAATTCTTGGAGATGTGGTGTGGGATGCAGCCACAGGATCTAAGCACAGCCTGGCTGCATAAGTCAGATATGGATCAGATAAGCCACTTCGCCCTCCAGAGAAATGGGAGGTGATTGTGTTAGCAAGGGAAGGCAGGAAGCTGAGAGCTCTGGTGCTGTTATCTTTTTTTGTGCAGCTTTTATCTTTTGTGCAAGAGGGGAAGATTTTTACAGAGTAATTCATTGTTGGGATGAGAGGCTTGCTTGTTGGCTGTTGATGGTTGCTTGGTTTATCAGGATTTGTCATGTTTTGTCAGGTGACCTTGTCTTCAGATAAGATTTGGTATGATTGTGAGGTGCTGGATTTTTTTTGAATTTCTTGCTGTCTTCAAAATCAGGATTTGTTTGTTTTGCCTAAGGAGCTTCCACTGGTTCTTGCATTTCTTAAATGTATGTCTGAAATGGGGGTCCAGCTGAAGATAGACAAGAACACCTCTGACAGTGAGTGAAATGTGTAATTTCTGGTGAAGAAGACAAGTTTTGAGCTGTTTTGTCAAAAGTGCTATCTGAGCAAAGGGTGAAGTTCTGCAAAATGATGCATTTCAGGGACTTCTTAGGTACATCAGGCAACATCTTCTTCAGACTTCAACATGTCAGAAGTAGGTGCAGGTCAGATTTGTTCCTGGTCGTACACCCAAACAATTTAGACTTTGCTGAGCCTGGATGAGAACCGTATCTTTTCTTCACCTTTGAGTCTATCCTTCCAAGACTGCAATGCAAGTGAAAGCATGGGAGCAGATGGATTTCGAAGAGCAGGGATTGCTGTCAGCCCCTGGCATTTTCCACAGTGTGGAGGCAGGCTGGCACCCCCTCAGAAGCGATGCCCTAGGTGCTGATTTAAGGGAGCCCTGGAGGCTTCCCCACTACATGAAATAGTGCGTGCAGGAAGGGGAATATGTCTCTTTCTCTTCCTCCTAGAAATCAGGAATCTGAGGGCAACCTGGGCTTGGGCAAAACCTGGTTCTGGGAGCAGGCAGGGCTCTTGCTTCCCTCTGCCTCAGCAGAAGGAAAGGTCAGGTTAGCAGAAGGAGGTTGAATGCACAAACACAAACATATCCTTTTTTTAAAAAAAAAAAGAAGTTTGTGTGTTTCTTCTGCTGATGCCAGCTTTTTCCTTTGTGTAATTGCTGCTGGAAGGAAGTGGAGAGAAATCGAGCTTCAGACAAAATACATTTGTGATTATTAGCATTTTGCAGCTTGGTAGCTGGTGAAGGTGAGAACAAAAGGCTGAAACAGTTTTTATATTTATCGTCTGTTTGAGTTTGTCAGTTCTATGTCCCACCATTTATGGGATCTCACCTCTCTGGGCAAAGCTAGTGCATCTGTAACAAACATCTTTTTCCAGTGGTAGTAGTAACCTGGTGCTGTGTCTTTCTTTCTTTCTCCAGACGATTTTGCAGAAGAGGAGGAGGTGCAGTCCTTTGGCTACAAGAGGTTTGGTAAGTGACAGCAGGTCTTTCGGCTCACTATTGCTGAGTGCTTATGTTAAGTGAAGCAACTGCTATTAAAACTCCCTTAGTGGCAGCATGCAAACATAGAGGTACAGGCCCATCATCCCATTCAGTCTGATGTCTGCCAGCAGCATGTGTGATGAGAAACGAACTGGTTAATTATTGGATCATTGCATGAAGCAGTGTTATGAAAACCATGTCCACACTTCAACAGAGAAGTGTGCTGGCTGTAAAAAAGAGTCTGAGCCTCTGAAACATCATCTGTGCCTTCCTTAGGCCTCAGACCGATGCACAGCATGGTCTGTAGGTATCTCCAGAGCAATTGTATGGGACCTTCTCTAGGCTCTCCAAATTCATCATGACAGCTGAGCCAAGAACTATTCTGTGTGCTGATCTCAAAAAAAAAAAAAAAAAAAAGAAGAAAAAGCATACAGTATGAATGCATTCTGATATCAAAAATCAGTCCTGGTAACAAGAATCCCTTACCACAGCTTTATCTGCTCCTGATCTGGAGGGTATGATGATCTGGGTGTGTTTAATGTAGCCAAAACCTGGTTAAACTCTCCTATGTGGTGTTCAAGGATTGAGCAAGTTCTTTGTTGTGCCTCTGTTGATGTAGGGGAACTTTTTTGCTTGTATTTACCCTCGAATGAACCCAAAGGTTGGACTTAATATGCTGCAGAATAACCTTTTATAAACTACACTTTAAGCTAAAAATTCCAAATAGATAAAATCTTAAAGCAATGTCTATCGATTTTTTTTCAATGGTTGTTCACTGAAAATGGCCTTGTTGTGTGAAGAAAGCAGGGCCATGTGTCTCTGAACAGGGATCAGCATCCTTCGAGACTGGAACGGGAGTCACTTTCATCAACCCCATTTGGCAAACAGATAGGAAAAGCAGGCTGAATTTAAAAAGAAAAAAAGAAAAATGTCAACAATTCCCTCCAGCCCAAGAGGAGCAGGGGGAGGCACACTTGTGGCATAAGGAGTTGCAGTGGCTGGGAGGTGGGGATCACATTCGCATGACCTCTTCTACCCCCTGAACTACTCCACCACTCCCTGCTGTTGAGCTTTATTTTGGATAGGTCAGCCAGCATCTGTGGCTTGGAAAGTCCTGCTGTACGGCTGCACATAGTTTGTTTCTTGTCTTTTTTTTTTTTTTTCTGGATTAGGCCCTGGAACAGCAAAAAAATCTTGAGAAATGGGAAAAAAAAATATCTGTTCATTTCTGTCACCTCCAGCTGAGGAGAATAAGAAATATTAGGGTTCATTAGCACCTATAAAAACAGCTTCCCTCCATGTTGCCCACTAACTATCTGCCCCGTGTCAGCATGCTCTTGCAGTGAACTGCGAGAGGTTTCAGCAAGGAGTGGGTGTCCCACTATGCTCACAGTGAGTGTAATAGTTGTTGTGACCTGATGGGGTTTCTGGGTCTTGACTTGCTTTCCACCGTTTTTTTTTTCCTTTGCCCTGAGTAACAATATGCTACCCACAAGAGGTAGGTCAGATTTATCTGCACTTGTCCAGGAGTGCTTGTGCCGTTGCTCTTTGTAGGGCAGACGGCAGGAGGAGGATGCCAGCATTTGTGGAGGTACCTACAGGGCACAGCCCACCTGCAGGATTATTTCCCTCCTTTAGAAAGCCTGCTTTGGTGCGTTCCCATTTCTACAGTGATCGCTGCATCTCCAGCCACCCTCCAAGCAACATCTGGGGGAGCAGGAGCCATATGCCTTCAGCAGCGCTGGCTCCTCCATTCGGGAAGGTGACGTGCACATCTTTTGGAAACCTGAAATATGCTAACCAGCCAGAAAGGCATTTCCAGTGGAGCACCACAGGTTACTATTGGGCCTGAAATACAGCCAAGTAGTTTGAGACCAGCAGGAGGCGTTTTGCCTGCTGTCCCAGGTGGTGTTCCTTCTTGGCCCTGCATCCTCACTTGTAATAGCAGGTAATGTTGGGAGCATTCAGGTAATTAAAGATATTATTAAGGATAAAAGAACAAGGATAAAGGGTAAACATACTATTACTAATGTTGGTAAAGAGGAGAGATGAAATATTCCTTTCATACCATTGAGAGGTTTTACATATGGCACTAAGGTATGTGGCTTAGTAATGGGACTTGGTGGGTCAGGTTGACAGTTGGACTTGATCTTGAAGATCTTTTCCCACCGACATGATTCTATGATTCTATGTTTGGAGAATCCCAAGACAAGAACCATGCTTTGTTATGCAAGCCCTTGATAGAAGGTCATTTTGAAAGGAGGCCTGTCCTGTCTGCTGGGTGGTGCTGTAGAAATCTCAGCGCTTTTTGTATACAGTCACTGGAGCGAGCTAACAGCGAGCTGGAGTTAGCTGGAGCTAACTGGAGCGAGTGCTAACAGCAATAGTTATTTTGTTTGTTTCAGGAGCCATCATACAGCAGTTATATGAATATATTGTGACCAGAGTAGTCCCTGTGTACCCTGTTAACACGAGACAGGGTAGGAGGACCATGACTCAGGTGTCTTTGACTCCATCTTTTGTAAGCAGGAGGCCTTGTTTGAAGCAAAATGTGTTCCAAGAGGGAGATGGCTAACGCACAACTTGTTCATAAAGAACGTGGCTTGTGGTGAGTCACTGCTGGCAGCTGGGAACATGTGTTGGTCAGCATCTGGCACGCGAAGCCTTGACCAAACTGCTTTCCTCGAGTTCAGCTGAGGAGTTATTATTAGCTGCCTTGTTGCTGGAGCCTGTAGTTTGGTTCAAGGAAGGAAGAGATCTGTGAAGGGCAGGAAGCACTCTCAAGCAATACTCGTTTTGGGGAAGAAGCTTTTGAAAAGCAGAGTGAATACTCACCATCCTGCCAGCACGCACTGCTTCCCCTTTTTCTGAACCTTTCTGTCCCTTCTCCTCAGATAAGCTGATTTCAGAGAATTTATCATGCAACTCTTTAGTCCACTGAACTCTAACCGGTTATATTAATCCAAACATGCTAAGCACAACACAGTAACATATTAAATAACAATCAGCACACATGCAGACAGCCTCAAGATCCTAGGAAAATACACACCAGCATTTTTTCGCTCAAAGCGTAGGACAAATTCACTGCAGGGGGTCAGGGAGGTGGAGGAAAACGCTCTTTCCAGCTGACTGAGGCTGTTTCCTTCTTCTCAATGGATGCTCCAGATGTGCAGGGATGCTGCCAGAAGAGCACTGGCTGGTGGCTCGGCTGCCCATGGCTTCAGGTTGCGGCAGTGAGAAAACGATGAAGCATGTTTCTCGTCACTGTTACTTCATCATCAGTCACTGCTGAAGCTGCTTTGAAGTTATCTGCTCCAGATAACCAGCTGTGCCTCTCCACTGGCAAACCTCTACTGGATTGCCAGATTGCCACCAATGTTAACCATTCCATCAATCAGAGTTTTACAGCCCCCGCCCCCCTCTTTGTGAGGGAATGAATGAGGAGAGGTCAAAACTTGCTTTTCAGATTTCAGATCCCACATTTTGGGGATGCTCAGGCTTGAGAGCTCATTTTCTAGATGGTAAGTATCAGGATGAGATCTCTTTCTGTTCAGGTTTTGACTCTCTCCTCTGAGATTCTAGCTCTGGTCTTAATTGCAGGCAAGGAAGTTAAAGGGAACTAATGGACTTTGAGGTGGCAGGTCTGATTTCCCAACTTGCAGCATTCCCAGGTAATAGACATATAGACAACTGTGAATTTTGTTTCTTTATGTTAATGTGTTAGAATTTAAATCCTACACTTAACAGAGTAATTACTGTATGAATTTCATTGTGAAGTTATTCATCGAATATACATTGAACAGTTTGAAGCTATACCACAATATGAAATAACCAAAACCAAAGGGGATGGCCTTTGAACTGGTGCAAGCCCGGTTTTCATGTTCCAGAAAACAGGCTTTCAAGAAATGAAGTGAAAGCCTTGATGATGATGAGAAACCTCCCAAGGAAACAAAAGATAGGGCCAGTACACTGCAGATAAGCAGAAGACTAAACAGCTTGTGTGAGATAATTAGCCTTTGCCCTCCAAAAACAAAGCCAGAATTGGAGGCCATAAGCTTGTCCTCAATATTAGGGCCCATCTCGTCACCATGCTCAGGACAATGTGTCAGGACCCTTCACCTTCCATGGGGTGTGCAAGGGATGACTGAGTAGTGGTGTCCATTCCACACAGTTACGGCAAAGCTCCTGACCGCCATTCCTGCTCTAAGAATTAAATCTAGGGATTTCTGGCCAAAAATGGACAAATCATCTTGCCACACTCTAATGAAATCTGCTACACTAAAATGAGGCTGGAAAAAAGAAAAACACACACGGGTTCTAAAACATAGTTAGAAAATATTTTTTTTTTCCCTGAAGATTGTCTTAGGGGCAGCTGAACTTGATCCATGTAATAACCATTTTCTCACTTTATGTTGTTTATAATATTTTATGCAGAGAGAAGCCGTATATCATTTGGTGTATATTCCTTTGATAGGATACAACTGGGGAGTTTTAGGAGTTTAACTGCTGATGAAAGCCTTATGAACAGTTTACAGTCAAAAATAAATGAAAACTTTGAGATAGAAGACTTTTTCAGAAAATGATTTAAACTAATACATTTTTTTTCCTGTCTATAAATAAGAATTCAAACATGATCATGGTAAGCTTTTTTAAAACTCGTGACTTGGATTTTTGTGATAGTTCAGAAATAGCATTTATTCATTAACGCTGCACAGACAGAATAATTTTAGCCTTTATCCCTGGATAAATCCAGGCCATTGTTCACATCTATAATAACATGCACAGAAAAATGTCTGGCATCAGTCCGGTGGTGAGCTATATCCACACAAACCTTAAGCCCCTGACATGAAAAATAAATAAATAAATAAAAATCTAAGCTTTAGGAATTTGTCAACTTTTCTTTATGGTTTGTAAACGAGCAGCAAGGGATTTCAGGTGCCACAAGCCACATACCTCTCTGGGCATTCTTTCACGTGTCTGCCTGCAGCATGCAATTGTGTGGCTTAATAAAAAGTCAGGGGTCACCGTTACTCAGAAAGCCAGAGGAAAGTCTGGCATGTCGCTTGCAGGTCAGTGATCTGGCCGTGCGTATCAGATGAGAGGATTTTGTCTGCATGTGTTCTGGGGTAATTAAACCCACACTGCGTGGCGGTGTCAGCATGGCTGTTCATTTTAGGCAAAGACATTTCATTTGGAGCCACCCTTCCCATTGCAATGGCTCCTCAGGTGAGCCCGGCATGGCCGGCTGCCCTGGGGCTGGTGCTGGGGGCTGAGGAGTACACAGGCACTGTGTGCAGGAGTGTCTTTGTCTGTCTTTTCATTTTTAGGATGTATCCGGAGTACTGGGGCGGTTAGCAGGGAACTGAGCTCTAGATAAAAAAATAAAGAGGAATATATTCAGGGAGCTGTCGTCAAGGTGCCTGCATACCTCTGGCTGTGTCCCTCCTCTGTCAGCAGCTTCTGTCTCTTACCATGTAGAAGGCACGGCTGATAAATAGATTATCGTTGAGATATCCCAACCGCAAATACAAAACTGCCAAATCTTTCCGTGCTGGTAAAGATGGAAAACAGTTGGCGCACCGTGACAAATCCATCAGCGTCAGGCAGTAGTAGCGAGATCCAAAATGTTGACAGAGCTGTGTGACCAATGCTGACGTAGCCTGGAGCTATAAGAGCTGTTGGGGCCGATGGGCATGGAGCTGCCCCTCTCCAACCTGTCCTGCCGTGCCTGGCTGAAGGCACTTCTCCTAATCCAAGCCCCTAAAGAGGCCTCTTAGCAGCGGAGTGGGTGACCAAAGTCACTCCAGCTGTGTGCTGGTCTGTAGGCAATCTAGTTTTTCTTTGTTAGGGGTTTTTTCCAATCAAGTACAATTAAAATTCTTGACGTGTTTCTTCCAATATTGCCCGTGCATGCCTGGAATCATACCTGCTAAGTCAATCTCTGCCTTTCCCAGAGATGGATTGGAAGGTGGCATGGTCACCATTACGCGTGAATTTTGCTCTCTAGTTTTCATTAGGGCTATAAAATAGGTGTGTGGGCTGAACAGAGCGTTGTATTTACAAACAGAATGAAAAACGCTGGCTCCACTGTAAGCAACACCTGGGGATTTTGTATTTATTTTCCTGTAAACTAGCTGGACAAATAATGAAGCACTTAGCATCAGGTTGCTGCCAAAACACCTAGGCTGCGTTTTGGGCTGTTCACCTTCATAAAGCAATTACTTGCCAGATTAATGCCTTGGAAGGAAACTAAGAATTATATTTTTCGCACTCAGTACAATTTCCGTGGAAAGGAGCAACACACAAAAACTATGTAAGAAATGAAAATTTAAGATAAGAAGCCACGACAAGGAGGAAGGGGAAGATAAATAGTTGGGGATGCCTGCTGGTGGACTCTCCCAGTGTTGCTTTGTGGCTGTAGCACACATCAGCGTTACTAATGTCCCTGTTGAACTCCTCTTCAGCTTTATTTAGGATACAAGTCAGCCTCTGTAGCTAGCAGCTGCCGTACCCTGCTCTTTACAGCCCGCTGCTAACTGTAAGGCTGCAAGTGCTCAGATGTGCCAAACTGATCCATGGCTTTTCTGTACCTGCTTCAGAGTCATCCCACACCAGAAAGCTGCAGTGCTGTGCTTACTGCTGGTGTTACAGGTTTGGAAGAGGCACGCTGTGGCAGGGAATGCTGTTTTGCCTGGAGGATATGTTAGATATACCTAGCAGCACTCAAACATAAAACCCCTACCTGTCAGGTGCTGCCTGCATGTGTGTCCCAGATGCCTTTTATTTCTTGGCATTTTCATCAAAATGTCCAGGAGCTCTAACACTGGCATGCCACACCTGATTCGGCAGGGCACTGAGCTCTTGGCAGATGCTCTTCAGCATCCCAGTGAGTCCCCAGAGCTGCAGTCTGTGTGAAGCAGTGCTGCTGCCGTGACTTTGTCAGCAGTTCGTGAACAGCAAGCATGCTAACAGCAAAGAGCTGGATGTTTTACTTAGCAGCCACCGAGACAAATAGTCGGCACAACTCAGCTTGACAGACGTGTCGCTAGACACGTGCACTGCCTGATGCAACGAGCTCCTAGCTGTCGGATTAGGAACAAAGGTGTCTCAGAGTTTTGACATAAGATGTCATCTAATATTACATCAGGCTTCTCTTGGACCCAAACCCGGTGGTCTCTGCCCTCTCCCACCCTCACACTCAGCAGCCCTGAGCCTGGCCAGCGTCCTGGGATCGGTGACACCACCAATGCAATATGTCATGTTGTTGTGCTTGGCAAATTCCGTGGTGATTTCAGGGAGAAAATCTTATGTGTGAGGATTGACTTCCATACGAAAACTTAATTTAGGGCTTAGGCTGGGATTAATTCCACCTGCTTGTAGGGAGCCTTTAAAGACACCCATCCCTCAAATGGCAGTGGGAAGGAGAGACAGGGGCTGTGTGAAGGGACGTTTGTGCTGAGCCAGCGCTTCTCGTTCCTGGCCATTTTGAGTGACTGTACAGATCCTCAACTCCAGGTCTCTGTTTTACATACAGAAATGCTGGGGAAAGCATACAAATGCTTTGGGAAAGAAGCCCGTGAGAGATAAAATGGATAGTGCAAAGAGACTCGCAAAGCTTTTGGGGCTGTTTCTGCCTGTTGCAGACATTAACAAGGAACAGCACGCTGCTTCGCAAAGTTAAAAACTAAATCAAACTCCACCGTGCTGCATCGCAACAGCTCAGCCAAAGGAAAGCTGGAATACGATTCTCCCCGGTCTCAATTAATCTTCTGCGTATGGGTAAGCCTAAGCAGAGCAGGCAGGGAGCCAAGAAATTTCCTCTGGTCCCGCTTCGGCCCGGGAGAAGCGGGTGGGCCGAGGGCCCGGGAAGCGAGCGATGGGAGGGAGGCCTTGTTGGGTGCCTGGAGCCGATGGGGAGACCTTGCGCAACGGGGAGCAGAGAGCTTTGTGTCCTGCAGATGCTCTTCGGCTCGGTCAGGAATGCATCTGGAAAATCCACCCGGCCAGAGCGAGAGATGGATGCCTTACGTAAATACAACGTGCCTGGGTTTTCCGTGGCACGGCTAGTGGCGCTTACTGGAGGCAGCTGGAGGTTTTGTGGGAGCTAGAGTGCAAGACCAAAGGGGTCCACTTCTCTTCAGCCTGGCTAGGGCTCATTAGGAGATTTTGTGTTAACAGTCTTGTCCAGACGTTTAGGTCCAGCCTAACTCAACCTAGTAGCAAGTGCATCTTTTCTGAAAGCCATTCTGTGATGCCACAAACAGGCAAGGCAGGTAGGTTTTCTTTTAAGGACGTCAGGGCACTAGGATCTGCTTAGCAGGGCTTCACCACATATGTTTCAAAACACGACGTTTTAAAAGTTTGGAAAACGCCTATTGATTTTCTTTGTGTAACATATTTCTGCGTGCTTGTTACCAGGGTCTTGGCCAGGAGCACGGAAAATTCCACCAAGTTTTATATTCTGAGTTAGCCTGGGAATGGGCATGCAAGCTTTTACTTGCCAGGCTTGTTAAGGTCAATGGAGTCTACTCGGTCGTGTTCAAAGGCAGAAAAAACACTAGCCTTGTATATTTTACTAAGAGGCTAAGGTATGATTTCAGACCATCTGTGCATGTAGGGACAACTGGTAACTGGAAGATTTCTTATATACATTTCTGCTGTATTGTTTAATGAAGAGCAATCTGGTTACAAAAAATTAAGTAATACACAGAGCCAAGGGATATTTTTCTTCCTTCCTCCCTTCTCCCTGGAAGTTAATTGCTTTGGGTGGAAATACGACATATAATGCCCCATGTAACTAATGATTTCATTTTAAATCTGGCCTGGAAGACTCAAGTTTGGAGGGGAAGAGCTCTTGTCCTTAATTAACATTTTGCACAGGCTGAAGCCAGCGTAATCTGAACACCCACTGTCAAGTTTCAATGTAGCATCTGTGCACAGCTAAAGTCGCTTCTCCCCAGAAGTTACTGCATATCACCATTGGTGCGCGCGGATGTTTATATTTAAATGTATGTGCTCAGTTTCATATGAATACATCCAGATTGGATTTGGGTCAGGGTGTTGGACTACCTAGCAGCACAACTTCAAATATACAAAACCCAGACCCGTGGACGTTTAGCTGTCATGTAGGTTCCATCTGGAAATGTGTTCCAAGTGTGTTTCTGGGCGTGCTGTTCCCATGGTCAGGAAAGCCAAAAACCTGAGAGGTTGGTTCTCCTTTTCACCCTGTTCCAAGACCCCAGTCGAGACTTTAGAAATCATCTTGCCACCCCAAAAAATGATGCTGCATACATGCATTCCTAAAACGGGCCAGCTAAGCATTGCTCCATAACTTATTTGTCTCCTTCGGAAAACAGGTTTCTGCTTGATTAATGATACTATGTGTTTAACCTCTTTTACAGATGTGTAAAAATGACCATATGTGTATTTCAGTGCTAGGGGAAGTTTCTTTATTGAGTGGACTAAAGGATATACAGCATGGCTCACTTCTAAGGAAAGGAGAAGCAAACAAACCAACATCTGGTTCTTCTGCGTATTGCAGAGGATTTGAAAAATCTTTCCAGAATATTAAAATGTCTAAAACTGGTGCGTTTTCTAAACAGTTGGTCACCGTTAGCTAAAATTAGGAGAAAACTTTAAGGTGTCAAAATAATGACTTGAATGTGTGTGAGGACTTGAACCAACCAAAATAGTGGAGGAAACGGAGGAGGAACAGACGTGTCTGTCTGGGTCATCAAACAGAACCAAATACAGACCATTTTTCAGGGGTCTGTAATTTAACCCCTCTTTGTTCCATCCCTGCTGGTCTTTCCTCTGTCGCGGATCAGCCTCCATGCAGGTTCCAAATCTGCACATGAAACCACCTCTGTGGAAGATCCCTCTCGTTTCTGTGCCGTTCACAGCGCAGGGTGTGGTGCTTTGTAGAGATGCTGCTCTGGGGTGCCATAAGGGAGCCCCACATTTCTTTTCTAGTGACAGCAGGAGCAGAGCAGAGGTGACTCCTGTCCTTCTGCTCTGCCCATGGCCTGGAGTGGGCCAGCAGAAGGTAAAAAGCAGATCTCAGCCCCAGGCTCAGTACTGAGCCCACCAAGACGATGCGGCAGGGAAATTCGGTAGCAGGAGGAAACGCCTGCCAGTGTCAGAGAGTGCCCTGAAAAACCCATAAACTTCACAGCTGGCCTCCCGCTTGAGCAGACCCTGACTCTGGGCTGGGATCAGAGAAGGCAGCTCAAGTTTTAACCCCCCTGCCCAGCGCATTACTGCGCCGCTTGCTGGCACATGGGATGGGGGCTGTTGGCCAGTGTTTTGCCCTTGTAGCGATGGCCACATCTGTGGCTCTGCTGCAGCTTTGCATCCCAAGTCCTGAGCAGCTCGTATTCGTGGCAGATGGCTTTGGGAAATGCGGCGTTGTGGGGCTGTATTTTGTTCTCAGCCATCTATGCAAGAGGTTACTGTGAGCGGTTCTGTGATTTATTAGAGAGAAACGGGGCTGTGTTCGCCACAACAAACCCTTTCTATTGCACTTGGTTTGAATAGCGATTGAGCTTCTAATCATGTCTCCAATGGAAAGAGGACTCCTTGTGAAGTCCGTCATTTATTGCAGAGAAAGAAATTTCACATGCGTGAAACCAGATGACCTAAAAAAATCAAAACTCAGAATAATCATAAGAGCTACAAGAATAAGTATTTGTCCAGCAGGAGTTCAAGGTGGCCTAGAAGAGATTTAGGGGAAGTCTTTTTGTAAAGGGAAGCAGAAGAGCTGACAGTGAAATTAAAAGGCTGCCTATGCCAAAGCAGTACTTACGTCACTGCAGTTCTCTCGATTTGGAGCTTGCTGGTTGCGCTGATGTGGCACTATAATTTAATCACTTTATTTTATTTTTCCCCCTTCTGGGAGGTTTCTAAAACACTCTTTTAGAAAGAAAAATAAATAATCTCTAATGTCTTTTCAGTTGTTCTTCTGGGAAGACTTGTGGTGAGTTAAAAGAAAATACTCAGTGAAGCTGTGAATGGGAGACATTTCCAGGGTGGGTGTGTTTTGAGGTTTGTTTGGGTTTTCATAATACTCTACTCCTATGTCTTTTTTTTTTTTTTTTAATAGCTTTCAGATGCTTTTAATACAGTGGAAATTCAATTAAGAAACTCCTCCAAATTCCACAAGTTATGGGAGCTTTGTGGAGTGACGTGTTGTAGGACCATCTCAGCCACTGCAGATACGCCCTGAGGACAGTTCTCTGGTCCTGCAGCCTTTACTTGGGCGAATTCACAACAAGGAGGTTTTTTGCAGACATTTTCTTCTCCTTTTGCTTACAGATCCATATTCAAAATGTATTTGTAACCTCAAAATTGTCATAGGCACAATTTTTTTGTGGACACAGGAGTTAGGAAAGCTGAATGGGGTCAGCTTGGGTCTTTCTCCTGCCCTGTGCTGAAGCCTGGTGCTGACAGCAGCAAAGAACAGAGGAAGATGCTGCAATGTGTGTGAGATGCTCTGGGACTGCAGTATCTATCATGAGAGTTTACAATTTTTTGGATGCCGCTCGGCACAGTTCATATTTCTGAGCCCCTTTATCCAAAACAATGCAAATCCCTGCTCCAACTGCTCCCGGCTGCTTGGAATTGCTTTTATTTTACATGCTGTGCTTGACTTCATCAGCGCAGGGCAGGCACGCTGCAGGACGGGGTTAAAAACATCTGCAGCTTGGAAACCAGCGGTGTTCCCAGGAGAAGGCGTGAAGCCCGGGCAGCGCTGACCTGTTTCCTGCCTTTGTTATGATTTCTGCTTCGTAACCGAATCTCGGCCGGAGCCAGCACGGACGGGCGCGAGCCCGGTGCAGCTGTGTCAGCAGGGCAAGGGCTGCTGCTGCCTCTCACGTCTGCGGGGCCAGCAGCCCAAATCCCAGCACAGAGTTTGCTAATTTGCAGGTCATGCCATGTAAATCGGTGGGTGCTGGCCGCCCTTGATTGCAAGCTCCGGAGAGCAGCGCAGCAAGCAGGAGAGCGGGTAGCGAGGGTCAGCTGCAGCTGTGCCCATCCAGAAGGGATGTACAGGGCTATAAACATAATTCCTTGCTGCTTATATAGCTCCCAGCACAGCCCTTTAGGAAAATCCCGTAGGAAATATGCATGGTGTTTAAGACTCTGGGTGGGGATGCTTTTTTTCCGTGTTGAACTCCAAAGCTGTTAAAAGGCTTTGTGTTCCTAAAGAGAAAAGCGCATTACCCACATGTTTCCGCAGCACACCGTCTGCGTGGCATCGCAAGCTCGAGTGAATAAAACGGCGTGTGGGGGACGGGGAGATGTGTGACATTTGCTCAGTGCTCACCCCTGGCACAGCCCCGTGCCTCTCGCAGGCAGCATCACCTCTCCAGGTGCGTCTGCTGTGATGCCCTCTGGCTTTTATCCTCATCGCCTCAGTTCGCAAGGGCCACAAAAAGTCATCTTCGCTTTCTGTTTGTTTTTTCTTCTTCCTTGTGAGACTGATGCGAGCTGGCCCTGCCGTCGGGTCAGTGTTTGATCTTTTTTCTAGCGCGGGCTGTGTGTTTTTCAAAGCGTTTCAGTGCCAGAGCTGACCACTACTAAGAGAGAGGGAAAGCAGTCCGCAAACTTCCTCGTTTACAAATGTGCTGCTTGAAAGATTTGCAGATTACGTTGCTTGTTTTTCAAACCAACTCACAAGGATGTTGCCAGCAGATTTCCAGTAAACTAGACATTTAAGTCTAAGTGGCTTCTCTGAAATATTTGAACAGTGGCGTATGGAAAGTTTTGGTGAAAAAAAAAAAAACGAGGGAGAGGATCTGTGATGTATATGCAGCTCTTCCTAGGGCAGATGAAGTACCCAAAGCAAGCCATCATTTTCTTCAGCTTGTGATCTGTTATGAGGATTTTGGATTTTTCACATAGAGTTACCAGGCTTTAAAATACATATTACGCAGTTCAGCTATAGTACACCAGACAGAGAAATAGTTCTTTATGAGATTTCTTGCTTCAAGCTTTTTTGGAAGTTCAAGGGAGCTGTCTATAACACAATTTTCTCATAACTATTTTAAATGGCTTTTAGGAACGTGTGTAGAGTGGACTAGTCTTCTGACTAGTTCTCATGAGTTACATGCTTAGGTCACAGGTAAATCTACTGTAAAGAGGTAGGGCTCCACTGACTGAAGTAGCGTGGTCCCTACCGGTGTCTAAGCGTGAAATGATTTGCTTGGATTTTGCATAATCCTGATCTCTGATACAGGGAGTTAAATGATGCTCATGCAGCCAGCTGAAAGGTCTCAATAAGTACGTTGTTTTAAATCACAGTGGTATCTATCATATGCTTTCATGGTATTTCGTGAGATGGAGTCAGGCTCTCAGCGAACAGTCCTCATTTCATCTACGACAGCACACGCCATGCTGTCCATTAGCACCTGTCAGAGGAATCTCCTGGTTCCTCCTGCAGAAAATAAGGTGTCAAAGTATGTTTTAAGATCCTAAATATCTCTGTAGATCTGTACCTGACTATGACTGAGCATGAGCTCAGGCAGCCTAAAAAGGTTGTGGGGTCTCCTCCTTAGAGATTTTTAAAAGCCACCTGGACGTGGTCCTGGGCACCCAGCTCTGGGTGGCCCTGCTTGAGCAGGGTTTGAACCAGATGACCTCCAGAGGTCCCTTCCCACCTCAGCTACCCTGTGATCCTGTGATTTTAATTTTGCACCTTTGTATTTTGTTATACATATCGTAAAAATGAGCATAGCTTATATTATTATGTTATTGTACCAAGTACATAACATAGGGTTCTCTCTCTCCACCCCCAGTTCAAGAACATTATACAAATAAATAAACAAGTGTTTGCTAAGGCTGGTATAGTGTCAAAGTATTTTTGCATCTCACTGTGAATGTATTAGAGTTTTGCAATAGTAAAGTTAATCCCATCAGATCCGTGTAGGATTTACTAAAAATAAATAACATTTTTTTAAACCCAGTTCTAGATCTTCTCGCTGAGCAATAGTAATAAGAGTGTGTTTCCTTTTATTTACCTAATAATTTGGGATTTACTACAGGCTGATTTGAAGTGGATGTTCCTACATCCTCATTGCTGTATCAGTAATTTTTAATGAGTAAAAGAGATGTTGCATGTGGTCCTAGATGACTGGGTGATAAAATGGCCAACAGCTGAACTTGGTTTCAGGATATTTTATGCTTCAAAGCAGTATCAATCTTCATCTCTATTTGTTAATACATATTATCCCCCCCGTATGTTTCTGATATTTTCTTAGTTTTTATTAGGGAAAAAGTTGGAAGAAACCAGCTGGATAACTCAAGAGTTTGCCACCTTGCAGCTCTGTTCTCTATCTGCATTTCTTGCTATGTGTAGAAGAACCACATTAGTTACCTCTAGTTACACTTCAACTTTCTTGCAAATATATGCTGAAGGAGAAGTAGCAAGGACCAGGCTTCTCTGACTATGCCTATTTTGCTCCAAAAAGCATCAATGGTCACTCAGCTCCCTTGAGGCAGTCCTCTGTATTCATCTAGATTTAAGAGGGGCGTTCGGTGCTGCTTTAACATAGCTGTTCCTCCAGGCCATGTGCACGTCCCTGCTTGGTCCATGACCTGGGAGAGCAGCACCCGCGTGGATGCGCAGGTGGACTGAAGCACCCTGATGTGGGGCTTCACTTGTAGGACTACTTGGAGCACTGCCCAAAAGACAGAGGGGAAAAATGGAGGGTTGAGCAAAGCAGGGGCACTGAGCCTTACTTCTAAGACAAAATATGGTCATGAGCATGAGCAGCATCATGATCTCATCCGAGCTCGTGCTTCCAGCCGTTCAGTAGATGGCATCTCCATTGCAACTGCAGAGAGTGTGCTGGGAAGAGGCCGTAGGAGAGAGCACCTGCTTTGTTCCCGTTGCTGCTCGTTGCAGGATCAGCGTGGTCTGGGCTAACCAGAATTGACAGCAATTAAGAGTAATTGAGGTTGTCTTTCTAACTCGGCGATTTCCCCGTAGCTTTTAATAAGGAGAAATCAGAAGGAAAAACAAATGCTGTTGTTCCCTAAGCTCTCACGAGCCATTTCTGATTGTCTCGGGATTCAGCAACTCATTAGATGGAGAATTGGCAGTGTTCAGATTGAGTAACACCAGTTTTCTGCATGTCTCTATGATGACATTTTTGTTTACATTCTTTCAACATGTGGAATGTTAATTGTTCTTTTTTTTTCTTTTTCCTTGGTACAGGGCACTGGGGTTATTTTGAGTCTGATCTTGTTTTCCTCCATTATGTAAGAATTCAAGATAATAGGAAGCGCGATGTGCTTTCCTCTCGTGATACTGCGCTTAAAGGAAATGCAGAGGCAGGGCTGGCCAAACAGGATCCTTGTCACAATAAATCACTGGCTTGGAAAACATAGTACTAATAAGATTTTTTACATAGGGGGTGGGGATTACAGTATTATCTGTGTTTAGTGTGATGAGGACAAATAAATACCATATAGACTGCAAAGGGGAGCCATGCTTGTGGTGGTGACAGCCCTGGCTGCCTCACCTGCAGCTTTTGCACTGGGCAGTCTCTGCTGGGACCGTGTCTGAAATACCAGACCTGTGAGCAGTGGCCGGTGGCTGCCAATGAAAAGAAAAAATGTCTAGAGAAATATTTCTGTCTTATACCCCTGTCCCAAAACGTGTTGCTTTTTTTTTTTTTCCTTCCCATTTATTTTGGCCTAAATTCAGGACCCCAGAGCAAGGACCGCAAATGGTTGGTGAGATGGGGCAAAGAAGGAGCCGTGTCAACTGCTTGTCCTGCTGCCCATGCAGTGGGGAGCCCCTCTTGCCCCCTGGGCAGAGGATGCCCTTGTCACCCCATACCTGTAGGCAGATTTTCATATTCATGCATATCTGAGAACGTGGGTCTTCAATAGCCTCTCTTCATAGAGCACAACCGAAATAATGAAGTCTCTGCCATGTTCTCCTCTTAAACACAAGGCTTCTTTCACAATCAAGCCATTCTAACATTGCTTGGTGTCAGTGATAAGCTGTGGTGGAGTGATAAGTCTCAAAGGGGAAGATTGTTGGAAAAATTTTACTTGTAAATGCATAGGCTTTTTCAGATACAAGGAGGCAGATGCTGATAAATTCTTCCAGTTTACAACAGTTTCTCCCAGAAGATTTGCATTTTTCACTTTCTGGACATCAAGACTTCACAAATAAGGCTTACAGACTGGTGTGTTCATTAGGTACCCATCAGATAACTCAGATATTATTTTGGAGACTCTGTACACTCTCAGTCTATCTGTAAACAAAAAACATATGTATTTATCGCGTCGTAGAAGAAGCAAATAGAATGAAATGCCTTCATCTCTGCTTAGCTACAACTTTGAAAATACTTTTTCAAAACACAATTTTCATGTTTAAATAACAAACTGACATGTTCTTCCTTCTTATACACCACCTGCCTCACCCAGATGTTGGTGTGCAGTATTCCTGTCATCTGTGCAGAAGCAGTCATCTTCATGTTTGCTTTTCCAAAGCCTGATTAAACCAGGCCTGTGGCTCCCTGTAACACTGGGAAAATCAGAGAGTCTCTATGGCTGAAATGTTTGTATCAAAATACATCAGGAAAGCTTTACATGGAAAAAAATGGGTGGTTAAAAGCGAATCTGTGCCCAAAAGCAAAACCCATAGCCACGATGGCACACATCATCCAAGCAACTGGAAAACCTTGGCTGGATCTCCACTCTTGGTGCATGGGTACCTCTCCAGGTACATCTTTCATGTCAGTGCACAAAGTGCTGACACGTGGGCACCACTCCCCTTGTACAGCTCAGTGCAAGAGCTGCTGACATAGACCAGAGCCTTTGCCATCAAGGGCAGAATCCTTTTCCTGGGTGCGGCTGTCACCGGTGCTCTGCAAAAAGGTGTGAGGAACTTTGCACTGGCAAAACATGAAATAACTTGCCCCTTCTTTGGGCTCCTGTGACTTAGAGGTTGGCCTTAATGCAAAAGGATGAAGATCCAGAATTTCACCCTGGTTATTACAATAGACATTTTTGTATATCACCACTTTTAGGAGTGAATCCAGGAGCTAAATGAAAGACTGGGTGGAAAAGATATTTTTTTCTGTCTGTTTTCAGCATGGTTAATGGCTCATGTATTTGTGATGTAGAAGTTTCTAAGCACCAGCTACCTCTACCATTTAGGTCTCAGGTTAGGGGTAACATACAGCAAATGTGATTGCATTGCACAGGGCTGAAATTTGTCTTGAATTCCAAGTATATTTATTTGTTTTTATATCCAAATACTTCTGTTCAAAGAGAATGCAGTGTTGGCATATTGCTCCAATACTAGACTTTGTCAAAAACTTTGATTCTTTTGTCTTAGAAAAAACTCTGGTATTTTAACTTTTTTTTTTTATTGTTGCCCTGAATAAAGACGACATGATTTGCTCCCTCTTCCCCCACCAGCAAGGGGCATCTGTAGAAGGGATCATCTAGGAAGATCCTAGAATGCTTTATTTCAAAGTCTTCAGTTGAACTGAAATTTCAAAACTTCTGACCTACTGAGCTCATCCACTTTACTCTGCTTTGGTATTAAATTCTGTTTCTTTGTTTCATGGGAAAAACAGATTAGATGAACTATGTCTCAGTTTTCACCAGGAGGCTGGGCTCCTCAGCCAGAGATGCATGGAGTCTTGCAGCGATTTAGTAAGAAATCCTGTCCAACTGTTTCCCTTTTTCGTCACCTCAAAATAAACACATTTCAATTCAGTAAACCAATTTTTCGGTTTTACAGAATGTTTTGATGCTTGTTCATTGTAATTGCTTTCTCCAGAAATCTAAACATGGACAGCTTATTTTAGCTTTCCTAAAAGATTTGAAAATGTTTGTAAAATTAAATCTTTCAAAGTGGAACTGCCTTATTCCGTAGACACAATATTCTACTGCAAACTTCCACTGGGTTTAGTTTCCAAAAAAAGGTGTCACATTCTTCACTACGGTTTAATCAGCAGCGCACTGCTCTAAAAATATTGCAGACGGCTGCTCCATTTATAGAAACTATACATTGCATATGTGCAGAAAAGCTGAGAAGTGGCTAAAAGGCTTCATGCTTGCAGTGAACAACTGTTCCCTTCCTAGTGCCTAAATGATGGGCTCTTGCTGTCACTAATGGTGCTGGTTTCGGTAGCCTCTGTTGCTAAGTAAAGCTTATGCGAAGAACTGTGCAGGTATCAAAGTGCTTGCGGTCTCAGGAGCTGGGATAAGCAAACAGCGGGTAATACCCTGTGGGCCAAGGGGATGGTGTGACAGCATCGGTCAGCACAATAGCTCGGCAGGCTTCCAGGCTGGAGGCCTAAATGAAGTAGAAACAGAGGACAGAAGGGTGCAAGTGAATGTTGAGGCAGCATTTTGTGAGCATCTGTGATTCCAGAGAGCCTCCCCACTACATGGCTGAGTCCTCAAGTCTTAAGAAGTAGTAAATAAAGGAGTTTTTCTGCTCACTCTCATACAAAAACAATGGTGTCCAGTGATGTGACAAGAGGCGATGGGCACAAACTGAAACACAAGGGTCCCCCTGAACATCAGGAAGCACTTCTTTGCTGTGCAAGTGGTGGAGCACTGAAACAAGTTGCCCAGAGAGGTTGTGGAGTCTCCTCCAAGGAGACCTTCAAAAGCTGCCTGCACAGGTTCCTGGGCACCCTGCTCTGGGTGGCCCTGCTGGAGCAAGGGTTGGACCAGGTGACCTCCACAGGTCCCTTCCCACCTCAGCCACTCTGTGGTTCTGTGATACTGCTTTCCACAAACATTATTTTGAACAGCCAATTGCTTCTAGATCTGTTTGTAAACATCTAGTAAAGAGAAGCTTAAAGTATTATCCAAGCAAATTCATAAAAGTTTTTTCACCTTTTGAGGTTCTGTTTCATCTAACACATCTACATCTGTTGGCACAGGCCAAGGGGAGTCTTTGTATGTTGGTCATATTCATCTCATATAAGCTTTATAACCTGGAACCCATACAGGGACATTTTTTTCTGAGAGGTTTCTGGTCACTTCATTATTCTAATAACTTCATTTTTTTTTAAGCAGTTTGTGTATCAGAATATAATGTGAGTCTACTGTGCACAGTCAAAAATCTCTGAGAGGATATCTAGTAGAGCTCAAAGTAGTTCCTGGTTGCAGCCAAGGTATGCCTTAGAAAATAAATAACTCTCTAAAACTTGAAGAACAGGACATGGGAGTGGACAATGGAGAGACATGTAGCGTTCCCCTTTCTTCTGATCAGATCAGCAAGCATCTAACATCAAGCACTCTGGTTGTGGCTGCAAAACTGCTGAGCTTCCCACACAGACCATGGCTGCACTGGCCCTGAGCACTGTGTGCTCTAAGAGAACTTGTTGACAGCCTCCTTGCTGCAGCAGCATCCCAGACAGTATTACAGCTAATTCGGCCTCTCTGGCAGGGGTGAGGCAAGTTTGAGGCTTCTGCGGTGTCCCTTTGCTTCCACATCAGTGTTTCTGAGAGCTTACTCAACTCCTTGTAAGCAAATATAAACAAACCAGGTCAGGGTGTACAAATTCCAGAGGTGGTACCAGGGCTCGCAGCTGTGGCAAAGCAGGAGCATAACCTGTCCTGAACAGAGGGATAGTGTTTTTCCTGAAAGCCTCTAAAAGCAGAGATGGAACCTGCTGAAAACATATTTTTACTCTGATGAAAAAACAACTGTTAAGTTACTGGATTTTCTGATATTTAACTTTTTCTGTTCACCTCCTGAGATGGTGGCAGAGGCCGCTTATTATTCCTGTAGAATATGTTCATGACAAAGAACCAAGTTTCATGTGGTTAGACCATTTTCAGCAAAAATAAACAAATTGAATTTTATTATGAAGGAAGAGAACAGCAAGAGCTGACTCTCATGCAGTTTTTTCCAGACAAAAATCCATGGTATTCAATTATATCTTTGTTTTGGGACTGTGTAAACAGACAAAGTGCCTGCTGAACCTGATGAAAGTCTTCCCTTGGATTACTCAGGCAGCCGAGGCCGTCAGCTCTGCCTAGTTTTTCATCTGAATTAGGCTGAATGTGATGGAGCCAGGTATAGCAAAGCAAGCTGGACAGATCATGTTTCTATACAGCGCATAGCTTATTGTACTGATATTCAGCATTTTTTTTGAGGGCTTGCAGCCCGTCCTGCTGGATGTTTGTAGGTGGATGCTGGCTGTGTTTGCTTTTTCTGAGTGGCTGCCGTGAAAACTTCAGCTCTCAGAGGGAGGTCAGCATCGAGGGCTCCCATGGTCCGTTATGGAGCAGTCCAGGAGTTGGCTGCAAATATTTTATGATCTGCAGCATTACAGCTGAGGTCCTCTGTGCCCCAGCTCCCAAGACGTGTAGTGCAAACAGGATAAGTATTCTGCTTTTTCTGGTGAGGACTGGAAGGAGTCTTCCTGACCTGCTGTGTTTCTCTCCAAAAGGTTTTGGACAACTCACAGGAGCTAGGGAACAGCCAGGGGGCTGAGGTATTAAGCTGTGAGGAAACTTTTTAAGAATCAGTTTCGGGTGTGCTCACTGCTGAGGGCTAGTGAAGTATAGCTGCCTTTGGCTCAGCATGCAGCAGTAAAGGAGGGGCTGACTCCCTCATGCATCACTCTGGGTGGTGGTGGTCTTCAGGGGACAAGAGCTCCCCTGAGCTGACCGGGCTGCTCGAGCCTCTGCACCCTGTTTTCTGCCAGCTGCAGGCTTGTGCTGGTGGGGAAGAAGCCTCCATACCCAGCGTGAGCAGTCTCAGCTCACACCGGCCTCTCCCTCCCTCCCATCCCCTCCCCAAGCTGCAGTGGCCTTTTTATGGAAACTCCTGGCTCCGGTGCTCCTCAGGTGACCCTGTGACAACTCCCTCTGTTCCCAAAGGATAATACTGAGATATTTAGCCCGTGGGCCAATTCCGTGTAAATTAAACCCCTGGTGCCTTTCCATGTGGGGGAGTTGGGATTGCACCATTCCTTCTTCTATTCAGAGCACTTTTGGGGTGGTCTTCATACTTCTGAGACTCGCACAGCTGTACAAAGTGTATATCCCCGGCAGCGCTCAGCATGCAGGCCTCTTCTTCAGTCCACGGTCTCCATCTCTGGATGAAGCACCAACAGGGGGTTGGAGGACCAACCACCACCAGCTCACCCCCTCCCCGTGCCTGCGGTCAGCCAGCCGTGCTCCTGGATCTGCCCCTGCTTTTGCCAACAGGAGGGGCTGGTTAGGCCACAACCTGAGCTGGGAGGAGGCGTTCGGAAGAAACGCCAGCAAGCCATCAGCTGTGTCTCCTGGCAGCGCTGACCCCTAGCCCTGTCAAACTGGGGAACTGGCACTTGGTCTATCTCACCAGTCTAACTTGTCCAGCCTCGAGTTTTTTTGCCTGTTGAATTCATTTCGTCATGGCTAAGTGAATTAAGGAGACATTGATGTGAGAGAATTTTGTGTCCTGGACCCTCCATTAACTATTGCTTACACATGACTGCAGGCTTTTTCCACTTCTCCCCTGTCTTCACAGGCTATTTCCATGATAAGATTAAACAGCCTTCCTCAGGATGCAGGAATTAGGGTGAAGGAAACAGTCGTTTGCAGGAAGGATAGAGCAGCATGGAAAGATATGTTAACCTGGGCACTGAAATAAATTCTGGATTCTTGAAAATGTTTTGCGGGGGCCATCCCAAAGCTCATGTAGTCTCAGTAATCCATGATCTCTTCCAGCTGTTAGCATGAGCACCACAGCATAATAATCACCTCAGCGTGCATTACTCATTCTTCATTTTATGGTATGTCTCTTTACTTATTAGATCATTGACAGAAGGAATAAGCCATCCGTTGAAGGAGACCTGGATGTAATTATGCATAGTTCGACTGGATCCTATTAGTGCTAAACAACAAAAGATGTTACACGTAATGCGAGTTAGTAAGCTACACGGAGGAGTATGGCATAGTCAGGAAGACAGAGGCTGACGCTCAGCAGAGACTGCTGCTTGCAGAGATGCAGTCCTGATGAAATATTATCCATGATGCATATTAGCCATGGGTCATTAATTTTGGCTTAAAATTCTCTCCAGGTATGAGAAAGAAACACTGAGATTACACAGGAGGAGTTGAGTAACGACAACCAAAACCTGGCCGGGCTCAGGAGAGCAGGAGACTTTTGCAGTCTGTACTGAGCATACGACCAGGATGCGTGAAGACAGGAAACATTTCAGGCTGGTGCCTCTGCTTTGTCACGGGAACGGGTGTGAAATGCCTGGGGAATCCTCTGGCCCTCTGAAACAAACCAGTAAGAGCCAGACAGACTGCTATCAGCAGCCCCCAGCACGGACATCAGGTGGTGCAATGCGGGAACACGCAAACATGCTTCAACATTCAGGCCCAGGGCTGCTCAATCCCTGCCGTAGGGCCCGAGCAGGCTAATTAATTCCCAGCCCCATAAAGTACCAAGATTGTTTTCTGACTGACTTGCATCCAATGTGCTGTTTGCACCTGGGCTCAGATCACTAGGAGATTTAAGGGACCAGTTTTAGGCTCTGGCTAGCTGCTAGTCTTGCCAGTGTAATTGTGCTCAAGCACTCAGTTTTGAACAGCTTTCCTCTTAGCACTTGGAGACCTATAAATGTTTAAATGAAAAGGTTAGGGGAAAAAAATCCCTCAAAAGTGAATCACTTGATTTACCACTTAATGTTCTTGGTATCAGTGCAATACTGTTGGCTGACTGTAACAGTGTTAATCCACCATAAAAATGATAAAAAGAACACAAATTTTCAGTCAATTGTTCAGGCTTTCCCTGTTGGTATAGCTGTCAAAAGAATCTTCCTGATTTTTTAATAAGAAATAAAATAGCTGTGGCGTTTAGTTTATACCTCAAGTGTTCAAACACAGTGAAATAACATAGGAGTTAGGGCCAATGGGCACAAGTGCTGAATGCAATGATGATGAAAATAATGCTAGTAGAATTAGGGAAATATCCTGGTCATTATTATTTTTGTTATTATTATTTCATCAGAGGCCGTTATCCTACAATTTTTCTTTCAGAACCAGATTTCAAAACTCATGAAGGGATTTTCTTTACCCAGTTGTATTTCAGGAAATATCATTCTCACAGCATATATGTAAGAGGAAGATGCTTAGTTACATCTTTCACATCCATTTGACCTATTAAAGACATCTGAAGCAAAGAAGATGTTTGCTAGCCACTCCTCCTTTTTTACTAGAAAAAGAGAAATCAGTCTGTCTCCAGTGCAGATCTTCTGGTTTCTCATGTATCATATCATGGAAAACTGCATATTCATCAGCAAGGTAAGGAGAGATGAAGAGTTTTTATGAAAACCTTTTTTTCAACAACAGTAGGAATTCACTGCTCATCTCGTAGTGATCACTGATCTTTTCAGCAAGGGAAATATGTCATCATCCACTTGGTACGGGAAGGGAAACTGAAGCCCAGAGGCAAGGAATATGCTTGCAGTCACAGCAGATCAGTGATCCTGAGGAACCTGTGGAGCAATTAGAGAACTATTTGAGCTCTGATATGGGGCAGGAGGAGAGTCGGGATATCCTGATGATCTTCTAGCTCTAGTGGGAATCCCTGTGTCAAGCTGGGGACACTTAATGTCCATTGGGAAAGGTGAGGAGGTGAAAACTCACTTTACACATTTGTATGGTTCTTCACCTCTAAGAACAGCAGACCATATAGCGAGGGAGAAAGAGAGGGAGCTGGTGACAAAGCAAGGCCAGTGAAGGGGATCCGCTTAACTTGCATGGGACACTAGACATCTTTATTCAAGAATATTTCAGATCCACGACCCCAGAATGGAAATAAAACACAAAACACATTTAACAAATAACTTGTAACCCAAGAGATGTGCCAGAAGTTTTGTGACTCTTACTGGAAGTTTATCACTACTGTGGGAGGTTTCTGAATTGCAACAATGGTGGAGAATGGCACTACTAGGGAAATTTATAGATATTTCTAAAGCTTGCAAAATCCTTGAATGAAAAGTAGCATAGCAGTGCAAATTACCTTTCATGTAAAGTATCTTTCAAAATGTAGTTATTAGAAATAAAAACAGTAACTATAAGGCCACCTTGTGCTGTGGCTGAGAAACTTTACCGGACTAAACATACCATACAGGTCTTTTCACTGCATGGTCTTTAGTAAGACTCCCCAAAAGGTCCTAGGCCCTCAAGCCGAGTTTCTTGGTTGCACCTTAACTATATTATGCAGGACAATGTATTTTAATTACATACATAATATCTTCTTTAGAATACATCCTTTAGGAATGCCTCCCTCTTCTACATCTGGTATTTAATCCATAATTCAGTCCCATGTCTCTGTTGATGGCACATTCAGAGGGAGCAGATGACAGTTGTACCACTGTTCAAGACGAGTTGCATCCAGTCTGAACTGGTAGGAATCCAAGCTCAATTGCGTTTCAGGAAGGAGAGATCAGATCTCAATTTTAGATCAAATTTGACTTTGTGATCTTTGTTATGAAGTGGTTTATAACTGGGAGAGATCTGTAGTTTGCACAAAGTTCAAACCTTAAAATGCTAATTTTTCTAAAGAGGTTTCTGCCATTCAAAATAAGCGATAATATTTTATTACGCTCAAACAAGAAGCTAACGTATTTGTCCACGCAGCAAGCTCTCCGATCATCTGTGGTAGCTGTGTTTGTCTCAGGTGAAGGAATTTTTCAACTGCAGGAATTGAGCATTGTCCAGTTTTCTGTTTCTGTTTTTAAATGAAACTGCAGAAGTACTATGTGTTCTGTACTGACTAAAAAAGTCATTAAGAAATCACCTGAGAGAACTTTGCTGTTATTTTCAGAAAATCTGTGATACCATTTTCAGGTAAGACATTAAACTGTAGAAAATAAATACAAACCTCCCAAGTCCCACACTTGAAAGATATCATCCAGATTACAGGTCTGTGAAAAGACAGACTTTTAGACCCACAGACTTTGTCCTGTAGCTGTGTGTTATTTCTCTTGTAGATGGAGACGACTGGTGGTCCGCCAAGACCCCCTGTTTTGTTTCCAAGCCATGTTGTAGTAGGCAAGTGAGCGCTTGTAGAGACTGAGTTAGGAGCAGCTCTCAGCTGGCATTAGTACCTGCTGACAGGCAGAAAATTATATTAGCATACTTTTTATCAACAGTATTTTTACACCGAACTTTTGGGTAACAATAACAGTAGCATATCTTCTTGTTTCCTGCAACGCTGAGTTTTTGATACACCACTTTCCTTTCTAACCATCAAGCAACGCAGGGATTTGGAGAAGTGGCTGAGTTCAGTGGAGTCAAGCAGGCTTACTTGAACCACACAGTTACTGTAGCTATGGGAGAGACAGAAATAAAGTTTGGTAACCCATCTCGAAGATCACCAGTTTGTACTGTTCCCCAGCCTCTAGAATCACTGGAGCTTGGGTCTCAAGATCAGTGGAGCAACCCACCAGCCAGGTGTATACTAAAAGTAGTACAGAAAAGCATTCACTTAAGGCAGCAAGTAAAGTGAACTCTTCTGCTGCTGAGAGAATAGAAAGTAAAATCTGTCTTTAGACTGGCAAGGATGAAATCCAAGCTCTTTGGCTCCCCTTTGACAAGGGTAATCCCCTTGTTTGTTAGTACGTATGACTCTCCTTGACCTTCAAGAAGTGAAAAGAAACTTTGGAGGAGCATTTCATCAGATGCTTGCTGAGCAGGCTGAACAACATTTCTCATTTTTTGAGATCAAGATACATCTTAGCGTTTCATGAATTGCTGAAAAAAATCCCTTACTGACATTCAGCCAAGGTAGCCGTAGAAAGGCAGCATGGCTTGAAGGTCTGTCGTAATTCCTAAAGTCACTTTAAGCACCCTGTCCTACTGTGGGAGAAGTAACTCCTGAAACAATGCGACTCCTTCATGGCCATGTAACCTGGGGAATCTGTGCTGCAAGATGGTTTGGTGGCTGCATTTCTGCAGGAGAGGACCCTACTATGGTCTGCCAAGGCTCGGAGCTGCAGTTAGCCAAATGGCAATCACTGCATGCAATGCCAACAGCGCGACGAAGCTCTCTGTTGTCTTCTTCAAACTGAGGTGCCCAGAGCAGAGATCCTGGTTACACAATAAAATAATAAAAATGCTAGTTTAAATTTCGAATTAGTAAAGGACTATTTTTGGCTTTCTCAGAGACAGCATCTGTAAATAATCAGGCAGAAGCCTTTCCATAAAACAACACAGAAAAACCTCAAAGAGCATTTAGATTCTGCAACATTTAAACAAGATTTTTAACCCATGGGGAAGCCAAAATCAACACAATGCTTCCTGCACATAAAAGCATGGAATTTCTTAGCAGTGTGGGGGCAATAAATGACTATCACATTTCCCTCCTTTCTAAAAACTAAATATTTTTCAATGGAAATAGTAATATTGATGGAAAAAGAAAAGAGGGCTGTGAGTTATGTAAGAATTGATTTAAGGTCTGAACCCCCATACATTGCAGACTGGAGGCTGGTTAAAGAAAAACTTAAGCTGCTCAGTTTTGCTCTAATTGTTCTCCAAACTCAAGAGATCAAATATGCTAGCTGAGATCCTTCTTGTAATCATCCAAATTCATGACCCAAGTTTCAAGTTCATTCCTGCTGCTCCCAGCCAAGTCCATCTGTAATGCAAACAAAAGAAGTGAATAATATACTCTTAATTATGTTCCCTACAAAGAGGGGGGGAGCATGATGACTAACAGCTCTACATATGTATGCTCCTAGCAACCTCTGACCACAGCATTTGCCCACAGTGTGTGTGAAATCAGAAATTTGACCGTAACCAAGTACATGTGGATGGGTTATTTGCTAAGGAAAAAAGTAAACGTTGTCCAGTGTAAAAAATTAATACTTTATGTAAGATGTTGATACCTTGATTTCCTGGCTCTTGCAGGAGGAGTGCTATTGGCTTAAGGGGCTACTGAATCAGGCTCTTGTGCGTTAGAGTAGAAAATTGTTTATGAATGACTGGCTACATTTCTGGTCATTGGGTTGACCTGACTGAAACCTATGTATCTCCAAGCTGTGGATGAATGAACTTGTAAATATGATTTTTGGGGGTACAACCAGCACAGGCAAACAAAACTGATATATTTTATGATTTAATACAGCTCCGTGAGCAAGCTGTGTGGTTCCATGAACCACCCCTGGTTTGTGAACTGCTGCTTAAGAAGCGCTGAATTAAGCATTTATTTCAGCTGTGTGAAACTCTGGGTAAAGAAGCAAAAATCACAGCCTTGCGATTCCTGTTTACCAGTCTGGTTAGTTTTTAGCTCTAGTTCGTAAGTTGTCATTTAGAGTGACTAATTGTCTAGCTTCCCAAAAACGGTGGATTTGTGTCTTTTCCCAGATGAGGCATAGTTATGAGAAGTTATATAGTACAAGAGTCAAGCTAATGGCATGGCCAAACTGTGCCTAAATTTGTTTTTCTCTGCTAAATGATTTGCTCATTTCGATATTCCAAGACATGCCAAGGCAATTTCAAAAACAAACAAATAAAAAAACAGTGTTTTGCTTCATCAGCAGCTTTCAGACTAAAAAAAAAAAAAGGCAAAAAAAAAAAAACTTGTGGCTCAGACATAGGAAAAGATCATCACAGAGATATTGAGTTACCAAAGCACATCCATTGTAATAAATCCCCAGAGCCCTCAGTAATGTGTCATGCACAGTCGGTGGGACCTGGGAGCCCAGCACAGCCGTAGCTCCTGGCAGAACCGTGTCTCCTGGCCACCTCCTGCTTTCTGGCTCCTCCAGGCACATAGATTTGGAGCACAACAAGCTGTGCCCCTTCACAGCCCATGGGTGGTCTCTGGAGCTCAGTGCTGACATTTCTGAAGGGACAAACTCTGAAGGGATCTAAACTGATCCACCCCTTTGAAAATGCTGATGGACTAGTTGGGCCTACCACAAAGTGAAAATGCTTTGATTAAAGCACAACATGAATGAGAGACTTCGTCTTCTGTAGCTAGAAAGGTTTTATTCTGTCCCACAGTTTAGAATTTTCTTTTTTTTTTTTTTTTTTTTTTTTAACTCTGTTAAGCTTGGAATCACTGCAGATCGGCACACTTTGATCATGGCACCATGTGGAAACCAAAAGTTTGTGCTGCAATCACCTTCTCAGTGTAGCTGTCTTTTCAAACACCTAAACATTTTTTCTCCAAAAATCTAAGCTGCCAGCAGAAGAACAAAAGGCCAGCCAGGAGTTTGTTATCATGAAACTAAAGGACTGGCAGTAATGAGAGCACGTGTCATACCCAAAGTATTCCTGCACATCGGTTTGCTTGCTTGTTAATGCAAGTTGTGGCTTTATGCATTTCTCTTTGACGATAGCACTTAATGATTTATGGAAGATACAGTGTAATTGGGAAGGATGCTGAACAAAGGGACTAGCACAGGAGTTAACTACCAAAGCAGGGCAAGCCTTCAAGTGCAACAAGAAAGTGTCACCTGCAATATGGGTGATGGAAAGGTTTTTTAACTTGTTCAACACACACATCTTTCGTATACAATTATTCCAGTTGTATAAGCCAGTGAGAATAGATTTCTAGTACCAAAACTGAAGACGTAAAAAGCAGATATATTTCCCTCTAACTTGACCACAACTGTTTTACACTGCTACCTTTTCGTACAGGCACTCAAACTTTTTCACATTAAATGCAGAGCCCAGGCTCTGCACAGGCACAGTTGTGCCCAGGCACAACTTTTCACAATACTTTTCATGAGTACAAAAAGTCAAGGTACGAACAGAGTTGAAGTTGTCTTGTAGATTAAAAAAAAAAAAAAAAGAACAATATCATGCTATTCAGGTATTATGAAACATCTTCCACTGTCTTAACTCAATAGTTAATAAGTGCAGCATGATAAACGCAGAAGTAATAGTGCACAATATGGTTTTGAGTTTTTTGTTCATATCTTACCCATTCAGATTCTTCATACCATGTGGGTAGCAAACAGATGTATTACATTACACTACATTAAATCCTGTGGAGGCAATAGTCTTAAGTGCTGCGTCAAATATTTATAATGTGGAATTATTTTAGGACAGGAGCCAAGTGCAATATGGCATCCTTCATAGCGTCTCTCTTGTTTTTGTAAGAACCGGAAGCTTAGCTACTGCCTTACAATCGTGCTTCTTCTCTGACTTCCAACATCCCTTTTCATTTGTCACCATCTGAATGCGTTTTAATTATTATCATTTACTAGCGCCTCTATTGTTTCATAAGCTTTCTCACTTAAGCAGGGAAGAGCGAAGTTTTCAGGAGCTCCACCCTAGCCCTACCACTCAACTGGGTGGGCAAGACCCCACTGTCTTGTGCCTGTAAGGCACATCACATGCCTACAGCTACAGGCGAGGTGCTGAGAGCAGCAGTCCCATGTGTCATCGGTGTGGTTGGGTGCAGGGTGACCCACGCCATAGCTCTGGCCACAACAGGGGTCCTAGGACACATTTGGTGCTTCTGGCCCACAGGTGGGGAGCGCAGGGGAGGTGGGTCAGGGCAAATAAGTTTGGCACATCCATCCAGCTGTGTTACGATTGAGTCACTCAAAAGAGGCTATGTGGTGGCTTTTCAAGACTGTATTCTCTTTTGTGCATGAGACAATAATAATTTCAATAGCTAGAGTAATTTTCACCCTTAAATATACTTTATCTGCATAATTTTGCATTTCTAGGTGTCATCTTGCTTTTCTTTTACTTTGCAAAATTAAGATCCTAACCACAGGAGCCTATTCTGAAAACATTCAACGTAGCTGTAGCTATTCTCTCTTTAGAAAATTGGCGTGTTAAAGGAGTTTGTTGTTCATCTATGTCCATGTGTCTTCTATTTATGAGTCTACTTAAATGCCAAAATTTTGCATGCTTCTTTTACTTCCCTTTGACTTCCAGGCTTAGCCAAATCACCTTTTTATGGAATTAATTTACAAGTCAAGTTAGTCATTAGAAATTCTTTACTCAAAATTTTTGGCAATATTTTTATTCTTTACTCAAAATTATTTCTCTCTGAATGCCTTTGTTGCACAACTAGCCATAGGACTGACTTCATAAATGAACTGTTCAATTCCATTGATCGTTTTAATAATTTACCCACAAATACAGGTTCCTACCTCCCAGCTTCACAGTTTGACATTCAACAGGGGAACTTCCCTTTGTTTTTAGATGGTTTTCTGAAGACTTTGAATGTCCTTTTGTCATGCAGATGACAGTTTTGGAGAATCATCTGTGCCTGCTGCCAGCGTAGCCCCCAAGCTGGCCTAGTCTGGACTCGGGCAGCCGCAGGGTGAGGGTGCACCCCAGGTAGGTCCCCCAAGCCCAGGTGCTCAGGATTAGATGCTGATCAGCATGCTCCCACAGACTTCACGTACAGCCTACAAGAAGCCCACAGACTAAAGCCTGTGGGGGGCAAGTGCAGCCTGCCTTACTCATACACAGTTTTCTTTGCCGTAAAGATGCAGCCTCGTGTAACCTAAGTTACACAAGGCTGGTTTGTCTCCCTCTTACCTCCTCTTTGTGGTTAGAATATTTAACATATTGGCAGATGCATGAGAGCGTGTGGGTCAAAGATGCCAGAACAAGAACATTGCTCTTCATAGTGTGCTGCCTGAGCCTGCTGGAAGGATTGATCTTTCCCTCTGTGTGTGGCTAACGTAGCATGGAGGATGCCCGCACATTTCCACAGGGTTATAGTGAACCGCCTCAGTCTCACGAGGCAATACATAAACAGGACTCCTGGCTATCGCCTGAAGTAAGCCTTGACACTGATCAGCGGTTGAAATACATGGCATGCCGCCCCCACCACCTACCCCGCAGAAATGCAATCAGATGGGGAGCGTGCAGAGCTGAGGGAAGAGATATGTGGCTTTGTCTTCTACAACAAATGTTTGTCCTCTCCCAGCTTTTTTCTAAGCAGAACCAGTGCTTAACTCCGCAGAAGAAGACATACATTCCTTTCAATGCTATCAGTCTGTTGGACATTTTTCTCCACATTTGGGAATTTGGAGAATGTATTCAACTACCTAGTGGTATTTTATTGATATTTGCTTGCCTTAGAGCTGATTTCCAAACTAAAATCAACACCTTCTTTATTCTAACGCTTAGTGTGGTATGAAGAGGGGTAGCTATGGGCAAGTACATAGCAGGGAAAATGAGGACAGCCTCCAAGTTTCTCTCTCTGTCAGGGCCCTCTTTCAATACTTCCAATCCCAAATCCTAATGTGAAAGTACCATAATTCTTATCATGGCATCTTGACAACATTAATCCTTTCTGCTGGCACAGGCTGTAACTCACTCTTCAACCCCTTTCTCCTGTTTGAAAATGTCTCCAAGGAAAATGGAAACCGCTATCTGCTGTTACTTTAAAAAAACAATTGAAACATAAATATCTTGCCATAGAAGTCCAAGTCAATCTATCTTTTAGTTTCTCAAATTCAGCACGGAATTTTCTCATTTCTTAAGAAAGGAACATTGTCTGAGGTTTCCAGTTCCTCTGGGTGGGCTCATGAGCCAGTGAAATGGAGAGGTGGTTTTTACCAAACTTGGCTCCGTTTCGTGCAGCAGCTCGTAAATACAGTGATTTGCATAACCTCTCCAGCATCTGAGGGAAAGAGGCTGTCAGTCAACACTTCTGGTATGTCAGGGTCATTCTTAACAGATTTAATCTGAAAGAGCACCACCAGGGTGAACTTCATGTCTTTCCACTGATGTGTCCCACATACTATCTGAGATAGGGAATGATACTTTCAGTCAAGTCAAAATGAAGATGGCTACACGATGAGACCATTCAATCTCTGAGCCTTTTATTAGTCAAATTTCCTATGTGATATTCTTGAAACTATCTAAATTTGAGGTCTCATTGAGACATAAAATACCCAGACTGTCAGTCTGGTTTTCATTTGCACTCCTTCCAGATATGATGCAATTGAGAGCAGACCTAATACAGTTTATCTATAGCTTCCATACAGCTCTTTTAGGCCTGTTTGATTCCTGGTTTCATACAGGTTCTGCAAGCATGGCAATGAAAAACAACTTCAAGAAAAAAAATAGAAAATGCACAGAACATATTTTGTATTGATAGATTATTTGACTAGATGATCCTGAAAAAAAATGTATGTTTTTAATTCATGCTTGCCTTCAGTGTAACAAGGTGATATTTTTTGCTTGTCTTCTAAGGCTTCTTTGATTTCAGGAGGATTTAGTTGTTAAGGTACTTTTGAAAGTCACAGAAGGTTTGTATCTGCATCTTTAGGTGATATAGTGCTTGTAAGAGGTTGTGCCTGTGTGACTTGCTCTGAGGCCCAGTGGAAGCTAATGGAAGGACGTTGTTCGCTTCAAGCTAACACGCTGGCTCCTGGGATGGTTTTCCTCAGCTGTACCATCATGTGTGATGTACAAGAGGGCAACAAGGAAAATTTAAATTAAATTACTTTTTTTTTTTTTTAGGCAAATGACTTTGTGAAAATGGTCACATCTGGGTCTGAATCCTTCCTTAAGCCATCTAGCATTGCCTAGGACACATAAGAGGAGTTGCAGTGCTTGACTGTCTGGAACTCCTGCTTTCACACTGTGCATGTAGTTAAGTGCTATTCCTCTCCCCCTCCGAGCAGGCTTGGAAGAGGGAATTCTTTTAGTCAGGACTTTTGAAGGCTTATCCACTGCCCTATTCATTGCCTGCTATGGCAAACTAATCAGCTTCATTCTTCACATATTTCCTCAACGTTTGCTTCTAGTTGTTCATTAGGGCGTTGGTTTTTTCTGTCTTGCTTTAGATATAAAGAGTTGTTGGATGCTCTGGTATATGGTGGTATGTATTATTCCTAAAGTCCATGTATTGCCTAGTATTTTTCTGAAGTGAATATTTTCAAAAGCAGTCAGACTCTGTGTATATCTGTGATAGCTTTCCATCTTTTACATCCAAGTATGATGATAAAAACAATACCTGAGTTGTAGATTTGTTCTTTGGTCTTTTGGCATTAGATGCGTCTGACGACTTATTGCTTAAAGCGGTAAATGCAGCTGTTGTCTTCCTAATTTGTGGACTCATCTCCTTTTCTCCATGTCTAGGGGAACAGTATGTTATTACCAAGGTATGAAAATTAATTTTGTGTATTCATTCGTCTTTCCTATTAATATTCATACTGACCCCAAGGTTCTCATTCTTTTTTATTTTGGGGGGGGGGGGGGGCAAGGAAGAGGGAGTGGAATGACAAATTAGTCATAATTTGTTTTTGTGATGCTGAATGCTACCTAGATATTTGCGTTTTGTCTGGGTTGTCACTTAAAAGAGCAGGGCTATGAGCAACACATAGCTTACTGTTGATAAACTCTATGATAACTGTATTGTAGACCGCTACACTTTTTTCCCCAAAAGTGAAGTGCTAGTCAACTAATAGAGATGGATATAGGGATATTACTGTGGTGTGGGAAGCATATAGAATCATAGAATCACAGAATATCCCGAGTTGGAAGGGACCCATAAGGATCAAATACAATCCTGGCACCACACAGGTCTGCCCAAAATTTTAGACCATGTGACTAAGTGCACAGTCCAAATGCTTCTTAAACTCCGACAGGCTTGGTGCAGTGACTACTTCACTGGGGAGCCTGTTCCAGTGTGTGACCACCCTCTCGGTGAAGAACCTCTTCCTGATGTCCAGCCTAAACCTCCCCTGCCTCAGCTTAACACCGTTCCCGTGGGTCCTGTCACTGGTGATAACGGAGAATAGGTCCCCTGCCCCTCCACTCCCCCTTGCGAGGAAGTTGTAGACTGCGATGAGGTCCCCCCTCAGCCTCCTCTTCTCCAGGCTGAACAGGCCCAGTGACCTCAGCCGCTCCTCATACGTCTTACCCTCTAGGCCCTTCACCATCTTCGTCGCCCTCCTCCGGACACTCTCCAACAGTTTAATGTCCTTTTTGTACTGTGGTGCCCAGAACTGCACACAGTGCTTGAGGGGAGGCCGCACCAGCGCAGAGTAGAGCGGGACAATCACTTCCCTCGACCGACTAGCAATGCCGTGCTTAATGCATCCCAGGATGTCAAAATTGTCTCTACCTCCATGGAAATTTTTGAAATTTGACAGACTGGTGAATTCAAACCGTAAAAGTGTCTTTGGAATTTTTCTACTGTTTTTTTTTTTTTTTTAATCCCAGGGAGATCTAATCTGGGAGTTTTTGAACTTATTCAGAATGACGACAACTATAATTACCTTCTTTTATGCAGAGAAGCTAATGAACAAATGTTTTCCCACTCAGTTTCCACAAAAAGGGATTTGGATTTTTTTTTACCAAAGTGAAAAGTCTACGAGCTGTCAATGAACACAGGAACTTGCCTGTTTCAAAGTTAATCAACTTTGCTCTCGTGAGCTGAGTACGCAGTAGAACAGCAATGCATTCTGCTTTGATTCTCAGCAGTGAGCCTTGTAGGCTGTGGGGAGCCAGAGAACACGGAGAACTAGATAAGTTGATGGTTTGCTGCTCTGACACAGTTTCTTTGGGGCATTGGAAATGCCCCAGCAGTGGGTTTTGGAAAGTTAGGGAGGGTGTGCACCCTTGGGGGAGTTCCATGTACTCCTGTATGAATTCATCGTGATTTTACTGGGGCAAAACGCTTACCCCAAAATATTTAGTATGATTAATAAAAAACATCGTATTGGATGTAAGGAGAAGAATGTGCTTGTAAAATTAAAGAATGATCCTCCTTACAATCAGTCTATTATAATGTCTGCCTTTTGCAGACCTGACTGTATTAATCAACTTAAAAAAAGGGACCAAAACATCATGATGCTGAACCTCGTTTGAAGAGTAACAGTTAAAGTAGAAGGGAATTCAGATGGAGATCCTTCTTCTTCATTTTAAATAACTTACTTTGAATAAGGTCCAAATGACAAAATCAGAGTAGTTTTCTGATGCTTTTTGTCAATTGATTTTACTTCTTTTTGACAGATTCATCCCTGTGCAAACATCAAATACAAACTCCCCGTGGAGTCTAGAGTTTGTAATAATTCAAGCCTTGTCTGAAAATCTTTTTCCAAGCATCAGTACTGCCATCCTTTATGTATATATGAAGTGCAAGCCTTTTTGTTATGTGGAAATGATTGAAAGATTTTTTTTTTCTTAACTGAAGACTGGTTGAGTAATGTTTAATGCATTTAATTCCAAACAGTCAGTTCCACGTGTTATTATAAAATGCTTTGCTTTGCAAAAAAGGTAATCTCTTTATTACAATTTTATAATGCCAATACATCCTTCTTTCTCATGAGTCTTCAACATTATTTGCAGCTAGTAAGAGTGCTATAAAAGATCCACTTATACAATATGCCTATGTGTCTGTGTGTACATACACATAAAACATACATGAGTGTTACACAAGTCTGTGTAAGTAGTATCATATAGAGTTCCAGGTTTATCTTTTGCCATGTTGTTGAAGATGATGGTAAACTTCCAATCATATTTTGCATATGTTACACTGAGAAACAATGAGAGCTTTCCAAAGTAGTTTGGATGCCATATAATTATTTTAGCAGCTGTGGTTTCAGTTACCTTTAATTAGTTCCCCCTGCAGCTCTAAATAAAGAGAGGCTTCTGTTAAATGCAGTTACTTTCTTCTGCAGATGGCGTGGTAAAGTGTGGCTACTCATAAAAGGAGGCTACTGAACATTGCATGGCAAACCTGGGGGCTTTGATCAAATATGATTATTAATTAAGGACCAATTCTACATGGATTATTCACGATTTCCAGTAGTCATGATTTTATATCAGAATGGTCAGCCCGAGGTTTTATGCCAGCTGACATTGCTAGAACAGTTAGCTTAGATGCTTAAGAGCTGGTGAGACAACCCTCCACCACGTAAGCAAATGGTGTTTTGACATTGCACTGTGTTTTCCTAAATCATTTACTTAGTTCACTGACCCCAGCATTCCTAGAGCATGTGGCTCTGTCTCTATGAACACATGTTAAGCAGACGGAAAAGCCTCCTATAGAGTATTTCTTTCTCTTACATATAGGGCAAATTCTCAGATCCCACTGAGGCCAATATGGTTTTAAAATGCTTCAGATAGAAACTGTAGGGCCACATTCTGTTTCCATGGGACTTAATGGTACATGCCAACTGGCATCCACAGGATCAAATGTAGGCACTACTTCCTTCCAACAAAGATTTCATACAATCCTATCTTGTAGTGTCCTTCAGGTATTTAAAGTCTGTCAACTCTGTGACTCTTGAGTCATAGTTATAAACAATACTCACATGAAACAGAGTAAGGGTTGACAACAGCATAACTTGAGGTTTAAGAATTAATTTTTTAAATGTTTACTTCTTTTTTTTTATTATTTTTTGGAAGGATGAGGACACTTAGATAAATATATTTGACTCTAACGGCTGCTGACTGACTGCACATCAGTAAAAGAGTGTCTGCTATAAACATTATCATTTCACTGAGCAACTCTAGCTAGCTTCAGCCAGGAATTCTATGAAGGATGAATTGTCAGAATACGTAAATATTTCTATCCAAATATTATCACTCTGCAGGGGGATGCAGATTTGGGATGGGTATGGCTGTTAGGTGTGTAATGCTGGGCACAACTACGGCAGCTTGTGGGGGCACATCCTGAAGAAATTTCTATATCATATTAGCAGCATTGGTGTGATTTTGCTAATAAAATTAATCACTGTCAATAGGAAACTAATTGTTTTGGTGGGTAAGTTACAGCTCTAAGCATGCTTGGATAAGCGAGAAACCTGACCAGGACAGGTAAGAGTCCCATGAAGTCTCTGTTTTTCCCAAAGAGGCTGAATATGTTATAGTCCCTTAGCACCCATAAAAGTGAAATGCAGAGAAAAAGGAGAATGGTACAAGACTCACGGCTTTATTCCCTGAGCTTCAGCTGGGAAGGCACTGTAAGATTTAGTGCAGTAGATCTCACTAAGCAGAAGAGCTCTGCTGGCTTCTCTCTGTCATTTCTGGATCATTTAATTAATTGAAGAATCATTTCTGTTGCAACCACAAATGTTCCAGTTTGCACTATTACCCAGGGTCAGAACTTGCCTGACCTCCCTGGCAGAGGAAGAGAAGAGTAAGGAAATCGGAAAAGAGAGTAAGTAAATCACTTCAAGGAAGCCTTGTTTCCCTTACTCCCAAACCCCGAAGAGCAGAAAAGGCTGAATTGAAAGAAAAAAGGGCTAAGACTAAGGCTGATTAAGAGAGGTCCAGCCTGAAGAAAAGGCAAAGAATGAAACAAGTAAGACAGAGAAAAATAAACTTCATTAAGAGTAAGCTTGGATGAGAGAGTCGGCTGGCAGCCAGGAGGGAGCAGCTGCAGCAGGAAGGCCCGGATCCCATTGAAACAGAAAAGGGGCCATCTCTCTGCTGGAATGAAAGGGAAACAAAAAAATAATTCACCTTTAAAGACACAGAAATGGGATTTGAGGCAAGGGGAAGGGCAGAGGGGAATGAGAACTTGTGAATGAGATGAGTTATTTCTTCTAAGAGCAGTGCAATGACTGTGAAAATCCTTCCAGAGAGCTGCGTGATGGCGCAGATAAATCAGAGTGGCCAGAATGGATAAGCCACTCTGAGCAGTTTCATGTTGCATTAGGACTTTCAAATGAATGCTGAGCATCAAGCAAATTTCCTCATTTTTACCAGGGGAGATGAGGCAGATGACATACCGTACTGATGACATCATGCCTCATTCCAGATGTGAACAAAGAGGGAAGAAAGTGTAAGATAGATATTTCACCACAAGCCAGAGCAGTCCTCAATATTGAGGGGGAACACGAGGCTGCAGATCTCAGCACATTGAGGTTCAACAAAATAAAGGACAAGAAGAAGCAGGGTGAAACCCTGGATGATTCTGAGAGAAAATTTCAGGTTCAGGCAACAGAGAACTTACATCTTGAGTGAAATACTTATACCTTCTAGAAAATACACCATGCATGATCACAGAATCATAGAATGGCTCGGGTTGGAAGGGACCATAAATCATCTAATTCCAACCCCCCTGCCATGGGCAGGGACACCTCCCACCAGACCAGGCTGCCCAAAGCCCCATCCAGCCTGGCCTTGAACACCTCCAGGGATGGGGCATCCACAGCTTCTCTGGGCAGCCTGTGCCAGTGCCTCACCACCCTCACAGTGAAGAATTTCCTCCTAATGTCTAGTCTAAATATCCCCTCTTAGTTTAAGACCATTCCCCCTTGTCGTATCATTATCTACCCGAGTAAAGGGTCTTTCTCCATCTTTTTTGTAAGACCTCTAAGTATTGAAAGGTCGCAATGAGGTCTCCCTGGAGTCTTCTCTTCTCCAGGCTGAACAACTCCAACCCTCTCAGCCTCTCTTCATAGGAGAGGTGCTCCAGCCCTCAACTCATCTTTGTAGCTCTTCTCTGGACCCACTCTAACAGGTCCACATCTTTCTTGTGCTGGAGGCCCCAAACCTGGACACAGTACTCCAGGTGGGGCCTCACAAGAGCAGAGCAGAGGGGTAAGTGACTGTCATCAGTTTCAACTGGCTGCCATTCAGAGAGACCTGGACAGGCTGCAGGAATGGGTCAACACAATTTTCAAAAAGTTCAACAGAGAAAAACACAAAGTCCTGCCTCTGAGAAGGAAGAGCATCTGGCAGTGAAACAGGCTGGGCCATGGCTTCTTCAGGAGCAGATGGGCAAAAGAGGACATGGGGCCCTGGGCATTAATGGGAGCACAGGCAGCAGATCAAAGGGAGTGACTTTCCTCTTTACTTGGCACTCATTAGATCACATCTGGACTACCGCAACCAGTTTTGAGCCCTTTGGTACAAGAAAAGAAAGTCAGCTAGAGCAATTTCAGTGGAGGGCCGTCAGGGTGGTCGAGGGCCCTGGGAGGAGAGCCAGTGGGACCAGGGCTGAGACAAGAGGGCATAAGGGGCTCCTGTCAGCAGCCCCTGGTACCTGCGGGGAGGTAACGGAGAAGGTGGAGCTGGGCTCTCCACAGTGGGGCATGGTGGGAGAACGGGAGACAATGGCATGAGTTGAAATGAGGGAGGTTCACGCGGGATATAAGCAGAAATGGTTTCACTCTGAGGACAGCCAGGCAGCAGCACAGGTTGCCCAGGGAGGCTGTGCCATCTCCATCCTTGGAGGCTTTCAAGACCCAGCTGGGCAAAGCCCTGAGCAACCTGGTCTGATCTCACAGCTGGTCCTGCTTGGAGCAGGAGGCTGGACCAGAGACCTCCTGAGGTCCCCTCCAACTGGAATGATTCTGTTAGAATTTTGTTTTCAGAGTGATTTTTGTCCTCTAAGGTGAAAATGGAAAGGGTCTTGAAGATGGCTAAAAAGAAATAAATAGTGACAGATGATTGCTTTCATTTGGAAGTGACAAGATGGAAGTTCTACTCCCTAAGCCACACTTCTTAGTAAGGAACTAATTAAATTAGACACTAATATAGCTGTTCAGCTAAAACTTTATGTAGAGATGAGATGAGGACTGAAAGAGTATGTTCAACAACCAGCTTCCTGAGGTGACTCTCCTTTTTGTTCTACTTTCCTTCCTTCCCAGTTTATGAAGCGCACATAAAACCAGACTTTTTTTGAAAAGTCCTACAGTAAATAATAATAATAATAATAATAATAAAGCTCATTTAATTCTGGGAAGGAATGGAAATAATGCATCTGTTTTATTTTTCATTCCTTTTCTTTTTCTTGATCTTATATTTTTTTTTTTCATGATGGTAGAAGTTAATTAATAATGAGCTGATGTGAATCTCTTGGTAGTGTGGCTGTCATCTTTGAATAGGTGATGTCTTGTGTGCCAGATACTAAAACATCTCACAACTCTACCAGAAATAACTGTTTCTCAGCACTGCACGAATTGTCCCAGATTTATACTGACAAACTATGCAAAGACATTCTGGAGTTTTACAATATTGCAATGCGTGGTAAAGCTCTCCTGTAAACATTAGGTTAAAGAATAACCACCATTGTGGCTATTTGGATCTTTTGCAACATTTTCCCAAACTCCCAAGTACTATTGTAAACAAACAAACAAAGCCACAGGAATGATTACAATTAAGCAGAATAAACAGGCTCCATCCAGATCAAAACAAGGGCTAGCTAAATTCAAACAGTTATGGTTGCATTCTTATGCAAAAGAGGTTGGTTCGTAGTCCCAAAGCTGCTATCCTTGCTTATTTATGTCAGTCTTTCCATTATGGTGTTTACTGCTAGAATCTGCAGTTGGGTGAACTGGAGGCCAGAGCACAGCCGTGAGAGGCTGTGTCTCAGCCTTGGTTGTCCGGTGTCCCACACATCTCCCACATAACCATTGCGGGGTACCGACCTTCCACCTTTTAATACTTTGAGGGGTAATTCAGTACAATCACACCTGTGTCCTTGCTCAGCCTGGTGGCTTCTCTGAGTCGTGACCTGGTTTCTCAAGGTGAGCAATGTACATGCAGCCTGAGTTACGGATCACCCATTCCTGCTCAGTGCAATGGTGCACAACGTAGCAGAGCCCAGCCCAAGCAGAGCCCCTAGATCTGCAGGGAGGTTGGCTTGCATTTCATCCTTGTCTGGCAAGGGCGAAGCAGAGACAGTGGGGAGTCAGAGGGGCACTGAAAGAGCCTGAGGAGGAGGTCTGTGCAGAAGGAGACACAAGGATGATCCTGGACTAAAGAAGAAGCAAGAGGAGAGGAGAAAGCAGAAGCAGTGAGGGCCATCTCTAAAAGACTTGGAAATCAGTGTATGTAGCAGCATACCCAAAAGTGAGATGCTACCTAATCTTTGTGTGGATCAACCCCTGGCTGACCAACCTAAACAAGCTTCTTCCAGCATCTTTCTTGCATCTCAGATAGTGAGATTAATGCAATGTCGAACATGAAAGACATGAATCTGTAGTGTGTTGAAAGAGTTGTTGTGACATGTTGCCTGTGGTGAGCAATTCCTAGCAAGTGGGAAGCCAGTGTGAGGCAGCTGTTGCCTCTAAGTGATCTTCAGGGGTATATCCAAGCTTGAGTACATTGCGGTTGTTACATCTTGAAGAAAAATTAAATAAGTAGAAAGCTTTGGTTAACTACAGAAGGACATGGGCCTGAAGAAAGGGTTGTAAAGCCTTCAGTGAAGTAAATCTTTCAATGATGCAAATACTCTGGCGACATAACCAAGAGGGTGGCGCCACTTCCAAATCATTAACTTCTTACATGAAAGAAGAATGAGCAGTGGAAACAACCCCTTCCAGTCCATCACTATCTTTCACTCCTGTCTCTGGAGCTTCACTCCAGGCCAAGCTGAGCTTCAGCAAAAACTGTCAGCCCAAGCCAGAAAGCGAGAAGCAAAGAAGACTGTATTGCACGGCTTTATTGAAGGCAGGTTTGACATACACATTTTACCTCTGAGTAATGTGGGAGCCCCATAGCACTTGCTGAACAGGACCATTGGCGCTAGGATGGGCAAAATAAGTTGCATACACATTTTTCATTTCTAATTTGATTTCTTCAAAGTCTGTTTTGTCAAACCACTGTGGAATGTTAACTAAACTTTTACTATCTATTTATATGGCAGAACAGATATTTTGTATATACTTATTGTCTCTAATTGAAGCATTTTTTTATTCCAATCCCAGGTTTTCATGGTTTTCTCAAGATAAAGCCAGAAATGTTAATTGTAGTCAAATGTTTTACACTACTTTAGTAATAGGAACATGAGAATTTAGGCACAGTTAGACTTAGCTTTGGTTTTGACCTATCTGTACCCAAGTGCTTTCTCTCTAAACTCTTCCAGTTCTCTATATTATGCTTTAAAGAACATAACTCTTGTGAGTGGATATATAAACATCCCCCCCACAGTGTGAAACGAGGCGGCGTGCAGAACGTGTGGTTGACGTTGTCAGCTACAGATATTTCTCCACATGAAGAAATGGATATCTCAGTGACATTCAGCTGTTTTCAATCTGCTGAAGTATATATTTTTTGTACTAATTCTTTTAGGTTTTTGGTTAAATTAAAAAGACGGCAGGCACCTTATAACTTCTCTGCAGAATTTATAGTGGATGTCTCTCTCTGTAGTTGGTACATCACACAGATATGCTGCAGTAAGCAGCTTCAGATGAGATCTTGTGTGCTTACTGTAAGACTTGGAGTCTAGTACTGTAGGTCCTTTCTCTACATGCCCTGTCACAGAAACATTCTCTGAAAGCTGTGAGAGCTACACCACCCCTGATAACAGCTGATGCTGTTATCTTTTCAAAACTTTCTTTAGCAAAACAGGACAAGGAGATGGTCTTGGGATTCTTGATGTTTCTTGAAGTCTCGCTGGGACTCTGAAAAACTTCAACATGCTGTAATACTTTTGGATTAAAAAAAAAAAAAAGGCTAGAGGTAGATCACTGCTGAAGGTATTCAATGGACAGAAAAAAACATAAGGCTTTATCTTGACTCAAAATCATTTAAAAAAATGTATGTGTAGCTAGCCCTCTACAGACTTTCAAGAGGGTTAAGAAACATGAAGAGATTTCCCCTCTTTGTGCAAGGACAAACTAATATCCTTAGACTTTTGCTCCAGAATGGCAAAAGTCTGGGTTCAGTGATGGAAATTTTCTTTTTGATATAAGGAGCAGTTACAAGTTGAATACTGGCTGTAAGATCAGACCTTTAAATGGCTTTTCTAAGTATCAAAAGTACTGAGAGCAAAGCTGACCCTGCACAGTTATCACATGGCCTGAGCTGGATCTGAGGCTTTGAATGTCAGTGGAAGCTTAGCCCTGCATCAAACTTTGTGTCCCACAGTGAGTAGGCTTAGTTTGAGCATCCTGTAGTGATGTAGGTATTTATCCTTGTGCAGAGGAATACAAGGCTAATCTGGCTATCTGAACACAAATGCCTGCAAGGGGTTTGTGTGCACAGTGTTTTGTGAGAAGCAGACTTTGGTCTCAAGAGGACATATCCTTTCACAGTGCTAATCAATCAGCATTTTTAATTTTACATATAAATGCTTTTACACAAGAACATCGGCATCTCTTCCTGGTCCCTCATTGCTTTTCACACTGTAAAACGGCTCAGCTTTGAAGCTGGAAAGTGAAAGCCCTTTTATTCTCCCAGATAAGAGCAACCACACGAGGACCTAACTTGCTTCGATTCACGTGCAACATGCTTCATATGTCTAATTGATTTATCTTAGCTTTCCCACAAGTCCTCACACAGACATGCCTCAGTGCGGCTTGAAAGGAGGGAGTACAACCTTATGGCTGAAAAGCTGGTGGTAAGTAATTAAACCTAGCAGCAGCAAGAACCCCTGAGACAAAATCTTTGGCAGTTTTCTACACCATGTAGTGAGCTTGGGTCACCAAGGGCCTGTAAATAGCATCATAATGACTGGTTCCTCAGCAGGGATAAACATGTGCTTTGAGTTTTCTAAATGATTCAGAGGCGTGCTGTGAGATAACTACTGATAACAAGCAGATGTGAAGTTTACTTTTCAAGACAGGGAGGCAGAGGGGGAAAGTCAAGTAGATTTTTGGCTTATGGTCCACTCAGAAAGCCTGATATTTGAACATCATTAAGGCTTTTTTTTTTTTTTTCCAGAAGAGCCACTCAGCTGTATCCAATGAAGGTAATGCTTCAGTTCTTGTGAGGGCTAGTGAGATAATGTAGGCAAAGCTTTCTGAGAGTCTGTACCTGAAGACAAAGACTAGAAATTTATTTTGCAAGATTAGGAATTTGTATACTTTCTAAATGCATTTTACATTTTGCTAGTGTCTTTCCAAAATCTTTCTCAAAACTTACATATGCATAAGGATTTTTATTTGGTTGTTTTGTTTGTTTGTTTTTTTTAAATGGTACCTAAGCACTGAAGGATGTGTTTCATCACACCAGTCAGTGGGACCCAAAACTGTTACACCAATGTGAACAACGCATCTATACTGGTGCAGTGATGGTACTCAGTAGTGTTACTGCTGTGATGCTGTGAGCACAGGGATGGGGTCAGTGTTAACGTGGGGCTCTCAGCACCGTGTTTCATGTTAGCAGGACAGACGTGGAAGCAGCAGTCCTGTAGGATGGTGTGTTTGCAGGGTCTCAGAGGAAATCTGTTGGAGCCTCCCAAATTAAAGGCTCTTACCAACAGGTCACTTGCTCTTTCTCAGGGAGATCTGGAGTTGTGCTAATAATATACAAATGAAGTAAAAGAAAGAAATTGCATTGTGGGCATTATTTAAAAAGCTAAGGTACATGTCAATATTTTTCTCAGTTGCAAGGATCCCTGGCAAACTGAAAGCTGGAATAAAAGCTGATTCAAGGCTCAAAGAAAGTGTGGACCGTTCACTAAGGAAAGAGTCACTTATCCACAGTGACTCTTCTGAAACATACTAGAATAGTTTTCAGGGTGAATTTTTAAATAAGCAATTTTGTGTGCATTTTTTAGGATTTCCCTTCTAGATGGAGTACCCTGATGCCTTACAATACTTTAAAAAACAACAACAACAACATTTAGATTTCCCTAAAATACCAAAGGAAGAAAAAAGTTTCTACCTGCCTGTTTTTGGTGGGAGGGTGTTAGAAATGAAAAGACACCATGGAACCGTATTGTGGCTCATCAGTTGCCTTATACACATGGGTGTCTACCTCTTCGGTTTCTGCTTTGTCCCGGATTTCCCGACAGAACTGCACTGACCTGGTGGGTATGGGTTTTATGCCCAGCAATGGCTGCCTGTGTACTGTGACATCAGCGCACTGTCACAGGATCGCAGAATGGTTTGGGTTGGAAGGGACCTTAAAGATCACCTGGTTCCAACTCTCCTGCCATGGGCAGGGACACCTCCCACCAGACCAGGCTGCCCAAAGCCCCATCCAGCCTGGTCTTGAACACCTTCAGGGATGGGGCATCCACAGCTCTTTGAATGCTGAACCCCACAGTGGTGGTGATACACGTTGCCTGCGCAGGAGCTCGCCCCTGGTTTGAATGTGGAAGGAGCCAACTGGGCCCTCAGGCTGGGAAACCCCACGCAGTGGGGTTGTGGTGACACTGGAGTCCTGTGTGTCCTGCCAGTCTGAATGTGACCAGCCCGACCCACAGGGCTGTGCCAGCACCAGTCCCAGCACAGTTACTAAAAGTGAGAGGGAGGTAGCCAGGGTGACTACTGGTGCAACAGGAAAGCTGAGTTCTTATAAAAATCTCCTCAAATGCACAAAGGGGACAAGCATGATACAGTATTAATAGTTTCCTTTCTGATCTTCTTCTTCCCAAAGAAGAGCCTCAGAGCTCAGGCTCAGGAGTCCTCAGGGAGTCTTTTGTACAAACATCCATGTGGCATCTGAATGTTCGCTGTTTGCAGTTGAGTCCATTTCCTATATGCGTCGCAGCTGGTTACTAGCTGTTGTGAGATACCCTTTTCTCCATCTAGACAGTGATTCATTTTTATAATCATATAGTCTGTTGCTATTAACTGTTTTCAAGAGCTTAGAGTGCTTTAAAAATGCATAGGCTCATAACTTTACAACCAGAGGGGACCATTATGACCATGTCATCTGACCTTTTGCAGAACAGAAGACAGAATAATTGCTGAATGATGCTCATAATTTTTATTTCTGGATGTAGGGCATGTCTTTTAAGAGACATCCAGTCTTAATTTTAAAACTTAATGTGACAGAGAATCCATTAAATGTCTTTTCCACTGCTTCCCATTGTTAATCATCATCTCTGATAAAAATCATCAGCTTGTGTCTGCTAGGAAAACGTTTAACTTCTCCACCCATTACATTAGATCTTGTTGTGACTTTGTTTACTAGAAAGCCCCGTGTTATTAGAAAGGGTTTTATCTATGAACAAAACATGAATGTCACCTTAACCTCATCTTTGAGTAACTGAATAACAAGAGGCTGGTCAGTCCCTCGTTTTAAGGATTTTTTTTATCATCCTTTCTCCTGTACTGTTCAAGCTGTTGCTGCATTTTAGGTTTTCAATGAGTGGATGCAAAAATGACGTACATTATTTCAGTAGCGTCACCAGACACAGTTATACCACATCTCTAAATCTTGGTTATACATCCAGCCATTGCATTTGTTCTCAAGTAGTGGGTTCCTGCTGGCAGGCTCTGGTGGTTACCCCCTCTGCGACCATCCTCTTGCTGAAACACAGTCATCTCTCTCCAACATGACTGGGCTTTTGGTTTTTATATTTAGTTAGCAATATTAAAAAAAAATAGTGGCCAAGTTAAATCATTTGCCCCACAACCCAATTGCTTTGTAGATTTGTCTCTATGTATTTTCCTAAGTTTACCTCCTCTGCTGGGGTTCTCCCTGACCATACATTCAAGACCCGCAGGCTGTGTTGAACCCTTCTAAGTTCATGGCAGTTGCTGGGTATTTTATGCTGTACAGACATATTGTCCGTATCCTCACAAGTCCTGTTAGAGGTTATATTGCCATCTGTAAGGATGAATACAGATTTTGCATCAGGCTTTTTCTGGCTCAGCACCTCTTTGATGTGTCCTCTTTCAACAGCCAGGTGGGCTGCCAGCTTAATACAAAAGATAATGGTAATGCTCAGACAACGAGTTTCTCAATGCAGTGATAACTGTCTTTTGATACACCATCAACATCTATTTCTGTCACAGACGTCTTACATGATACAAGAGTTGGTTCTGTGATTTTGGAACGGCATATATTCCTCTGAGTCTTTGTTGAGGTGGTGTTGCCATGGAAATAGGTGGATTATTTATCTCCTGTTCTTCTGGGGGCTGAGGGGGCGAGAGGGAAAGATGTTAGAGGGTCTGGGGCTTTGTTTTGTTTTGCTTACAAATTTTGTTCTGCAACATTTCAAAGGCCCTCACTGCCAGGACTCCAGGCAGAGTAGCTGTAATACTGCATTCACCAAGTCATTCATAATGCACTTGAGGTTACACCATTCAAACTGGAACATGTTCCAGGTTGACCGTAGAGCCCCTGCCCAGAATTTCTTCCAGGTTAAGCACAGGGATGTACGTGACACAAGAGAAAACTCAGAAGAAAGCCAGGCCACGGACATGTGTGCAGTGCAGCCGCTGGGTCTCGATGGCAGCAGGGACTCCTGCAGAGGAATAGAGAGCAGGAGGTGATGGAGCAGGGCTGGGGCTCTGTGCACAAGGACCAGGAGACAGAGAGCAGAACCAGCATCCCACTGCATGTCTGCAGTTTTGCGAGGGAAAGGATGGGAAGAAAGAACAGGGTTTGAGAAGAGAGACTTCAGGAGTCAGAAGATGGGTATAAACAGACCTCTGGAGCTACCAATAGGTCCATTTATGTGTTATGGAGGTGGAGAATTGAAGGTGAGAAGAATAGACACATAGCAGAGGAATGCACGAAATGCAAGAGAGTCAGATGGAGGAAAAGGAGTTAGCAGCGGCTGCAGTGCTCTGCTGGAGGAGGTCAGAAAGCAATGTAAAGAATCTGGTGTCAAGGGGATTTTAATCATTGAATCAAGAGGTGGCCAACCTGGGGTCCAAAATTTTAGCAGAAAGAATGTGGAGAAAGCACATTGTAGAAACTTCTAAAGAAATAACCTGTAAGACTTAATGACAGCTTCAGCCTGAGTTAAAAACCTCGGATTTATTCACAAACCAGCAAGGAGTGAGCCATTGATATGCTCCCCTTTGAAACAACATGGAAAATTAACACATTCTTGTGGATACCTATAAGGAGGGATTTCTGGCAGCTTTAATTTTGAGTTGTGCAAAGCTGTAGCTATCACACAGAGAGCTGAAATTCCTGAGCAGAGGAGAAATGTCCTGCAGAGGCAGGCAGGATACCAAAAGAAGCGGTGTGTAGCATCTAGCTGTCTATACGTTCGTACGGGGGAAATTAGCTGTGTGACAGGTACTGTCAGTGGAGTGTCAGAGACCTGCAGAGCTCTCAGGATGTTTGTAAGGGAAAAGATAGGGATGTGTGAAGTAGACTGAAGTGACTATTCAGTGAGTGACACCATGTCAGTCACTCAGTTTTTACCTCCTCTGGCTAAAATTCAAAGCCTGGTTACAGAGGGCTAATTTATCCGAGTCTTGTTCTCATTTCTCCAGTACCTACCAAACTGGCTAGCTAAATTAGAAGAGAGACCGGGGACTGGAGCAGCAGGAAAGCTAGGTAAGGATGGAGGGATGAAAGCTGGGATCACACCATTCCTCAGTCTCTCATAAATACTCACTTGACTGAATGACGTGCTGTTAATTATGAAGCATTCTGAATGCAGTTCATTGCTGAAGCTGTTAAGTGAGCCTTTATATTTTTCTCATGTACAAGACATATAAAGGAGGAAGTACAGGAGGCATTACAATCATGCACAGTGCACAGTGACCAAGCAGAGAAGCTTTACTTTGCAGTAATTCTCCTAATAGTATTATTCCCTATGGCCCAGGCTAGATCTTGTGCATTTGCACAGTCCCCAGTGGTGTTGATGGAGGCGCTGCCTCGACAGAGAACCAGGAAGGGCTACTGAAAGATTTGATCCTGAGAAGAGAGAAGCTGATTTTGAGCATTATTTTTGTTCTGAATCAATGACCTTTCTTCACTTTCCAAGCCCGTTTGGGCATCCCAGAAAATATCTTAAAATACACAACCAGAGCTATTGGACACGGCTTCTACAGTTTATTTCAACAAGTAATATCTTAAATACTTCAGGTGCTGTTCTGTTTTTGCTTGTACAGATTTAGATCTAGAGTTACAACTGTGGAGTCATTCTGGATTTGTATGGATGTAAAAGAGTTGAGAATCCAGTTCAGCAGAAACAATTTGCTCAGAAAGGCAGGAATTTGCAAGAAAACATGTGGCTATGGCTTTGCTTGGTGTATCTCTTGCAGTAGAGGGACCAGGTGTTTCAAACTCTACCTGCTGTGGGTCTATTTTTCTATTTGTTGGTTTATTTTTGTTCCTGTGCTGTTTAGGGAAGATAGTCAGTCTGTATTTAAAGTCAAAGGAGTAAATACAGAAAAGTACACTTAAAAATCGTCTATCAAATGTAGCAGAATACTGCAGATCTGATCAATGTAACATATTTTAGGGTAGAAAATTGGCTTATGCTAAATATCTAAATTTGGGGCAAAATTTTTGTGACTAAAGTAAAGAATTTTTAGTTAGAAAAATGTTAAAATTATAGAAAAAAATATTTATTCTCTGTTCAGTTCTGCAGTGATTGAATCATAGATTTTCCCATGAATTCAGTGTTTGTACCGAGTTCATAGGTTTCTTTTTCTAGAGCTGTTGTTTCGCTCTGCCTGCTCAGCCAAAATCAGGAACTCCAGTCACTTTTTGATTGACAGAAATAAGTAAGAAAGTGGGATTAATCCATAGTCTTAAAAACAGAGACCTTGGCTATGAAGGAACTAACTAAATAGTAATAAGAACGATTTTTAAAAGAGCTGAACCACCAGCAACTTCAGTTAACCTCCTACTCATGTATTTAATGTTAGACTGTTTCTTTGTTGAATGGTCCCAAAATCACTAGGAGTTCCCAGGTAAATTTTAAATGCAGGCTGTTTCTTCGGTATCTCTCCTGAACCTGGAAGTGCTTTACGTTCTTGTGGCACAAGAGCATCCCCTTTTCATATTCCAAGTAGATCTGAATGGCATGTCATACTGAAGAAATGTTTGCTTTGCTAACTAGCATGTAGAGGCAGAGGAAGGTAGACCTGAAAAACTGCAGTAAGGTCAGAAATAGAATACCCACTAATTTCCACCTTCTCGTCATTTCTACCAATGATGACGTTTTATGCTAGATAGCCTGAAACTCTATATTACAAAACATCTTTAAATAATCTGTTCACTTGACAGTCATAATACTTTAATTGTGTTATCAAACAATTGCAGAGTTAGGGACAAATTCTGTAGATTTCTGAGTGCCTACAGCTGCAAGTGAGTTGGCACATCTGCAAGGCCATATGAATACCAGACTTGATTTACAAGGTGAATTTACAGTACAGAAAGTTATCCTAATTCATTATAATAGTATTTTAGAGCTGAGTTTCAGCCTCCAATAGCTGCTAAACAAATTCAGTCTGTTTAAATAAATATACATTCACCAAAAAGAGTCTTGATCAAGCAAAGTGAAAATACAAATTTTAGAAGCCACATGTTTTGTAGCATTCTGTGTCCTACAAAACTGAAGGACGGTCCATCCTCTTTTTCAAAAAAAAAGAGCTGAAAAGCAGGGAATGGGCAGCAATCAGCATGCCAAATTTTGGTTTGTTTTATCTGTGAGATGGTAATGACTCTGTGAATCTCCATGGAGCAAGTACAAATAGAATTTGGCCTTGCTACTATAAGAAAGTAAAACAGATTAATCTGAGACTTAGCTTGAAGATGGAGTAAGCCAATGGGAACTGGCAATGAATCCGAACACTAAGACTTAATGAAAATTCAAGGCAATGTTTTCTGCTTTGTAAGGTTGCCAGGTACTATTCAGATAACTTAAGAAGTCACAGGCCCTTGGTATTTTGTTTTGCAACACATTAAACAGCCCTGTTGAAATGCCACTCTGTTAATTTAAGGCACCTTCAGTATTACAATGTCATTTTATCGGTCAGTAGGTGTCATACAAACTATATGATCCATTTGTCTGCAGTGGGCGCTCAGCTTGCCACATTCTGATGCCTACTAGACCAAAATGGTGCAAAAACCAGTAGTACATCTACAGGCTGCCAAAAAACTCAGCATAAATGTGAACTCCCCTGCCTGTGGCAAACATGGTGAATAATGAAAGTTGCAGCTCACAGGGAGGCACTTTTCTTGACTGTGAAAGGCCAGTGCACAGAGTACTCATTGCACCGTGAAAAGCTGACAAGAAACCTCATCAGTCTCTGTTCTCCTTGCAAGTTGAGGGAACCATCCCGACGGAAAGTTTGCAACAAAACAGGTTCAGTGCTCAAGCCTTTGTGCACAGTTGAAGAGGTTCTTCACCAAGAGAGTGGTCACACACTGGAACAGGCTCCCCAGCGAAGTAGTCACTGCACCAAGCCTGTCTGAATTTAAGAAGCATTTGGACTGTGCACTTAGTCACGTGGTCTAAAATTTTGGGTAGACCTGTGTGGTGCCAGGAGTTGGACGCGATGATCCTTATGGTGGGTCCCTTCCAACTCAGGGTATTCTGTGATTCTATGAGTTGCCCAGTAGTTCTAGAAATCTTCCAGTACTCAATGTATCATTCATTCTGCCTTCTTTGGATGTAATCAAATTGTCCTGAAATGCAGCGTTGACTTTTATTGCTGTAACTAAGGGGTGCAAATACAGCAGGCACTACGTTCGGGGTAGGGACTGTAGGGACTGGCTGGATCGCAGTGTTTTCTTGTGAATATCAGGTGAACTCAATCTTAAATAGTACTTCAGTAAATAGCTTCTACAAGCCTGCAGTTAGCACTTTCCAGTTTTCCAGAGGATGCTACTGTTTCCTTTCCTGGTCCTAAATCTTTACTTCCCATATTGTGCCATTTAGTAGTCACTAGCATTATCAGCAACTTTTCACTGAATTTTGTAGTCATGGTACGTGTGATTTAGTACTATGTCTTTTCACATTCTGTATTAATTGACTGAGACATTCTTCTTCTTTCATATTTTTCTATATACTTTGAGTGCTTTTCGAGGAAGAAGTTACACATTGATAGAAAGAGCTTCCCCCCAGAATTTGGTGAGCTACTCTGAAATAGTTCCTGCAGACTGGAAGGGTCAGCCTCAGGACTTGGATTCTGTACATTTATTTTAAAAATAAATAAATGAATAAAAATAAAGAAGAGCAAAGATCACAAGTGTGTCCTTCCACCACTAGCTAAGAGACACATACTTGCTTTGGTTGTTGTCCCACCAGTTACCTGTGTGACTGGAGACCCTGCCTGAGAATGGCCAGGTCTCACGCTGAAAAGAGTGCCCACTCTCAGGGCAAAATAACAGGGAATGTGTTTAGCAAGTGGGACCAAAAATGTCTCTCCAAAGCTCTCAACATCTTCTGGTAGTACCACAGGCCCATGATTCAACATAATGGACTGTTCCCAGGGAGTTTCTCCCATTGTACTAATAGCTAAAAGGCTTTTAATTAGCTTCCAGCCTTTATTCTTTTTGATTCACATTCTTTTGTTTCTTCATCAAACAGACTTCCCACATGCTTTATAAGAAAAAAAAAATGCTGTGGTGTTCCAGCATACAGAGCTACGCTGACCCGTATCATCTGCTCTCACCATCCAGTGCCATAAAACATCTGGGAGGGTTATCTGCTCGCTCCCCGTTTTCATTCTGGGCTAAGTTATATGCAAGGGCACGTCCCCCTCAGGGCAGTGAGACGCCTTGTCAGCACCACTGATTTCCCCTAAATACATAAGCTTTCTGTGCAGCAGGCCAAAGCAAAGGCACACCTATTTCCATTTGTAGGGATTAGAGCCAAAGCACTTAACTGCTCTGACCTCTTGTGTATGATAGGCCGTACAATCATATCCAGTTACTTCTGTACTAAGTCCAATGAATTGTTTTTTGGCTAAAGCATATCTTTTAAATGAGGAGACAGGCTTGATCTAAAGACATTAAAATACAGGGAATCCCCAGCGATGGTAATTTGTTCCAGTTGTAATCGCCCCCACTGCCTGAATTTTTGCTTCATTTCCAACCGGCATCTTTTTACCTCCAGCATGTAGCCAGGGGTTCATGTTATGCCTTCTCTTCACAGAAGTGCCCTTTAGTGCCAGCACTTCATTAAAGCACCCAGAGTCTGCAGCCAAATCCTTTTATTTTTTCATTTAATGTTTTCTTCTGAGCAGGAAAGGCATTTGGATCAACTCAAGCTTCTCACTGCAAACCCTGTTCCCCTGATAAGACTCGTAGCAAGGTAATGGCAAGTAAGACTTTGAGACTCCATCCTATGGATGTAGGGATCATGGGCATCCATGGCTCGATGGCAGCCCCCTCCCATATGTGCTGCCTTGGAGCTTGCAGCTCTGGAGGCTCCTGACCACACCAGGAGCTGCCTTTGGCCACCAACTGCAGCAGGCCTTTTCTCATGGCCTATGCACAATGTGCCTGGCCCACAGCCACCAAAGCTGTCCCGGCTGCAGGTGTTGTCTCCAGCAGGAAAAGCCTGGAGAGCTGCAGCAATGGGTCAGGCTTTTGGGGTCCCTGTGTCAAGTTGGCTCTCCATCAGTGCTGTGTTCCCCAAGGCCTGTCCGACTTCCAGCTCCTTGCAGCAGGCCGGGAAGATGGATCTGCCCTCTTTTGCACTAACATTGTGATGGGAATCCTTTGTTAGCTGTGGTGGGAACTATTTGTTAGCTTTCTTGTCTTCTCATCTGTCATTATCCTTCTTGGAGGCACTGCTCTCCAAGCACACGCAGCACACAAGGCTTATGCTTTTTTTTCCTACCATACTTTAGCCATGCAGACAGTCATTTTCTGTAAGTGGTCCCAGCTTATCCCGCAGTTCAGCTAGCTTGAATGGCTGCCCTGTATGCCTCATTAGTTACGTGTTAAGTTTTGTGGTCCTTTGGAAACCTTACCAAGTTTGTGTCCACAGCTGAGAGAGGCCAAAGAAGGATCTCCCACAAAGCTGGATGCCGTTTTCGGACAGTGCAAAACATTATGGAGCAGCTAAGCAGTTTAGTAACTAATGAAATAATGATTAAAAATAAAGTGCTCTTCTGTCCTCTGGCTCCTGTCCATGTACAGCAAAATTCTGACCTGAGGTTGCTCATGCACCTTGGCAAAAGACCTAGAGGAAATTTCTGTAAGTGCCTTTAACTTGTGCTTAATAAAGCTCTCGATAAAACTAGGAGTGGAAGAGAGAAGAACCTGCCTAACAAATTGTACTACCATTAAAATTTCTACAGGATTGTAGGGCCTTCACTGGGTGTATCCTCTCTCATCTTTTGACACAAGAGCTACCAGGATATTTATCAAGTGGTTTAATCTGTTACGTTTGCATTGTGTGCACAACTGTGTGCTCTAATTACACTGCATTCATCTTGTAAAACTGTAGAGACTTTACCTTTGATCTTGCCAGTAAGCAACAGTATTCATGTGACAGGATATGAAGGAGCTGAATCCATTCATTCACCTTAATATTTTTGAAAGTTTTTGTTTTCAAGCATTAAAGAAAGTCTTACTTAAGCTATTTAAAGAGGAATGCATCCTTCACGTGAGCAAACAGGATTCCGACTTTCCTTGTGGATCAGGCCAGCAGTGCAGAACAAGAGCAAGCAGAGTGGTAAAAACCATTATACCCTTGTGTGACAAGGCTACATCTTCTGTGTACAACAAACATTTCTTCTTTGTGGAGGCTTGAGTAAGATTGTCAGAGTACAAGGAGGTGATGTGGGACACATGCTTAGCAAACAAAATACGGCTTTCATCAAATTCACGCTAATGGTTCTGCTCACACTGAAAGCTCTGCTTTTCATGATCTTGTCTGTGACATGAGCCTTTAGCTATAGTTTATGGCTTTCAACATTTCCAGCTCTGCTTTTCAGGAGTATATAGTTCAGCCATGGAAAAATTAATATTGGGTTGAAACTTGGCATGCAAAGAACCAGCCAAGAAGTAAATGCTCAAAGTCAAATAAAACTGCTGAGAAACAGATATTTTTAGAAATACTTTCACTTTTAAACATGAAAATTATTTTTCAGCCTATTATTTAGAAGGCTTAGAGCAGTACAGGGACTTAGTGTCTGTGGACTCTGAAGACACAAGGGAGAGTTATTTTGAAGTTCATCAGACTTTTCTTAAATAGATTATAGTGCTGTGTGTTAATTTTTTTATTCCAGAGTTTCCACTGAGTTGCCAGTCTGGCTGCTTCACCTGCTCATCTTGTTCTACACTTTTAGCTTGGTGTGGAAGAAAAGCCATTTTCCAGCTCCCTGATTTGAGTGATGCACCTGCACTGCTATAAATTGTGTGCAACTCTGTGGAAGCAAGAGAGGTTACACTTGTGTAAGTGCAATCATGATAAGAAACAAGAGTGTTTAGTGCAGTGATCTGCTGAAAACATTTGATACTTGCATTGAGCAAATAAATTATAGTGTCTCCACATTTAGGTTGAAAGAGTGTGGGTCAAGGGTGCGATGTATTTCTCTGTTGGAGTTCCAAAGAGCAGCTGCAGAGTATGGCATAAATAACATCAGATATTGACTTCTTTTGGAGTGAAAAAGCAGGATGTATTGACCCTGAAGTTAAATATTGACCCCAGATTTGCTTCAGTCTCTTTTTGCTTGAAGGAATAATAAATCTTGGAGTTTGGCAAAAAAATAAGAGTTGAAAACCAATTCAGGCTTGACATAGTTGTGTACAAATTTGATACCTTTCTAAGTATAGAAAGGGTCAATTTTCCTTCTATTTTCAGTGGTATATCATATCAAAATAGGGAAACTTGATTATTACAACAATTATTTGAGGAGTACAACATTCTATAACAAGATGAAACATATGATCGAAAAACGCTGGAAACCAATGAGTAAGTTATAAGGCAGACATTTAGGTTTGCAGTCTAAAAGACTTTGGCACTAGCTTCAGGAAGAATAATTTTTCAGAATCAAAAAATGTACACATCTCATCATTCTCAGTTCACTCCGTTCCTTTTCTCCTTCTTGCCTGAACTGTTTCCTTCCAAAGAAGTAAATGTTGCTTTCACTTGCCTTTGGCTTGCTTTCACAGAAGCACAGGCTAAGATTTGGGTTTTTATTTTGTTGTTGTTTTCTACTTTAATGTATAGGATTATACATTTATCAAGAACTTCTAATATATATTTGCCAATTAACTGAGAAAAAAAAATCAAGTCTTACAATTTCAACTCAAAAGCACATAAAGTTTGTAGCAAAGTCTAATTTCTGTATTTGTCCTTCTGAATAAGAAAAGCATTTGGTTCAGTTTAAGCCTTTCTCCATAAACCTCAATTCCCTGATTCCGTAGCAATGAGCCTGAAATGCCTGGTTAACACCTGAGGCCTCTGTCTGCAGGTGTGGGAGTCACAGGAGTCCATGGCCTCATAGCGGCTTCCATGGCCGCTCCCCTACATGCTGCTCTGAAGCCAGAGACCCTAAAATTCCCTGGCTCCATTCAGAATATTTTGCAAATACTTAGTTTTCCATGATTTCATAAGCTCCCTAGCAAAGGATTAAAGATGTTCTTTTTAGCAAATTCAGCAAGGGGTATATGTTTCAGGAAGATTATTATTATTGCAGGTATTATTATTGCTATTATTATTGTTACTATAGCAACATGTCTACTGGTTTGTTGGGGGTGGTCTAACAAATTTCCCACGATACCTAAAAATGGCAGGTTGTTACAAGGCAGGCATGCACAGAGCAGATTTAGTAGGTTAATGCTTCTGATGGATTGGTCAACTTTTGTGTTTCTGTGTTTGCAGTAGAGTTTTCAGCTCTTTAATGTGGTGACTGCATTGGCATTAGGAAGGCGGTACATTGGTGCTACATGGATGGGTAGTATGTTCCTTGTACTCCTGGCTAACCACTTACTTTGTCTGCAGCTACAGTGCTCTGGATGCCATTTGACGTAGCTTTTCCTCACTTGGAATGAGCAAATTTAATTATTCTATTTTCAGTGACTGTCAAGACAGTGTAAATTTGCTTGTTTCTTTATTAGGAGGGAAAACAAGAATTGCATTTATCAGCCTTGCTAATCCTGCACTACCTTTGTGCAGGAAGTTATTGTAATGTATGGAAGAACAAATTTTCCTCTCTAAATGCAGAGAAGAACACTAAGCAGGGATAAATCACGGGAACTGTGATGGTATTAGGTGGAAACACCCCATTTATCAGGGCTGTTGCTCCTTACATTGCACAGCCATTGCACATTGGCTCAACTGTGAAAAATGTTCTGATCACATGAGGAATTCACTCTTAGTCTGCTTTTTATCCAGGAAATTGGATGCTGGTGAAATTCAATGAGCCAGGACATGGGGAGAGCTCAGGAGCTGGAGACAGTGCAGGGCACGGAGAAGACAGGAGAGGGGGAACAAGGAGGGAGGTGAATGAGAAAACTGAAAGGTGGTAGCTGAAATGGGTCACAGTCCTTCATTTTAGCCCAGAAATCTAGCTTTATGGAGGAAAACACATCTTTTGAAAAGATAAGATTCAGGAAAAGGAGGTAGAGACTGAGGTTGGTTGGGGGAGGTTGGTTAGGTTGGAGGTGGAAACAGGTTTTATTGTCTCTGCTATCAAGACTGCAATATTTCTGAAGAAAAAGCCATACCTTAGGTGGCTTTAGAAGAACAGTAAGATGAAAAATAAATCCTACCCGTCAGCCCCTTGCCTTTGGACGTGATTTAACACCGTGTTCTCGATTCAGATGAGAGGAGTAAGGCAGCACCATTCCAGAGGAGCACTGTTTGTGCCTGGACATAATCTCACTCCTGTAGTTGAACATAGCCTTAGGAGATGAGGTATGAATTTACAGTCAGTGGATTTGTGACCGCAAGCTGTGTTCAACGCAGTGCCTGCAGGCACCCTTTCTTCTCCATTCAGGTACTTCAGCCATGCAGTCTTGATATTTTCGTGGAAAAGGTCAGTCAGAAGTGGCAATTTACATTCACGTCCGGAATTAAATAAACCAGTAGAGCATGTGTCCATAAACGTGATGTGTTTTCTGCACCACATCTCTCTATGAGGTCCTACTGTGTTCTTCCTCATGGCCCTCTCTGTTTTTGGGGCCCAAGACCAGCTGCCTGGTCACATTCTCCTTAGGGGCTTGTTTCACTGTTAAGTAGCCAGCACCAATAGGAACGCCTTCACCTCATTTTTTACCTGCACCTAAGTCTTCCAAATAATGTCCTCAGACAGACTTTTTAGTCGGAAAGAGGCAATTCCTGTAGTAGAGGATGCTTCCTAATGAAGGCAAAAGAAGCCCTGCCACTAGGTCCGGCGAAGGCTGGATAAAGGCCTGCATATCAACTTGAGACATTTGATTAACTTTTTTTCACTTCTGTTCAAATTCCAGTTGGAACATGGAACAACATGTGTATTTGTAGATACAGATATATCTGCAATTTGGTGCTAACTAATCACAGTCTTTATAACTTTCTCAAACTTTTGCTTTTCTGCATGAAGTTGGATATACTTGTTCATAGCCTGCAGGCAATTATTTTTTTTCCTCCTGAAAGCCTCATCAAAAGCAGCTCTGTATTTTCCATAATGGAAAAAGAGAAATATATTTTTATGACATCAAGTATAGTTGAAACTCTATTTCGTTCTGCTCCAGCAGGTAGCGGAGAAGAGAAAAAAGCTTGATGAATGAGAAGGGCAACCAGCGTGCTTCTTCCTGCCTAGTGAAAATTGGTTTAGATTCATATGTGTTGCAGGAGTTTAAAAGCGCTTTACAGAGACACATGGGATTTTATAATACACTTGAATGAACGACCTGCCGCGACGGCATTAGAAGTGCACATGTGCATATGCACACGCTCGTAGAAACTTTCACAGAACAGATGGGCTCCAAGTATTCCCATTTGACTTGTGCAGGCACATAAAGAAGTTTAATTTCTGTAGATAGCTGGAATAGTGTGTGTGGCAGCGTCGGTGAATACAGAGCTGTTGCCTCGTCACGTATGACTGGAGTGTTCATTTGGAGAAGGCAGGCTCTTCTTTGGACTGTAAAACAGTGATTCGACCTATCACTCTTTAGCATTGTCCTCAAAATGATGATAACAGTTGCAGTTAGCAAAACCAACAGTGGAAGCTTCCTGCGAAGAGAATGTGTTTTGCACCTGTGCTTTGGCTGACTTCACCACAAAATGACAAACCACATTTGCAGCCCCAACCGAGATTGTGTTGCCCTCTTAAAGAAATTTATCTTAACAGCCACAAATCACAGAGTTGTTATTTTTTTCCACCTACCAGTTAATGTAACATCATTACTAGAGTTACTAACACCTAAATGCTGTGTTATAAAAATACAGAATATTAGGGAAAATATATACGTAGAGTCTGTTACCTTGTTTCCTCCTTTCAGTCTAATGTAATTTGAATTAAGGCTAAAAACTATGTGCATTAATCATCAAATTATACCACCTTAATTAGGAGCTAAGTTTCATAAGGAAGCTTGCTCAGTTAAGAACAGAGGGCCCAGATGTAGACAGAAATGGCATTACTTTGCCATCTGGCTAAATGCTGTAACTCTGAAGGACACATCCCTTCTGTGACTTTGCTAAGTCTTTGTTCAGTCTAGTTTTAATTAACTCAGTGGATGGAATATCCTCAGATTGTCTTAGGAGACTATTGAACAAGCCAAAGATCTGGCTTTGATCTCCCTATAGCTCTGGTTCTATATCTTCTTACGAGTCAGTCTAAAACTCTCTTGTTTGGGCTATAGTTTGAGAAAGGCTTTTTGCTGTGGTGTATTGTAGCTGTCTTCCTGTCATTGAACAGGTCTTTAATTCACACATTATTTTTATCTTCTTTTAACTGTTCTAGTTTTTATATCATTTTCTGCAAAGCTTAATTAGATTTTTGGGGTTAGTTCCAGAGGCATGCGCTGAGTGATCTCCTGCTTGATTTTCATTAACTGAGGGCAGACACATCTCTCTTGTTCCAGACAGTTATTTAAAAGCAAAATCACTTACTGGTTTTTGTTCTGGTTTGAGTTAAGCTCTAGATATGTCTTTAAATCTAGTAGTCTACGGGATGTTGGACCCTCTGGTAGTGTGATATCTTTACCACATTGCTATGGCTGGACCTTAAACTACTGCAAATCTGTGATTGTTCTTAAAATCTACCATGCTAGTTTTTCAGTTCTGCTCATAATATTTGCATAACATACAGTTCAGATATTCAGCAGTCTTTGTTCATCCTGTGTTGTGGTTGGGCTTTTTGTATCCTTTCAATTAAGATATTTGGTGTTTAATCACAGTAGGACATTGTTTAGTAATGGTATATAATTAAATGGTGATGGTTGTTGAAGTGTATAATTAGGATTTTTGACAATTCATTGTGAATCTCTGGTCTGCTGTGAAGAGGAACAAAGCCAGAGAGAAAATGCTGGCTGGGTTATATAAATAAGTGGGAAATGATGGTCAGGCTGAAAATGAGGGTTCTCCCCTCCTGTAATGAAAGGCTTTGTGTACATTACATAGAATAAAGTATTTCTTAGGCTGAAAGCTTTCCAGAGATAATAGTGTTGGCCCTCTGAGACTCTTTATTATGTCAGATGTGGGATTATGGATTTACGGGAAGCGGCTGCTACCTCTGACAGACTCGGTCTCATGGAGGAGACTTTTCCTCTCCTGCCTGCAGAATTTCAGGCTGCAACCTGCACATCATCACAGCTGGGGGCTTTCCAAGTCGTCCAAGAGAAGAAAACCCCTCATCTCCACTGAAATAGCCCAGGCTTTTTGGACAAACTGCCCACTCATGTCTGCCTCCAGTTTCAGGGGACATGGTGAGCCCTGCTGGCCCCAGCCCAAGCATTGCGCCCGCAGTGGTGACGATGGCTCTTTGAGAGTAAGATTATGAAAAAACCCTGTCAGTGGTGGATTCTTTTATTGTCTTCTGGCCTTCAGCCTTACAGAAAGACTTCTTTTCTTTTTTTTTTTTTTACAAGTCTGAGAACACGCAGTTCTAAGATGCAATCTGAAAGCCTCTCATCACTATATAGCTGCAAGAAAGGGACATTCAGGTGAAAAAGAAAATACCCCAGTGTGAAGCTCATGGTAAAATCAGAGGAACCATCATCATTGTCGCCAGCAGGAATTGCACAGCTCTTTCAAGAAATGAACCCCCATTCACAGAGCAGGCTTTGGAGGTGTGCTTTTTTTCCCTCCAGAGGTTATTCATGCAATCAGGTTGTGCGAGACCCTGTAGAAACCTGTGAGGACAGAGTGGTTTGGGGTTGGTCTGTTGATTTATTAATTTATGAAGAAAGAGGCACTGTGTCTTGCAGTGTTTACTTGAAATATCAAGTGGCTGTTTCAGCCACGGCCTTGCTGCCATATTTCATGATTTTCCACCTGGCACAGGAAAGCTGGCACGAGTGAGGTGAGTACATACCCACCGCTTAGGTTTCAAGTTTAGCTGCTTTGAGTGCTTCCTAGTAAATAACCACAAACCTTTCCAAAATAAACAAAGCTTTCTTTTATCCCTACTTGATTAGAAAAACAGAAGCGAAACTACTGAGTTCCAGAACAAATGACAGCATGTTTGTGCTGAATATTTTTACCAATAGCACAGTAAAAATCTGAGCATGGAGTCAAGCAGGTCGCTCCCGTCCACCTTGGATCACAAGCCAGCACCGCACCCCCTGGGCTAGCAGGACCATTGTCATCATGAAGACTGTAGATGTGGGAGGAAGGCTGGTACCCATGGGCCCCTCAGGGTCGAGCAGAAAGGAAATCATGGCAGGAGACTGAGCAAGGAGTGAGGCAGGGGGTGGCAGCAGGGACAATTTGGTAGTCTCACTACTCTCCTACTGTGTCTAATAAACTGAGAGTCTTGGTTTCGCTGGCTGATAGCTCTCTCCAGCAAAGCCCCAGAGATGGGTTTGCAACTTAAGGGCTCCTGCAGACCTGTCCTGCAATAACCACAAAGTTTACTCATTCAGCCACACGTACCCCTAGGATGGGGTCGTCAGGCAGCATTTAGGTCACAGAGAGGGGCAGTGGCACCATGCGGTCAAGGGGCAGCTGCTTGGAGAATCCTCAGTCCATGCTGTGCTCACCAGGGCAGCAGCCTCATGCTAAACTCTCCCCATCCCATAACCTGGTGTTGTGTGGGGATGGACCATCAGACAGGGGGGAAAAAACAGGGTGTCTATTTGAACTTAGCTCAAGTTATATTATAGCCTTTATAGTGCAAGGACATACTCCAAACTAAGGGAAGGAGATTTTTACTCAGGAAAAAAGAAAGAAAAGAAAAGAAAAAAAAAGGTGTGTGTGTGTAAAAAATCAGAACAAGAGAAGAAAAGAACTATGAACCAGTCTGAGTTTTTGCCATTTATAACCATTATAAAGAATTACTGCTTTCTGAGGTAAGTTAGTCCTATGGAGCCATCAAATCATCCGTTTTGCTGACTGCAGCTAAACCATTCATGGAGGATCACAGGAATTGTTTCCATGAAGGGTAGGTTAATAACCTGTAAAACCACATAGAAAAGAAGACAAAAACTTCAGTTTGAGTTTTGTGGCTGGCTTGATCCAGTAATCTCAAAGCTACACGAGGTTTATTGTTGGCAAAGATGTATCTGCTTTTCATTTGAGTGTGCTGAAGTAGTATGCTGAGGTTGTGTCTGTACAAAAGCTTCTTTCTAAAAAACATATACATGCACATGTATGTATGTATGTGAACATAAGAGTGTGTAAGTATATATACTTACGTTATATATATATGTGTGTGTGTGTTCACTCAAATGACAGAATTTTAAAATTCTCTCAGTCCTGTAAGATAGGTTTCTTTTCCTAATGTCTAATCATGCTTATTTGTAAAAACAACAACAACAAAAAAACCTCCTTTTTGCACTTAGGTATGTGAATTTAAACACTTATAGCCAGTTTTTAAGAGTTTCAGTTATCTAAACCTAGAGATAAGTTTCTCCTGGGATCATCTACTTTTACTAGTGAGTTCAGCACCCACTGGGAGCCTGTTAAGTGCCTCTCAGTATTTGGTTCTTACCTACATGTTGTATGTACTCAATAGTTTATTCAGAGCCCTTTAAATACAGCTCCTAGATATACTGCTCATCAGTTTTGAAAACATTATCCTGGAGAAATTTATCATTTGGAGGCTGTGAACCAGGCTTGAAGTCTTCCTTCCGAACTGCAAGGGATGTTATCTCTTCACAATGAATCACACTGGGGAAAACCCCTCCTAACTAATGTACATATTTTCGTTTCCTGTACTGCATTTCTTCAATCATCTTATCAGCACATTTTTTGTCAGGGTTGCAAAGGGAACCTTGCATCTTTGTCAAAACTGATCTGCTAGCAGAAATATTATGGGGCCACCTAAGATCCTGCAGCAAGAGCCAAGAAAAGAACACAGAGGAAAAGACTTTTAAAAGAATTATTCAGCAAGAAAATGTGTGTGCATATCATCCTCAAGTGTTCAGAGACGTGCTTCTGAAGCACAATATAGCTGAGGAGTTAGGTATTTTACAAGGTAGCTGCTGCATGTCAAAGAGCAAAGATATTTGGTCTCCCATTAAAAAACACAGAACAACAACAATAAAAAAAATAAAAGCAAATAAACAAAAAGCCCCTCCCCCAGCAAAACCTCTGCTTATCTGGAGCCCAAAAGGCATCTGCAGATGTATACCCCCTGCGTGAGAACAAAGTCTTCAGTCACTGGAATGCAATGCTATAAAAACAAATACTACAAAGCCTGGTAACAGGGGGATGTCTCACTTGCATATTTTTTTGTGACCATCTTGGTTTGCAGAGAAGGGGGTCCCCAAAGCATGTGAGCCAGCAGGATCTCTTTGTACTGGGTCGCTGTCTGTTTGGCCAGATGTCTTCCCAACAGTGAGATAGAAAAACCAGAGATCTTATTAAAATAAGTCAGGGAAGGGAATGGAAAAAAGCATGTGTCCAGCGAAACAAGGCACATCATGTCCCATCTGATATTTATTAAACGTTGATCAAATCAGCGGTGAGAAATGCACATCGTGCGGAAGTGACCTTGGCTCCCTGGGTTTTGAAGTTAGTGACAAATGTCTGGGAGCAGACCAGCATTAAAACCACGTGTACGGGACACAGAGAGGAGTATGCTGGGATAGAAGCAATGACAAGAAACCGAGAAGAGCAGACTGGAGCCAAGAACCCAGTTTTGGAGGTTTTATGTATGTTCTAGCAATGGGATGGGCATGCAGAATCTCTCCATGTACATTTACTGTATGGCTTTCTGGATGAGATGTTACACATCTCCTGGAAGAACACAACATTATGAGCGAGCCATGAAAACGAGCAGTCAAGTGGGTAGAAGTGCAATTGATTCTGGTGGAAATTTTGTCACATTAAAGCCCAAGTGTGGCTTGCTTCAAGACTTGGCTCTGAGCTTTTGTGATAAACCTGAATACTTTTATGCCAACCTGCTAGGTGTTGTGTAATCACAGTGAACATTTCATACCACCTCCCATCTGTTCTAGTATAATGTTTTGGCTATTGTGTCTTTTCAGAGCAACCCTTCAATAAATAAAAGAGTGTCCTGAGAGTTTGGACTAAATGTTTCTCCTGTATCGGAACAATCTTATTTGGGATTGGTCCTAAACCAGGGAGCAGGGAAGAACAATTGGGCAAGTTGAAGCCAGGTTCCTTGCTTGGGGAGGAAGTGGAGCCCTGATTGCGTTATAATTCATCCCTATACAGAGAGGGTTGCACTCCTGGCTTTTATCTTTACTCACAGTCTCTTTTGTTTGACTGCACAAAAAGACATCAGAAAGAGTCTTCCAAAACTTTTCTTCAAGGTACCTCTATCTTCAGTAATTTTTATATGTTTAGCAAACTATAAAGTCAACTGGGATTAGCAGCAGTGTTAAGGGCTATGTGTTTGCAATAAAGAGTACATGTAATGGCTCTAGAAGACTTGACTGTGTCCGTCTCTAGTGAAAGGACAACAACGGAGCCTGTCAGAGCTCCCTGGCTTTTCACTGCAGTCCTGGACCTGGGGCACATTAGATGAGGGTTGGGGGGTTCGCTGACAGTCAAACGCAGTTTTAAGCTGACAGGCAGAAAGCACCAGCAGGCACTGCTATACGCTGTTCCAGCCCCGATCAGTTAATGGAATCGCTGTAGCCTGCGTGATCACTTTAGTACATGGTGTTTATGTTATTGATACCAACAGCGCTGGATTGCTAAGGGATGGAAAGATCTGGCTTTTGTTGGGGTGCTGTTCTGCTGTCTGTTTGAAATACGCTGAAAGTAAAAGTTCCAAAAAAGCCAAGGTGCTCTTTTATTGAACCAGCAATAGAGAGGACTGAGACAAGGGAAACAAGATCTTTATGATGTAGTGGAGCATGCACGATACTAGGTGCGGGACTGCAATATATCCAATGACATCAGCACTGCTTCAGCTCATTGTACTACCCAGGAAGCTGGAGTACAGTGACAGAAAGCAGGTCATGTCATAAAATGAGTAATCTTAATATGAGACTGCCATCAAGTGAAACTTTTCTACGTGCAGTCGCTGTCAAAGGTTTTGTTTTGATTTCTGCCTCTCTCGGGGCTTTGTACCTCTGCAGTCTGTCAGTCTTCCCAGTTATGGATTTGATCCTGCTTCCATTAACATTGAAATAGTGAGGATCAAGCTTTCTGTTATGTGTACAGCTTAGAAGGTGAATCTGATGTGCTTTGTGCTGCAAGCTTCCAGTGTTTTTTGATATGTGGGATGTTCAAAGACTTAGAGTTTGGGAATATGAATTTTAAACCCTTCAGAGGAGGAACCTTGCATTCAACAGTACACAACCCTCAATGAGCCCATTAGTACCATCTAACAGCAAAATGGTGATCCTTTACTTTGTTTACTGCAAAACTTTAGAAAATTGTTCTTTCCTTCTTCGGCTTTTTCAGCAAGCAGAGCTTCCCCACTTGCAAAGTCCTTGAGACTATCAAGCAGACAAAGAAAACCAGATAACACACCAGAACCCATAAGCAAACTAGACTATCAAATTATGGACTCCTCACTTTTCTTTTTCAGGAGTTACCAATCTTCCAAGTCCAAGCAGTGATAAATGGGCTCTCCAACTGCCCGTGTGGGCACCAGCTCCTCTCCTTCTCAACCTCACAGGGAGGAGTGAAGCTTTTCCCCTCCAGTTCCTCCTCTGTGGCTTTGTCTTACTTTCCCCTACCATTCCTGAAAAAGAGAACCAATTGTTCCCAACTAGCCTTATGCCAAAACCTCAAGTAACCCAAATCTATGACATCGCATTCGTCACATGGCAGCAGAACGTGGCGTCACAGCTGAAAGGTTTAGGAAATATGAGATAACGTAATGTGGAAAGCAGGCTGACCTGTGAGAGAGGCATTTCTGCCTTTCCGTGGCTGGTATATGTGCAAAGGGAATTGAGAAAAAGGCCTAGTCAAATAAACCATACGCAAATCCTCCGCCTGAGTTGCTCCAGTTTGTTCATCCCTCCTTCACGTACCGCAGGCCCGAGGAAGTCAGTAGATGCTATTCTTTGAGAGAAATAGGTTGACGTAACGTGCTGTGTCGGTCACCAGTCCTCAGTGAGCCGAGGGGAAGAGGCCTGTGCTTTTCTCTTCAGAAACACAAAATAAAAACAGCTCTGCAGAGGGGCATGAGCTGGGAAAAGTAAAATCAGCTGTGGGCTAGGCCTCGGGGGAAATATAAGTTACTCATAAAAAGCTACAGAGCAAGTCTTGATTAGTTAAGTAATCTGGTACACAGAATTTATTAGAACTTAAAGCTTTCCTGTGGGACTCCCCTAATAGTTCACAAATAGAGTAAAATATCAAAGAGATGCATATTTTGACAGACACAGAGAGCTGCATTTATCCTGGCCTATTAATGCATGTCATAAGGAGGACTAAATCCAGCCCTTCCATTTCGGTGCATTTTGCATGTTTTTACACATTCATGTTTCTCCCGAATTTCTTGGTAACTTAATGCCTCCAAAACTCTCAACCTGTTTCTGAAGAATACATTAAGAAAAGAGGAGTATTAGCTCCATGATATACTTAAAGATATCAGAACATTCTGCAAAAAGCTCGAATTTAGAATAGTAAGGGTTTGTTTTCTGCCATTGGTTTGAGGCCCTTTTTCTTAATCATGTCTACAAGGAAAAATTCACCAGCACTCTTCTGCTGGTATGGATCTGCCACTAGCTTTACCAGCGTAACAGCCCTTGTTCTCTTTGAAAATAGCACACTCCAAAAATAAAAATGAAAATCAAAATAAATCTCATTATGGAAAGAAAGTGTTCACATAGCAGGCATTTGTGGTAACGGTTGCAAGGCAGGGCCTGTACCCCTATCACACTTCCACAATGCTATTTTATTTCTGTATTTTCCTTCTGCCAGAGCATCTACTGTCTCATGTTGCCTCTGCCGGCTGACTGAATGCTGAGAAAGAGCTGCCATGGTGTGATGCCTGACAGAGGATATGCTGATAAACATTTGATTTCCAAAGCTCATCACAGTCTTGCTAACAGAGTTGAAAAATAGTCCAGTCTCCCAGGAAGGCTCCAGTTTTTCCAGCAAAGAACCTACTTCTTTTCCACAGCCTAAAACCCAAAGTGACTGTATCACAGAGCTGATGCTTTAACCACTGCGGAGGTTATCCTGGAAGGATAGGCAGAGGGACACCCATTTATCATCTGCTTACATAAATATTTTGTTTGTTAGAACACAGAGGAGAGGAAAAGGGAAGATAAAACCAGCAATGTGTCCTTTTCCCTTGTTTTAAAATTCTTTAAATCTTCTTTTGCAGGTATTCAGGAGGGGACTCAATGTACCAAGTGTAAAAATAACTGGGCACTGAAGTTTTCCATCATCTTATTATATATTTTATGTGCCCTGTTAACAATTACAGTAGCCATTCTGGGATATAAAGGTATGTATGAATTGAGCGCAATATTTCTCGTTCAGTCAAGCATCCAAGAGCATTTCCATGTACTAGATAAGCAATTTATCACGTTTTCACCTTAAGTATTCACCTTTGGCAATGTGGTTTGTTGTACACACATGGCAACAAACCTCAGCCTTATGTTTTCATTTTCAAACAATTGTGAAGTTTTCAAATTAGATTAGAAATTTGAAAAGAGAAAAAAGGTTAGAACAAATTGATTGTCCTTCCACCATGAAGGAGTAGCTGAAAGACTCAAAGCTCTGCAGTATTTGCTTTGACTTAATTTCATTGAGCTCTTTTACGTGTATCAGCACCTTTCCAGAGCAAATGTCCTTCTTAGTGGGAGAGCCAGGAATAGTCTTATTAAGATAATTATAATATTTGTCACAGGAATAAAGTGTAGGATCAATATTACTTTGAAAAATCTGGAAGAAAGATTGAAGCAAGAGATGCCAATTTATTGAGTTACCTACAATTATTTTGATGAATAAAGATGCTTAGAAGCTTTTGACAGTAATTTCAAAGACTCTGACAGTTTGGCAACCCAGTAATGAAGGAAAGTTGATTTTTACAAGTCCATGGTACGGCACATTGGAAAGCATAGCTTAAAATTCCCATACCAAATGGGGACTAATTAACAGTAGCAACTTAGACATTCTTATGAATGAATCAATGTAAATGTATGCTTGTTGTGCAGTCACAGCTATAAATTAAATAAATTAGATGTGAAGTTCTTGAAAGAAAAAGAAAGTGAATAACATTATTTTGAGCATTATAGTAGGACACTGCAGCATGTTGTGGAGAAAACTAAGCTAGCTCTAAACTAGCTGCTTGAGTACAACTCTCAGTTGTAGCTTCAAAACCCCTCCAAGAAGCTGGGTCAAATATTCATGTGATGAGCATGCAGTGCGTCCTGTGCCGCCAACAGCTGTGCTCGTAGCATAACTGACATCATCTCTGGTACTTTGCCAGCGAAAGAAAAGGAAATTGTAGAAATAGAAAGGGATAAATACTTATTTGAGAGGATTCACTAGAGTTTTGAGTGGGAAGAAAATGAAAACTGCTTGGTTTAGGTGGAAAATTTAACAAGGGAGATGATAGAATGTGAAGAACAAATATTCTATCAGAATAGATATATTCTTTTTTTACTATAAAGCAGACAGAGTGTGGTAAATTAAAATAAAATGTAAAAAGCAGTATAGTTGCTCAGATATTCTCCTGAAGAATGTGTAAGTGGTTTCTGAAAGGAAGATTCTGAGGATAAAGATTCTTCAGGATTCGAAAAATTGTTCTTGGTCTATAAGGATAAGATAGGTTATACTGACTAGGGGAGGACAGACTTAGGCGTTTTGCAGGTATAAATCTGCAGAGCTCTGCTTCCAGCGAGTAAGGATGTGATCTTTCCAGGCTATAAACCAGACACTAAACGCCTGGGATTTAGTGGAATTTTCCTCAAGAGCGTTTTATTACACGGTTGTCAGTTCTGGGGCTTACTAGGAGAATCAGACCTCACTTGGCATCAGAAAGAGCACGTCAAGTTGCAGGGACCATTGCTCTGTATCTCGCTTTGGCAAGCATTTGCTCCTATATGTGTAGGAAGCAATAGCAATAAGGAAACTGTCCAAAAAAATCTCTTTGGGAGTTTCTCTTCCTCATTTCAGTCCACAGTTTTCCAGCTTCTTTCTCCATGGGCCTGCAGCACAGTCTTTTCCACAAGCTTTGCTCTCATCTTGAGGCCCCTTCTTTGCTGCACTCAGTTCTGAACCTGTTTCTTGCTCTGACTAGTTACTCATGCCTGACCAGGGACTAGTCTTTCTGTTACAGCCACATTTATCCAGGGTAAGGACAAAATAATTTCCTCACCCATAGAAATGGGAAAAGGAATACAGAAACGTGGGTAATGCACATCTACACTGACCTTAGGACATCTTGGTAACCACTCCACCTGAATTCCAAGAGAAAGGCATACATTGAAAAAAAAGTCCTTTTTGGTCCAAAGAATCCCTTCAGAAACTCCAAAGCAACAAGCAGACATATGTCAGGTATTAATTTCACCCTTTGTACCTTGCAGTTTAAGAGCTTTGTCTCCACAGTGCCTAAAGCGCTAATTTGCAGGGAAAACATGAGCTACACAAAGCCCCAGCTGACAGTACATATTCAAAGGAATTACTGCAATATTTTTCTTAGTTGGGAAGGAATTAGGCCTTAAAGGAAGAACAAAACTCAAAATAAAATTTTATAAAGCTCTTGAACTCTCCCCTCTGCATCAGTTTGGCTTGTCTTTTTTATTGCAATATTACACTGAAAGAAGGAATTCTGCTGGCATCAGGGATTCTTGCAGTCTCTTAGCTAAGTTTCCATTAAATTTGCCTCCCACACTTATGTTTATAAAGCCCCAAACTACTTTTAAAACTTTCATTTCCTACATAGTATTTAGATATCCTTTGTGATTTAAAACGTTAAAACTACTAATCAGTGGATTAAATATGGCAGACAAAAAATAACTCAATGGGAGGCAAAGTCAACACAGGGCAAACCTCTAAATTGGTGGTAAAAATTACATAGTAGGTTGGAGAAACCTGAAACCAAAACATGAATTAAATACCCAGGTCATGAAGGAATAAAAAATGAGTTTACTATTAGTTTGCTTTAGAAGAAATATTAAATTGTTGTTTTAAAACATTAATAAAGGAATCTGTAATTTTTTTAACATACTTTCTTAAATTAAATGTGAAAATACAAAGCTATAATTTTTCTGGCATCAGGCAGTGTCAGGTTAAGGTGAATGGTTTTTCTGTGACTCACTCCATTAAGGGAAGCTACCGTGCTTTGTTTGAATTTCTGGTAGTTTTCAGTCGCTGGTCAGTTTCGTGGTTGGAGCTAATGCCAGGCAGGAAAGGCATTCCCAATAATAGGATGCCCATCCATGCTACTGTTTTTGAATGCAAGAGCACCAAAAGCAGCTTTGACCGTGGGCCTGTATTCATTCTCCCCACAGGGCAGTAGCAGGAAGGGCTGCAAGAAGGTAAATAAGCCACAGCTTGCTTGGGGAGAGAGTTTGGGCAGGAGACAGGTCAAGACCCCCAGGACTGCAATTTGCTTGACAGTGGAGGCTAAGATCCTGCCCCTGTACAAAGCAAGTACATACAGACTTGCCCTCTGAGGGGAAACAATTAAAATAAAGGAAATGGTTTGCCTGATAAAAAATAATTCTGCACTCGACATCAGTTAATCTGGGTAAGACATCAACAGCCTAATGTCATGTAGACAAAAATCACCGCCTTGTGAGCAGCCTTCTCTTTGCAGCCTCTAAACTATTATCTTCCTGCTAAGCATCACGTCGGCCCCTCCTGACCCAGGGCTGCTGCCTGGTCCCCAGATACACAGCAGAATTAAAAGCTGCTACCTTCTGCAAGGTGCTGGGGACTGAAAGACCCTTTAACGGTGATCCTTTGCAATCTCAGACAAAGTCCTGGCACGGTCTTCCACACATGCTACAGCCAGTTGTCAATTATACTAGTAAGGCGTCTGATTGAATTGCTGTTTTGGGGCTGTTTTGCACAAAAAACATTCATGCTACAGAACACTTTCAGTCTTTTTAGCGTGGGCTTTTTTTCTTCTTTTTTTTTTGTGGCAATGCAAATACCATATGCTGTTGTATCTGCAATTCCATCCACTCTCACCACCTGCCAGTACAGGCTACTACATATTGATAGGATTTCTACTGCTTTCATTTACTTTGGGCTCTTCAGGGGAATGCTTTAATATAAGTTTCCAGTGTTAGATTTCATTCAGCCATGACAACATTCTTGTTGTTATAGGGCAGCATAAAGCCTCTGGTTTACAAACTTTAGATCTGAAATACAGGCTGTCACTCACTTGGACTGCAAAAGGAAGTAACTACATTTTCCTGTCATTGCTGTTACATATATTCATTTGCCAACTCCAAGTGTACTGCATAACTGGAGCAAACAGATGAGTATTACACTGAATTTGAATTAACATAGGCAATGTGACATTGGTAGTCAAGGCAAAGATTCAGCAAAAACATTTGGAGTGGCACTGCTTTTTAAATCCAGATCCTTTCACTGGGTCCTCTATGACTGCCCAGAGTGAGCCATGTCCTTCACAGTGACTATCCATAAACAAAGCAGAACATCGCAGACTGAACAAGGAGTTGCCTAGAGCTGGCCACAAAGAAACACTAAGTATGGTCCACACGCTCACCGTATATGATACGTGCATCAGTGGAGTAGGAGAAGTAACTGAAGGACCTCTGCTGATCTGGGCTCCAGCCTGGAAGACAGTCAGGTAGGACAAAGAGAGGATCAGCTCTGGCTTCATTTAGGAAAAATGGCACACAGTATTTTGACAAGTACCTTTAATAGGCAGAAGAAAAGTGAAACTTTAGTGCTGTAGTGGGAGGAAAAATTCTTTCTAAAGCAGATGTTATTGAGCAATGGCCCCCTGAAAAAGCAAATCCATTGTTGCAGCCTGGTGATTAGCAGGACAGCTGCCATCATCTCAAACACTGAAATCTGCACCTTGACTCTATGTTAGTGCACACACGGAGCTTCTCTTTTACTGGGGTTGTTAGCAGCACAGAAAGGAGAAGGAAGGTAATTCACTGTAGGATGTTCGCTCACTCTGAAAATCTTGAGAATTTTTCTCTGTTGCAACTCCACTTACCTCAGTAGAGTTACTCCAGAGAGAATCTTGGTCTGCTGTTTGTCCTGTTGGTTTGGGGAAGCATTAGAAGCCTGCTGTCTATCTGTGGTACCCATAGTCAGAAAAACAAGGGCAAAAGTTAATGAAGAAGGAGCAATTGGTGGATTAAACTTCAAAGGTCTGGGATTCTTGTGGTTCCTCATACAGTAGCAAAATATTCCCTAAATTTCCACTTCTAGTAAAAAACAATTCCTTACATAGCAAAAACTTCTATGATCCTATTTCACGGCAGCAGATTACCTCACAAACAGAAAGAGTTAGTGGAATCCCCTACCCCACACAGGCCTACAGAATTGGTTTTGCTAAATAAAAATGTGGGAAACACCTTCCTTCTTCTGTCTGAAGGGAGGGCTGGCACGATACTGCATGCAGCCTCTCCCAGGGTTGGTACAGATTTGTTCTGCTCCCAGTGTAACCAAAGCGCCACATAATCAGGGGATGAGAAGAAGTTTCTGCCCCTGGCTGTGGTTTGAATGCAAAAGCATGTTAGAGTAGGTTTGGTGTGGAAGCCGAAGGCAGCTCCTAGCCTTGCAAACATTTCACTACATACTTTTGTCACCAGAAGCCACTCCGTGCTCTTTATTTGTTGCTCTTTTCCCATTTCTATATCAGTTCCATCAAATCATCAGATTGTCTCAGTGACAAGACAGTGACTCAGGCATTACAAAATAAAGAGCTCATCAGCGGAAGCCATAAATCTGCACTTGCTGACTGGCCACCATTTCAATCTTAATGAGTCAGAATGGTTTCAAGACCATTTTGAGTGATCTGTACCATTATCAAGATGTTTAAAAGTTTGTCCCAGCCGTATTTAATAATTATGTCTTCCAACTGCTATCTCAGACCAGAGATTGCTAGCCAGGAGGCAATTCTTAATGATTAAAAGGCTCAGGAAAGAAAAAAAAAAAAATCTTCAAGGAGAGATGGCTCATAGCAAAATAAAAGGAAGTTTTCTCACATGTCTAAGCCTTTAGCAACCAGTCTGTGTTTACCACACAACACTGTGCTTGTAAACATGGAAGTACCATAAAAAGACTTGGTTCATGAGGAAAACTCACAAAGAGGGATTTTCTCATTCATAAGGAAGATTGCTCCTGAGCAAACAAATGTGTGGGGACTGTCATCAGAGTGAAGAACTGGAGGGCTGCTGGGTTCCACCAGCAGATAAGAGTTCATCTCTCCAACATTTCACAGAACAGCAGAGTGTAGTGCAAGCAAGGCAATTTTCAGGCTTTTATTTTGTTTCATTTTAGTGATGTTCTTTTGGTTTGCTTTGTAGTTTACTAGACTTTTTTCATAATTGTACTTCTCTTCTTTGCATAACACACTGTTCTCTTTTCCCTAGTTGTAGAAAAAATGGACAATGTGACAGGTGGCCTGGAAACATCCCACAGAAGATATACAGAAAAGCTCACAGAGGTGGAGAGTGGTCTGAAGAAATTAGGTAATCTACATGCTGCCAAAGCCCCTTTGTATTCTGTCTTTGAGATGTTCTCCTGGAAGATTGTGGCCAGAAATTTGTCGGAAAAAAACTCTGGCTATGACAAGATACAGCACTTCTATTCCAATTTCTCAAGTACTTGGGAAACGCTTAATAAAATTAAAACCATCTCTACCCAGGACATCATTTTAAGAATACTTTAATATTTACAGTTCCCACTGAAATCACTCTGAAATCATCTATACTTAAAAACACACTTAAAAGTTGTCCTCAGGAGAGAGTCTTCTCTGAGTTAGAAATGCAAAATATAGCAGAAGCTGTTCCACAAAACAAGACATTCTGCATAAAATGAATATCTGTCATCTAGTCACCTTGATGCTGGTTTAGCTTTTAAGATTCAAAACTGATGGCCATTGTAAGGGGTGCACAAATAGTCAGCTGTTCAAAACTCTTACGTCTGAGGCAAGTTGATAACTTCCATAAAACATGTCTTTATCATCTCAGGGAATTCAAAACACAAAGTTGTTATGAGTTCATGTCTCTCAAGTGTTATTATGGTTCTCAAATTTCAGGAAGATGGAAAAAGATCATGAGTAAGGATTCTACTCACTATATTTACATTTCTACCTTTCTTACTTGTCTGGAAAACCAGCAGAGCTGTTTATTATCAACTTATAAGTACATAGAGTTTATATAATTAGTTTTTATGTAAGTATTGATATGCACATACATGCATGTGCTGATGGAAATAAATTTTGTTTAGCTTCATAAACCATATATTGAGATATGTAGCTCTTCTAAAATTGACTAACTTGCAGCTTGATTGTAATTTTTACAGCTTTTTTCCTCTGGAAAAAAAAAAACCTATATTCTGAAGTATTTACATGCTGCATTTAGTTCAAAGATATGGGATAATTCAGTGGCATGTACTTTTGCTGATACATACATAGAAGTAAACGTTACACCTTAAAGTACGTGCAACCTTTTGTGTTTTTTCTTCTGATTAAATTAATCGCAACTTGGAGCACCTTTGATTGAGTTCATCCCAGACATTTTTACACACTGCTGGATGGATGGCCAGTGAGATGCTCAGGACAGTCAGTTCCCATTTAAGTGGACTTGCTATTGAGGAAATTAAAAAAAGTTACAGGGCAGTTTTGTGGGTGGCATAAAGGTAAGAGAACTGTTGTAGGGTTAGAGGGATACCAGCATGTGGTAAATGAAAGGCAGGCCTTCAGGGATTAGCTGTATGTGGACCTGGCAGTTGTCAGATCTGTGTGAGGAACACAATATAATTTGAGCTGCAACTGAGAGGTAAACATAGAGTCAGAGCTGAGAGGATCCTGGAGCGAGACAAATGGCAGGGAGAGGAACTGTGCTTGGGAACGTGTCCATCCATGAAAGGCTCCATAAACACTTCAGACTGAAGTCTCTCTCACAAGTCACCATTTACTGTTAGCCATCAGGACTCATACAAACACAGGAGAAAGCTCCATACAGAGCCATATTCATAGTTTATGAAAAACATCCTACCCTCTCTTGGAGACATCTGAAATGATGAACTTCAGACTGTAATTCATAAATATAGCTATACTTAGATGGTACAAAAATATATGGACTGTGTGTAGCAGAGGGAAGTGATTGAGGTCAAGAAAGGGAATCTTCCCTCAAAGTGAGTGTTGACTGCTTATTTATTTGGTTTCTGTGTCCTGGATGATGAGCTGTGCAGCCTCAAAAGCTTAATCACACTCAGACAAGCTCCCAGAAGAATACTATAGAGCAGTGCAAGCAAGAGCTGAGATGTTCCTCAGTGATTAGGGTTTTGCCTTCCTGAAACACAGAACATGAGGAAACAATAACAGCAAAAGAAATGTCATTAGAAGCAATAGTGGTATGTTTGAGAGAAAAAAAAAAAGGAAATCTTATCATATCCTGTCATGTCTGGAGTACCCTGCTGGCAAAGCTTTTGTCTCTAGCCAGACTGTTTTAAAATAGGTATTAGAACTATTTTAAAACTAAAACCAAGATTTAAACAAAAAAAAAGACGAGAAAAAAAAAAAGAAAAGAAAAAGAAATATACTTACTAAATCACTATGAAGATACTCCACCTGGCAGAAAAAGGAGGAAGAAAATATGACGTGCTAGAATTTACTTCTGAGGTTTCAGCAAAAGCCAGCTGTAACTTCAAAACATAAACCTTCTGATCCCCCTTTAGTATTTTGAATTCTGTTTACCATTCAGTTTTCATTCAAAATGCAAGCACTGTGTGACTGTGTATATTCATCATAGTTTCTAAGAGTAGGTTTTCCCATATATGACAATAGAATCGTCATTTTGCTCTCCTCAGCAAGACACAAGGTCTTCGTCTATTTGACTTCTACTCTGTCTAGTGACAAAACTTTGTTTAGTGTTTCTTCTTGTCTGGAAAATATATTGTAGAAGTTCTATTGACAGAACATTGGACAGCCCTACTGTTCTTAAAATATATTGTAATTTTTAATACTGTGTTTTAAAAAACTCATCCTAAAGGTTTTTTTTTTTTTTTTTTTTTTTTTTTTCCTGTACAACAGATGACCAAGCTGGACAAAAAGCCATGAATACTAACACTGAACTGTCTAGCTTCAGATCTGACATTCTGGCTCTTCGTCAGCAGCTGCATGACATTGCAGAGAAAACTACCAGAAACAAAGATACACTGGAGAAGCTGCAAGAGTCTGGAAATGTGCTAGATGATAGACAGAGCCAAATGAGAAGTGCCTTAGATAGTAACTCTTTCATGATCATCAGTGTCAATAAGACTCTTCAGGCATATACTGGCTATATCAACAATCTTCAACAAGACACAAGCGATATCCAAACAAATTTGCAAAACCAAGTGCATTCTCATAATGTGGTCATCATGAACCTCAACAACTTAAACCTGACACAAATACAGCAAAGAAATCTTATCAGTGTCCTGCAGAAGTCAATGGAAGATACGAGTTTGGCTATTCTAAGAATAAAGAATGACTTTCAAAATCTGCAGCAGGTTGTCCTTCAGGCCCGGAAGGACACTGACTGGCTTAAGGAGAAAGTACAAAACTTACAGACTTTGGCTGCCAACAACTCAGCATTGGCAAAAGCTAACAATGATACACTTGAAGACATGAACAATCAGCTCAGCTCTTTCAGCGGGCAAATGGAGAACATCACCACAATTGCCCAAGCCAACGAACAAAATCTGAAGGATCTCCAGGAACAGCATAAAGAATATGAAAACAGAACTTCTGCCAAATTCAACCAGCTAGAAGAGAGGTTCCAGGTCTTTGAGACTGATATAGTTAATATCATTAGTAACATCAGCTACACTGCTCATCATCTACGGACACTGACCAGCAATCTCAATGAGGTCAGGACAACATGTACAGACACCTTAAGTAAACATTCAGATGAGCTGATTTTTATGAACAGCACACTAGCCAATATTCGTTTAGACTCTGCATCTCTGAAGATGCAACAGGATTTGATGAGGTCAAGGTTAGATGTTGAAGTTGCCAATTTGTCAGTAATCATGGAAGAAATGAAGCTGGTAGATTCCAAACACGGCCAGCTCATCAAGAACTTCACTATCCTACAAGGTATGCAGGTTCTCTAGTGATGACCATAACAGTCTTTGATGAATTCCTGTTTGCAATACATTAGTTCTGTGGAAGTTAGTGCATGTTGGTACCAGTCCCGGGGTTTTCCATTATCTAATACTCAATTTTGGAAGTTTATATGTAGCCTGAATTTTCCTTACTAATTTTCCTATGACTTCTTTACATACCTAGAATGGGGATGTTATAAAAGAAGGTTCTGACTTAGCAATTTTTTTTTTTCTGACTGACTGCATGGATCTGCTTTTCATTTAGTTTCTAAAATAAGCCAGTGAAGGTGTGGAACCTCAAAAAACCAATCCCTGCAAAGGAGGAAATGGCTTAAAAATATATATTGGACTATTCCCAGAAAGGTCCACCCTTACTGAAAAACAAGTTGCTATTTTACTTTAAGCCAGTTGTTAGTCTGCCAGAAAACATCCTACTTTGCTTAGTTTTGAATCCTGGGATACTTTATTTCCTTCAGAAATAAATAGCATCAATTTTAGGAGGTTTCTCCCAGCTAAATGAAAAGATTGCTCATATTGCCAACCTGATGGGAACCAGCCAGGCTTAAATTTCTAATCATAAACAAAAATTTGTTGTTCCAAATAGACTACGCCTGAATTAAAGCCAAGATTGCAAGTCAGTAACCTTAAGCTTTTTCATTTAAACCAGGCCTAAGTGACTCTAGTTGAAGAATTTGTCTCTGAAGAAGTTTAAATGATGTTGAGTTGGGGAAAATATGTATATATAGGCAAAGTATTTACTCATCCATGAATAGAATCCAGAATTATTGTGTTGTTTATAAATGAAAAACTGCCACAATATTACCATTTCCTACCACGTGTATTGTTCTGTTTCCTGTTATAACCTGCAAACTAATGAATAGTACTGGCCTTTCCCATAGTTGTCCTATTGCACACTTTCCATCTTTTTTGTCTCTTTTGACAACCCGTTATTGACAGAGTAAGAAAGAAGGCGTTACGGGAGTGTTGCTGTAGTCCTGTAGTCTAAGAGAGGAAGGAGGAAAAAGGAGTGTAGCGGAATAGGAGAATGGGAGCATCAACACACAGTACTGCATGAATAAGCAGCACAGAGTATGTGTTGTAGGGACTGGCACCTCAGCTGGTCACCTGGGGCATCATGGCACTGTCCGGTTCACAGGACAAGGTGCATCAGATGATTTTCTTCTGAATCTTGTATTTCATGTAGGCTTAGGAAAGAGAAATTGTGTATAGTGCCTGAGAAGCAGATGTATTTTTACAAGTACTGTTCAAAGTAGGTGTTAGCCCAGTTTTCACAGTGCTGCATGTCCAGTGTCGCTGGGCTGAGGTATATTAAGCAAGAACCCCGAATGGCCTTTTTGTTTTGTTGTCTGTCTGTATCCCCACTTTGACTGCTTACATTATTTCAGGCCCTCCTGGTCCAAGGGGACCTAAAGGTGACAGAGGCCCACAAGGTCCTCTTGGCCCTGCTGGCCTAAAAGGACAAAAAGGAGAAAAAGGAGAGCCTGGACCACCAGGACCTGCAGGTGAAAAGGGTCCACCTGGGCCAATTGGGCCACCAGGAGAAAAAGGAGGGAAAGGTTCAAGAGGATCACCGGGCTCCAAAGGTCAGAGAGGTTCTCCTGGCAAGACGGGTCTGCCTGGACCAAGCGGAGACCCAGGGCCACCAGGGCCACAAGGCAAAGATGGTCCACCAGGGCCACAAGGCCCACCAGGATTTCAAGGCCTACAAGGAACTGTGGGAGAGCCAGGAGTACCAGGACCTCGAGGACTACCTGGGCTACCTGGAGTCCCTGGGCTGCCTGGTCCAAAGGGCCCACCTGGCCCACCAGGGCCACCAGGTCCTGGGATGCCAATGGCACTACAGAGTGAACCTACGTCGGTGCCTGAGGCTAACGGTAAGCTATCGAAACACCGCGTGTATCTTTTACTGAGATGCAAATATATCTAGCAGAGGGTGCACATCGGAGTTACTGGTTCAAATAACCTCTGCTACATTAGACTCAGTCTTTGAGATTTGTCATAAAGAGCCCTGTCAAATGAAGCTATACTTGTTGATCTTCAGACGCATGACCTGAATCTAAGTTAATATTTACAGCTAAAGAAAAATCAGTTGTATGAGTAATAAATAATCACCTTGACCACACAGTTTAACCTTGATTTCACAGTGTCAGGACCTTGGTAAATAAATTCTCAAATATCTAAGTATTTTATATGGCAGCACATTGTAGGTGGGTGTGGGATCCTCCATTTATTATTGGCCAAATGCAGAAAACTACCACTAGCTCATTGATTTCAGTAACTAGTTTAACACAGAAAAATTCACATCATAGGTTGTTCTCCTCATTGGAAGAACTATACAGAAAAGTGCTACTACTTTTCAATTGAAAGAGAAATCTTTGAAGAGGCAAAGTTATTCTGTGAAGAGAAGGCATCACACTTGGTTATCATAAACAACAAAGAAGAACAGGTAACTAGGTTTTGTTTCTGTTTCTCAAGGAGAGTCTGAGATTATTTAACATGTGGAAGCCACAGGGCAAGTGGGAAGCTGAAAGCATCGTGAATTCATATAGTGAAGGAGACACAGTGGTTGACTCCAGTTATCATTTTATCCACCTTCTGCCTGCTCAGCAGTTATTCCATGTGCAGAAGGACAGTGTGAGCAGAGCAACTCACCCTGAAGGTGGTGGGAACAGAGCACACAGAAAGGCTGGTGAGAATTGGAGGTTTGAACCTTTGGAGATGCAGTCCAGTATGCCTTGCATATTATCCAAAATGCAGGGGAGGTCTGCAGTGTTGAAAATAATTTATTTTTAAATTCCCTTTTAATATATGCAGCCTAAGACTTCTGTGACACAAGTGTTTTTAATATAACTATATAAATCTAGCTGTACTTTTAGTACTGTTCAACATAATTATTCAGTGGCTATGTGGCAGTGGGAACGTCAAGATACAATTGCTTACTGTCTGGGGTTTTTGGTGGTTTTGTTGTTGTTTTTTGCTTGTTTGTTTGTTTGTTTCAATTTATAGCTATAAGATGTAGTCTGTGACTTTATGTCAATCTAATTTTGATGATTAGCCCTCTATACTGCACCTGCAGGTAGCACTGTGGATTCTAGGCAGGGGGTCACAAGGCAAACTCCTGAAACCTACCTTCAGCTTAGAAAAATTCCTCTGGCCATTCCTACTCTGATAGCAAAGATGCTCATGAAGCCAGAGTATCTTATTAGCTCCAAAGACTGTTGTGTTTGCATATTATGGACTAAGATCTTCCTTCCACAGCAATGGATAAAAAGGCAGATTGCAGGGAAAGGCAGCTTCTGGATTGGACTTACAGATTCAGAGAAGGAAAATGAATGGAGATGGCTGGATGGATCCTTACCAGATTACACGTACGTAAATAAAAACAATAGTGTTTATTTTCTGCAGATGCTACCACTCTTGCTGACACTTCTAAAAACAGCATCTAGAAATTATACAGTGGATCCAGAGTTTTGTAGATGCCAATGAAATAATTCTTCACTGAGGGTGCTGTTGAACTGTTTTTTTTCTCTCTGCCTTCTCCATGCACACAGCTTTATTTCCTTGCCAGGAGGAAAACTGAACACTGAATGAAAGAATCACATAACTACACAGCACCGCGTTTCTTGCCAAAACATTTGCTCCTGACTTTTATTACAAAGTTGAGATGGAAAGCACAGACTTTTTTCTGTCTTGGTTTGATTTTTCCTTATTTGCATTACAACTGGCTATAAATAGAGTGCTTGTTCTGATAAAAAATGACCAGCTTTCAGATAAAGCCCAAATCCAAGTGGAAAGCATTAAACGTAAGGAAAATGCATGAAATTAGCGTGTCTAAGCTTTGGCCATCTGAGAACTGAGTTGGCAGCTCTCCAGGAATCCTAGGGCTACACCTAATTTGTCCTAAATGGAACAGATTGCAACCACCCAAATTTTTAATACCGAGGAGCGGACTGAAGAGTTTACAGATCTGAGCATGCTGTGCAGCAGAAAAACAGGCTCACTCAGTCAGATGTTACGAAATGATTAGCTGTGATTTCATTGGTGTTCATTTTGATGAGAAACATGGAAAAAGTCAGATGCATTTCAAATGAGCCATAATATTTTTCCCTTTTTCTCCCTCCCTGTTTTCATTTTTCTTCCTCTTTATGGCAGCACTGTGCCCAATTTCCACTTCAGCCACTGCTTTCAACAGATTTCCACCACCCCATGGTTTTAGGTGCCCTGTAATAAACTCAGAGCTGTCAGTTACTGATTTTCAAAGTATTTCATTATTTCTGGAAAGCCATGTGTCCTCCCAGGTGCCAGGTAAGATGCTATGTGTCAGGCAGGCATGTTTTCTAGCTGGGCATGGACCATATCAGCCAGCAATCACAAGCTCCAGTCAACAACCTGTTCCTTCAGGAAAATGGAGCTTTTAAGTCCCAAGGCTGGAAGTGTTTCTCACTTGTCAAACAAAAACAGGATGAGGAAGCACTTGCTGTAAGCTCTTTACATGCTGGGTTAAGTTTCACCGTCGAGGCTAATAATCTCAAAAGACATGTAGGTACATATTTTGTACATTCTTTATAAGCTCAAAAGTTCACTTCCTGTTGAAACACCAATCTGTAAAACAAATAAATCCTTGCCGTGCCTTCTGAGAGGCCCATCTCAGTGCAGACATTGAAGAAGGCACCGTGCTGCCATGGTTTGCAGTGCTTGCAAGCTTCCGGCTCGTCACAGTACCGTCTGCTGGCAGGAATGAAGTGCACAGAGTTTGCAGGTTTGGAACGATGCACGCGGAGCACAGAGCACACTCCCACCGTATGTGCATGTACATTCAGAAACTAAAATAAAGTTCATCGGTCTAATTTTAGGTCTTTGAGTTTTGGCAGCCCGAGGCCGAATAGATTCCCTTCTCTGTTATACATCTGTTTTCCATTTTCAACAAGAGTCATGTATTGTTTGTCTCAATGTGTATTTCCCGTTCAGAACAGACCTCATGATGTTTTTGTTAATTTCATGTGGTTGAAAAACTGTCATGTGTGCCGCGTTGTGCAATAATATCTATTGCTTTTTTTTGTTGAAAGAAACTGGAAAAACGGGCAACCTGATAACTGGAGCCATGGGCATGGGCCAGGAGAAGATTGTGCCGGGCTAATCTATGCTGGGCTCTGGAATGATTTCTACTGTGAAGATGTTAACAATTTCATTTGTGAAAAAGACATGGACAAAGGTAAGCGAGGCACTTGGTTCAGTTATTTCACCCTACCCATAGCAGGCCAAATTCAAGTAAATTTTGCACAGGTAGTGGGGATATGATCCAGGCATTAAGCTAATTGCAATGGCAGTGCTAATACTTCGTGTAACGTGGATGATGGATTAATCGCACCCTGGAAAAGCAGCCTCCAGACTGACTGCAGGCATGGCATGGTCTATATCTTGGCCATCTCCTGCAGACTTGAAATGTGCCTAAAATTTCAGGCACAGTTTGACACATGTTCCAGACCCTGGCCACAATGGGAGCTGTTTTTATAAACTCAGTGGCTAAGCAGGGGGGAAAGCTGGCCATTAGGGTGGCCCAGAAACCAGCCTTCAGAAAACAAATAGACTCTGTTTTGAGAGTTTGTGCAACACAAAGCACTTGGTGACTGCTAAGGAGGTCTTAAAATTCCCACCAGCAATGCTGCCAGGAGATGTCCCATAGTGCAGGGAGGCTCGGTCCAAGTGGCGTGAGCAACTGCTCTGTTGCAAATAATGGCCATTGGAGTGGAGGGCTCATAAATGGCCAATGTGTCCAAGCACTCACTCAGGTGGTTGCCACAGAGGTTCTCTTTCTGGATGTACAGGCATCTCTGCAAACGGAAGAGTGCAGGTGGTTCGCGTGGCTTCTTAGATCCCAGCCCTGCCATCATGGAGCGAGGTGATAACTGTGTTCAGGGTGGCGCTCTGCTTAGATGTTATCGCCTACGTACAGCCTGGTGTAACATTGCTTTGCCAAGAGTGCGTGGCTGCTCCGGTTGCAAATGTGTAGGCTGAATTTCAGTGAAGGTAGATGGAAATGTCAACTACTGCCAAAAATACATCCTATCCACAAAAACATCCCCCTAAAGCAAAACAAAACAAAGTGCTGAACAAGCTTTGTGCGTGTATAACCCTGTTTGAGTGTCCAGAGTGAAGGACTGTATGTAAGTAACAACATAATGTGTCCTCATCTCCCTACATACATTTGTTATTTTAGCAAAACTTCATCGTTTACAAATATTTATCCTCCAGGATTTACAGATACTGCATATGAGTCCACTTAAATTTTTAACATACCTTCATCTCAGTAAGCTTTCTTTTTGGAAATGTGTTTAATCTTCACAAGCTTTTTATGTGATTTTTTTCTTTTTCTGTTTTTTTTTTTTTTTCTCGTACTGTAGGGCAAATATTTGGAGCGTAACGGGCTGTGACTTTACAGATACCTACATATTATGGAAATTTACTTCAAGAAAAAGAAAATCCAGGGAGAGAGCAACATTGCCTACAAAAATTGAAAACAAAACAAAACAAAAGCAGGCACTGAAAACTGGTTTAAATGCATAAAGGAATTCAGCAGCAATTCTTCTTCAGCATCCTACAATTGTTTGAGGCCTTTCTACCCACAGCATCAGGAAATACTGTTGGACTAATTCTGTTATAGATTTTCTTCCCAACCAGTAACCACATACATAAGCAACTTTTGTCTTCTGGAAGAAGACATTCTGTCAATCTGAGTAAGACTGTTGGCCACTCATCTATAGAAAAACATATAAAGCAACTGTGTACACAGTATGTTTCATTCGCTAAAATCCCAAATGTAGGAAAATTATACAGATACACGAATATATAGATTTATATAAATATATATATATAGTCCAACTCTTATCAATAATATGGAATATACTTTTAAGAGCTTTTAAAACTTTGTATTTTTGTACAAAATATTTGCTTTTTACAATTGTTCTCTTTTTTACTGACTTTTTTTTTTTTTATAAATATAGTGCACAGGGGCCAAAGAAAACAATAAGGTACTAATAAATCATTAAGGTTTGCTACCAGGCCTAGTTCAGCTATAGAGAAATATTTTTCCAGGTAGAAATATTCGTACTTTCCCAGATGACTTGTTCTGGACAAATAACTTTTTAAACAGATTTTAGGTAGTGTTTTTCATATTTTACGCAATCCAGTCTGCGTGTGTAACAACTAAGTTGACTAAGGACTAGATACTCATTGTAGCTCTGATTTCAGTCAGTGTTCCATCAGGGTACTCCGCAAAGACCATGTTAATAAAAGTTTTTCCTTCCTTCTTTCTTGCCTTCCTGCCTACCTTCCAGCCTTCTGTCACTCATGAGGAAATGCCACAAAAGTTGAGATGTTTTCATTCCTTCTTCCTGTTTGCGAGGAATCCTGCCCTAATAGGTGCTACCCACATTGTAAGTCAAGCCCAGGGGAAGGATTTTATGGAAACAGAAACAAAAGAGCTGCACATACTAAATAAAATATGTTTCTTTTCAAGATAGATTTCAAAATTTGGTAATAAAAACATGCCATACTCAGAAAAGTCTTGCATTTCTCCAAAGTACTTTGTAAATTGATCTCTCTATTTTTTTGGACCAATACTTCTCTCCCAAACAAACTAGAAAATAAAATATGCTACAAACAGAAAGCACTGTGGCTAAATGAGATGATATCATCAACCAGACAGTTTCCTCCACAGTCCCATGAGTCGTTGTCTAGGCAGCAGTACTGCTTATCAGAAATTTAAAAAATTAGCGACACGTTGAAGTTCATTAGCAGAAACCCTGGTTTTGGTTCACAGTTTCTATGCTCTTCGTATGGCCACACTCTATACCACAAGGGAAGTTGTTTTGGCTTCTTCTGCTGGAGAGTTGTTTTTCCTTTGCCTCCTGACCTGCCGTTTACCTTGGCTGAATGCAGATGAGTTTGTTGAAATACTCCAGCTCTGTTGGAAGGAGACAAGGTTTTGTACTTCAGATTTTCAAATATTGCTCCTAAGAACATCCAATTAAAGGCTGCTGCTTTCCGAAATCCCACACTCCCTCCAGTGTTCATTTCTTCTGGGGGGTGAGGGTGGGGAGAGAACGACTTTTAAAGTACAATTTACTTAAAGAAAATGCACAAAACGTTGCATTTGGGAATCTGTCCTGTGGCATATACTAGATGCAAGACAGGAACAAAATGAAAATTGCACATATATAATTAAAAGTGAAAGGTCTGTGTATTGCAGCTGCACAGACCATGTGTCTCCATCTTGGAGGCAAGGCCTTTCTTGAGATGCACTGCTTTTCCCGAGGCTTTTCTGTTGGCTTTCTCATCATGTTTCATGCCAAACACCCTGTCATGTTGGCCCTAGGAGCTGTGTGTAGATGCATGCTGTAGTGTTTACATATATATTGTACAATGTCTATGGAGATTATGTTAAGCTGTTATTTTTGGATAACGAGGTCCAAAACTATTACTTTGCATGCTCAGAGAGCCTCACAAACCATGGTGAATGAAGCTTTGCAGAGCTACACTGGATTAGAGAAGCACCTCCATCTTCATTTTGGATGTCGGTGCATTTAGGTAAAATAAGCCCATCTGAGCATCTACCATGTTAGATGAAGTTCTTTATGCTTTTTACTGTTGTGATGGACCTATATCCACCCAAGAAGTTCACGACAAACCTCTGTGTAAGTCCCAGATACACCGTTTTCTCACCCTGATATCATCCTTCTCTTCCTTGAGCAACAGGAGTGATGGTACATTTCAAGATAGGGTAATCCAAGAGTCACCTCATGCCCTCCACTCCTTCTAAAGAGGTTTTCTGTGCAGATCAACAGCCATAGCTGCACTGCAAGGTTACAGGAATGGCTGTTCATCAGCCAGAGCTGCTTAGCTTGTTGAAATCTAGCATAGCAGCTAAGCTAAATCACAGGCAGTTGGGTGGTCTTCGCATGCAAATAACCATTGAACTAGGGCAGTTTAAAGATGCAACATGTTTATAAATTAAATACTTATTTCAAAGTGAATTTCAATGCTGGGTTGTAATTATCTATAATAATGCTCTAATTATCCACCTCTAACTGAGAAACAAAATGTGCCTGCTCTAAACTCTCTGTTTGTGTATTTGAAGGAAAGACTGTAGCTGTTAGTCAAAACTGGCTGGAGATGGATGCCACATTTGCATGCCTAGTGCATTCAGTCATCCTTAAAATCTGGCTTGAGCAGCCAGGAGGGCTGAGACAGACCATCCTTCTGACCCGGTGATCCTGCACGAGGGAAATGGAGGTGTCAAATGGCAACAAAGATTGAAATCACTGGGAGAACTGGGAGAGCGTTAAGGCAGCTCAGGAACCTGTCACAGACAGAAGAGATTGGCAAGGATGCAAGCAGGACACCAGAAAGGGCCAAGAAATTGTCACGAAAGTCAGAGCTGCCACATGGGGTCTGGAAAACATCCCTGTTAAATCTGCTTTCTGCATGGTTTGAGTGATAGCGCAGGTTGTATGGAAAGTTTTCAGTGATAGGAAATCATTTTGTCCCAGCTAGAGTTTTGGCTTTCCTTCTTATGCGCAAGTACTGTAACTTGGCATACTGAGTACACATTTCCATCGTTCTTTTTCTCATTTTACATCGAACTAAATGCAAGTTCATATCCCCTGGCAAGCACTCTGAGTGTTGCAGGAAAGGGAGAGGAAGGCAGAGAGGGTGCAAAATCATTTGTGATTTACATCCAGTGCTGGATCTCTTAAGTTCATTTCTGACTCATTTCATTAATTTATTTTGAATCACCTTCAGCTGATTGGAGCTTATAAATCTCAAAACTTTCATCCTCTTCGATGTCTATAAATAACACCTGCAGTTGTTCCAATAAAGGAAGCACTAAGTGGAAATGTAGAACCGAATGGTGTTTACTCCTGTGCGTGCTTTTGTAACCAAGAGACACACGGAGAGCTGTGTCTACAAACAGCCAGAAGCATTCATAGGCATTAAAAATCAAATTGGTGAACATTATTGGAATTAAAGCCTTTCTTCTCACTTACACCCTCCTAGTTCCAAGCATGACTGTGGCCATTTTATCCCTTAGTTGCAATTTTAGTGCATTGCTCCTGCAGTACATTAGATGCTAAAGACTTGGTTTTGAAGCTGAACGAGACAAAACGCATCTGAGCTTCCTCTAGCAATTCCCTGTCCTGATGGAAGAAGGCAACAAGAAGGGCCCCGGCATGAATGGTGCCTTGACCTCCGTTGAGCAGGACCCATCCTTAGATGAGCCATTATCGGGTCTGCTTTAAAGGGGCTGTTTGTAACAGCTAATCTGATCCTGCTACTTCCCTCTCTCTCAAGCAGCTGACCTCCTCTTTTAATTTTCTGTTCTTGGCAGATGGCTCCTCTGTTTTTAGCAAGTAGCAGGAATTGGTCTCTGCTCACTGGCAAGGAGAGGAGCCGGTTGGAGCACGGACGCTGGCTGTCAAAGGAAACAGCTCCGCAGCCAGTAGGGGAAAGGCTGCTGAGGGGGCCGAGCTGATCCTCTTGTGAGAAAACAAAACTGTTTTTCCCCAGTGCAGCTTCCTTGGTTAGAAGCACAGCATCGCAGGCAGATGTAGCATCCAAAGGGAACAAAATGTCTCCGGCCTCAGCCTCCAGATTTGCTTTGCTTTTCTTCCCACCCCCATTCTGCAGAGGTCTCTGTGCGCCTGGGGACGTTTGCTCCTCTGTGAGCACCAGGCTGCGCCACGAGCAGGATGCGTGCTGCATCCAAGCTCACTCCTCATCTGCTGGTAAGGAGCAGCAGTGGGACACAGCCACCTTCACCTGGCACTGCCTCAAGCCCGGGACATACAACAGCCCGGGCTGGAAGGGATCTGTCCAACCACATCTTGAAAACCTCCAGTGATGGGGACTCTACCACGTCCCTGGGGAGGTTGTTGCAGTGACTGATTGTTCTCACTGGGAAAAATTTCTTTTTTATATCAAGAAACCTCTCCCAGCGCAACTTGTACTCTCCATGTGGCTCCTCCTTGGGAAGAAAGGGCCTCCATCCTCTTTCTAACCACCCTTTAAGTCCTGGAAAACCATGGTGGGGTCACTGCTGAGCCTTCACAGAACCAGAATAACAGTGGGACACCTCGTTTCGCCCAGGGCCCAGCTAGGAGTGAGACAAGGAGGCAGCCATACAGCTCCTGGTGTGTACCCAATGTTCACTCAAAGGTAGTTTGGGTATTTATAGGCTAAAAAGCATTGTGCCTGGTGGACAAGATCCTTGTTCCCTAGAAACTAGGCCTTCCTAAAACCAGAGTCTATTTGTTCATTTATCATCTCCACCTCATTTTTTTCCATGTTGTTTAATAAAAAAAAAAAAAAAAACTTGGCTAAATTTTTTTGAAAGTTCTCATGTGTTTCCTTTCTTAGGATGGAATACATTTGTTTGTTCTTTCCATCTGGCTCAGAGATGAAAAAAAAAAAAAAAAACATTCTTTGATTTCTTTTTCAAAATAAACTCTGTGTAGTGCTCCAAAATTTGTGTAGAGATTTTTTTTTTCTTTTTTAGTACCAGAACAATAAAAGCGAATCACTAGGCAAATAATGCTCTTTCTGGAGAATATGTTGCATGTGGATAGGATTTTCTTACCCAAAGGGCTTCCCAGAGGCATGTAAGTATTGCCACCCTCCTTTTGTGACTGAGGGAAAAGGGAGATTTTCAAGCATATGATTCATTTTGATATCTTGGTTTGGGGAGTCTGTTTCCATATGCTGGGGAGGTGATTTTTAGGGGCAATTTTCTGCAACGAAACCAATATTGGCATAGAGCACCTCAATTTGAGAGGAAGGGGTTCAATGCTAAATTAATCAGAGAGGCACCTCTCCCACATCACCATGCATATGGGAGGCTGCCGTTTCTGCTCTTGTTTTGGAGAGCAGACCTCAGTGTGGTCTCAGCAGAGCAGCATCAGCCCAGCAGAGAGCAATGCCTTGCGGGGATAAGATGGCTCTAAATTACCGAGAGACCCCTTGATCACAGGAAAGCAGGTTAAAGGACTGCTGAGACTATTGACTCCTCTGCAGACCAACATCAATAACTCATCCAGAAAATGTGACAAGTTCTATTTTAAAAATAATTAGGGGGTGGGGGGTTTTCTTTGCCCCTTTAATACTTTTGGCTGCTCTTCAAAAACTTCATTAGGAACCTTCTTTTAATAACCAGCGTGAATGCAATTATGTCCAGTTTAGACACATTTGTTCTTGTTCCAGTGCTGTCCCTTAGCTTAAATAGCTTCTCTCCTGGGACTACCGTGCAATTGTAGTGGTCAGTCTGGAGCCATTCATCTTGGGACGCAGCGAAGGGTGGTTGGGAACAAACACGTCCTGCTGACCAACCCGGGAGCCCTGATGACAGAGCCTGGCGCTGATTCCACCACCCAGCCCCAAGAGGGATTATCTGAGGACATGTCATGCTTCTCACTGAGTGGTGGAAGTTTTCATACTCTTTTCTCGTTGTTACTGCTAGAGGATAGAGAGCAGAAAAATGGGCGTAGGGGATGGTCTCCTGCTGAACTGGAGTAGGTTAGAAGTACTTGTGCTTTGGTTTTTGTTTTTTTAACAAGATAGTGCCACATTTTATAAAGTGTTTGAAACATTAGTCTGTCAGTCTGAGCTTCAGAGCACTTACTCTGGTTATACACCAGAGCAGAATTTAGGTTTAGGTCATACTTTGGCCCTTGATCTTCAAGGGATTAAAATCTCCAGTTCAGAGTTTAACCTGGTTCTCCTGGTTAGCTCCTCTGATCTATCTGTCTTGCTGAGGCACAAATCCGAGGCTCAGACATCGGCATGCTTCCAGGCAGCGAGAGTTGCTTCCGAACGCCCTGCATTTGCAGTCATGCTCTTGCCAGCCTTGCCAGAGGTCCTACTGGTGGAAGCTGCACATCTCAAATGTGACTTTGGAAGAAGTTTGTTCGGGAATCCCTCTCATTCAGAAGCCTGGGCATATTGCAGATGACATTTCCTTAATTCCAGCTCTATTATCCACATTCATATAAAACAGATGATGAATTATTGTTCTGAATAGTAACAATGTATTTCTGTCCTTTTTTTTTTTTTTTATGTCAAAATAAAAGCCAGGAGGTGGAAATTGGACAAAACATCTTTGGCATTGCGGTGTCCCACTGTAGCAAGCAAATAATGTTCCTGGATTAATGCCTGTGAGAACAGCATGAACAGCAGAGAACATTTGAACAGCAGACAGCTTAGTGCTATCTGCTCATGGAAGCAAACTGAACTCCAGGTACAGCCTTATTGCAAAAATAAAACTGCCAGAGATGAGGGAAAAAAGTTAAAAAGAGATGAGTTGAAGACAGAAAGGAAACGGAGAAAAACAGAAAGAGACAGACAGAAAAGAGAAATAGCTGGAGAATGACCGAGGAGTAAAACAAACCCTAATGTTCTCATAGTGGTTTCTAGTAAGATCAACCACAGAGGAGCTCTCTTCTCAGAAACAATATAACCGGGCATTGTCATGGTTCTCATAAATCCCGTTCTCGGCTGGGAGAAGAAAACACCCTTGCCTTGCGAGAGAAGCATGTCATTCAGTTGGTGCCCGGAGTCAAGCACTACTTTCCCAGCACAAACAAAAATTCCTGTTGGCTCCAAGTCCCCAGGGGGCTGGGTTGGGACTTTTGTTTTGGTGGTTGGTTGTTTTTTTCCTACAAGTCCTTTTTCCTCCTACACAAGTTTTGAAACGCAGACTATTTTCTAGTTTTCCAGCTGTATTAGAAGTACAGAGCTAGACTTTGGAAGAAAGATTAAAGCGAGAATATACAGCAGGTCTCCAAGCAACAAAACAATGTGTGCAGTGGGAAATAGGTCCACAATGGTATTTGGACTTATAACTCCTATTTTAGTGCTAAACTCTCATTGGTATCTGCATTTGAACAGGTGCTCTTAATGAACAGTCAAACATGCGTCTTTAATAATAGTAATAAACAGCAGTATAAATGCACAGCTGTCGAAAAAGAGGAATTATTGAAACATAAGGAAGGTAGTTTGGCTTTGAAAAACAGATAGATGATTGTTGAATGGAAAATCAGGGACGGTTTAACTTGAAATATCTGAAAGCTTTTCTTGGGTAAGGATTTTAAGTGTGTCATTTTTAAATGAGCGACCACCGGCTTTTCCCAATTTTTAATTTCAAGGGGCAAAACTTGGAGCCCCCAGGGGAGTCTCAGCAGTCACCAGCTGGTGATTTCAAGCAAAAAGCTAATGCCAAAGGCAGATGAGACCTGTGTATTGCATTTTATCTAGCTTAGCCATGTCAGGAGCAGAAAGTTGGTCAAAAGTCCTGATCAGAGCTGTTGACCAGCTGAAATCAACTCTTTCTGTGTGTTGTGCAATGTTAAATAAGGGAGAAAACATTTTAAACATAGTTCCACTCAAGTATCACTGGGAGCACTTTATTTATTTTGCAGACATCACCACGAGGTTTCCCAGTCTGCATTTATCTCCTGGCATTTTACATACGAGAGAAGTCTAAAAATAAAATAAAACAAGAAAAAAAAAACACAGGCAGAACAGCTGTTGTTCTATCCAGACAATGCTCTGAATGAAAGCCATTATGATGGAGCAGACTCTGCAATTGAAAATCCATTTACATTTTCAAGTCTGATTCCAACTGTAAATCTTAGGTTATATATATGACAGATTAAAAGACTCTGGCCCCACTACACTTCTCCCTGGCAAGAGAAAAACCATCTGCACAGCATCACTCGTGGTTGCTTCAACTCTGTAGGTACACATTTTTAAATGACATGGTGGTATATTTTTTCATTTCCTTTCCCTTCATTTTCACATGCAGCAAAATCATGTGCACTGCATTTTCCTCAGCTCTGTGGTAGTTGGCACTCTGGCTAAGGAGACTGATGTGTGTTTTGATTTGCTTTTTTTCCCTCAATTTGAGGGGCTACTGCACTATTTCCTTTGTAATCACACGAGCCAGGGTGAAAATACTGAACGAACATATGGCTGTGAAACCGGGCAAAAAAAGCCAAGAATATTGCTCACTTTTCAAGCACAGAGAGAGCGAAAAAGAGTGTAGATCATGTAACAGGCTACACAAACCCATCTGGAGCTGACTCCTGCAACAGACTGACCAGACTCTGGGCTCTGGGCTCCTCGTGCCATGGGTAATGAGTGAGGGATAACACCATGCTCTTCTCCTCGGCAAGAGATGGCACATCCGAGGAGTCACAGCGGTGTAAAACTGGAGGGGGAGAGAAGAATCAGACACTTTTTCGAACATCTTTTGTTTAAAAGAGAGTGCTGCCTGAGAAAACAAACCCAGAGAGGAAGGGATTTGTTCGGGCACTTACTCATAGGTGCTGACTGCTCAGGGCCATCGTCTCCAGCTGCCAGTTCGGAAGGGCTTGGTCTCATGCCCTGTCACATACATCAACCTCGTATGAACATCTCAGGTACCTGGGGAAGTTCTGCACCTGTAATTTGGTGACATCAGAGGGTGCCTGGCACACACCACAAATGCCATGGCGCACCACAGGCCACCTTGGTCTGGTTTAGTGTGGTTCATATCATAATGAGATAAAAAGGCACAACACTGCAGCTCTTGAATTTGCTGGAGAAGCAGTCGCTTTTAGGTGTGCTCACGCAGTGGCTGGGAGGTTGGCATTGCACTTTGTAGGGCAGAGCCATGGCTGCCACAGGAAACGAAACTGGCCAAGAACATTTGCTTCGTTGGTCTTTCTCATTGTCACTTATGTGTGTTTTTTTTTCTACCAAACTACCGTAGAACAATCTTGCATTAAAACATAGACTTTAATTGAACTAAATATTGATTTTAAAACAGGCTGTAGCATGTCTAAAAGGGGTTTACTGAATGCTATTGCATTCACTGTAGAATTAGGGGCAGGCAACAGAATCAAGAAATATGTTAATATTCATCACCCTTCAGAAAATCAGGCAAAATTCACCTGTTATTTTAAAAATTGTATAGCTTGACAACAGATGATTTACGCAGAAGACATCCACCCCTCCCTACTTCACAGAATCCCCTCAAACACACTCAGTCTGTAGGATCCTTCCTCCATGGGAATGAGCAAGGTTGAGTGCCATCTTGTAATGTTGTCACAGACACTTTCCATGTGCAGCAGTCTGCCACAAAAACAGTTCATTTTCTTCCCAATTCATCTGAATTTTTTACTGAATTAAACAGTAGTTTCCTATAATAATTAAAGCCTGAGCCTGGCAAAGCTATAGGATATACAGGTGCTACCATCAATTTTCTGGATGACACTTGGCAAAGATTTGAAGGCCTGGTGTGTTAAATCACTTAAACTTGCGCTTGGCTTTAAACATATCACCAAACCTGTTGATCAATGTCTAAATGACTCTTCACCCTGGTTTTGCTGGCTATTCACTACAGATGTTGATGAAATTTGCCAGCCAAAGAAAGGTTTTGTGAGTTCCTGCAGAACACCTGCAAACGACCTTAAGAAAGGTGACTGGGAGATGGACTAGACATAAAAACATCTAGAAAATTCCTCTAGTTCACCAGATGTTTATAAGCAAATGAATTTTTGCCTCATTTACCAAACAGATAGCAGCTGACTAAAGCAATTGCATCTTTTCCTTAGATAAGGCAGTGAATGAAAAGCCCACCCTAAGCAGGCAGACAGAAGTTATGAGGCTGGATTTAGAAGAAGGGCTGCTTGAGGTAGATCCTACTCCTCCTTTTGCTAAAGCAGAATAAATAAACAAACAAACAAATAAATAAATACTAAAAGTTATGCTATCTACAGAGAAAAATTGAGAAAACCATAAACTCTCAATATTGCTATATATGCACTGTAGAATTAAGGCCAGCTCTACCAGCCTGTACCTTCTGGCTATGTGAAGGAGGCACAGGAGCAGTGAGACTACCACAGCGTTGACTGGCTGCAAATAGCATCCCACTGTTCCGGGAAGGACAATGATCTCTCGCCAGCACCTCTTGAGTTCCCTTGTGCCAAAAATGGTCCCTACTCAAAAAGCTGGAATAAAATGTGTGTTCTCTTTGCTCTGCTTCGTATAGCTTTTCTTGCAGTGACCCTCTCCGTCATTTACTTTTTCCTCATGAGGAAGAGACAAAGATCTTAAAACACATTTAGATGCAGAACTGCAGCAAGAGGTTGGCTCCACTGGCTGCAGCTGAAATAGAAATTCCTCTTCCAGCTCGGGATCTGAACAAAAGGCCCCCTGGGGCTATATTTAGTCCCTTCAGAGTCTAATAGATAGCTGAATAATCTTGGGAACCTTCAGGTGAATGCTTTGAAAATGTTATTAATGTTCCCTTGGGTACCCCAGAAAAGGCATTTGCATGTGAAATTTAAGTTGGCAAGTTATATGTAACACGAAAAGATGTGATTGATAGAAAGCTGTATCCAGATTTTGTTTTTTGTTGTTTGGATATTTTATCTTTGAGGTAGAAACTACACTGTTATTACTGCTTTTGTGAAGCACAGGGGCACCTCAGTTTACTAATCACACTTTAAAGAAATTAGACAAACATATTTTCAGCTTTTTTTCAGTGGATTTACTTTGCATGTGTCAGCTTTTTACTTGTCTTTCTCCATGTAACAAGTTCCCCATTTTCTACCCCCACCTGCCCTGAACTGAGAGAAAAACAACTTGATAACAAGGAAAAATATGCCATAAATTCATTTAAATTGGCAGATAGAGTCAAAGGCCACTAAAGAAAGTAAACTGCTTGCACTTGTTTTGTGCATCTTCCCCCTCCCAGTTTTGTACGTTTTAACTTGCCCATCTCCCAGGAGCCAGGGGAACCCTTTCAGGTGCTAGCAAATGCTCCCCTTCAGCTGCTTTCCCCGGTCCAGCAACGCACGGAATTGTCTAGGAATGGTTTTTTGGACCTACCCGCATGGTTCAGATGGTGCTTAAATGTTTGCTGCTTTGGGAGCTTCAGACTCTTAGCTGGGGGCTTTAACTTTTCAGCTTACTCAGCGTGTTTCCAAGTTAAGCAAAAAACTTCATGTTATTAAGAGTGACCTAGTGAAACCTTGTTTCTGAATAGCTGTTATGAATTTGTTGCTATTACAGCCCTAAGCACAAACTCAAATGACTGGTCTAAAATCCAAAACCATAGCTTAGTGGCTCAGTTTATTATGCCACCATACAAACACTCTCATTTTAGTTACTCAGTTGACAAATTCCTCCACAATAAAAAAGCCAGTGGTTGGTAGCTATTCCAAAACAACAGAATGGTTAGAGGATCTGTGTCATCATGAAGAAAAATACAATGAAGCCAATAACAAATGCGAGGAAACTGAAATTCTGAATGATACGATAATGAATACAGAAAGAACCCAAGCTTGTGAGAGAGTCTGGGGAACCTTCTCAGCAAGGAGACAAATCACAACACTCCACACACTGCAGTTAGATATATTCTCATTACCTGCTCTTTACTGTCAGTTTTCCTAAGAAATTCTATGTCTCAAGACCATGACCAAGCCCCAGAAGAAGTGGGTAGACTGATCAGATTTTTCTTTAGTTTTGTAAGAAGCTGTCTAGAAAAGAGGCAGACGTCATTGTGTCTTGAGCAAGTCTATTTAGCTGCTATTCCCAGGCTGCAGCCTGAAGGAGGGGTGGATGTGTGCAATGAATTAAACCGTCCTGCCAGTAAGCTGGTCTACTCCCATTGCTGGCTAGGAATATGGCACAAAAGGAACTGGGGAGATCTTTAACTTATTTCTGTCATTCACATCCATCCTATCCAATTTATGGCACTCAGCAAAGTGCCTAAGAGAGAAGCCTAATTGCCATAAGTTCTCTGCATGGACAATGAGCCACCAGAGTATCACTCATCCCAACTAAAACCTGACTCACCCTTGGTTTTATCAGAAGAGGTGCTCAGGAAGGCTGCGATCTTAACCTAGGCTCCAGATGACAGGGATCTCAGCCTTACTGAAGGAACTGGGCTAGCTACGAGGCGTACATGTAAGTAGAAATTAGTAGGTCTTTTACCCCTTACTTTCTCTCTTCTCAGTCTGTCTGGGGCTGCCATTTGCACATCTTTGGTAGGAGGGATGCACAAGAGCCTGTCTTCTAGGCTCTTTATCTAAGAGGGACACCAGAGGAAAACAACTTCTTTCCCACTCTGCCCCAGTGATGAGTAGGGAGATCGTTAAAGAGTCTTGGAGCCAAAGAGAGCTCTGCAATCAACCAGCGCCACTTTGCCATTGTGGGTCTTAGCCCTCACTTTGGTCATTTGTCACCACTTAGCCAGATTTATCTGCTGGGAGACAAGAGAAGATTTTCCGTAACCATCGCAGCCATCTGCTCCCTGCGTGTCATGGCCATAGGGACTGTGAGGAACACTATCCCTTGGGAAGGGCTTGGGTTGCATCACCACAGGGGGTTGTGCAATTGCAGTAATACCTGACCTTCTGGGCCCGTATGTCTCCCTACATCTAGAGAAACAGTTCACCCTGGTGGAGATAAGACAACAATGTGTCTTATCAACACGTCTGTGATAGAGAGAGAGAGTAAACAGCTTTAGGTTTGCTACCATTTTCAGTGCTAAAGGACAGGGGGTTTCTGTGAGCTTTCTCCAGTAATGCGTGACATGTAAAGCTGCCTGGAAAAAGACTCCTGCTGGCAGCAAGCACTTTGAGATAGCTGACAAAAATGTAAATACTGTCCTGGTTCCAAGTTTGTTCAGACACTCTCTGACTGAACAGGCTATGCTTCCAAATGCTTCTCCGTGCTTCAGTAGGTGAACTGTGCTCTAGTAGTTAGAGAGACATTTGCATTAAGACAACGATCAAAACAGGAAATCCTCTCTCCATTTCATGGAGGCCTCTCCATATCGGTGTTGCAGAGATTTTAACATGATTGGATTCTATGAAGCAATACAAGTGACTAATTTCCCTTTCAGTGAATCCACATATGCTCGGCTTTCGTGTACTGAAAGGCAGCCAAAGCAACATTCTTTCAGGCTTTAAGTTGATATAAATAAAGTATAACAGAAAGTCCCGATAGCAAAGTTTATCAACGACACATGCCTTAGAATTTACACACGGACATGGCTGGATTTTCCACTTTGTCTTTAACTGGCTCTTAATGAATGTCACCAGTTGCCATAAGGTGGCAGTTTCCAGCTATGATCAGTCTGAGAGGGTAAAATGAGAGCTGCATGCACAGACGATCTAGAACAACGTTTGGACAGCTGCAGGCCAGGGTGCAATGCAGGTCCAGAAAGTGCAAGGTACTTCACAAACTTCATTTTGGGCATTGATACCTTATGGTCTTTGCAGTATTTTAAAAAAAGATACGGTAGAAAGGAATGTCATAGTGAAGTGAGCCAGGAGATGTAACGCAGTTTGCTAGTTCCCCTTCTGGCCCTCCCTATGGGTTTTTGTACATCTTAATAAAATTGTTAGCTATAGACCTTACCTATTTTAACATATTTAACCAAATCTCATTACAGTTTTTAGCACTATGTGTGGTTTTTTTTTGTTTGTTTGTTTGTTTGTTTTCCATTCTTTCTTCTCTTCGTTCTTCACTGGGGAAACCAACACATGTGAGCAGTCCACAGAGATGATGCAGCATCCAGGCAAGAGTATCCTTTCTCCTAAAATGTGTTCTTAAGCAGCTTTTTCCAATCTCAAGACTTTTCCCAGGAAATTTGTCTTGGTTTGGGGAGATTTTTGCATGGATTCCTGCCACAAAGCCTGAGCAGAGCTTTTTCACACTGTATTTCTGTAGCTTGAACTACAAGAGCTGGTTCCTTCTTTCTCTCTTACTTATGCATGTAGCAGTGAGAGGTTATTCGGACTGGATGAATCTCTGGGTAGGGACCATTTCCTCCTTAACCAGGCTCCCACACAGAGTTGCTGGGCTGCCAAAGGACAAATGCTTGCAGCATGGTGGATTTATTCCATTTCTGGGCAAGGCAGGCTGATTGTTTGCACTAAGATCAACTGCCTTTAGCTTCTCTTTTATTCCTACAACAGTCTATTCCCTCCTTCCTCATGGGGCCAACCTCTTCCTCCAGATCTTCAAGGCTCTGATTCTGCCTCCTTACATCTTACTAGCTCCCACTCTCTTCCTCAATGTCTTTTTGGGATTCTCACTTTCCTGTCTTCTACCATCTCCGCCACAAGGCTGTTGTGCCAAGCAGCTTTGTTTTTTAACTACAAAGTCATCCTCAAAGGAAAGTTCATTTGCAAAATGTTATGACCAGTATTAGTTGCTTACTTCTGCCATGTTTTGTTTGTTTGTTTGTTTATTCTTGGGTTTTTTAATGTTTTTGTTTGAACTAGACTTCAAGTTCTTTGGGGCAGAGCTGCATTTACCTAAATATTGACAAGAACTGTCAAAAAGAGAATGACAAGAGAGAAGGAATAAGTTTCAGTAGTGCAATCCACACAAACTGAATCTGCAAAAATAGTATCATTTTTCAGCTTCACAATCACAAAAAAATGTGGTATTTCAGAATTTATACCAACAACATGTAAAAGAAGTAACCCCCAGCACACGTGGTACAGAAGCATAGGCAAGCGGTCTAGAAAACGCTTTTCTGCATTCTTTCATAACAGAGGCTGAAATTATGAGGCACTTATGAATAAAATTAAAAAGGTCCATACCAGCATATGCTCAAAATGAGACAGATTTTCCAAGGAAATTCTAGCTACAAATGTCAGGCTAGTCCAAGTCCTCTGCTGAACTTACAGTAGTTTTATTAGGTTATAATCCAAAAGATATTACCGACTGAGGGAATGAGCTGCTGATACCATGATTATTGTGAACAGCAGCCAGATGTGTGACACCTTGCTTTTGAAAAAAGCCAGACTTCTGTAGTATTAGTGGCACAGAGATATAAAGTTTAGTAAATTATTTTGGCAACAAAAATGACACACGTTCTCTGTACTGAAATATAAATATACAGAAACCGCTTTCACAAACTGAGACTCTAGACACACAGATGATGATGATAAATAAACCAAATTCAACGAAGACTATTAAAGATAGCAAACAATACTACTTGAAACCATCTAATGGACATTTATTCTGCAGATTAATAATTATGTAAAGAAATAGGTATGTTAATAATTATTATGATGAAAATAAAATGTAGAGAAATAGTTTTAGAAACAGATCAAAAAATTGTCAACAAGAATAAATTCCTCTCCGTTTTCCTAGCTTACCATGCAGAATGAGTGACAAATAAGAGTGCCATTCAGCTCTGGTTTGGGGGGCAATTGCAAGTACCTAGCTACCATGAGTTGTCCGGTCATCATCTCTGGTTAGAACAGGACAGTTTATTTGTGTCGGTGTCAATGCAGATGATGGACTCTAGTTTGGGCAGAATCTACCCGCAAGCACCTTTAGCATGCTGCAGGAACATCACTCCGTGCTGTCAGCTTCCACTGACTCCCATTTTTATTCTACCGTAAGGTCAAACCCTGGTCTTGATCATTAAGGCCATTACAGGTCAGACTCACTTCCATTTGTGACCATATTCCACCTATGTACAGAGTGGCAGTATTCTTGGACAACTGTGCTACTAAGTCCTATGTCTCAGATGAAAGACAAGGGTGAAACACTAAAACAGAAGATTCACGTGTGGAACAGACTTCTAGGTGAGTCCAGATAAATGAAACCTTTCTAGATACCCTGAACAAGTTATTTGAAAAGTGCCATCAAAATATATCGGTGATTTTTTTGTGCTGTAACTAGGATGATAGAATGGGATCACATGGCATATATTCTCCAGCAATTTATTCAGGAAATGGTGTAGAAAAATAGAATTACATGCAGTGGAATATTATCATGAGATTTAGAAATATAAAAGTTGTGCGTATGCTCTGGAAAAAATTATTGCATACTAATAAAATGTAGAAAGATTCTCTGCTAAGCACTTTTTAAAAATGTAACTTAAATTTTCCTGAGGGGCTATTTTTTTTGTTTTAATCCTGTTTCTCCCTCATCGGTCTATTAGTTGTACCTCACAGTCGATAACAAACTAAAGTGGCTGGCAGGATGCCACCTAAAAACTAACTACCCAAGGTAATACAGCTTGTGCTCTGGTGTTCATTCATTGTTTTAAAGATGAAAGGCTTTGTCTTGTGCAACTTCCCGTGAGTGGTTCGGAAATACCAGGTAAGCTACTTAAATTAGGCTAATAAGGGAATGTATCCACCTTTCATGCTGGTCCTTCTGCACTGAATGTTGAGCGTTCTAGTCCAGGGAAGAAAAGTGTTGAAAAGAAGAGCTCTTTGAGCACAAGGAAGGGCAACCAAGGAGGGAGAACTAAGTACCGAGCACTACTGCCACCAGACAGAGGCTTCAGAGGCTTTGAGTATGTTGTTCTGCAGGAATGTTAGCAGAAGTTAAAATAGAAACCCAGTTTGGTCTTGGAAAATGACTGTATCCAGAAAGATAGCATCTGGTTTAGGTGAAGCTTTTTGTAATTCCAGCTACACAACCTATTGACATAAGGTAATGCGATCTCTGTTCTATCAATTGCCCTCTGAGCACAGAGATGTTCTGAGATACTGGTTTTGTTAATTGCTTTCATCCAACTGGACTTTCAGCTGGAAATAGTTTTTAATTCTGGGCTGAAAACTGATTTGGCTTGCACTAGTTTTAAAGAAAGTAGTGTTAACTCTTTTCTTCCCCCCCCTTATCTTCCTACCTAGCACATACCAGAAGACAGCCTACACGATGGTGTACATTTCTAACATATTGCTAGTCAGTTTAGGACATTGACTCCTCTTCATATTTTAATTTATTACTGTCTCACTACTCCACTGAGTTTCTGATCCACAAAGCAGAGCAATTTTGTCTGCTAGTCCAGGGCATTGACTGGCATCTGTGCTTAAATGGTGGAAGATGGCTTTAAACCATCAGTTGACAGTGCCTGCACTATGGCAAAGCCAAGTGGCAAGCAGAAATGTCACAATGCTGACTTTGCTGTGGGAAGAGTAGTCTCTCTCGGGGGTGCACAACTGCTGGAGCGCAAACATCTTCAATCACAGCAACCAGCTTGCTGGACTCTTTTGTCAATAGCTCAACACAAGTACTAACATCTCAGCGTCAGTGCCCGCTCAGCACGAGATCTATAGGAAAGTGACAAACAGCATCCTAAACAGAGGAAAAAATCAGGGCCTGTATCAAGCAAAAAGTGGCTATTAAGTCACAACAGTAATATTTTCTTCCTCTTTATCTGTTCCTACACCAAGAAAAAAAAATATATTCTATGCTATACTCATTAACAAGTTATATTGTACTTCAGGCTGGCAGCCCTCTATGTTCACATATAACATCAGCCTTGGTTTAAGAAATATTTGTGTTCTATACAGACACCATTTACTTTGTCAGTACCTCCTTAGAACACTTGCAAATGGCTTTCTACTGTTCTTGTAAAAGTATAAATGCTTTTTTTTTTTTTTTATCCTATTCAGAGAGCTCTTTGTTAGTCTTTCATACAGCTCTGGCAGTGGGGGACAACATCAGAATAATCTCAAACAACAGACTCAGTACAGTGCCTTATTCATCTGAAAATATGCTTTAATTTACTAAAATGAGAGATGAGAAATATCAGAAAGACATTGCAGAAAGCCAAGCAAACTTTCTTGCAAGCCTGAATGGGTAATATTCAGTAAGTCTCACAGTGTATGCAGGTGACTCATTCAATGATTAATCACGCCTATATTCAATGTTATGAAGCCCTTTCCCCCCATGGTTTTGAAACGAATTGGCACGACCCTGGCATACCCGGCTCTTTTTTTTTTTTTTTTAGGCAGTGTCACACAATGGTTTCATTTATAGACGAAGGGCCAAACCTGCAGCTGGCGGAGTGCCACCAGAGCCAGGCGTCCATCCGCACCTCTGTTTTCTGGGCAAACGCTTCCCTCTGCCGGCAGAAAAACGAACGAGCCACACAATAAAACACTTCCAGATGATCTTTGAGGAGTTTTTAATATTTGATTTTAGAATAGTAAATGTAATTAATATTAATAAAATGCAAATAATTACTTGTATTTTCCAATAGCAGAAAAAAATGGTATTTTAGTTTTTCCTACCTACACAAAAGGATTGGGCAGCACCTGTGCTTTTCAGCCAGATACCGGACTGTGTGCTTTGGAGACCTGGGAAACTGCACTGAGGCTCTGCTTTCTTTGGGTTGTCTGAATTATTATAATTATAATTATATAATTAGAATGGTTTGGGTTGGAAGGGACCTCAAAGATCACCCAGTTCCAACCCCCTGCCATGGGCAGGGACACCTCCCACCAGACCAGGCTGCCCAAAGCCCCATCCAGCCTGGCCTTGAACACCTCCAGGGATGGGGCATCCACAGCTTCTCTGGGCAGCCTGTGCCAGGGCCTCACCGCCCTCAAAGTTCAAAGTAATATCAAAGTTCAGTAACTGTGACACTTTCGTTCTCAGACACTCATGCTTTCTGAGAAACATTTAGAAGATCTGTAAGCCAGTGTGTTCTAATATGTTAATTATATCGGTAATAGAACTTTTCCACGTCCATGTCAAGACCTACTGAGCTATATGCTGTACGAATAGTACATTGATTTTCTGGGCATAAAAAAGAATATATGGCTTGTTGTGTTATTGTTGAAATAACAACGGAGAAATGTTAAAAATAGGGAACTGCTATTGAAACTGGCAGGCAGAAGAAGCAGAGGTCTTCAGAGCTGCTAGACGGAGGTCTTTCCCTTCCACCTGAACAAGCCAAAGAAACACAACTTAAAACACAGGCCAGACCGTTTGTGTCCTTTACTGTGCACAAGGAAAGAAACAGAGAAACAGAAAAGGAAAATGTAGCAAAATGTTTTATGGGGCTCCTGATGAGGGAGGGACATCGCCGCAGAGCAGGCTGCTTTCAGGGATCTGGCAGCTGCCAGAGGCACTCGTGGTGAAGGGCGAGGTGAGAGACCAAGGCGCTCAGGGCTTCGGTACTGACCTGATCTCCTCACACTGCCCTAGTGATTTAAAAAATAAAAGCAAAGAAGGTGATTAATAAAGGAGAGCTAAGAGGAGAGAAAAGCAACGGTCTGGTTAGGCATATACAGCTCGGACCAACTCACTAACTTAAACAGGGTATGAAAACGGGCAGCATTTCTTCCATCATGAGGGCAGGAATGAGCAGCACCGAACCAACCGACGCCGCCCCTGCTCGGAAAACGGGCAGCCCTCCCTCCCTCCGCGCCGCGCCAACGGCCGCCAACGGCCGCCAACGGCCGCCCGCCCGCCATCGCGTCATCGCGGCGCGCCGCGGAGCGCTGCCGGCCGGAGCCATGTCGCCGCCGCTCTTCAGCCTGCCCGAGGCGCGGATCCGCTTCACCGTGAGCGCCGCGGGAGCCGGCCGGCACCGGGGGGACGGGACGGGACGGGACCGGGGGTCGGGGGCCGCTGCCATCTTGGGATGGGCCGTGCTGAGGGGGGCGCTGCGGGGGGGCCGCGCCTGGCTCTGGAGAGGGCCCGGCTGGGCACCTGAGGTCCTGCGGGCACGACCCTACACATAACCCGCCTTGAAAAGCGGGGCTGGGGCTTGCACCGAATCCCAAACCACGCAAATTCTCCTGCTGAGAGGGTGAGGTTGTGGGGGGCTTGTGAGTGTTGGAGGTACAGCAGCGGGCACAACACAGCGCGCCCCTTTGTGCTTCGCTGACACCGTTCAGCCCATAGTTAGCTCTGGTTTGAGGCGTGATCTGCTACCTCACATGACTAATTTGCTAGATATTTATTGTTATTTATCCTACTCTTTCCAAAGGCTCCTTTGTAAATCGATACGTGGTGTGCATTTACATGTAAATCAATACATGGTGTGCAATACACGGTACCTTTGCACTTCTGACCACCATCAGGTGGCAGAAAAAAAAAAAAAAGTGGTCTGGCAGAAACAATCTTGGTAACATTATAGTTTTGTTCTGCTTTTGTAACTTTTGTCTGTTTACACTTTGATAGTCTTCCACCAGAGAGGCCCTGCATAACAAAACTATCAAACCGTTGCTGAACGCATTTAACCAGATTCCTGGGAGGTAAGTGGCTGCCACTTGCTTTAAAAGGTTCCCATTTTCAGATCATTTTTATGTGTTCCTAATAATAATGTTATTAACTGATGTGGGATGTTTGTGTTTGCAGTGAAAACGAAAAGAAGTGTACCTTGGATCAAGCTTTTAGAGTTATTGTAGAAGAAGAAATAGTAAGTACTTCAAACTGCTACAGCATATCTCTTGATATAAATCCAACTTTAATCCACTAGTTAGGATACTAATTTAACAGCAGCTTACTGCAGTATTGGGAAATACTGTTTATTAAAAAAACATGAATTATATGAAAGTTATGTAATTAATACGGGTGATTATAGGAGTGTGGTAGGTAGGACAGAATGGCAGTGTTTGGCAGATACCAGCCTATACTGAGAGGTGTTGGTTGACTTGGCCTTTTTCATCAGCTCTTTCTAATGTTTATGTAGGTCTGCTTAGTCTGAAAATTCGAGTTCATAAATATGGATTATTCTGCGTTATACTTCGAGCGAGAGTGGGGTGGAGTGGGATATTTGTTACTAGCACGTAACAAAGCTGCCTGGCAGTAAACAAAAGGAATCAGGTGTTTTTGTTGGTATTACTTGAATGTAGGCAGAATGCAGGGTAGTTATATTTAGAGGTAAATGATGCAGTCTGCAGAGTAAATATTGTAGGGTCTTCAACAGCCAGAACTGGTCAAGAAATGTTGCTCGTTCAGTAAATCTGTTTACAGTTAACTGACGGGCCTGATGTAACAGATTGAAATTTCAATGTCAATATCTGTTATACCCCTGCTTGGAAACAAGAATTTCAGTTTCATTAAATGTATTGAAGTCAGAATAAAGAAGTTTAAAACTGTTCTTTTTGCTTAGATAAATAAAGCTCCATGTGAAAATCTCCTGGCAATTATTTCTCTTGCTATTAATGGAGTCACAGAAGGTGAGCATCTTTTTCTCAAATCTGTTGGCAGTTTGGGGGGCTGTAAGGTTGTTTCAGATTTTAATACCTTGATTTTTGTAAGTTGTATTCAGCAGTTGGCTTTGATAAAATGTGGTCTTTAGGCTAGTGGTTAACTGTTTCATGAGAGGAGTGACATAAGAATTAAATTCAGTTACCTGTGTGACCTTTGTGTTGGAATCTTTTTTTGAGTTCTACTGAATGTCTCTGCACATCTCCCACATACTGACCTGTCAGTACACAGGTGTTTTTTAGGTACTTGGATCTGTTTTGATAACTGTCCCCTGTGTCAGAAATCATTGTGCTAATCTGTTCTGAAGAGCCTTTCACATGCTTCCGCTTGTTTACTTGTTCGTATTACCTATCAAATACTCATTTGTTTTATTAAGTATAGTTCAATTACATACATGTCTTATCAACTGTAGAATAACATGACCTATGATTATGGTGAATGCAGATGTTAGCAAGGTACAGAGTGTGGATATACATGCTTGAGGAAAAGACTCTCAGACTTCTTATGTGTATGCAGTAGAACTGTGGATTTAGAAGTCTGAAGGAGTTTGTGAGATGTAAAACTAACTGTTTGAGTCTTCTGAGATTTTTAAAACAGTTCTTGTTTAGTATTTTCTATACATTAATACAAAGCTCTCATCTGCATGTGTACATGTATACAAAAATAGCTTCAGTGGGACTTTGTACTTTAGCCAAAGCTTTTTGTTAGGCTTTGTAGGAACCCAGGAAAACTTTTTGCTTTCTTGGGAACCTGTCCATCAAATGCCATGCATCTTACTGCATTTCAGTTCAAATTTGCTGAACAAAATACTTGCTGTTCTTCATAGGTATCTGCACTGCATCAACCCCTTTTGTGCTCCTGGGAGATGTTCTGGATTGCTTGCCTTTGGATCAGTGTGACAAAATTTTCACTTTTGTGGAGAAGAATGTTGCTACATGGAAATCAGTAAGTATTTTTCCAAAATGTATGTTATGCCAAAGCTTTTGTCTACTGAAATATTTTTTATAAACAGATTTTAATTGTCTTTGTATCCGTCTGTGTTAGAGTTGTAGCATTAAGCTTGTTGTGTTTCGATGCTTAAAAGTGTCAGGGCAGCAGAGGACAGAAAATTAATACTAAAAGATTATAATTTTGGTTGTTCTATTTCTAACTACGTTCTCTTCCATCTACAGTGTGCAACACATTTAGACAGTGGAAATTTATCTTCAGATACACAATTTCTATGAAAGCCGCCTCTCTTGCCTCTGCTTCCTAAGAGCAGCAGGAGATTCCCCCTCTCCAGTCTGCAGGAGAGGAGGCCTTATAGATGTTGTGGTTTAACCTGGCAGGCAGCTCTGAGCCACACAGCCATTCACTCAACCTCCCCCCTCAGTGGGATGGGAGAGAGAATCGGGAGAAAAAGAAGTGAAAGCTTGTGTGTTGAGATAAAGACAGTTTAATAGGACAGAGAAGAAAGAGCAATAACGGTAATAGAAATAATAATGTGTACAAAGCAAGTGATGCACAATGCAGTTGCTCACCACCTATCTGGCTGGTGCCCAGCCCATCCCCAAGCACACCATATCCCACACATCCCCCCCACCCCATCCAGCCACCCCATATTCATTGTTCAGCATGATGCCACACGGTGTGGGACATCCCTTTGGCCAGTTTGGGTCAGCTGTCCTGGTTCTGTCCCCTCCCAGCTCCTCGTGCACCCCCAGCCTCCTTGCTGGCAGGGTGCTGTGAGGAGCTGAAAAGTCCTTGGCTTTTTAATTACTGCTCTGCAGCAGTTAAAACATCAGTGTGCTCACCAACATTATTCTCATCCTAAATCCAAAACACGGCACCATACCAGCTACTGGGAGGAGAATTAACTCTGTCCTGGCCAAAACCAGGACACTAGATCCTTTCCTTAAGGGAGCAATGGTGACTAAAGTGGTGGTGGATACATTGCCCTAAAATATGCTCTTGAACAAACTGTGCTGAGGCCTGCGTGAGGGTTCTGTGTTCTTGCGGTGCGGTGGTGCCGTGGCAGTAGAAGAGCTGCTGTGACAGGCTGCTTGAGCTCTTTGTGTTGCGGGCACTGTTCATTGAAGAGGGAATTCAGGGTGTCAGGCAGAAGTCCTAACCTGCCTGCATTTTTGTTCCAAGATCGTAAGAAATCTTGGTTTTCAATATCCTTGATTTGTTCTTTGGCAGTACTGCCAGGACCATAAATGTCAGCAGCTCCATAGATAATACCTGAAGAGCGTTCCAGTTTGTTGTAGCATTTTCCTAGCCTGGATTCCTTGACCTCTTCCCGTAGACATTCGGGCTGTTCTATTTGAGATAACGTAGTCTTCCCTGGTAAATTCACAAATTGCTCTTTATCATTAATTCAAGCATCTCTCATTTTCTTACTGCCAAACTGCTATTACTGTGAATGCTCAAAATCTTTTGTGTGTTGCTCTTTATATATGTATAGAAATAATGCATGGAAGAATGAGGGAAATGAGTGTGAAACATAGTGTGGTCCAGGAAAAACAAGGAGGATCCTACCCATGCATTTTATTGTTATGTGTGGAGATTTTTAGTGGTTTGTTTGGGGTTTTTGTTTTTCCTTTTTTTTTGAGGGGGGGAAACTGGATTTAAGTGTTGTGGTTTATGCTTTCTTGAAATCTGTGGTATTGTTTGTTTTATGTTGGCCTTTTGTGAAAACAGTTTCTTATTTAAGGGAAAACTGAAATTTAGAGTTAAGAGTAGGAATAACTTAAACTTGCTCATGCCTTGTGATTTAATTAAAAATGCTCAAAAACATTTTTGCTGTCTCTTAATGATCTAAATACTTTTACTCTATTTCAGAATACGTTTTATTCTGCAGGGAAAAATTACTTGCTACGAATGTGCAATGGTGAGTTCTAGTTTTTCACAGGTTGTGGTGGGGAATTAAGGAACAGCAGATTAAAGTGAGTTTAATAATTTGATTTACAACCAGATGTGTTCAATAAGTAAAAAAAGGCAGGTCACTCATCTTAGTGCATGTTCATGAGTCTTGCAGATTAATGTAAAAGTTATTCTGACCTTAGGGAAATCTCCTCTTCATCAGTGGAAGTACTTAAAGAAGAACATCTGAGAAGTATTTATTTCTCAGCAATGATGTGGCCCCAGTCAGAGGCAGTATTTAAGTCGGATTTGTTTGAACTAATATTTTCTTGCCAATGTAGGAATTCAGAGAATAAATAGAATACGTTTGGGAAAACTGTGGCTGATCTGAGGAAGTTACTAGCATTTAAATTTACAAATCTTAGCTTCTCTTCGTGGGTTATGTAGGATGTGATTAGCAAGTCTTAAAGTCTAGCGTGTGAGAAATTGAAAGAGGGACAAATACTAATATTCTTTACTTTTTGCAATATTTAGATCTTCTAAGAAGATTATCAAAGTCACAAAACACAGTCTTCTGTGGAAGAATTCAGCTGTTCTTGGCTAGGTTATTTCCACTTTCTGAAAAGTCAGGTAAGATTTTTCCATTTCATCACACCTAACACATGGCAAAGACTAAATATGTTGAATGTTTTAAGCTTCCGAAGGTTGCAGATGAAATCCAGTTGGAGAAAATCACTTTGTATCTTATTTCTTGTCTCTGTTGTTAATGTTGTAGCTGGCTTTAATTTATTGTGATTTCAAGCACAGGTTTTGAATGCTGTTTCTGAGAATTTAATAGCAGTGTCTCATAAGCAACCAAGAGAATGAACAGACTTAAGAACTTCACAGCTTTTGAGACTGACCTTCTGTTTTCTGCAGGACTTAACTTGCAGAGTCAGTTTAACCTGGAAAATGTCACTGTTTTCAATACCAATGAACATGAGAGCACGTTAGGACAGAAGGTGAGACTTCCTGTGCCATTTTTCACTCATTCTGCAGAAAACAATTCTGTAAACACCTAAGATTGTTTGTACAGAAATGGGCTACTGTGCAGAATTCTACGTTCAGAACTGTATGTTCATAATTTGGTTGTCCCTCTTCCACACCAACCTGCTGATTCTGGAAATGGGCAAGTTATTTGGTACAGTAAACTGTGTAGGTTTGGGAGGTGGGGGGGAGATCTTGATTTGACTGTGAGAGATGAGAACCATCACTAACTGTAAAAAGTTTTCTCTACGGTCTACAGAGAATAGAGCTTTCCCTATGATTTTTTCTTTTCTCCAACATAAGTCAGGCTACTGCTGTAAAGTGTATTATGGTGTTAAGATAGGGACTTGTGCATTTTACTGGAGGTCTGTTAAATTACCAGCCTAAGCTTTCTCATCTAGAGTGCAATGAAAGGTATAAAACTACAGAACACCATGAAAAACGTATACAAATTACAGTGGCACTTATATGAGCTCTTTATTATTTTATTCCTATTAGCACTCAGAGGAAAGAGATGAAGGAATGGAGGTAGAAGAAGGTGAAATGGGAGATGATGAAGCCCCAACAGGCTGGTGAGCTTATAACAAGTCTAAACATTGAAACATGATTTTATAAAGTGAAAGGAAAGAACAGTTTGGAAAATAACCTTAAATGTTGTGCTCAGAATTCTTCTCATTTCTTGCCCCCTTGAGACTAGATAGTTGTTTTTTTTAATGGAAGCAGTTTTTTTTAAATGGAAGTTGCCTAGAAGTGTAAAGAAGTCTACACATTATTTGAAAAAGTTACGTACCCTGGCTGAAAACCACTGGTATTCTTTCACAGTTCTCCCAAGTATCTTGACAAAACTTGTTCTGGTAAAACGTGTTCAGAGATAATGAGCACATGCTGTATGTGCTTTTAGGAAAAAAGACTGTTTAGGAAAAAACAGTCCTTTTTTAGGAAAAAGACTCCATTCCCCAGGCAGTGTAAAACTCCTAGATCCCTTTTGCTTCACCGTTTGTGTTTTTATGCTGGAAAAACAGTAGGCTGGATGGAAGACTCTTTTAGGGACAAGTTTTGAATGATAGACTTTTCCATAAGGGCTCACTGTTGACTTTATTGCACCTTTCTGAGTGGACTTGAATTTAATATAGTGCTTTCAGTATGGGTTTTCTTAACCATATGTTTTTTTTGCAGTTCCATTCCAATAGATTATAACCTGTATAGAAAATTCTGGTCACTTCAAGATTACTTTAGAAATCCTGTGCAGTGCTATGAGAAGGTCTCATGGAAAACTTTTCTTAAGGTAATCTCAGTTCATGTGTTCAACAATTCATCCTAAGTAAAAACTAAGAAAAAAATTTACATGAGTAAAAGAGTGACTGAGCAAGAATAGAACAGTTCAGCTGTTAGTGCTATTGAAAATGAGGAACATATGAGGAAGTGCATTTTGCTGGTTTCTAAAGTGAGCCTTCGACAGTAAACAGTATATTAAGATGCGCTGTAAATCCTCTGATAAAACTTGAGTAAGTCAATTACAGAAACACTTCGTATGTTTCAGTAATGTCAGAAGTACCTTTTTCGTGATTTATTAGTTGCAACAAGCAGAACTTTTAAAATAGTTCTACCTAATCCCAGGTCTTTCTTTTGAATATTGTTTATTTTTGAATATTAATCCCACTAGAATCCTAAAACTGATAGGATTCTACTGAAACAGATCACTTTATAGTAGCAATGACTTGAACCAGCTGTAGACTTCAGCCACCTGTTTCAATTTTACTTACTTTGAATGTTGAGGATGATTTACTGCAAAGCTACCCATTTCTTCACACTTGGTCATTCAGTTTCTACTTAACAGTAAGAAGCCCACTTCTTTTCCACTTTTTTTTTTTAAATCTTTGTAATGTAGAAATTGAGGTAACATCTGTACAGACATCCTAATATAGATCTGGTTAATGAGGTCTATGTTCTCAGTTCAAAAAAAAAAAGGATTATAATAATAAAACATGGCTGAGAGAATGAAGGTCAGGTTGAAAATCTTCAGATGATTTTTTTTGACAGATTTTCTTCATTACAGTTTTAAGGCTAAGTTGATTTTAAGAACACCACTGCAAACTTAACTCACCTATATAACTTTGTATGTGTTCTGAACAAACTTCATGATGTTTGAATGTAAGCACTATCATCATACATACCTTTTTTCATCATAACATGTAAACAAGAAAGCGATTGCGCATCCATCACAACTCATAGCATTTTGTCCTTAGTAGGTTTAAATGCTCCAAATGATCGGATATTCTGAAATGATAAATAATGCTTTGACTGTCATAGGTGATGTTCAGAGATTCCGTGTGTGCACTGTGGCAAATAGGTGTTATTTTGACTGGCTGATATCACCTATAAATGATTTTACTTGCTTGGTACTAAATCTGTTATAGTTCTCTAATTAAATACAAGCTTTCTTAGTTTGTTTTTTTTTCATGTGGTAAATAACTTTGTTTTATAGTACTCAGAAGAAGTTTTGGCTGTTTTCAAAAGTTACAAATTGGATGATACTCAGGCTTCCCGAAAAAAGCTGGAAGAACTAAAAACAGGCGGAGAACACGTATATTTTGCAAAGTTCCTAACTAGTGAAAAGGTACGTGATCTCTTTGCTCAGAATCAGAGTAGCTGAGGTTGGAAGGAACATGTGGAGATAATCTCGTTCACCCTCCCTGCTCTCAGCTCGAGCAGGTTTTGATCTGCACCACGTCCAGTTGGGTTTGGAATGTCTCCCCCAGTTTCTCCAACAATCCCATTGCATTGACTGCTGCATTAAGATAAATTTCTTCTGTTCTTACATTTTATTCCTTCTCTGTGGATTCTGTCTGTTTAGTTGATGATTCAGGGACTACTATTTCTGGAATAGTCTGCAGTAAAGCTGTTATTTATTTATTTCACTCGATAGGTTTTGTTTGTTTGTTTGTTTTCATTTTAAAAAGGGAAATTAAAGTAAATATTTACTGAGCTGCTTTTTTATTGTCTTTACAATTACGCTTTCAAAACTTGGCTGATGTGTTAACCATATTTCCTGTTTCTTAACAGTCTTGTTTAAAATTGCTTTGAAAAAGCTATTGAGCGTTTTGAACTCTGTTAAGAGTTAACTAAGGAATGAAACGCTATTGAATTGAATCCTAACGCTTTTGTCTTCATTTGGGAATAACTTGTAACTTTAACTTTTACAAGCAAGCTTAGTAGATGACAAAGCAAGTCACAATGCAAAATAAGTTTTCTCTTTCTGGGATTGGGAAAGGGGAGGGGAGGAAGAGGCAGGCTCATAAGCCTTTGACTTGTGTGTCAAGAATTTTAAAATAATATAGAATTGGTTGCTTAATAAACACATAAGTGAAAGGTCTTTTTTTTTTTTTTTAAACAATCTTCAGTGTTCTCTTTGTATGAGCTATCATGTTGCAGTGTGGGGGGTGTGAACCAAGCAGTGTACCAGTGTACAAATGTTGATGAGGGTAAACCCTTTTGTGATAGCCAAACCCTTGTGTAGCCAGTAGTTCACATGAAAAGATAGCAAGCTGTTCTTAAGTTACAGAAAAATTTGAATATTTGTTTTTCCAAATTCTTGTTCATTTCAATGTGAACAATTCTTTTTGTGAAATCCAGCAGTATAAAATTCAGTAAACAAAAACTTAGAAATATGATTTTATAATGACTCGCCATCATCTTCTTGTAAAAAAAAAAAAAAAAAAGTCCTCATCTGGTTTATCTGAAAATATTTGTTGATATTTTTTCAGTTATGTGTTTAGTGTCTTTAAAATCTGTGTAATTCTTTTGTTTTTGTCTAGTTGATGGATTTACAGCTGAGTGACAGTAACTTTCGCCGTCACATCTTGTTGCAGTATCTAATACTATTTCAGTATCTGAAGGGACAGGTCAAATTTAAAAGGTAATATGGATTGAGTTAAACTGAAACATTTTAAAAGCACTTACATCTACTCATTCTAAGGTTCTTGTGAATCTTGTGGAGCCCTGGACTGGTAAATATAAGAGGTGGATTAAATTATTTTACGGCAGTAAAGGGGAGGTCTCATTCCTACCTTTCTGTGTTCCTCTTGGTGTGATTCTCTGCTTCCCCTTGCAGGGACTCTAGTGTTTGTTAGTCTCTTTCAAGTTTGTGCAGTTTTCTAGGGTAGCAAAACCACATCTACTCATCTTTGCAGAGTTAGTTTTCTGTCAGATTAGTGAGTTGGGTGGGATTTCAGAGAAGCAGAGACCTCTAGAGCTTGCTTAAAGTGGGTGCCAGCCATGAGAGGGAAGGAGTGCCTCTCTTTAATAGCAGCAGACCGTTAGGTAGTGCAGGATACCTATAGATTCAAAATAATGGCATATATATCATCAACTCTGCCATCCACGTGCAGCATTGTTTGCTGATTTGTTTCTTTCTAAAGCTCTGCAGAATTCTGTCTAAAAAAGCAAGAAATAACAAGGGTGACTATTACTTTTATAAACTGATGGGACAGAACAAAGCCCTGTCTTTTCCTACTCAGTACTCCAGTGTAACATTGAAGAAAAATGTTCCTGTTTGTTCTTTTCCTGTGCCATTAACCATATGGGCACATAAAGATTAACATTTAAGGCAGCTGTCTTTCACCTGTAATATACTGCCTTTTGCAAACAGATCTCAGAGAACTTTGCAAACTAGATTAGTTTTATTATCCTCATTCTATAATTTATTTACCAAGGTGAGCCAGTGGCAGAGAAGGACTAGAATTCAGGTATCCTGAATTGCACTTCAGCCGTGTAGAGGTGATAGTTGATCATTTCAGTGACAGTTCATTCAGCAGTTCATTAAAAGCACTCATTTATCAGTGGTCAAGGATGCTGTAATATATATATGGCATGGTATAACACTAATTTGTTCACAAAAGAATTCTGGTCTCTTCTTGGAAATGAAATGAGCCACATCCTAAGTATTGTATTTATTTCTGCTTTTTACTTTATCACTTCTACTTACTAATTGCATTATAATTCTAGGTTATGCTATATAGAACTCATGTTTTAAGGTACTCAAGATCTGTGTCTATATAATGGCAGTAGATTAATTCTTTCTTTTACTATGTTTTGTCTACAGTAGTGCTTTAGCTGAGGTTAGGAGTGGATCTTTTGAAGTCTGTTTTTTTTGCCCACTTGCTGTGCTTTGGGTCCACATAAAGATCTGTTCTTGAATCACACAAACAAACTTTCTACTCAGTGAAGGTAAACCTGAAAGCATATTCCACAAACACATCAAATTAACTCCACAAACCAAAAAGTGTTCAGTCCATGGGACCAGATCAGAGCATATTCAGAGTTCCTTCTTCAACTCCCCTCCAACACCTCTCAGGAAGCACAGAAAGCATGTAATGGAAAGAGTGTGTCCTCAGCGCTATTTCAATGTGTAGTCAACTCTTCACATTGAAAAAAAAAAAGTTGATATAATGATTTTTCTTTTTCGATTCCAGTTCAAACTATGTTCTAACAGATGAACAATCTCTTTGGATTGAAGATACTACAAAGGCAGTTTACCAGGTTGGTACCATAGAGACTTACATAAAAATTACATAGAAAAAGTAGTTACCTCATCTAATAGTGTATTAACCACCTTTGAAGCAATAACAGCCATTTTCTTTGTTTTTTCCTAAATATTCTGCTAAGTATAATGTTAAAAGTTCTCTCTTTTTTTTTTTTTCCTCCCAATCATAGCTTCTTTCAGAAAATCCGCCAGATGGAGAAAGATTCTCAAAAATGGTAGAGGTAAGTACTGGTGCACATCTGAACCAAAGTCTTTCTAGAGTGTCTAAGGAGTAAAAAGGCCATATCAGTATAAACCATCTCTTAGAACATAAACATAACGTCTGAGAGACCTTTTATCTCATCTCAGTAAGAGAGATCTCATAATATCTTTTTATTTTTTGCCACATTTTCCCACGTTTTTGTTAATGTGCTTTTCTTCTTCCTACTGGGGAGAAATGGAAATGGTCATACATGTGCATGTATACATACATGAGATGCTGATCATTTAAAACTATATATATCTTTGCAGAAAGGAGTACTATGCCCAGAGACATGGGAATAAGACACAAATGGAATTTAACCTTTTTTCAATCTTCCTGCTTTCTGTTTTTAATTTTCCTTTGGCTGTATCTCTTTCTTTGCTCAGAGAAGGAGAAAGAAAGCCTTTCCCATAGTCATTGGAGAGAGGAGGTGCGCTATTTTTGGATAAACTAAACCAACTGCATAAGATTATACTGCTGAACTTCAAATTTGTGGCTGAAATATGCTAAAACCAAGTTTTCTCCTTAGTTACAAAAGCTTAATTAATATCTGTGGGGCCAACTTTTAAGGTAATTATGACTGTGATAATGTGGAATGTTATGTTTCTGCAGCATATATTAAATACTGAAGAAAACTGGAACTCATGGAAAAATGAGGGCTGCCCAAGCTTTGTGAAAGAAAGGTATCTCTTTCGAAGTAGAAATTTGTCATTTATTTGAAATGATGGCTCAGCTTCTGAATATGTACCCCCAGTGTATATAAACTTAATGATTCGCACAGCCTTGACATTTGTGTAGTTGGATGTCCCTTCCATGTGTGTAGAATGCTCTTAAATTTCTGCCAAAAGTTTTAAGGCTTCATTATGCTGATGAAGAGGTGGTGATGCGTCTCTGGGTCTCAGGAGAGCATTCCTTATTGTCTCATTGGCAGCATTTTGTTCTCTTAATACGAAGGATCCAGTGGCTGGGGATCACGTTGTCTCCCTTCCTGCCTTTGGCAGACGCTATGATGAAGAATTTAGTGCCTGACTTTGCTACATACCAGTATGGATTGCCTCTTAAGGCAATTCCTTTGGCATTATGGCTTTAATGGGGTAGCAAACCTGGAATTATTATTGTTTGCCACTTGGTGGCGATCACTTACCTGAAAGGAAAATACAGTTAGGTGGCTATTGCCGTCAAAAGATTTCCTGCGTAATTAGTTACTAACTAGTGGCAAACTTGAATTGAGATTTCATACGTGTGCTTGACTATTTTGAGGTGGTGACCAAACGTTCCTCTTCTTGTTCATTCTCTCCACTGGCCACAGCCCTTAGTGGTAAGGAGCAGACGGGTCATTACCTTTTCACTAATTCTTTTATGCAGAGATCAGGTGGAGCCATCTTTTCCTGGCTTCAGCAATCTGCAGAAAAGGGAGGGGGGTGGTAACAAGAGAGAAATAACTATTGGAAAAGAAAATGTAAAATTATTAAATCTGACTTTCATAAATGTTCTGTCTCCTTCTTTAGATCTCAGCCAGAGTTTCAGCTTGGGTAGGTCTTACCCTTACCTCAGTGATGTGGGATCTCCATTCTCTGATCCCATGAAATCAGGTGCAGCTGGGGAAGGAGAGCTTGCAATCGTAGTGCAGATGATCCCAGCAGCAGGGTAGATCACACTTAGTATGTGCTGCTGGAATAAATGTGATTTGCTTCTTTTTCTATACTGGAACTCTGATAAAACTTTAAATTTGTGAGTGAACTGATTTTGGTGTCTGGCAAATCCCTTTCCTTATCTCTGCTTTATGTTCTCTGTCTTCTTCCCCCTTCTTTCCACCCTGGGAATCCCAGTCTTTGTGAATACCTTCACTGTGATTTAACTCAAAGCCTGAAATGAAATGTCTTGGTTTTGTTATCTTAAATATTACTGGTTTGATATTAAAGAGCTTTTTTTTTTTTTTTTTTTCATTTAGGCCTCCTGATTCTAAGCCAATGAGGCCTGCGAGAAAGAGGCCAGCTCCTGAGGATTTCTTAGGAAAAGGACCAAACAAAAAAATCCTTATGGGGAAGTACGTTTTTTGGTTTGCTTTGGTTTTGTTTTGGTTTGGTTTTTGTTGTTGTTGCTTTTCTTTTCCTTCAGAGGGTTTCTGTGGTGGTGGTTACTGTGGTGGTGGTGATGGTTTTTTTTGTTTTGTTTTTTCTTTATCTTTGTTTGCCACTGATTGTTTTTCCTAGTGAGTGCTTTTCAAACTTCCTCACTTTGGAAATGCCAAGAAAGAATAGCCAGGGAACATGCCAGTTGGTTTAAAACTTGCAGTAGGCTTGTCCTTAGTCATCTCTTGAAGATCCCTTATAAATAGTCCATAAGTCATAGGCTGCAAATCAGTGTTTTTATACTTGTTGGACCAGTTTTCATCCTATTGTTTTCCTTATTTTTGCTTAAAATGTATCTATGCCATGGATTTTAAAATAACACCTACTGATATTTTATCCGTGGGGCTAAGTAACTTGCATAATACTTCCATTGGAGAGAATATATCAAGAAGAATTCAAGTGCTATGTTTTTCCACTTTATTACCAGGAGAAATGATAGTCTTTTTCTTGTAACTGTTCACCCAACCTAGGTGTGGAAATTTTGATCTCCTCTTGAGCCTCAAGATGTTGAACTGAGTTACTAAACACTGAGTGTTCAGTGTCCCTTCTGAAAAAGAAAACGATAAATTATTTCATTTATCAAAACAAAATGTCCTGTCCACAGATCAGCCGGAGACTATAGTAGAAGTTTAGAATGTCGTTTTCCTTATTTGCAACATCAGATAAGGTTTATGTCACTTCTGGTAATTCCTGACATGTTTGTATCCCAAAATTTGTATGACAGGCTTTATTATAAAGGCTTTGGGAAGAGAATTTGTGTAGCACTGTTTCGTGTCTGGCTTTGGGGAATGATGGAACATGGAATGACAGAATGAAGGAGTTCAGTATGTGTTTATGCTCCTCTTTTTCAGTGAGGAACTGACCCGCCTTTGGAACTTATGTCCTGACAACATGGAAGCCTGTAAATCTGAGAGTAGGTAGGTAAGAAATAGTACATCATTGTCTAAAGCTAACTTCCAACACTCTGATTTATGCAAAATTACAGTTATTACGAAGTTGGATAAGGAAAGTGTTTAAGATGATCGTATATAACGTTCCATTTCACCGTGTGTCTGGAGAGAAGCTGATTATATGCATCTCTGTCTTGAAATCTTCTTACAGTTTTCTTTGCTATTGTTTACTCTCATTTAATAGAGGGTGATTGTAGAATTAGGTAGTTTATGTAGTAAAGGAGCATTGCCGAGTCTGTTTCTAATGAAGTTAGCAAGCTATTTAGCCGTGATTTTCAGGTAAGCGTGTGCTTTGGACAATACTAGATAAGATCAAATTGGCTACTGTGCATTGTTTCGTTGCGCACCAGATCTACTAGTAGTGCAGATGTAGAAAAATGCAATTATTGGTTATCCCTTCTGCCTGCACAATTGCAGGAAATACTGAAAACATACTTTGCTACATGACTGTCTTCTCGTTAAAGATAGCACGTAATTCCCTTTTGTGCTGATGTGATACCTCCTGTGGAAATTTGGAAAAGGAATTGGATGGTTCTCAAAGAGGGCTTTGCTGGTGGGGGCTGGATGCCTGGGGAGAGGTGCTACCTGGCAGGTGTCCTGAACAGAGGAATTTAATTTCCAAAGGTTGAGAGCTCTGCTGAGGAAGTGCCTTCCTTTCTTGTGAGGATGACATACGGAGGAAGGCCTTTACTAGACCAAAGGCTAAAGGAATCATGTGGTGGTTTTACTCAGGTGGGTGGCCGAGCTCCACCACAACCGCTCTCTCACTCCCCCTACTCAAAGAGGAACGGGGAGAAAATACGATGAAAAGGGCTCAAGGGTTGAGATAAGGACGAGGAGATCACACAGTAATTATCGTGACGGGCAAAACAGACTCAGCGTAGGGAGACAGTAAGATTTATTGCCTATTACTAACAAGCGAGAGAATTGAGAAACAAAGGAAAGAAACCAAAAGCACCTCCCCCCCCATCCACCCTCTTCCACCTCCTCCCCCTGAGCGGCGCAGGGGAATGGGGGAATGGGGGTTATGGTCAGTCTACAGCGCTTCTTCGCCGCCGCTCCTTCTTGGTCACTCTCGTCCCCTGTGCTGTGGGGTCCCTCCCACAGGATGCAGTCCTTCCCGAACTGATCCAGTGTGGGCTGCCCACAGGCAGCAGCTCTTCAAGAACTGCTCCAGATATGGGTCCGTACCACAGGGTCCATCCCTCAGGAGCAAACTGCTCCCACCTGGATCCTCCACGGGCAGTTTGCTCCTGCCAGGTCACCTGCTCCTGTGTGGTCTCCTTTCCACGGGCTACAGGTCCGGCCTGGGGCCTGCTCCGGCAGGGGTCTTCCACAGGCCGCAGCCTCCGTCGGTGCAGGTCCACCTGCTCCACTGTGGTCTCCTCCACGGGCTGCGGGGTGGAACCCTGCTCCACCGCGGTACTCCATGGGCTGCAGGGGGACAGCCTGCTTCACCATGGGCCTCACCACAGGCCGCAGGGGACTTCTGCTCCGGCGCCTGGAGCACCTCTCCCCCTCCTTCTTCACTGACCTTGGCGCCTGCAAGGCTGTTCCTCACTCCTCTCACTCTCCCAGCTGCTGTGTGGCACAGCGTTTTTTTTCCCCTGTCTTAAATCTGCTCTCACAGAGGCGCAAAACAACATCACTTATTGGCTCAGCTCTGGTCAGCAGTGGGGCCCTTACCAAACATGGGGCAGCTTCTAGATCCTTCTCACAGAAGCCACCCCTATGGCCCCCTGTTACCAAAACCTTGCCACGTAAACCCACTACAAACCAAAACTTTTCATTCCTGGTGCATGGAGAGGAAGGAGAAAGAGCTTGGGGGAAACACAGACATGGACAACACACACACAGAAGGGGGGGGGGATTGAGAGGGAACGCATATGATGGTTAAGAGGAAAGAGCAGGTCCCAGAGGGTCTGGATTCGGTTCCAGGTTTTGTTATGGATTCTGTGACTGAATGTGGTCAACAGACTGTCGCTTTTTTACATTGATTTGTCAAGTCTTTATTCAAATGGGGTAATACTTCTTTACCTGTCTTTGTTTTAGATTGCTGTTTTTGGGATAAAATCTGCTTTTTAAAATTTGCATAGTGCCAAATACAGTAGGATTCAAATCAGATGGATTTTTGTAGTGGACTTAAACGTGCATGTAGTCAGTAACACACTGCAAACACGCATGGAGCACTGGTTTTCTGGGCAAAGCATGTTTCTCAAAACAAAACCAAAGTGAACTTAGAAACCAGCGCTCTCTTTTCCCTTTTTTTTTTTTTTTTTTTTTTAATTCCCCTGACTGATCACTAGGTTCTCTTGTAGAAGCTGATGTCTCTGTCAAACATTAGGGAGGACAAATACAGGCCATGAGTCTGCTTTATGTGTAGTCTTCAAAAGCGGAAAACTGTCCCTGATCGTGAATATTATTTTTGTTGTTACACTTTTAGGTCATATTTCCTTATGTACTGGTTTGAACATCTTACAGAAGCAACCTCTAGCTGTTCAGAGAACAGAAATATCAGTTGACCTTTTAATGTGTCCTCTGTGAACCACAACTTCTGTCTTTTAAATCATGTTATCACAGAAGAGCTGAGGTTGGAAGGGACCTCTAGAGACCACCTCATCCACCTCGCTCAACTACAGCAAGTAGCTCAGGACCCTCTCCAGTCAGGTTTTCAAAGTCTCTCCACAAGTGGAAGCTCCACAGCGTCTGGGCAGCCTGTTCTAGAGTTTGACAACCATCACAGAAAATCTTTGGTTTCCTTTTTTTGGTGGTTGTTGGTTTGTTGTTTGTTTTTTTTATGCTCATGTAAAATTTCCTGTACTTGGACTTGTGCTCGCTGCCACTTGCTACTCAGTGCTACTCACTTGCTACACACTTGCTACTCGCTGCTACTCAGTGAGTAGCATCAGAGAGTCCAGCTCCTTGTTCTTTACCCTCCCCATCAGGGACATCACTGCCTTCTCTTCTCCAGTGTAAAGTACGTGAAGTACGTTCAGCAGAAGGTACAGGGATCACCGGGGGAGTGAAACGAACATGTTTGAGCAAGTCTGGGAAGCTGCTGTGATGAGATCATTAAGTACAATATTAAGCTGCCTGGTGCTTTCCCATCTAAAATTAGTGACCATAAATAATTGAAGTGGGGTTAGTGGTACTCTGGCTTTCCCTGGTTGCAGATGAACTGGAATGTGAGTGTATGAGGGAAGAGACCCTGTTTTACTTACCCCATCCTATCGAATTGCACGGAACAAACAGCCGTTTTAGATTCCCATGTGTTTGTGAGCTCTGCATGTGGGAGTATGTTTCTCATGCTGCCAGTCAGTTGTCGCAGATACTTTCATAAAAGTCTCATTGCTTGATTTCCAGAAGTCTTGTCTTGCCTCCCATATTCCTTTGTCACCAAACATTGTTTACAGGTGTTAGTGTCACATTTCAGTATGGCAGAAAGGTTAAGTACATATAGTAGGTAGTGCTAGTGATTCCTGACAGATTTCAATGATTATGCAGTAAATAATCTCATAGTACCATGTATCTAATGGATTCTTCATTTATGTGAGGTTGTTAAATGTGAGTTGGTTTTGGTTTTTTTTGCTTCATAAACATCTCAAACTTAATTAAAGAAGTAACTGAAAAACAGCTATTTTAGGGTAGAATGTGAATAGAATTAAGACCCTTACTTTATTTTTTAGGGAATATATGCCAACATTGGAGGAGTTTTTTGAAGAAGCTATTGAACAAGCAGATCCTGAAAATATGGTTGAAAATAAGTACAAGTATGTAGATATTTTTGTTTCGTTTCACTTTATGATCTCTTGCATGTTTGTATTGTTAAAGAAAACCGACTGTTCTCTGTAGTAACTGTGCATCTGTGCTGGACTCCAGTAATGCACAAAAAATATAGATTTGGACAGAGTTATATTAATTAGGAAATGACTCAGATCTTTTTGTGTACTTTTATAGATGACAGACTGTTACCAAGCAAACTTGTATTTTTTTTTTGTAGGGCTGTGAACAATTCTAACTATGGGTGGAGAGCATTAAGACTACTAGCACGCAGAAGTCCCCACTTCTTCCAGCCAACAAACCAACAATTCAAGAGTTTACCAGAATATCTAGAAAACATGGTAATCAAATTAGCCAAGGAGCTGCCTGTAAGTGGTATTATCCTATAATAATAATAAATGAATTCATTTGACTTCCTGCCTGTCTCTTTCTGCAGTCCATTTGGTACACGGGGAAAAAAAAACACAAGAAAAAGTTTGTACACTAAAGGAAATATTGCAAGTAAAATTGCTTTAATCTGTGAAAGTCCCAGTAACACCGAGTTTCAGATAACATTGACTGACATTAACTGCCGAACTTTTCCTTGTGTTCTGTGAACGAACAGCTGTGGCTGTCCAAGTTTTTCTGCACCCCTTGCAAAGTTGGTGGACAGGAATATGTTTCTGCCAAGCTACTTGGGTTCTGCGTTGTAGTGCAGACCGCTTCCACGGCAGGTGTAAGCTGGTGGTATGGCTCATGGTAGCAGTAGCTGTGGTTAGGAAAGGGGCAGCGTGTGTAGCTGAGGATACTGTGGTGTTGCAGCAAGATTTCCAGGGCTCTTTGGTCAGCCCCCTGGTTTTCAAAATACGTAAAGAAAAGTAGACCTTGCGGAGCTGTAAATCTAATCCATTATTGCTTTGTATGTTCAACAATGCAAATCTGAGGCAAGGGCCCTAGGGGTCTTTCAGGTCACTTTATACACAGTGGTAAGAGAGATGAGTGGTTGGGGAGGGGAACGTTTTCTAAGCCTTTGAGTTAGCATACAACCCAGGTATTTCGTACAGATACGGACCCTTGGTTCCAGATTTGAGACCTTTCTTGTCTGTGATGTAAAAACTGGATTGTAATATGTAACATTTTTATTGTCTAGCCATCAGAATTAACTAGATGCTAAAAGCCATTTTAGAAAAAATACTGGGAGGGGAGAGCGGTTTAATAGACAACTTGATGCAGTATTTCTGATGATGTCCTGTACCACATATTACGGCAGGAAACAGATGCATGGATAAGGCCTGCAACTGAGATGTAGAAAAAGGAGCCTTTTGTTCATCTTGTCTGATCAGTAGCTAAATCAAGAAGTGAAGAGTCTGCTGTTTGCTTACTTGTTTGCCACCTGTAGCTAGTCTACAAAAAGGTCCGAAAGTACAGAAAACTTGAATTCCTGAGTGAGGAATAAAATGAGTGAAGATTTTTATTTTTTTTAAGAAAGTAATAAAGCTATGTATGTTATGCAATATTTGTAGTTAGTTTGGAAAGAACTGGAGAGAATCCTGTAAAGTCATTTGATAGCTTGATTAGTTTTTTTGTTGTTAATTTAGAAAAAAAAACACTGTTTTATTGTTACTGGTGTTCTGGATGCAGAAGACTGGGGGAGACTTTTAATTCTCATATGGGATCATGTCAGATTTCCCATTCTAACACACATGCCAGGGACCATCATAGAGCTGTAAAGTTTCTCTTTAAATACAAAATTCATCCAATGATATTTAGTTCTCTCATTATAGCCTCCTTCTGAAGAAATAAAAACAGGCGAAGATGAAGATGAGGAAGATAATGATGCTTTATTAAAGGAAAACAATGAAAGTAAGATTTGCATGTTCTTAGTCTTTTCGCAGTTTCTCTTGATGCATATAGTAGGAGCTGTGTTTAACTGTAGTTTCTGCAGAGGGTCACCAGTCCTGGTTGCCCTGGTACTTCCGACTTGTACCCACGTTCGTACTGAGAAGTGCAGCTTTTCAGGTCACGCCTGTAGCGACCTCTCTGTCTCACTGTCTGCAGTGCCGGAAGTGTCCCAGCTTGCTGAGGTTGGATAAGCATTTCCACTAGGAGTCTCTTCCATTTTTGCTCTGTGGTGTGTGCTTAGTGTTACTAGATGTTTGTAGCCCAAAGATCCACAGTGCTTTGTAGAAACCTCCCCAGGTTTTTCTCAGCCCCTCTTCCCTCTTTCTGCCCTTTAGAGGCCACGGGTGAGTGCCTCCCTCTGCCCCTGCTGGAGTAGGTAGCTACGGGACCTTGAGAAATGGATGTGTTCCACTTCTGGTATCATTACTTCATCAGCATTTGCCTGGCTTAAAGGCAAAAGCTTCTCTGACAGAGAAGACAGAAGCCTTCCCGACAAATATCATCTCTTGTTCCTCTCCATGAACCAGCCCCTTCGTGTTTGTCTCTTGCCAGCAATTTTGGTGTGTCATGCTCTCAGGTGTCCTTCCCTGTCCCGTGTGTGTGTCAGTCTGCCTTCCTCCATCCTCATTCACGGCCCCATCTCGCAGTACCTTCTCCCTGGTGTGGTGTAGCTCTGTACGCTAGCTCTTGGATCCAGTGTGGGCAGGGGGATAGGCGGGGTGTGGAACTCGCGCGCCGGCTGCTGCTGGTGGCCCGCGTGCTTCCTGAGCTCGGGGGATTTTCTGTTACTGGAAAGCCGCCTGTGGGCCTGTGTCAATACCTCGTCTGCTGCCCGCTTCCATCCAGCATCTGACCTCTTCTTTTCCAGTCTCGTTGTTGATGGTGGAGTTCTCTCCTCCTCAGCCTAGCGCTGCCTGAAACAGCGTTCCTAGTTTCACTGTGTTGAATTTACGTCCTTCTTTAAATACCGTCTTAAAGCAAAGAGGGGGTAGCTGTGGTCTGCACATTTTGCTTAGAAACAGCGGAAGTGATCTGAGTGCTTTTTGTTCTTTTTGTTGTTCATGCTCTCTAGTCCTTTCCCTTGATGTAATGGTTTTAGTTCAAATAAATGACTGTGACTGAAAGCACTTGAAGGAGCTGAAGCTCCATCTGTGCCAACTAACTCTTCAGGTGGGGTGAGGGTGAGCTATTTACTAAAAATCAGGAATATGATGACTTTGTGTAAATAACTCAATCTTTAAGGTGTTTTTGCTTTGTTTTTCCTTTTAAAGTGTGTGAAATAAGCTATGGTTTACCGCCTATGTTTATAGTCCGTGTTAAGTTACGGATTTGTAAACCCACTTGTGTGATCCCTTGACTTCTCAGCAGAGCACAGAATTTAGTGTTTTTATCTTGATGCCAGAATGACAGAAAAGTCCTTAAAGTACTGACCCCATATTAAAGCTGATACCCTATTCACACTGCTGCTAACAGGAACATGAGGCTTGTTAACTGTTTCATCCTTTAGTAACTCAGTAAAAGGGAAGCAAGCTTTTTTTTTGTTATTGAACAAATTTATGCAAGTTTACCTGGGTAAATTCCATAAAATGGCTAAAATAATTCTAGAAGACTAATGTTAAAGCTCACGCTGTATTTTAGTACTACAGCTGACTCGTGTATTGACAATTGCAGGCTACCTGCAAATACTGTTTTCACTTGGAGGCGGCACTTGTGCTGCACTTGAGGCTTTAGCAGTTCTCAGTCAAGCAAAGTTAAAATTGAAAGGAAGTTTTAAGAAGACAGGGAAGGGATGTTCTTCTTGAAACCCACTACATCTGTAAGAAGCCAGAGCTTTTGAGTAGGTTAAAGGCTAAATGGCAGGGTTATGTCAGTCTGGTAGTGAGTAAGAGGTTCGAAATGGGGCAGGACAGGGAGGAATCATTTGCAGTATCGACTCAAGACACTCCCTGAGTCTTGCTGCGATTTTTATTGTTTTTTTGTTTGTTTTTTTTTTTTCCTCCAGGTCCAGAGGTGCAACGGGACAAAGCCATGACGGGCGAACAAATGGAGCTATTTGCCAGCAGGCTGGGGGAGCACTGGAGGGTCCTGGCCCCCTACCTGGAAATGAAGGATTCTGATATCCGGCAGATCGAGTTGGACAGCGAAGACGTGAGGATGAGGGCCAAGCAGCTGCTGGTTGCCTGGCAGGATCAGGAGGGCGCGCACGCGACCCCCGAGAACCTGATCTCTGCCCTGAGCAAAGCCGGGCTCGCTGACCTCGCAGAGAGCCTGACCAACGACACTGAAGGCAGCAGCTGACACCCTCCAGGTGCTAACTGGGGTCCGTGTTGAGGTAATTGTAACAATTGTTGCTAGGTAGTAGCCCTTTGATAGGTGTCTGGTGTTCGATAAACAATAAAAACCTTTTTATGTTGTTGTTCATTGTCCAGGTTTTCTGAGAAGAGGGTTAGTCAGCGAGCTTTAGCTCGGAGGGGGGAAACACAAAAGGGAGGCTGTGTCTTTGTGGGGTTTCTCAGAGCAGGGAGCAGTGTGAGCGGCTCCTACACCACCAGGTGCAGACCATGAAAACGTACCTGGGGCAAGTGTTTCCGAGGGTGCCATGGTCACTGCAGCGAAGAACCTGCAGAGGCAGAGGGGTGCTCGTGCCAGAGGACTGGGTCTCCCCATGCAGTAATGCCTCTGGCACGATACTGAACCGGGACAGACAAATACCTTATTTGTGAAGGGATGTGTTGTTTTGCTGTAAGGCTGTGGGTTTTGGAGGGGTACAAGCTGTTCCAGGTAGTTGTATTAGTTCTTGCAAAAAAAAAAAAATCAAGATTTTTGTGATATTTAGTTGTAGCTGGCTTACAACTTGGTTCGTGGCTATTTCGTGTAGAATGTCTATCATTCAGTGAAATCTCTAATTACTGTTTGGAAAACTGTGTATCACAAACCTTTTCTCCGCAGCGTATTCTATTTCAGTTATTAAAGCGTACCTGTGGACTTTCCATGGTGGTTACCTACCACCTCAGAGGCAAGTTCCTGGCTGCAGAGCCACTGACGAGAACTCTGTGGGGCTGCAGCCCCTTTTTAGATTTAACTGTATTAGGAATCTGATTGCGGGTGCTTCAGGCCAAGTCTGCACAGGCTGACAGAGCTAGGCTGTATGGTTTCCACCTGTCTCAGCTGCCTCCCTCTGTAAGTAAAAGGTAGCAAGGTACAAAATCCTCAGTTTTGCTTAAAGGTGCTAGACTAGTAATTGAGGTGCGTTGGCATGCCTAACAACCACCTCTTACGGGCCAAGGCAGCATTTCCGCTCTTGGAAATGCAGGCTCCTGTTCCATTGCTGAAGTAAAATAATGTGGCTCCCGTGACATGGGAAAAATGTGAGTTAAGGTAGCTATGTCTAGTGATTTGTTATAGAGTCTTAAGGTAGGAACCATAAGCTCTCAGGCCAGAGACTTTGGCACTGAGGTGTCCCCAGTTCAGGTTTGTTCCCTTTCCCTAACGTGGCAGCAGAACAGCCTCGTGTCATTTTCGTGCACAGAGCAGAGCAGATTTCCTCTGTGCCTGACACACACAGCTCAGAAAAAAAATGCAGCCTGCAGGGGTCTGACCCACCAGCAGGATTGACAGGAGACCCTTTGGGGAAAAGCTAGTGACTGTGGGTGGGGATCCCTCTCCTTGGTTCATGCCCCACGCTAGAGCTTAAAAAAAGAGTGGCTTTGCTATCTGCCTGCTTTAAGACATTCATCAGCGATGGCCCAAGAAGTGAAAACAAACACGTACTAACTACGCTATCCAGACATGAACTTGTTTTTAATGGAGACACATTGTTGATCACAATTTATTTCGAAGTCATGAAATGCCAGCAACAGAACAGACTGAATCAGCAGGTCAGGCTGGACAAATACTTGATTGTAGCCATGGTTGGTGGCTATGGGCAGCAGCACTGAGTTACGCAACGAGGCAACAGTTTTTCTTCCACCCTCCCGACACGGCTGCCGGGAAAGGCAAAGGATGGACAGCTGATGAACTGTACGAACCATGCAAGAGTAACAAATGTGAGAGTAGGTGTGTAATAAATACTTGATGACATTAGAGAGGAGGGAAGGGGGGGGACTCATTAAAAAAAATTATTTTCTGCAAGACGTTAAAGCTATTTTAAGTTTTGTCACCACCACAGGGGGCAGCCCAGTCCAGCAGTGACTAATTGGTACATGGATCAGTTTTTAACCAATATCCCTCTTCATGTGAAAAGGTTTGAACAAATTTATGTATCCACTTGCTAAAGCTCTGGGGTTAAAGAAGTGATCAGTAATCAACATTTATTTCACACCTAGGCAGAATGACTAGAACTGAAGACTACTGTTCAGCTTCATCTTCAATTACTTCAATTCTGCGAGGCCCGTAGAGTAGAACGTAAGCTATATGCCAGTCTCCACCCCCAGATAACCTCAAAATGTCTTCAGGTGTAACGATGCTGACTTTGTCATCATCAAATTTAATCCACTCATCTGCAAGAAAAACAAGGGCATTATTCGTAATTTAGGCACATAAAATTTAGGGCTGCTCAACAGCCCGTTGGCCACCCTTCGCAGCTTCCTCTTTTAAACTGCTATTTTATTTTACTTTGTTTTTATTTTTACCTTGTTTCCTTTTAACCCAAGACACGTAATGCCCCGAGGAACTTGATCTGCCTTGATGTGTTAGCACTGCTTGCAGGTCATAGTAGCCACAATTATTAGAACCAATATCTGAAGGAGAAGGGAAAAAAAACTGCGTAAGTCTTACATGGAAGAACGTTTGCATTTTTAACAGCATGCAGACCTACAACATGTTAGCCACAATGCCTAACAGCCACATTTACACAGCTACAGCATTGTAGCTGTGTAAAACCCCACTTACAGCATGGTTCTAAATCCCTGTGAACTAAAAGCAGCAGCTTTGAGACAGGCTGTTCCCTGAAGGAACGGGGAATGGTGGGCATTTTCATGACATAAATCTGTATCCTGGATGCACTGCAAATGCAGTAAGCCCAAAGCATTGAACAGATGATGTATGGTCAGTAAACGTGATACTTCTGGGCGGGCTCAGCCACTACTTCCTTTAGGGATCAGCTGCTGCCTGCGTTCAGGACAAGCTTTACAAGTCCTCTTCAAGCGTTTGCTTCCCTTTCAGCTTCCCACCCCCCACTGACAAGGAAGCTCACCAAACATCTGCACGTTACATGCTAATGTCTCTTAGGTGCATGTTTTCTATACATCAACTTGTCAGATGGATGGCAATCTCGTCAACTGAGTGGCATTTTAACTTGCCTAATCTTTCAGGTTCTTACATTTCTGTCACTTTCTGAAGATTAATATTCAAAGGCACTAGAAAAAACAAAATAAACAGGGTTCTCAAGTACTCCTACTATCGGGTTGACTTAAGCATGCGTTTGTGGGAAGTTACTTTAAAACAGCTACACCTTCCCCTATACTCACCGTCAGGAAAAGAGAATGGTTCGTATTTAACTTCTTTCTGTGCACCATCACTTTTACTAGACTAGAAAACAGAATATACTGCATTAAAATGGAAATGCTTTGGAAAAAAAACCTTTAGCACAATCCTAAATACAATCTCTACATTTATTTAAAAATGTTTCTAAACCTAAAAATCTTTATTCAACAGACCAGATTCTATTGAAACAGATTCTACTACAGTAATTCTAGCTGGACATCCAAAAAACTAACCTATAAAAGCAAATATGCGACCATTTTAGTGCATACTGCCCTGATGGTTCACCCACAAGATTTACAGTTTTGGAGCACCAAAGCAATTCTGCAATTTCACGATTTTATTCCTTGTTAGGGACTTGCTAGCAGCAGAAGCAGCAACAAGACAATACCAGACAAAGTACCGATACATTCTGTTTTAAAATAGCTCTCTCTTCTTGCTCCTAACCATGTAAAAAGAGATGCAAGCCTTGTTCAGGTATTTAAAACTGCCAAGAACGAGGCCAGGAAAACGCTAGCAAATATAATAATAAAAAGTCAGTTTTAGAATATGTAAGACAGGGTAGGAAATGAAGCCATCTACCAAAATTTTAGAGAGCAGTCTTTTAGCCCATTAGTCAGACAAGTACTTGCACAGCCTTTTCTTGTACAGCTGCTGAGCAGGGAGGGAAGAACTATCTGTAACTGCACTGAAGTGACCCACCAGCAAGCAGTGAGAGAATCACTTTGTGCAGCTCACAGAAAACATTTCTGTGTAACAACGGTAGGCAGAAACGCTACATTAATGCATTTTGAAACATAAAAAATGCAATAATTGTATGTATTCGATATCTACACATACATACAATTCTGATGTACAAAACCAAACTGTACATGTTCTTTCCCAGGAACATTTGAATTCTCATGTCTGAAAAGCTCCAGAACCCTCATTTCCTTCAGAGGGAGTTTTTCCACAAGGGGAGGATTTTCCCAGATTTTTGGCTACCCAAACAGGCCCTCCATGTTCTATATGCAGTAATGCTCAGCACCGGTTTTGGCAGTAACATGACTATGAAGTACACAATCCTGCAAGTAGTTGCGTGGTTCTGTACCCTGCTCCTACGGACTCCAGAGTCAGAGTTTCCCTGATCTTCAGAAAAAAGCATTTTAAAGGGAAACAGTCAAACTCACTTGTTTCAAGCAGAACACTTTGAACACTGATAGCAATCAACTGATTAGTTGGTTAGCCCTAGTGTGTATAAACAAAGTAGCGTCAAGGTGCCATGCTCAAGTGTAACATGGAACTAAAACCTTTTTACTCCATCAGTAACATGATTCATTTCATCACTATATAACTCCGATTAGAAAGAACATAAAAGGCTCAGATAAAGATCTTGCAGTGAACATGATCAAACAATCTGATTAGATTAAGAGAAGCTACAAAAAACATGTAACGCTTTGGCCCACAGTATCAATACTCAGATTTGTTTAAAAGCACTGCAGATTTATGGCATGTCTGAACAAACTGTCCATGAAAATGCCACAAGACTTACATTCTTTGGCTGCTGATTTACTTTTTTGTCCTCTAGATCTTTGAATTTTGATCGGTAAGAAACCATTTTTTCCTGAAGATCTGGCGTACACAGCTCATACACATCCAACATAAGAGGAAACTTAACATCCTAGGAAGTGAAAAGCACAAATATTATTAGCATAATTTAGTATTCCACATTGTAGTGTTCTCCCACAGGATACCAAGTCACCAAGTCCCATTAACTGCAACTCATATTTATGACAGCTTGATCTACTTTAGTGTGTAGAATAACTTTTGCGGATAGTACTCACATAAAGGACTACAGTACTTTCCACAGCAGCATGTCTCATTTGGTATAAACAAACCCTAAATTGCTACAGACATCCACATCTACACATACATAAATATTTAGATTCTTTTTGGATAGCTGCCATACTTTTGCACTAGGGAAATCCTATGCAGGTCTAAGGAAAGAAACGTGTGTAGATTGTACATTTGCAGAAAATGTCTACGTGTTATCTGAACAACCTTCTATACTGGCTACCACGTGCCTTCAATCCCCATTGCCTTGCTCGTCATGGGAAGAGCGGGCATCATCTACCCCGCTGCTCCCTGGGAAGCCTGGGAGTCTAACAGCCAAGGCCAACAGGAAGCACAACGGGAACATTCAGCTGCCTGCAACTGGTTCTTGCACTTCGCAATCAGAAAACCCAGACAACTAAGACAGGAAGAGTTTGTTAGCAAAAGCATTTTCTCATCAAATTTAGATCACTATTCAATGACTGAAAGCACGGCCCTCTCCTTAATTAAATGTTCTCCTCTGAAACACTGGTGAGAGAGGTAAAAAATCCTAATGGCACTGGAGCAAATTCATTTCTGTCCCTTACTTCCCCCTTCCCCCGGTCTGTTTTGGTAGCACAGTTCGCCACATACCATCACAACTGGGAACAAAGCTGCTTTGTCTCAAACAATGCAGTTACCCTGGTAATATTTTAAGTAATTAAAAAATAATCTTCAAGCAATTCAGTAGGTAATTTGCCAGTATAAATCATCTACCTATGATGAAAAGCATAAAGAATTAAACTTTACTACACAGAAAACTTACCTTAAGAACTTTGGCATTCACAGATTCTTTCTCTTTGTAAAAAAATCTAACCATCTGAATAGTCAGGTACGCAGGCAAACGACTAATTTTAGACTAAAAAAAAAAGTTTAGAAGACACTGTTACTTCAGATATTCACAGATCATTTATACCTTATACACTGCTCATCCTAAATTATAAGGTATTGTAGGAACATACTTGCACATCAAGGAATTAAACAAGCCCTCCCAACTCATAGCTCTATATAGCAGTGTATGTACTCTACCATCATGTGCTGTATCATAGAGAGAGCAACAGAAGAACCACTCACGGATTTGATATAGAGTGCATTTCTCTGCAAAGTCGGAGAGAGTTTAGTGATTTCCTCTTGAAGACGCTGTTCAAAAAAATAACAGACACACTTATCATAAAACACGTAGCTTAAAGCATGACATAGATAAACAAACTAACTAAATCTTATTCTGCCCATCTATTCTGTTGCTATCAGCCACTATATCATTAGGAATTTTGAAATTCCTTGACACGATGGCCACGGCCATTCATTTGTTCAGCTCCACGTCCATCATTCATGAGACCTAACACCACTACGCTTCTCTCTGCAGAAAACTGTATTTTGCAAAATGTGGTTCTCTTGCAGCTTAAGAATCTGGATTTGGTTATGAACGTGTCCTGCCATGCCTGGAACACAACGAAAGAGAATTGTGAAGTTTCCTATAGCATGAATATTTGCACAGTTTTTAACTGTCGGTCTAAAGTAGACAGAGCTGTATATTTAAGGAGATAGGTGGTGATACTCTGCTTCCAGGGCCTTTTCCAAAATCTGGGAAAGACTGACCTGGTTGTCAGTGGTGGGACTCTTTGTGGCTACAGGTAATCTAGCATAAGAATTCTACAAGATGTTTTTGGCCTGAAAGTGAGGTTTCTTTTTTCATAATCTTTATAGATAGTTAATGCTTACAGATTATTTTAGTTTTCCTTCTAAATTCTGTCCAAAAAAAAAATGAAAAGCAGGTACAAAGATTATCTGAGAACCATGCAACTTGGTCCAACCCTGTGCAAACCAAATCACTGCTTCCAGCCTTACTCTTACACAAACACTCTGTAGGAGCAGTTACTACAAAGTTTTGTAGTAGATCGTCTCCTTGCTCCTTCAAATTCTCCAAAAAAAATAAAAAAGCTTACAAGTATATACAAATGCACACGCAGACTACCTTAAGAAGTCCTATTTAAATAAAGAGCTTACAGATGATGTTGTTTAATGGAAAATTACCCCAACTCCCCAGTCTGCAAAACTGAAATCAAGTTTAGTTGTTCCATTACCTGTTTTGTTTGTTGTCTTTCCCTCTTCAAACACAGCAATCAAAATACTCCCCTGTCTTAAAACTGACTTTTGGAGAACCATTTACAGCATGCTTAATTCGTGATACTGCTCACTCTAAAGTCTAATTTGTGTGAAGTGTAAAAAACAATTGTTCATCTGGCTTACAAGGAATAAATTGGCTTGCGTTTGGATACCTGCATGAGGGAGACCAGATCAGGATCCAAAAAAAAAAGTCTCTGAGGTCTGCTTTATATTAACGTGTAATTCATGTTCACTTCCATCCACACAACAACCCCAAAAAATCTTGGAACTCAGTAAAGCCTAGACAGCAAATGTGAATTCCAAGTCAGGCATAAATGAAAAAAGAAAAAAAAACATCGCTGCAAAAAACAGGCCATTTAGAATTTCAGTTAAATAGAAAGCTGTAATGACTTACCAATTTTAGTCCCGTAAACAGATATTTCACTTCTTGATTGATAAAGCAGCTAAGCTGAAGCTGATTCTCCTTTCCTTTAGTTACTTCCTCTTCTTCAGCTTCCGTACATTTCATGCTTCCCAAAATTAAGGAAAACCACCAAGAGCTGAACTACTGCTCTAGTGCAAACAACATGCTGAATGGCACAGTAGTTTAAATAAGACAATCCTGTGCTTGTGCATCGCAGCACTTTTACTTCTACCAGTATAAAAACGAAAGTTTGAAACAGACATTCCTTCTGACCAGTCTGTTCCTTCGTGCCTAACGACAAGCGACAGCAGAGGCAGGCAACATATCAAAGTTCTCAATCAAAGTAAGTTCTCAATCGCTACCTAAGCTTCCAAGGACTGCTTTTTTCTTTTTTTTCCCCGTCCCCCCGCAGGTCACAGATCATACACTAGCTAGCTGCCAGTATCAAGTCCTGAAGCCCTTCTGTAATATTATTAATTATAAACAACTTCTACTCCTGCTGCTGGCCTGACTTCCCATTTCTTTAACTCTGCACAACCTCCTTTCTCTGCCTCGTATGTGTCCTCTTCACTGAAATGAAGCCCATTTCTTCCTTATTTTCTACATGTTCTTCTAACCATTCCATCCAACCTTTATTCATACTTTCAACTGTTTTCTTTCATCCACTCCCTTTTACTGAGATATTTTTCTGACTGCTCTGAATGCACCTATTCTACAAATGTTGCTGCCTTAATAACACTTTTAAGGCTTATAACACAGCTTTTCTACCAAGTCCTTTTCTCCCGCCATTCCTCTGAGCTACTCACTCTGCTCCTCCCAGCTACTTCAGGGATAACAAACAGTATGGGACAGGGAGAGAGAGAGATGCATGACGCACCTTAAAAAAAAAAAAGAAGGACTTCACTCTTCATTGCTACCAGCCTATGAGATACAGTACCTCATCTTAGGGGACGCTTCCTTATTTCAAAAGAGCAAAGTTCACAGTATAAATCTTTCTGAAAAGTGACGGTGAGTTTAATAAGGGACAGGATTTTGGGAGGAAGAAGAGTAATTGCTTGACATGACACACATGCTCCAAGTGGCCTTCTGCTTTTTGTTCTCGCTGTAAAAAAAGCAACTAGGAAGTTGTGAGCTGAATTAACGTCTTAATTTTTAATTTTTAATAATTATGTATCTAATTTATGTCTTATGAAACCAATCTCATATCAAGTCATCATTTGTCTATGCTTAGTATGCCAAAATGATCAGCAACACTCGCTTACAAGCCAAAAAAATGCTATTTAGGCAGGTAATTACTTTTATTTGGACGAAGCATCTCAGCACCCCTGAAGCAGGTAACTGGAAATATTTCCTGGGGAGGAAGTATGGTATTTAAACTCAGTGGTTTTTTTCCTGTAAATTTCCATTACTTTTCTTCCTCCTCTCTCAAAGTATATGGAAACTTAATTTTAACTGCTGTGTACTCCTGCAACACATCATTCCCTCTTTTACCCAACAAGCATCTTTATTTTCTGCGCTGTTCTGGATGATGTTTTTCATCCTCCCTGCACGCAATTACTGAAGCACAAAATTGTTGCCATTCTTTATGCCTTGCCTTAGTGTTTAGGATACGCTGTTTCAAATTCAATGCTGAAGAACTGATCAATTAAGCTCTTCTTTTTAGAAGTTGTTGCTGCAGCTCCAGAATCTGTCTGTAAAACAAATTCTCTTATGATGCAACTTTAAATAGCAGGTAAAGCCAGTTGTCTTCACAGACAAAATAACCCCATTTATTTAAAGTCTTTGAAGCCTTTTCCTTCACCTTTCAACAGGTGCATTTTCTCCTAGTCGATCTCCTCATGCAGCGTAAAAGTTGTAAGACAAACGCATTTATAGCTCTGCTGTTAAAGCCTATCAACAAGACTTCAATCAAGAAGGGCCACCCACTAGGTTAAATCTGTCTTAAATTTCAGAGCAGTCTATCAGATTTATGCTACTGCCAAGACTGTTCAGAAACAGTTTGCAGAGAAAAGAGAGTCAGTCTGATAAAGCCTTGGGAAAAACTAAGTAATTTCTGAGCAGGTTCATTAAGTTACTTTGCAGTGTAGAACAGCATTCTTGTAGCTAAGAATGCTGTAGCACAAAGATGTTTCTTCAGACAAAAACTGCTCCTATACGCGACATTCACGGGTTACCAAGGCCAGTCGCTGCATAGTCAGACTCACTACCACCCTCGTCCAAAACACGCCCTAGCAGGTCCAAATGGAAAGTATTCCTGAAGTATTCTTCCACAGCAGAGCTGACATAATACAGATAGCAATATGCTGATCAGACATACCAGAAAGTAATTTCACTTCCTGGACTATAGACACATGTTAAAGAACTCAGAGAAGAGATGACTCTTAACAAAAACGGACGTGAAGTGCAGGTAAAATATTATAAATCCTAACTCCAGTAGAGTAAGACTACAATTACCTCCATCACTGCATCACCTTCTATGCCTTCCAGCTTCTGCTGTAGTACCCTCATCATCTGCACCCAGCACTCATTGGCATCCTAGGACAGCAACACAACGTTACACGTGACTAGCGGCAGAATGATTGAATAAATAGTATTAAAACCATCCATCTACGCACTGTAAAACAAAACGTAAAGATTCCTTAACTAAGAATTTATCCCTATTCCAGCATACGTTTTCAGAGCTGGATTACATTCAACTTTTCTAGAGAGTACAAAAGCACAGTGGGATAAATTATTTTAACAGCAGGAAAATGTTAACGCATCTGTGCTCTTGACTTCCAACATAATACAGAATTTTCAAACAATCTAATAATCGCTCTTTACCTGTTGAAGGTACTGTCCTTGATCCCCTTTCTCTGCAAACTGTGGGAAGGCCATATGTAAAAACTGCAGAAGAATGATAGGCGGGATACTGGAGGAAGTTTTATCCATGGAATCAAACAAGTCTCTAAGAGCTTGAAAAAAAGTGAATATTGTGAGAAGTGGAAAAACAATTAAAACATGTCAGGTCTAAAAATAACAGTATTATGACAGCAATATTTAAAGATCGATCATTTAACAGTGTCCAATTTGATCTTTCCAAAACAGGGTGAAATTTTCCAGGTGGAATAACAGGTGCATCTAAGATCTCATTTATGAACATGACTTTGCAAGTGTAAAGATGACAATTCTGAGTTTGGCACATAGCGCCTTGTCTTTCCTGGCTGCTAAAAGAAAAACATTTTTGAACAGTTCAGATTTCACCTGAAACTCAACTGAGGAACAACATTTTCACAGTAGGACAATACCTGGAGAAACCAGAAGGCGTTCACAATCTATACTCTAGAGCAGCTCAAGTTTCACCAACTACTCAAAACCAAAATACATTTTCCCCAACTAAAATATCTAGAAAGCACTCGTGCTTTATTTAACACCCAGGAAAACAAGTATGCGTGTGCATATGTGCAGATAGTTCCTAACTACATGTAGTTCCACAAATGATACCAGTTGCATGACAATACACAGGGCTTTCTTTTTGGCTCCCAGCACCAGAGTTGCCTAAGATTTACTCAGATCTTAAACTACTACGACTCCTACAAAAGCACAGTTGTCATCTTAAAAAGAAAATAAGGGACAAAGTAAAGGCAGTGGAAAGGGAGGGGCAGGCGTGGTTGTATAGAGTAACCATTGAACTTACCACCCCAAAATTCGATCAGCAGGCATACCCACAAACTGGACCTTTCCTTCCTTATATTGTTTTGTTTTTCCTTAAATGGACTGGTAGAAATCCCAGTGTCCTGGCCCAGCATCTTAGTGGGGCAATGAAATAGAGTGAAAAAAGAAAAAGTGGACAAATAGTACCCTTGTTCAAGTGTAAGGGGTCTAACTAGAATTCTAGTTAGAACATGGAGGTAAGGGGCCATGGTGAGTTCCCACAGTGTGAGCACCCAGATTGACACAGTAAAGAGTAACTTTCCTTTTGCAGATACTACTTTGTTTCAGTTATGAAATCTGGATCAGCCGGGTAAAGGCTAAGACTACTGATAAAGCATCAGCTACCACCTAACAGTAATGCTCAGCCAATAAAACATTAAAAAATATCAGTGGGATATACATGCTAGGGGTGCCTTGTTAGCCTACAGCTGCTCACTGAAATATCTCTACACGAAACGATCAAATCAGCAGATGGACACAGTCTGCTTTGGAAATTTCCAATAACCTTATGCCTACATGCAAAACAGTAATAGATATGAACGCTTTATATCTAAGCCTAGCTAATGTTTGAATATATTTCTCCTAGTGTGCAACTACATAACATGCAGCGTTGTTAGTTTTGCAGCCACGGTCTCTCTAACCTTTAAAGATACTGAGTAAAGAGGAAAACGAGCTCTCGAGTGCTAGATCTGAAATTCCTAAGGCATATGCACAAAAGAACCATACACAGAGCTCTAACTGCGATTTTCACCTCTAGTTAGCAGGAAATCACACACTAGCCTAACAGCCTATGTTTTTCTCTAAACACCAACCTGCAGTAATGTACTGAGCAGAGGCCATTTCTCCTGAAGCTCTTAAGGCACCACCATACCTAAAAGAGCAGAAAAACAATTTGTACGTAGTCACACTCAATCACAAAGAGCATTCAAGTTTTTAAATCAAAGCAGGTGGCAGCCAGATTTATACAAATCTATCAAAATAACTCAATCAGTAAAATGGAAGTAATGGAAGAAAAGACTTACTCAAACCAAAGTCTCGGTTACTCTGCAAGCAATGCACGGAAGCGCTGGCACACGGAAAATTAGCATCGTTGAGAATACGTAAATGCTACTTCCCCGATCCATTTGCCTCAAAGAGGCAATCTATTTTTAAAGAAACTGAGAAAAAGCCTGAATAGAAGCTACCTGATTTCTGAAACATTTGCCACAGCTGCTTTAGATGCACGGAAAAAAAAAAAAAAAAAACTTCAAGGATAGATGGCAGATAAAACGCACAGAGATGGAGAGCAGTCTTCCTCCTTGCACAGCAGAAGGTAGAACAGCGAGAGGTGACACATTTTCCGCACTGGAAAACCATGCGAGTCTTCCCACACTACCAGAACCTACTACTCCTCTTTAAATGATTCCTTAATTTACCACCTGCATGAGGAACAGATGGCTTTCTCAAAGGATCTCCAGATCCTCAAAGAATTTCTGAAGTTTTGACAAATGTGAAGGCCAACTAATAACTAGACTAGCCCGTTTCAGAAACGACATTAAATCACAACATAACAGCACTTTTTTGTAAAAATCCTGCATATTTGAGTAGTTGTCAGGGAAAAGCATGCAGTTTCATGATTCTATTCCCTTACAGGAGAACGTATTGTTTCTTCTGAAAATGTCAAGGGGCCTTCAAGCAGAAGGAGGGTGCGTTCTGGTGCAATCTCAGACTGAACTTTAAAAATTCTCCTCATCGCCAGATGATGAGCAGGAAGCTTGCCTCCTGTCATGCTACAAAAATGGGAATACCCTTGCAGAGATCAACTGAGCGGACGATGAAAAATGAAGCCATACTAATAAGTTTTCTCGTTTAAGACCATTCACCTCTCTCCCACTGCCATATACCCTTCCATACCGTTATTGAGCAGAGGAGGCCAAATAAAGGCCAACTCTCTGGTGGCAAACAGAGCAGGAATCTACAGACCCTGACTTCCCACAGACAAAAAGGCCACATCCTGTACTGCAATCTGCCAGCTTTATAGGGTACACTATGGCATTTGGTACGTTACATTTGTCAAACACTCTGATTCAGTGTAGTATCACACAGAAATAAACAGACTTTTCTAAAACAACAACACCAAAAAGCAAGAAAAACGTTTAAAACAAAGTTCCCCTACTTCACAAATAGTTCCCAGTGCTAAATAGTCGAGGTTCCCTTGCTAATAGAGCAAATTTAAGTACTTGAATAATTAGTGTTTATTCTGATTATTATAGAACATCCAGTTAAATACCAAAGTACCAAGAAAGCATTGCATTTTAAAGAAATTAATTTAACCAAGACAGCAAAGTTCTACCTAATCCTCACAATCTTTAAATACTGATGGTTCTTTAATTATAATTCATCTGGAGGACAAATCCAGGCTGATACTGCCAAATATTCTTTCTTAATCTGATCTTTATAATTCTCCCAAGAGTTTCTTGTAGATTCCTCACCAAAAAATAAAATCATTTACACACTTTAGTTCAGAATCACACAAAAATAAGTCAGAAAAGTTACTTTACAGTCAAAACTAAGATAATAGATTCTTATAGACATGGCTTCTGTTCCCTACACATCTACATCACACAAACTCCAGCTTCTTCCAGTTTGCTGCCACAGTAATACCCACAGATCCATCACAAAGCTTCCTGTTTCATCTCCAAGTACCAAAAGGTCAACAGTGTTGGAATTTTATATTATAAAACTGAAAACACATTATTCAACAAAGCCATTAAAATATATATGATGTGTTCTTCAAAGGAACAGGACTCCCACACAATCCTCTCATACAAAACAAGGCCATACGAACAAACACAGAAGAGAGGGTTCAGAGTTCAGCAGGCTTGTTTAAGCGTTTTAAACAAGTCTTTGCAAGAGTTATTTTTTAGCTAGGCAAACCTCATTCTCTCCATTAAAAGCCAGTTCCAAAAAAACACACAGTCCTAAGTCTTTTTTTTTAAGAGCATAGCCTAGCAAAGCCATAGGATAAACTTTAATTAATCATTAGGTTAATCCTTAATAGATTTTAAGAAAAACTTATTGTTATGATAATCCAAAGCAGGCATTTTGTGGAAGTCTTCTTAGCACTATTTCCTAAGCTAAAGAAAACATTCTAGTCATGGTATTTTTACACCGAATCCTACCTTTTAAGGGCCTCTTTCACTTCTGGCACAGAGCGGATACACTGAACTGTAGCATTCATGTAGCAAGTGTTGCCAAGGTTTGTCAATCCACATGGTAATTCCATCTACCAAAAAATTTACAAGGGTGCTTAAAGGTCTGAGAGAGATGTGTAACCATTTTTTCACAAATGCTATAAATTGACATCAACTTGCAAGAAAATGAATGATCAGAGAAGCACAACACCTGGAATGCTGGAGTTTTCCTGAGCCATTTTCTTATTATATTAATCTATTTCACAATTTGTTGCTTTTAGAGGACAACCGGACAACCAGGAACACTGTGGTTTTTTTCTGTGCATGTTTATTTTAACGAGAATATTCTTCAAGTATGGAAGTCATTTAGAAAGTTCATTTATGATCTAATTCAAATTCTGTCCTTAGAATTCTACTTCCATCAAATTTCCACAAATACTTTTGTGAGCCACACTGATGTTTTAATTAAAATCAGTTTTCAGTAGAACCCTGAACGGGATAAAGTTCATAGCTAGAAACAAAAGCATTATTTGAATCCTTCTCCAGAAGTCGGCAACAGATTTGATCTTTTTACACAACTTGGGAATTTCTAAAGTTCTGACAAATGTGAAGGCCAACTAATAATTAAACTAACCAGTTTCAGAAACAACCATAGATCACAACATAATAGCACTTTTTTGTTTCTTTGTTTTGTAAAAATCCTGCATATTTGAGCAGTTGTCAGGGAAAAGCAGTTTAATGGTTCTATTCCCAGAACGGAAAACGTATCTTCTAATCCAACGTCAAAACTATCTTCATTTTGGAAAGAAAAGTTTACCTAATATAATACTACTAGCAAGAACAAACAAAACCACAAACCAACCGTGTTTTCCCTTCACAGATACAAAGAAGGCAGGAAACAATTTGCACATCTAACAGCTCTTATTCAGGTAGAGTTCTGGATACCAGTACAGCAAGGGTAATAGAAAATTTGTCTTCAAAAGCATCAGTGATGCTATTTTTAAGTGTGCAGTTTAGTAAATTTTCTGAAGAAAAAATAGCCTTAGTTATTTGACTTTTAAAATATGTTCCAGACTTCCATCACTGGGTCATCAATGTAAATTTTGTCTTTAAGAAGCTATAAATACTCAACAAAAGAATTACCATTTTAAAATGTACTTTTAAGCAACTACAAGTTCTTAAAAACTAGTAGTTTTTCAGAGGTTTACAAGAAACTGAAGCTGAGAACATGCTTACAGCTGAAGCCAACTGCTCCTCTGTCATGTCTTCTACAAAGACAGGTCGAGCAATGGGCTCCTCTGGGAGTGCATCTGCAGAACCCATCATTAGTAAGGTCATCCCCTTGAAAGACAGTAAAAACAGTAATAAATATTTAAGCTCAGTTATTTCTGTTAAAAAAATCATTAAGGTCTTAACATATTTCATGTACTTCCCCAAAGACAAACTAGATCTTTCTCTTAGTTTACAGAGCTGACATGGCACTGTTTCTTATGGGTATATAACCCTAGAAAATAAAGAAAAAAAACAACCCAGTCTCTCAATCTCTCTCAAAAACGGCTGTAGTTTTCTAATTATCTGAAAAGCAGTTAATGAGAACAATTCCATAGCACTATCTTTTTTAGACATTTCCACTGAGTCTGGCAAGCTTGCCAGCAGCTGACAACTCCAGATTCCAATCAGGACGGAATTAAACAATCGCGGAGTAACCAGAAAGTTAAGCGTTCAAAAAGCTCCCTTTCTGATGGACCACTGGAGATCAAGCATCTTGAAGACTTCAGTGCAATTATTCTCCTTTCCCTTCACAAGGGAAGGACAACTGAGCAGCTGACTTCCAATTTAAAAGAACTGAAAAGAATCTTTGAGATTCTCAGTCAAATATGTCTAAAGATCTCAAATTCCGAATTCTCTGAACAATAAAAGATTTCCTCATCTTATCCAAGAGTCTGGGGAAACATTTCAGATGTACGTTGGTGAAAATTAGTATTCTGACAATACTAATTCGGATTTTTTTTTTTCACCTGGAAAACAAGTGGAAAAGACATCCTTTGGTCTGGCACATTCTGAGGATGTTAAACTGATCAGTCAGTTTAGGCATGAGGACAACATAACATTCAGGGGGAAAAAAATCTTGTTACCATGTCTGCTGGACTATTAGAAGGAAAAGGAGTCTGTCAGCATTCAACAGGGATACAGCTATACATCAAAGGGAGAGAAAAGGGCTATCTGCAGGCCCTGCAAAATAAGGTGCTAAAGAGAAGGATGGGCAACAGAAAGGACAGAAACTGCTTTCACAGTGTAAATAAATCCCTAGAAGTTATATAAAACACTGTTAAAATAAATAAGGCAGCTATAAGCGTAACAGTATGCAGAAAAGGACGAGAATATTACGTACTGGAGTTTTTGCTTAATGACTGCTACACTAGCTGCAACTTATTGCTACAGGCTGCTAAGAGCTGCTCAGGAACTAATAATGAGGGTAAGAGTCACGCTAACTTACTCAATCTGCTCAATAAAGAACTGGAGTAAAACCTGTACCAAACAGACGTTACAACATACCTACAGAAATGAAAATGATCAAAAACATAGAAAAATCTTTGTGGTTCCCTGTTACAATATTATATAGGTAAGAAACACAAGAATGGTCACTTTTTGTTCTCGTTTTAAACGAATTCAAAGGTGGGAATAAGCATCGTTGGTGGCTTTCTTTTTCAAGAACAACTGTCTAGTGTAAGAGATGAATTTCTGTGGGTTGTTAAAAAAGGAAATAGGCAGAGCAGTAGCTTCAGCATTCCTAACGCAAGGATTCTCCATGCTGGGGACGTACAAGCACAGTGGACCGCAGCCAGGTCCACAAATTCTCTTAAATAACATCGCTTATTATCATGGTCACAGACAGACTACACAGAAGGCCCACTCATCTGACCCAGCACGTTTCTTGGAAGAAGGAAAGATACTCCAAGTAATTCACAAAGATGGTGTCATTTCTCTGCTGATGCTAATTTTTTTTTATTTTTTTTTTATTTTTTACAAATCAACAGTAAGGACTTAGTAAGAACGCTTAGCTGTGGCAACTCTCTAATCACTTTTCATCAAGGCCTGATTTTTAAGAAAGAATACCCGCCAAGACAGAATTCATACAGAAACGAGAATTTTACATTATACTAGTTTGAGTTTTATTTTGGCATTTAAAGAATTCAGTTATTCCTTAGAACTTACATTTTTTATTTTTAAGTTTCCCCAGTCATCATCCTGTATTTGAAATGAAATAAAAGAGAAGTTAATCATTTTCCACCAAAAGACAAGCATTTTCAGTAATATTAATCACGTATTTCTAAACATACAACTACGCTTCATCCAAAATTCCAAAATATAAACGATTTACACATCAAGTCTTGTCTGACTAAAATACAAAGCAACCAAACCATCTTTTAAATACAGCTCTTCATCTACTCTTCAATGCTGTTTAGCTGTAAACGTATTTTCTAAGAAAGCTGTCTATATTGCATTGCACTGAGGCAAGTCTCCAGCACATAAGTACCAGAGAAGCATTTCTTAAACAAACCAAAAAGCGAGAAGTTGCATTTAGATTCCGAACATTAAAAAGGAACAAAAAAACCTCCCCACCAAGCCGAGCAGATTTTGGGGCAAACGAGACAAAAAGTGTTTTAAAACAGCAGTACCTCCCAGTCATTTAGCAAGAAACTTTTGCTAATATTTTCTAGTAGGAGGCAATGAATCGCAGAGTATTTCCGAAAAGTATACTCAGTATACAAAGACAGATCTTCTACGGAAACACTCGAAAATATTGTTAATTATGTTAACAGCGCAATAAAGAAATCATACAGAAAAAAAGATTTCTACCTTCAGAGTTCCTCCTTTAACCATCACCTTCTGTCTAGCTGGCTGAACTCCAGTCAGTGCGAATAACTGGGCTTTGAAGACCATTGGAGGTTCGTCAGTGTTCAGCTCCACACCATCGAATTTCTCTTTTCCCCATTTCACGTTAACTGCAAACAGAAGTATTTTGAAACTAGATTATTTCTTAATATAAAAGAACGTAACTACCAAGATTGAGCCACTGTTTCCAATTTTGGACTTTACACCCTCTCAAAACGTTAGTTTTCAACTCTAAAATCTGTCGATAACCAATCTAGGGGCCTCTTTTAGTAAAGGCATCCCTACAAAGCAACTATAAGCGACATGTATACTGAGAGCCTTAGCAAACATGTATGAGAGAATGGGAAATACTTCAGGCAAGCCTCCACCGTGCAGTTACAAAGTTCACCCTTCCAATCTCATGGCACTGTCCATCGCAAACAAATTTCTCTAGAAGCTCAGATGTGCTTTCGGTTAAGCTTCCCATCCTCCTTCGGCGGCAAACACGTCGCGCTCTTTAAAAGCCAAGCTTGGAGAGCCACAGCTTCGGCTACGAGTGTTGGTCTTGTACCGTGACACGAGGTGGTAAGCACGCGCTGAGCCAAGCCCCGCACCGCGGCACGCCTCCTGCTGCCCCTTAACGCGACGTTAACCTGGCAGCGCCACTGCCAAGGCAGCCACTGCTATTGCCTCCCTCAGCTTGGGCAGCACGCACAAACAACATACCCGCACCAAACACGGGCAGTAGCCTCACACAGGCTGCAGCTCCCAAAGCCCCGGCCCCAGTATGGGTATAGGGCTGGAATTAAGAATTGGTGTGATGTTGGGTCACACAAGTGGAGCTCGCAATGCTGGAAACGGGATTGCTGGCAGAAGCATTAGGGGCAGCGACACAAAGGCACAGTAATTTTGCTTTGGTAAGGCTAGCACTGCCAATGTGTGACAGAAACGCCTGGAATAGATTGGGTGTTTTAGAGAACAGTTGTGCTTCTTTGATCACTCCTAATCCATCACTCTCAACATGTACGGAAATCTACCTTAGCATGCTGTGGTTTTGCTGAAAGTCTGCAAAATACAGCACACGATAATATCCTATGTGCATGGCAATCAGCCAAAATACCATGTTTTGAGAGACTCCTATCCTTCTGCCTACCTGTGCATCCCTTTTAAGTAAACCTACTATCGCAACTCCACATTTCTTTCATCATCAAACTCTTTGGGTTGCGATTTTAAAAAAAAAACTTTGAAAATGGTGTAGATTTCAGATATACACGGTGCTTGTGATGGGTAATAAGGAAGAATAAACAAGACCTGCCATAAGTTATTAGCCTACGCAGCATCTCAACGACAGACTTTTAGGTATCCCTAGCAGAAAGCACCATCTCATTCTCACAGCCTGCTGGTTTGTGTTTTTTTTAAATATAAATAATACCTATTATTTTGTATACGTAAGATTTACCAAACACAAGACTCTTCCCATTTCCTGGGAAGAGAACCCAGTCGCTGCACAGGCCAGCCTGACATGGGCTTTGAGGTCCTGCGGTTTTGAACAGCCATGCGCCCACCCCCGAGCGCCCAGAATCCCCGAATATGCAGAGCTGGAAGGGACCCACAAGGTTCATCGCGTCCAACTCCTGGCTGCACACGGGTGTACCCAGAAACCAGAACTCAGGCCACGCGACTGAGAGCACAGCCCAACGGAGGCTCTCATCCCGCAGCCTCCCCTACAAACTTTCCCTGCGGAAGGGAGGGACGCGACCCAGTTCACCGACCCTTTACCTCCCGCTTTTAACCCGGAGAAGCCCGGGGGGCTCAGCCGCGGCTCCCACACGCGGCAGGCCGGCGATACCCGTGGGCACGGCCCGGCCGGGCGCTGCCTCTCGGCGGCCGGGCCGCTCCCCCCCCCCCCCCCCCCCCCGGGGCCGGCTCACCTGAGAAGAGCGGCATGGCGGCGGCGCGGCGGCCCGCGGGGCACGGGGGGCGTGAGGGCGGGCGGGCGGGTGATGGCGGCCGGGTCCGGGTGTGTGACCGGGTCCGTTCGGCGGCGGCGCCCCGCCGGGCCGTGAGCCACGCCGCCCCCGGGATGACGCTGCGGAAAGGCGGCGGGCTGCGTGCGCACCAGCGGAAGGGCGGCGCCGTCATGGCGGAGCAGCCGCCCTCAGGGCCGTGACGGCCGCCCGCCCGTGTGGGGAAGCCGCCCCGGCACCCCGCGAGGGTGGGCGTGAGGGGGAGCGCTTCTGCCTCGGCGTGGGGGGGGAGCCAGCTCGCTGCCCGCCGGCTCAAAACGGGCGGGCGCACGGGTGACGGATCTAATTCGTTAATAAAATTGGGAAAAAAAAATAGTGATTTCGAGCAAACTGAGCGCGGAGCCACCGCGAAATGCGTCTGGGAAGGGTTGGTTCCCCGAAGCGTACCGAGCCAAGTGTTGAGAGGGGGGGATGAACGTACCAGCAATTGCAGATTTAATTTTCAGTGAAAGGTGGCTGCTGAGGAATGTCGGAAGACTGGTGCAATAGTTGTAGATAAGAATCCTCCAAACAGTTAAAAAAATAAAAATCATGAAGATACTACAATCAGTAAGTTTAGGGACATGGGCCCATGAGCCTCACCTGCTTCTACAAAAGCTCTTGGTGTTTGGCCGATTAAAGAAACCAAAATAGTGCTTAAACATACAAAAATGAAGTGAATGTCAGAATGAAACTTCTTGAATCTCTCCTCTTGGTTTCCTCAGACCCCTCCTAGCTACCACCTCCCGACATCCCAACACTATTCCACCAAGAAATATATTTTCTTCATAAACAGTGCTCCCAGAACATGGTTTCAGTTCCGAACAGTTGAAAGTTTTACAGAACAGCCATAACAATAATCCAGGCCTCGCAAATCAGCTTTAACACAGAAGGCTTAGAAATTTCAGTCTTTGAGGTCTGTCACTGAAAGGAAGTAAAGTGGGTTCTGTTGTTCACTGTAGGCTCCTAGACGTATAAAGGAGAGGCTCTGGGGAACAAGGATTGTTTTGCAGAGAGGCTCTATCTTGAGTTATGACGGGGTTTCCGATTACTGAGGCAAACTTAAGCATTGTAAAAGGCTATCAGCAAGCGTGATGAATCATTTACGAGTTTGGGTTGCTTAAAGGAGACAAGCTAGCTTTCTAGAAAAGCTTTAGTCCAGCACGTGTGAGGTCCTGCAAACCATGTATTAAAGTCAGAACAGATCACAGCTGCCTGTTCATGAGTGTAAATGCAGGGTATTTCCTGTCTAGCCATTTGTTCTTAATACTGACAGCCACCTATATAGAGATCGTTTATTCCTGGCTCCTAAACAAAAATTGAAGCTGAACAGAACACGTTCTCCCCCTGTGGTGTGACCTTTAGAGGATCAGGTCTCACCTCAGGCACAAACAGATCACTCGTTTCCAGAACGTGGAAAGGCACTAGAGGGTGCTGTGCTGAAAGAGAAGAAACTGGCTTTGTACCTGCAGGAAAACACTTCCCAGCCTCCCCACGACGAAGAAGCACTACCTCCCGCTTTCCCTTTTCTTTCCTCCATGATCTTTTAGGCCTTTTCCCTCCCATAACCGCTTCTTGCCTGTTTCCTTAAGGAGAGGATCACCAGACAGATGCCGGCTTCTTTGAATCTTCCACAAACTGACGTAAGGAGTATAGATACAAGGAGTGCAACGTTACGTATAAATATGAATGGACGTGCAGAGTACCTTTACTACATTGAAATTGTAAAAGACCAGTTGAACATTATTAAATGCATCTTTCTCTTTGGTGAAGACTAAGAAGTGAAGAGTGGTCTGGGTGTGCAGAGGAGCTGCCTGCCCTGACCGCGTGCCCGTGCCTTTTGCGAAGCAGCCTGAGCACTGCGACTTTGCATTCTGAGCCGGCCAGATGCAAGCCAGCGGCCATCCAAAGCCAGGCTGCATCGTGCTGTTAGCACAATGCTGCATGCAGGCCAATAGCCCTAGCAGGATTTATTAATACTGGACGATTGGTGAGAGCGAGTCCGGATCCGTTTACGAGTCTTTTGCTCTATGAAATTAGCTCGGTTCTGAAGAGCACAGGCAGTGAGTGCACCCTCAGACGGTACAAGCAGGTGCTACGGTACAGCAAAAGGGGTGGGGAAGCAAGACAAACCCTTTGCAAGGCTCATTTTAGGTGCTTTTGGATGTCTGTGGTAGAATAAAAATGATATTCTTCATTTCAGATAATTAGTCTCAGGAGTTAAAATACTGCGTTTACTTTTCTTGTTTCTTTACAGGGGAAGATGTGGTATCCTCATCCAGTACATTGACACGTGCACGTCTAACTGTACATTTTTTCAGTGAGGAACATTATGTTCTTGGGAATCCTTCTGTGTATCGTCAGGCTTTAGAAGCTTTGATGAAGGTGTACTCACAGCCCAGGTAGGATCCAATCACGTGCAATCCTGTCTTACAGATAACCGCCACGCATATTAAGCTCAAAAGAATCTTAAAGTGCCTTAGGTGTGATTTTACAGTGTCCTGGTGTTTTGTAGTGCTCTACACATTTAAAGAAAAAGCTTTTCACGTATAGTAAAGGTCAGCATTCCACTTTACTGCACAGCCTTGAATGTCTCCCGATGAGGGCCCAGAAAACAAGCAACAGAAACAAGATACCTGGAAAAAAACAAACAAACAAAAAAACCCACCAACAAAAAACAGTACAGTGTGCACAACGTTTCCAGCACCGCACGGGGCTGAGCAAGGCCCAGAAGGGGATCGCCCTGGCTGCCCTGTGCAGTAGCAGCTCCTAAAGCTGCCGGGGGGGGGGGGGCCTGGGGCAGCCTGGGCACCCCCATCCTGAAATCCACCCTTACATCTGGTCCCCACATGACAGTGACAACAAGCTGAAAAATGCAGTGTTAAGAAGCTGTGACTTCTACCGGCCCGGTACAGAAAATGTAATGGCAGGCAAAAAATGTAGCAGTCTGGGAGATGCTTAAAGTAGCATTCATATTATCTCCCGTTTCAGCGTTATCAGTTGCCTTTCATGGTTTTCAAACTTTTTGCATTGTGGCTCTCCAGGAGGACATGTCTGTGGGATGGAAAAAGAGAACAAAACTAAATGTTTCAAGAACACAGTATAACCATTCCTATGTGTATTTATTCTACATAGATGCTGATACTCTTCTGCATAACATGAACAAATAGCTTCTTGGGAAGGAACCTAATCTGTGAAATACTTTTTATCCTTTTTTTTTTTTTTCCTCCCTTTAAATATTTGGGATAACTGGTTATCAAGTAAAGGGTAAATAGGGATTATAGTGTTGAACTGAAAGAGGGGAGATTTAGATTAGAAGGTAGGAGGAAAGTCTTCACTGTGAGGGTAGTGAGGCACTGGCACAGGCTGCCCAGAGAAGCTGTGGATGCCCCATCCCTGGAGGTGTTCAAGGCCAGGGTGGAACTAGATGGTCTTTAACCCAAACCATTCTATGATTATCTAAGTAGGGATTGTGGCACCAAATTGTCACAGGGATCTTGTTCAGTGATGAGTAACAAAAATAATACGGTATATAGGTCTAGATTCTTGGCTAACATATCGCAATTATGGAAAACTAGGAAAAAGTAATTGAAAAGCAGAAAATTAAAGATGTATGAAATCTTAAACTTTTTTTCTATATTTTTTTTTCCCCTAGTAACACCAAAATGTTTCAGGCCAAATAATATGTGATCTGCAAATGCCTTTGCTGATGCATCCCCAGTCTGGCATTACCTTTTGCATCTGTCTTCAGGTGCATGCTCCTTCCACAGATGCCAAGGCATAACACAGGGGAAGCAGCAGAGACCACAGAAGAGGATTTTAATTCTCTTAGACTGGCATTGTTCTGCTCTCATTCTTTTTGTTTTACGGCTGTACCACATCAGAAATGCTAGTTTCCTACTGATGCCCTAGTGATAATAGGGCAACCATGAAGGTTAAAGGAAATTGAAAATAAGCATAAAAAAGCAGTGTCAAGAGATGGAAAATAGATGCAGGGTTTTTATGATCAATGCATACACAAATTTGCAATAAGTCTAATTTCTATTTTGTATTAAAAAAAACAAACAACCTCTTCCCTTTTTGCATTTTTCATGTTTGTACCAAGTACATTAAAAATTACCGCTACAGTTCACCAGCTCATGGAGGGAAGCTCAGCACCTGCCGCTTGTGTTTTCTCACAGGAACTACGCAATCATTGACTTGCTTCTGGCTATAGCCTCCCTGGCTGCTGCGAAAACCCACTTGTGGGACAGGCAATACCCTTTTCTTATTTTTCAGGCTTTTTTTTTTGCCACAGTTGGCTACTCTTTTATAATTTTTATTTTCCTGTTTCCTTCAGGAGAAATACTTGAAGAGGAAATGAAGAAGAGTAGATTTGGGCATTCTACCACCATTAATGAGCTTTCAACCTAGTACAATAATAAAAAATGGAAATACAGGAGCAAATAAAAATCACAGAATAATCTAGACATCTGATTTCCCCAAATGGTGTATAAACCTAGGGCTTCCCCTGCATGAATGAAGCCACGATGATTTATGCCAGCTCTTCACAGCTTCTGCATTCTCTTGATGACTCTGCCACTGTGTTAAATGAGCAAAGCACTCCTGTAAGAGAGGAATCATTAACAACAGTGGCAAAAGCTAAACAAAAGAAGGCAAGACAGAAAAAGTGGAGCTGTAGTGAACATAGCAGGGAACTGCTTTTTTTCTTCCTCCTAGATTGCAAAACCGATGTTTAGTAACTTTTAAAAAATTGATTTAATAGCATTTTCCCCAAAAACTTTTGCTTGCACAGTTGAGATTATAGGTATTACACTAGAAACCTTTGGCTGAATTTGTTATTTAAAGTGTAGCAATTCGTGTAGATAGGCACCTGGCTTAGAGAAAACAAGTGCCAACATCAGTATACCAGCACACACAAACTGTAATTTGCATGTCTAGACTTTATTATTACAGTATTTCAGTTGCAACCTATCCTAGACATACAGGTCAACATAATATCACACTTCATTATGTCTGCTGCTTTTTTTCCCAAGGAAAATCAGCATTTAAAAAGAATTGCAGAATTTCAGCACTGGCATGTACTGTCACTTCCAGAACTTTTTTAGCAATCTGTAGAGCAAATCCATTTTTCCCTCTTCCCACTAGTCATTGTATATTCATACCAGGTTTTATGCCTTTTTTTTTTTCCAATTCATAAAACACAGAATTACAAGATACATTTTTATTATTTTTTTTTGAGAAAGATTAATTATTCAAGCAGGAGGCTTTGATCCTGTAGAGATAAGCCAGTTACAAAAAGGAAAGTGGAAAAGCAACGCAAAAATTCATCTGGCTTGGTGCATGACCTGGCCATTGACCTCCTCTATTGCTCTAGGTTTCCCATAATATATTTAATCACCCTATTATATTATTTTCCCTCTAGGTCCATGAGGGGAGGTTAGAGCAGGTCAGGTAGGTAGTCTTTAGCATGCGCTTCATCCACAGCTTTGAAAATTGCTGACGTTTCTGATACAGCAAGCTCGACACAGAGGAACCTTTTGAAATTACCACGTCACCTACTTCTACTTATCTACATGTCCTATCACCGTGACCTCCAAAGTCACAATTGTTTGCATGCAACTTGTCCCTACTGGTCCAATCTTCTGAAGACCGTGGTGGATTACCCAGGGCGGCTCACAGACAGCTTCATGGCATGCACAGGCTGTTTTTCCTCTTTGGAAAAGGGTTCCTTTTTCTGGGTTCCCTCCCCTCAGATGAGCAGGATTTCTGCATCATGAAGGATGAAGCATCTTTACACCAGAACCTTCGCAATCACAAGACAAGCTCGGTCAGGTGGCTGAATAATAAATATAATTATGCTACTACAGCAGGCCAGGAGAATACGGGAATGAAAAATTTAATATGGTGTTTACTATTTCATGTAGAATAGGAAAAAAAAAAAACTTTCAGTCCCCTGATGCAAATGCACCTTCTGCTAGAACCTGTTGTAATGTCTGAATGGTTAGAAAGACATGTAAAATGCAGTCAGGAGAAAACACCATGCCAGTCATTTTCAAACGGGTCCTTCCATAAATTACTTTATTTCTCATTAAATGAGCACAGAGTCATAACCATATTAATAACAGATATGTTTATTATTACATATCCATCAGTGCGGCTTTCAATACCACTTGAAACATGCATATCGTCCTAAGGACGAATCAGTTTTCCAGTGCTTCTTATTTAATACACAACTGCAAAGCCATTATAAATTACTGAGGAGGTATTTGGTTAAGAAATAAAATAAAATAAAACCATACTGCCCATACCATGAATGTATTCCTGCTACAAAGCAAGAAAGAGTCTGACAGCATTTACTGAAATTCCTGAATTACCTGGAGCTTGTGTTACATGCTTTTTTTTCTTTTTGCATTGCCTACACATTTCTTGCCTTACAAACCAGAACCAGTCCCTTTGTAAGAGGAATTCTCATTCAAAGACTGTATTTAATTTAGAAAATTCATCTAGCATCTACAGTACTTAACCCAATTAAAGTTCAGTAAAAGCCACTGATATACAATAGTTTTGCCTTTTTTTTTTCCTTTTTTGAGGTTTCCTTTGTTTACTTTTACATTTCTACATTTACTGACATGGCAATAATACAATTATCTCAAATTAAGGCACTAAAAGGACAACGTAAAACTCAGTAAAAGTGTTCTAAGAATAATTTACATTTCAAACAGTGCATATATGTTAACTTAATGTATGTTATCACTTAAAATTGTAAGGCAATACATTACACAGTTATAGAAATGATGTACCCCAAAATATGCTTCCAAACTTGGTTCTCCTTACTGTTAGTTTCTAATGCCTCTAATAGTAAAATAATTCAGTATGGCTTGGCAAAAAATGCATAGATTAAAGGCAATTACTTGTTTCCCCCCCCGCCCCCTTTACAAACCTGCTGAATCGGTATTTTGTAAAGCATAATGCAAAATATTTAACACTTCGATCCATTCCATAGTGGGTGATTAGCATTAAGGCTGTTAAGAACTCTGCAGTGAAGGCACTGAAGTTCAAGTGATAAGGCTTCATTTTTAAGCTAGTTCTGCAGTCTTCAAGAGCACAACTTTGAGTCTTGAAAGCAATTGCAGTCCTTCTCATTGAGAAACCTTCCTCCTCTACTCCGTTTCATATGCTCATCTTGACATAAATATCCCCCTCACAGGGTAAACAGTCTTCTTCTTTCACTGATACGAAGAAAGTTGGCTGTATTTCATCATGATTGACAGGCTTGCTTTTTTTATCCAAAAAGGCAGCACCTTTTTTTTTTTATACACCTAGCTAAGCTTTATTTGCTTTAACTTGCATTACATAGTAATAATTAATCTAATCTACCTTTAGGCAAACCCGCAATTAAACACCCTCAGCGTGCTTTTGTGCCAAAGCAAGGAGGAGACAGTAATAGCAATCTTAACCCTGAAGCCTGTGATAGTTATGTTGAAAGGAACAACAGCCTGTCTGCACTGCTCTGTGTGGTTAAAAAAGCCCTGTTTTTCAGACCGCATCCCATGAGATTCCATTAAGCACTGTACACGTGGTTAGCTGGAACAAAGAAGAAAACAGACAATTAATAATAAATGCAAAAATTAGTTTCATAATATTTGGGCATTATGTTAAGAGCTTCACTGTAGAAAATACCTCAGTTAAATTATTTTTCAGTTGACATGTACAACACTAAAAACATCTTCCACAAAGTGTTCTTAATTTCTGACAACATTAAATTTACACAGAGATCAGGCAGACGATAATGTTAATCATTTACCAGGAAAGCTGCAGTAAGAGTAAACAATCATGAGTGTATTTATGGCAAATGTAAGGTGACCCTCTTTCACTTGCAGGACAAGAAAAGGCTTTTGTAGGGCTAAGAGCACACACATGCAGTTGCCAGAGCTCATCTAATGCACGGGAGTTTTGTTTTAAACATGCATTAACCTGATCAGGTGCCCAAGTCCAAATATATTAAAACAAAGCACCTCAACTGTGCTGATACAATGAGCATAAATTAGCATACTATAAACTAGGAAGCGTAGTTTCAGACCTAGAAGCAGTACTGCAATTGCTAGCAAGTTCATTATGAATGTCTAATTCATATTTATTAGTGGTAAGATATTAAAATGAGGAGTAAGACTTAAAATGAACTTATATTTGAGGTTCATTTTAATGGGTCTGATACACCTCCCCATAATGTCAATAGAGCACTGCCTATCAACTGCAAAGAAAGCCAGATCAGATCTAAATTAAATGTACTAAAATGTCTTAAAGCATGTTAAAGTCTGTATCCATTCAATAAAATATAAAATGCCTGCTCACAAGGTAGGACTTAATGAGATTGAACTGTGCTATCCTGTCTGACAAGGAACAATTTTCAGATACTTGGTAAAAGCTAAGATAAAAGTGTATCCCATAAAAATTGTCACTGCTTCTCTTACTCCCTAAGCGCAGAGGTCAGGATGAGAACTTGGGGGTGCAGCGACTTGAGTTCAGGGAAGACAATCTAACAACGCACTGACACCTGAAATGAAAAGGGTTCCTCCACTTTTCTTCCCAGCCCCGGAGGAGCACCCTCCTACCTACCTTTCCTCAGCTTTGGCAGTCACCCCACTTCTCAGTGGGCTGATTCCACTGACCAAATAAGTCTACAGTTCTTTTTGACAGTCAGGAAACTGAACTGTGGACCTTTCAGAAAGGGAGCAAATGCTCATTTCAAGTACCTACCCAGGAGCAAGCGACAGAAGAGCAGGGAAGGAAGACAAAACAAGAATCCTCCCCTTACAGTGGAAACCAACTGTCAGATTAGCTCAGCTACTGTCCAATCACCAGTTAAGTGCTCAGTATAAAAGATTTGCTATAAGTTTATTTAATAATCTAAACATCTGGTACATTAGAAGTGAATTCTCCTACTGAAAGTCCACTGCCCCTTCCTGGACATACAGAACAGAATGCGTACTGGTACCTGGGCACAGGCTGGCCACGCTACATCGCAGCGGCCGTTGTCTAGTTCATAGCCACGACTAACATCAAGTCTGTCTTAGAGTCAGAAAACCATCCACAGAAGAACAGCTTGAAAGAAGTTCCTATCTAATCTTTTCTCTGGTACTTTTATGCTTGGTGTAACTCCGAATCCTTCCATCATTCGCTCGCATTGCCTGCAAGTGCCACGCAAGCCCCATTACGTTGCAGTTAGCCCAGCGTCAGCTGTCTCCCCTCTACACAGTGGGGACGGAGCGTGCACAAAGCGTGCACAAAGCCGCCCAAGCAGCTCCTCAAGCGTCAGTGACGTGTGTGGGCTCCCCACCTGCCTCCGGCATGCAGCACAACAGGCTGGCAGCACGCACATACCTAGCGCTCTCGCTGGTCAAGAGCTGTGCCTCTCTAAATTGTTTATGCTCAACATGCTTCTTCCTCCACACTCGGTGCCTACAATATGCAGCAGTAAAACAGTTTGCTTTAAATTAATTACGTGTTCTATGTCAATATTAAACATCATTAAAGATTTCTAAGGTCAAATACCAATTGTGTCACCAAGTTCACTAATGGATACAGGCTAACCCTACGAAGAGTCATAGTAAATGTTAACTGTTTGATTCACATCACTGCCTGTGCTAGCAAAATCCAAGAAGATAAAAAGATGAAGGATACCATGCGAATATTAACTTCTAGGGCTACAAAGATGGTGAAGGGTCTAGAGGGGAAGACGTATGAGGAGCAGCTGAGGTCCCTTGGTTTATTCAGCCTGGAAAAGAGGAGGCTGAGGGGAGGCCTCATGGTGGCCTGCAGCTCTCTCACAAGGGGGAGGGAAGGGCAGGTGCCGATCTGTTCTCTCCGGTGACCAGCGATAGGACCTGAGGGAAGATAGTCAAACTGCGACAGGGGAGGTTCAGGCTGGATATCAAGAAAAGGTTCTTCACCAAGGGTTGTTGCACACTGGAACAGGCTCCCGAGGGACGTAGTCACGGCACCAAGCCTGTCGGAGTTTGGACTGTGCTCTCAGTCATATGGTCTGAATTTTGGGGTAGACCTGTGTGGTGCCAGGAGCTGGACTCAATGATCCATCTAAGTCCCTTCCAACTCGGGATATTCTATGATTCTGAATTGCCAGAAAACTTAGGAGCTTTATTTCTTCCCAAGAACCCAGAAGTTCACAGTTGGTGATGAAGAAAGTTCTGAACAGAAGCTGTACGCTTGGGCAGATGGAGAAAATGCAAGACTGCAGTATTGTGAACAGCTACACAAGTAGAAAACCTTTGTCCTTCCGCTCATTCCTGAGACAGATCTGGAGCTCTGGACTCTTCCATGAACCACAGTAACTTCTTAACCCAACAGAAAGCCACTATTTGGGGGACACAGAGATGGGAGGGTGAGAAGGGATGTAAGGGTTTCTTTCTTGTTGTGCTTCCTTCTGAGGGTTTTACTCGATTGAAAACATTCCTGGATTAATTCTCTGCTGGAAATACATACATTTACTGAGGTAGTCTGTGAAGCTCACAGAAGATAGAAAAGCACGAGTCTGCAGCTCTCCTCCTTTTAGTGCCGGTGAGCTATTAGGATCATTGTATCTCTTGTGCCTGAGCATCTTTAAAAATAATATTTTCTCATTTAAAAAAAGTTCCTGTTCACTACTTCCACGTTTCTATGATTCTGTACCATTCTAACAAGACAAGGGCCCACAGGATTAATTAAAGAAATTGTGTAACTGATCTCCCCAAACAGACCCGTTCTTTTAAGAGCTACTGTAAAGTTTCATATACACAATTGTTCACCCTATAAGGAATTAGCTGTAAATTCGGTCTTGCTGAAGACCACCATGAACAGCATCTCTATTAAGACAATGAAAATGAATTAATGAACTGATTTTAAGAAATCAATCACTAGTTTTGCTGTTCCTTACTTATCAACTCTCTGTATGACTGTAGTTCAGTAATAGGGCAGGTGAGAAAAGTGACAAGAATCCCAGTCTTGCAGCATCACGTTAGCTGCTGGTAGATGGTGATGGTGACCCTCTGACCTTTACACTTGGGTAACTATCAATTTAAACTATGAAACATATGCTGTGTTGGGTTTGTATCATTCTAATTTCTTCGTAATAACTCCATATTGTCCTAAAATATAAATACTATGTATTCTTTTTTTCAGACCAAGAATACTGTCTCAAAAGATACTGTGTTCAATTGCCATTTTCAGTAAGTGATGCTGCCTAATATCATTTCACCATCATATTTTAAAAACTCTTGAAACTATATTAATGAATTTTATATTAACATTTTTTTTCCCCCAGAATTGATATTGGAATGGTCAGTCAGTATCAAAATCATTCCACTTATTTCTTTTAAGTAGCAAACACAATATGCTTTTTCTTTTGGTCTTAGGTAGTCCAAGACTCACTGAAAAATCTTACTAATCAGTAACAGCATTCTTTAGCCAGTTCTAAACATTTCTATTGCCTTTATCTGCCTGTTTTTAAGCTGCCTGTTTTTAAACTTTTAAACTTTTATCTGCCTGTTTTTAAAGGCAGACCTTATAAGGTCTGCTTTCAGTAACTAGTTTCTAGAATCCTCTGATTATTTATGTATCATATGATATATAAAAATCACTTGGTATTTTTCCCAGTCACAGAACAAGAGTATTTCAACAGTTCTATTGTAAATAAAGATGTTAAATAACTATTAATGATGCATATTTTAAATCAGCAGATACAACTTAGATCCAAAATTTGTAAAAGATATGTCTAATCTTGGTGGGGAGAAGGATAACATTTTTTAATAAATCCCAGAAAGTTGAGGACTGAAGGAAAACTAAGTTTGGAAACACTGAAGCATTATAAAGCTTATGGAAGTCGGGAGAAGTGGACATTCTGTAGACAAGACAATTTAACAAGATTTCACATCTAACTGTCCACCTATTCAGTTATTTTGGGGGAAAGGAACATGCATACTATCAGAAAGCAAGTTAAAAATCAGTACAATGTCCTAGCATTAAAAAAGAAGTATATTTTAAATCTGGCCCTGGTTAATGCATAGGGTCACAAATAGCTCTACCAAACAACTGATGAGACAGGGGAAGACAGGGAATGAGTGAGCAAGGACAAGGAATGGAATCATCATTTAACCTGCCTGACACTAACAGAAATAGCATAAACAGTCTGAGAATCCAGAAGTTTCTTGGTGGCTTCTGACACAAACCCATGAATCCCTGGTTGATGAGAAGCTCAACATGAGTCAGCAACGTCCATCTGCAGCCCTGAAAGCCAACCATATCCCAGGCTGCATCAAAAGCAGCGTGGCCAGCAGGTCGAGGGAGGTGATTCTCCCTCTCTGCTCTGCTCTCAGGAGACCCCACCTGGAGCACTGCGTTCAGCTTTGGGGCCCCCAGCATAAAGACATGGACCAGTTGGAGTGAGCCCAGAGGAGGGCCACCAGGATGATCAGAGGGCTGGAGCACCTCTCCTATGAGGACAGGCTGAAAGAGCTGGGGTTGTTAAGCCTGGAGACGAGACAGCTCTGGGGAGGCCTTCTGGGAAGGCTCTTACAGCGGCCTTCCAGTACCTAAAAAGGGGGCCTCCAGGAAAGATGGGGAGGGACTCTTTGTCAGGGAGCATGGTGATAGGACAGGGGGGAATGGCTTTAAACTAAAAGAGGGGAGATTTAGATTAGACATTAGGAAGAAATTCTTTACTCGGAGGGAAGTGAGACACTTCAACAGGTTGCCCAGAGAAGCTGTGGATGCCCCATCCCTGGAGGTGTTCAAGGCCAGGCTGGATGGGGCTTTGGGCAGCCTGGTCTGGTGGGAGGTGTTGGCAGGGGGCTGGAACAAGGTGACCTTTAAGGTCCTTTCCAACCCAAACTATTCTGTGATTTTATGAATCACTGAGTAAATTTCTCATATCATCCCCATCTGCAGACAGACTCTAGCTTCCACAAGCTTTGAGTCAGTCCATGAATGTGGATCATCATCATTCTTGCATTTATATGCCATTGCTGATATATTTACTGAGCCTTGCTTTTAAACAGGAAAAAATGCAAACAGCTCCCCCACATGCATTGGCAAGCCTGGCATTGCCATCTCTACTGTACTTTTCAAAATCTGAACTGGTAAATGTAAGAATAGCAGGAGAGTTTTGTCTATTCCTCCTTTCAGGATTTGAGAAGAGATTTAGACCATCAGTTCAGTAGTCTTAACGATGGTGTTATTCCACAATTTCAAGTTAATTAAGACTTATAAAGAGTTTTTTGCTGTTTTTTTTGTTGTTGTTGTTGTTAAAGAGATCCATGGCTTTTGTAGTTTATTTCTCACCTAGTTTTTCCAGAAGTATTTTTAACAACTTTTCGGAATGACTGATTTGCTGAGGATCTTGTAGACATAGTTCTAGGAGACGCTCGAACGAAAGTAGATGGTGGGTTCTTAGGGATCTTCTTTACTAAATGAGTCACCCACTTCTTCTGTTCATCTTGACAGGATGCCAGTAACAACATGTCTCTTGCTGAAGTTACATCGTAACTCACTGTACATAAAAGGCAGAAGATGATTCAGTGAAAATTAGGATTTGTTATCAGAACAACAAATTATGACATACCAGTTGCACCACTGGAAAGAAGAACAGCATCTATATACGTGCTTGTAGCTGAACGTTTTATGTAGTTTTAGAAGACAATAAACAGCGGGAGAAATTATAAATACTGTTTCTTTCAATAGTTCTCTCTCTTCATTAAGATTCTTGATTCTAACATTCATACTCAAGAAATGAGACAATTTACACTCATTTCAGTCTTATGCTGGAAAGCTGCACGGGTACTTTATGACTGACTTCCAGAGTACATACTCCAAATGCTCCATTTCACAGGAGCACAGAGAAGAAACCTTCACTCCAATCCATGAAGTGGCAGAAGAACCACTCTTCAAAGGTCTCAGCATGGACTGGTGACGTGGCTACTGTATTGCCCCTAACGTGGGCTATGCACAAGGACAGAAAGGATGGTCTGGGAACCAAGCAGCTGACCAGTACCTGGGCAAAAACCCCTAGGGACCCTTATGCTCTCCAGGTCCTCGGCAGAGCAACATCAGTTACACCACAAAAGGCCTCCTTACACAGGCTTTACACAGCTGCCTGTTCATAACCAGTATTAACAGCATTACTGTAACAGTACCTTTCATATCTGAAACATAACACTAAAGAGTACAACACTTAATCTAAAGTGCTTTTATTTTCATCCCTTAGGTTAGGAGGTCTGGCTAAAAATGCAGAGAATATGGAATGCTACAAAAAACATGAGTGTACCTTTGCATGGTGCAATTAATTCCTCTTTTCTATCCAAGTGGTCCCTATGGCACTTCACATGGCATCTTCGACATTCCAGAGCAGCAGGGGGTTTGAAGACGTGCCAAAGGGGTTTGGCACAGGCCTCACAGTTGGCTGGGAAGTGGTATATCGTTGGAATAAATTCATGGCCTTTGTGATTTAAAAAATTCGTCTTCTCTGCCGGCTGTACTGGTTCTACCTCCAAATCCTTCCTGCATTCCCCCTCATTAGCATACAGAATCTAAAAAAAAGGAATACTAGCATGTTACTGTTGAAGCATCACATATTTTTGTATGTTTTTCCAAAGACAACACTGAACTTTTTGAAGGGAGTTAGAACAGAGATAATTCACGTCTTTTTTACCTGGAATATTTTAGGAATTTCTTCAGTTTCTGCTCTATATACATCTCCTTGAGTTACAGGTCGGACATGGAACAGCTTACTAGATTAAAAGAAACATGAATCAGAAAAGGTTAAAAGGTTACAACCAAATTGCTTTGAAGTTCTTATAAATCCTGTTTATGCAAGCAAAATTATATACTTCGAGGCTGTAGTATGGTTTCAGGAATTCACTAAAATCATATAGATCTTGTCTATCCAGGTAAGACCAAAAGCTTGTAAAGAGGATGATCTTAAAATGTGTTAAAGATCCACCTTGGAAAATTTACCTGTGAAAGAGGCTTTCAAATTCTTCCTTAGAACAGTGGGAAGTCTAAACGATTATTGCTAGAAAAGCATATTTATAGCCCTAGATGGAAGTAACCGTATCAAGCACAGCAATACTTCCTTTTTTTCACTAAATCATGTGATTAACCGAGAATCAATCAATGTAAGAAGATCACAAAAGGCAATTTGGGGCACTAGGTGTTGAAAATGTTGTTAAAATTGGAACAAACACCATCCTACACTGGTTAAAGGCCGTAAATCCATCCAGCCCAAGGCTCTCTTTTCAACAGTAGCCATAACAGATGTTTATGAAAAGAGAATAAGAAAAAGCTCAAAGAGAAAATAATGCTTTTCCTATTTATAACCAATTGGCAGCTTAAGTGCTTCCTGAGTTTGTGATTACTTCCAGACCACTACATTTGTTATGTTAGTCACTGGCAGACCTATTCATAAATTTTAAAGCCTTTTTCCACTTACTACTCTATAACGTCCCATAATGTTGGTCAGCTGTTCAAACATCACAATCATGTAACAGCAATGGGCTTCAGTGATATTTGACACATTTTTCCTTATGTATTACCAATGCAGAGGGAACACAACTTATTTACTTTCTTCACTTAAAATAAATAGAAACCATCTGGAAAATTTAAAAATGCTTTGGACTCACTTAATACTGAGCCCTCCTCAGATTGCAAGAAAAAGGTGTGAGGCAAAGGGATGAGATCTAAAAACAGAGTCTATACCTTATTTTTGTGTGCCCCACAGCTATCATGACCTGCTTTAGAAAGCAACAGTTGAAGCAACTGGACAAACTAGGTATTACAGTGTCAGGGAGACTGATCCACTTCTTCCCACCCAGCTGTATAACTTAGCCAGCACAGATAAAAGGTAACACTGAATCAGAAGGAGATGTAATACATAGGTTCCTCTGTTTCTGACCCTCCTCATAATAAGGCTCATCTCTTCTATAAAAGCAAAGCGGTGACTACAGAGACATGCTATACTGCAATTCATTTTCTCTCTACCTTTTAGACTTAGTAATACAAAGAAAACATAGGATCTTCCACAGAAGGTAACAGCACTGTGAAATACATTGTCCAACTAGTACGGAAAATCCGAAGTTGTTTATGGAATGTTGATTCCAAGTGCCTAGGTTTGTTATCAGTGATCTCAGACGCTGCTCTTTTGCCTATCTTTATGCAAAGTCAACGATAACTTTACTTACTCTATGTCTAGTACCATGGATGGATTAGACTGGTCCTTGTCCTTTTCATCGTTATAGAACAGTATCTTTTTACTGCTCACCACGACATACTGGGGAAAGAAAGAATAAAAACAAGTTCAAACTACATTTTAAAAAACAACATTTAAAAGCACATAAAAGCCTGAGTAAAGTAAGGTTTTTAAACTAATATCAGCAAATACTTAAATCATCATCCAGACAGCTATACTACTGACAGCTATGCAATGCTACAGCCACAGTGATTGCATACTGTCACTGGAGAACTCTGAAACGCTCACGACAACTCTGTAAGTCTATGTATACACAAAACTCAAACTTCAGTTGCTACTGGGATGTTGCTATGAAAGTTACTCCATCCCTGATCAGCTCTTGGAGTACAGAGTCTATCACTTACTGATAAGCTGTAAACACCTCCCACTCACTGGTACTTTGCACCAAACAAGGGGTGGCCTTACCTACAGTTTCTCTTTAATGAACCAATATAATAAAGAGCAAAAGCAAACCAGCAGTAAGAGCAAACAAGTCACACTCTGGTATATATTTCAGATGCAGGAATAAACTGAGACAGCAAAGTGAACGTTTGCAGACGAAGAAAAAAGAAATGGACATTCTTTTGCTGCATGCCACTTTAAAGGTCAAACCACAAAGTACTTTCCAGAATTGTAAAGATGCTAAGAAACAGAAATATTAAGTAATGTGCTGATTAGTTTATTTTTTTCCTTAGTATTTTAAAGCTCTTGTTAAGAACCTACATATTAATAAAACTATCCCATGCTACTGAAAAAATGGAGTACTTGAGAATGCATAGGATTCTGAGGAATATGGAAGAGCTATTGGGAAGGCACTGAGAGTTTTAGAGCAGGGGTGGGCTTTAGGCTCCAATTCCGAGAAAATACCCAAATGTTGAGTATGCCTGCAGCATCTGCCTTCCTGTCCCCAAAAGCGCAAAGATATAGTCCTCAACCTAAAGCATGCAGACACCTTTCCAGTGCCGCTCATAATCACACAATTATAAATGTTTCACAGAATGCTTTGGGTTGGAAGGGATCTTGAAGACCACCTAGTCCAAACCCTGCTGCCATGAGCAGGGACACCTCCCACCAGACCAGGCTGCCCAAAGCCCCATCCAGCCTGGCCTTGAGCACCTCCAGGGATGGGGCATCCACAGCTTCTCTGGGCAGCCTGTGCCAGTGCCTCACCACCCTCAGAGTGAAGAATTTCCTCCTAATGCCTAATCAAAATCTCCCCTCTTTTAACTTTAAGCCATTACTCGTTGTGCTATCACTACACCCCCTGACAGTGTGTCCCCTCTCCAGCTTTCTGTTGGCCCCCTTTAGGTACTAGAAGGAAAAACATGTTCATATGATGTGAAAAACAAAGCAAGCTGTTCAGACAGAATAAGAGCTTTATAACCCACAAGCAAGTTAAGATTAAACATCTTTAACCTAAGCACTTCCCAGTGAATTCAGACCTTTAGCATTTGCTGCTTGTTGCTCTTCAGTAGGACCTACCAGTCCAATGCCTTTGCTACAACTGTCCATAAGCATAAGCTCATTGACAGCTGTGGCAGTTCCCTCCCTGCAGTTTCAAATGTTTTAGAAACAAGGTTTTAAATGTATGACGTTTAAAAGAGAATTAAAAAGACTGTTCTAAGTTCGGCTCCATGTTCAGGTATAACATGACACACATGCACGGGAAAGGAAAGAAAAGAGAACACAAGAACAGCTCATCTTGAATTCCAGTTACTGGAAGGTATGCGAATGGGTTTCTGACTATTTAGTAAATGGCGTTTACTCCTCCTACAAGAGCAGGTTGAGCCTCCTCATTACAGAGGACTAAGTCTGACCTCACAATCCGAATATGCAAGTTACCTTAACAAGTTTACAGAAAAGTGCTTTTAAAACGTGTTGCTCAAGCTGCATGCTACAGCTGTACACATAAACTACTGAAATGCATCTAAACCCACAAAAGCTGTTGTGTTTTGTTTTTTTGTCCCCCCTGACAAAAAGGGCTTTCACCTCCTTAGTCACGATTCTTTAATACAAAGTCCGATCAACTTGAATAAGTACCAAGTAGTAGTGGTGTGAGTCTGATTTTCTCCACTGAAGAAAGAGTCTGTGCTTGTGTTCCTTTGATCTCTTTCAACAGAGAGCTAATACCTTCTTTACCTTTGAAGTACACACCTCTACCTTTCACAGATAAGAGTAAGGCCTTAAAATGACTACTACTAACAAATGCAAATTCTGACTGCAATTGAACTCAGTTATCACTCTGCATACAAGTGTTGGTGAAAGAACAACTCAACCTCACAAAAGAAAAGTTAACTATAAGGCATGCAACAGCTTCAACATCCTGTTATGACCATGCAAAAAATATTTTTATCATCTCAACTTGGGATGAAGTTCCAAATAAAAAATATGGCTAACCCATTTTAATGATAGCTTGACCTCTAAACTCAAGTCTTTCTTCTCAAATGAATCTTTTCCACACTCAAAACTTTCTAACTTAAGCTAAATGACTGAGGGCATGGGACAAAAATCAGAGCCACTGACATCTGAGCTAGAAATGTGGCAATTCAATTTATAACAACTCAGACATCAATCCAATCATTCTGCTAATACAGTTAGCAGTTACAGCTTCTGCTAATACAGTTACGGCTTTCTCGTTAAATTAACCTGGACATGGCTATATTTGAGGTTCCATGCCTCCCACTAACCCCAAAACTGAAAGCTAATTAGAGCAGGAGCACACGAAGAGGTTAAGTACAAGCCAACTTGTTTCAGACGCAGCATAGTTCAGCCAACAGAACACACACCCAAGTTAACATGGTCCCTCACTACTGGGTCTCAGTGGTTTGAATCTCAGCTAGCTTAAGGATCTTGTCAGCATGATTCATTTTATGACAGAGGCATCTATTTGTAGCTCAAATTCCTTCAAATTGCAGGGATTATTATTTAAAATAGCAAAGTATGAATGAGTATGAATGGAGTAACTGCCTGCAGTATCTTGAAGGATCTAAGCATGCCTGAAGAAGCTCAGATAGCCTTTTAGTGGAGAAGCTGCATTTATCAGAAGTTTACTAAGTTAATCATCACAGGGTGAATGAATATTCTCCATTTCTAGAAGACAAGTAGGTAAGCTGCCAGATGTATTCTGACAGAAAAAGGATGCAGTATTTTAGATAATCCAGAGCAGAATAAAGCTACATGATTTGTGGCAAAGGCACTGCCAAAAGTCTGACAGCAAGCTGGATAAATCAATTCTGAAACAACAGAAGTCAAACAGCCTTAGCTATCAAACAATTTTTGATACATGTTGCACATCCATTACTTCAGTCCTGGAATAAATTTGCAAACAGGTGTATTTCTTGAGGCACCTGAAGAACATTCAAATACTATTGTCATTTGACTCAAATACAGCACCCAGAACATCCTAGAACTTGCCCTGTAAATTTCATCCAGTTCTGCTAATACAGAGACAGTGAAGGACAAAGCAGCTAGAAACCAACTGAAAAGCGCTTAAAGTGTACGTAACAAACCTAAGGTTCCAAACTGCAGTAATCAAGCAGTTTCAATATGGTACTTGATTGCACTGACTCTCATCTAAGGGTCTGGGGGGAATACTCTAAGCGGTTGTTAGTTGAAATAATGTAGAGTTTAACACTCACTCTCCACAAAATATCATTGATATTGTCATGATTGTCTGACAGACACACCACCTTCTACGGAGGAAAAGCAATACTACTTTCTTTAGAGTGGGAATTCCATCACAGAGGTCTGAGAATAAACCAGTCTTTTCAAGAGACTAACCACTTTAAAAAAAGGGAGAAGGAAATGTCATTGAAAATTATCCATGACAATTTATAATGAGAATGAAGACCAAGGTAAAGTAGAATCCAAACAGGATTCATGATTCTAAGATGCTCATCGTAAAGCATTTCCTCAACCTCCTGTTACAAATTTGTACATTATCACGCTGAACTTGAATTTTCTTGATTTTTTTTCTTAATAATGTCTAGGCACTAAACTACTTCAATAATTTTGTTTAAGAAAGATGAGTTGTAAAGCAAATTCCATCATTACTGTATGCCTAAAAAGCTTTTCAAAGGAGTTAGGCAAGAAAAAATCCATTTGTACCTGTTTCTTCCAGCCATGCCGCTTTATATTTCCTTTGTTTGGTATTGAAAGCCAACCTTCAAGTCTTGATTCTAGTTCAAAAGAAAAAAATAAATAAAATTATATATTTAATGATAATAAATAGAAACAACACAAAGCAAACTACTACTCGAAAGGAAAATGTACTACATGCGGCAATAGGCCATTACCTATTTAGCAAAGCAGAATAAAAAGCACTGCTGAATAAAGTGAAGACACAAGCATTTATTTCATGCTCCATCACAAGCTAACACTATTATATAGTTACTGCAGAATAAAGTGAAAACTGTTTTCCTTAATGCCAACATCTGAACATAAATAGTTTGCAAAGGGTCAGGCACAGGAAGACTTTGCTTTGAAAATGTGTTACAGCTTAAATAGAGGACAATTAAGAGATTTTCAATATAAATATCATTTACACTCATAGGGGCTACATGAAAATATTCAGCAGGAGGATGCAGCAAATAAACCAGAACCACGTTTTCCAAGGGAAACAAAAAAGAAGAGCGCACAAGAGCAAGCAAAGCTACATAGGTGTTCCATTACTCACAGAAGATAAGCATAGGAGATAAATAAATAAGGAATGCAGGAAGAATCAACTAGATATAAAGAATAAGAGACAAGCATTTTATTCAAATTTTCAGTGGACAGTTTTCCAAAGATTCATGTAATAACTTGTTTTGCTATCACAAAACTACTCATTTAACAATTATACAAAGAAAAGTCGCAAGAAAAATAAGTCTGCCTAATGTGAATCATGGTCTTAAAACTTCCTCCAGCTGATATTGTAAGTTTATTTTTACTTTTTGATAGGTATTTTAAAAAATATGTAGCCAGGTAATAGAACTGAGAAGATATCTTGACTATCTTGATTCCACTAATCTAAACTGACATAGAAGTCTCAGAGTTTTGTAAATGAAAGAATGAAGTAATGAAAATTTCACTCCAGAATTATAAATTAGCCTCACTTTAAAAAAAAAAACTTAAAATATTCTAATGATTATAAAAGTGTGATTCTGTAAAATAAAGCATCAGGACAGAAACACAGCTGATAATTATAAAGAATGCATACATTAGTTAACTTGAAGAGCAGCACTAAAAGCTTAAAAACATCAGGTTAAAATTTGCTGAAACATTCTCCACAAATATTTGTGTAAAAAGGAGCTACCGGTTCCCTTTATAATTCCGTGATAATTCCGTACGGTTCATCCCAGTAAGCTCTGAAAAATACACCCAAATATGCAAAAGATATTGTCCATACACTTCGTTTTGTAAAATTACAAGAAGAATGACAGCCCAACCTTTTACAAGGTATTAAAATTAGGCTTGGAAAAAAATACAACTTTACAACAGTAGCCATACAGCATACAACATTTAAAAGTGGAATATACTTTTAAAAAAATTTTTTAAAAATTAAAAAATATCTCCACATACAGAAAATCCTCAAAATACCGGGGGGGTGGGGTGGGGTGGGGGGCACTGAACTATCAAAATTCCAATTGGGAGAACAGCATGTTAACACAACTCTTTCCAACATGAAACCTGCCTGGAAAAAAAGAGAAATATACTTCCCCACCTCTCAAATCTGTGTAAGAATTGCAGGGTGCTGGGAGGCTGCCTCTCCTCCTCCCAGCTCTTGATATTCAGGGGCTCTGGAAAAGGAAATCTATTTCCTTCATATGTTTGCAGGCATCGCAGCTAATTCTTACCTTATTTTGAATATTTGTTCCTTAATGATTAATTTTACATCAAGAGAAGATTCTTTCATTTTTAGACATTTTAGAAATATTCCAAAGCTCTAGTCCTCTGTTGCAAAACAAAGTGATTACCCACTACTAAAGAATATACTACAAACTCCTGTGATTCAAAAGGAACGCTACACATCTGGGAAAAGAGAGGCAAATGAAAATTTGAAGAGGGATCGAATAATGACACATTTTTAAGATGCATCAGGTACTATAATGCTTATACAGACAGCATGAGGAGGATTATTTTTCTAAGTTCACTTTATTTCAGTATGTTTTGAAAGAAATTTTAAAGGAAGTGGAAGGTGGACGATCTGTTAAAAGTGAACTGGTTGACATTCTTTTCTGTTCACTACAAGTCTATTTTAGTGATCAAATACTATTTGAATGAGGAATAATTTCTGAGCTGTGAATAATGTCTTGCAGTTGAAAATATTTTCTGAATGTACTCCTTTTCAGCAAAGCCAACATTTGTCTGGAACTAAATGTACTCTTGAAAGGGCAGATGAGCCCTTTCGTTCCAGCCATGCCACAAAGGTTTGTCTTGAGTACTATTTACAGTGCATTTTTATTTCCCTTGACAGAGTTAGCAAACACAACTGCAAATGCTCATCTGGATGTTTCACAAATATCCGATCCAGAAGAATAATATTTATGAGAGTTCCGATTAAGTAGTTAAGAAAATATGGGCTATCTAGACTATAAAAAAAGAATCTTCCAGCTTTGTCTCTAAAAGTAGGCTGAAACCTATTGCCTGACAACTTCCCTGTATTTTGGAAAGAATCCCAGAACCGATACATAGTATTCCCAATCCAAAAAAAAAAAAAAAGATAGGCCTCAAAAATATCTGATGGCTAGCTGGATTCTAACAGTATATGAAGAAAAAAATATCTGTGAAAGGTACAGTTATAATTATCTGCCAGAATATATTAGAACACGGATTTGCATTCTAAATATCTTCATGTCTATTATTCATATTGCCATAATTATAATTCAGTGCATTAAACAGGAGTTCTAATGGTAGGTCTTCAATAAGATTACAAAATACAACCATTACTGTATTGATTTACGAGACTACTTGTTGTTTTAGTGCTGAGGTGCCCTTATAATCAATATAGTATCTTTTCCATTTTCAGGAATTCCTACTCCTCAGACTCCTCCCATAACAACAGAAAAAAATGGAGATTACTACCTCACTAACTTCTTCCAGTCCATATTCCAAAGAACTGTTCACCTAGATGGTCCACATTCGTTATTCTATCCTGTCCATGTAAGGCATTACTTAATAACATACACTGTAAACTATTCTGTCTTCCAGTTAAAACTGCAGGACAACTCAATTATTTAAATTACCTTGCAAATCAGATTAAAAGAACTAATTCACAACAGGTTACGTGCTGTCTAAGGATCAGAAAAAAAAAACCCTTGAAGCTCAGGATTAAGTTTTGTCTTCACAAAGAACAATTCCGCTAGCAAGTCTTAATACTTGCATGATTGTAAAATCTAGCCAGGAGGAAGAGGCCTTCTTCTAAAGGCATCATGAAAAAGCACATATTTCAGCTGTTTCAGCAAGGACTCTAAAGTGAGACATCAGCTGAGACATGAGCTAGTGTCTGAATCGATTATCAAAAGTGAGAATTATGGGAACTGCTTAGAAGTGAATACAAGGAAGACTATCCTCTATCCTTCCCATCAGAAGAAAAAGCCTGAGACCAGCCTGGATCACCTGAATAACCCAATCCTAATCTTGGGATCAGTGTAAATTGTCCTGGAGGTACCATAACTTGAGGGGAGGGGTATTTAGTTCAATGACACACAGACCACCTCCAGGTGAGATGTAGCTGTAAAGAATACATTTTAGAATTACCTTGAACTTATTCTAAGAGCTTATCCAAGGTCTTCTGACCCCAAAATTTTACAAGATGCTCTTCCTGTAAATTATGAATTCTCCTCTTGTAGCCTCTCTGGTGACTAGTATCCTAAATTCCCTGAATAGAAAAGAGACTGTCCAATAGCCTGATCCCTCCACCTCTGGCATGCAAGATAGTGGAAAATGCCTAAGAATCAGGGGTCTCTTTGGAATGCTGCCAACATTACTATTGCACCATTTCATACCAAGCTTTTTTTTCCCCCCCTCAATTAAACCAGAGACTGCCCATCATCAGAATTGAAACTATGGAGTCATTCTATGCTTACATTATTTTGTTTTCATTTTTTCCCTGGTGACATTTTTTTTACTAAGAAAACAGGAAACCGAATAAATCGTACCATAATTATTTATTTAGTAATTCTACTGTTTGCATTAAATATTCTAAGGAATGTCTTTCCCTTAAAAGCAGATTCATCAGCTAGAGAATCTTGTTGACTACCCATCAGATCCACGTCTTAAGCAAGAAGCTATTTGTGCTCTGAAGAAATGTCTGTGTACGAGTTCCTCACCAAAAACACTGACCAAATACTTCAGAAAACGTCTGAGAACAAGAATGGAAATGCTACAGAAGTGATGGGAAACTAGCACACAGATGAAGACAAACATGTTCATACTACTAAACTGTAACAAACGAACTGCTGTGGTATGCCACCTTCTGTTTTGAAGAATAATTATTTGGTTTGCAGAAAAATAACTACGTGCTAGATAATTTGGATGGAAGGAGAGGTAACCTGGAAGGAATAGAGACATTGTCCAAACTGCCAGGTATCAAGTCAGGAAAGCTAAACTACAGATAGAATTGAATCTGGCCAAAGTCATCAAGGACAACAAGAAGGGCTTCTACAGGTTCCTCAGTGACCAAAGGAAGACTAGGGAAAATGCAGGCCCTGAAGGAAACAGGAGACTCGACTACTTAGAACTGTGATAAGTCTGAGGAAGTGAGTGCCTTCTTTGCCTCAGTCTTTCCAGCAAGACTGGCCTTCAGAAATCCCAGGTCCCAGAGACCAGCCTGAAAGGCCGAAGCAAAGATGTATCCACCTCTTCTTTGGTGGAAGACCAAACTGGACATGCATAGTTCCATGGGCCCTGAAGCAATGCACCCACAATTGCTGGCAGATGTGATTATGAGGCCACTCTTAATAATCTTGGCTTGACCATGGCAACTGGAGGAGTGCCCTAAAACTGAAGGAAAGCACATGTCACTCCTATCTTCAGGAAGGTCAAGAAGGAGGAACCAGGGAACTACAAGCTGGTCAGCCTCACCTCAATCCGTGGAAAGGTGATGGAAACCATTTTCAGGCACATGAAGGAGAACAAAATCATCAACCTTGAAAGGCTGAGGAAGTAGGCTGACAAAAATTTCTTTGTTAAACTATGAGAAGTACAAAGTCCTGCACCTATGGAGGAACAGCCCAAGGCACCAGGACACACTGGGACATCCAGCTGGAAAGCAGCTTTGCAAAGAAGGACCTGACAATCCTGGTAGACACCAAGTTTAACGTGTACCAGCAGTGTGCCCTTGCCGCTAATAAGGCTAATGGTATTCTGGGCTGCATTAGGCAAAGTATCACCGGTAGGTCAAGAGAGGTGATCTTTCTGCTTTACCCAGCACTGGTGAGGCCATCCCTGGAGTGCTGGGTCCAGTTCTGGGCCCCCCAGTACAAGAGACATGGACGTACTGAGAGTGTCCAATGGAGGGCTACCAAGATGATCAAGGTACTGGCGCATCTCTCCTCTGAGGAGAGGCTGAGAAAGCTGGGACTGTTCAGCCTGGGGAAGATGAGGCTCAGGGAGATCTTATCAGTGTGTATTAATAGCTGAAGGGAAGGAGCAAAGAGGTCAGAGCCAGGCTCTTTTCAGTGGTGCCCAGTGCCAGGACAAGAGGCAATGGGCACAAACTGGAACACAGGAGGCTCCCTCCGAGCATCAGGAAACAATTCTTTACTATGAAGGTGATAGAGCACTTGAATAGGATGCCCAGAGAGATGGGGGAGTCCTCCTGTCCTTGGAGATCTTCAAAAGTCACCCGGAGGTGGTCCTGAGCAACCTGCTTGAGAAGTTGGTTTGGACCATATGACCTCCAGAGGCTCCTTCCAACCATTGAATGATTCTGTCAATAGCCTTTTTCCATGGCATGGGATACTTAGACCTTGAAGACTAGCTTTCTTTTCCTGCTTATAATGCTAGTGCACTCCTGTGCTCTCAACTAACAACGTGTTGAACATGACTATATTAATGTCACTATTTCTCTAAATTACCTAAATTGCTTCTTATTCAGATTCTGGTTAATTCAATCTTGCTCAAAAAACCCACAGCATATAGGGACATAATCTAAATTTATTATTAAGTAATATACATCAGAGGCCATAATATGTATTAGAGCTCCTACATTTATGACACTAACATCAGCAACACAACTGCAGTAAAAAACAGATGTGAAAGAAAAAAGCACAAAAAATGAGGGAGAGGGGTGACAGGGTGGTAAAACAGAAATAGAAGGGTAATGAGTATAGAAGACAAAGGGAGAGACCATAAGAGTTTCTGGTAATTATGATATTCTAATTAACAATGAAAAAGCTGCTGACTTGTAAACACTTGGCACATACAGTAATTTCTGCCTCAAAAATCAAAGTGGAGGGTCAGACAGACAGAAGCCTGTCGCATGGTCCACAGAAGGGCCACGAAAATGATCAGAAGGCTGAAGCGCCTCTGATCTAGTGGGTGTCACTAGAAAGAGAAAGGCTGAGAGAGCTGGGGATTTCCAGCCCGTACAAGAGAAGGCTCCGGGGAGACCTCATTGCAGCCCTTAAAAGGGGCCTATAAACAGATATCAACTTTTTACTTGGGCAGATAATGACAGGACAAGGAAGAATTGTTTTAAACTAAAAGAGGGGAGGTTTAGATTAGATGTTAGGAGGAAATTCTTCATTCACAGGGTGGTGAGGCACTGGCACAGGCCGCCCGGAGAAGCTGTGGATACCCCAGCCCTGGAGGTGTTCAAGGCCAGGCCGGACAAGGCCCTGGGAAACCTGATCTAGTGGGTGTCATCCCTGCCCATGGCAGGGGGGTTGAACTAGCTAATCTTTCAGGTCCATTCCAATCCAAGCCATTCTGTGATTCTATGAAGCCTATGCACGTCTCCAAAGGGAAAACTGGAAATAACATACCTTATGAATCAGACAAAGAAACAGCATACTCCTACAGACTTTCCACGATCTAAGAGACAACAGCATCATATCGACATACTATTACTCTTAAGAAGAAAATAAGGAAGGTGCTACCAGATGGAGACAAGTGGTGTTTTTTTCAGTACAATACACAACAGCCATTTTGCTGAAAATGTCTGAAAAGCAAAGTAAGCAAGTTTAATACTACCCTTTCATGTTAAATAAATCTAGTCCATTTTCTTGCAGAGAAATGTAAGCTTTCTATTTACAGGAATTCAGAAATTCTCAGTAAAAAAAAATAGGAACTACAGACTTCTTCATTTAGGAAATGCTATCAAACATAAGAGACATTTCCAAATAGTAATTTGAGGTGGAAAAAAACATTTCAACAAAAGTTAAAAGTAAAAACCTCTCATTCCTTTTTGACCCTAATTAAACAGAAACCACCCAGAATTAGTATCTAACAGAAAAGCTCCTGAGAAGTACCGGAAGTTCAGGAATACCTAAGGGGGTATGAAAGGGAGTTCCTAGCAGGTGACAGACAGCTAAGAAAATTACTTCATCAATCTAATAGCTCTAAGAATCCCCAATATTGAGTTTTAGTGGAAGTTTGGCTACAGAAGACATTTCTGAAACAAAAAAATATATTTACATTACAATATGGCAATATCCTGAGGTTTTTTACGATGGAATTGTCAGAATGCAAAAGGCTTCTTGGAAAGAGTGGAAATTGCAAAGAACAGACCATATGATTATATGAATAGAAATGCATTCTAAAACAGAACTGATTTCAAATGAACATCTGAAAACATACTAGGGGAAGACAGGACACAAAAATAGACACAGAAAAGAATAACTACATAAAAATATACTGTAAGTTCCATAACCTACCTGAAATTTCAATCATTTTAAGACCCTTGGAAAAGTTCTAGAATGTGGCAATCTGTGCAGCATGAGGTGCATTAACAGGAAAAGAGACACCTAAAATATTTCTATCTCCTTTTATCCAATTACTTACCCACTAAGGTCTTAAAACACCTAAAATAGTATTTTATTTGAATCTGTTTTTCTACAATTAAATCAGAATGTAAATTTGTAAGACTAGCATTGATAAAGAATTTCAAAAAAAAATAAAAATTATATAACTGCACACAGAAAATAAGCCTCACTCCAATATATGGAAACTGTAAAGCCCTGATTATTGCTAAAAGTTTTCTCCCATATCTACAAATACGGGAATGTAAATATGCTAACTAATTATACTTTTCAAATATTGGAGGGTGGAAAATCACTAACCAGTGTTAACAGTGGGTCTCAAAATACAGTACCTGTAACTGAAACTATATGGAAATGGTTAGCTATGATTTGTCCTGAACTATTTGTTCTTTTATTCTGTTGAATCAGAGTACTATACTCTGCTATGTATTATGGAAATTTCAACTGTAATTTTTCCACATAGGCAGTTATTACCACTTTTCATAAAGGTGTTACATTACTATGACCAACAGACAAGATTAAGGCAATTTTGGGTTCAAGATATAAGATACAATCAAGATGTTATGTAAATGCTGGCCCTTTATTGTATTCACTGTACATTGCACACTGCAGTCACTATAGTAAAACAGTAATAATGACAGCTGTAAAGATATTCTTTCCACAAAAGTGGATAAAAATTATGGTAATACTATGCCATAAAGTAGTAGGAATGATGTGAGAAGTTAAGAATTAAGTATGAGCACCTTAGCCGTGAAATTGATAAATAAATGAAAATGGACAATACCTTCCTAAACTACACGCATGAGCAAAATCAAGTACTTAAATATGCTCTTCTCTTACCTGAAAGATTTCCATCCGTTTCATCTGTCTGGAGACTAGCAACGCTGGTGGAATCCATTCCTTGCTGGAGGTCCAAGATTTTCCTTCGTAGTTGTTCTATATCACTCTCTTTACTATCCAGCTGCATCTGTAGCTCATTCCTGTATGTAGATTCTTCTGCTAGTTGCTGTATTTATATACACATACACAGTTACCTTGATACCAAAAATACGGTAGCAAAGTATTTTAAAAACAAAACTCATTAGACTTTGAAAAAATGTAGTAAACACTTTTGATAGAATTAACATAAGTTATTGTAATAGAAATGTTCCTGAAGTCTAGGAAAAATGTTAAATATCAAAGATATAGATGAAGTAGAAAATTTGAATAGAAATTTTAGTAGAATATTTGTTAGAGAAGACCACTGCCTACCAGAGAAAAACTATGTATAAATCGTATACTACACAATATTCAGTTTTCATGATGTACCAGCAGCTTCCATGGTTAAGAATTTACAAAGGGGAAATGAATGAGAACAAGGACAGCTACACACTTTCCAAGTTCTCCACCTCACTAATATTCTGTAGACTAGTACATCTGGAAAAACTAAATGCTTTTCTCAAGTGGACTAGGAGCTTAACATTTTTCCTGTGCAGAAAACTTCATAATGTGACCAAAATTAAGATTATTTTACCGCTTGCATTTCATTGACCTCCCTTTGGTATTTCACTACCATCTGATTGAATTTCTCTTTTTCTTGATTAAGCTCTAATTGTAGCTTTCGGTTTTCCTTATCTTTCTTCCTCAAATCTTGCATGCTTGCTTTCTTTCTGTCTATTTTAAAATCTTTCCGATTCATTATCTCAGCCAGTTTATTGACAGCCTGTAAAGAAAAACAGAAGATCAGTAAGAAAAATTACACATGCAAGGAAGTTTCATACAAATCTTCCAAGTTCATCTTGTTAAAGGTTTAGATCAAAGACTTGCATATTTTTGCTAAGAATAGTGGAGGTATACTTCAATAAATCATTACGATCAATTCGAAAACCAAAAATGTGTCCTCATGGATACACTAAAATGTGTAACTCAGTTACTGAATTTATCAAACTGATGCCCGTTTCAAATAGCAAAAACACAAACAAGAGCTGAAAAAACCCTCCTCCTCCAATCCAACTTCTCCAGTCATCTCCATCTGTCTTTAAAAAGGTTTCCCAAAATTATAGAAACAGTCAGTACAGTGAAGCAGAACTTTTCTGTTGCCCCCACAAAATACATCACCAACATAAATGGTCCTTATTCATGTTAGAAGTAATACTGAAAAGTACTCAGCATCAACTTTCTTTCAGCTGTAAATACCAACACATATTATACATCATGATTAATATAAATTTAATCTCAAGCTCTAAGAGTTAGTGGCACAAAAAATGAATGAGAATATATCTGATATGCAATGTCTTATTAATTTATTCAACTATATAGAAAGTTTTACCTGTGTCTTCAGAGTTCTCTCAGTGTTGATACTCTTCTCATAATGCATTCTAATATTATTGATTTCTTCCTCCTTTTTTATTTTGTATTCTGTTAAAGTAATATTCAACTTTGAGATTTTAGGACAAGGTAAGAAATTCTAAACTTAATCAATTCTATAATAGTACCATTCTATTTCTCCATATTCCTATTACGTTATCTAAAGTGCAAAATACAGTTTGCAGTGACAGATATTACTGCCTTACTGCTACTGTAGTAACAGAAAATTACCTGAAGAATATCTTAGAAAGGCACCAAGATGAACTACTACAAACAACATGCATGTGCTTGTTTCCTGTTAAGTTTGTTGCTCCACTCCCTTGGTATTTGCTCTACCAAAAATGTTTCTGCCATACCAAAAACATTAAGCGAATAGCCACACGGAATAGGACTGATATCTGGACCCACATTCAGCACAGATTCTGAAGTGAGGCATAATGAAAGTATGGAAGAAAAGACTTTTTTTAAGCCAAGAATGACTTTGTTACGTTACCTTTCCAACCCATCCACCCACACCAGTTACTCAATTGTATCAGTCTTTGTATCACACCTCCAATCTCCTGATTTGTTTCCAAAATTTCTGTAAGTATGCATTTCACTGATAAGGATTTCTCCACAAAAACTACAAGCAGTTAAAGAATAATTTTCAAATACTTATAAAGTAACAAACTTCATAAACTAAAAAACACCAAGCAACTGAAAACTGCTTTCTCGCCCTCTCCCTAACAAATCCCTGCTATTACCAAAACACAGAACAAAGGGAAAACATTCGTGTATGCCTTTCTTCCTACATAGATTTGCAAAAACACTGGCAGCACAACTGATAAGGCCTTTGCTCTCATAGTCAACATATATTAAAATATGCAGTCTGATTATATATTCTATATATTCTTATATAGACCGAATGCACAAAATTAAAATGCAAATCCACTGATACGAACAAGATCTTAATTCTGAATTCAAGCGACATCTTAAGGGAGCTGAAATATCGATGCTGCCTTACAGTACATACTGGAGATGGAAACAAACGCTTCATTAAGTACATTTTATGCAATATGAAATGAGTCCTTAACAACTTTCACGCACTCAAGTGCATGGCTGGCAGAAAGGGGTAGACAGACAGTATGTGGAAGAGCTGTACTGAACAGGCATTCCTCCAATGCCTGCAGGAACTTCTGTGCTAACTTGCTTTAAAAACTGAGGGAAGCAAGCCTTGAACATCACTTTTTCCTGCCCACCAAAGCTGTGATTTTAATCGTTTGCCAACAGTAAAGGTAGTACATGGGAATAGAATGTAAAAATAGTGGCAATTTACATGGAATTTCAAGATGAAAGCAGTGACTTATTTTTCCATCAAGCTATTTCACCATTATGAAAGACATACAGGACTGTCCTTTCAAATTTCCCGTTTTCATCTTGCCACATGCTTCCAGTTCATTTGTGCTTCATAACAAGTGTTTTAAAACTCCAAAGATGACATACCTTCCTCCTGCTTCCTAATTTTTTCACTGATCTCTGAATTTTCTTTTGTTATTAAATCAACGTCCTTGGTTAATGTGTTATTAGTTTCTTCGAGCTAGATGAAAAACAAGCAAATTTTAAAATAAAGAACTTTCAATAAATAATAAAAATATTTATAATGCTATTATTTTAAATACACTTAATCTGTAACAGTCTTCTACTTGGAATGTCTTCCTCTGAGTACATCCAAAAAATCTGCTTATCGTTCAAAACTGAATTTAAAAAAAAAAACTTCTAATCTGTCTTGATTTACCAGAAGGATAAAAATATCACTGTCCCAGAAAACATTTTTAAAATGATCTTTGCAGAACTGACAACACTGTAGTGTATAATCATAAATCCAAGCAAAGTTAGATAGATTGCAGTTATTGAATGTGACAGTTCAAGATTTTGTGGGACTTTGGAAAAAAATAGTACCAGGGGTTCTTTTAAGGAAATAGTTCATTAACAGGAAAAACCTCAAGACTTCCAAGTACTGGTTGTTTTTTTTCATTTGTTTTTTAAGGACTAAATAATTTTGCAATAAGATTCTGTAACACACTACACAAATTTACAAGACTTTAAAAATATATTGGGCAATTACAAGAAATGACTGGAAAAGGCTTAATAACTAATTACAGACATTGGCTTGATTTTCAGTCTAGCTTCACCTCAGATTTTCATCTGAGTCTACATTTGTTTGAGAGTTCAGATGGTGGACACTTAAAACAGTTAAATCCCAACTGAGTTCAAACCTAAGATACTGAAATAATCATCAGTTATGCCCACAAGACCTTACAAATTAAAAGATAAATTTCCCTTTCCAGCTGGAGGATATGTAGAGATATCAATTAGCAGAATAATTTACCCTTCTTATGATGCTGTCCTTATCAGTCATTTCTTGCCTATGTCTTGATGCTGCTTTTTTGCTTTCCTGACTCAGTTCAAAATACTGTTCTTCAAGGAGAGCTCGTGCCAACTGTTCTGACTCAGCTTTGGTTTCAGCTAAATCCAGCTGTGTAGTGAGTGTTTCTCTGTAAAAAGAATGAGATTTTGCTTTTCCTATGCAAAATATTCCATATTTTCAGGAAAAAGTGAACAAACCCAGATTATATCATCCAGTTAGCTGTCATTATCTTAGTTTCCTAAGAAAAACAAGATTAAGACCACACACTGTATACTTGTTATATTGTGATGGACCACACAAGCTACAACAGTAAGCTTACTATAATTCAATTCAAATTTCAATCATCCATGAAACACCAACCCTTCAGAAACCAAGTGTCAAGTTCTCCTGCCTTTAAGGAATAAAAAAGTAAAACTGGGTAAAGTTTCTGAACATATATAGTGGTTCTATGTCTATGCAAGTCTTTGCAGAAAGAGTTGCAAATTTTATCTACAGCTTGAGAGGCAGTTCAGCATACAAGCCAAACTTTCTTGCTCTTGCTTGGAGTAAGCTCTTTTATTTGCTTGCAAAGAAGTCCACGTAAAGCACAGTAGCCAGTCTAGCACCTGTGAGTCAAATGTACCCAGCAACATGCGACATGGCTCACAGCATGGGGAAGGAAATAGAGGTGGCAACACACTACTGCAGTATGGGCTCTTAAGTCCTTCTTGCACAGCAAAATAAAATGTGCTTTATGCCATGAAGTACATATTGCCATGGAACTCACTGATTTGATACATCTGTAGCAGATACAGGCCTCTACTGTAAAAGTTAACTGTTGAAGTATACTTGAATTTTGTCACAATTCCCACAAATTTATACAAGTGAAAAACATTTGTAATGAAAACAAGATTATGGTGAACAGTGACGGAATCAAATAGAAGGTATCTATAAAAATAACTGATAATAAGAAAAGAAAAGCAAACAAACCAGAGAATAGTAGGAAGTCTTCTTCCTTTCCCTGTTTTGTTTGCTTTTTAACTTGGATACTGTTCTTGACAACTTTGTGTAGATAGGTATTCTCCTATCATATTTATTACCACATCATTACTTTCTCCCTTTCTCTGCTGACCAAAATACACCAAACACTAACAAACTTCTCCCTTTAGATTGTTTTGCAGTGCTGATGCTCAAGTGCAACAGGAGACCTGTATTTTCAAGAAATTCTGACTTGTGAGTAAGGCTAAATCTCCTTCTTCAGAACAAGTATAAATTAATGAATCGGAAAAACAAACTCAGAAGAATTATTTCCTTATTTCCTAACTTAAAAATCAGTACACCACTATTAACAAAATATTGGATTTACATAACTAGTTTGGTTGTAAGCAACTACAGTATATTAAACTTAGAATTCAAAGGATTTTCATTATCTTTTTCTCAAATTATTGTATTGGCTCTAGAAATATACAAAATATTTACCAGGATGGTACAATCAAATCAAAAAAGATGGTTTTTTTTACAAGCAAAAGGACAACTACAACAGACTGGAATACTTTTTCAAAATTTTACAACTTCTACATATGAATCAAGTTCAAGCAAATACAAATAGCCGTATCTGTCTCTGTCAGCACAGGCAACATCCTGTGTATTTGCCATATTGCAAGGTGTTACAGAACAGCCCTGAAGCCTGTTTGGGGTTGAAAGAATTTAACATTTTACATCTGATTCAAAATCTTCATGAGCATGACCACTCTACGGAAAACTTAAGTCTATTTAAAAAACACAATGGGCATACTTTTCGTTTTGCAATTCCTGCATTTTTCTTTGAGTTTCTTTATTCTTTTCATCAATTTCCTCTTTCAGTTCCTTAACCTGAGTTTTGTAAAGTGTCTGCAAAAGAAAGCAGAAAAAGAGAGAATCATTATTCAAGTTCCATACTAAAATTTATGGGTTTGGTGCTTGGTTGGTTTTAATCTGTCAAACCAATGTATGCCAGTACTGTCTTTAATGGAATTTCCTCCTCCTTGCCTGCCCAATACACTCTTTACCAGTAGCCTTTCTGCTGGGACATGATCTGACCAGGTTAGTTTTCAGTTTTCTAGTCTGGTTTTCTACACAATTATACAAACACAGCCACCCACAAAAGGGAAGGAAGGCACCGGGGAACAACTGGGCGGGTCTCTTGGGAACAACAGGATCAAACTGCATCACCTTTTAGCATCCGTCTCAAAATCTAAGTCAAACTAAAGCTTAGTACTGTTCTATGCTTCCATCTGTTGTATTGTTTTTGTATCTATGCATCTTTTCTCTTAGACTGGAAGAATTTCTTGTGTACAGACTGACTTTGTATTAATAACTGATTCAACAGAAGTCTTATCAATACGAATAACTTATGTTCCTAATCACTGTATTAACACCACCACTAATTCTGTACATTCAAATTTTATCTTCTACAATAAAGTACTTCTTCTAAGTTTTCAGACTGGATTATGAATGTCTCTTGTGCAGACTACATGCTTGTGAAAAAAGAAAACTGAAAATGACACACGACACACTGAATCTCCTTGTTGGGAGACTTATGGAGAAATGCACAAAAACCTTTAACATATAATAAAATTATAATGACATGTACTATAGTAAATGCTTTTTTTTTTTTTCCCCTCTCTCTTTACCTCCAAGGAAGAACTGAATTTAAAGAGTATTTCCCAAAGTGCAATGTATCTGCGTGTATTCACAAATGTATTTAAAGTTCAGGCCTTATAGAGGATGTCATGCTACTTCTCTATTCACAGAAATAGAACACATCACACTAAATCCATAAAATACACATCTTGGCTACATGGGGTACAGAATAAGGCTCTTCTGTACTCTTCAGGGACTTGGGTGCAGAGAATCTTTTTAGAAGGATGAGGAGTAAGTGCAGAATGGTACTGGATCCATGGTTCTTAAATAGGTAGATCAATCACGTGGAATATATTACAGTACATATGGAGATTTTGAACTCTCTACAAAGTTTGCACTTATGTCAGAAAAAGACCTCTTTTCCAAGGTTAAGATATCAACTACTCCAATAAATAGTTCAGATGATTGAGCTATTCATCTTAACATATTGAATTTGACAATCAAACAACTAAAAGGCAGCAGATCAAACAGACCGTCTGTAACATTATACTTATGTTCTCTAATTTATTGTTCATTTTTTGTTTCAAGCACAATTTTGTGAATTGATGTCTTACGCCACATTATTCTGATTTCCATTTAAAAATGTAAATACGTAAAACTATTCAACTGTTCAATGATTCCATGTCAAAATGTAACATTCAAGATTCTTAGTGATCCTTACCGAAAAATACTGCTCAGCTTCAAGCTGATCCTGAAGCTCACGCATTTGACCTTCATTTCCTCTGTACTGTCTTTGAAAGAATAAAAAAGGAAACAGTGTAAAAAGTCAGCTACAACAAATGACAAAAGCTGTTTCTAACAAAAACAGCATCCCACAATGATTTTATATTTATACACACATTATTTCCAAGACCTACAGTTTGCTTTATCCTAAAATTCTGACTTAATTACATTCTTCATTCTACCCTGATGATTGTTTTAGTTATGTAATTTAGAAGAAAAGAAGTACTCTAAACAGAGAAATGCTGGGCTATATTTTCAGCTGAAGGAAGCTATGATAGAAGCATGATTAATAAAAAATGTTGTCAGTCAAATTAAGAAAAAGAATCAGGTAGTTAAAGAGGATAAGGATGTTGACTCCCATGCAGTAAAACCACAAGTCCCAGGTGGTATCAGTAAGTAGCATCACATTCAATCCACAAAGAAGTCAAATTTCAAACAAAATGGCATCTATGCTGTGATGTGAACAATGAGCCAAGGACTGTTCCAAAGCATAGCTCAAAACAAGACTACTCCAACACTGAAGGCTACATATAGAAATTATAATGTACAGCTAAAAATATTTTTAGTTTAAGAAGAAATGCCTATGCACCAGACAACTATTTTCATGAATAAAAACAAGCAAAACAATGTACGTATAACTAAGCAACTTTTTGCATTTTACTTCAGATTTTTACTTACTTCGCAAGTTGAGCCAACTCAACTTCCAGTAATCTCTTTGCTTCCAATAACGTATTGATTTCCTGTTTCAGTTGCTTCTCAGAACCCTTCAAGTTATCTGCTTCAAAAGCTTGTGCCTTTAATTCATTCTGTGCCATTACTCTCTTATTCGTCTCTTGCTCTAGCTGAAATGTCAGATTCTTTACCTAAATGAGAAGTTATTTCAGTTTAGGAGCGCTTGCTGAATAGCTAATTGCATGGAGTTGAAAGTTTCATTTATGGATTACTTGTTAAACACTATTGCCTAGATGCTACATATTGTACAATGTATGAAAATATTCTTAAATCTCCAAACATTTCAGTACAACAATCTTACAGAAAGCTTCTGCCCTTGCAGAACATAATGGTACAACACCGTCTATACTTTGCCTATACTTCGTTTATTTCAAAGGCCCAAATGTATTTTATTGATCTTATCTTAAAAGCAACAATGGAAGAAACCCAAGTTGTCTGCTGAAAGGTCCTGCAAACCACCCTGTGGACTTCAGATCTTAAAAATTTCTCACCCTAGAAAACACCGCAGCCTAACCAAGTGGCTATATGAAATATATAGCTATATAGCCTAACCAAGTAGCTATATGAAAACTCATTTACATGAGTCACAAAGAAAGGTGTTACCACAACCCTTCCCAGTGGTCTGTAAAGAAAAATTAGGGATCAAACTCTTACTAATATTACCTAGTTTTCACATTTGGTGGTCTAATTGCCCTTCCCTGAACAAATACTTTTCTTGGGAATGCAAACCCAGAACTGCAAACCATCCAAGCCAGACAAACTACATAGTCAAAAATCAAAAGCAAACAAAAAATTGCATTATATTAAGGACTCAAACACGTACAGCACCCAAGAGCAGAAATTACCTACCACCCAACTACAGTCTTCAGTTCTACCAAGACACGCATTAGAAAAGAGCTCAGTGTAAGTGAATTTATTTTCTATTTCTTAATGCAACTATTATTTCTTATTTATACAGAAAATTCATAGCAAAAATTCTACTTACTTCATCTTCTAGTCTTTCCTTTTGCTCAAGAAGGTGTTCCAGTTTCTGCTGAGATTGCTTCAGGTCAAAGTCTAGCATGGAACACTGTTTTTCAGCCTGAACTATTCGATTCTCTGCCTTTTCTCTTGCTGCCCTTTCTTCCTTTACTTTTTTTTCCATTTCTAAACGGGATTAAGGGAAGAAAAACAATGAAAATGAATATGTAGCATCTGCAAGAATCTCTTTTTAAACAGTCTTACATTTATATTTATAAACAGTCTTACACCCTAACATTTTTCTGACCTTCTTGTTCAGCTATTTAAGTTCTTCAGCTGTTAGATGAACTGACTACAGAATAAAAGCTTCCTGGCATTGTAGCAAGAAACATTTTAAAAGAAGTATTAATTCCAATTTGCAATCAAAGCATTGGAATATTATCATGACAACTGAAAAATAAACAGTGAAAAAAATCCAAAATTCAGTTTCTTGAAGTAATCACTAAGAAATGTTACAGACAAAGTTTCATTTCCATGAATGGATAGTAGAGGGAAAGAAAAGAAATGTTATCTTAGCTTTCTGAAAAGTTATGAAATCCACATGCAGATACCAATGACCTTCACAAATAAAACCTTATATATTCAACTGAGTTATCAGGACACCTCTTTGATTCATGGATGTTTACCTATAAAAGAAACTTCACCATTTCAGACAACCCTTGTAGAAAATCAGTATTTTTAATGCGGTTACATAGTTATGAATGCCCCAAGACATCTCTGTCTTGATAATACATTCTTTCAATTCCATTTAACATTAGCCAGAATTATAGGATTCAATAATATTTTAGAAGCCTATGAAGGTTCTGAATTGCAAAAGCAGTAAGCAATTCAAAACATTAAGAAATTGTATTGTAGAGGTATCGTGTGAGAGAAAATCATTTAAAATTGTAGTTTTCACTATGTTTCATAATTTTGATACGCATTTTCTTTATATTAGGAATTAAACACTTGCATAAGAGTATCACATTATTAGATCGTGTGGTTTAAGGTATCATAATTAAAATACTGTTTATTATGTATTTATCCAAAATTTGCAAGAAAATACTTACCACACATTGCAACTGATTTTGCCTCTTCTATTGACTGATGTTTGTCAGTTAACCGAGCTTTAGTCACTTTGTGTTCATTTACTTCCTGTTCTAACCGGTCTTGTAATGACTTGAGTTTGTAGTTCAAATCTATCTCTAAATTATTCTTTTCCTAAAGATAAGAAAAATGTTACCAGGTTTCTATAATAATTCTGTAATGCCTGAAGGAATATTTCCCCCCTTCCCTTTTTTAGTGTTAACTTCCTGTTATGAAGAAATTCTCAATGTTATTTTCCACTTTTATAAGGAAGGCTAAGAGACAAAATCTGTATTCAGTGCTCTGGAGAAAACTCCACTAGTTTTTATTTCTATTCTATAAATTCAGAAGATAATGAAAACTTCTCAATTTGTGTAATTAGTAGTCACCTAAATTGGAAATATAACTATGCCACTGACAACACTAGAGCACAAAGGTTTTTTTTATTACTGTCACCTGGATGCAATTATGTTATTTCACTGCTGTTAGCCCTGGCCATTAACAGTAACTCACAAAACTAGCACAACAGATGAGCACTGAGAGACAGGACTTGCCTTTGGATCACCACTTCATGTATTTCCAAATGAGAAAGATAACTTCTTGCACCTTCCCTAACCTTCCAGAGGTGATCGTCTCTCTCTGGTTTAGTTGGATAGGATACACAACACTGCAAATCTTTACCTGACCTCAAAACACAGAACACAGGATTTCCTTCTATTCTTTTTCATTTGAATCTCTATCTTGGAGCAGGGACCAGAGATGTTAGGGGAACATGCTGCTGCCATTCTTTAGGAAGGTAAAAATTGAAATGGCTCAGCTCCACAGTTGATTAAAAAGGTCTCGCACTGATCCAGCCAAATAAAAATCAAGTAAGAACCAGTGAGATATATATTTTTTTTCATTTCAACTCATAGGTTTTTAGGAGGCAAGTCTCCGCAGCAGTGGTCAGGCAGGCAGAACAAAAATTACTTGCTATTTGCAAAGGTCTGGATCCTGGATTGTATAGTGAATGACAAACATGAATTTTACTCCCAAAGCTACAAGAACTATCTGAGGACCTACAAGACCTTACCATCCTGATGAGATCATGAATCAGCACTATATAGTTCATCATTTTAACACAGAACTGATTTGGACCCAAGACATAAACCTAGCAACGTCTATTACTGCTATTTGAAAATACAGTCAAAGATGTCAACAAACATTAGCCTCAACATCACCTTACCATACCTTTTCTGAATGATTAAGCATATCCTGTGCTTGTTTTCTTTCTGCTTCCACTCTTTCAAGATTATTTTTAAGGTTTTTTACTTCTTCTTGTAAAGTTGTAATCCGAACTGTCAAAAAATGAAATATCATTCAGTATTTATTACTAGACTTAAATCAATAATCTTATCACAGCCTTTATTGATTCTGGGACTGTAAAATATTCTCACACTCAATTTTCATATACGCAAATGCTATACGTTGTAAAGCAAACTGATCTTTTTAGCTACACCATTAGAAATGGTTCACAGAAAACAAATCACATGCAAAACCTGGTACCTGCCTTCCATCACTCCCAATATCTAGTATGAAAACTTCTTTCCATTAATGCAAATTCTGCTGTGCTATGGAACAAACATCTTTTCTAATGTTAACTCCACTAATGTGTAAAATAAAATGCATCACACAGAGGCAATCTCAAATGGATATACGGGTGCTAATGAAATATATATTCACCTAACTGACTTGAGCATTCTTCCCTGAATAGATGAACAAATTAATTATCCAGTGTCTACCAAGAAACCCTGTCAGGTATCAGATGCTTATATTAAATATTAAGTAATAGTATATATTTCTAGACTGAAAAGTTTGTACTAATTCCTTTAAAATAAAGAAAGACTTGCAAAAATATTTTGATTACTCTATATTACACTTAATACCGTAGACACAGTAACTAGAGTACAAAAATATAGTTATCAATTCATTTATGTCTGTCTATATTGCAGAATGCTTCACTTCTGGCAATACAAAAGAAACCGCAGGAGAAGGAAGACGAAAAAGTCCTCCTGAATCTTAGTCTTTCTGCATTCGAGATATGCTTTTAAAGTCAGCTGTATGAGTGTTTGAAATACATAATGCTATTCGGAAGAACCTCTCTTTTGGGCAGACTGTTGAGTTGAATGTGGTCAAAAAAACACATTTCAAAGTGCACAGAAGTCTTCCCATGCCATTTTGTACCTCCGGCTTACATTTAACGACAGGCTGGACCAAACTACACTCCATGTCAGAGGAACTATACACTGACTAAACTGAAATTAATTTACTATACTTGATGCATAGTAAACAGGCAACTTGATTCTTGATAGTTCTTACCTTGTGCCAAACAATGTAAAGTTGACCTTAAAAAACAAACACACCCAAAAGCCCTCAACACCTCTCTCCAGTCTATACCAATAAGCAAAAGATAGTGCCTCATGGGCAATGATTCTCTGTACTGCTGACAGATGATTTAGAACAGCAAGTTAAGGTGCAGTATCCATTAGCATAGTCATAATAGTCATGAACTAACATATCTGAATAGTTTCTAGTACTAAGAATCATAAGTATAAATGGTAAAGTGTTCCAAGTACCCAGATCCATATCCCTTACTGTGTTTTTCATCTTAATTACAAAATCACATAGAAGCATCACAGAAAGAAAACAAATGCAATTTAAGAACAAAGTAGCATTTTCCAAAAACACAAGAGGAGACAGAACTGGGTTACGTCAACTTGGCTGCTGCACCACGGTGGTATAACACAGTGTTGTGTCTTCTCTAGCACTACCAGCTTTTCATATTTTGTGCCACAGGTCTCAGAATTTTAGATAGGGCAGCCCTATAGACTTCAGCAGCTTCCTACAGCAAACTCTTTGATTCTGACACCCCCTCTCCCAAGAGCCCCTCAGACACAACCACATCCTCAGGAATTATTTTACTAAGTCACATTCATTTTGCAGATTGGCTTTTCCTCTCTTCATGTCTTTTATAAACACGCTTACTTGTTAATTTTCTTTTTATAGCAAAGTAGAAAAAGAGAAAATTTACCCTGTAGCTCTCCAATCATTTCAGATCCATGACTTTTGTCCCGTCGTTCTGATTCCAATGCTGCTTGCAGTTGGTAGTAATCCTTCTCCACCTGCAGTTTTGCACCTTCTAGGACTCTGCACCTTTCCTGCAGTTCTCTATTCAGTGATTCTACCTGACTTAATGACTTGCTCATTTCTGTGTTACCCTTTCTCAGTCTCGCTGCTGTATCAGATTCTGTCCTTAGCAAGTCATTGGCTTCTTCTAGCTGTTGGGGAAAAAAAAAAAAAAGATTCTCAAATATAAAAATGATTTATTAGAACCAGTTTTATTATATCTGAATGCACAATACTGCTTCTGAGACATAAGAAATAATGAAAGCAATGAATGGAAAGAACGTACCTGTTTTTGTAATTGTGTTATCTTCTCATTTGTAATTTGTGAATGCTGGTTGATTTTTTTCAAGTCTTCCATTTGATCTTTTAGTGTGGACACTGAAAAGAAATTATATCATTAACACAACAGATTAAAAAAATCTTTAGTTTTTATATAAATATATTCAAAGTCTTGGCATATAAGTCCTTTGTTGACTTTTTTCTTATGTACGTTTTTAGATCAAATTCTGTGCCTGCTGAATAACACACTGTAGAGAAGACAGAATAAGACAAAGACATGTTCTTGTTAAAACTCAAATAAAAATAAACTCAAATTTGTGCTCATTATTTGAGGAGATCCCTTTTAAAGTTCTGTAACACTTAAGATGCTAACATAGTATTCCCAAAAAAACAAACCATATACCTCATCAGTTTCAATGTGACAACATGGCATACCTTCATTTTCCACATTCCGCCTCCTCTCATTCTCTTGTTCAATTTTTCTTTGGTAGTCATTTATCTTATGCTGCAGTACCATCTTTTCCTTCTCAATTTGAGACACTGTTGTTTCTAAGTTCTTTCTTTGATTTCCCTAAAATTAAAAGCATTGGCATTTTCTATTTACATTTTAATGAATGATCCCTAAACCAGTATCTCTGCAACTAATTAGCTAAGGGCACTGATGCATGATTTCCAGTGAATGAGTTTCTGTGTCTCCCTTTAAAAAACTTTCAGAAAAGATGACTTTTTTCTTTAAACTTCTACATTACAAATATACCAAATTACTGAAGTAGTTTTTGTTAACATGGTATTTAAGTAACCATTAAATAGTATTAAGAGATGACATAAGGACTCAATAGAAAATCACCTGTACATTAGATTTTAGAAAAACTCATTTTGATAAACTCCAGAAAAACTGCAATGAACAAGATTAAGTATAATGTTTAGCAGAGGAAACAATTTAAATCTGTGCAACATGCAGAAGCAAAAAGATTTGAAAAATGTGTGCGAATAAAAAGGTGCATCTTCCAATGCTATGTATTGAAATGTGATCATTTGGTCTCAAATTTGTAGTGAGAACAATTTGTGTTTGTTTTTTTTTAGCATGGAAGAAATATCTTAAATTGTGATAGTACTATCGATATTCTTTACCCAACTAAGAAGGCTTCAATGAGGAAAAACAGTTACCTCTTCATCCAGTTCTTTCATTATTATGTCTAGCTTTATGTTTGAAGATCTAAAAAGAAAAGAAAACCATTTAAGTAAAACGAGGATATAGTTATACATGACAAGTGTTTTTCTAGTTAAATAATTTGCGCCCATTACCAAAGGGCTACATTTTAACTAATTCTCTTTTGTAGTAAGCATTTAAAAATCAAAGAAAACATTCTAATTTCATTGGAAATAGTTTGTAAAATACAGTAAGTATTTATAAACTTTGTTGCAGATTATATATGCAAAACTTTAGGTACCACATTTTGTCCCTAAATCTGAAATGCAAAAACAGTGCATGTACACAACAGGCTATCATTAAAATTAGAATATCCTGATGAACTGCTAAAAACGTCCTCTACTTTTGAGCTTCCCAAATAGCTAAAATGGTTAATACAATAGTATACAGCTCACTACTATGTATAAAAACATTTAAATAGTATTATTCAAAAGGTTCTGTTGAAACAATGTATTAGAACACAGTAGTATAGGCAGAGGAAAGTTAAGTGCATAGTAAAACCTCCAGTTAACCAGCAAAACACATTAATACAATGATTGTTTTTGCAGCTACTTATCTCTCTTCAGAGAGGTAACAGGGGACATAGACAACATTACCTGGCAGGTACAATACGCAGTTATAGCAATATATCCTACCTAACTACAGTAAACAGCACGATGTATCAGAGGACAGCGTTGTGCTCTGACATCTTCAGTAGTGCTGCAGGAAGTACTGTGGTTACTGAATGTATTTCAAGAAACATATGTCCTACATACAGAAAGCAATCAAAGCATGTGAATGGTGAAGTTGTGGCATAAGTAAGGGACAGGGTCTCGGTCTAAATTCCCACTGGATCATCTTGGCTACCAGTTCCTACCCAAACAGCTCATACAATTACACACTAGGGTCCTAATTCTAGCCTTAGCTCTTCCCGTGTCCTATACCTAAGTGTTGCCTCTTTTTGTTTGTTTGTTTTGTTTTCAGGCCATCAGAAAAAGACTTCAAAAGGAGAAGCTAACTGAAAGAATTTAGTTGGCATGAATCTGAGTAAAAATTTTTGATCATCAGAAAAAAATGTTTCTACTATTTGTTCATAACTGTAGCTGCAAGAAATGGGCAAATTCCCACATAGCTACTTTAACATTGCAGAAACAAGCCTTTAGAAAAAATCGTTGGTTTTATCTATCGGCCACAGGAAGGAAAATAAATGGGGTTCTGTAATTACTCCAATTACCATATATTTAGAAACCAGAGAGTCAACTTTAATAGTCCAATATATGCAGTATATATAGTATTTTACATCTCTCAAAGATCAGCCTTACCAATGCATACCTTAGCCCATTAAAAAAAATAAACCTAAATTCAGAGATATCAGGCAAACTTAAATATGCAAGTGTTCAGAAAAAGCATTACATGGATGGTACTGAAAACAAAGGATTTCCTTAATGCTATATTCAAGAAAACCACTTTAAAACAATATTTGAATGATTTAAACCTCTGCCTGGAGCTTCTTTGGAGAACTATAGCACAATTCTTAATGTTATTCTGGTAATCCCTAAAGCAGTAATACAGAACTCAAGTGCTAGACGTATTTAAAATATATAAACAATTAAAGTTCAAAGTCTCACCTGCACTTTTGCTCCATTTCATCTTTCAACTGCATTTCATTATGTAGTTGTTCTTCCAACTCGTAGATCATTTTCTGCATATTTTCCAGCTTTAAATATATATTTGTACATGAAAGAACATGCATTAAATTGATGAACTTCAAAATAGTATTCCAGAATATTCAGTGCTACTTATGTTGTATCACAGCCTACTTCTATCTAAGCACTATATTTTTAGCTGATTCCCCTCCCCTAAAAATCTAAGGGAGTTAGTTACAAGAAAGAACTTATTATTACACAGTTATATCATTTGCACAGATAAAACGTTAAGGTTGTGCATAGTTCCGTCAAAATTCATGGGGCTAGGCTAGGTTTTTAAGTATTTTCAGAATTAGACAAGACGTATTACTGCAAATTATAAAGAAGCATTTTATTAGCATTGAAAGTGCTCTTTTTCTAGCATGAGCTATCGAATATATTTTACAAAGCATCTTCAAGTTCTCAGTTCAGGAAGCAGAATCAGGCGTGTCAATTATTAGCAATGGGGGAAAATGCTCTTAACCTCCATTTAGTCAGGGAGAACTTTTACAGCTAGCATTGTACTAAGGTTTGAAAGGAGTAACAGGCTCCAGATGTTAATACAGAATGGTACTATGTGGCATTTACTGTTTGCCAGCAAGATAAATTCACAAGTTCATTCTTTCCATGCAGTCTCAAAATATCCACCTTCTACTGGATGTCTGTGCACAGTAATTTCACTCCAACAACAGCAAAATCCTCAGTAAACAACAAGATAGTATCGACTTTGAGGAAGCTCATTAAGTCAAGCCTGTGCTGATTCACTCTTCTAAAACTTCCCCACTTATCTGGTAAGGACTGCAGCCTTATTTAGCTTTCCCACATTTCCCTCAGCATCCTTAGAAGAGTGTAGAGGAGAATTACAGTCCTAACCTAGATTCTCTTCAAAGCAATATATGCAAGTGGTTCTGACACTTTGTTGTCTTGTTCCTTGTTCTAACTTCAAAAACTCTGACAATTGCCTGACTCACTTTGCACAATCATCCCAGGAAAAGGAGCAACAAAACAGTTCCTCCTATGTCCACCTCTTCCTCTTTTTCCCCCATAAAGTACATTTACAAGAACTAAAAGTGATCATGAAGAGGAGAAATTATGCTCGTCTTCATTCTTTCTTGATAGCAACAGTAAGTGGTCTCAAAAAGGACTATCCTGTGTTCAGTCTTAAACTAGAATTTCAGTCTGGAGACACGTTATAGCATGCTTTATCCATATTAAATGGAAAACCTATAGCTGAGATTGGTTTTGCCTGCTTCCAGGTTGGCACTGCCCTTAATCCCCACTTTCAATCTCTACTCCTTCCAGTTCCAAGGAAGGAGCATCATGGTGCTCCCAAGAACCGGAGATCCTTTCTCACTTCTTCCTTTTCCTTTCTTCCATACTCTTAAGCTGCTCTCAAGTTTGCAGAGGAAGAACACGGACATAGCAACTGGGGACTAACCACAAATTTTATATGTTTACTATTCCTTACTCTATGTATTTAACACTACCTACCAGAAAGCCTTGGAAGAACAAGGAAATACTGCAAAGACTTCTCAGCACTTGCATTAATTACTGGTGTAACATACAACATAACACCATTTGGAAGAGACAACAGTTGTAGTCAAAAACCACAGAGACTGCTACTAAAGCAAACACTGAGCAAAAAGGAAGGACAGCGAGTACACAACACATTTATCCCATTGGTACAAACCACTGAGAAATGAAGCACAACTATTTAAAGGCTCGCTCTCACTTTAGTAAAAAGGGATCACATGTAATGCACAGAAATAAAGGATCAAGAAGTTTCAACATAATTGCTCTTCCCTTTCCTGGTTACTCATTTTACAGCCCCTTCCAGACAGACCGCATAAAGGAATTAAATGGGATGGACGAGGAACAGGTCTGAGAAGACATCTGGCAACTGAAGTGTTCCTGTACTGGATCCTACTGGTTCGGACCCTCCATTGCTTCCTCTTGCTTCTTTCTCTCTCTCAATACTTTTATAGTGCTGTACCCCAAGGGGCCTACCTAAGCTTGCTGAGCAGTCAAATGACATTGATGCAAGACAACAGGCTTCCAGAGAAGTTTTGCACAATTGGGTATCAATAACCTAAACAATACCTTATGAAAATCCTGAGTCACAGTTAACACAGAATAAAAGCATTCCTGCATGTTTTGGTCTGACTACAGTGTAGAAGCCAAGCAAAATCCTTCTGAAGCTGCCATACTTTGTTGTTGTTGTTGTTAAACCACACCATTTTGCATCTGGTTCTGCACCCTGAACAACGAGAAAACCTGAAGACCCAGTTCAGAAGAATCTGTTGATCTCCTCCTTAATATCTGAACTGCTCAGAGGAGTTTAGGGTAGCACTAAAAGAAAATAACCAGATCTTCAAAGAGGCCTGATATTCAGTTAAAGGACACTGAATTCCATTTTTCTCCAACTTCAAGGTCTAGTTCTGTGAAGTTTTACACTCTTGCAAAACCCAATGAATTTCTTGGAAATTTCTGGCACTCAGTCCCTCCCAAAAGAACCTCAGTAACAAGCCAAAATACAGAGTAGATAACATTGTGTTATATTTCCAGAACTAATTAATTTGCTAACCATGTGTCAACATTACCGTTTTCATTGCAGCATGTAATGAAAGGAAAAACAGCTGAGAAAAACTGGGAGATAAAAATACTCTGTAATAAAGACTTAACATTCATTTAAACCTATTACCCATATCCTTCCACAGCTTCCCCTCCCCAAACTGTTAAAAATCAGAGGACATTCAAATACCCCTAGCAATACTGACAGGGCTGGAGGGTTCTTTAAGCACGTGCAGGTGCCATGCCAGGTAACCCACTAGTTCTGACAAGTCCACTTAATAGCTACCTTCAAAGTCAACCAAACGCCAGCACATAGCTTTAAATATTTGCAAATATTTCCAAGCCTAGCTCTGTTTTTAATTTTGCCATACCAACAGCCATGTACTGATGAAGAAAACAAAATTTATGGAAGACATCAACTTACATAAATAAATCAAAACAATTCAGTGCTTAATAAATTCAGTTAGCCCAATAAAATACGTAAGTAGTTCCCCTGCCCTTTACAAGTTTTCCTTGGGTAATACCATACACCACTAAAACATTTATATTATGAGTTTAAGAGAAAAAGGAACATGCATCAACATCTGCTTCTCTTTGACTCTAAATGGAAAACATAATAGAACAAGATACCAACAAAGTAAATCAATCAAAGCTAAAAAGACATCTTTTAGAGTTCATTATTGTTTTTGACTGTGTTTTCTACTGGAAAGAAAGCCAATTTGAAAAATATTAAAGCAGTCTAAGGAAATTATCTTAATTTACACCTGAACTTACACAGAATCCAAGCACACCTTATTTCTAACGTATCAGCTTATCTTCCTGGTAACCTGATTGCCAAGATGCTTAGGAAGCATTAACTGAAAGAGCTTCTGAACTTTCCTGCGAGCTTGTTAGGTGAACTGCTATACAAATGCAGCTTCTCAGTGCCCTGAATCCCAAAAGATTGTGGGGCACCCTTGGGAAGGAGCAGAACACCTAAGCTTGGATATTTTATTTGGAAAAAATAAAATTAAAAAAAAGAATTCCCACACTGCCATATTGTCTGCCACCTCCCACTTGGCTCACAGGGAACTCAGAAACCTTAGCTCCAGCTCCACTAATGAAACAATGGGCTGCTGGAAAGCCCAGGCTTCCTTCCTATTACACTCATGGCTAGATTTGATGATCACCACAAAGCCAGTGTACACCTGGGATAGATATGGCACTCTGAAAACATTGCACAAACTCTTAGATATTTATAAAGATAAAAACTGAGAATCCTGTTTCACAAGAGGAGTACGCAGTGTCAGCTACTTTATTCCAATTTGTGAAAACTTATGTTTTAGGAAGAACTGAAATTCGGTCTTTTCAACAACTTTGGTAGGCAAGACATACTAAATACTTTAATTTTATTTACTGATCTCCCATATTTCAAACACTAAAGCAGTTTGAGACATCTAAAATTCAAAGAATTTATACTCATATATGCAACAGATTCTTTTCAAGGATACAATAAAACTGAAAACCAGTGAGACATACCACACTTTTATCCACATTGGAGCCTGTTCTGTTGTCATTGGAATTTTCTGCAGAGACAGATAAATACCTGTAACAACATTAAAAGTTATTTTAAGAGTTGTTTAAAAGCACGGTTATGAAAAAAACAGAATATAATCATGATAAAAATAAAACCCTCAGATTTTTGCTCCGAAGTGTGGATAACCAAATAGTAACAATCAGATTTTTCACTTCTGTACATATTACATTTCAATATTTGAGCACATTTACTTGAAATAAACACAATTAATTGTAAAAATTGTCTTCAAGCGTAAGGTGGTAAGTTGCAGAAGACGACCTCTTGAAAAAAGGATTTCTGCCAAGTATTAACACAACCACTTTTCTTTTTTTTTTTTTTTTAAATAACCATTAAAAATCTTTGCTTTCCATGGTTACAACACTCTCATTGGCTTGCATCCCATAAATATTTATTCAGGCACTTATGAAACAAGTAGAAATGAAGCAAACTCTGCAGAGATTGTGTGTGTGTATGTAGCTTCCAAAGTTACCAGGAGTTCCACACACAGTTTGTCCTGAAGTGAGAGTTATTTTACATAACTGTTCTCTAAAAATACCACAAATTTCTATTTGTCATGACTCTAAAAGTCATGTAAATAAATAAAAGTGACTGCCTGAGAATTCCTTCAGTATTTGGTGTGATATTCTTGGCCTGATAACTGATCTAGAGAGACATGAAGGGTTCCTAACCCATCGGATTATGTTAGGAAGAAATCTCCAACACGTGAGCTAAGGAAGACGGATGCATCCCATCTTTTCTTTCACATGAACAAAAACCTCCAAAATAAAAGCTGAAGGCACCCTGCAAAACCCAGGTCAAATTAAAAATCTAAACAGCTTACAGACAATCAGGTGACAAAGAAAAACATTACAGTTCCCTATAGAGAAAGGAGTTGGTCTCAAGTACAATAATAAAGCACAATATTTTCTAGTTTGCAATCAGTGAGATCACAGCTGTTGAAGATACCCTATCCTAAAAGACTGTAAGACTTCCTTTAGTGACAGAAGTCACATCATGTTCCTACATCCCCACTGCTTTAAACTCTACAGCATACTTGAAGCATGACAAACATCAAAGGAGATGGAAGACATTTGAATTTTTTCCTAAATACTCAATTGAATATATTGCAGCATAAAAAGGGAATCAAAATTAGGACTAAAGATTTAGCAAGTGCAAATGGCCATTTCAGACTTTTCAAGACCGTTGCACCAGAGTATTATGGGATCAAAATCAGTTCTCGAACAGCATTTTCGTCCCAGTAAGTGTACAAAGTAATTATAGTATTTAGTAGACTTCTTCCACAACAGCTAAATAAAGTCTATGTTCTCTGAATTCCTGGTACTATCCCCACCCCAAGAATTAAAAGGGGAGAGAAGAATTTCTGTTATTAACAAGCTTCAGTATGCTCCTTCACCTTCTTGATAACACATTCCAAAGTTTACCTGAAAGGCAAAAATTAAGACTTTTTATTATAGACTAAAATCAGAACAATAAGTAAAATTCTTGGACTGCTGAACTCACACAAACTGTCTGCAAAGCTTGCAAGTCCCTCTATTCCTTACTATGCAGAAAGCAATAACAAATCCAGCTCTTTGCAGAGATGGAAATAATTTCACCACAGGCTTGGAAAAGTGGTTCCTCTTCTATCCAATAATGGATAGCAGATTTATTTCCTTTAAGGCTTTCCTATCCTGAAATACTATTAAAACAAACATCTACGGGTCTCTATCTGACATGGTCTACTAGAAGACTTAGATCATTTTCAGCATGACTGACATACACAACAATTAAAAGTATCTCTCAAAGAAAAAGTTAAAGATTTTTTAATGTAGATAGAGCTATCGACAGTGCCTACATTAATAAAAACTGTTAAAGTGTGAATCAATGCAATTTCAACTGATTTCATTTAAAGTTTCCTAAGCAACAGTGAAAACAGTAAAGCATCACAATCTCACTGCAGCTGATGAGTACTTTGAAAAAAGAAGAATTTATCACAGGTGACGGCCAAGTAGAAAATAGAGTATTTCTAGTAAGCCAGAGAGAAACTAAGACAAGGTTTAATTTATCACATGCCTACAGTGATGTGAAGTGTGGAATCCTTGTATAAAATTCCCAAACTGTGATTTGCAATGAAATAAAGTGACATTCACATCCCCAGTTCACGACTACATGGATACTTCATTGCTCTGTAGGCAGCTCTGCCTAGAAACCACAACAGCAAATTTTTCTTACTCAGTTTCTGCCACACCATGGTGTAACATGCTTAATACAGAACAAAACATTCACAAAATCAGTGCAATATTTTAAGGTACTGATGACTAGTAGTACTGGCTATCAAAGTGTCAAGAAAGTGTAATTTATTAGGATTCTGACTCATAAGTAAGAATCTGTAAAGACTTATATTTACATAAGAGTCAGACAGGAGTCTTGACAAGAGAATATACCATCAGTTTGCTTTGTCTGTACATACCGACGGTTGCTGTAATAAGTAAATCCTACAAATGGAAGCTGGTTGCCCACAAATGCTTTTGGTATGGGAAATGTTTCTTCTTCTCCTTTGTCTTCTTCCAGATCATCGAAATTACTAGTGTCTATGTCACTACTTAAGTCAGGCACAACTGGTGCTACAGCTAGAAAAAAAAAGGGAGAATAATTATATGCTAGTTATCATTTTATAACTCAAGTGACACAACCAAGAGTTTTTTGGGTATTTTTCTTTGGTGTCTTAAGAAATATCATTCCATTCTGTAGTGTAACTAAGATTTTAAATTTCATTAAAAAGAAATATAGCAGTTCTTTCACTAACATGATACGTAAAGTAAGGCAAATCACTGTCTCTGAGAAAGGCATTATACTTACTGTCTCTGAGAGTTTCCCAAGCCCATTGATCATTTTTGAAGAAAAGGTGCCGTTTAATTTCTTCTACTCCATTGCGTCCTAATCTCACTTCCCTGTAAAGAGTTTTTTGGTTTCAGTATAGTATGTAAGATTACATAAATCATTCCAAAGGAAAGACAAATCATAAGGCGCATCTAACAACAAAAGGGAAAAAAACAAACTCTCAAATGAAGGCATGAATATACCTCAAAACTCTCAGATGACGACAACTACAGCAGCACAGCATGTATATTTCAGAACACAATCTGTTTTTAAGACTTGCCTATAAGAACTCCTGCTGCTACTCTTTCCACCGTCATGGACTGGCTAGGCAGCTGTCAAGCAGAAGCTAGATTCCACTCTTACTAGGAGTTTATGCTGTTGCTTGAATCCCATGAAGCTCAGCAAACGCAACAGCCCCCCTCCACCTTTGCAGCCCCAGGTCTCAAGCAAAGGTTGCAAAGGTTATATTAGTAAGCAGTGTGGGTGCAACTAGAGTGCACCCACAAAGGGGAACAAACCTAACACCCACATTTCACACAGCCTTTCTCTGGGTTGTCTCTACCCTGACTGTGTGGGCTGAACGCCCACTAGGAGCTGGGATTGCATTAGGGGCACTCCTGAAATGCACCATTCGCTTTAGTTTTGTCCCAAAGGAATCCATGCCCCTCACACTCTGCACCATAAACCAATGTAACAATAGCTGATACTTAGGAGTAACACTTCACATTCAAACTAAATTTATAAGCACTCATCCTAGCACCATTTCCCTTCCCCCAATATACATCATACTACCACAGAGAACAGCAGCAAACACAAGACTCCTCTCCCAAGTTCTGGGACTGGACAATACTAATCTGACAATACCACCTGTCCAGTCTGCAGTATCTACTGCTTCAGGTTAAACAAAACTGATTCAGAGTAGACAATGTGACTTAAAACCCTAAGCAACCAAAGTTCTAAAGAGTTATTGACTAAATTTAAGACAGCCTTGCCGTACTTTAAGCAAGAGGCTAACACTTTCTCACATTTTTGTAGCTGATAGACAAATAAAACCCAACTCCTATAAAGGAGAACATTCAACTAACGGAAGTGCATTCAGAGCGCGTACACTTATCTACAGTAGCACCTAAACAGGAACAGAGTTATGCTGCATTCATGCCAATACTATCAAAGTCCCACTTCTGTTCAGCAGTTTAGAAACCCCCACAAAATATATATACACATGTACACACACACACAGACATGTTCTTTCAACACGAGAAGTTTTCTTAATGAAGATTCACTTTCATTTTGAATAAGGTTTAAATCTCACCTATCAGTTAAAAAGGCACAAATAAGGTTTTTCGCCTCTTTAGAGATATCATTGTCATCAGGGAAGGTAAGGGAGTTCTTATGGTTCATAATCTTGCTGTATGTTCCAACCAAAGAATCCGCATAAAAAGGTGTATCACCTGAAAAAGCAGCAATGCAAAAAATTAAAAAGTAGATCAGAAGTACTGTAGATTTGGTTTATAACATCTGAATTATGCATGCAACAAAATGTAAGCAACTAATTGAACAAGAGGTAAGGACAAATGTTTGAGAACTGTACTAGATTATTTTTAAGACATTTTGCAAACACCACAGTGAGTAAACCAAAAGTTATGTCAAGAAAGTAATAAATGGAACAGTTACAAGCAGCACCGATATTTTATTATAGAGTGCAGTTAAGTACTGCAGTCAATTTTGATTAGCCTATGACTCACCTACAAGCATCTCATATAGGAAGACTCCAACTGACCACCAGTCACACTCTCTTCCATAGTAACCATCACCACCCTGGGACTTCAATACTTCGGGAGAGATGTAGTCTGGTGTTCCTACAGCTGTATCACATCGTACCATACCTTCCTACAAAGAGAAGGAAAACAGCCAGGCCCAAATATAAGAACCAAAATTGCAAGCTATTTTCAAGAGTTTATGAAGCCTAAGTAACAGCAGCAAATCGATAACTTTCATGAACAAATGGGTGGTTTTTTTTTGAATGGGTAATTAAACATTTTTAATTACTAAACTACTAAAGCCAAAGCAAAGCGCAGGACCTGTCAAAGTTAACACAGTGGAAGTTACTTTAAAAACCTTTGTTAATATCCAAGAAGTAACCAGAATTGCATCTCAGCCTTGTAAACACAGCACAGCTTCTCCTGCTCATGCCAATATAAATGTCTTATATACTGCCAGGGTATAGAGTAAACAAGGAAAGCTCCTCTCAAAATAGGCCAGCAAATCAAGGATTCTGCTGACAGGATCAGCTAAACTAAGTTCTTCTCCTCCAACACAATATACTTAATGCCAGGAAGACTGCAATGCAGATAAGACCCTGAAACTTGAAGCAGATAGACTTCAAAATGTGTGACAGATGAGAAGAACGTTTCATGTTCCTCACACCCCTAAGAAAGAACTAGCAGAAGAGATCAATCACATTGGAGATGGCATCTAGAATGCCAAAGTGGCAATCACCTGATCCTTTCCAGTGTTCAGGCACTTCTGGAACAATCCTAGAAATGGATTAGTAGAAAACTTGTACAATATATAACTAAGCAACAAATATAGCTAATGAAAAAATCTAGTGTTGCACGTGCAGCAAATCCAGAATGCACCTAAACTTCTATCTATGCTGAGCAGTTTCTTTCCCACAGAGCCACTTTCCTCTTTCAAGAGGCTAGAGGAACCCAAGACTAGGCTCTTCAGTACACAGCTCGTTTATTTAGTACAGCACAAAATGTAAGGTGTTGTTGACATGAGTTACTTCTGTGACACTAATACACAGCAAAGTTTCATAATATTTTACTTGCTTTTTGGCCCTTACAGCTTAAGCACAAGGATATTTTTCTATATTTCAGAAGTCCTATTTTTTAAGAGCAAAATCAAAGATGAGTCTGTATTAAGCCAAATTACGTGTCAGCTATTCCACTGTGGACTGGAAGTGGACTGGTTGTGACTTAAGGAAACTATTTGAATTTGTACACGTAACTTGCACTTGGTTTTCACTGGTGCCTTTTATTTATGGCAAGGCAGCTGATTTATTCCAAAAACAATTTATTCAAAGCTCCTGGAACATGATGTATATATTATCCAGACTCTGTTAAAGTATCACACATTTAAGGTTGCTTTCCTGATATGTAGGTGGAGGCTAGCACAAACCAATCAGAATTTTGTGTAGGGAACAACAATGCTTCACAGTACTTAAAATACATTTTTTTTTTTTTAATGACCTCAAGATATATTTAAAAAAAATTAAATTCTGTGACACTCTTTTAACCCGTTTCCTTCAGATTTGGCTTTTATATAGGTCAGCTTATGCTAGTACGTATAATCAGAAATCAGCAATTCGGACATGTTTTCCATCACTGAACTTAACTAGATATCTCACTTTTTTTCCATCAGCTTTGACAGTCAAAGACTTAAAGAAATAATCCAGAGGAATCTATAAGATAATCAATGGCTTGACTTCAGGAAGCCTTCCTAATAAACAGTATAGAGTTGATGCAATCCCTACTTCAAGAGCCATTTTTGCATTCTACATTGTCATTTAATAGGATGCATAAATAATAGTAATGGCAATAGAGTGGAATCTTGGACATTTTTCATCTAGCTATTTTTTTCAGTGTATTTTATTTTCACTTTTACATGTCTTTCTTTCACAAAGGGGAAAAAAATTAAAAATTGTCTACCTTGTTCATCTTCATACAAGTACCAAAATCTGCTAGTTTTAAGTGACCAGCTTTATCTAGCAGCATATTATCAGGTTTCACATCTCTGAAAAGAGAAAAACATTTGTGTAAGAGTTAACCAGTCAATTTAACTTAGGAAAACAAAAGACAACTATTTTTCAGATGTAACATGACAAGGAAAATACAACATGAAAACACAAATATTTCCTCAATTTTTTCCTTAGTATCATGTCCCACATACAGACTGTGGAACTGAAGCATTAAAAAAAGTGATAATGGATGTGGGAACAGTCTAAAGTCACCAAACCTCAAACGTCAAGTTTTCATAAAAACCACTAACTTGCTGAAGTCCCTCTCTACTAGGATATAGCTACACAAAAGAAATCCATTCTGGTTGTGAGATAACCACCTCAAACCAGCCTTGAAAATATAACCTCTTTTTTTGTATCACTTCTATTTTCAGGAGATAAATGCATGCTGTTTTACAAAGTATATTTGTGGAATAAATAATTTTCTGTGGCCCAAAAGGAGTGTTGCTGTGCGGCCTTTTCCACACAGAGATTCTCTTATAGAAAGTTTTCATGAAGTAACTGTAAAGTTCAGCAATGCTAATGGTACTAAGTATACTATAGCAGAACCACAATAAAAAAACAATTATCAAAAAATATAATGGTTTCAGGTGAAAGTATATTTCTGGGACCTCAAATGGAAAACTCTGGCCACTACAATGAAACGAAGTCCTAGCATTACCTCACCTCAGGGTGTGCAGCAGAAACGTATCAGTGTACACACAGAATAATTTTGATTGGGAATCTTTTATTTATTTTTTTGAAATACTCTTAGTCCAACTGCCTGATCAAAGTACAGCTAAGGAAATCAGTTCAAACTTCAAAGTTGCATTCGGGTTCCTCAGGGTCAAATTCAGTCAAGTTTTGAATTTTTTCCAAGGATGGGGATTTCATAACCTCTCTACAACTCTTCCATTGTTTGACCACCCTCACAGTGAAAACTTTTCCTAACAATAACTGGATATTCACTGAACAAACATCTGCTGGTCATCTGCTCCAACCCTCCTGCTTAAGCAGGGATACCTAGAGCAGGTTGTCCAGGCAGCTTTTGAAGATTTACAAGGAGGGTGACCCCACAATCTTTCTGGGTAGCCTGTGCCAGTGCTCAGTTAACCATTGCTGCAACTTGTGTCATCCGCTGCCTCTCATCCTTTCACTGCAACCATCTTTCCATTCCAGCTACGTTGGAAACCTTGCTAAAGTCAAGGCAAACAACACACACTGCTTTCCCCTCATCACAGAAGTCAATCAGGTTAAGCAGGCACATTTACCCTTGAGTAAATCCATGCAGGCTGTTCCCAATCACCTTCCTGTCCATGTGCTTGGAAACAGTTTCCTTAGAATTTACTCCATAATCAGCCTGCAGTCCCCTGATCCTCCCCCCCTTGCCCTCTCAGGGCAAGATGGGAGGGCCATTTCTTTCCTTCCAGTCAACAGAAACCTCCTGATTGCTGCAGCCTTTCACTGGTCATAGAGAGCAGTATCTCCCGGTATTGGCTACCTTCCTCACAACTCTGTGTATCCCACCAGCCTTGGACTCACATATGCCCCGTTTGCATACAGGGGACTCAGTTTGACCTTCCTCTGCCGAAGTAATGAATGCTCTACCCTCCAACCTGAAAGCAGAACTTATAAAGGGAGGATGAGGCAAAAGCAGCAGACTCAGACCTTTCCATGTCCTCTGTCATGAGCCTGTATTTTCATCAGCTTCTGTTCAGTCCTCAAATTTGAGTAAACTACTTAAAAACAAATTCCAAAACATCTGCTGTCAAAGTAATCCAGAGTTTGAGGAAAAGATTGACAGTGCTTTTGGCAACTTCAAATCTCTGTTTTCTAAAGTTTGCCAATACACCTGTACAAATGGTTCAGCCAATTTATTCCTTAAATGTGGCATAGTAGCTTTTTTTTTTTAGCATTTGTGATTCTATAGATTCTACTCAAGCAATGGATTCATAGTTTTTCTTTTTGCTTTGCTTTTGTTTTTTGAAAAAACTTAAGTGTTAACAGTGATCTTCTGGCCAAACTACAAATTGAGAGTATATACACTAAGTCTTTCTCAAGCTGTTTGTGTATTTTTAGTTTAAAAATTTATTCTCCTGCTTCTAGTAAATATGGTTAAAAGCTAAACAGACAGAAGTTCAAATATCAACAAAAGAGAACACTCAATCTATCTGACAAGAGACTACAATTCACTTGAGGGCAAGTACGTTAATATGAAACTAACCTAAGTCCCTTCACTCTATTTTCCATCTTGCCCCTTATCAGAAAACAGGTGGCTGGGAGATTTTCCTCACCCTGCTCAGTTTCTTAACAGGCCACTGATGCCAGCTGAGGCTTTAAATGCAGAACTGAGAGTTAATAATTACTAATAGTGTATGCTACTGCTATCAAATTCTCAAAACAGTTTTTTCTAGTCAAGAAAAATGATTAATTTTGGGGGCCAACTTGTTCATGCCACTTCAGTTCTATATCTTTTGGTAAATTGGTACAGTTTTATTACTCCCTAAACTGAGGAAGATCATCCTGCTGAAAACCTTTACTTTGACTGTGTCACCTCATCTTTGTACCTCCTGATGACAAGAAGTTTTGAAGTTGTAAGATGGAATAATTGTGAAATAATAATGAAGTCATATCAGCAATTTTAAAATGGCCTTAAAGTCACTCTGACAGCACTGGGATTAAAACAACACTAACAGTACTTTTTTCTTTTTCACCTGTGTATAAAACCCATTGAGTGAATTGCATCTAATGCAAGAACAACTTCAGCAGTATAAAATCTTGCCCATTTCTCAGGAACGTCGTAGTTGCTCATTAAATTCACAAGGTCCCCACCAGGCATGTATTCCATGACCATGTAAAGGTAACGATCATCTTGGAATGCATAAAATAACTGTAAAAAGAACATAAACAAAAGAACAAGTCACTGAGTGCTCCAGCTGTCTAATCTTTCGCTTGTTGAAAGTTCACAGAATTTCAGTGCAAATTCATTTACGAAGTAAAAGAGTTGCTACAACTACTGCAGCAGCTTTGCATCATCCAGTAGACCTCCTAAAAAGGAATTAATCTCAAGTCAGTTTCTGCCAGATCTTCCCTTTATGCCAGATCATCCCTTTATGTTACTACAGAAGCAGTAGAGCTCTGGTTACAGATTTTGGTATTTATTGCACCAAATTGTAATCATTTCAAAGAAAGCTCATTGCATAAGAGGCCAAGATGCTTCCTTACTCCCTGGGACACCAATTGACAAATATGTAAACACGGAACTATTGTATTTCAAACATCTGCCTGATTCTATTTGTGTTATCACAAAATATTTATTATTCTACGGTCAATGTATTCATTGTTTAGAAAGTAAACCTATATTTTAAACAATTGAGAAAAATATTTCCCTTACAGCAGTAAAAGCTCTGTTCAACACAACTTGTGCAAGTAGGTTTAAGCATGGTAACTTAAATGTTTCTGAAAATCATAAAACAATTTTGCACAATCACTCCCAGACAGATAGTAATGTAGTTGCATATTTGATTTAGGTAAGTCTTGAATGATTTTTAGGTAACTCTTGAATGACTTTAATTCTAACTTAACAAAAGTATTTACATGCTTAAGGGTAAGAACAGTTTAAATGAACAAGTTAACATGTGCACACAAATGTATGATGACAGCTTCAGGCATTATCCATATAAACTTCAAAGGCAGCGATGCCTCCCAAAAAATTGTCAGTGATAAAACTGAAGTGAGGAAAACGTAACCAGAGCAGGCATAATTTGCAGTCACATATACACACAAATTGGAATATACAGAAGCTACATCTTAAGCACCGATTTCTGATATGTTGGCTACTTCCAAAAGTACTATAAAGCAGACTCACCAGTTTTAACTTATACCTGGCAAATAGTTTTAATAACACACAGAATAGCTTATCCTGTATTTAAGACACAACACAGTTTTGAAGGAAGCACAGTATCAGTTATTTGTTGCAAACAGCAACTGTTAGTTACTGTTAGTAATGCGTTGCCCTGACAGATCCAGATCAATGTAACCAAAATGGGAGTTAGAAAAACTAAGACACATAAATATAAGTGATGCAGTATTGAAATGGAACTATTCTACCATAACAACATTTTTAAAAGTAATCTCACTATACCTGAACAACCCAGGGACTATTAGCAAAAGCCATAATATCCCTTTCTTCCCAGAAGAAAGCAGAATCTGATCTTTTTATCATCTCAAATTTGCTTAGAAGTTTCATAGCATACACTCTTCTTGACGACTTATGCCTCACCTATGAAGACAAGCATGACATAAAACAACACGTTAGTTTCCCACCTTAATACATGAAGAACATCATGAAACGTCTTTTTCCTGCTTCACTATTTAATGGGTTTCATAAGACTCTTCACATTTATAAAGAATTACATATTGTGGGTCTACAAAATAATTATATTGCATTTTCTGACAATATATGCATTATTCTTAAAATATTTGCTAGAACTATCCAGAGTCCATAACCATAAGTCACTTCATGACTTGTAGGTGCATATCTCTAAAAGCACAAATAATGGCACCTATTAAATACATAAGCATTTTCCAGAGATCATTAGCATACACAAATACTTGCTGCCTATTTCTAGTTTCTCCCACCAATTCTCAGTTTAATAAAGCAGCATGAACAAGTCCATTAATCTATCGCAAACATCATACGCATCTCCTCTCATCTTGTGAAAGACATCTACAAGACTGCTGTATTCCTTGAACCAGCAGAAATTCTTCTAGTCTTGAAGAATTTTTCAAGTGTCCATACACACTGGCAAAGGCTAATTTTGTTGACTATAGTTGATATATATTCCACTTTACCAGGAGAAGCATATCTTACAAAGCAAAATAAGTGCGGATTGACAGTACTGAAGTGCAAGATTCTCAGAAACATTTCCATGGGATAAAAAGAAATAAAATTTCATTGAGCTTAAGGCTATAAAACCCTAAGACTTCATCTTCTGAACATTGTATTCAGAAACAGACACAAACAAATACGACAGGCATACGTCCAAATGTACAGAAACACAACTTACCAACTGAACCTCCCCAAATGCCCCTCTACCAATCACCTTCACCACTTCATAATCTTCAGCTTTCATGCGCAGATCTCTCATTTTATTTACTGTGTCTTTATCTGTATGAAAGAAAAAACATATTTCGTATATAATCAATTTAATTAAACCCATTCGTCTCATTTTTATTTCTCATCATTATTGCAAGATATATTCCTCTTTAAAGGGGACTTCATTTTTAACCTACCTCCCTACTGGAAACCACGCTGCAGACTGCATGACCTCATTCTCATTACCGCAGTAATCAAAACTTGATATAAAAATAATGCAGTAACTACTGTACAATCAAGTTACCGGAGATGTTAATTTGGTAATTTTTTCTAAAAGAGTTACCTGGAAAAAAAAGAGCTAAGCAAAAACTTCATACTTCATATCCAGCATAATCTTGCTTGCAAGCAAATCTGTTTAAAAAGATTATTTCTGGATAACTGTGTAATACATCTGAGAAAACATCATAAAGTATACATGAGAGATGCTTGAAGAAACTATTTTTTTAAATAAGCTTTCCGTATTCTGCAATTTTATTATTCCTATTGCTCAAAAAAGTAGATTTTAATTTAAAACATGCAGTGGGAATCACTGTAATTATTTATATAAACCTGTCATTCTATAAACTACAATAATTTACAAACTCCCAGTGGGCAGATACTCTAATTCCAAATTTGGTCAAAGATTAAAACAGTCTATTTTAATCCATGTGGGTCAACGCTGGCATGAGATTACATGGAAAAGCTTCACATTTCAGTATTTCTAAAAAGAAGGAGCAGCTACTAAAACAGACACACTCCTAATAAAATACATTATACAACAGTATTTTATTTTCAAAAATAATATGCTAGGCCTAAAAGCAAACTTCAGAAAAAAGTACAGACGGGAAGAAAAAGAAGGAAAAATGTCATTTTTGGAGTTCATGTTTTAAAAACAGATTTAGCAGACAACAGAAGACTACCCTTAGATTTCAATATGCAGAGGTCATTATCTAAAACAAAAGCAACACACATACAATTAAGATCCGTTATGATTTTATAATGTTAAAGAAACAAATAGTTTTGTTTGAATAAATAATCTCTTGAATTACTAATGTGAAGCCATCCCTTTACAATGCAGCATGCCAAAAGCTAATTTCAATAAATGATGTTAAATCTGTAAATTCTGACAAATTATTTCACATAAGGATCAAAATATTCAGTAATTTGAAAAAAATAATGCCTTGCCCTATTTGCCCATTGCAAGGTGAAAGCTGACCTATAGCAGAGGATGGGTAGGACTGCACAGAACTGACATGCAGCAATTCTCATGACAGCTTTCCAATTATTGTTAACTTACTGCCTAATAATCTCCTACCAGCAAATCTACCAATTCTGAATGAAAAATCTTTACATTCTTGCAAAGACAAACTAGGCACAATATAAATGCATTAGTGTTTTCAATTAGAAACCTCAACTATGGCCAAAACAGAATAAAGGAAAATAAGAGCAATTTAAGCTAAATATTTTTAAGTAACGTAAACCAGGCTTGTGAGCAGTTGCAAAATTGCAATTTACTGCTTGAGAGACATACTAATGCCCAGGATCTTCAGACAACACGTTACATTAACAACAGCGTTGGAAATTTTATCTTAATATTCAAAGATCAGTCAAACAAGGTTTATCAGACTGCAACATATTTGAATAGGCAGCTCCAAATGTCCTGCTAACAGGGGAGGACACAACCAGCTTACACTTTATGAGCAGGTCGGGTGGCTCCCATGGCAAAAACCAGCAACTCCAACTTGGCCTGACATTTGATGATAAAGTTTACACGTTGTCCAGAAATAAACCAAGTCCCTAGCATCTTGAATAGTTGATCTCTTTATTCTTTAAATCATATATGGTAGAAAATTAATGAGGTTCCATGTCTGTGCAAATAACCCTCACAACCTTAGGCAACAGAGGCAGATTTTGAAGACAGAATCTCCACAAACATACAACATAAACCCAGATAAATATAGGAGGGGATAAGGACAGGCTCATAGGGCAATCATCAGTCCATAAAATAAAGTAAGCAAATTCTGATTTGCAATGTAAAAATTCATTTTAAGTTCTAGAATAACGGTGCAAACTGTTTGGACAGCTAATACTGCAAAAAGATTTTTAAATGATTTTCTATTGAAACTGAAGTTAACATGAAAATGTTCCTATACATCTTAGAGTACGTACATAAAGCCTTTTTTATTGTTATTTAAATCAGCAGTTTGAGACAAACTAGATTTCGCAGTTCCCTCTAAGGTCACTACTTATACCCACAACTTGTTTTTATATTCCAGTAAAGACAGCAAGATTACAGTTCTAAAAGCAGTCTGAAGTGAAATAATTAGGTCTGTTCTCCACCTTCACATTGCTTCAGGTTACACTTTACACAGGGTATAATTTACACCTACAATATACTCATTATCAGACTGTAAATAAAAGTTTCCCTTTCCTTCACTCATCCCCAAATGCAAAAGTGAAGAGCTTCTGAAACTGATGACTTCACTATACATAAGAACTGTATTCAAAATATCTGCTGAAATAAGTATTTCCTTTGCCTAATCCAACTTCTCCTTTCTCCAGTTTCACCACACCTTCTCTGCAAATAACTAAGTATACAAAATGTGCGTGTAACAATGTGTACAATTTCAAACATAGCCTGAGCTGTGAAAAGTTAAACATTTGACCTTAGGTATTCCAGCAACCAGCTTACATGCAAGCAAGCCATAAACCAGATCTACTGGACTCGTAAATTACTAGAAATAGGGAATAAAGTAAAATAAAATCCACAAATTCACTATCGTGGCTTACACATGGACAGAGTAAACTATGTAAAAATGCCTTGGAAAGAGGAACAAAAATTTCAGTGAAGCAAAGACAAAAATTAGATTATTTTAATAAAATTACTTCATATTTGCCACATTTATTACATTTAATTACAATGTTTAAGCTTGTAAAAATCTAATAAAAGTTAATTTAATTTCAAGGCTTGCCATTCAATCCACAGGCAGCAGCAAGTCTGGAACCAGCAAACATATCTGCCATTATTTCCAGAATTTGACAGTAGTCTGTAAAAAAAACTCTTAAGTGTTTTTCTTTGCTTCATCTTTGTTTTTTAAATATGAAAACTATAGAAATATGGCTTCTATTAAAAGAATCAACTTTATTCATTACAAGTATTCTTACAGGCGAGAATCTGCAGGAAAACTTGTAGTGGAAAAATACAGAGTAAAATGATAAATATAAAGCGATTTCCTTCCTAATTTTAAAATTAGTTATGTCTGAAGAGTAGAATAAACAGTATGTGATTTTTGAAATTCTTTCACAAAAAAACAGGAATCAGAACTAACAAGAAAGTGAAATAGGACAGTGGTTATCTTCCAGTTGCAAAAATCAGATAACAGAAGAACTGCTGACACTACGGTTTACCACTTTTTAAGTATTCTTTTTGCTGTCTACACAATAAAACTCAAAAGATGGTTTTGCACCTGTTGATTTTTTTTTTTTTTTTAAGATCATGAAAAATACCATGGTGACTTAACATAATTTTATGTATGTTTAAAAAGGGGAAAAAAAGAATAATTCTACAGACACATCAGTGGCATGCACCAGTAAATATAGCAGCTACGCAGTATTCTCATGCGATAATGAAAACAGACCTTTTATACTAAAAATGCCCACAAAACACACGTTCTAGTCTGTCAGTGAACATTTCAAAATGACTTCTTGACACTGCAGATATGTTACAGCATTTTACTGTTATCTAATTATAATATATTAGTACATGCAATTACAAAGCAAGTTATGGGAACCCAGGAGGTTGCCAAGAACAAAGATAGAAGCCTTTTTCTTCAAAGGTTCTGTGCCACTGAAAGCAACACCATTTATATTAACTTGGACACTCAGTTGCTGGGGAGCAGATTTCTGTAAGTAACTGTGTGAGTACTGACTGGGAAATAAATATGACTCCTAAAACAATTTACATCCAAAAACTTAATGCACCCAAATTCTCTAACAGCCTTTCAAAAAGCTAGAACCTCTTTTATTGTAGTTGGTATTTATAGTCTGTTAGTTAGTAACCAAAACATTGAATACTTACACCTGTTTAAGAAGTTATCAATGTTCTTGTTTTTTCTTAAGGCAGGAAAATCCAAGTCATATACCAAAGCATCTAATCCATCCTGGAGGAGGGGAGGAAGAAGGCAAAGTTAAGTGTTTGGAAAAACGATTAATAATTAAAAATAATTAGAAAGAAAATAAGTTTCTGCCAGTCAATGAGAAGATAAAAATGGTTGTCCCCATCAATTTTCCAAACAAATGAAATTATTCATATTTAAAGATTCAATTAGGAGTTACATATCTCTAAAGGACAGATGAAACAGCTGTCACTCCTCTTCCACTGAGCTCTTCAAAACTTAATCTTCATCCCTCTCAAAACAAATATACTTCTGTGAATTAAAATTAACCTTATAAGCCCCACATTTACATGTAAAGTAGTATTTTTTCCAAATACGAAAACTACAGATAGCAGTTCTAATGAAGTTCAGTGTTAAGAAGTCTCAACGTATCACACAAGAGGCACTTGAACATTAGGAGGCCACTGGCAAAAAAGGACGATGATGCTAATTCCAAGAGTCAACTCCCTCCCTCCTGTTTAATAATAGCTATTAAGATAACAGAGTTATAAACCAAAAACTTAGTGCTAAATACACACGCAAATTCACTGATCTTTCACTGAATACATCCCTATGACCAAAAAACAAAAGGTCTTGTTAAGTGCCATAAATTTCCTGACTTAAAATTTATGATATTAATTTTACAACAGGCATACATGACTCTTCAGCGGATTTTATCTTCTCAGAGAAGAACTAGATGAAGTGTTGGTTGAAAACCACAGGTACAGTATCTAATGAGAAACGATCAAGTATTCAAGAAAGTTACATCATGAGGAACCATATAAATAGCATTAGGGAATTTTCTTTGTCAACGAGGTGGTGTGTAAGTCACAACAGCAAAAACAGAGGGGAAGGTCACGAAACACAAACTACTGGATGCTAACAAAGTACGCCAGGGAAGCACCACTATTTACTTGTCCCACTGCCACCTACGTGTCCATGCTATCTATTACTGACCCGTTGGGAGTGAGGTATTAGACCAGATATCTTCGATCTGATCAGGTCAGATCTGAGTAGATCTAGGTTTGACTGTTTTATAAAACCATGTAATATGGGATTGAAAACTGATCCATCAGTCCTAACCACTACTTCCTTCGAGAGACTATGCCTGAAGTAAAATCATGCTAGAATTCAAAACCAAGGGTAAGCAATTAAGAGTACAACGACAATCAGAACTGCTTTAACGGCTGGATGTTATTCTATTTGTTAATTTCATTAAAACATTGCTCTGTTAAGTCAGGTCTCCATACAGTGGCTTAGCTTGAACTCTTAGAAACGTTACAAGGAAAATGATAAAGGAAAGTATCACAATATTTTCACAGCACTTCAAGTCCGCTTCTGCATCCTGAGCGTATTAAAGGATCATCATTTTGAACTTACACCGATGACAAAAAAGGAAAGTAAACGACAACGGAAAAAACATAACGGACTAACTACTTAATGCGTCCGTAATATAAACATGAGTAAGAGGCCAACAACAACTTGGACTCAAGACAGATGTGGAAATAAAGCTATGCCGGGTAAACGCAACTTGGCAAGAAATACTTTTAACCTACTAAAAGATGCCTTTTCCAAAGATACACAGTAAACATCCAGAAAATCCACTAAAAAATCTCCCTTCTTTGGTAACTTCAACGGAGGAACCACGGCAGCAGGACAAAGGCCGCCGGTAGCTCTGCACTGAGCCCCACGCTGTGAGGGGCACGGGACATCCGCAAGGCCGCTGGGTCACCTCCTGCCATTTTGAAGCACAAACAAGTGATGGGGATGCACTGCCCAAGTCGGGGGCCATTTTGCCTGTAAGCCTTCAGATCTGGGGCCTCGATCCATCTGCCTGGGGGCCACAGATGACAAAACTTTTGTTCCAAAAGCCAACGTCTAATTTTTTTTTTTCTCCTTTGGGAAAGGGAATATTTTAAGAACTGAATGCAACAAGCTAAGGCTAATGGGAATATTTACACATTTTTAATATCAATATTAATTTTTATTGTAACTTTTTTAAACGTTAAGTCTACCCAGAAAAAAAAAATCAGTAAGTGCAGACAGTGTCACAGTTTCATTGTCAGGCTTGTCACTGTTGGTGTGTCTTTTAAAAAAGCTCTACAATAAATATGTATGCAAATTCACTTGTAACAGGCAAAAGCAACTTTTCAGTACTGTTTAATTTAGATTTAACCATGAAAATATTCCCCTTTGGATCTTAGATGTGAACTTTTTCAAGTAAAACACTTAAACTTTGAAATACAAATTCCACCTGTTTAATGATCTCACATGCATTTCAAATCACACTTCAAAAATCACACAAACACCACCTCAGGAAGCTGCAGGCCAGGAATTTCTTACTCAAAACAGTCTCTTCAACAGCAAGCTCCCCTTTGCTACAATATCCAGAGAAGAAACTGTCCTGGTTCAAATCTTTCTTAAAAAATAAAGGGGGTGGAGGTGGAGGGAGATCTACAATATTTAGACTTGGAAATCCGTAACTCTCAAACTTCACTCCCAAACTTGAACTGAAGGAATTCATCTGCTTTCTGAAGAAAAAAATAGAATGGTATTATTCTAATGGTGGACTGCAAATAAAATACTAAGCTTAAGGGAATTTAAAGAGTTGGGATATTTTCTTTAATCTAAGTAGAAAATAGTAAGTCCTTATGAGTAACAGAAATCATGTATTTAGGATACCTAGTATAACGAGACATGAAGTAGTCTGTTTCACTTGCTTTAGCTAAAGGAGAAGAGCTTGTGAACTTGACAAGCTGTCCCAGTACAAAGGGAAATGCAGAAGCACAGCTATTTTTAAGTGGTATCACTTGTGAATGAACAGGGAGGAGCACAGTGCCATGGCAATGCTCACTGGAAGTGGTACAGGTCACAGATCAGAAGACTCCGCAGAGTTTTAGCGATAACAGCTAGGAGAAAAAAAATAAAGACTGCATGATAGGAGGCACAACCATTACTGTTGATGGCTCCAAAGAGAACCCATCTTTCATCTTTCTTGTTTCCATCTCGTTCGGTCTTTCAGCATACCATCTGACTTCTTTCCTGATACAGACAGGAAGGTCTAGCTTTCCTTCAAGACCTACAGTAGCCATATCCTCCTCCCTCTTAAAGAAAAAAAGAGCTTACAGGACAGTATAGTAAGACATCATAATTGGTAGCCATACATCCAATAATTTAACATGCTTTATTTAAATAATTAAATACTTTTATGACAATGAAAACATGCAAATGGGAAAAATCTGGTTTTAATATGTATCTTCTTGAAATACGGAACATCCAGCATTTCTTAGAGACACGTATTGTAGCTTAGAGGTATTTTCAGCTTACTCTAAGCCCTACTTTATTCAGTCATTACAGAGCAATTTTCCTGTTTAGCTTTGAGGTTTACAGACGGACGTTTTCTTTTTATGTTAATAGTTAGACTAGAATACATTAGCTTAAAAAAGCAAACACATGATCTCCACTTCCATCCTCTCTGGTAATAGTATTTCAGAGGTGATTAAAAAAGTGGAAAAAGCTTCCTTCCTAACATCCTTTGCTCAGTTTCATGGCCTAATATACAAGCTTTTCTACATCACATTTGTTTAAGGAAACTATCAATAGCTTCATAATTTAAAATACCTCATTTATCCTGATATAAAAAAAAAAGCATACTAGAAAGCCAATACAATGTGCAGAGAGATCTTCCATACCAAACCAACATTTCCACATACCCTCATTGGTTTTGTTCATCACTACCCCACACTTACAAGTTTCAAAAGAACAGACACGCCGAGTGAAATCAAAGGTCAGCATGGACTTGTATACTGTCTCCAAAGATAAGGATTAGTATGTCTAGGAAAAAGTATATGAAAAAGTCCCGCATATGGCAATACTTCTGATGTATTTGTGAATACGAAATTGCAGTGCTGTACTTATCAGCTCCCACGAGAATTTTTTTCAGCCATTTTTTCTAATCACTTTCTGTACCTGCTTAAGTGTCTTGCATTTACATAACTATGTATCAACAGGTTATGTGAAAGCATACCTCAGTCTGAGCTTGCCATGCCTAAGTCACGAAAGTAATAACTTTGTCTAGATGCTTCATGACACCATTTTTTTTTACACACTTCCATCATTTTCCCCTGGGCCTTCTCTTTTCTAATTATGCTTGTGTAAGAGACATTACAATTCTCACCTTTGCCCAATGCCATACTTTATCTTTAATTTCTACTTTATACTTTTTGAACTAGGGGAAAACTGCAAATAGTATTTCAGCTGTGATCACACCATAAGCATATACTGCAGCACAGCGTTTCCTGTCCCGTTCTTCATTAAGTTATAAGTTATTATCTGAACTATTTGGGTAATTTTGACGATCCCTGTACACTAAATTGACTCTTTCACAAAACTAGGTACTATAAATCAGAGCTAGTTCAACACTCAACAACACATCCACACAAATATTGGTTTCTCTCCCATACTGAGTATCATCTACTACTATTAATCACCCAGGCACCGACAAATATTAATTTTTTCTTTGATCACTGATTTTCTCATCTCGACATTCACCACTTTAGGTCACTTATTTCTGAGCAGCAGCACAGGCCTATTAGACTCCATTACTGATCGCTGATTTGAGTAAACTGAGCACCAACTCTTACTTCACCCATCAACCCACAAAACAGCCCTAGCTCAACGCAACTGCGTTTTGATAAAAAAGCTCAAATGAAGAGCCTTGACAAAAGCTTTGTTTTCCTCATACTCAGCAATTACTTCCATGAACTATACTAGGTTTGCAAAGCATGACTTCTTTCCACACTATGAGTTAGATCGTGCTCATCATAGCACACGTGGGCTCGCTTGTTCTGCTACTGGGCTGGGGGCTCCAGCGTTCTCCCATTATTTTTTTTTCTTCAGGGAAAGAACAAAATAATGCTATACATTTACCAACTATCCTAGTGTTGTAAGAACAGTTTTAAGCAGTAACATAGATAAACAGTAAGGTTATACACACACAAACACACCACATGCCTTAATGAGACACCATCAGGTAAAAAAAAGATGGATAAATATCAACCAGTCTCAACAATCTTACTATTTTGTAAGAATTTGTATAAAACCCTTTTCTAGAGCAATGTAAGGAAGGACTCCACTGTGGGAGCTCCTGTAAGCTTCTTCATGAAGAGATGAGCAGAAAGATTTCTGCTGTAGCCTTTTCCTTAGTTTTCCCTACTGTTTTTCTATACATACAGAATGCAATAACATGGAAGTTATCAGTAACATAATTACACGATTTATTAGCAATAAATTCCACAGACTGTTATGCTAACCTCTTTTCATGAGATTCCTTTAAAATTTGTGGGTTTTCTTCAATTACTTAAGCAGTTCCACGTCAATTGGCATTTTTCCCACATTTTCGTCTGCACCTATCCCCAGAGTTTTAATGCATCAAGTTGTCAGTCCTACCATGACTGCATTGGACCGCCTCACTCTGTAAGTACATTCCTAATCGCAAAACTCATTACAATATATGTAATACCAGTCTTATTCAGATGTAAGAAATTAACATTAATGCAATTTTATAGTGAAATGTAGTGTTAGGATGTTTCAAATTATACTCTATCAAGCAACTCCAATGTGGCAAAATTTATTATCTCAATCTGTAAGTGATATAAAGTCAAACATATATGACCTACATTATCAGGATACAGTTACAGGCTCTACTTTGTTGTTTTTTTTCCTTACTTAATACACATTTCATTGTGACATATCATCATCTAGTGGAAGCATATGATAAAGAAAAATGTACTAAATCCATCTGAAACTCTGCTAGGGAGACAACTGTTTATTTTACTATTTATCTATCATTCAAAGAACCAAGAAACACTCAATGGGTGTTATCAGCACACAAAAGTTGCATTCCTTGGACTGCCTGGCAGTTTTCCAAGCTTCAAGTCTTTGCTACTTTTCCTTTTTTGGCGAGAGCACAGTAAGTCTTAAGAGCTACAACTCTAACCATCCCTGGTTTAGTTCCCTGTATTGTGACTATTTTCCTGTTTATTTCTATAGTACTAAAGCTTCCTCCCCTACTTTAAATCAACAAACCTGACTGAACTTAATTTTCAAGCGTTCATCACAACTCGTCGCAATGCCCCATCATACATGCATAATCTCTGTGGTAAATTATCAACAGAAATAGCTTATTTTAGTAGTATAAGAAGTCTTTATATCCTACTTTCCAACTCGCATGAGAATTAGTACCTCAACTGCATCAAAAAAAAAAATTGGAAGTTTCTTTGAATTGAATGATCAGATCTTTGAATTGTCTGAGGGACCTGGAAAGGCTGGAAAAATCGGCAAAGAAGAACCTCGTGGACTTCAACAAATGTAAATGGCAAGTCCTGCAGCTGGGGAGGAAGAACCCCTGGCACCAGCACACGCTGGGTGCTGACCAGCTGCAAAGCAGGTCTGCCAACAAGGACCTCAGGGGACAGGGGACAAAGTGGTCACGAGCCAGCAATGTGCCCTCACAGCAAAGGCAGCCAGCAGCACCCTGGGCTGCATTACGCAGGGCAATGCCAGCAAGACAAGAGAGGTGATCCTTCTCCTCTGCTCAAACTGGTGAGGCCACACCTGGAGTGCTGGGCCCAGCACTGGGATACTGGTATAAGAGAGTAAATCCAGCAAAAGGCCATAAAAATGATTAAGGGACTGCTACGAGAGGCTGAGGGAGCCTGAGAAGAGAAGGCTCACAGATCTTGTCCACACGTGTGAAACAGGAGGGAATGAAGAAGAGGGCATACTCTTCTCAGTGTTTTCTACCAACAGGTCAAGAGGCAACAGACACAAATTAAAAAACAAGATTCCCTCTGAATACAATAAATCTCTAAAAATAAAAAGATGTGAGTGGTCAAATGCTGGAACAGAATGCTCATAGAGGATGTAGTCTCTCCCCTCCACAGAAATATTCCCAGTCTATCTGAACATGATCCTGGGCAGTCTGCTCTAGCTGAACCTGCTTGAGAAGAGGCATTGAACTAGGTGATCGTTAAATGGTTCGGGTTGGAAGGGACCATAAATCATATAATTCCAGCCCCCTGCCATGGGCAGGGACACCTCCCACCAGACCAGGCTGCCCAAAGCCCCATCCAGCCTGGCCTTGAACACCTCCAAAGATAGGGCAACCACAGCTTCTCTGGGCAGCCTGTGCCAGTGCCTCACCACCCTCTGAGTAAAGAATTTCTTCCTAATGACCAATCTAATATGCCCTCTTTTAGTGTTAAGCCATTACTCCATGTCCTATCACTCCACTCCCTGACAGAGTCCCTCCCCAGCTTTCCTGTAGGTCCCCTTTAGGTACTGGAAGGCTGCTATAAGGCCTCCCTGGAGCTCTCTTCTTCAGGCTGAACATCCCCAGCTCTCTCATCCTTTCTTCATAGGAGAGGTGCTCCATCCCTCTGATCGTTCTGGTGGCCCTCCTCTAGACTCATTCTAGTATGTCCATGATACGATCAAGAGGTCCCTTCCAACCTAATGATTCCATTTCTCCAACATCAAAATTTTCTTCCTTCTTTCTCAAGGCTACAGCTATGCTTTTGGTTTGCATGAAGGTAGTTTCTGGAATAAATCATCTTAAAAACACCCTTAACTCCCTACCACTAACACAAGTGATAATTAGGCAGACCTCATTACAAAGCTTAGCTCATCTTGCTTGATGTTTCTTCAGCTCTCATCAGAAAACCTTTGGGCTCTATTTGATACTGTTTTGGGAAACACCCTACTTCACTGATAAGAAAAAACACACCACTTCCTTCTCATGTCCAGCATTATTCCCTCTCCCACTCACACTTTTTTTTTTTTTTTTTAAGTGAGCAAGTAAACCTCTACCTGAGAACAAGTTCTGAATACAGCCATACAACCCACTAATTCCAGGCAAGAACAGTTTGAACCAACTTTCAGGCCAGCAGGACTACATTTCTCTATCCCTAGTCAAGTACGCAAAAGACTGTATAGTTGTAAGTTAACCACGTTCATTTATTTTGCTGCCCAGAGAACACAAAACTGTAATATAGTGCTTCATCTTAAAAGCAGACAAGTGAATGTACACAGAATTAAAACACTTCACTGAAGAATTTTCATTACATTGTTAGAGTAGGCAAAGTATACAAACTGACAGGAGCCTGAGTACAAGGCACTTGATACATCGCACTCTGCTGCTGCCAGCTACAATACCGCAGAGCTCGTTACTTCTTCATGTCTTGCAATACTCACAGAGAGCTTTCACAAACTCAAGTTAAAGACAGCCTACACATGAAAAAATATTAAACTCAGTGAAGAGCTAAGACTTAAAATCTCAGTAAAGACTTAATCTCAGTAATACGATCTTGAAACCTCAAGTCAAAGGCATTGAAAGCAGTAAGGGTTATTTTCATTTCAGCCTTTTAAAGTTTTTCCACATGCAGTTGCAAGCTTCACCCATATCACAACTCTGTGTAGTTATATACGAGTCCATGTACTTACATTCTGCTCAAACGTCACCTATTCCAATATTTTTGCTGACAAGTTTCCATGGTATATACTTACTACATGAATCTGTACACCCAGAAATGTATGAAAAATATATTAGGTAAATATAATATAGAATGTAGCATAGAATACATATAATTATATATTATGTACATGTAGATATATAGAGAATATTATATTATACAATATAAATAATATATTAAAATACACACTTGCTAACATCAGAGCCCATAGACATCTCAGTCTCGTTAACACCCTTATTATTACTGAAGAAAACCATAGGTACAAGTCTACAGAGAGGTCAGCATAGCTGTAATGCTCTTTCAAAGGCACTTAGCATTTAAGGGTCTAGCTGTTTTAACTGAAAACAAGTGGCAGTTTCTCCAGTCAGAGCCCCTCGTCCACTGACTAGACGCAGATCTTGGATCTGTAGTTCTGTTCTCAGTCACACCAATTCTGACCACTATTTGATGCCTATAATTATGGAACATTCATATTAATCTCGAGATACACTTCAGACATAAGGACATTGCCCCCTCCAGCTAAAACCTGTAACGCTATTACAACACTCATTTCACTGCACTAGGAAACTCTACTGTGGTTAATAGTCTTTAAAACCAAGCTTAAATTTAGTACATTGGTATTTTACAATTTGAATTGAGCATTATATTTAATTCCACTTAACATTACATCCTTAAGAACAGCTCTAAGATGAGAAAGCAACATCTTTAGTGAAAATGAATATATACGCCAAAAATCATCAATAAATTTCAGCAAAATTTATGTAGAAATAGGTACAATAGATGTTTGGAAGCAGTCCAGGGAAAGGAGCAACAGAAGTAAAATCTGATTGCTATTAAGTCAAGTTAACGTTATTTCATTTTGCAATGAGACATCTCTTGACATTTGTAGTTTATTTTCCTTATTAAAAAAAAGGTTCACTTGCATGGGTTGATGTGCTCTGCAATATGCTTCAATGTGCTCTTTTGTGAGCTACAAAGCTTCTACACCAAGTGTTGTCTCTTCTGCCATCAGTAAGTTACCTTACACATACAAAATAACAGCTGTATAACTACCTGGAAGGCTAGATGAATTCTTAGTATTTTCCCACCATGTTGTCCAGATGACTGTCAGAATATCAACATGTCCATAAGAAGAAATGTAACAAATGTAAAAGGTATTTAATATGCAAAACCACCTTCAGATATTTCATCTCAACACATTATGGTAAAAGGAGAGTAAGTCCTCCCATCAACAATTTAAATTGCTGCCTTTAGCTGCCCCGTTATGCCCCTGGCTGTAAAATGTTCTTTCTGCTATTAAAAAGAAATCATTATTTGTAAAGTTTGCAGTATGATAACTCAATGAAAAGGTAACTAGTTTTCCTACAACGCAACAATCCCTCACCAGCCATGTTGTCATCTGACCAGGATTATACTTGCTGCAAATAAAACTGTATCAACTAAAAAGATGTATAAAATGATAAAAAGGCAAGTTCCATCTTTAGCCTTGACAACTCAATCTCTGGAGATTAAATTTGTTCAACAAGTATGCTTTAGAAAATACTCTGTAACACACTGTATCTAAGAAAAAAATCTCTATTACTAAAAATACTAGACCACAATAATCTAACAAAAAAGAACAGTCACTAGAGATAGGGGCTAGAAAATGTTCACTGAGTACTTTTCTTTTTAAAGCAGAGGGCAACCAATTAGAGAAATAACTTACCAAGAAAGATATAATTTTTTGAGAAATCTGAAAACACTAGACAAAACGTCTATTACCCTCCAACCAAAAGGGAGATTCTTCCCTAAAACTCCAGAGTAAGTCAAAACACTCTTTCAATTAGAGGTGAAATGTAGCCATGACTGAACTGCAAAAATTAAGGTAGTGAAAGAATTATACTAAAAACATTTTGCAGAAGCTGAAGTAGTAATTTGTAAAACTATACAGCTTCCTTTGTTGTCACAAGCAACCCATAGTCTGGAAAAAAAAAAAAAAACCACACATGGAAAGCTGAACACAACTCCAGAAGAATATCAACTTGGAGAAGCTTCTCCAATTGTGCAATCTCCCGTCAGAGCTCTAGCTCCATTTCTGCAGTAAACATTCCACCACAAGCAATCACACGTCAAACAGATATTCGAAATATGCAACTAAACAAGAATTTAGCACTACTTGAGAATCCGTGCATCATTATGCACTTCTATAATGCAAACACTTGCAAAGCCCATAGGCTTCTTTTTCACATATCAATTGAAAGAAAAACTTCAGTTTCAGGAAAATGAAAGATTTATGCGTACAGAAGAACAACGGTCTCTATTCACTATTTCTCCATGATGAATATAGCCACAAGAATGATTTTATTTTTTTTAAAAAGGTAATAAAAATTCCATGAGAATTATTTTAGATAGCAACAAGTTACTTCTACTGCCAAGTACTAAGATTCTTCAGAATCGACAGGATTGTGTTACTAACAGCAGCAAAACAGCAAGTTTTTCACATTTTTTCAGGGATTTGAACCACTAATAGTGAACAAAGCACTTCTGATAACAAATTTTTTCTTGATTCAAGAATCCAATACATTAAATTTATAAAATGGACATACATCTTACCCATTACCATTAAGCAATTAAAAACAAAGACAAAGGCTTTCTTTTTTAAAACCCACACGAAGAAAAAAGTGGCATCACGGACAGACGGTGTCTCTAGTAACAACTTTGAAATGCACTGGATGTTTAAATGTATTTTCAAGTCACTAACAGTAACAGCTTTCAAGTGTAGAGTTCTCTGCATTCACTAGCAAACTCCAAAATCCCAGCAATTTTTTTTTAAGTAGGACCTCACCAGTATTTAAGACCAATTTCTTGTAAAAACTTTTTACCCTGTCTGACACCATAGCACAATCATGACTAAAATCCTGAGTGCTATGGATTGCAAATAAGAAAGAAGTGCAACTCCAAAATTAAAAAGCTACATGAAAACATGGTTCCGTATTCAAGTACTGCAATTACGGAACAGAACCAAAGTTGTCCACCAAAGCTTTGGCAATTTTGAGTTTCCCCACATGATAATCAGTAGGAGTTTTATTACATGTAACATAGCAAGATTACAAGTCAGTTTACTTGAGATTTTCAAGTACAGTTTTTCAAGACTACCAGAAGAGAGGAACTATTAAGAATTCACTGGTAGTACCCAACACTTTCCTCTAAATTAGAAACTAAGTCCCTGAGATGATATATTAGGCTTGCAAGTTTGCTGTTTGTACTTATTGCACAAGTAAGTTTTTATACATTTTTTTCAAGCCTTGGGACTCACGCTTAAGAAAGCTAAAGCCAATGGCATCATATACCAAGAAGGCATGACCCAAAATTTCCAGTACAGTCACTCAAGCACGAAAGACATTTCCAACAGAGCTGCTCAACCATGCGACAGACAGCAAAACATTGTAAAACAGTGGTATCCAAGTTGTACTATGCTGGGTATTTACCCCAAGTTTAACTACTGCTGTTGTAGGGACAAAAATGCTAAGAAAAAGATGGAAAAAAGTTATTCCAACATGTTTCTCCAGCTGCACTGATATTAAAGAGTAGAGTATATCAACTCCTCCCCAGTACTGTTCTCCCCACAGAGAGCACTTCAAACCTTGGGAAAAACACTTTCCCCCCCAAGACGATGCAGTAGATTGATACGTATCCTCCAAAGGCATGATTTCCTTTTAGATTTAGAAAAGGGTAGAAAACAAATCTTAGCCCAAGCGGAAAGAGCGCCAGGGCTGCCTGGAGCACTGCCACTACCATGGAATCCTGTCAAAGTCTCTCCTGCCTGTCCTTACAAGGGAGCATGGCTGAGCTTGGGCTGATTATGTTAATCTCTACAGGAGATGAGGGCAAGCAATACTTCTGTCGCACCATATAAGCCTGTCATGAAATAAATCAGAGCACATGAACATTTCTGTTACATTTTCTGTTCCTCCATCCCAGACTGCTTTGAGTAGCTGTCATTTACTTTCTCATTACGTGCAGAGCAAAAGTGACGAAGGCAAAAACAAAATACAAGCTAATGAAAGGCTACGTTTGACTCATGTCAAACTACTAAATAATTACTTTCCTAGAAAAGAAAGCGTCTTATGAAAGCGTTTTTCCAGCACCCAATCCAGAAAAGACAACAAAAAGCATACTATTTTCTTGGCAATCTACGTGAAAGGGCACATTGTAGGTAACTACCGTGTAAAAACGGTTCAAAAGCCATGTCCAGTAATGTCTGCCATTTCCAATCCATATAAACTCTGTGCACTCTTGTAAAACACCTGGCAAAGCAGGTTCCCAAATTCTAAACACTAGAAAGTATCAACAAGTGATATCCCAGAACACAGTTAACAAGGAGTAGCATCACCTCAACAACTCAGAATTACACTTTCCATCAAGCTTCCCGCATGTCACCTGCCAGAACTCCCTGCTGGATCACAAAGGCAATTTCTGAAGAACTATACAAGAATATATACATGTACACAGCCGGTCATTTTGGAAACAGATGCTTGTTACCAGCCACAGCCATTTTATCACTGAACATGTTGACCTTGTCTCAGAATCCATAGGCTTAAGAGGAAATTAAGAAACCAGTTAAATCTTTTGTGGTGTTCAAACAAAATGTACTGGCATGGAAATTAATTTCCCCATTTCAAGTTCACTAGATTCTGAATTACAGGTACACGGTTTGGTTTAGAAGAGCAAAAAAGCCACTCAGCTTTAGGAGAAGCCTAACAGCAGGAAACGTGCATGCATGCATTCTGTATAAATGCAGAGACACATCCCAAACAGCTAACCCTTAAAAGCAACCAAAAAAACCCTGACCTATCACTTTCATTTTGATTCACTTTTTTTTTAATTGTTTGCTCAGCATGAGAAATAAGAAGGACCTAAAACTGCAGAAGTGAGAGAATAAGACAATCCTTCACAGCTGAAAAAGTGCAAGTAGTTCATGATGCAGAGCTCTAGGCTTAAAATAATTTACAGAAGAGACAAGCATTGCTACATTTCATCTGATAATGCCATATAAAAGAATCAAGATACCACATTGTAGGACTTGTAGCAAATAAAATCAACAGATTTTCTCTTTTCTCAATCAGTGTGGATCATCTTTTAAGGTCATATTGCATTCAAACATCTGGAGCTTCCTTCCAATTTGGATTTAACGTACAGAAGCATGTGAACTGATCCTTTTTAAATGATTTTTCTCTCTATCTATCAAACTATGACAGGACAAACCCAAACTCTTATAAAGCTAATCTTACCTCATTGAAAAACCTCCTACTCCAGTTGCACCCAAAAAGATCATTCTCAGTCTATAAAATTTGGCTTTTAAGTGAATCTTAAATGAGAATGCAGGTTGAAAAGACGACTTTATCACCAAAAAATGACTATACATCATTTGCACATATTACTGTACAGAAATAAGAGAAGACCAGGAGATCAACATCAAGATTCAAACCAAACCCATCCACAAATAGGTACGTTCTTCTGACAACCAAAAGAAAAGTTCATGGCTGTCACAAGACGAGAGGAAGAAAGTTTAGAAAAAGAGCTGAGTGGAATAGTTTCCAATTCTCACATGCTGTTTCTCCATAAATGTTAACAGCTGAAAACAATCTTCTGAAGATCCCACAATCTGACTAACTCTGGTTCCAGACACCATTCAATATTGTGAGCATGTCAAAAATATGATTTTAATTGTCAAAATGCCAAAGACACCAAGAACAGCAAAGCCAGTTAGAAGATATTGTAGCTTGCATTTCCTATACCACCCTCAGAATAAATTCCAGAATAAATTTCTATAGGAAAAATTATTTCTATAGGAAGGGAAATGAGATTCCTATTTCTATAGGAAGGGAAATTAAGACGCCTGTGAGCGTCTTGAAAGATAAACAGGGCTTACATCTCCAGTTCTGTCAAGAAGCAACTACCAGCACACTGTAGTCTGACCTCATCAAAATACAAGTGGCAAAGCTGATGGCAAAAGGCTGACTAAAAGATACCCTGATTTAGCCTCTATTCCCTGCCACACACCACAGTAACATGCTTGAAACTGCCTACCTGGCATAGGAAGCGTAGGAACAGTTGCTTTCTTCAAAAGAGAAATACCCTTCGTAACAGCAATACCCTTCATAACTGCGACTGCGACAAGACCTAAAGCACTAGCCGGAATTTGAATTGCTCTTCCCAATGAGTTTGATTCATTTTTATCTATTATCTTCTTTTGCTAATCATGATACTACCCCCTGAAAAATAAACACATACAAAAGGAAGGTAAACTTCAAAAAGCATGTATCTAAATACCACAGCCAGCGCGTGTAGCACAAGGGCAGTCATTGTACTAGGCAATGACTTACAAAAGAGACTCAAGAGGTTGTTGCAGCAAGACAGTCTTGGCCTCATTCTTGATGGGTACCTACCTGGGGATTGTAGCTATAGATCCATATCACCTGTTCAGTTGTAAAAATGAAATTCTAAAATGATTCTCTGGTACCTATAATGCTTATTACTGCATAAAGATCTGCTGAGAAAAATTATACTTGAAGTTAGAGTCTGGGCTTCCCCCTCCTCCCTCTTCCCCCCCCCCCCCCCCCCCCCCCCCCCAATTCTTAGGGCTCTATCAGAAAGACACCAGATTCAAAAAACTACTTCAATTATCTTCTGAAAGCAGATTGATATGTGTACGTGAAGTTGTGTTCCTAATTATCTGTATTACTACTACCATACTCACGAAAAGACGATTATACCCTATTTACTAAAAACTTTGCTCTATGCCAATTCTTAATTTGGAGAGTTACATACTAATTAAGCAACTTCTCACCTGCAGTCATCTATCAGATGGAAGAAAGCCAAAAATGAGTCAAAACTTACACAAAACCTACAGAAGTGTTAAGACTAGCTCCTGATCATTTTGGAAATTTCTACAGCTTAGTAGAGAACTTTTCCCAACCCAAATGGAAGATTTGAACTTGCTGGTTTAAATCTTAGGAACATTTTATTCCTGTTTCCATACACTCTTCATCTTCACTTGAAAAGTATTAAATGTGATCAAAAAAAAGATAACTGTCCAGGACCTTTCTACTGCATTTTATTTATTAATTCAGACAACTGCAATCTGCAATTGCCAGTCAGGTGCTAATAAATATTTTTAAGTATTTTTCATCCTAACAGTTGCAGCAGTTAATTTTTTTTTTCGTCCATTTAGAAACTAGAATTGTTATGTATTCGTCCTGTGGTTGAGTTTCCTTCATCTCTTCATGCCATTAGATTTAAAGGCTTTCTTCACTTTTTTTTCCCCCCCAACCAGACCTGATGTGACAAGACAAATGATACGAACATTGTGCTGGTTAGCATGGATATCATATCCTGCATGATGTTGCCTGGGAAAACGTGGCAACGATTCATACATACATGCACACACTAACCACACAGGCTAAGTTGCACTGCCGAAGAGACCGTTGCACTGACATTCAAGAACTTCACTGAGGCTTTGTAACCAAAGCTAGAAAAAGAAATGGAAAACCAAGACGAGAAACACTACGCATGTTTACTAAAGCTCGAGATATTCTTTAAATAATGTATTTGATGGCTCACCACAATTAACTCAAATTCAAATATATATTGGCACAAGGTATTATCTGCATCACGTTTGCTATTTGGTAGATCATATCAAAAATACATAGAAATATTCTCAATGTAATTCCTCCTAAAAAAATCCAAAGTAGGAAACTGGAATTTCATAGCATTGAGAACTAAAATTCTTAGGCATTATTCTGAAGGTTAAAGTCGTTCAATTGAATTTGCAGGGTTTTTTTTTTTATTTAAAGGAAAACACATAGCCTTTATGTCAGAATTTACTATTATTTTCAATCACGAATATATAAAGTACTATGAATGTTCCCAACAATTCTTTTTATTTCTAGCCAACTTGCATTTATTTAAAGATCTCAAACGAAGCTTTCCACAGAAAGGCTTTCCTTGAAACCTGTGAAAAAGACTAAGTAGTAAAGCAAAAGTCAAGCAATAATTGCACATGTGACCTCGTTAAGGTAGGAAAAACACTACATACTCAAAACATAAGGCTAAGAAGTAGCTTTTTAGAGAACTAATTAACCGTATTTATTGCAACCCCCAAAAACTATTTAGGTCAATGAAACATTTCAGTGATCTTCCCCCCTACCCTTCAGTAACTACACTACTGGAAACCATGGCAAACAGGAACAGCCTCCTAGTATACTACCGAGCATTATCACCTAAGCATTGGATGCTGTGGTTTTTAAGTTTAATTGCAGTTTAAGATGCATACATCTTAATATTAACACCTTGACATACACATAGAACAGACAGCTCAGTCAAGTGGTACTGAACTTTCTCCATAAAAAGCAACAAGTTTCATGAAGCTCTTGCTAGATTTGTCTCCAATTCTCACCCCCCCCCCCCAATACAATAAACCCCTAGCATAATCTATTCAAAGTTTAAGACTTCTCAGCCACATTACGAACATCAAAGTTCGCATGCTTCTAAAACCGTAAGGCATTGTAAACATTTACTTCTATTATACTGAAGCAAAGCAGTTTTTGGGCTCATGTACTAATACACACTAATACAAGAAGAAATTAGTTTACTTAAAAGCAGTGTCTGGAAGCCATAGCTACGTACAAATAAGTTTGTTTCCCTTATTTATCACTGATAACTAAAGAAAATACAATGCTAACTCTACTTAAGAATCTGGAAGCAACGGCTTAGAGTTAGTTAAAACTCTGCTACAAAAATAGTACAGTTTAACACTGCATCTTTGTTGGTATGTTATAAACGGTTTCACATCTTCCTTTCGATCTGGTTAAAAAGTCCTCAGGGTTTTTTTTGTCCTTAATATTTGCCACATGGGTACTAGAAGCTTCACGTCTGTTTTCAGCTATACAGGGAAATGACATTGGTAGTATCATGGTCTCTTGAAAGAGTACAACCAGTAGCTTGCCTCCACACCATCAAACCTACTGCTGGGAAAAAAACAGTACCTCCTTATTTTAGGAGCTGGATGGAGAAACGAAATGCAGTCTCACAAAAAGACTAAGGAAACTGGGCAACCCTAACTTAAGTCACCACAGGCCAACCAAATGACTCAAGTCCCAAAGTCATCTTTAATCTTAATCTTCCTAATTCCTGTTTTTCAAAACTTGTATTCATATTTGTATCTTACAGACAAGGCTTCCTTCTAACAAAGGGCTTTTTTTTGTTGTTTTCATCCCCTACCACCACCCCTGCTCGTGAAATCCGAATAAAACTAAGTGCAGAACACAGAACAAAAGCACGAAGGCAGTATCAGAGTTTGATATTGCACTGACTGACGACAACATTGGTTGATACTTCATTTACTAAGTAGGAGAAAGAAGAAAAATATTGCACACCAACTTGCATTTCAACTTCAGGTTTGATATTCGATTGGTACTCAGTAGAGTATTTAAGTGGAATGATGGACTGTACACAATCTCAAAGTCAAATGAATAAGCATTTATTTTCCAAAATTAATAAGAGTGATTAATTTATGGTGGGCAAATCCACCACGAGTGTTTAAGAATTATGTTAACTTGAGACCCTAAGGATAGACAGGATTGGCATTCTTGACAAAATGACTTCCTTTGTCACCTACCCAACTCTTCTCCCCTCCTCTTCCTATCAGAACATTGCTTCTTCTGCAGTAGAAGTGAAACTGCAATTAACTGAGTCAAACAATGAAGAATGAGATCTTGATAACAGACATCCTCCTCCAGTATTAAAGTGCCCTGGAATTCTAGAAGCAGTATTTTGCAGAGCTGAAGGTGAAGGTGTCTTGCCCAACTTAAGCAGAAGCTCTTTTGGCTAACACTTCTTACACTCCCTTCTAGAGGAAGAAGCGAGGCTTACTAATAAAATAGCTCATTTCTGTAGCTCCAGGATGGAAAAGCTGTTTTTCATTATACCTGAAAAACATTTGTTTATCATGATGCATTCCAAGGAAAGCAAGATCCATCTACAGAAGGCTGAGCTAAAGCTCAAAACTAAGGTTAGACAAAGTTGCAAGGTTTTTGTTTGTTTTTAAAGGTTGTCCTTCTCCATGGTTATGAAAACATTTGATTGCAACTCCCCAGAGAAAACAGTTAAATCTACTGTGAAGACAGAACTTCTGAAAGTAATTCTCAAAAACTGCTAGTCACATTTCATTCCCTCCCACACGCACTTTTCCTAACCCATCACTTCATGAGATGTTTTTTTAAATTAAACATAAACACTGGTAACTCCTCATGCCGACAAAAGCTTACCATTCCACCCGTTTGCTTCAAACACACACTCCTCTTGGATACTGTTATTTTCTCCCACAAAATGTGAGTAATGCAACACAACTGGCAGGCAAGTTTTGCTGAGTGATTCAACATCACCAGGGTATGACGTCTTACATTTTCTGTTTCATACAACTAACCAACCTCTCGCAAGACAGCCCAATTTGAAGGCAAGTCTTTAGCTGCCTATTCTGGTCAATTTTTAAATTTAAAAAATAAAATTCTGTTCCCATGGCATAGGAAACTTTGGGAAAAAACTTGGGGACCTGCAAATACAAAGTTTAATTAAATCTTTTCATTTATTCCCGATCATTTGTATGAGTTCAAACTGAAGTGAAAAAGGGTATATCAAAAAATACCCTTTTTTCCCTGGAATTCATGTTTCTCTGACTCTTCTTTCCTGTGAACTTACCAAGAACTGTGATCTATTAAAAACAAAAGTAAGCAGATCTAACTCCACTTTGCCATGTACTTAAAGAGGAGGTTGTCACGACCAAAAGGTAAAGTCAGGAACAACATTGCCATTCAGAGTCTTCCCTGACCCTAATCTAATTTAGTTGCGCTGTATCAGAAGGCAGAAGCTTACACACAAGTCCATTACAGTGGCAGTCCCATAACTGAAGCAGTGCAGCTCCAGTAATGTAGTAACACTCTCCCATTTTTCTTCTAAACGGCATCTTTGATTACATCCCAAGTCCAAACTACTGATGAAAAAGTCTCATGCATAAATCATATTAGGATAGATAAAAGCTTTGTTTTGAGAGCCTGGAGACATTTTAGGACAGAAAAGAAACAACAAGGAACAACTGCAAAGACTCCTGTGACCTTACATTCATTAAGAATTAGGAGCAGAACAGCCTTTCAGTCCTTTCCACATTCCAAACCCAGGCATCAAGAGGAACCAACAAAGACCTCTGAGCGTGCAAGTTTCTTTGTACAAGAGCTTCCGTGTATTACAATTCTATTCTTTGGATAAATATCCCAAAATTCTCCTGAATATGGTGAGACTCTTCACAGCTTTCCTGGAATCATGGTGTGACCAGACCTGAAGATTCTTCCAACAGCTGCTTTGGATTTTAAAAGCCAAAACCATCTCCAAACACTTTAGAGCCATGCTATACCCAGAAACTGTATGAAGTTTGTTGGGCCTGAGCAAGGCTTAAAACAGGCAAGAGCATTTTTGTCAAAGACGAAAGCTCTTCCAGGATGTGTGCTCGTCTGTGCTCTACAGAGGAAGCCTCACTTCTTAGTGACATCTCCAACTCCAAATTCGGTGTACTTTGATGGGGAGGAGTAAAAAGAACAAAACCACAGAGACACTTTGCATCAACAGTTCAACTTTCACTCCATAGCCCTTAATGGGCATTTTGTCACTTCTCTTGCTGTCTTTGCTCTGCTAGCCTTAGCAACAACAGCTCCTGTTCCAAAAGCTGTGATAATTGTTGCCAGCAAAGCAAAACCTTCAAACCCTAACAAGTCTATCACTTGGCTGGCACCATTTTCAGCCTTGTATACATACAAGAGAATAGATAGTATGCAGTTGCAAGTTACACCCTTTACACTAGGTTATTCAGAACTGTTTGAACAACCCCAAGGCCAGACCAAACCATATCACTGGTTTGCTAGCAGCTGAATTGGTAGGAACTGGAGCTTAAGGAGGATAACAGCCCAAAGATGTATTAGAACAAAATAAAATAACTGCTAAGTAGATAGAAATGGCAGAACATTTTCTCTTTGCAAGGGGAGAACAAGTTATTTCAGCTTAAGACTGAAAGGATCCCTTGTGTGCCTACAATTCAAACTTTTTAAGAAGAGACTGGTATAATAACATATTGGTATAGTAAGATTTTATAACAAAGACGGGCTCATGAGGAAATTTCATGTACTTCTAACGCCAACAGCAGTACCTAGTATCACAGAATGCTTTGGATTGGAAGGGACCTTAAAGCTCATCCAGTTCCACCTCCCCTGCCATGGGCAGGGACACCTCCCACCTCGACCTGCTGGCCAAGCTGCTTTTGATGCAGCCCAGGATACAGTTGCTCACGCAGCACTTTGCTTGAAGCCCAGGTGCATCAACCACCACCCCCAGGTCCTTCTCCTCAGGGCTGCTCTCAATCCATTCTCTGCCCAGCCTGTGTTTGTGCTCAGGATTGCCCCAGCCCAGGTGCAGGACCTTGCACTTGGCTGCGTTGAACCTCATGAGTTTTGCACAGGCCCACCTCTCAAGTCCATCCAGCTCCCTCTGGATGGCATCCCTGCCCTCCAGTGTGTCAACCACACCGCTCAGCTTGGTGTCATCAGAAAACTCGCTGAGGGTGCACTCAATAACACTGTCCCTTTCAGCAAAGATGTTGAATATGAAACCAAGTCACAGTTGCGAGGCACCAGTATTACTTCTGTTTTCAACAACGGCTTTACTTTCTAGCTTGTGTTGTTCTGTGCAACCTGACGTGTGATAAAAGGCATGGAGCAACTGTAACCAGCATGAACGCTTTCTCCTACCTACAGGCTCTCTCCTCCCTGCGTTATCTTCTACATCCACTTCTACTCTACCATCTCCTGGTTGGAGAGATTTCCTCCCTCCAAAAGTTCTTTTGAAAACAGTGTCACTCCAGACTTGTAGTCAAATGTGCTCCAGATATCAAGAGTGAAATTAGCATGCTGGACTCTGTCTCCCACACTGCGGGAAGATGGCACTTGTTGCACTGATACCTGGCACTTGAGCTTCTACCACCATCAGCCTCTCCTCCCCTTCTGCCTATCCCCCAGGGACGGAGGGTTGTTGCCCCGTTAGTATCAAAGCCCTTCACATTCCCCTACCAAGAAGGGGAAAGCATAACCTCCCTCACTGCTTGTCAGAAGTTGCGTGATGAATACATTCAGATATAGAAAGTGCAATAGGTCAGAATCATGAACAACTGAGGTGGCACTTCTGGAGCATAAATCTGACATCAGAGCATGGCAACTTTTTTTTTTTTAACCCTTTTTCTCTCCAACAGGAAAAAAAACTACATCTGAGCTGTTTCAACTGCAGTCACAAATTAAATTTAATGAGCTTACCAATTTACAGTAGCTTCCCCCTCAGGTGATCACCCTTATGCACAAAGTCTCCAGTTCTACAGCTGCCTCTATTCAGGAAGGTTCTTCTAGTCTTTTTTGGGAGATACCTTTCAGAAGAAAAAAATGCAGGCTCCAAAGAGGCTTACACTCCACATTAATAAGGCCAAACTGCTTAGAAAACTGTGGGTCAATTCAAAATCATTTTCCAAATTAACCGATTTGGAAAAAAAGGAAACAGGCTAGTTAATTTTTTTCTTCTGAAGTTCCTAAATAGAATGCAGACATGAAAGAAATCAGTTTTCACCTTGAGAGCTCCATTTTCTTTGAACACTTGCACTTAGTATCATCCATCAGTGACCAACACAAAACTGGCCCTGACCATCCATTCTTCCGTCATACTTTCCTATCTGAAGTAACTACCACAGCTATTATGCAAATCCTACTAGCCATCTTCTGAAAAACATATATTCCCCTAACACTAAAACCAGTGAGTATTTCCCACCTTAAATGTCAAAATGATAAGAAAAGCTTCTGACCTTCCCTTCTTTAGAAAATGCAAACCAGACGTGAGGGACTTAGTTTTGGGTAGTCAAGGCTTTCTTTTGCCATTATTTGCTAAAGAAGAAACCCAACTTATAGAGAAACAGTAGCAGTTGGTGACTACATGGGAAAACAGCCATTTGTTATTAATGCAATTTAAGTGTGGATAAATAACTAGACTTTATCGGGAAATACCAGTTTTCCTCTGAATATATTCATACCTTGGCATTTAACTCATTTGAACACTACGCAGCAATAACTGAATATTACACAGCTTTTAAGAGGAAAAGAGGACAAGATTACTCATCAATATTTGACCAAGTATGAGAATTCAAGAATTTCTTAATTACTTTTTTCTGAAGTGAATATTACAATTTGTGAAGATCTGTAGGAAAAGCAAGTACCTGTCCCACTTGTATTTCTAGATCAATTAAAAGTTCTGTAGACCAGATATACACAACCTAGACAGGCATTTAGGTAGTTCCAAACCACAATCCAAAATAAAGCCTTAGTTTGTCTGGTGTTTTCTACAGAGGTTTCCAGGAATCGTGTCTTTGCACTACCTTGGACCACACAACTAAAAAAAAAAAAAAAGAACACATTCACATTTTTCTGTTTCTTTTACACAGGCTGAAGAAATATGAACACACTGAAGAAATGGAAGAGGGAAAGCTGAAATATAGAAGCCAAAAGTTGGATTTAAATTAGAGCCTACAAAGAGATTTTAAGGACTGTCTCCATGACATAGCATTGTATAAATATTGACAGGGAGTGGCAATCTTTCAGCAAGCAAAAACCCATGTGTTACAAGATTTTGAGTATCAGAATAGACTTTGACCTGTGCTGTAATGAGAACCTGGTGCTGGTCCTGTGACGGTTTTCCCTTAACAGGACAGGCAGCTAAATGGTCGGAGCAACTGCTGCTTGTCTAGATCGCCTCTGGACTTCTGCAACCTCGAAACCTTAAAGATGCACCTCAACATGGTGCTGCACCACAGCTGGTGCCGTTTGGATATCCATCCATACTGAAAAGCTCAAGAAGAAACCTGACTAAAGATTACACTACAGGACAGCCAAGAGTCTCAACATAGCAAAACACCAAGATCTCCAAAGCATTTTTATTTCCCTGAAGATCATGTTTCAGCTCTTGTTCAAGCGCTATTTATCCAAACGTGCATCTCAGCAGACTTCTGAGGAAGGCGACAGTGCTATTTGCATTTGCTTTAAAAGTGCTATAACTGGGTGTTGGCCTGCATAGCGTTTACAGTTTTATGAGTATTGTCTCATCACCCTTCTGGCTTTATTGCTGTTTGAATGACTGAACAAATTAAGGCAGAGGCAGAATAGTTTTCAAACATTCTCCAACTGTGTTCTCAAAGACGGAAGTTCAACTTTCCAGAATTTCCATTTAGAGCCGCAATTTCTTGATGACAAAGGAGTTTTGATAAATTGCATCAACTAAAGGTCAGAAGACATAGAAGGTTTTAAATACATGTTTCAGAACCTCTCAAATTCAAGATAAACATCCTGTATTGAGATAAACATCTCAGTATTCCTTGGTAAGAGACCTAAAAAAATTTTATTTTCATGTAGTGTTAAATTACATCCTCGGGAATTCTGCTAACACCAACTGTGAGGCTACCCATATCACTCGGTCCTAGAGCTTCTAAATATTTATTAAGTTCTTCAACAAGTGGCTCCCAAAGCTATCATCTACCAAAAAAATCAAATAAAATCAAAGAACTACATACCCACAGGTTGATTTTCAATTTGTCCAACAAACAAATTCCAGGTGTTTCCCTCTTCCTTCCTGCCACCCCCAAAAAACAAAAATATTCCACAGTTGCCAGGGAAAGGACATTGTAAATGCTCTTTCCAAGTAAAAATGTTTGTAAGCAAACTATTACATTTTTTTTTTTTGTGTGTGTGTTTTTTTTGTTCCTCCACTGGTCTTGCTGAAACATGTCTTAAGATCAAATTCCTATTATTCTTGATTAAAACTTTTTACAGAAAAAACAGTAATTACATGCCTACAGCCTCTAGTATTACAAACAGAGGTATCAGCTAAGTTAACAATTCTTGTATAAAATCTACCGTACACTGTGAATCAAATGCTAACATGACAGTCCCACCATCTATACTGTTACTCTCTGGGGGCTTGCATAATATTAAAAAGACTCCTAGAAGGTGCAACCTAAAATGCAAATTCAGTTTTTGTGTTTCCAAAGCTGCCTTACAGTTGCATTTTACCTTTTATCATTAACTTCACATCAACGTATTTCATAATTCACAGTGATGAGTAGAGAGTATTAACCCGCAGTCAGAGCTACTTTTATACACAAAGCTTGGATATGGTAACTTGAAGACCCAGAATTACAATTCCAAGTCAGCCAGAAGTCTTATTTTATACCTAACTGAAGAAAAAACACCAGATCTGAACGGCCATGGTGATGTGTCCAAAGAGATTGTCAACTTCAGGATGCTTTAAGTAGTCTGCAGGTAGTTCAGAGTAGTTCATGATTTGAAAATGTTTGAGCTCAGCTTTGCCAATCTTCCATGCATTAACTTTATTACCAAAAGAGAAAGCTTCTCATATACCTAGTTTCTTCAGCATTTTATCACTCAGATTCTCAGAGCACAGTTAGCATGTTTTCAGAGAAGGTGATTTTCAACAGTTATTTTTACAGGTAAGAGCTTCTGAAGTAAAGGTACTTTGACTTGCCTTCTTTACTCCCCTCCCCATTTATTTACCAAATATTTAACCACAAGGTCTCCAAAAATGCTTTCTAAAAAGTTTGAAGTGGAGAAGATAAAAAGAGGTCTAGTGACAAAAGAGATTTAAACCCCAAATCCTAAAGCGCATGAGATCTTCTCACCTTTTCCAATTCAAGACAGATTAATATAAATTCATCTGGCCAAATATTAATTAGACATAGGAAAACCAAGAGAATCTACATTGGCACTTGTGTATTTTTGTTACAACAAAAAATAAAAGTCTCTTGACACTAGATAAACCAAGTTTGTCATAAGCAGCAGTCACTGTTATTAGCTGATTGGAAGCTAAACTACTGAGCAAGTGAAACATGACATCTTTGAAGACTGAGACCATCTGAAGTCTTAAAATCAACTTCTCAATTAATTGACAAAGTATTTGAATAACCAAGTTACTCAAGCGTCCACATAAAATGTAGAAAGACTCTTTCAGAGTTGTTGGCAGAGCAAAGAGAGCATCAAAAAGCTTTTTCATGAGAGTTTGCTAGATACTTTTCAATCAATCACAAGCATAAGCAGCCTTAGGTCAAGATGTGTCCCTGTATATCCACAGATGATATCCCTCCCTCCCCACTCTCCAAAACCTGGAAGCCTATGAACTCCAAGAATTTAGTAAGGAACACCAAGGAAAAAAAAAAGTGTTTTTATTCCAAAATCGTAAAAGCATACTCGGTGAATACTACTTTCTCCTGCTTAACAACATTATTGGAACACTAAGCTGAAGATAAAAGGGACACGGTTTAGTGGGTGACAGTAGTAGTAGGAGGATGGTTGGACCAGATGATCTTGAAGGTCTTTTCCAACCTTAATGAGTCTATGATTACACTGCCCTTATCTGCATTTAGCACACCAATGGTATGCACCAGACCTGACCATCATACACCCTACAGCGTGACAACTCATCTAGCACAGCCTTCACAATCCTTATTAGGTCTTTTCAAGACGCAGAATGCTAGGACGTGGCATGCTGAGAAAAGTACTAGGCGATGCTGTGGCACATACTTTACCAAGAACACAGGTTCTGGCCTCCTCCTGGCTCACAGAAAAGACGACCTGTCTATGATTTCCCAGCCTTGTGCTAAATCAAGTGCACGGAAGCCACAAAGATGCAAACAAATTTAAACAGTTGCAACTTATAGTCAGCTTTCTTACTTTGCTTTTATTACAACCCTGTTTGTTTTTCCTTTCTCTTATGCACTTCTCCCTCCTGTGCCTCAGCTTTATTAATTTCCTTCCTGCACCATGTGAATTGAAGTCCTCACTATGTCTCTTCCGTTTGCTCTGTTGTCACAGCTCCTCTCCCACACCTTCCTGAATCTGTAATGCACCTTCCTCTGTATCAGACCTTCTCCCCACCTGCCCTTCCCCCAGTCTTCTTTCCTTATTGTTCTCATACTACTTCACTTATAAATTTAGGATGCTTCTCGCACACAGAAGTTAGCTTATGACATTCACAAAAAAAAAAAAAAAGGTTACAAGGTTACAAAACTGGTTTGAAGTTTATTCCATACCTGCCTTCTACCCTACAGGGGCTACTAGCTGATGAGGGATGGAGGGGTGTAACAGTAGGAACGGAAACGAGATAAAGTAAAGCTAAAGAGTAGAAGTAAAAAGCTGAACTATCTTAGGAAAAAACAAGTGCATTGCTAAAACTTCTCCTCACAGCCAAAAGCATGTTTCTTGAAACTAAAGAAACTCCAGCATTTTAAGCCTATCCGTATAGAATATCAGATGCTGAATTTAAAGCATCTGTGCAATATATGCTTTCTATCATCCATACATTACAGCTCCGATGAAGAGTTACCTAACATCATTGCTGAGGAGAAGTGAAAAAGTAAAACCAATTCATGCCTTTACTCAAAAGAAAAAGGGTGTTTACATTTTAAAGATGTTATAAAATTGGATAAATGTTCATATTGAGTCTGATGATATAAACTTGCTTTTGTTTCCTTTGTAATTGTACTGGGCCAAGAGACTGAAATGTTTCCTTGGCCTGGGGAGGAGGGGTCATCTTTAAAGATACTTCAGGTGCAGATCAATTACATCTATACCTAAGCATTTCTTTAAAACATATCCAAACAGATTATGATAATATATAATTATATCTTAAGCGAAGAATGACACCTGTAGTGTGAATCTCACCTCAAAGTGGTATAAAATACTTAAACTCTTTAGAAAGGGTTGCATACTTAAATTCTGCAGAAAAAAGCCCTAGAACTGATGAGATGAAAAAGTCCAGCCAGCAGAGTGATACAGTGACCAAACACACACAAAAGCAACCTAATAGCTGATGTCTTCAGAATACACACTTTTTTTGTTGTAAGTTTAAAAGAACATTACCTGTAACTATGGCTAACAAAAAAATAATTCTGATGGCTGTAACACAAGAAGCTGCCTTTAAAAGAATACTCAAAGGTATGCCAAAAATCCCAGAAAATTGCTGAAGTTTCACTTTAAAGGACACGCTTAAGATCTGAGAGGCAAACACATGTTATAAAACTTAACAGAGGCATGACAGGAAGCATCCCAACAAGTTCATTCCCAGACTGACTACAGCCTAGCTCCCAGTTCTTACTAAGGTAACTATAAAGAGGCAAATCCTTAAACTGATTAAAAGATCAAGGAGTACAGTTAAAAAAATACTATCAACTGCATGCCTGATATCTGAAAGCTCATTAGTACTGCTGTAGAAAGCCCCCCCCGACGTATTGCTAGCATCAACACACATACTAGCAACCTGAGTCATGGTTAATGTTAAAACTCTGGCCTCTTAATTCATTCTATACCCCTGACTTCTGTCTATAGACGCAGGGTGTAATAAAAAAATTTGACAGTACTGTCCTAAGTCATCAGAACTGACAAATTATACCCTAAGCATCAGATCTGTTCTCATTAGCTGTGGCTCAAAGATGAAAGATATGTAAGCTAGATCAAAAGCAGCAAGTTAACTGGAAGATGCAGCGCGTTTTCCTTAGTGGCAACAACATCCATGAGGCCCTGCTTTTATCCAGGGAGGGAGCTTTAACCTGTCAACACCTCCAAACATCACAAATCGGTAAAAAGCTAAACAGAGTACACACTGTCATGCACTCGTGCAGGGTCTTTCATGAGGTTCTTTTCACCTCTCCAGTACTTTTATGCTCACATGAGCTATCTCGTAAGAGCCATGCAGGGAAGATGAAGAATGACTATTAGGAAGCATCTCCACCCCTCGCTCCCCCCCTAATGGGAGAGTTCATCCTAGGCACAAATTCAGTTTACTTGTTCTCTTTGTGACAGCAACAGGCGGGGAAGATGGGGACCCACCTACACACTTCCGAACTTGTATCACTTCCTACAAAGAAAAGAAATTCACTAGTTCGGCGTAAAAGTAAGAATTACACTTTTCTACTTAAGGATATCTCTAGGCATATCAAGGCACCCATCTACATCCCAAATAAATTGACTGGATTTGGCACACACTTTGGCAAGGTGCTTTTTATAATCAGAACTGAAGTACCACTCACTTTTGTGCAAGCAACTGTCAAATGGTGTTGGTTTTATGTCAGGAAGTGTTATGTTTTGCTTCCTTATGATGCAATTACAACACTGACAGCATTGCAGAGAGCCACTGAACCATCAGGTATGATCAAGTAGGGAAACAATTAGCAGACAACTGTCCACCCAGCACACCAACTATTTTAATATGCATTTAACCCCTCTGCCGTGACTATTTTGCCACCTGCAAGGGCGCATTAATCTTACAGCTGTATTTTACATGGCATTAGTACTTGCCAACATCTACGCTAAAAAGGAAGAAGTAAGTCAGTGCTGCAGTGCTTAACCACAACATAGGAGGACTTCACTCTTAAAAAAAGTAAACACTTTCAAAGAGGGAATTGGTAACAAAGCTATTTACAGTCGTTTGCTCGCACAGGGGACTGACACTCAGGAATTACAGCTCTGCACAAAGCGTCCACTGGTGACCGTCGGCGAAGTAAAGAAAGGTGCATGAAGCGAGAGGGATGACAAGCCTGAGGCAGGACTGGGCGAGCTCCTCCTTGGCACGAAATCCACTCTCCCTCACACACAGAAATTCATGCACCCGTAGCTCAACGCTGAGTAAACAAAACACCAGTGCAGAGTTGAGCAGAGTGACTCAGCCAGCAGTGAGAGATTCAGTCCCACAGGGTAAGAAATTTGGGGAGACTGCTCTGGGGACCCATCGGCGCTCCCTACTTACCAGCAAACAGTCCACGTTCACTTCGGATTTGGGGTCCTTTAAAGTCACATCGATTTTTTCGAACCGAGCCTCAAAACTCTCTCCCGTCGACATGTTTCCACGGATTAAAAAGTTTCCCTTATTCCAGAGCAAAATAAGTTTTTTTTTTTTTAAAAAAAAAAAAACAGGAACACGCACAAAAGAAAACCCACGCAGCCTACGCCAGGCTGGGGAGCGCTTCCTGCGGAATCCCTTCAATCACAGAAGTCTCTGAGGCGAGTCCCCCGCTCCGCACCGACAAGGGGGAGGCAAACCGAGGGGGAGCAGGCAACCGGGGGGCTGCTTCTCCCCGCTCCTCCGGGCACGCACGCACTTCCCCGGGCGGCTCAGAGCTGTGCAGCGGCAGGTTTCCTCTCCCTCCCTCCTCTGCTCGGGCCCCGGTGCCTCAGCAGCCGCATCCTCCCGGCCGGGGAAGGCGCCCTGGCAGCCAGCGTAGCGGTTCTTCCTCCTCCTCCTCCTCGTCGTCGTCGCCCCGCAGCAGCAGCAGCAGCCGGCGGCGGGTCGGTGCCAGGTTCCCGAGGGCGGCAGCTCTCTCTCCGGAGCACCACCACCAGCAGCAGCAGCAGCAGCAAGAGGGGAGGTGGAAGGTGAAGAAAGCCACGAGCCTGCAGGGAGGGAAGAGCGAGAGGAAAAGGGGAAATAAATAAATAAATCGGGAGGAAACCCTCAGCGCCTCAGCACCCGGGGGTGCTCCTCGCACCGCGGCGAGCAGGGGGCGAGCCGCTTCAACGGCGGGGCGACGGCAACAGCATCTTCCTCCCACCTCCTCCTCCTCCTCCTCCTCCTCCTCTTCGTCGTCTTCCTCCCGCCTCCCGCCTCCTCCTCCTCCTCGTCGTCTTCCTCCCGCCTCCTCCTCCTGCCCCCTCCCGCCTCCTCCTCCTGCCCCCTCCCGCCTCCTCCTCCTGCCCCCTCCCGCCTCGCTCAGCCCCCCCCCAGCCCTCACGTACGGGACAGCAGCCCCGGGGCCGCCCGGTGCCGGGTGTGAGGGGAGGCGGCTCACGGCGCGGCGGCCGCCAACATGTCCGCCTTCCTGTTTGAACGGGGGGGGGCGGCTCGGCCAGCCCGGGACGGCGGCGCGGCGCGGCGCGCATGCGCGGCTCTGCCCCGGGAGGGGAAGGGGAGGCGTGAGCGCGCCGGGCGGGGGCGCCGCTCAACGGTCGGAGGGGGCGCGCGCGCGGCGGCCGTTAGGGGCGGTTGGTTGGGGGCGGTTGAGGGCGGTTAGGGGCGGGGAGGCTCTGACAGGGCGCTGCCGTGAGCCCCCTCCTCTGCTCCTTCAGGTGCCGCTTCAGGGCTTCGGTTCCCGCTGCCGTTGCAGAAATGGCCAGCGCGTTCCTACCGAGATCGCTGAAAGCGATGTGGGACGGCAGCTCGTTAATCGCTGGCGGCTGCAAGCCCGTATCGCCAGCGCTACGCTGGGTTTTCAAAGCCATGGGCACGAAACAAAGCCATCTGTAGTCAAGTGCTCGCGTATTTGAGCTGTTCCACCTTGGGTATTCACTACCTGCCATCTGGCTTCGTTCAGAGGAAAAAGAAACAGCATTCTACATTTTGCCTTTTTTTGTCCACAACTGCCTTCATATATATGTGCATATATATATACATATATCATAGAATCACAGAATCATTATGGCTGGAAAAGACCTCCAAGTTCATCTGGTCCAACTATCCCCTTACCACCCATGTCACCCACTAAACCGTGTCCCCAAGCACCACGTCCAACCTTGCCTTGAACACCCCCAGGGACGGTAACACCACCACCTCCCTGGGCAACCCGTCCCAATGCCTGACTGCTCTTTCTGAGAAGAAATGTCTCCTCATATACAAATACATATATATTTACAAGAATTACGTACACTTAAAGGAAAAATATATGCTACAACAGCGTTATGCTCGTGTTTGATTTCCCTCATCTTGTGCAGGCCATTACCACAGCCCTTTGATTGGGAGGGTTTGGTCGCTCTTGGAAGTGGAGATGTTCCATTTCAGCAACCACAGTCCACAGAGAACATCTCGTGCGCCCCGCCAGCTACAGCATCTAGGCTTGTGATCACTCCATACATCATGCAGTGAGTCGTCCTTGAAATGCAAAGGAAATGCTCCTTACAGACCTGATATCAAACAAGGTAAAAATCACTATTAGAGATGCAGAGCCTGATTTGCATTGCTTTTAGGCATCTGGTTTAGCCATTAAACATACATAGGTATGATGCCAGGCCTCAGCAGGGTGATTCCAAGCCCCTAGCTGAAACAAATGCAAAATTCATGAGGCCTGTAATAGAGAAAGGAAGAGGAGGCCTGAATCTGCAGCTCACAGCCCTGAGTCATGCTCCGGATGCTACTTATGTGTTTTATCGGATGAATACGGGAAAAGATATAGGTGGTCTTGGAAACACAACACTTCTTCCATCCATTCCAGGCTTCCTTTCCGCAAACCAACATGGATCGTACTCTCACTTGCCCAGTGCACCTTGCATTACCTTATTACAGTGGCCCAGCTTCAACACAACAGGTGGACAGAAGCACAGCACTGCCCAGCACCTCCTCCAGCGATTCTGGTGAGGGAAGCTGCTGTGCTTGTGCTCAGCTGCATGCAAACAGTGTATTTTGAACATGGCTGTCAGATCGGGCTTTTCTCACGAGTATGGTGAAGTAAAAATGTCTGTCTGTCTGCCTCAAAATGCAGTAGAATTTGCGTGGGAGGTGCCTTAGCCAGCTGTCTAGGAAACTGTGAGCACTGCTTTGAAAATGTCAAGGGGAGCAAAAGGGAAAATAAATTCTAATTTTAAAAACAGTTAGGGGTTAAAAGTGTCTGGTGAGATAAAATGCTCATGTTGTAACTCAAGAGTGTAATGTAATAGTTTCTAATCCAGTGAACACTCATTCACGTTTGCTCTTGAAACATATTTTCATGAGCTGCAGTCAGACTGTTTGTATCTTTATGATAAGGAACTTGCGTGTGTCTAGCACTGGACACTTAGGAACCATATGAAGTTCCATCCTAGATAAGCAGTCATAATGCATTGAACACAATGTCTTACTTTGTTTTTGCTTCCGGATAACAAATAAACTAAAAATGGATAATTTCTTCTTCCTGCGTTTGTTGCGCCCCATATTTTGGAATTTAGCTGGCTTTTGTTGAGCGAAATGGCAATTACTCGACACATGTTTCACCTGATAACACTGAGCTGATTAAGCTTGCAAGCCTGAAAGATCTTTTTTTCTCTCTTCAAAAGCCTGCAGCCTCTAATACGGGAAGGTGTCTCTGTGTTGGCTCGTGTCCATGCTTTGTACGCAGACAAACTGATATCCTCAATAAAACAGGAATCATAGTCCTCGCATACGTTGTCTGCCTATTTTATGAGATATTTGAATGCCTCTGTTATTAGTGTGATACAAATACGTACAAAGTATGTCAAATATGTCAAATATGACAACTATTGACAAATATGTCAAATTGACACTGACTGAAAACTGATTTCTTGACAGAGATCACAATTTCCTATTAAATACAGAAGTCAGTAAAATAGAGTTACTACATTATACCGTAAAAAGTACATGTAATAGCATTTATCACGTAAGTAACATTCTTGTACATTACAGTAATAAGACTTCAAATCATAGCAGGTTTCAAGGTCACTTTCAGGAAGTTAGCAAAAAGCAAGAACAAAACAGCAATGGAGTACTTGGCAAGTATTAGCTGGGCCCTCTCTGAGCAGGCACCGTGACCCCCCACCCTCTCATGAAAAAGCTAGGGACGACTAAGTGAGAGACCCTGTAGTAAGGTTAAAGGCCATCTCGATTTCGATTTCTTAGGTCGCCGACTGTGCGTCTTTAAAAAGAGTACACTCACAGAAAGTGAGAGAAGGCAAGGATTCGCTAACTTCTGATGTAAGTACTGACTTCAGAAGAGTTACACAAGGCAGAAACAAGTCCACATCCTGTTCACCATATTAGGCCAAGTTGGTAACGTGGGATCTACCTTCACATTCAACTTCCTATTTAGTCAGCACGAAACCTGCAGCAGTTAAATCACACTACGTGAGGCCTGCCTTTGGTCCACCACCCTTTTTCCTTGTTTGCCATACAATATTGACTCAGGTTTGCCTCAGCTCTAGTCTTCAGGGCACTTAATGGTGTGGGCCAATATCTCTTGAAGCTGAGTTGAAGGCTGTGGACAACAAACACAGTCCTTAGGCAAAACGTTTTGACAAAGCTGTGCACCAGAAAGGCCTTTCGCAGGCGCTCTCAGTGTTTCAATCAAGGACTGGTGGCACGTCGGCATATCTGAACTGACCTTAGGTATTGATAAAGTCACACCAACACTGAGCTCTGTGTACTTGCAAGATCTGAAAAAAAAAGCTGCGCTAGGTGGCGAATGCTGGTAGCAATAGTAGCTGGTAGCTAACCGAAAGCTCCAGTCACACTGTTGACCGCATGTCTTCCCTCACGGGCTGCATGCTGGAAAAACTGAAGGAATTACAGGCTGTAGGTTAGAAGTGCAAGATGCTTGAGGTAGTGAACACGTTAAAAAGTGGTACCGATGGGAGTGACAAAACCGAGAAGTGACAGATATTAGTCATAACACTTAGTACAGGAGGAAAAGGCATTTTGGTTCTTCCAGGATGAGGAAAAATGCAAGAAGTAGAACAGAATGGAAATAGAACAGAATAGAAATTGCCTGGACAATAAAAATTGCTAGCAAGAGAAGACAAATTTGGATATAATCAATCAAAAGAGAATTTGGCATGGATATACTCAACCAAAGTACTATCTTTCAAACCTCTGTAGATGCTGAAAACTTGCAATATATACCTATGTAGATAAGTATGTGTCATTAACGTTAATAAAGACGGAGGGCTCCAGGCACATGACCTGGCATATTCTGATGTGTCCCAGCTCCTTGACAAAGGTTCATGCTCTTTCCTCTTCCAGCACCATGCACTTCCACGCACAGTGGCACTTCTGCTTTGCGCTTAGCACAGGAACCCTGGGGAAAAACTGCTCCTGCAGCCTGTGCATGGTGAGTGATGAATAAGAAATGGGGCACCTGGATCTTTGTTGGCTTCTCTTGAACGAGCTAGAAAAAAAAATCACCTTTTGGAAATTTTGCAGTGTCCTGGTGTGGGCCACTGAAAACAAAGTGTTGCAAGCTGGGAAGTGAACTGGATGGGATCGTCTGCTCCAGTGCAAACACAGATGCGTCTGCTGCCAGCAGACAAGGGCATGGTTGTATAAACAGCTCCGTGTAGGCCCTCCCAAAGCAACTTGTGCTGCATCTGGAAAGGAGGGGAGCTGTGAGCCCGGAGAGAGATAGCAATCCACAGGGTAAATATCTGGTCACCAGATGGCTCAGGCCAATATCAACCGCGAATGCGTATACAGCGTAGGCTCCCTGTGCTTTTATGCTTTAAAAGCACAGAAAAAGACTGTGACCAATGTATGGCAAAAGCTCACCAAGCGATTTTAAATCAAATCAAAACAAAATTCCACTGGAATGCTGAAAGCTTCATACCTCAATAAGGACTATTTCCGTGGCAAATACTGTTTTCCCACTGAAGCCACTTGGTGGGTACAGAAAACGTTAAGATGCCAGAAATTCTTCTTCTGCCCTGGGAAAAAGCTTTTTTATTTTCACTGTCCTGGAGCTTAAAAATGGCCCAAGTACTTTGTGCTTGAAATCTTCAAAAACCCAAACAAACTCAACTCTCAGCCCAAACAAACAAACAAAAAAACACACGTGGAAAGCTTTAGCCTGAAAAAATGGTTTCAGAAAATTAGGATTATATTAAAGCAGGAGCTAAAAATTAATCTCCTCACGGTATCATCTATCAGGGTTTAAAACAACAGGGAATTATTTGTATCTTTTTATTTCCATTATAAGTAGAGTGATTACAGTCATTATAGACCTCTTTGTAGATTAAGCTATCATGAGTCTGACTTTCTGCTATTAATTTGTTAACTATGAATCATCTACAAGATTAAGAATTGTTCTTCCTATTTCCTCAGTTCTTACTCCTAAGCTCTCTCCCAAAACAATTTTCTCCCACCCCACCTTATTCCTACTTCACCCACATACACATATCACATTTCCTGTGGTTGGATTAGTTCTGCAGTCCTTACTGAAACTGTTCTTCTGAAGGCAATAGTTGAAAAGTAAACCAGGCTGAGTTTAAAAGTAAATTAGCTTTGATTCTCCTGGCTTTAGTTTTATGTATATTGTCCTAAATATCTACACTGCCTGTAAATGCTTTGCTCTTTTGCTGAAGACTGTGTCAAATCCATAAAAAACTTTGTTTTTGTCTTGGGCTTGGGAAATATTTAACAGTTTCAGGCTTCAGCAGATAATTAACTTCTAAATTACACATTTTATAACTTTGCTGGAATAAAAGGTGCTGGCTTTATATGACCCTTCTGTAGACAGAATGATGGAAGTTGCATTTCTTGACACTCATCACCATCGAAAGTTTTGCAGGACAAGTTATAGACAACTTTTTAGTATCATGAATCTTCATGTGATTGTATATAGCTTCTATCTTGCTTCTGAGCCTTAAACTTCATGCATGCAAATGGCACCACGTGCAGTTTTTAAAAATCCACGTTTCAAAGGACTACCTATGAGATACTTAAAAAAAGATAATTTTTTAAAGTTTTGTCGCCAACAAATAGTTTGAATTCATTTCAACCGCAGGAATTATAAATGAGTCAATTTAGTAATTTCTGGTGGCTTTTAATAGTTAAATCACAGCAGCCGAATTACTGATTTTGTTCATGCTCAGGAAGTTTTTGAGTTCTTCTGTTAATCTCATGCCACTACAGACAGTCAACTAATTGTTATTTTACACCAGCATGACCATTGTAGTTGTGTTTGTGGAGCTCTATACTCTTAGAGCACATCTGTGAGATTCAAGGGAGCCTAGTCTTTAAGGACAGAGAAGAGTTTCATTTGAATTTTATTACAATTCTATTTTCGTTTGGCCATAAGAACCCAAGAGGTATAAATGGAAGTTTTATAGGTATGATCACACACAGAAAACTGCATGTTTGAAAGTATGGGCAAGCTTTCTCAGGTCTGGAACCAAAGGGTTAATCTTGCTTTTTCTTCTCTCCCTTCCCTCCTCAGAGATAAAAGACACCAAACTTCCTACCTCTTGTTGCAAAACACCCTGCATGTCTGTTGGGTAACTCATCTCTTACTGCTTGGAAGGGGGTAATTTAATATCAGCTTTACCTCGTTATTACTCTGATTGCTTCAAGTCGGCAGTACTGCCTTAAACTGGTTCAAAAGGAAGAAATGGGCTCACAGATTGCTAATCTGATGAGAGCAAAACCAGCCTGACAAAGTGACAACCGAGGGCTAGGAGCTGGCCTCTTCCTGACACCCATTTCAAAAGTGGGGTAGACCCGAAGTAATACGTCCTTGACTCTGATTTCTCAGGCAGAGGGAAAAAAGAGCCAGGTCAGCCTGCTTTTTCCACACGGTCCAAGATAGCCCATCCACCAGGCCCGGAGAATGCCAAAATCATCCTAAACTGTCCCTGAGCACACGGGGGCACCTGGCGCAGGTTAGGAGAACTTCCAGCCCTGCTGGTGGTGCAGCCACCTCTCCCTCGGGCACGAAGCAGGATTTCAGCCCAGCAGGGAGGTTGGTCCCACCAGCCCAGAACGGTCTGCCAGTACCCACTGAATCCACAGCAAGCTACCTGGCCCGATGGCGAACTGTGGGATTTCCCTGCACATCGAATACGTGGGGTGGGTGAGCGTGCAGATAACAGGCATTATTCTGAGCTTGGAAATCAGGAGGAAGCAAGTAAAAAGAAAAAAAAAATGCTTAGAAACAATCTAAAATACTTGTATGAGCTTGGTTTTGTGTGCCCTACGTTTTGTCTGGAATCTCGTCTCCTTTCTGGAGTGACTGTCGGAGAGAAATTTTTTTAAAGGGCAGAATCCCATTTAAAATCCTGTGTCCAAATCTTGTGCTGCAATCTCCTGAAAAGTCATGTTCATCCTTTTCTTCAGAGCAGATGTCTGATGACACAAAATAAGATTTCGCAGTCTGACATAAGAATAGATTAGGCTGTCCTGTAAAGCAGTGGATTAAAAAAAGTACAAGGTGATTGACTCATTCATGGCCTGTGGCCATACAAATGCTTGCCAAGTTGCTTCTAGACAAAGTTGTGGCACCTTTACCACAGAAACAAAAGGTTGTGTGGCAAGCAGAGCTTTCCTTCAGGAGTCTTGTGAAACAAACACGTACCCGTGAAAATGCATATGCAAAAGCAGTGTTTGTGAAGAGTTACGTTATTACACTTCCGTAATCACATATTCCTCTCTGTATGACCAATTTCTATGAAACTACAGAATAATTCAGAACTAAAATAAGTGCTTTTCGACTAATTACTAAAACTACAAGTACTGTACCCAAACCATTATGGAGTCTGGGTTTGCTTTCGCGAAAATGTCTTGCATTTATCTAATTTTAAGTAGTTCCCAGCACTCCGTTGCTGTGACCATGCCGTGACTTCATGCTCGTTATGCTATCTGTGCTGTAAAACGCCCGCAGTAATTCAGACCACGTCGACACCACACGTAGCAGACGTGGTGGTGCAACGCGGCTGGCTGGAGTGGCAGCAGTTGCCTTCTCCCACCGCAAGCCCAAACTGCCCGCTAGTCCCATGTGGCAAGACTAGAAGTTTGTCCTTGTACCTGCAAATACGTGTGCTGAAAAGGGAATTACAGCTCTGCCCCCACAGACTTACCCAGGCCAGCTTCGAGCTAGATACCTGAGGTACCAACAGCAGGGAAATTGGCCTCCAGGAAACGTCTCCTTACTTGTTCTGGCCTCGAAGCCCGTCTTGCTGCAGCTTCGTGCAGCTGTTTTTCAGCCACTGCATTGCACAACCGCATCTGCCGGTGGTGCCGGCGTGGTCTGGACCACTGCGGGCAGTGTAGGGCACAGATAGGGTAATGCCGCTACCTTCACATGAGGATAAAACGATGGCCACCGCAAAGGAGTGCCAGGAACTGCTTAAACCCAAGACTTTTTCACTAAACCAACCCCTGGCTCCATAATAGTCTGGTTCCTTGTACTTTCAGTAGTTTGAACATAGCAATTGGAAATGTAAATCCAACCAATTATAAAAATTCATGCAGTTGTAGCAGTCAGTGGTCACTGATGTTATCTGCACTGTGGGGAAATACGCCGAGAATGTCTTGTGGCCAATATTTTTCCTATTTGATGACCACATGATTATTTTTGGTTAGCTGCTACTATTTCCTTCTTGAGTCACTCCTGAAAGGCACTGAAACATTGCTGCCGTATCACTCGGCCAGCAGTAACTGCGACTGTCTCTAAATCAGTTTTGCAAACCCTCATCGAGAGCATCCTCTGCCAAAAGCGCCTGCGTCCTGCGTCTTGTCCGCTGCGAGTGCTCCCCTTGTTCGGCGTCTCGTTCAGCATCGCTGAGACTGGAAGAGCAGCGAGGGAAAGCCATCAGGAGGGAAAGGGAAAGGAGGGAAGAAATGCCAGCCTCGTGCACATGGGGGAGATGATCAGCTCTTGGCCAGGTGGAGCTTTGCGCTCCCACCCATCCCCAGCAGCTGTCAGATCATTTTACGGGGTCATCTTTGTAGCGTCCGTGTGAGCACGGTGGGGCTGCCTGGCTCTTTCGAGCACACTCTCTGCTACCGACTTTGTCATGTCCTGCTCAGGCTGTTGCAAAACCCTGCAGACTCCCCAAAATGACTCATGTCTGCAGGCATGGATGTCTGCACAGCGGTGCGGAGCTGCGCAGGAAGTCCGGGGGCCTGCCGCCCGGCACCGCACAGCAGCTTGCTCGCTAAAAAGAGCATCTCAGTGGAGCAGCCAGGGGCTAGGGGCTCTGCTGGCCAGCTTCCACGTGAAATTTAATGGTTTCACGGTGATCCCACAGCACCACAGGGGCTGCCCCTGTGAAATACGTCCCCACTTGCACCTGCAGAGAGTTTCTGTCTGTGCTCTGGAGGGTAATTCCCCCCAGGGATGTGTGGTGCTGGAGCGTGGTCTGCCCTGTACCTCCAGGTCCCCGGACTTTCTTTGTTTATGGCGTATTCTGAGCTGGCTGGTTTTAGACTCACAGTGTGCAAGACTTGTCCCGTACACAACATCCTACACCGGGAGAAGTAGCTGCATTACTCATACATAATTTCAAAACTGTGGGTAAACTGGATGGTTTCTTGCGCCCGTAGACGTATGACTTCATCCTGTCTGTCTTGCCGACTTGATACACGAGCGCTGCCAGATTTGCATGACGCTTCTGTGTGCTCCAGAGGCAGCTACGCGCTGCCTTATCGCCAGCTGAGCACGAATTCCTGCCTTATCACCTGCTAAGCTGAAGGATCAGTGCGTGCTGAAGTGGAGTAGCTGTGTGGGATCTCATGTTTGGTATCTGCCAGTAAATTAACTGCATCCAGTTTCAATAACCCGGCTTTTCTTAAGATTTTGTTTTGGTTTATTTTATTTATTGTTATTTAAACAAAAAAACCCTGTAGGTATGGCAAAATCAAAAGCTTCAAAAGCACTGCAGACTAATACAATAAGCTTTGCTGTTTTGTCACTAAGGGATATGAAAACCTTATGCAACCCAGTCCATTTGGAGCCCTACAATTTACACTCACTAAATTACTAGCACCAAAACTATGAACAGAAATTGTTGCATCCTACGTAGTGTGCTTCCTCACTCTGTTTCCTAGCACCTCTTTCCAAGCCTGTATTGAACAATTGCTTTACTTACAGAAGATATCATTTATAAGACTCATCTGGATTTTTTAAAATGTTTACTCTCCTGTCATTTCATCAAAAGAAAATAAAAAATAATTACAAAGCAGCTATGGACAAACTGACATTAAAAATATAGTAAGGCAAATTTAAACATCTTTCACACTCAGTAGCTGTTTCTAGCACTCTGCCTTTATCCTCAGGCTTTAATTAAATCTCACAGAAAACAGAATCTGCTGGTACTTGACCTTTGTTTTCAGCAGGCACGGCACAAAAGGCATATAGAATCAATGACAATGCACAAAACGCAACACACTCCAGTTGTCACTCAGTGCAGCACAATGCTCAGCCTTTATGTGGAGAGACCCCGGGTTAGGAAAGGATTCAAATAAAGCCACAATACTCTTCTCTAGGTCGTCTCCCGAAGAATCACGACGGCTACTTCAAGCTGATTACACACGATGCAGTCCACCAGCACGCAACGCGAAATGCTGTTACTAAGGCAATCTCTTTTTCTCACTGCACAAACTTCATCCCCCTGCACTCTTTATTTGCTTCCTTCCTGCCCCTTACCCCATCCCTGCAAGCTCTCCATCCTCTGCCTGAAGACCGTACCTAATCTCCCTGCTCCCATTTCTGCTCCCATTTCCCCTTCCTCCCAGCAGGGCAGCCCCCGGCCAGCTTCTCTCCTCCTCTTTTGTTTCCCAGCTTCTCTCCCTGCATCCTTTTAGCTTCTCTAACCCACACGGCTCTTCACAGAGGTACTTCACACTTTTTCTTTCTTTTCTCTCACTGACTTCTTGCTGTATTTTTTTTCTTCAGTTTTGCATTAATGCTTAGGGACATGGAAGTTAGGGGTAAACAGAACGGTATTAGTGATGAATAGTCATGAAAAAGTGAGTAAAATTTTAATTTAAAATTTTAATTCTTGCAAAATTCTTGCAAAAATCACTGAAACTGGTCTGAAAATTAATACTTTCAGCTAAAATGAAAACTGATGTGAAGATCATTATTGGAAAGGATGATGCTAAATGGCCTGGAACTGAGCAGAAAAAGGTTGTTGAATGAGAAGATACAGAGAACAACATTGCTTCTGGCCACATTAACAAGGGACAGTAAGCCACATATTCCTTGAATCAGGGACAGTTTCAAATACTTCCTAAGACTGAAACTCTTCTTAGCTCTTGCCAGGAGGCCCATAGCTAGAAAAAGGTGCTCTCTCCCCACAGCACCTGCCTGATGGGCCTGTAACATTTCCCCCCATTGCTCTCGGTCATTTACCCCTCCACGAGTCCCAGAGCAGCACAGGCACGGCTTCTGTGGGAAACTCCCCTGCTTCCCTGAGAAAAAGAAACGTGTCTTTCTCATGCCTTGTAGAGCAGGGTCTCTGGGCACAGCCCACAGCCCTGGTGCTCACAGTTTGGCTTTTAGCTTAAGCGTAACTTGGGCATTATTTGATTTCAATTTTTAATTCGCTGCGGGTGTGGAAGAAGCAACAAATGCACGCTAATATATTTGAGGGAAATAATTGAAATGATATTGTAACTGATGTTTTGCCACCAGCATCCTCCGGCTTCTGCACAAGCAGGGGCCTGATCCCGCCGACAGATGAACAGGGAAAAGGCAGATGTTCTCCCAAAGGGAAAAAAAAAAAAGCACAAACTCAAGACACATCCTGTGCCACCACTGCACATGTCTACGGAACATGCTCCATGCTGCTCTGCTGCAGAAGCTGCCTCTCCAGGGCTTCCTTTCTCTTTGATTTCCCCTTTAACAGAATAGAGAATAGCACATTGGGAATCAAAACCTATGCCCTCCCCTGAAGCCCTCTGCATCTGACAGAAACCAGAAAAAGGCTGTTTTTCTCCAGCATTTTTACGGTAATCTATTAAGCTATTTCCAGATCACTTGAACCAAGAATAGCCAGAGAATGTCAAGTCCTGCAGCACATGGCTGTACCCTTCAGTTCTCTGCGAGACCTATTTCCCAATGAGTATTCAAGCCCTGACAACCACATCAAATGTCCGGATCAAGAAATGTTGCGTCCAAGACGTCGATAATTTCCCCCCTCATCTGGAAGGAGGTGATGTGCTACACCAAGATCCTCAGCTCCTTCACATCGCATGTGCTCGCCACCGTTGTTTTCGTTAGTCTGTCTTCGTCCAGAGCTTTGACCTCTGATTGACTTTGACGTTTACATACGAGGAAAAACAGTCAGGCAGCTGCTAAAACAAGCAAGGAGAGATCAAACGGTTCCTAAAGAATAGAAAACAAACAACTTTTATCTTTTTCTTTTGTGTTTACCAATACATTAAGAGATGATACAGATAGATGGAGAGGTAGACAAACACGTATACATATATTTAAATGATAACATACAAAAATTACATTAAAGAATATTGTTTAGATTAGCACGGCTGAGCATTGAAGGATAAGGAAATTAGGAAAATTAGGAAATACCAGATTAAGATTGCTATGCTAATTTATTTCTGCCACTGGGTGTGATTATCCTGTGTTGTACAGCATGAGGCATGCATCCTGTGGGAAAGTCGGCAATATGACTGTGTCATGGAAGAGTTTGTAAGAAAACACGTGAGCGTGGGGAGGGACAAAAAAGATTACACCAAGAATCCTAAATCTGCTCTTTTCCAGTATGTCAGGAACTGGCTCTGTAGCTTAAATGGCAGTGTTTTAAGGACTGGGGCACAAGGAATTGGACATGCTATATTGTTTATTAAGGAGAAAAAAGTGAGGCGGGGGGGCAGGACCCTACAACACATAAAAGAAACCCAGATTCTTGCCACTTACTGAGTAACACAAACTGTTTGCAGGCATTTATTCCTTCAGCTTTGGGGTGGAGGTATGATGTCAGACATAAGTAGGAGTCATGTAGTCCAGATCCCGGAGCTGGGAGAGTGGTTAGGAGAAATCAGGTTTTGTTCCCTCTGCCTTACTAAACCCTCCTAACCCTTTTCCCTATTCAATCTGCTCTTGAAATTTCATCCTGCTTTTGCAGTGTAGTTTCTCCTAATGCTCTGTCGCCCGTTACTGTTTCAGTGTCAGTGAGAACTCACAGGTCTTTAAAGCAGTGACGTTGTCCAGTCATCCTACTGGCTGCCTGCCTTGACCTTTCCTGGAGAAACCAACAAGAGAAAAGCCGCGGTCATTTCCGACAGTGGATGTTTCAGGGAGTCTCACAGAGAAATTCACAGAACACAGGAAAGAGAATTGTCTCTGAGATGAATGACTTTGACTTCCAAAGGCCCTATAAAAAGGAAAAAAAAAAAAAGTTAAACTTACCAGAAGTTATTAAAGTACAAAAAAAAAAAAAATCTGCAGATATCATACAAGTATAAATCACAATCTAAAACAATGTTTTTATTGCAGGTACAGCTCTAATGCCTCCTCAGAAGTTTCCATTTTTGATAAGATCACCCTGGCCTGCACAACCTGAGCTCTGAAGTGCTCTGTGACTCGGGTCAGAGTCAAACCTATCACTGGACTATCCTGCCACTTGACATGGCACATACAGTTAAGGTAATTTCCACAGCCAGCTAACTCAAATCTGCTTTCTTATATGCTTAGATAGTGCTAACTTACCTTTAAAGGAAAACTCATATTTTTTTCTGTTGTGGAAAGATGCAGATCCTACTGAATGACAACTCTCTGCATGTCATTCTGCCCCTCTGTCATAGATAATCCACAGTCCCTCACATAAACCAAAGACATGGGCTTAATAAATTACAAAAAGAGCCCCTTTGGGTAAATGCAAGTACATTTTCCTATTATTATTTTTTTTAATGCTAAATGTCACAGATTGTTACAATGGACTTTGTAGAGCAGAGCATCACTATAAACAGAAGTAGAATCATCTTTTAAGTATTAGCCTCACAACTGAAGCATTCTGTATACAGCTATCGTCTCTATCTATCCCTTGGGCATAAAGGCAGTGGAAGAATTCCTAAAGAAGGAAAGGAAATTGCATTGGTCAAGATCAAATTGCAAGTGTGCATAATTCAATGTACTAATGACTGGCCAACAGATATCGCAGCAGGATTCTTGCCAACACGTTAATTGTCCGAAGGACTGGAATTTGATATTTAACAAACATCTCCTCAGTTTGGTTGTGGAATGAAAGTCATGGCAGTTGCAAAGATTGCTTGTCTTAGTTGAATGTGTAATAGTGAGTAGCACTGAGAGAAATCCTGATTTCAGATGAAAATCCCCTCTGCTTGCTATGATTGGTAAGGTTGCTGCATGGATAGGAAGTTTAGCTTCATAGCATCAATATGCGGAACCAGCACAAGGTTCCACGATTATCTTTGGGGCTTGAAATTAACTCGGTCTCTAGAGGAACATGTAATCTTGTATAACTCTTTCCACTTTTGAAAATGTCAGGTTGTATTATAGAGACAGCCCCACACAGCACAACGAAGCTGATTTTGTGTAGATCAACACATCTGGACACAGAGCTGTATTTTCCCATCATTGTATATAAGTTGAAGCATGGCCTTTGCATGAGCAATAAGTGTTGAGCATTTTTTGTTTCTGTTTTGGAACCCACAGCAGCAAAAGACACTTTGTGCATCCACAGACCTATCCAATTCCCAGTGGAGGAATTAGAAAATGGGTGAATTTGGGGAAGCCTGCAGTACTTGCAGTTATAATGACAGTACCTGTAGCATGTGGCTGTTACCTCTCAAAATTCAGTTTGATTATCTCCCCATACAAATGATCACAAGCAGTATCACTGGTTCTTCCTCCTGCCACTTTTTTGGAACAGTCTTAGGGTACAGTGGAAAGGGTGGTAAGATAGAAAGTAGGGACACTGCCAGTTTTGCAAAATGCTCTTCATCACCTCTAATCTCAAGACGTTAAGAACCAACATTTGTTACTGTTTTCTGAAGCAAAGGCATCCATCAACAGTTCACTAAATATACTTCTGGTGAGTAAGATATTCCTAAATACAGAAGACTCTTCTAATCTGATGTTTGCTAGGAAGCTTACTGCTCATCACCCCAGCACTGGACAGAATACATACATAATGAGAAAAAATATCCCTCTGTATGGGACAGAAAAAAAAATTTCACTTTGATAACTAGGATTTTATCCCAGATATTAAGAAAACTCTGGCTACACTAATTGCTCTCTGCACCCATCTGCTTTTTGAGGAGAGCAAGAGCCTCACAGCAGCCAAATAATTGTTTTCTAGGTGGTGAAAGGTACGCCCTTCCTTTCTCATTGATACTTCTCCTTTCCACTGGACTGAGAAGAGTCCTTCTAAGCATATGCTGAAACATCTGCTTTGTTGTAATTGTTAGTGTGGGAATGATACGAATGAATTTAGCTTCTGCTTTTGGGTGAAGAAGGTTAGAGTGCAGAGGGGAGTTATCCAACAAATACCATACATATGCTGGATTACTGAAGCATGTAGGTGATCGGCATTTCCCATAGGCATCAATAAAAGTTATGTCCTTTTCCCGTGATAATCTTAATTTCCTATCAATATTCTTCTGAAATAAAATTTGGTAGCTGGTGTTCATCCACAGCCTGTGATTGTTTCAGTTTCCTCTCTGCATAAAACTACACAGAAAAAAAAGTAATCCAGGATGAGATGTGTGGATTTCTTTCCTTCCTGAAGATCTTGTTATCTTTTTAACGATATTCCTTGCCATCGTTCTTGGAAATAAATGTAAGATCAAATAATAATAAGTACTGTTGATAAAAAATAAAGATACCCAAACAGAAGAATTACTGGACTGTACGGCTCCAACGCTGACCCTTCACTAGGGATACACTCCGGTGCCTAGAGACAGTGCGGGCTCCAAGGCTCTGGACGTTGCGCAGACGGTGAGCAATGGCACCCACGTCACGGCCCTTCCACGGCTGCTGCTGCTACAGGGGGGCACCGCTCCTCGAGTCTTGGTGCATCTCCAGAGGGTGCCCTCCGGAGATCCCAGCGGATCACATTGCTCAGCATCTCCTGCCAGAGCAACAGGAGCTCAGCCTGGAGGCCATCGGCTGAGGGAAAAACCTCCGTGGACACTGGGGAACATTTTGTTTCTAATAGGCAGGGAGAAAGATGGTGCTGGTGCCAAGGTTCATTTTGGCTCGCTCGTGCTGAGGAACTTTCTGGCTTGGAGAGGGAGTTAAAAAAAAAAAAAAATAACAAAAACCAGGTAGGCCACAAGGCTGCTTGCTGCCCTTTATTTTGCCCACTGCTGCCTTCCTCAGCACTCAGCAGCAATGGATGTGGAGGGGGAAGGGAACAACCACGGCAGCAGAGCCCAGCAACACGCAGCCGAAACTGGACACAGCGCCCTGCACACCGGGGCACGGCGACCAGTGGCAGCACCCAGGGCTGGGGATGAGAGCCAGGGCACGGTAACCCCTGATGGCAGCTGGAAAAGCTGCTCGCGTGCTTCCAGGCTTGCAGCCCGTCCTCCTGGCAAAGGCATGGGGCTGCCGCTCGCTGCCATGCCCCGCGGCAGGGCTCCTTCAAGCTCCGAGTCTGTGCCTCTGGGAGGTGAAGGGCTGTGGTGGGCGTAAATAGCTCGTATTTTATCCTTGTGACTTACCCTATCATAAATAGAAATAGAGCTTACTATTTCTTCTATTATCAAAAAGTGTTATGTAGTTCACATAAATATATTTGGTTCTCTAACTCCCACCTGGACCATTTTGCCCAGGAGGATGAGTCCTTGTTTTGCGAAAGTATACGCTCGTGCCTAGAGGAGTACTCAAAGGCTTGAGACCCAAACGCGGCCCTCTTGCACAGTGCAAAGAGAGGAAAATGCCATTGCTGATTATTTCTTTAGGCTGAACTGAGGATGAGCAAGGGAATCTGAGAATGGGCAGAGCTGAGGACCACAGCTGTAGTACTGCAGTAAATTTTGAGCAGAGGTGAGTGGAGGAATGAGGCACTGAACTTCCTAGTTATTTCCCTTTCTTTATAGAGTAGGAGCATAAGGAGGAGGTGTCCTAAAGGCCTGGCACAAAGGAGGAAAAACTGGGTTTGTGAACATATTTCAAATGGGTGGCAATCTTCCAGCCTTAAAAGAGGTGAATTTGTCCACTCTCCTGTTTGCTTTCCCTTACAGGTGTTGGCTTGGATCAGCCTCTGCGCGGACAAGTTTTGTGAAGGTTGCTTAGCCTGGGACGCTGGGGTGGTTGAGGACAACTGCTGAGCAAAGAACATTCACCACTTTGAGCAAAACGCTGTTTACCCCTTTCCCACTAGCTCGCCTCTCCCATTTCCCCATCTCTCACTGCAGCGATGGCTGCCTGAGGCGTGGGAGCACGGGCAGGCCCCGCAGCTGCTGTGGCTGTCGGGATGGGAAGGGCACGCCAGCCCCATGGCGCACCCACCACGCAGCCAGGACCCTTGGGAACCTGCTCTCCTTGCTGCATGGCTCCTCTTTGGCTCGCCAAAGTTTGGTGCACTGCTAAGCCCCCTGCCTCAGAAGCCCCCTGCACGGTGGGAGATGCCACCACGTGGCCTGACCTTCAGATACATATCCCACCCTCACTAGGACACGGTCATCTACCTTCAGGTGCCACAGCACAATGTGTTTGTGCATGGCCAGAGTTGACCCCCTCCTTCTAACAGCACGTCATTGCTTTGAGGTGTGGGCAGAGGACCCCTGTGGGTACCTGCAGAGTGAGGTTTCTAACTGTGGTTTCGGGTCCTACCTGTGCTGGTGCCAGCACAAGCGTCCTTCCCTCATGGGAAAGCAAAGGAAGAGGCATCCGAGCTCCGCAGCTAGAGCTGTAGCTGCTCATGCTCAGAAGGTCTCAGGGGCTCAGCTGTTGGGATTCAGACTTGCCCTTTCTCCAGGTGCCTGGCCGCCTCCTGCCTGCCCGCACGGCCGGCTCTTTCCTTCCCACCCATCTCCTCTGCAGGGGAGGCCGGGAGGAGCGGGCCTGCTCCTGCTTAGCTGGGTGAAATGCTTGGGCTCTGTTTCATCAGGTCTGGTTCCTGCCTAACTGCAAGCTTTCATACTCACCGCAGGCACCACCACCCATGGTAAAACCCCAGATGCTCACAGTGGTCTGTGAGGGAAACTGCAGCTTGCCACTGGCCAGGCCAGATTCCTCAGCGAGACACTTTAAGACCAGGAGAGCTCAGAGAGGGAAGCCCAGCTATGCAAGGCCCGTGCGGGTCTGACCTGCCGGGCACAAAGGGTCCCACCTCCCCTTGCGTGTGTTTGTGAGTCCTCCCGGTTTTATATCTGACAGATAAGATTCGCTGCAGCCATCCATAGCAGCTTCATGGTGCGTGCACCGTGGATCCAACCCATTTAGCCTCAGACCTGTTGTGCACTGGCAGCTGCTTGCTTTTCAAATTGGGAACCAGATGCTTTTATCCATGGACTTGTGCCTCAGCATGGCATTGCAGCCAACGTGCTGAGGGTTTCTTCTACTAGAAGGGGAATTTGGGGTGGATCCACTTCTTCCCTGAGTTAGATGCACTTTGAAGGCTGAAGAAAGCTATCAGCAGGAGGCAATTCCTCTCCTTGTGCTGACCAGCTCCTGTCACCCCCAAATCAGCAGAAGAGGCTCCCTGTTTCAGTTTTCCTCTGAAAAATTTTCCCAGATCCTAGGACCAAATATTCCCTTGCTGATTTGTCTCACAGATTCTCCCATCTCTTCTTTCTTCCATGTTTTTCCAAGATTTACGGGACATCGGTCATAGTAGCTTCTTCTCTCATGTCTGTTTTGTTATGGGTATCGATTTGCTCTTGTGTTTGGGACGGAGGTTGCTGCTGTTTGTATGGTCAAGTCGCACAGACATCCCTTCTCATGGAACTGTCTCAAATGAGGGACAGCGGTTAGTCAAATACATAGAAGAGAAGCTAATATGGAACCTGGGCCAGGGGAAGATCTGATACTGAAATCCTCATTTCTACCACAACCTTTTCTTTCATTTCCAGAAAAAAAACTTCATCCCACCTCCCCATACTGTGGGAGACGGGGGGATGACCAGAACTGGAGTGCTCACCACCTCCACCGATAACAGCAGCAGAGATCCCCTGCTCACAGGGGAGACTCCACTGTGGGAATCTCCAGTCCGCTGAAGATATGCACGCATAAGCAGAGCAGACTTGGCAGACGGAACAGTCTGTCCCTTAGGAATATTGACAGATGAATGTAAACTCAATTACCGTGCTTTTTCATTCCAGCCCGGTTACTTGCGCTGTATACTAAGTACATCAGCATCTGGAGTCACTTTGAACAACAGGAGAAAGCATTTTCCGGTGCCAGAAGTAGAATTTTGTACAGTATTTATAACTTGTGAAATGTCAGGGGCTTGGCTATGCTTTGTTTCCCACCATCCTGAATAATAATAATAATAATAATAATGAAAAAACACAATAAACCAAAACCTATGCAAAAGGACCATATTTTTTTTCTCTTTTTTTTTTTTTAATTTTTTTTTTGTAGCTAAATGGCTGAGAGCCATAATGCCTATGAGCCTGTAAAGCTCAGAGGTGTAAAACCAGCTCCTGAACTTTCCTTACCGTTCTCCCTACCACCGCCATCTTCACTATCCATTAACCCGGCTCATTACTGAAAGCTGAAAACACAAAAGAAGTAAACATCAGTTAATGAGGTTTGCACCTGGGGGTGGTAAACAAAACTGCTCTGCTCTTGAAGGGAGACTGGCTGCTGGGTGAGAGCAAATCTCAGCCCAGAGAGGACAGGTCTGCCTGGGGTAGGGAGGGTGAGCAGGGCATAGGAAGAATATTTTCAACTTCAGGATTTCAGGCTTAGCTAGGGAATGCTGAGGGGGAACATTTTTTCCTAAATTTGTCCTTCCAATTAAAAATTGCATGTTTGTCTATTCCTTGTTTTCTTCATAGCTGGAAGTAGAATTTGATACTAATCTGCTTCCTTACTCCTGCAGTTTGGGATGTTTCAGATCCATGCTTTTGTCAAACATTCATCCCGGGTTTTTGCCTCAAACTGAAAGAATCGAGACTTTGTCTTCAACTCAGTGAATCGAGACTTTGTCTGAAATGCAGCAACATGGCGCACGCTAAACAAAACAAGTCTTTGTGTACCATTGTTATCAAAACATTATAACACCAGGAAACAGCTACACATGGACTTTCCTTTGCTAGTTAACTGCTACTATAGATCTGCTGAAGCTCAACTCATTTTACTTTTCAAGCCTCCTGCAGTAGCTAAATGCTTTGGAAAGGAAAGAAAGCGCCTATAAAACCTTTTTTTCTTTACTAAATAGCAGTGCACGTATTAAATGAGCGTATTTCGCCTTACCGTTTCCTTCATTTTCACCCACGTGGCTGTGGATTTGCCTTGCCCTCCTGCGCCCTGGCGTGCCCTGGGGAGCATCGTGGGCAGGCGGGCGGGCAGGAGCCCCCCGGTGAAGCGGCCCCTCCGCGGTGCCAGCCCAAGGATGCTGCCGTGAGCTGCTCGGTGGAAGAAGCGTGCTGCAAGGTTTGATTTCTGCCGTGGAGCCTGCTCTCCCTCTTGGTGCTTTCCCCAGTGGTCTGAAATAAAAGCGAGCTCTCTAGGAGCGGACCTCCCCGGGCATGCACTGAGGGATGGGTTTCCTTCTTCTGCTCTTCTGGTGCTCAGATGGTGTGAGGATGGATGCCACTGAAAACAGTGGAGCTAAACCAACACCACTCAAAGGAGAATCGGACTGTAGGTCTACAAAACATCTATCCCCATGACTTCACAGGCTTTTTATTGCTGCAAATACATAAATCTTTGTATTAACCGACTTCAAAGATCATAAAGCCCTAATTGTGTGTGCAGCCTACCAGTAATGGAGTGCTCTGCTGATGCATAAAACACGCATAGATAGTACACAAATACACTCAGCCTGGGCTTAAATTTAGCCTCAACCACACAAAAGATATCTTTATAACTAAGAATGATGGGAAGAAAGATCTCATTCCAGAACAGATGAACAACTCATTTTTTCACTGATCCTGGATTTGGCTGACCTGACTTAAATGTGACCTAAGACATTTCTTAGTGCTTTGGAAATTGCATCAACATACTTGGGCTGGAGACACCACAGTCAGGAAAAAAAAAATGGTGATGCTATTTTTAAAATTCTGCTGTTCCTTTTTAAAATAGAACACTGAAATGTAAGTTTTCCTATAGCTGTAATTTTTCAGGCTAAGCAAACTCCAGTAATTTCAAAGGCAGTGGGAACAAGGGGTCACTTGGGGCCAAGCAGTAAAAAATTAACTCTTTGTTCTTCCCCAGGAAAACATTTCATGTTTTTATTGTTGAAAAGAGACTGCTTATAAATTAAAATTTAAAATACAAATGTGAAATAAAACATAAATATAAAATAAATATAAAAATATTTATTAAAGTAAGCCTTTTCTTAAAAGACAGAGCAAAATGAAAGAAAACGTAGCAGTAGTGGTCTCAGTGGCATAGGAGAAACACCGTCAGGCGTTCAGCTGTGTATTTGCACAGTACCTATTGTTAACGCAGGACCAGATTTTGCCAGGTGACAAATGTCACTGGGTGGCTGGTGTCAACAGGAGGCTGATAGGAGCCACGCATGCCTTTCAGCAGCAGGAGGCTGTGAGCCACGCAGTGTGCGAGCTTGTCCTGACGTTCCCATCAGCAGTGAGGACTTTGAAGCCTTCCCGTAGAAACATAAAGATGAAATTCTTCAGTTTTAAAGGGAAAAAAGTCAGCTTTCAGCAGCACGACACCCTTGAATGCCTTGCTCGAACAGAATGGATCGTTGTTTCACGCTTGTTTTGTTAGACAGTTAACAGATGTTTTATGAGCTAGTGTTTTAGGTGATTTTACCTCATACACTTTATACCCATACTTCAAGTAGCTCGAAAACATTGAAAAATCCAGACATAAGTAGGCAGGACAGCCTTGCCGCTGGAACGTGTTTAGCTGAAGGATGGACTCCTGGCCAGAAGTCTCACCTCTGGGCATCGCTCATCCCACAGATAAAGTCTCTCAGAGTAAAACTACTCTCACTTGACATGTCAGCTGCAGCTCAGGTTTGCTGATTTCAGTAGGGACTCAGCTCCCATTTATCCAAAAGTTATTGGCCACCCCCTGGCAAGTTAGATTATATTAGACATTAGGAAGAAATTCTGCACCGTGAGGGCGGTGAGGCTCTGCCACAGGCTGCCAGAGAAGCTGTGGATGCCCCATCCCTGGAGGTGCTCAAGGCCAGGCTGGATGGGGCTTTGGGCAACCTGATCACGTGGATCATGTCAGGGGGGTTGGAACTGGCTGGTCTTTATGTTCTCTTCCAACCCAACGCATTCTGTGATTCTATGAAGTCATAGGGCAGATTAATTTTTTCAAAACTTTTCGAGTATGGGAATAGCACAGAAACACAAACAAATCCCAAGTGGCTTCCAAGTTGGTGAAGTAATGATAGCTTGGAGCTGGCAGAGCCTGGCCTCTGCAGCCTGAGAACCATGCTGGGAAGCCGGGACCGACTCTTGGGCTTTGAAAACACCAGCCATCTTCTGTTTGTTTGTATCTACATTTACATTGGGATAAACAGCTCTCAGCAGAAGAAAATGCAGTTCGTTTGAGCATTTCAGCCAAAGGACAGCAATTATAACAACGAGGCACTCCTTTCCCTACCTTCAAAGTATCTGTTAGTATCAACAGCCGACCTGAGACCAAGGCCTGAGGCATAAATGTCTTCCAGCTGAGCCAACTCGGCGTGTCAGAGATCTGCTATTTGGGCGACATGTTACAAAATGCTGCAGATATTCTATAGCTAGAGCATTTTTGTCTCATTGATTATGGAATAGAAATTACTTGGATATACTGCAGTGACGTTGGAAAGTCTTTCTTGAGGAATGAGCCTCTATGTGGTATAATAGCAGCATGAGTTCAGTGGATAGACCAGGCACTAGGAAACCTTCAGTCTCAGACCATCCAAAGAGTCCCGCAATGCTTTCTGAAACTTCTCCGGTTCCTTAGTGGTCAGAAAATGCATTGCCTTACTAAATCACACAAATGTTTAACGGTATTTCAATGTACACAGCCATGGGCATGCATTGTTTCTAGGAAAAACACAAATGTAAGGAATGAAGTAAAAAAGCTTTGGTGGTCTGGAAGCATCATGAGTGCCGTGAATACGCTGTAGCTACAGCTTAAAGCAGCTCCTCGTGTTGACATAGACAAAACCAAAGGAAGCCGTGTCCATTGTTCCTGAGATTTTCATGAGTTGATCGTGCAGAACCCTGTGAGCAAAAAATCTGTTCTTTGGCTTTAGGAACAGTGTCTGCAGCTTATAAACTCTTCTAAAGAACAATTTTCCAAGGCTAAGTCAAATATAAAGTTATTACACGGTTTAATAATGCTAAAGAAAATTTTTAGAAAAGAACAGCGCGTTTGATTTATGCAGTGCCTTTTGATTTATGCGGTCATGTGTTTTGATCCTCACTAGGGTCCAAAGTGCATAGAGAGCATTTTTTCACCTTCATATCTCAGCATAGATTACCCGGTTTACAGCAGTGAGAGTCAGTGTAGTCCATGATATGCAGAGAATTAAGAGTCAAGACAGTTAACAGCTTTTAATGCTGCTTTTATGTCCTTGGCAGAGCTGCAGAGAGCAATTCCACTGGTTTTAATTCAGTTTTTATGCCAGTGATACTTGACCCCTTTTATAACATACTTTAAAATCTGTGGTTGAAATGTGCAACATAAAGGTTCATTTTGTATCTGTTGATGATAAATCTCTTCTGCTAAAGGGAAACAAAATTAATGTCTTCATTCTTGTTTCTTCCTTTAATTTTTTAAGTATTTCTAAATTTTCATTGTGGAGTTTTGGGTCTAAAAAAAACCCAACAGCTTAAATATTATGCCATAATTACATTTGTGAATGACCCTAACTGGTGCAATGAATTAGCTCAATAAAACTGTTTGTCACATTCCAGTTCTGCTCATAGATCCTACATTAAACACTTTTCCTAAAATCTGATCACCTCAGGCCATGGCTATTTTGAATGGTGTAATCTGAATGGCGCCATACCACCACTCAGTTGAGAAATATGCAAAGAAAAAAACTGAAGATATTTTAAGTAGCTGCAGTCTGGGGACACAGGAGATTTGGCTTTAAGACTTGCAGTATCAGATCAAAAGTTTGCAGTCCCATGCTGTAAAACGTTTTGGTAAAAACTCAGGATTTTAGCTGAAATCTGTTTGAAATGATGACAACTACGTACAGGTGTTCTGGGGCTTGTTCTGATACTGTTGGTGCTTGAGATCTCCCTAAGAAGCATCCACAGTTCTTGCCATCAGACACTTCCTGACTTCATGTTTCCATCCCTGGGTCACTGTCCCTGGTATCCTTTGGTGGGAGATTCACGCCAGAGCCTGTGTGCTGCAGCCCTTCCTTGCTGCCTCTCTTGCTTCATCTCAGATGTTTCACCGTGCAGCATGCTTTGCTTTCAGCCTCCTCGCTGCATCAGCCCCTTGCCTCCATCCTCGCTCCTTCATGAGGAGGCTGGCTAGATCCAGAGAGGGTGTATCACCGATTTGAGGGCAGAGTGTCTGGGACTTGCCTTTGAGCCCAAAACGATGTCTTCTCAGAAACAAAAAGAGGAATTGAAGGGCAGTGAGTGGACTGGCACAGGAGATGCGGCCACAGGGAACAAAGGTAGGCAGGCAGCACTTTTTCTGTCCTCAGATGTCGCTTACAGGAGGACTTCAAGACAAAAAAATAATAATAATTAATCTTCAGAGCCAAGTAAGGAAGCCTGTTTGAGAGCTCATTTCTGCTTACATTTCTCTGTTTGTTTGTTTGTTTTACCTTTCCTGGGGCATGCTGGTGTTCTGGGCAGGTCGCCAGCTCTTGCGTGCTCTGCCAAGCAGCAGCAGCCTGGCGCTCTCAGGCAGGCAGCGTCCTGGTCCCAGCCCGTCCTGCACCGGGTGTGCTCACGCTTGCACACGTAACCTCAAGCACGGCATAGTTCAGACCGAGAGACGTTTGGCAAAGAAACATCAGACTAAGCCCGCTTTCCTCTGAGGGCCTGACCTTTGTTGCTGCGCCGGGAGGTGCAAAGCAGGGCCGCAGGCTGCTGAAGCAGTGGTGTCTCCTCAGAGAGGTCCCAGCTGCCTGGCCATGTCCCACCTGCTCGCCCGGGGATGCCCACTGCAGGGGTACCTGCGTGGATATTTACTGTCGCCGGAGCTGGCCTGGATGGGGAAAGAAAAAATCTTGCAATGCAAGGGTCTAAACAGAGAGGAAACGGGGCTCCTCATCCGTGTGGTAGAGGAGAAAATACGAACTGCTCAAACATCACAACAGTGCCCCAGGACAGGGCTGTACGGCTGAGAGGAAAGGTGATAAACCCGAGGTGGTGAAAGGCAGGCAGCAGGGAAGGGCAGCCGGCGCGGTGACAGAGGCCCCGGCCGAGCACGGAGGGAGCCCGGGTGCAGGCACCGATCCCGGGCGGGGCCCCCCGGCTCCGCCCGGCTCCTCCCGGGCCTCCTGCTCCCGTCAGGCCCCGGAGCCGCGGGGAAGGGAGCGGGGAGCGGCGGGCAGCGCGGCGGGCACGCACCGCTGGGCGGCACTGCGGGGCCGCCGGGCGGGCCGCCGCCACATCGGCCGTGACAGGGACCGGGAGCGGGATGGGTCCTTCCGTACGTTCACCCGCTTGGTGGGTGAGGGGAAGGCAGGGTGTAATCCTTCTGGACTTTCCCTCTCAGCATCCTTCTGGAGGAACTGTCCAGCTGTGAGATAAACAGGAATAAAGCTCGCAAAGGAAAATGCCGGGCGCTGCACCTGGGGCAGGGTAATGCCCGACACAGGCACAGAGCGGGAGACAAGCGGCTGGAGAGCAGCTCTGCAGAAAGCACCTGGGGGTGCTGGTGGCAGCGGCTCAGCATGAGCCAGCAGCGTGCCCTGGCAGCCAGGAGAACAAATGGCATCTTGGGGAGCATTATAAACAGTCAAAAGAGGCAATTTTCCCACTATATTTAGCATTGGTGAGGCCTCACCATGAGTATTGTGTGCAGTTCTGGGCTCTGCAATACAAAAAAGAAATTAAGGTCCTTGGAAGTGTCCAGAGGAGGGCAACAAAGCTGCTAAAAGAGCTGGAAGGCATGTCCTGTGAGGAGAGGCTGAGGACGCTTGGGTTGTGAAGTCTGTGGAAAAGGAGGCCGAGGGGTGACCTTGTGGCTCTCTGCAATTTCCTGAGGAGGGGACATGCAGAGGAAGGTGCTGGTTTCTGCTCCCTGGCCACCAATGACAGGACACATGGGAATGGCATAAAGCTATGCCAGAGGAGGTTCAGACTGCACATCAAGAAACATTTCTTTACCGTGAGGGTGGTCAAACACTGGAACAGGCTTCCCAGAGAGGTGTCTGATGCCCCATGCCTGTCAGTGTTCAAGAGGTGTTTGAATAATGCCCTCAGGTTTATGCTTAACTTTTGGATAGCCCCAAAGAAGTCAGGCAGATGGACGCAATGATCTTTGAAGGTCCCTTCCAACTGAGTTATTCTATTCTATTCTATTCTATTCTGTTCTGTTCTGTTCTGTTCTGTTCTGTTCTACTCTACTCTGCTCTACTCTATTCTACTCTACTGCCATTATATATTTAAAAAATAATAATAATAATTCACTTAAATGGACTGGAAAGCTTTCACGGGAGCACTGCTTGCTTATGAGCATGAACCTCCAATCACCCACGTCCTGGGAGCCCCCATAGAGAGTCTGCAGAGAACAGTCAGCCACCCCCCCGGCACCTTCCAGGGCTTCTCCACATTCCCACTGTCGGGGATCGGCTGGCAGCATCCCCCTCCAAGAGTCATGGGTGAAGAGACGTGGGCAAAGATAGATGGTAGGTGAAGGGAAGCTGTACTGAATGAAGTCCTGGTGCTTAATGCCAAGTCCAGGGAGTTGTGCTTGGTGGATGCCCAGAGCTCCGGTTTCATTGCTTTGCAGATCTCTGCAACTGGAACCTCTCTCAGGAGAGCTATGGAGACAGCGGGGCCTCACGAAGTCTCGCTCTATGCCCACGTGTACTGGCTGAGGAATAGCAGTGTGCCATATGCCTCTTAATCCACCAAGATTAATTGATCGCCTTCTGCCACTCTCCCCCTATTTAGCCATCAAAGCAAAAGGTTCATTTTTTATATCTAAAATGTGGAAGTTTGCCTCTGGGTGAATCTCAGGTCTGAGAAATAAAGGAGAATGAGAGAAACCATTTTAGGCATAAAGTCTCATAAAAACTTTGGTTTTGTGCAGCACCGTTTAGTTTGAGAACAATTGTAAGGCACCTGAGCTCAGCAACTCATTTGGTGATGGCTATTAAAAATAACATTTTGACATATAGGGGTTGTTTCTGAGTAAAGAGTACTTTAGCAGACGCAGGAACCTCAGGAAGAAATGAAGAACTGCTGTCATACAAGCCTGCCCACACACATGTACTTCATTCTCTAAAGGTTGATTTCACATAGCAGAAAACTTCAAACTTAGTTGCAAGACTATACATGACAAAATGTGGCTGATACCACATAATTAAGAGCATTTTAATATATCTCCAACACTAAGGACGTATTGATCAAATATCAAACTCTCCTTGGAGAATAAATAAAAGATTCTGTGGGAATTAGAGGATTACATATAATGTATAGAAGAAGGGTTGGCTGGATGACAGCGACTAGAAGGTTAACCTTTGGACCCACAGAAAGTCGCTGAAGGAAGCACGAGGGCACTGCAGAGATGAAGAACAGAAGTAAAGAAAACAACAGTTTAAGAGGAGTGCAGTTCTAAAACTATTGGAACAGAAGTGACTTTAATACTGTATTAGTTGCTTTATGGAAATGGTAGAAACATCAACAGCGATGCAGACAGGTGAGAAGCTTCAATCTGCAAACACAACTGTAACTCTTAGGTAGGAGATACTTCAAGGAGATTGTTAGGATCTCATTTTTGACTCAAGGTTGCATGGGATTTTTGCATCTATAAACATGGCATAAACCTTGAAGATGGACAAAGGCTGGCAATGGACTTATTTTAGGAATTTCAATAAGTACCTCTGTTCTGCATTTGAGGAAAAAAGGAAGTGGTGTCACCACTGCTGATGAAAGAGTAGGTGCCCCAAAAGGCTCTAAACAACAGCTGCTGCTATCAGGCATCCTAACATTGGAAAATGTATACCATTAGCATCCCCAAAGTTTAAAAGAGCTGACAGAAGACCACTCTGAGTCACTAAAACTCACTTTTAGAAGAACTGGAAGTCCAGGGGAACTCCAGGGGCTGAGAAAGAAGGTTATGCTGGAACAATATTTTAAAAGGTTTACAGAACCCAGGCCATTTCAGGCTATGCACTTTCATCAGGCTTGTTATTATTCTGGCTATTGGCCTAATGGATGTCCAAAACCTGACAAAAATGCTGGCCAAAATGTCTGTGTTAATAAATACCAAAATAAAAGGAAGTAGAAGCCAACTCACATGGATTTTCAGAAAGTAGATTTTGCTGAGCTAACCTGTTGTCTTTTGGAGAAGAGTAAAAGCTTAATTCATAAAGGCAGTCTTGTTCATGTAATAATCAAGTATAGAGCACGAGGCTTTCATTTTGCACAATTCTTTGATCAATAAGCTGTGGCAGATTAACATACTGGATGGTTCAGAAACTGGTTAACCCACTGTTTAGTCTCAATGCTAAACAAGGAACCATTGTTCAGAGGGGTGTTAACTAGGGGAGCTTCACGGGAGTTGTTTCCTGGCCATCATCCATTTTGATCTGTGATAGCAAAGAAAACATAAAATTATAATATTGCCACAGACACAAAGACCAGAGGAACTAAAATGAAAATAGGTCACTTATGTAATGAGATGGTAAACAAAAAGCAAGCATGTAAGGTAATACTTTATTACAGGTAAACATGAAGCTCTAAATCTAGGAATAGAGAATAAAGGCCACAGGAATAAGATGGGAAACTGGACTTTGAAGCACGGGCTCTGGAAAGGACTCAGAAAAGAGGGGCACAAGAGCTGAGCAGAAACTCCCGCTGCAAAGCAGACATAAAAAGGGTAATGAAATCTTTATATGCACAGTTGGGCTGAAGCATTTACAGTGTTTCAGGATTTGGTACTGATCTTACTGTTATGCGGAAATACTGGGCCTAGTTCTCCTGGGTTTAGGTCAGGGAGGATGTTGCTACAGGAGTAGAGGGAAAGGGTGGTTTCTTCGTGCTGTCTGAAACCCAGAGCACATGAGATGGAGCTCCTGATGCCCCAGGGATTTCACTTATGGGCAAGAAAGCGGTGTAAAATAGGGACCAGCATGATAAAATTTGTGAGAACAGAGGGGTTTTTTTATTATTTATTTATCTGAAAGACTGATTTCTGAGAATTATCAAGGATTACTTTCCTGGAACTATTCAATGAACCTGAATTTTTCTCATAGCTGGAAGCAAGTACAGCTGAGGTCAAGGTTTGCACGTCTTTCCCCTGGGATGGAAACCATGCCCCTAGCATAGTTATCCTAAACAGGTAAAACTTTAAACATTTCTGAGGTCCAGGATAAATGTCAGATGATTTATTTTACTGGACTTCTGAAAGTACCAGAGTAAAAGACTATGGAGTTTCCCCCATTCAGGAGAGAGAAGTTATTTCTTCCCTCTGGCACTTCTTGGAAAGGAGGTGCAGACAGAAAGGGGTGAGAGTGTAACTGAGTTGTGCAACCAGCTCTCGGTGCTGGTTATATTACCTTCCATCAATTCAGAGCTCCTGCCCAGTTTGCTACAGGGCCTCAATACAAGCACCTTGGAAGCAAAATCTGCCAAGAATAAGAAGTCGTTCTTTTTCTAAGGGTTTCTTCAACCCCAAGCACCCCTCCCTCCATCCTCATATTTAGCTGCTGGACTGCTTTCCCACAGAGCAGCTAGTGCCAGTGCTTGTGTGCGTCTGTGCATGTGTGTTTATGTGTATGCAAGCCATCCACATCTTCACACCTCACCACCACATTATTATCATTTTTTTACACGTTAGCTACAGCAGCAGAGACAAAATTATTGGGAAGTTGAAAGCACATAGAAATGTCCCAACCTCTTTACCGAGCCGGTACATGGTTGCTTACTGATGGTAGGAAAAAGGGATCTCTGGAGAGCACCTGCTCCAGCCCCCTGCTCAGCCTGGTGCCAAGTTGTCCACGTGCCCAAGGACGGAGATTCCTCGGTCCCTCTGGGCAACCAGTGCTTGCAGCTCTTTCTTCCCTGGCATCCTGATGGAATTCCCCGTCTTGTTCCCCGACGGGCGAGTGTCAACTGGTGTTTACAGTAGAAGGAAGCGTGCTTGATCGTGATGTGATGAAGGACAAGCCCTGTGCAGAGAGGTGGCATTTATTCTTGTGCATTCTCTTGGTCTGACTGGTTGCTCAGCAACTCTGCTCCAGTGAAACCAGATAAGGTGTAAGTGGAAACACCGTTCCTCCAGTCAGCTGGCAGTGAGAAGGGCAGGTAGTTGACCAAAGTGTTTGATGAAGCCAGACCAGACTCTCTTTCGACCAGTAATGATCGCTGTGTTTACCCTTCTCCATTTCACGTCCATCTACACAGGGCAAAACTGATTTTAGTAATTTCTGGTTCCCTCCCTAGTAGTTTCTCTTGAAGGATTTTGTAAGCTACTTATAGTATTTGCTTTCAGCTCTCACCGTCAACGGGATTTCCTTCCTGAAACCTTCCACTCACATAAAATGTGACATTCCCCTCATCGTCAACTTTATTTGGAAATTATTACCTCTGAGTCTTGTGCTTTTCAAGTTTCCTTTTGGGTAGCGTGCAAGTTCCTGGTACTGATGATGACAGCAGATGTAGAGAGGACCCAAGCCCCAGGACTGTAGTTGTCTGGCAACACTACAAGTTCCCATGTTAGCTGGAGGTACCAACCGCGAAGCACCATCGGCACTTCAGGAAAAGCATTACTGCCCCTTGAAGAGGTTCCTACCGAGCCAGACAGCAGTATGCCTGATTTTTATTTTGGGGTGCCAAAAACCAAGAGGACTCTTCTGGCTTTCAAGTACAAAATGTTAAAACTGAATTTTCTTAGAAGAAAAAGTGGAAAAATCTTTCTTAAAGGGCTAAGGAAAAACAGCAAAGGAGGGAGGATGCACATACAAGTGGGATTACTGATCTGAAAACAACGCTGCTCTGGAAGCAGAAGTTTTGTTTATGTGGTCTAATATTTTATTTCCAGCTCATAGATTGCTAAGTGCTATGACACTAAGAGACTTATGACAGTATGAGACAGTTAGGACAGTAAGAGACTTAGCTGGCTTTTCGTTACTTCGGATGAACAAAAACTCTTGTAAACAAACTAGAAAACCCACAGGGATTCATTTTGCATAGCCTGGACCTACCCTTTCTCTGGAGCTGCTGGGAGATGGACTGCCTTATAAAAAAAAAATGAACAGAGATTAACTGACAACATAATTCTTAATTAGAGTTTTATGTTAGAAATAACCCCCAGCATTAATGACTCCAGTTTTTGTAGCCATAGGGATTTTCTTTGTCATTTCAGCTGACTGGACAGCAGCTGCTTTTAGAAGTCTTTCTAACCCAGCAGTGCAAACAGACAGGTTTCCTTCCCTCCCAATGGCAATAACAATCCTCTCTGTTCAACCAGCAGGAGGTACCAAGAAACCTGGTTAAAAAAAAAAATATAATAAAAGAAATCCACAACCCAATATGTAAATAAGAAGTGACCTGAAACCTCACGTTGCAGTCATGAGGATCCCACACTGCCAGAGCTGGCACTGGGGGTTACTTTGAGGGTTATTTGCTGGCTGTTGGAGGTTCCCAGGCAGAGCGATCGAGCACAGCAGCCCTCCCTGCTGACAAACCTGAGGCTGAATCCCATCTCAGACTGCTTGCAAAATGTATCTGGGGACCTTCCCCTGATTCTGTTTCACTGATGCCAACAGAAGACTCAAGGGAATGTGAAAACTGTACAGCAACTTGCTCACAATCATATCCCACTGCACATTTGGTAGCACTGTTTAATATAAAAATAAAAATAAAAATTAAAAAATAAAAATAAAAAAATAAAAATAAAAATATATAGTGAAAGATGGCAAATGATACTAATCTTTACAAACCAGCCAACTTCCCTGATCCCCAAATAAATGTAACTCAGTATTAAAAGCAAAAGTTTTACCATTCATTGAAAAAAATTTATCTCCCAGGAAAATTACATGCAGAGGAAAAAGGAGTATTCAGCAGACTAAAGTATTAATATTGTATTAAGTGCTGTATAATTAATACCTTGTAACTCACATACAAATTTATTCCTGCAGGGAGGTTTGTAGGCACGTGGATGCTGCAGAATTAACTTTGTACTTTTTTTTTTCTTTGAGAAACGAGAGCCGGCTGGAAGACAAGCAGCTAAAATCCTGTGTGCCTGCACACCTGCAGAGTGCAGGTTAAGACAGCTCAAGGCGAGGACCCTCGGAGCTCCCCACGAGAGGTGTGGCGGCTGCCAGACGTGTTCCTGGAGCTCTGGGGGAAACTCTGGCTGTGGAAAAGCCAGCTGGCACGTCTCCCTGCGCAGCACACACCTACCTGGCTCCCAGTACTTGGAGAGAACCCAGCCAAGCCGCGTCTGCATTCACACACGTGTAAACCCTTGTGGGGAAGTCGGGGAATTTATAAATATGAGAGTAGGTAGCTCAGTAAGCTCAGAGGTTTGCCTCCGCAAGGCTGAGAGAGAGATCTGCTGCTGACAGCACCTCAGCCTGTTAAGACACAGTGAACGCTGCACTAACTTTACTTAGCAGCTCGGCTTTTCATTAAGATAAAGTCTGGCCTACCGTGATGTGCGGGGACCTGGTAGGAAAACCAGGAGGGGAGTGACTGTTAGTTCTGGCAGCTACAAGGGCCTGGGGAATTTACCGTAAGCTGCTTTAAGCAGGAATTTTGTCTGGGTGAAGGCAGCAGTGTCAAAACAAGCATGGGGAGGGCTTGTGCAGCCTTTTTCAACTCACTTTAAAAATATTTCCCATTTCTAAAAACGCAGAAAGCTCAAACACATCTGTGACCTTCTGGCAACAAAGCAAAGGAGTAACAAACCAAGAGGAAGGTTCGATACTCTAGATAGACAAACCTCTGCAGACTATATGTAGTGAAAAAAAAGTAAAGCAATTTTTAAAACTCTAAAAATGCCTTGCATTACAAACACTATACTAATGCCAGGAATTCTGTAATTGTGGGATTTCTGTTTTTTACCCATAAAATGCCCAATTTCCATGTCTTGACTGCACTATGGATTTAGGGCCATTTTCTATGCTACCTTCTTGTTAGTTCATGAGCAGCACTTCTTACAAAGAGCAAAACTATTTAATAAAAAGCCAGAAAAATAAAATAGAAAGTTCACTGCCATTCTACAGCTAGGTGCAGAATAAATATCACAACAAATGTTAGCCAGCACTGATATATTTACTTTGATGAGATTCACCACTCTTACTGATAACAACTGCATGAAACATTGCAAATTAAAAAAAAAAAATTACCATTGAACTTCACTCATCAAATCATGTCAGTGCTACGAAAGCAAAACAAGAGAAAACAAAACAAGCCTTTGGGGGGTCTGAATTTAATTGCTGATATGAAAGTGCCACCTGTCCTTTTCCCATCTACGAATAACAAGCCAGGGGACAGATCTCCGTAGAAAGCCTGAGTGCTCCTTTTGAGCATGTCAAACAGGGAAGAACAGGGGGAACTGTTTTATATCCCTGTAGTAAGCGAAGGGTGGTATTACAAGGAGAGGCGCTGGTAGTGTATAGGTGTGCAGTCTCACCTAGGTTTCTAAGCTCCTTCAAAGTCGATGAGGAGATTCAGGGGAGAGAGGTTGCCTTCTGAAGGTGTTCGATTTAGAATGGGATGAAGCCAGCACTGACAAGATAGTTTCACCGTCTGTAAATAAAGATAGACAAGAGCTTAACTTTTAGATGGCTTAAGTTAGGCAGCACTACCTCGACTGTAAGTAAGCCCTATTTAAAAGAATTACTTTACTCTAGACTGTAAAACAGAGTTTGATTAGATTATGTGTTTGGCAATGGAGAAGTAATTTAGGAGTACTGGATCTAAGTTGTGTCTTAGAAAACAACCAGGAGATGATGAATGAGCCAGAGCATAGCTGAGTGTTTTATTGCCTGGTCAGTCGCAGGCGTGCTTTTCCATTTTATGGAGGTTGGTTTTCATTCAGTTTTGCATTTTGAAAATATTTAAACAGAAGGCAGCATTCCATTTATATCACACGTGGAAATTCTTTACATTTAGTTGAAGTTCACAAATCGCACTACAAGCAGAAAACTCTTCTTGAATCATTTAAAGCAAGCAGTTAACATGCTTTTCATTTTCCTTTTTAAAATGACGATGTATCAATAACACTTTGTTGTGTAGTAAAAGTTAGAACTTATCTTTCCATTGACAGAGGTCAAAATGGACTGTGCTAATTCTACGGAGTATGTAAAACAGGCTCAATCATAAAAAACAAATTCACACTGTATGACACTTTTCAGTCAGCTGCATTCTAGAATAATACACAGCTTAGTTACTAAAAAGGATTCCACTGGAAGATTAGTGGATTTTGAAAATAATTTTAAAACCAAAATTTATACAAAACAAAACAAAACTCTCTAAAGGCTCAGCCGTGACAAATTCTACCTTACCTAGTTTTCCTTAATACAGAAGTTAATTTTTCATGGTAGTTCTGAAAGCATTAGAAAGGGGTAGTACTTTTACACAGCCTTGCCTGATACAAAATTGAATTTGACAAATCATATAGAGAATTATAAAGAGAAAATTTCTTACAGACTCTCTTGTGCAGCACAGCCATACAGATGCCAGAAGTTCTTCCTGTTCAAAGAAGACCTTCAGTGCCTTTTGCCTTTTACTGGCATAGTCTGCTGTTAAAGGCATGCTTCTTAGCAAAGGAAATGGCATCCCACTGGGTCTTGCATGTTAGATGGGGTACAGCTGTCAGCCTGTAAACAAGAGCTGTCAATGCAACACCAAGTATTTTATAGAAAGTTCCAAAAGATGAGAAGCTGGCTATAATTCTTACCGAGACTGAGATTCTAGCCATCAGCCCCAGGGCTTTTATACAATCAGCTTTTTCTTGTGATTACCTCAAAACAGTGCTTTTTCTGCAAAATCTGATCAAGAAGGAACAGAAAGCCTGTGTGTGCCACTGATGATGTGCTACAGCTAAACCACCAGAAAAGCCCCATCCCTGGAGGTGTTCGAGGCCAGGCTGGACAGGGCTTTGGGCAACGTGAGCATTAGGAGACCTGAATTCTGATCCTAGCTCTGTCCTCAGTGTTTGCATTAAAAACATTCAGTTTTACATACTCCAACTCCCCATCTCCAGCACTGCTTCTGTTTCATCCTGTACATCTGTTTGTTCCATTTAGAATAAACGTTCTCTAGGGAATAGCCCTCAAATATTTGGGTAGTGCTCATTTCATAGATGCCTTGACTTTAGAGACCCTTTACAGTATTACAACTAGGGAAAGAATAATTCACGACAATAAAAGGAGAAAGGTATAACAAATCATAACAGACCATTGTGATTCATGCAGAAGGAAGAAAGTTACTTAAAAGGCTCATATCAGAATTACCCATCAGGACGGTGGGATTTGCTTTAGCCCCAACAAAGGAAGCCAAAGCAAAGTTTGCTATCAGCTTTTAGCAACTGCAAGAGAGGGTTGGTGGAATTCAGACACTTTGTTCAGGTAGAATTATAATATACATAATTATTATAATATATAATGACAACAGTTTGGTAGGTTGGATCAAATAAAACCTTGTTACTAATGTTCCAAGGAAAGAAACTACTGCTTCTAGCATGTATGAAATTGATAGTTTGTGAATATCAAGAAATTAGAGCAGAGTTCCCTTTCGTTGCTATTTCTATTTTTTGTAATTTCTTGAAACCTAGATTTTGAGGTTGGATATACCAAGTTATCAGTGAGTATTTATATGTAACAGGCAAGACAGATATAAATGCAAGCTCTGGTCCAGAATGATCTAAGATGAACGGATCACCTTTGCTATCAAAACAAAAACCAAAAGTTTGAAAATTGTTGAGAAGTTTACACCCATGGCTAGGAAGGGGGTAACTGGCAGTTCCTACTAGCCACAGTATTTAGCACACTGTATCCAAAGGGATCTTATTCCTTTTGCTCTCTAAATTGGAAATTGTGAAGAAAGTGAAGAGATACTTAAGGGCAGGGGACAATGAAATCCATTGTGAGGGCTCAAGACTGAAGGATACCTATCTATCAACCTCTGTAGTTCAACCAGGGGCTCATCAATCCTTGAGCAAACCATAATGCCACATTAAGTTTCTGAGCAGTCCTTTATAACAGGAGATCCGACAGGTGATGGTGCCTTGCCTTGCAACTACAAGCACAGCTAAAACCCAGCACACGAATGACAACACTGCCGAGCCAGGGATCAGAAAATGCCGCTTGCTAAACCAGGTGCCTTTCTGATGCAGCCTGTACCTCAGTGTTAACTGGCATGGCATCCCAAAGCGAGCCTCTAATCGCTGTGCGAGTGCATGTCTGCTGTCAATAATTCCTAATGATTGACTCCAGTTTCTCACTGCCTGAAGTTGCACTTTCTTCTTCCCTCAAACGTTCTTTTGTTCTCGTTGCCTGTGTGCTGCCCAAACTGTGTGGTCTCTCCTTTCTTTCACTCTGCAGCTGCTTTGGCATTCTGTGTCTTCTGTTTCAGTTACACGAGCGGCTCCGCACATTTGTGCTGTGAATATCATGGCTTCAAACCCTGAAAGACTTTTACGTCCCAAAATGTTCTTGTTACAGATTTTATCCTGCCATCTGATGAGCAATATGGCACGCAGATGGCACAGATGAAACCACCCTACAAGCTGTAAATGTTGATAGTCAAAATAGAAAGTTAGAAGGAAACATATAATGAATGTTTCTTCCTTTCCAAAAAAAAAAAAAAAAGGCAAAACAAAAATAAGTCCAAATAAGAAAAGAGTTATTGCATTAAAGCTACCAGAATAATTCTCACTCCTTCCCTAAGTAAAATTAAGCTGAAAGGTCAGGGAAAATCTAGCCTGCAATAACCAGGATTGATTTAGTCATAACTAAGCCATCCAGGTTAGAATGATCATATACTATAGCAGGTATTTTACAGGCACCTCCATATGCTTTCAAATCTCTCATGTACTTCTTAAAGTAATAATAATGTCACTGTCTAAATCTGCTCAGGGATACATGGCAATATTATCTCACAGGACTGACACTGATACTGGTTAATTCCTTTATATTTTGCACTGTATCAACAGAATAGTCCACATATACAAGTGGACATATTAGAACAACAGCCTAAACACTTTTGCAGCTATCAACTTCCAAGTTTCCAGAAAATTAAGTATACTGCTTAGAACAGACAAAGTGGCAAAGGTTTAGGACTTGCCCACAAAACTTGATCTGACTTGGCAGATTCTCTTCAACTCCACTTTGGCTAAATTTTTACCTACTGTTAAGGGTCATATTAGTAGCAAATTGTAAATATATAAGACACCAAATATGCTAATGGAGATGCATCTTCAGAAAATCCACAGCTGAAGCCCAGCTCTAAGCAATTCAAGTATGTGAATAGTCCCATCAAAACCAACTATTTGGCAAGCCACATGAAAATTACATAATCCCCTCAGAATCAAAGTAGCCAACAAGCTTTATTTAGCAGGTACCTTGCTTTTGAGAACAACTGTGGCATGACAGCATATGTAAGAGGGTTGTGGGGCTTATGGCAATAGCCAAAGAAGTTGATAGGAAGAAAGCACATAACCAGAAATATGTACTCATATAGGTGCATACAAGACAGCACTGTACATATTTTGTATACGTGTTACATGTAAAGATTCTTCCCTGTCAAGTTTGCTATGAAAACTGCATAATAATATGCCCCAACCTTTGGTCTCTACCTTACCTACACAGATACATGCATGCGTTATTACAATCCCAATTGATCCCCATTGATGAAATGCACTGCAAATTAGCAAAGCATAAAAAAAGCATTGCTCACATTAAGGGAAAACAGAACAGAAACAATAGAGAAAACCTATCAGAAAGAGTGTGATTGATTAAGAAAAGGGCTAATTTTGTTGAATATTTGAAACCATCTACATTAGCTATTAGACAGACCCTTGTTCCCTGTTGCTGGACGAAGCAGAAGTACTGCTGTGCCACACCGTCTCTGTGCTATCTTGACTTTTTCCGAGGGGTAAGAACAGTTTTTTCTCTACCACTTTTTGACGAAAAATCTCATTATTTGTGGTAATGAGAACACCCACAAGGATGCTGGAACTTAGTCTTTTTACCATTAAATACAAAAGAAAAGGATGCGAGAAAAGTACTGAACATCTTCTGCCTCTCAACATCACACAGCAGCAGGTTCCTGTCAAAGAAAAATGATACTACCACTTCTTTTTGTCACTGCCACTTTTTTTTTCTTTTTTCCTCAGCTGTTGAGACAGAAAGGTAGGATACTACATGAGATAAGCCCGTAATACCTATGGTCCTGAGAGATGAAAAAGGCTCAGGGATACACCCTCTGAAAAGGCAAAAAGGAAGAAGAGGAGATGGCTCATATGGTAACTTAATCAAAGGTAAAGGGAAGAAAAGGCAAAATCATTTTTCTGCAGTTCAATGGATATTTACCCTTAAAGTGCCCTGCTGCAATTCTAGCCTCCTTCCCACGCTCCTGCTAAATCTGACCTTCATCTTCATGCACACTGAGAATCCAAAGCCACTTTTCTCCACACAGGCTCTGGCTCCACTTAGAGCTTGAAATGTTCCAGAACCTTCTCTGTCCATCCCCTCCAACGCACTCATATTCCCTGATCTGTCTGCCTTGCCTTGAACCCGTTCAATTTAATCTCCAACACAAGTATGCTCACAGCGTCCTCTATTCCATCTCCAGCACCCTCCCAGCTCACTAAGCCTTTCCAGCTTCTTCTTTACCACGCTTGTGCTAGCTCAATGTCTAACTAATCCCAAAACAAGACATGAAGTGGCCCCTTTGATGATAAATTGTGCCCACAGCCCTGGCTGGCCACTGCCACCTCTCCTAGGGGAACTTACGTGCCCCCCTGGTGCCATCTTCTGCCCTCCCCAGCCATTGAGCTACCTTTGCTGTCTGACTGCTCCACGCGCTGTGACATCCCAACGAGGTCTATTTTCTCTTCAGGACAGTCCACACCTTCTTTCTGGCTCAGTCCCTCATGCCCTCACACACAAATGGATCTGTTTGGGCAATTTTTAACCTTCTTAAGCTCCTGTTCTAGGCTTAGTTTCTCCTCCTGCCCTCTCTCCTGCACACAGCCTGCCTGTTGCCCATCTGGCTGGAAAAGCCTCACTACATCCCAGCCCCGAATCACAGAATTATCAAATATCCTGACCTGGAGGGGACCCGCAAGGATCACTGAGTCCAACTCTTGGCTCCAATAAAGGACCACCCAAAAATCAAACCCTAGATGGCTGATAGCGTTGTCCAAGTGCTTCTTGAACTCTAGCAGGCTCAGTGCCGTGACCACTGCCCTGGGGAGCCTGTCCCAGTGCCCGACCACCCTCTGGGTGCAGACCCTTTCCCTAACCCCCAGCCTGACCCTCCCCTGTCCCAGCCCCATGCCGTTCCCTCGGGTCCTGTCGCTGTCCCCAGAGAGCAGAGCTCAGCGCCTGCCCCTCCGCTCCCCTCGTGAGGGAGCTGCAGGCCGCCATGAGGCCTCCCCTCAGCCTGCTCTGCTCTGGGCTGAGCAAACCAAGGAGCCTCAGCTGCCCCTCACGACCCTTCCCAAAACTGCCGCACCCCTGCGGGGTTATGCGGCTTCCCTGCTCCCTCCGTCGCCCCATTCCCTTGGCCCTCGGGTCGTGCCCACTCTCACCCCCTCCATCCCAGACCTGCAGCCCCTCGGCCCCCTCCATCACGCCGCGCCCACCCCAGCGCCCGGTCCCACCTCCCGGGCCGGGGTCGGGGCTCCCCACCCTCTGTCCCCCCTTGGCCACCGCACCCCCGGGGGCCTCCCGGGTGCCCCCCGTGCGCCTCACCGCCCCCCGACCCCTTTTCTCCCCGCTGTCAGGGCAGGAGGGGCGGCACCTGCGGGTCCGCCCCATTCTCCTCCCCTCGCCTCCCCTCCCCTCCTCCCGCCGGAGAGGCAGAGGGAGACCGAGACCCGCGGGGAGACGGCGGCACCGGGGCTGCCGGGCGGCGTCGCTCGCTGCGAGGGGAGGGGATTTAAAAAAAAAAAAAAAATTAGGGGAAAAAAAAAAAAAGTGAGGGAAGGGTGGCAGGAAGGTGCTTCAACTTCTGCTCTCCCTGCCCGGCAAGGTAAGGCGCCGGCGGGGGGCTCGGGGCTCCCGGGGAGGGCACAAAGGCAGCGGGGCTGGCTGCCGGTCACCCGGCGGCCGGTGTCACCCGCGGGCTGCCGCTGCCCTCCCCGGGGTGGGCTCCGGCCCTTTGTTGCCGTCGTTTTGGGCTGGGGGGGCGGCTGACCCCGTGCGGATGGGGCCGGGAGGAGCCGGGGCCGGGTGCCGGGGGTGCAAAACCCCCCTCCCGGCTTGGTGCGGGGTAGGAGCGGGGGGGTGCAGGTGGCTCCGCCGGGGAGCCCTCCCGCCCCGCGCTGCCGTGCGGGGCCGCCGCCGGCAGGGGGCTCGGCTGCCTCGCCCGCCGGTGGCCGTGAGGGGGCCGAGCGCCGGTGCTGGGCTGCCCGGGGCTGGGGGTGGTGTTGTGGGGGTGCTGGGGGGTTTCGTGAGGAGTGCCGGCTGGTTTTGGGGAGCGGGGAGCAGGGACGCAGCCGGTGAGGGCTCGCCCTCCGTGGGGAGGGAAGGGGGGAGGAAGAGAGCAGCGGCAACAAAAAGTGCAGACCGGATTGAAGCCGCCGCTTTAAATCGGTCTGGGTGCCCCAAAGCGGCTGACAGATTTATGAGCCGCGCTCAGGAGCGGCTGGGAACCTGTGGGGCTTTGCCCTTCCCCTCCGAGTGCTTCCTGACTGCTTTCTGAAGTCTCCGGAAGGTGAAAACTTTCTTCAGACCGTAGGATTTTGGCCAAAACCCCGAGGATAGGCCACTGGTTGCTGTTTATTTAGGCCCTGAGCCTGCAAGCGCTAGTCCGCGTTCTGCGATTTAAGAATTATCAATTGGCAGATGTGTCACTACTCAGTGAAAAAATATTTCCCGTTCCTTTTCCTTGTCGGTATTTTTGTTACAAATAACCTGAAGATGTGACATCTTAAATGTAATTACGTTTGGCTTTGAGTTGGTGACTCTTGTGACTTACCCATTGAGTGGCACTCAATGTTACTAAAACTGTATTTCACCTTTTTTATATGTCATTGATACCTTGCTATAAAGAGTGTTTTTAAAAAGTCAAAATAAAAGACTGTTGAAGGAGAAAGTGCGATCTTTGTTTTTTTTTTTTGACTTCTTAGGAATAAATGCAGCATACGTTTTTATTACAGGGATTGCAGTTGTTTAGAGCCGCGAGTGAAGCGAGGAGGTGCGTGTTTCAGTTGAGAATCTACCTCTCTGTGTGACACCAGGGAGGACAGGTAGAAGCTTTCTGTGCTGTTTAATACTGTAATGCATAGCTAAGCTTGGGTTTTTTTTCCTCTGGCTCGGATATGCCCTCAAAAGAAAAACAAGGGTCTTCAATTGATTGGCAAGCTTATTGCATAAGCACTAGAAAGATTAAAAACAAACAAACAAAAAAAACCCTTACTTTCTCTGAAAATATCAGTCCTTACTGTGAAGAATTAGCTTGTGAGTAGGACAAATGTGTTTTATGGAGCCTGATGGATGCTATTATCACTTTAATTAGCTCTTTGCAAAGGAAAAAGGATCTAGAGAGGATTCTCAGAGCTGCTCAGAAATGTTTATTTATTCCTCATCTTAACGCTTGTGGATTTCAAGTACAGGAATAATTTTTCTCATAGCCCTATTTCCCACAAAACTTACCATAAAGTCGATGAATAATCTTCAGTATGTGCTTACCTGTTTGAAGTATTGGGCTTCAAACCTTGAAGGTTTAATTATACATCTACTAATACAGATAACAAATACAATGCATGTTTTTGTTTATCATTGGTAATGTTTGTGGAAAAAAAAAGTGCCTGAGGTGTTTCACAACAAAAGTTTAGTTACAAAAACCCATATGTACATACCAGTAATTTTTGTTAGATGGCTTTGGCTGTAGATACGTAACAATCAGAAATAGCGATAATATTTTGGGAAGGCAGGTTTTAAGCCCAGGATATGAGATTAAAGGGAATAGGCAACCTGAATTTTAGGTTCAAAAACCTAGCTTTTACTAGGTTAGTTAAAATACATGCAGTTTCCTAAGATCTCATGAGGGCGTCACAGACAATAGAAGGGGTAATTTGAAAGTGCGAAAAGTTTGTCTAGAACTCAAAAAGTAGGTTTGGTTCAAGGAATGCTTTAAAAGCATTACCATCGGCATTGATATTTGATGGTTCAGTGAGTCATGTCCAAAGTATTTTGTAGATACAAGGAAGAAGAAGAATTGGAGACTAATAATTGCTATGGGATTTGGGGAACGAAATTAGTTTTTAACGGAAATCTAGAAGAAGCTATGCACCGTGAAGCCTATCACATTATGAATGCTGGGCTGTTCATTCAGTGGAAAGCTAGATTCAGTATAACGTCAAAAATATACTCAAGGAAATTTTATTAGTGATAGCTTAAAAAAGGTGATTTACTGCGTTTCTCTATAATTTTCTATATTTCTAGAAAAACTTAAGTGGGTGTAGAACTGTAAGGATTTTACTTTGAGGGGTGTACCCTGCTGTTTCTTTCGTATTAAGCATTTTAGAGCGGTTTTTAAAAGTGCTTTTATGTTTTGTATGGTTCTGTACCATATGTTTTGTATTTAATTCTTTGAATGACCACTGAAGTGCAGCCAACTTGGGGTGAATGTGGCAACTGTTAACTAGTGCTTAGCAACAGTGCACAATAATCAAGACGGGAAGTGAAGAAGAATACCATGTCTAATTGAAACTACAGGGGGCATTTAGGTAGGTAGGATGTAATTAACAAAACCTGGAGCTTGGACATGATATTAAGGCATCACATCTCTACTCTTGGAAAAAAGAGTTGTGAAATCATTAGTGTATGAAATGCTTCAGATTTTTGGTTTTAGACCTCAGTGGTAATGCGTCCCTGAGATGTATGTATCTTGGCAATGCTCGCAGAATCATTTCTCACACATAATGAATAAGACATGTTTTCCTTTGCTTCTAAAACAGAACTGTGAGAAGGAGGACTGTTGAGAAGACTGACAAATGAAGGGGTAATAAGCCTTGACATTCTGACAATGATGTCTTCTAGAGAATTAGTCCCATGAGCTAGAGTTCATTAGAAATAGTAACTGATTAAGATATCTCAAATATTCAGAAACACATTACAGTGGCAATCATAAAACAACACTAAGTTTCTGTGATTATTGTATGGTGGTTTTTTTGTCAGCATGATTGACTTTTCTCAAATCCTGTTTTGTCATGACTTTCCTTAAACTACTGCTTGTCAGGATGTTTGTTCAAAACGCTTTTGCATAATATAGTTGCAGCTTCTTTCTTTCATTTCTTCTCTCTTTTCTTTTAAATCCCAAACTTGATTAGTTTGTTTTGTGTTGTATTTTACATGTAGATACGTTAAAGGTCTGATTTTGTGTTTTGTATATCCCAAGTGCATCCTGTTACCAAGAACTCTGAAAATATCCTCATATTGTAGGGAGGGAACTGGTAAATGAATTTGCAGTTAATCATTACAAAGGCTCATTTGCAACTCTGAGCATGGTTGAACTAGCAAGTAGGTAGTAAAGATAACCCCAGAATAAGAAGTCATGCTGTGAAGGTGCTTATAATGACGAATTATCCAGTAATATTAGACTCTTAATATTTTAATAGAGTAATTAATATATTTAAAAGAAAAAACTGCGGAATATCTGTTTGAGGAACTTGTGGGTGACAGAAACTTGCGATGGTGCTCATTCACAATGGTAGCAGCAAAATTTTGTATGCTGCTGTGGTTAGCTTGGGAGTCACAAGCAGAAATACGGAGGTCATTATAGAAATTACTCCAAAATGTAATTATTTCTATTTTGGGTGACTCCTGAAGCCATGTCAACTGGTTTCTGTTGTCTAACTCAGTCAAACTGTGGTGTTGTAGCTTCCCCAAAATTGTTCTGGGACGTGAGAGGCCACGGAGAATTGTGTAAATGAGTATTTGAATCAAAATGTCTGTAATGTAATTCTCACTGGCTTGGCTTTTGAACTTCTATGGCACTTCAGAGGTTTAATAGACCAAAACCAAATACATATACTATGTGAGAGTCATCAGCAGGTGTTGACTAAATGCAAATTAACCAAAGAATTTGACAATGTTTAACTTCTTACTACTTGCTGTACTGTAATTGCAATAAAATGCCCATAAAATGGGAAGATGGCAAGAACTGTATGTTGTGACATAAAATCACTGGAACAGTAAGCTGGTAGGAAGCAGCCTGAGTCTGTATGACAAGATCTGATAGAAACCTTCAATTAATATTCCCCAGGTAGGATCTTAGGTTATTCTGAAGTAGTTTTTCAAATGGATGGAGCTGTGAACAGCAAAACAGTGTGGGCAGACTTAAGATACTGTTACTCAAGAGATTACCAGACATCTGTCACAGTGGTGCCATGAACAAGCCTGGAGTGACTAGTTTCCTAAAATGTTGTGCAAAAGCTGCTCCAGGTCTCTTTTCTATTATCATCATCATCATGCAATTAGTCTTCAGTGGCTCTTGTCAAGACTGTTGGCATGATCTGACCAGAGCACGCTGAGGCAAGTGAAGTTAGGACGTAAAAGTGGTCTGAAATGCACTCTATTAATACTGTTCTCTGTCTCTTGTAAATGAATACTCATCTGTGCACATCACCAAAAGTAGCAGGAAAGTACAGTGTGACATAAAGGTTAATTCGATGTCTGTTTTAAACTGTTGTGTTTAGGATGGCAAATGGAATTGAGCGTTTTGCTAGTTTTGCGCTAGGTTCTGCTGCATCTCCCCCCACAGCACCATTTTCTCTGCTGTGTGGGGTGCAACGCCAACGTTTCAGAGGAAGCGCCAGCCTTCCTTGGCAGAGAGCTCAGGCTGCTGTTCTTCCCTAGAACGACGTGGCATTTAAATGTGGCTCCACAAAGGGTTAGCGCTGGTGTCTCTTTAAAGGTAGAGATGGCTCATATGCAATTGCAGTGCCAGTGCTCAGTGGGACTGTGAGGTGTGTGGTCCCTTCCTTGTTGCGTTCCCAGTCCTGAGAGTAATTAGTAGTGTGCTTGGAAATTGCCTTGTGTCTGATCCTCCACAATCTTCCTAGTAAAGAGGAAGTGACCACTTTTTAGGGGCTGAAATGTGGCACAGCGTCCTTGGCTTGGTGAGATCAGAGCTCTCTGGAGCATCCTCCATCGTGCCCACTTCAGCGAGCTGTTCTAGTGTGAAGCTGGAGCTGTTACCGATAGCCGACTGCAGCTGCTTGCTGTGCCATGAGGAGCCTGGGCATCCACCTCTTACCCTGCAGTCACTGGTGAAACAGGGGGATTTGGGGCAGAGTTTTATAAGCATTAGTGTTGCCTCCTCGTGTTACTGATGTCTCAGGATGAAGAATAAATGTGACAAACCCAGGTCTTGCTGGTCTTAGGGTTGGGATCTGGAGAGAGTGAAGTGCTCCATGCCCTGTCCTGGGCCTTGTGTCCTCCCACTGTTGGCATAAAACTTCCTTGTTTTTAGTTCTCTGCTTACTGTCTGCTTGCTTTGGTGACAGGTGTTGCTTGTCATCTGGCGTTTCAGTGTGCAACTGCAGTCTTGCCATTCAGGAGATCATGCCATCAATTTTAACGTGTTTATTCTTGCCTCACCATCTTTCAGTGGCTTGCCGGGGAGCTCCTCAAACGTTGTGTTCCTTTAGAGCCTTGCATGGCTTAATTCTTCCATCCTCTCGCACTCCCAGTCTGCTTTGAAAATAGCTGTTTGATCAAGGAAGCTTAATTTTCTAATTTCTTTAAACCGCTTACATAGAATCAAATTCGTAGTGCAATTAAGTGATTCATTTAAGCACTGGGTGACGGGTCTTGATTTTTACAGCTCTGCCCTTCACTACATCAAGAGAAGGTAAACAGCTTGCTGCCAAGGACAACTCTGATGTATGTGACATTTAAGAACATGGTGGTTCCCTAGTGTTGTCAAAAATGCTTTCCAAAATCTATTTGTATAGATAAGCTGTTAAGACATCGTTCTTCCTCGTTCCACTCTTAATCTCTTACAGGGAAAATTCTGGTCTTGAGAACAACAAGAAATTAGGTGGATTAGGCAGGTGAACAGTACCAGCTCACAGAGGAGCAGTTTTGAAGAAAACCGGAGGAGAGGGGAGGGAAAGTAAAGGGCAAAGACATCCAGGAAGACTTTAATGCCTGGGACCGAGGCACACAGAACTAGTGATGGGGTGTTTAAAAGGAGAATAACTTCCACGTGAAGGGTATGCATATCCTCATAGTCCTGATAGCAGCAGTTTCAGCAAAAATTGAAGGTTAGCTTTTGCCAGATATTTTTTTTTTTTTCCTTTGGATTAGCAGCGTCAGCTCTCAGTTTCCAAGCCTCTTGAGGAGGGGGAAGATGACTTGCCTGCCAGATTGTGGACCTAGAGGGAGGAGGTGAAAAAACAATCATGACTTTAGCAGATGTGGGAGGCAAGCTATATTTCAAGGGCATCGAGATTAAAACATGTTAGCTGTTGCAAGCTTTCGTGTTGAACTATGGAATCTTTCCTAATGAAACAGCAGACCTGAACGTACAGGATTTTCTGTTTTGTAGCATTAAGTAAGTTATACTATTATTAATAACACTTACTAAGTGCTTGAGTGTTTTGGGTACTGCGCAGAAAATACATGGCCAGTTGCCTCCTTCAGAAAGCCTCTAAACTGTGGACTTGACAAACTAGGGAGGACAGCGTGCATGTGTGTGCATGTAAAAGAAAAGGACGTGAATTAAAAGTGTTGGGACCTGATGTCTTAAAGCGTTAGAGTATTCTTTTTCTTTGCCCAGTGGTTGCTTGTTTGAGATGGCTTTTGCTGGCGTGAGTGCTAAAAATATGTCCATAGTTTGCCTTTGTTGTATGACTAGATCAGGAGTTCTTAATGTGAAGTGTAAGTGCCATGAAAAATATTATTTGAAGTAGTGTGTTGCAGAAACTCTACAACAAAAGCATCACCAAAAAAAAGCTTTAATTTTGAAGAGCAGACATGACCTTGGGCTAGAAGAGCCTGGGACAGGGTGAGGGGGAAGCGTTCTTCTGGCAGCTCTCAGCTATCATAATGAACAGTATTTGTTCGCCGACTGTCCAGCACGGTTGTTTTATTGAGAGATGCCTTGTGCCTGATGGCCGTGCAGATGGATGCTCAGTTCCCATCTGCGGCACAGCTGGCTGGCTTTCTGTCAAGCCTGACTTTGGGGTGATTCCAGTTGTGATGTGGATTTGGTGTAGAAATAAGACAGTTGTGTTTGTGAGAAGGGTTGAGCACTGCTACACAGCGCAGTGTAGGTTTGCAGCTCCATTCAGTGTTACTAGTAAATCCATTTCTGATTATCTGCTAAGTTTGGATGGGTTAACTGCTGAGTTGAACTAGGGAAGTTGCAGAGTCCCTCCTGATGAACAAATACACATAACCTGTAGGTTCAGAACAAATGAAAATTAATCCAAACATTGTTGCTTTGATGCCTTTTAAAAGGAGAAGAAGAAGAGGAAGAAAGAAAAAAAAAAAAAAGAGTTGCTTTTGATCATAGTATTTAAGGGACACTGTCCCAGCAGTGTAATAAATGAGAATTGGATCTGGAACTTAGATTCAGTAGAATAATTCATTCTTCCAAATGTGTTTAAATTGAATTGTCCTGTGAAAAGGGGCATAAGTTTGAATTCAGTAACATGCACTTCAGGGGCTTGTAGTTGGAAAAAAAGAGAGGAATGCAGCAGGTGCTGTATAGTTTTGATACTTATGATGTCTCACAATACGGAATCTCTAAGCTTGTGTTCTCTATTCTGATTTGCTATATAAGCAAGTACAGGATGAACCTCAATGTATAACCTTGACATATGACTGGATCTTTGCTTTGTAGTTCATTAGTAGTTTGTCCAAATTGCAATAACGGTGTATTGAGAAACAGAATGAACAAGTAAACAATGAAACACTTTTTTTTTTTTCTCTGAGGTTTTTGTGCCTCTGAAATTTTATTTTTAAGAAAGGGAACTTCAGTTCTTGCTTCACTGTAGTCCAGCTGAGAATAACTGAGAACCTTACATTTTAATTTGTCAGGTTAAGAAGTCAAAAGTGTTGACGCAGATCAGCCACAAACCAAAATACATCATAGCGGTGTTTTGTTTTCACAGTATTTCCAGTGTGGTCCTGCTTTAAGTGTGAAGTTGGGCTTGGTGACCTTCAGAGGTCCCTTCCAACCTGAATTATTCATTTTTTTGTAATGTGGGAAAGAGTCCTAAAGCTAGGCAGTATTGCCTATTGGTTGGATACGACTTCTGAAACAATTCATCTGTTATGAGGTCTTTGCAGACATACTCAAGAAACAGGCTAATGGCAGCATGAACTGTTCGGGTAACCAGCTTTCTGCTGCCTTTGTTCTGGCTGTTCTTGTGTGGGCTAGATGTGCTTTCTATATGCGATCAGAAATATGAAGGGATATGAAATCAACATGTACATATCGACAGGGAGATGCTTTGAGTTGTTACTGGCAGCTGTCCACGGGTCTGGTCATTCTACTGGATGGGAACCCAAAAATGCCCTTGTGACTGAGACTTTGGTCATATTTTAGTAGGGAGGCTGTGGGGTGTAAGCTCAAGTGCTTATCAGAGGCTGTTTGGCCTGATGAGGCTGGAAGATTGAGCACCAAAGGGTAATAATGCTACCTCATGGATCGGCTTTGGTGCATTGTCTAAAACCAGTCCTTCTAGATTAATGTTCATAATCAAACATCTTACTGCGAGGAAACTTAAAATAAGTCAATAATATTAATTTTAAACCTTGTCAGGGCTAAAATACGGAGGAGAGATTTGCTTATGTTATTTCAGTCAATCACTTGTACTTACTATTTTGGTAATCGGTGAGGTTTGGGAATTGCTGTTCTCAATTACATGCCCTTGTGCCTGTTTCTGATAACTGACTTGTATGTGTGGCCGTATGTTTTATTTTTCAGGACATATTGATGCTTATGTGATGATTCAGTACGTGGGTTGTAGTTCCCTTCTAGCTGCCATATTCTAGCTGAACATACTCCATATGTAGAGGAAAACCAGCCAAGCATGGAAAGAAGGGGGTTGTGCTTTTTAGTTCCAGTTATGAAAAGAGGAGTGTAAGCTAGATGACAGTGTAGTTTTTCCTGTTCCAAATGATTATCTGAATAAACTGCGGGAAGCTGAGGTTTTATTTAAAAAAAAAAAGGCAAGGGGAAAGGAAGAACAAGAAATTGGCAATTAGAGATTGTATGTTCTTTAAGAAATTCACTATTAGGAAGAAGTTGACTGGCAAGTTAGCAAGGGCTAGAGCAGGATTGTTGTGATTCACAACCTATTCTTTGCCCCAAAGGAGAGAAAATGAACTAGGTTAATGCCTGGAAGGAGGCTGGCCTCAGGATGAGTTCATTAAAACAGTTTTGTGCTCCCTCCCCATTCCAAAGTGCAATTCATGCTGAGAGGGATTGATAAATTTCTCATTATAAAATGCATATTGAAAATGAGTTCTATCCTCTCTGTTGTCACAGTGCCTTTCTGATCTGGAATAAGTCCCACAAACTGTGTTTCTTTCAGCCAGTGTGCAGAGATAAGAGAATACACTGGTGAATCATCTTATGTCCATGCTGTCATTATGTGTGCCAGGAAAAATAGCTGCAAACTACAAATATATAAGGAGAAAATAGTTTAAGAGAACTGTCCTCTTCTGAAAGGTGTTGGCATCAGACTGGTGAGTAAACAGCTGAAGACAGTGTAATTGTATAACCCTATGAGGGATATTTATTCAAATTGTGACTTCCTTTATTTTGAAAGTGAGTCTTGCAATGATCTATCTAGTCATTATTGGCTTCCCTATCCTTGTTTTTTAGTAATTCCTTCTAACGTTCTCCAGCTGGACTTATTTTGACTTAAGAGAGCTTTTTAAACTGGTGATTGCTGTTCTTTACCATTCTGTTTCTGTACCCCTCCTCCATCGGAGAGAAGCACTCATGATTTTAATAAATAAGACTTAGTATTCAACTGATGTTTGGGTTCCACTTCTACTACTTCTACTGTATTACTTCATTTAGAGAAAATACATTTTTATAAGTTTAGCTTAAGCTTAGCGCATCTGACCAGAGCAGGTCAGAGGTAACTGAGGAATGTTCTGAACATGGCCAATTGGTACTATTTTCCATGGGAGGGGAAAAAAAAGGGGGGCATTTGTTTGGATCAATTGCAGGTGCAAGGTTTATTTTGCTGAAGAATGGCTTAGTTCAAGGTAAAGAGTCAAGTTAAACTTAATATCTCAGCTTGAGTCAGAAGACCTAGTGTTCTGAACTAGCAGTCTGAGGACTACAGGATCCCCAGAAAATCTGTTAACATTTTCTTAGAAAAAGATACTGGCAAGCAAGCTCCTTGAACCTCACTTCAGAGGAAGATTTGAGGTAAACTTCAATCCTCTTGCATTTCAGCCAAAAAAGCATACAGTGTGTGTGGGGATTCCACCTTGGCCAGGAAATACTGAATTTTCTTTGGTCTCTGAAGAAAAGCCTGATGTCATGTTTAAGAGGGCAAGAAACACAGTCTTTCCTTCCCCTCTTATGTGGTTTTGTCTTTCTTATCATGGCAGTGCTGTTTAAAGGACATATATTTGTGAATATAAGAGGAAAGCTTCTAAAACTATGATAAATACTTACGCAAAGCTATAATGTAAGGTTTGCTAATATGACGGATTGTGTAGTAGCACATAAAAGGGCACAGGGCTTCTGTTGCAGTGGCATATTTCAAAGCTTTTATACTGATGTTCAAAAGAAACAATACCCACAGTCCATAATTCAGTTAATATGCTGTAGACAAATTACTAACATGCATTAGAGAAAAATTGTAGGTTTTCTGTGTCCAATTTAGTCAAATCCTGAATATGTTAGAAAAATTGGTGTATCCATTTCTGAGTAGTGCTAGTATAACTATCATTATGTGTCTTATCAGAGAGAATAGCTTTGTGTAAAAAAAAAAAAGTGGATGTCAACTACTAGACTCTTACTAATCTGTAGAGAGGCAAGGAAAATCATCTGTAAAAATGTTGATGTTGGCCATGAATTTAAATAAATGACAACTTGCTTTCATTTGAATGCTCAGGGTGATCATATGGTGTGGATTGGGGTCTGCAGAAGAGCTGAGTTTGCTTCCAAATTCTGCCATCAACAGAAGATACACAGCTTCTCTGTGCCTCAGTTTCCCTATCAGTAAAACAAGGATTGCGATGGTCCTGGGAGGTTTTTAAAGCACTATATGATAGTAATGATTAGCTGTTACGATCTTATGCGGCTGAGGCTAAGGGTCTTTAATTCAAGTCTCCTGTCATGACCTTGGGCCTCTGCGCTTCATGCTTCTGTCACGACAGCTTTGGACATAGTAGACCAAATTCTGTTCCTGGCATACAAACAAATTAGGCTTTTGTGTTCAAACCTTCTGTTTAATTTGAACTAACTTAATTAATTGAATTTAAATGTCTCCGTCTCCGATTTCTCTGCGAGATCCAGTTGCCGCCTGTGGAGAGCCAGGACAGCCTCCACCGAGGCTGTTTCGCAGTGAAATGGACTCTAAAGTCCAAGGCCCTTCGTCTGCGAAGCAGCTCACAGCCGGGGCTCTGTTTACCCATGGCAGTGGTGCTACCCAGTATCTACATTGTTGTCAATCTGTATTTTATATTATCGTTTAACAACGGGCTAAGCTGTGGCTGGGAGAAGGTCTCAAGCTGGCTGAAGCGAGCAGTAGTTAAGGAGTAAATGCAGCATTTGCAGGCCGCATGCTGGTACAACCGCTTCCCTCCCCCCATACGGGTGCTCTTTTTTTTTTTTATTTGGCCATATGTTTTAGTAGTCTGAGTATGTGTCAGTGGTCATGCAGGTGCCACGCTTTTAAAGGATGATTGCCCAGTTTGTTGCTGAAGTGAGACTTTTTTCTTCCCCGTTTAATTTTTGTGAGGGTCATAATTGTAAACTTTTTTTTTTTATTGCAGATTACTCTGTGTATAGCTAAATTTAAGTACATTTCTTCTGTGGCTAGCCTGCCTGTTACCAGTTTATATGATATGGGGTCAAACAAACCAGTTTGTTCTCTGGTTTCTACCCTGAATTTCGGAGCCAATGCTCCCTACTCCCCTCCTTGCTCAGTTCTCTCTACAGCAAAATGTGCTGGGTCCCTCTCTGCCCTCTTCTCTCCTCTGGCCAAGCAGGAAAGCAAACATCGATTACCTTTCCCAGTACCCCAAAATGCTGCTTCTGACCTTGGGTGGTTGATGCGTTACAAAGTTAACCCTTAGAGTATTTGGGTAATTTGGAAGCGTGCTGTTCTATACATTACCCTGAAGATGCTACGGCACGTTTTTGAGGATTAAATTTTGGGGGTTTTATGGATTAAAGTAGTTAACGGGGCTTTATGATACTCATTTCTCAGGGCATGATCAGGCCCATGCTGTTTTTTTATAAAACAATTATCAGGATTTGTGCTCTGGCAGGGAGGGTCCTCCCTCAGGTTTCTGTTGGGCCCCGGCCGAGCGTGGCATGGTGCCCAACTCTGCTTGGTGGCCGGCCTACACCACGCCTCAGAAAGGCAGCGGCCTCCGGCCCCATACCCCTGCCTTGAAAGAAATAAAGACATGGGCACACCACCCCGGTGGATTGAAATGTGTGTGCGTGTGTGTGTCGGGGAGGAGGGGAATAACACGCAGAAGAAGATTTATGCCTTCCTTTGGGCTGTTGCTTGGTAACAGAAAATGCCTCTTAAGCCTATTTTTGGAGAGGGGAGGGGTGAAACTTGATTCAGTGACCATCTGTCCCGAGCCGGTTGATTTCCTGTTGAGCTGTCCTTTGTTTCTGTCAAACAATTGATTGTTACCCTTTGCAGATAAGGATACTGTTGGTGACATTGCCCTGCTTCAGCAGGTTGGCTTGTGGCAGCCATATAACAGACCTATTACAGGTTTTTTGAAAAACGTTTAGGGCCTTCTGGGTTCTTTTGAGTCCATTGGCTGTGGTTTTGCTGGTTTTTATTTGTGTTGTGGGTTCTTTTTTTCTTTTTTTTTCATTTTGTGGAATGCCCATTGGTACAGTAGAAAAATATAATATATATAATTGAAACATTTTTTTCATCAATAGGTATTAATAATGCCCTTTTTGTAGTGTGGAGTCATTGAGGAAAAAGCAGCCATAGTTTTGGGCGCATAAGCCGTGTGGTGGTGGTGCAGAAATTAATTGCAGTAACTACCAAAGAAATCCCCACTGCTCCTTTGAAACAAAACTGAGATTTTTAGTTGCAAATGGAATATTTGCTATTGTTCTTGCTTAATTGTTAGAAAATCAGTCTCTGTTTGAGTACCTCCTGATGTTTGCTTAGTTAGTAGGGCACTGGATAGATCTGAACTCTGATTAGATTATTTTAAGCTATCTTCTTTATTTATATTGCAAAAGCCTATATTTTTCTTTAGTTTTTATGCATGCTGGGTGCAAGGTGCACGCACATGCAAGCATGTGCTCTGTAGCTACCATTATTGCTTAAAGCATTATTCAGAGAAGAAGCTTGTGGTTCCAGGTATCTGCTGAAGAAAAAGTGATGTGTGATGTGTGTCCAGGGAAACAGGTAATATCTACAAAAACAGAGCAAACTCCCTCAGTGCAACAGGACAGTGATTGGTATTGTTACTTCCTTCAGTCTGCAAAACTCTTTAGTGGAATATTTCTATGATGCTGCGTTACACGGGAGGGTGAGAAGGAAAGTGATTCAGTCCAAATTGTCTTGGCATCTTACAGGTCTTTGCTTATTTGAATTTAGCCTACTTGTCACTCGGGAGATAAAATTTGGAGGTAATTCCCAAAAGTCACGTCACACAGTGAAAGGCATTATATTAATTTCCCTTTCTCTTCTCTTTTTCCTACATGCTCTCCAGGTTGCCTTCCGCATGTAGAAGAGATGTAGTCTGAAGCTTTTCAGCATCGTCCTGGATGTAGGTTGGGTTAGGATCTTTCTGAACTGTGGCAAGATGCCTACTGAACACTGATTTAGTGGATGTTGGGTCAGGCATACTTGTGGTTTTCCTTTCTCTTAGTTGTACGAGGTAATTAAAATCTGTGATTTAGCTTAATAAGAGGTTCATATCAAACCATGTGAGTGAGCCTGTGGCTAGATGTTTGACAGCACTGTGGCTTGTTTGGTGCTTACCTGCCCTTGCATCTTCATTGCTGGTTGCCCATTTCCACACCTGAACCTCAGCCTTTCCCCCGTTCTGCTGCTGTTTGTTTGCCATATGCTGTCATCTGGCAGAGGAACTGATCCACTTGAAAAACAACGTATTTTGCCAGGTTAATTTTTTAGGTGGATCAGTTCCTTGATCCAGTTCACTGTGGAGTGACACACCGAGCTTAGCTGTGCAATGGTATATATGGGGTTAGAAGTGGTTAATACTGAGTATAATCTTTTTTTCAGTCATTAATGCCAAATGTATTGTGAGGTGGTTTTTAAATATGCAATTTCCCTCAGGTAGGAAAATCTTACTTTTGGATTACTTTGGAAGTTTTGTTAACTGGATGGTTGTATAGATACCATTTCTTTAAAATTAATTGAACTTGCCTATGTGCTGCTTTTTTCCCTTGTATAAAGCGATAGATACTCTTTCAGGTATTTTCACACTGTCTTGAAATTACATTGAGATCAAAAACATTCGTAGAACTGTGCAAACTAGGTTGATGTTTGGGGCCAGAGAATTTAAAGTTTGCAAGGACAAAACTGTTCTGAATTGGTTTGAGAACTGATTTTCTTTTCTTTTTTTTTTTTTTCTTTCCCCCACCTGCAGAAATGGGTTTCTATAAAGAATTTAGGAATTTTATTTCAGGCTTGAAAATCCTGTTCCAGATATTTGGAACACAGTTTTTATCTGACAGAGAGAAAGCAGTGAGTGGTTATTTTTATCAGGATTTTTTTCTGTTTCTTTCCAAGAAGCGTTGCTAAGCTGTATAGTTCAAATTGTAGGGAACTGACAAAAGATCCAGTTCTCCCAGCATCTGGGATGAGCAGGTAAGTCAATGGCCTGCGCAGATGACAGAGTAGCTAGGATGCTGGCCTGCACCTATCTTCATGCTTTCTTGAATCGTGTTGTACTGCACTTCTGCCGTTAAAACAGATCTGATGTGTCCTTTGTTCCCAGATAAAAGCAGCTGCAGATCTGCTGTTCAGAAGGCACGGCACCTGTGGCTTACCTTACTCAGAGGAGAGCAGTAATTTGAGAAAGGGAAGTAGGTAGGAGACTGGCATCTGCTTACGTTCACCTTCTCATGTTGCTGTTGCAAGGATGCAATTACTTATGTATATCTTTTGCCTTCAGAACAGTCAGCCAGAGTCCGAGCAATGCCTTTCGGTGTTGGAGCGTTCTGCAGTGCTCTTCTTTGAGAAGGGGTGCACGTGGGGTAGGGTAATGAGTGGTAGGGTCATGATCAGCTGCTTTTTCATGCTAGGGGGATTGATGTAAGCTCCTTGCATATGTCATTGTCATAGTGATCCTATTGCAACTCAGCTTCTGTTTACAGAGCTGGTAGGGATGCTGTTCTTGATACGAGTTTGAGCAATCATCCTCTCTTGTGATAAAAAGGCCTGACTGTGGTTTGCAGGACAGAGTTTGGACACTGTAACATTGACTTCCTGCTGGAAGAAGAGTGATGCCATCTGTCCACTCCAGCCCACACTCTCATTTCAAAAACCACATGCATCAAAGGTGAAAGTGCCAAGCTTCCCTTCTCCCAGGAGGTGTATCTGTCAGTACCAGTGGCAGGCCTTCCAGAGAGGAAGCAACAAAACAAAGCTTTTTAGGAAACCTTTTTTTTTTTTTTTTCCCAACACATGGCTTTTTGCTGAAGCTTAACTTTAGAAAGAAAAAAAACAAAACAAAACACACATACTCAAGGGAGATACATGTCCACCTACTTTAGACTGTCACAGCCCTCTTCTGCCTTACAAGCCATTTCCCAGGTAAATGTTTGCCTTCAGAAGAGCTCCAGGCGTTGGGCTTTGCTTTGTTTTGGCTTGGCTGCTAGCTGAGCTACTCCACTTAGACCATTTCTGGCAGCATCATTTCCTTTTAGCTCCCTGAAGGTGCCTTGCAGAACAGTCCTTATGATCAGTCCCGCCCCGTGTTCTTCTGGGTCATCTCATCTGCCTCTTGGTGGATGGTGGGAATGCTTTATAGCTGGCAGCAGTCTCTGGGAGATTGACCCTTCCTGCTTGGAACGGCTTCTTCATCATTTACAGTGAGGGGGAGCGATCCGTGGAGAAGTTTCGTGGGGTTTAGATGAAATCAGCTGATTTAAGTTAACTTCAGTTTCGCTTCTGCTTCTTCAGAGCAGTCACCCTAGGTACAGGCAGCGCTGTGAGAGCGTCTGCCGCCCTCCTTGCTGGAGGGAGCCTTTCGCGGGCACGCACACTAACCTTGGGTAGGCAGTCAAGGCTACGCCAAGCCAAGGGATGTGTGCAAAACCAGTCTGAAGGTTTGAAGTGACATGATAAATTAGAGGGGAACTTGGGAAGATATAGAATTTCTGGTTTATGCAAATTTGTACCTGGTCTTAATAACATTAAAATGTTTTGCGTGCTAAAAAGGCATTTAAATAAACATTTTAGGAAGCTTTTTATTTTATTTTATTTTATTTTCTCAGAACTCGTGGTTTCCTCTCAAGTCCTTTCCTGCTAAAATTCTTAAGGATTGTTTTTCTCGCTCTCTAGCACCACTCTGCCTTATCGTTGTATCTGGGAAGTTGACCAGGATTTTAGAGAGAACCTAGTTTTGATGAACAGGCAGATGTTTTGGTTGGCTGCCTTGCTGTGTATCCGTAACCTGCAGCTGACTCCTCCATCCTCTGGCGAGGACGCCGGGGTGCCGTGCTCTGATTTTCTGCACCCATCCGTGGCTTATGGGGAGGGAACAACGTGTGAAGTGGAAGGGGCGCTGAGGTGTTCGACGGGCTGCGCTAACATAATCCAGATGCTCGAGCTTCTGCTCGTTTTTCTGGCCTTTTTTTTTTTTTTTTTTTCTTCGAGGAACCTTTTTTTTTTTTTGGATTGTTTTCCCGAGTGACCAGATAGCAGCAAAGAAGAAGGGGATGGTCTTGGAGTTAAGCCGGCTCAAGGCAGCGGTTGGAAGATCTTTGTTCTCTTCTGTCTTGACCACAAACTTCCTCGCAGACCTTGGTGGGGGCAGGGGCTTGGAGCTCAGTGCTTTATCTGGGGGTGTGCTGTTTTTTTTTTTTTTTTCTCCTTCTGTGAGTAAAATGGAAATACAGTGCTGCTTAAATGAGCAGCTCAATTCTTCTTAGTGTTTGTGTTGAATTAACACCCCTGGTAAGCTTATAAATAAACTGGTTGTGGGGTTACCGAAGTGTCCCGGGTGGGTATCTTGGCTTATTTTTCTAGCAGCACGTTTGTTTAAAGTAAATTCTCTATCAAGACCCAGGAAAGTGGCTCTTTGTTTTCCTCTTCTTTTTGGAATGCTGTTTATTAGTGATATCCAGAGGGGTCAGCGGCATAAATAATGTTTGTTTCAAGGCTTGTTGGGTGCAAATGGTGGGGGGTTCACACTAAGAGAGCTGTTTTGTTTGGTGTGGCTAATCAGGAGTGAGGCTGGAATTGCTCATAGCTGTCATTCAGGTTTTGTTTCAAAGTCCAAGGGCCTACTGGGAAAAACAAAAAGCTAATGAAAGCTGACTGTATTTCAACCCAAACCCTGTGGAATCCAAAATGATGTCCTGACACTCGGTGTATTCTTATTCTCCTGCATTCCCATGGTTACTAAGGTAACAGGTTTTTAGAGGCTTTACATCTTCATTGTCAAGTATTTGCTACACTTATTGTTGCTGTTTGCAGATTAGGGCAATTTAAACAATGCCTTTTGAAATGGGGACCAAAAAATACAAAAAGAAATATAGTAGAAATAGATGTAATGAATCAATTACCCTCTCTCGTTTAAATTTTCAGTGCTGCTTCTCAGAGGCTGCGTACGAAATGTCACGCTGGCTTAGGGCATGGATTTTAGACAGAGAAATGTCTTTTGTGAGGCATATTCGTTATAGGTCTCTTTGAATACAGATGTTGAGTACCATGTGTAACTTTGTGCCTTTTCCAAACAGCAGAATTGTCTTGAAGACACTGAAGTTTGGATTTGCATCAGGGTGTTGTTTATCAGTTCATAATACATCTAAGACAGTTACCTGAATCTCATAGGCTGTGTTACTTCCACATCACCGCGTCTGTGAAATCATACTTTAAAAATGAAGCATCCAGGGACAAATTGGAATAAGCTTTTTTTTAAGAAAAAATTTAACTGCATGCAGAACTCTGTAGCCCATCGTGCTCTGTTGCTGCTCCTCTGTGTCCATTTAGCTCAAGCAGAAATATGCTTGTTCACATCTTTCCTGTAAAACTGGATCATGAAGGAGACGATCAGACTTGTAAAAGCATCTTCAAGAAAACAAGGTTTTTATTGTCTTTGTTTCTACTGGCTTCTAGAAAGTTTGTGCTTTGCTGCAATGAGCATCTTCAGTGTCAGTGGTAAGAGAGGTATTTGGTGCAGCTGTTAACTCTTGAAACTACTGAGGACTTCACATAAAGCTGGTTTATGTATTGACTGTTAGGTGAGTAATCTTAAGCTTTGTGTCATAGTTTTCGTTCCCCAAAATATGGGTAATGGCCAGATAAGAGTTTGGAAGGAAAACTGTACGTCTTGGTCCATGCATATAAAGTTTCTTGGGGGGATTTGTGATGCTGTTTATATAAGATTACATGACACGCAAAAGGTAAGGCTGGAACTCTCCCTGTTAGCAATTTCCCAATGTTTTGGTTTTAATGAAGTTTTAATTAAATGATTATACAATTTTCATAATACATACAAGCTTTAATGTTAAAAAATACATATTTTTTTGCATTTATATGAGACAAACTATTTAAACTATGCCATAACTACACAATTATAGCACTAATTGCTGTTTTGGTAAGAATGAAGTTTAAATATTGTTTCACTGATGTTTTTCAGTGTGTTTTCTTTTTAACTCCCCTCCATTCCCCTTGCCTCCTAAACAGTTTTTTGCTGTTTAAAAGCTTTTAAAGCAGCAGTGTTTGCTGGCACCTTGCTATAGAGCTGCTTACAGCTTATGCCACTAGAAGGATAGTGTGAACAGGGTTTGAAGAGGCAGGGGAGAGTTTAAAACTGTTGTTAGGGCTCTCGTTGATTAAAAAATATTGCTCCACATATATTAAATCATATACGTTTCTGATCTTCTCATTGCTAGTAACTGAGTTTGAGTATTTTATTTTAACTGAGCTGAACGTTGCCCATTCACGTATGCAACCTGGGCTCATCTTTAATTCTGCACTAGCATTTCTGACTCTGCATAATATCCCTGCTTAAACTAGGTTTCTTTAAAAGAAAATACCATTTTAGACTATCATTCACAAGCCAGATTCAGTTTCCGAGTAAGTAATCCTACCAAGTAATTTCTAGGAGTAGGCAGCACTTTGCTTGTGACGGAAGCAGCATTTTTCATCTCGCTTTGAGGTGATTACTCCGACACAGCTTTATTATAGAGTATCTGTGAGGCTGAATGTATGAAGCGGGCTTGGGACTGAGTTTGGGGTGCAGCGTTTTGTAGCTTTCCGTGCTGCAGTCCGGGCATCGCAGCTGTTTTAACACTGACTGTTGCGTGCAGTACAAAGCAGACTGAATGCAGCTGAGCTATGGTATATGGAATCCTTCTTGCTTGGCAGAAAGGAAATGTTTTTAGCTGAGAACAATCTTACCGGACGGCTGATGATGCATGTATCATTCTCTCTGTCCTTGAAATGGAGCCCTTGCCTTACCTTAGGCTCCAGAGCCTATAACCCATGCACAGGCACTAGCTGTGAGCAAGATCCCTGTGCTGCTGAAATAAACCACCACCATCACACATCATGTCTTCGTTTAGGCAAGGATTTCATTCTGAGAGCATGCTTTCAGATTACTTTTTTAAAAAATATATGTGTTTAATAAAGGTAGGTTATATAAAGACAACATTCCTGCTTCTCATTTCCAGCTAAGTCTAGTTTCTTTGGAAGCATGAGCTAGGGAGGCCCTGCTGGGCACCACTTCATTACAATTTTGCTAATGATGCTGGTGAGGCAAGTAGATACCCATGTTTGGCTACAACAATGCCCACCCCCAGTATCAGCAGGAGGTAGTGGTCTTGAGGTAGACGAGACCTAGGGGCTGGTGTGCAGGTTCTCTGTGTACAGAGCAGACTACCCCAGAAAAAGGGAGGTGACAGATGGGTGGCAGACACCAGAGGGGTGAAACTGAATGCAGGCTGAATCCTTCCCTGTGACGAGGGACAGAAGGTGCTTGGCAAGCATCTCTCACAAATTCTTGTTTTAAAGTGTTTGTAGGGAAGCCTTTAATTTGATCAGGTCATTTCCTTAATAGTTCTACATGTGTGACTCTTACTTTGACCTGGACAAAGGTGTGATTGGACATCAAAATGTTTGCAAACAAATGAAGACAAGACTTTATCTCTTCCATTTTTTTACAAAAAGCTTATTATACTTGCATAGTTCTGGTAAATACAAAAAGCTAATTGAGGGAATGTAAATATAGGAAATACTTCTGTGAGATTCCAGATGGGATGGTCATCTTCTTTCCATCTCATTTAAAGATACACACAGTGCATGGTAGAAATAAGGTATGCAACTCAGGAAAAAAAAATTATGCTATGCATCATAGGATAAAAATTGTTTATTAAAATTTTAATTTTTATATGTAAATTTTTTAAACTTTTTGCAGGGTTGCTTTTATTTAAATTTCCTGAAAGTTTTATAAAGAAAGGGAAGACACAAAGAATTTCTTTTCCCTTTTTTTACATTATAAAACTTCTGAGGTCCAAAGGTACTAGTATGCAGCATGTGGCCATTGTAAGCATACTAGGAGAGCTTGTAAGTTCCTTAGGAAAAAAAAAAAATAGTCACCAAATTGTTAAGATTATAAGCACTGACTTAAATGCAGAAGGGTCCATGAGAACTTCTGTGGTTTTTAGATTCTTTGTTTTTGGTTTCTTTGTTTTGGTTTTGTTAATGGAAAATTCTTACTGCGGTTTTACAAACTTGGAATAATCATTGAAAGTTAATGTGACAGGAGGCTGTAATACCCCCCTAGCAGATTTCTTTTCCATTCTGTAGTAAGTATTTTCCTTCCCTGCTGAAGGAGGGGTGAACATTCACCCATCCCCAGTGTCCAGAGACCCTTAAAGGAGGCTGGATAGGACCTTCATGTAGGAAATGGAGAATGTGTGCTTTGTGCACACTGTCATTCCAGCTGGAACCCTACAGCTCTGCAGACCCTTGCAATATGTGGATGGAAACCAACCTTCCTTCTTCCCTCTTCTCCCCCATCTAAAAGGCAGAAATACATCTTGTAGAAAAAAAACAAAACAAAACAAAACCAAAACATTTTCAAACCTTTTTTTTTCCAATTCTATTTTTAAATGTTTTTTTATTTCTAACAGTAGACTTTTTTTTTTCTTAACAGTAACTTTATTGAAACTGCATCATGATCTCTAATGAGGCAGAGGAAATAAAGGGAGAAGTGCAGAGCTGGGTGCACGGAATTGTCCTAGAACCAGAACTGTCAGTTGCTTCGTGTTGCATCTGAGTGGGCACTTAAGGCTCACAGGCTTAGATCAACATGTCCCGTGGAGGTAGACAGTCTTTGCTTCACAGCTGGGAAGTACAAGTTTACCTGACAACTTGTAATAGCTATCAAAAAAAAAAAATGTATTGTAACAGATAGAAATTAATCTCAATAAAATTAATGATATACAGAGAGTAATTTAATATAATTAATATACAGAGAAGCCATGTTTAAGCAAATAAAAGCAGGTAAGCTGTCACTGCATGCAATCCAAGCAACGCTGACAAAAATACTGCTTTCATTTCTGGTAAAAACAGGGAGTGGCAAAAAGGAAGCAAGAGACGCAGATTCATGAATAAAATGCTTCTTTAAAAATGTGGAAAGAGAATCTGCAGTTAGCTCATACTGCTTCCTCTGTCGTCCTGGATTTTTATTTTTGTATGTATTATCTTCTCTTCTTGTATGTCTTCTCTTGCTGCTCCTCTTCTTTTACTTGGGGGAAGGAGGTACACTTAGGCTAAGTGTTTTACCTGTTGTGCCTTATTCAGCCACGATCAGAAATTAAACAGAGATTTTCTGAGTGGTTTTCACTGGCGTTTCAGGAAAGTATGCAACTAGGCTTTGGGGAGAAAACGTGATTGTCCAGAGCCAGAACCTGCAAGTTTGCATGGGCCTTGTTATGCAAAAGTGCTTCAAACACAACATGAAAGAACATCCTTTAATTACATGGAAATTACAATGTAAGTAATTAAAAAAACAACAACAACAAAAAACACTTATTTAGCTTAGGATAAATTCACAGCAAATCTAGTATACAGTTAAATTGAAGAGCTTTCCTTTATCTAGAAATCTGTGGCCTGTGTTTAAAGCAAGTGTGACCTTGCCTTCCTAACACATACAGCATTTCATCTTGACAAGAGGCAAGGAGAGTCGGTACGTTACAAAAGGCAAACATTATGTATGTGGTGAACACTGTAATTCATTGCAGGCACCAGATAAGCTTCAGTAATATTTATTGCATTAGGGCATGATGTAGAATGAAGTATTTTGGGCTGGGAAATCCTGAGGACAGAGTTCTTTGCCTTTTCTTCCTGCTGCCCTATTCTGCTCTGAAACTGCGTCTCTCTTGTGTTTGAATGATGTGCCAAGCTATTCTCTTAAGATTCTCATTGCCTAGTTTCTTCATAATTACAGAAAATAACAGGCACTTCAGCCAGTTGCCACTGGAAAAAGAATGAGAAAGGGTAGTTATTCTGAAAATGGATGTTTAAAATGAACATAACAAAGCAAAAAACTACTCGTTGCTGTTAGAGATTTTCCTTTGCTAAGCTTTAGCTGTTGTTTAAATTCCGTATTAAAATGGTGAGTCATGTAGTACCCATAGGTACTACAGGAGCAGATCTTAAAAGACACAATTTCCATTTCTATGTATGCAACTTGCAAGAAAATGTATATCAGGATACATTGTACAGAGTCTAAAATGTGCTAGCTAAAGAGCATGATCTGCTGTTCTTTTCATTGTACCAATGTTTTTAGGCTTCCTACTTTTCTGATGACTTGAAAATGAAACTAAATAAGCAAACTAATTTTTTCTTAATATTTTATCCTTATAGACTAGTGTATTTGCATACAGTTTTTCTTAATGGGATCCAATCAATAGCAGATGCACTACGCAGATTTTTTTTTGATTTATTGGATCTGTTTGTAACATATGTTACAAAAGCTTAATTTAGGAAACTTTCAAGTGAATGCAGGTTGCATTTTGTTAGTGCAGTTGTATAGGATATTTACAGGAAATTTTTTCCTTGTTTCTATAGAAAACGTGACTTGTGTGTATCTTTAGAAATGTATGTGTAACGTTTCTGTGTCTATCTGTGTAGAGCTACGTAACTAAGGGTGCCAGCCTTTACAGTGAATTTGAGAACAGAATTTTGCAACTTTGTTGTTGTTGAAAATGTCATCTTTTTACATGGAAGATGCTTGAATGCCATTATTTTTAAATAACAGTCAGAAGGATTTACACATCTTTAGATCTTTCTACAATAAAGTGTTACCCTTCAATGGGGTAGAGAATATTTAGCTCGGTAAGATCCAGGTGTGGTTGAGGACCAGAAGAAACAGTTGTAGGTCAAATGCCAACTGTCTTGAATTGGTTTTGACTTTTTTCCATATAATTTGGATGATTAAAAAGAACAAATAACAAAAGGGGAATGGGGAGGACTGCACAAAGCAACACCAAACCTTTTGTACTAAATTCAAATAATGCCAAAAATAACCATAATTTTCAAAGATGTCTTTCAGCACAGGATTCCATGTTCTCCACTTTCAGCAGTTCGCACTTTTACACATTATATGGGTTTCTGTAGATCTCTTTAAACATTTAGAAGATGGAAATTGTGGGTAAAACCAACAAGGTGATTTAACCGTAGGAATCTGTAGCATGTCTCTGTTTCAAATAAGGCGGTAGCTCTGAAAGTCTATGTGACTAGAAACATCCTAATACTTTGACAGTTGTATAATTTCTAAAGAAATTTCAGACTATGAAACATATGGATTATAAATTTGTATAAGCTGAAATTGAAGAAAAACGTTGAGATTGTAGAAAGTTCAGATTTCTGATGCTTCAGAAGAACAGTTCCCTTGAGAAAAGGCTGTTTGCCTGAGCCGTTAGGCAGCCTAGCAATTTATTCCCATTGACAAAGATGCCTAATGAAGCACAGGCATTGTAGGATCAAGCTATAAACTTCGTTCCTGGTGCACCGGCAGCTCTTCAAAATGTCTTTTGTTGCCAAACAAGAAAGCTCTCGCAACATAAACAAGTGTCGTCTCGCAGCCCACATTGATCAAAGATGGGAGGAAAAGCAAGAATATTCTTTGTTTTTGATGAAGTGTTTTTCTCTGATGGGAGAATGGAACGTAGAAGTGATTCGAGAGCCTTTTGAGGCTGCAAAATGTTACCCACTTTATGTATGTTTTTAAAGCCGCCTGTGTTTGCTATCAGAAACAGTGACTGAATAAGCTGGGGGGTTGTCCTCAGTAACTACGCATAAATGAGGGATTTATGATACGCAGCCCAGACCTGTTCTTCGCCACTCATCCACTTCCCTTCCCATAAACTCACCAAGAATAAAATCCCACTCTCCATTATACTCGTCTTCACCGATCCAATCGGCGTACGTGCACCTACTTGAGCCACTCGACCTCTTGATGTGCCTATAAAACGTATATCAGGCAGTCGCGCAGCAACGGGTGCCCGGAGGGGGGTGTTCCTCTCTGCAAGCGACGGGCTTGGGTTGTGAGCGTAGTGATGCTGAAGTGGGTCAGAGAGGTGGAGTGAGCCCTCCTGGTATCTATGGGACAACATTTCTGCAAATTGGTAGTCATTTTGTGTAGTCAGACAACCCAAACTGAATGTATCTAATGATAATTAAGCATTTTTTATTTTATTTTTTTTCAGATATGGTTGTGGCTAACTTTGGTTTGTGAGGAGGGGTACAGTAGAAGGCAGAAGGCCAAAGGTGTTGTCTTCCATCTGTGCTGAAGATGCGAAGTCATGCTATCTAAAGGAAAAGAAAGATGACATTGCCCTTTAGCCTGGGTTTAATGTAGGTCAGTTGGGTCACCAGATGACATGACTTTAATGGCCAAACTGCTTTTAACAATTGCCTTGGGCAGTGTTTAATTTCACTGATCCTTGCCAGCCTTCAGGAGGAGGGAGAGGAAAAATCCACCTTATCTTCTGGTTTTCACACGGCGCACGCTCAGCTGCTTCTGTGATCTTTTACGACTGGTCAGTATAGAGCAACATGTGCATATGTGATTATCCGCATATGAAAAGTGTCATTTACTGCCAGGCTGCTGAAAAATCATCAGACCAGGTATTTTATTTTATTTTTTTAACTCAGTTTCTTGCTAGTAAAAACTTCAAGGACTGAGCAGACAGACAAATATATTCAGATCATTTTTGTTATTGCTTGTAACATTTCTTCCTGAAAGAGAGTTAATACTCAGTTCATTAATTCTTAAAGATATCTGTACAAAACATATACTTATGACTTAATCCCCTTTTCTACTGAAACTTCTCTATTGAAACTTGTTACCTCATGAACATTTTTTAGTAAGGGGTGAAGACACTATATAGTTAAATACAGCGTTAGTTTGCAGTAAATCTCAGGCTGGGCTCACAAAAAGATTTGTCAGCATTCTTGGGCCATTCGACTACCGTGTGCAGAATTTCTAGTCAGCTTAAGATGACCTATGATTTATTATCACCCTTTCACATGCAATATTTTCCTCCTTGTTGCGAAGCACTGTAACAATTAATCACATACGATAATAACAGATGAGGAAGGGTAGAGCTGAATTCCCGTTGTCCTACTTTTTTGTCCTGGTGATGGACTGGGATAGTAGTACAGGGAACATACAATGTTTCTTTCAGAAATTGCTCAGTGTATATCTTGGAAAGTGCATGCGTTTCAGTTTTGTATAGATGCTTTGAAGAAGTTGCTGCTCAGAAACGATGTCTTGATTTTGTAATGGAGAGTGCTATTAACATGCTAGCTTAAGGGACCGTAGTAGTGAGGGGAAAAAAAGGACAAAGAAAAGTAAATGTTAAGTTATTAGGAGGTAAAACAAAAGGAGAAAAAAGCAGAAAAAGTGATTCTGCCATGCACGTGCATCTTCAGCATATCTAAATATTGAACGTCATGGGCAGTTTGTCTCACTCCCCCTTTTCTCCAATTAACAGATATTAACATAGGAAAAAAACACAGAGGAAAGTGATGTGATCAAAGGTGTAGAACTACTGCTGTGTAAGGAGCAACTAAGTAGACTAAACTTCAGCCTGCGAGAAAGACAGCTGAGGCCCATAAAATAACGTGGGGCAGATGGTGATACCCCTTCTTGTCTTCTGTAGAAAAAGAACTAAGGAGCATCAAATGAAATTAGTAAGTACTGTGCTGAACGCAAACAAAACGTGGTAACTGCAAGCATGAGGTGAGTTGTGATGCTCCTTGTTCAAGACACAGGCGTGCTGGAGGGTTAGGTGGTTTTTAAAGCAGTTGGACAAATTTATAGCTGTTGTTAAATGAGCCTTGAGTTATGGATCAGTAGAGGTTGGGACAGTATTTTGGATAATTACTCCTACGGGAAAGTCACGGTTTCTGTGTTCTCTAAGTATCTGCTGTTGGTCACTGTGTGAATGAAGCAATGAGGCTTGTGGGCTGACATGCCATGTCTGGTTTTAGGTTGTTCTGACCATCCCATCATTCTTCTTTGATTGCGTGGGTCACTGAGTTGGATGAGGTGGGCTGCAGAAAGCGTTCCAGTTCTGTCCTCTGCCTGCAGTGTGTTTTCTGCAGGCAGTGAGCCAGATGAAAGCAGCGCAAAGTTTGCTTTTCTGGACCTTGTTGCTTTTGTAGGTAATAAAACTAAGTATTGCAAGCAATTCCAGGAGCACCGGAATCGTTGAAGCCTAGCTTCCTAAAGACTTGGATTTCTTAGGTGTACAACTAGAACTTACAACTTTTTCTGTATTTGGACGTAGTTAGGGTCAGTCCTTCCAGTGGGTTCTTTTGTAGTGCCTTTCCCCAGAAGGTGGGACACTGTCAAATGTCCTGCCTAACTGGCCAGGTTTCTTCATGAATATTGAGGAACTAAATATCTTTTGTACATCTGTCTAATTTTTATGGAATTGATTTGTGAGTTTACAAGGTTACAGAAAACATGATTAAATGAGCCGCATTTCCCTTAGAATGAGGCAAAACCAAATAGTAAGAGATAAATACAAATAACTAAAAACAAATAATCCTTTGCCTTGCCCCTAAATAGTTAAAATACAGTCCAATACAGGACCATGAGTATTAAAACTGGTTTTAATCTTTCTGAACCTTTCAGTCTAATACATCTTTGCTTCAGTGTGCATGGTTGTGCACAGGAGCAGTGGGGGTATGAGTGCGACATCCAATTTTTCTTACGTTATTTAGTAACTGACACAACATGCTGTGTTCTTGCTGGTTGTTAACAGCATGTGAATTATGAGGCCAAAGAGGTCTTCCTCATGACAATAGCCAATGTTTGTAAAAATGCAAAGGTCACGATCATGACTACTTTTTTTTTTAAATGCCAGCTGGATAGTGATGACAATTACTGCACTAGGCAGATCTTAAAGGGTCAGTTTATTGACTTATCTTCTATGCTTTATGAGCAGTGATGGTTTCAATGCAACCGTCTGACTTCTGTGCTGCGCCAGCTGAAGCGAACGTGGCCTGAGATGGTTTTCCTTCGAATTTCAGTGAAAAACAAGAGCAGCTGGTTTGCTAGCTTTATTTTTCAGTGATGTAAAACTGGACTAGCAATGCTATTTACCATATTTAAAAGAGAAAAGTAAATCACATGTCTGCAACACATTCTTTCTTTTAGGATAACTTTGTTTTACTTCTAAAGTTTCGGAGCAAAAACAAATAAATGGTTTTATAGATCCAGACCACGTGTGTGAATGTTGACAGCAGTGTATTTTCAAAAGATTAAAAAAAAAAAGTGTTATCAAATTTGAATTAAGACTTCTTGAGTTAATCCTAGGCCTTTCAAGCAAAGCTTTTTAATGACCTTTGGCTGACAGTACATAAATGTATGTTTTGGATTTTATTCATGAATAATGTGTTTGGAGGAAATTGTGGCTACAGATGTGTGGCCCTGGGTGGTTTAGCTTCTTTTGAACACCCTAGCTCAGGTGTTCAAAATTGTGTCTGAATTTTGAATCAATTCTTAACCAGTTCTTCCATGTGTACAGTGATCAGTGTTCAGGGTCCTTGACATGCTATTCTCAATGCCATTACCCAGCTTTGCCTTCAATGGCTAAATCACTCCTGTTTCTTATTTTGATTCCCATACTCTTCTTCCTCATTGCACCAGGCTCAATTTGTTCTAGTACGCAGGTACAGCGATCTTACACCTGTGTATAAGTGTGTGTACTGGACATGGTGGGATTTTTCAAATTCTGGACTCTACTGTGTGTAAGTCCCCCCTTTACAAAGATTAAAAATGAGAAATGGAGAAAAAAAGCCATTGGCCATTATTTGGTTTCTTGAAAACCACTGATTTCAGTTCCTGCAACTGGATGACTTTTGAAGCAGTAAAATACTAGGCTAGTATTCTGAGAGAGAGAGCGCACGGGTCACACATCGCTAAGCTGAGTCACAGCTGGAATGGATACAGCACTAGGCAATGTATTTATTCATAGCCTGAGAGGACAAGAGGCATTAGATGACCCAGTTTTTTTTATCTTAAGTTTTGCTCTTGTGACTTTATTTTCCTATTTGCCAAGACTAAATGTGGAGGCCATCTTCTTGTTTCCCTACACACAGTAAAGCTTCAGCAGCGCAGAGCTGGTGAGTTTGTATCTGCCAGAATCTGTGGCCTCCTGACGCGTGTATGGTAGATGTGATTCTGCAACGTGATTTTATCAGTTTATAAAGTCATTGATTTATTACTAAAAAGATGAACTTTATCTCGAGAGACTGGAAACTACGCAGTAAATGACTTTGGCAGTGAATGGTAACAGCAAATGCATATGAACTTTGTCATAAGCTAAAGGAGTTGTAGAGGAGATGGTCTAAAGTCAGTTGTGTATGAAATAATTGTATGCAAACTTAAAGTTCCTGTCTGAGCCCTTTTGGGAGTTGGGGGGAGTGGTGGAAAGATGAAGGCTAAAAGGCTTACAAAAATCGGCAATGAAAGAAAAGTGACGTTTAGAGACAAATGAAAGGAAACAGTGAGAATTTTTGGTTTGGACAAAGATTATTTTTTATATATATATAATTACAGATGAAACTGTTAATGCTTTGCGAGTAATTTCTGTTGTACAAGTGTTTTACCAGGCTATGGTTACTTGTGTGCAACTTGTGCTTGCTGAACAGCTGTTAGGCTGCTCTGTCCCCTTATTTCAGTCATACAACTTGGCAGTTTTTGGCATCGAGCACACAGATGAAACAATCCCTTCCTTTGCAGAAGGGAAAACATTAAAAAAGGACTGTTCTTTTTTGCTCTTTTTTTTTTTCAACAGCCTTGCACTGTAATTACTTTGTGCTTGGCATGGGATCAATTTAATCTTGAGTTTGCATCTTAGCTGTCCCTTCAGAAGTCAGCCAAAGCTATCCGAGTTAAAAGCCAAAACTTCTAGCTAATCCATGCTCAGAAACTTGCTAGTGGTGGGCTGCTAAAATCCTGTTTCCCTCATGACTCTGTTACAGCCCACAGACGCAAGGGATTGAGCAGGACTTCTGCCTTCACTTGTAACGCTGGCCCTTCCAAGCCCTTTGAAGGTCAGGCACTGAAACTGAAGAGACTTTTAGGTGTGTGGGTGACAGGGATTTCACCGTTCAAATTTAGGAAATGTGCAGGTAGGAGCTTCTTGACTTAGATAGTGAGGGTAATTGAAATACTTTTGGGGAAAGAAACCAAGGAGCTCTGAGAAAAATAGAGGAGCTCAGAGTGATGGCTGTAGGAAGGGGGAGAAGGTGAAGGAGATCAGACTGGCCGCACAAGAATCCGAGGGTTTGGAAACTAAAGAAGTGCATGCTAGAAGAAATTGAGATTGGCTTGATGAGGAAAACGGGTATAGGAATCAGAATAGGAAACAGAAGTGATTTGGCCATTGAAGGCTAAGCTGGGTAATGACACTGAGGGTATCATGTTGAGGAGCCTGAGAACTGATGAAGTTACGGAAAAAAAGGTATGATGAAACAAAGTGCTTCTGACAAGTTCATCTGCAAACATGGACTCCAGTTTGGTAAGGAGTTTTTGGGTGATGGGAGAGAGCTGCTGGGCTGGGACAAAACCAGGACTGGGATGAGGATTGTACAGGACAACTGGGACTGGTTAGCGACATGGGCTGGATTGCAGCTGGACAGGCCACTGGGAGAGGAGGCAGGGGGGTTAGATCAGAACGTTACTTTGCCAAGGCACTTCATCCTTTGTAATGCCTAAAACCGAATAGAAAGAGCTTGGTTTTTTAACCTGTGTCATTTCTCTGCTGTCGGTAAACCTCTTAAGCCTGTTGCCTGACGATGCCTTGCCTCATTGATGGTGGTATGCGTGGAGCACCGTGACCGAGGGGAGGAGCTCCGAGGACCTTTGCCACTTCAGTCTGCAAAGCAGATGTGGGAGACCTAAACACCGCAGCGCTCTGTGAGTTACAGGAATACTGGCAGTGCTGCTTGACTTCTGCTTGTCTTCATGAAAAGAAACCATCAGCCAAAACCCCTCTCCATCTGGGGCTCAGATATGCCAACAAATACTCTGTGATCACTGCTGTGGCTTGAGCGTGGTAGGGCTTGGCCTAGCACCTGGGTCAGGCTGGTGTCGGGATAGAAGCAGGTTGTGGGCAGGGCTGGGAATAAGCAAGGTCAGGGACCAAAGAAGTACAAATGCATTAATTTCAGGGGCAAGGCGGGGGTGAAGGAGCTAGGCTGTGATGTGGAACGTATGAAGTTGCAGCATGCCAGAGCAAACATCAAAGCCTGGAGTCTGGGGTGAGGCAGAGGCCGGGCTCGATCTCTGCACCAGAGTGCAGGAAGCCAGGGGAAGGAGCCTGGCTGGGAATGAGTCCTCGGGTGTCAGAAAACAGGATCATGGATAAAGGCTAGAAATTGAGGCATGACACAAGGTTTTAGGAACACTGCTACCAGAAACCTACTGCGTTCTGGCTGTTTGGCTGAATGTGGGGTTTCTGCCCCGCCTGCCGGCACGGTGGGGGACCCCTTTCAGTCGTGTGGTAAAAGGGTTGAGCAAAAGCATAGCTCTGTAAGTGAAGGTAAGTTACACTTTGTGCCTTATTACAGATGGCTGGGTTTTATTTTGTAGGGGGGTGTGGTACAAATGTGTTCGTACTCTGTAGTGTCACCTCTGTTTTGTCCCTTCTAGGGGCGGGATGGGAGGAAGCGAAACACAGTGAAGCTGAAATCGCATACTGAGCTTGTACTCCTATGCTGTTCAGTAACGAAAATCCTGATAACACTGTTAGGAGACTAAAGTTGGTTGTCTGTTAAACAAGCCCCTGAATTATTAAGTATAAAATAAGTATAAGCCTAAGTATTAAAATTATGCACTTTGCTGTTTTGGAAAATGAGAATTCTTAACTTTTCACTAAGGAAGAAAGAAGTGTGTGTGAAAGCTGGCCTGAAATATCAAATAAAGATCATTAATGAGCTTTCATGTAGGTGAAACCAATTTCATTTGTGAAGGCCAGCTGTCCCCTCTGATTTTACGGCTGTGGTAACAATGATTTGATCCTGGCTGCTGACGTCTGAAAGTAACTTCATAATTGGTGTGTGTGAAGGGCTCATCTCTGGGTGGCATATAAGTGATATCACCAAGGGAAAAATGTGTATCTTGGTATCATATGACATGGACAAGTTGTATTTTCACCAGCATGGTCTGGGGACCAGAGTAATAGTTGGTACAAGCATCTCCAGTTAACCATGGTGTGAGTGCAGGACTTCAAACCTGGATTCCCAGATGACTGGCTTCAATGAGATGAGTGTGCAATGTCTCGTGTAAGGTGGAAATTTCAGAAAGAACAGAGCTGCAAGATTTGTACGTGTAAAAATTAATTTATAATTTTTGAACGGTGGCAAATTTTGTTGAAATACTTGGGTTTAATTCTTGGTGGGTGTATGGAAGATGAGGAAGTAGCCTGATGTTCCTTTAGATTGACTTAATGCTTAACACAGCTCAGATATTTTTCCCAATGTTTTGCACAGTAGACTTCTGGTCATAGGAAATGCATAATCATTTCATTTAGTTTGGCTTTCCATCCCTTAAACTTATATTACTTAATTGTTGTCCTTGGTTGTGTGTTTGCTTATTTTATTTAATTTGGGGAGACATATGAGGTGCTTATTTTACTTAATTTGGGGAGACATATGAGGTGCTTTGCTACAATTCCGTTTTGAAGACTAGATGATGATTTGATGTATGGACTTGAAAATCTCATGGGGCTTTGTGTGAGATTACCTTAAAAACAGTCTCTCTGGTATGTCAAATGGAATCTGAGAAGCATTTCTAAGTTAAATACAGTAAAATGAATTGAGGGAATATTTGAGAAGAAAACCAGCTTTTACTTTCTTTTTTTTATTTTCTTTTCCCCGCCTTTACCCAACACCCTTCCAGCACCCTAGGAGGAGCCTATTGGTTTATAAAGCTTCATTCCTCTTGTAGGACTGCTGTTTAGTTACATCCTTATGTATCATGTTGGCAAGTTGTGAAGGGGCACATCAAAACTTACAAGTTTTATTATTTACCTTTTTTCTACCCCATGTGTTTGTCCTGCCTGTTTTTGGTGGAGAAAGCACAAAATGTTGCACAGGGTAGAGTGGGGAAGGGAAACGGTGCTAAGGGAAAATGTAGTGCTTGACTTCATAAAATTTACTTTTCATTTTAGAGCTCATATTTTTGATATTTTGCGTAACACAGGATTTGGATTCTCCTTTTACTTTTTTCAGTGTTCCTCTAGTCCCGCTAGGTTGTGGAAAAGTGCTGTTTATTGCAGTCATGGGCAATGATAGCAGACGTTTTGGGCCTCCATGCACACTGCAAAATAATACGGATAGATTGATAGGAAATGCTGAATATTTTAGTAAATTTCACAAAGAGAACTGCCAATCCACAAATTTCTTAAGTATGAAGACAAGTAGTTGATAGGGCTGCTACATGTTGTACCCTCCTTCCGTTCCTTCCCCCCACCCCCTTCTGGTTTACTGATAACTCCGATTCTCTTGAAAAATTTCTTCCTTCCCCACCCAACAAATGCTTTATAGCTGACAAGCATAAGCCATTTCCTAACCTTATCCTCTTTCTACGGAGGTCGTAAAAATTGCTAATGCAAATGATGTTGCCTTCTGTTGTGTGATTCTAGAAGGAAGCGGATCACTGCAATTTATGGGGTACTTACCCTTTTCGGTACATGATGAATGGCTCACTTCAAATGATGTTTCCTCATTGATTTCCTACTATTTATCACCAGAAACAAGAGAGCAGGAAGAAGAGCGTTTAAACGTGAAGTTGATTTTGAAGATGACATACATTTCACTACAGTGTGAAGTCATGGCAATATAGCATTTGCTGTAGTATAGGAGGAAAATACATGAAGTCAGATCTTCAAACTTCTCTTCAGATTACGTATATCTAAACCCACATTTTGCTGGTGTCTTAGCTTACTTGCCTGCTCGGTAGGGAGAGAGAGGTGCTTTGTTTAGATGTTTTCATCACACTTTGTTCTTGAAATAAGTGCATAAGATATTTATGTCAAGTTAGTCACTTTTTCTGCATTGTCATGCTATTCGGGATAGCTACATTTAATTCAAGGAAAATCTATGTGCATGTAAATTCTGAAAGACATTTAGCAACCGACTCTGAAATAATTTTCTGTGTTGTTGATTTCTTTGGCTCCATAGCAGTACATGATGAATTAGAAGAATCCTCCTTAACCTGGTCCATTTTCTGTCCGTTTGGGTTGGGTTGACTTCAAAATGGAAACTGTTTTTTAGCTTCCACGGTTGTTTGTAAGGTCTTTTTCTCTCTGTTTCTTCCAGTTAATTATTTTATTAATTTCTTCCAGTTAATTAGTGGGCAAGACAACACATGAGAAAGCTAAATCAGGGGTATATATACTCCCTCAAAATATAGTTGTTTTTAAATTAGCGAGAATAGAAAATTGAGATGTTTCCTTGCAAACTAGGATAGCTTGTTTCAATTTAGAACCGTATTGCAATTTTGCTGCTTGTAAGATTAGCTTCAATTTTGTTGACGTGACACAGTCTTTGAACACTTGAGTTACAGCTCTGCAATAAGTAAAATTGTTTAATCTTCTTGAAGTGCTAGTGTCTAAACTTGTTTGCATTCATCATTTTCACAGAATCCAGTGGTGGATAACTTGCTAGCAAAAATGAGGCTATTATATAGATTAGAAAAAAAAATGAGGTGTTTCAAAATTCACTTTGATAGCTACTGTTGCAAATTGGTTTAATTTTAAATGGTATAAACTGAATAATAACTGAACTTGTAATAATTTTATTTTAATTTTCACTACGTAACAGCATAGCCACCAGTTATTTTCTTGCATTATTCATGTGCTTCTGTGGAGATGTGATGTTAGGTTTACCCAGTAAGGTGTTTGTTTTTTTTAAAAGAAACAAGCTCACTTTACTTTTTTTGGACTTGAAAAAGACTTGATTCGTGACAATAAATTTGCTGTTTTACTGTTTTGTGCTTAATGATTTTTAGTTTAAAATCATATTGTAGACAATGCGGGTGATGAATAAACTTTGCAGACTTTCAAGTCTGCTCTTGTCATTTCTTTCTCTTTCTCTGAAAACTGTTTTGTATAAATCTGTGAACAGTCTACCAGGCTGCATAGAGATGACTGGAAGAAAAAAATTCTTGTTGTTCACTTCCTTTTCTAAGTGTTATGGAATTGGTCTTCAAATACTTGTAGTGCAGACCCACAGCAATATAGTAAGGAGAGGAAAAACAAAAAGCAGATATTATCATAGCTCTTTACTCATATTTGCTCTGAAATGGGCTTGCTATGAAAACTAAAACTAAACTAAAAGGCCCTTTTGTGTAAAGCCATTGTTTTCCAGAATTAATATTACCAAGCGTGTCACGCTTAACTTCACCTGCTTTTTCCTGTCCAGCTGTAGTTACTTGCGAAAGAAAGGCTCTGAGATTTGTGTGAGGACACCTCACACAAAATAATAACAATAAAAATAGTTACCAGCCTTGCAGAACACCGCATTATACTTAATTCACTTACTGGGGTAAACATTGCCCTATAAAGGGTTACGTCAATTCCCACAGTGTTCAAGTGGAGATACTACAGTTAGTGACTAATCTACAGTCTCTTTGGACGGGGATACTAACTGGGCGGACGCTGAGTAGTGTATGATTTTATGAAGAGTAGTTGCAGCTTTACATCTGTGCAGTGCTGTGACTTAACACATAATTGAAAACATACCTTCAAAACTCAAAAATACCGTCAAACTTGCTAGAAGGCAAGGAATGAAGTATGTATTTATATTGTTACTTTATGCATACCCAGGGGTAGAAAAAGCAAAGGAAAAATGGTTTCTTCTGCTGTACTTCATTTCCATGAAAAACAACCATAATTCATTTCAACGTATCTGCTTTTATTTGTAACTTAGCGTTTGGTGTACAGGCTTGAGTGGCAGAGAACAAAATGTACTTTTTGAAGATAAGAAATGTTTTAAATGGTCATGATGAGAACAGCGTGCACTGTACAAGCACAAATCATTCAGACACCTCTTTAAATTTCAGACGTTGAATTTAAGTGACTTAAAATTGGGCTGAAGTAACAATATAAAAATATAGAGAATTTTTTATAAATCCAGCTTCTATAATTTATATTCTTATCATACACCAAGCAGCTGCTGATGGCAAGTCTCTGACTGGGTCAAAATCTGAACCTAATAGTATTTTGGGATGAGCTGTTCCCAGTCCTTGCTCTTTGAAACCAGTCTTGTCTAACAATGGTAGAAACATCTGTACTTAGTCTCTTAGTATCTTTTACCTCTTTATTACCTACTTTACATTGCTAATATACGAACATGAGAACTGAGTGTCACATAACAAAAAATCTGATGTAGGTTCTTGAAGAATTTTGGCGATGCTACCAACTTCTTTTAAGACCTTTGCAGTAACTTTTGACAAAGATTCGTGGGAATGTAGACCTTTTTTGAAAAATATCTCCCTGAATTATTAAAAAATATGTACAACTAATAGCGTAGAGGCAAAATTCTTGTGGAGCTTTGGATTAGATGGACCCTTTTCCTTGTTCAAATAATGTATACTAATAATCTTAAATTATAAATTAGTAGCTTAGAGAACTTCCAGTAACATTTATTTCTTTGCTGCTTGTCTTTTAGACAACAGATGAGAGAGTTAACTTGTGAGGAATCATGTCCTCATTGTCAGTAATTTTACCAGGGTTTTTTATTTTTGTTGAGAGAAGTATTAAAAGGATGATTTAACAAGGCTGTGTTATCTCTAAATACCATTATAGTTCACTACTGGTCCTGGTTCAAAGTCTTTTGTTACTGTAGCCTAGAAAACATTTATTTTTTCATTGAAGCTGAAAGCTTGAACAGAGGTTTCTGTTGTAAATGAGAATTACTTACTGCTTTGAGTTCCAAGAAAGATGTTTTGCTAGCTGTGTGCCATGGAGAAGAGCACTGAACTGTTGTTCCTTTCGAAGGTGCCAAGTTATGTATTTTCAGAAGATGCAGCTCTATCTTCATGCAAAAAGTCAGAGGAACTGCAATAGTGTGCTGGGTTGTACCTCACTTCTTAGTACAATTAAATATTGGGTAAAGCTTTTACTGTATTTTTTTTGTTTATCCTACATCTTGTGTTTTTTCTCTGTAGTTTTCTGTTGTTTCTGAAGCAGGTTTTAGTTGTTTATTGTTTTGTAGCTACTAGTTTCCCAACATTTTTTTTTTTTTGGTGAAAGGGCAAAACTTTGGGCATGTAGATGAATTGGCGAAGAAGAAAAGTTGCACGTTGTGTCATGAAACTTCTTCATCACTGTCACTCCTCTCCAGGACAGAAATGCATGCTGCTTCCAAAAACAGAAACTGACAAGCATATTTGTGTTTAGCACACGCACATGTGACTTATTTCTGGGCACCAGAACTGTAATCATGCACTCTATAAAATTCTCTGCTTGGCTGAAGTTCAAAACAGCTTGTTTATCAGTGTAGCAAGGGAGAGCTGCTTCTTCTGTAGCAAGGGAGAGCCTTCTTACTGTCAAGGAAAAGAGTTTATTGTGTTCAACAGATAACTAGCTGGTTGAAAACCCACTCAGAGGGTCATTATAGAGAAGACATGGATTAGAATACTGTTACATATATTTTTTGGTACTCTACAAGTCATGCATCTTTGAGCTGGACCTTTTCTGCTGGAGTCAGCTTTCTCTTTCGTGTTCTTCAGGAGACTGTAGTACCATTGCATTGAGGGCCGGCTCCGGATCATGGTGTAGGTAAGACTATGCATTCCTCTATCTGCTACTCAAGCATCAGGAGGGGAAAAAGCACTTGATCAGGTCATGATGGCTTACTCAGAACCTTAAAGAAGGAAGGAAATTTTCTGTCAGTAGGATTTTTCTTCACTAGAATTACTTCATTGACCAACTGCCCTTTGGTTTCCCCTTGCATGCTGTAATGTATGAAGACAGTACTTCACTGTGTTTTATGGAGATGTTCTGACCAGTCTGGCTCTGCAAGCAATTGTACAGCCCTGGGGGTGGTGTTCTGCTTGGTACATCTCATGCCATACCTAAATGCTCCTGGTTAAAAATGGTTGTGCCATGCCTTGGCTTATTTTACACCAAGGAAACGTGATTGCTGCTGAGCTAGTCTAGGCCAGGATCACTGGCATTAATTGTCCTACATGTTTTCTAGCAGAAAGATCAAATTAGCAAATAATTCTGTACTCAACTGTGCAATACATTTCCATCCAGACAAACTATACCACATATATCCCTAGCACAACCCTGAAATTACTGTCATACCAAGTATCACGGCATTTGTTTACGAGGCAAATGGACCGCATCTTTCCAAACAGATTCCTCGTTTCCAGTGAAGAACACCTTGCATCTGAACTCCGCTAGCTGATGACTAAGTGCCCAGGAAGCACTTAGCATGGAGAGGGAAATGTTTTGTACTTGCTGTTGTGACAGCTACTGCCAGCAAAAACCACCCACAGTTCTGCGCTCTGTGAATTTCATCTGAATGAATGCACGTCTACTGAACAGAGCATGTTCTGTTTAATGTATAGGGGGGAACCACTAGCAACCACTAGTAACTGCCTTTCTTTTAAAGTAGCCATTTGCTGTAAGAAATTTCATGTCCCCGTACTGCTTAGGATCAAACAGAAAAAGCATGAGCATGTTTTTTCTTAATTATGTCTTCAGCAGTGCACTGTGAAGGTACCCACAGTTGACTTTAGAAAAAGGGTGGTCTTTGAAAGGCACCAAAAAGCTGCACATGAGCTGCCTGGTCCCCTTTGCAGAATGATCTCCTGTGGAGCTGTTTTCTGGTGGACAGCTGGGTCTCCTGAGGACAGCCAGATCTTTTTTTTTTTTTTTTCTTTTTTGGGGGGGGGGGGTGTCTTTTTAGCTAAATAAGGAATGGGAAAATTGAGTGTGTGATCTGAGGAAAAGAAGTTTGAACGAGGTTTTGATTTCTTGGAATCTGCAGGAATTTCCCATAAGCCTGGGAGAAGTGTGTTTGCCTGGGGACTCCCTGCTCTGCTGTGTGAGATGGCTATGGAAAGATCTGGGAGATAAATCTGGGAGATAAGTATCTGGGGGAGCAGTACAGCTGCAGTAGAGATATTGCTGCAAGCAGAGACACCAACCAAAACTGCAAGCAGGGATTTGTTTTTCTTTCTGGTTTATGGTACCTACAGGCTCCGGACTTGATGTCAGGAAATTAGTCTTACTAATTTGAGGAAAATATGTAACTAATAGTTTGTAATTGTTTGAGAGCTGTTTACTACCAATCATGGTTTCGTTCCTGTTCTTGTTTGTTCTTATTTCATGGCTATACCCAAGAATAAAAGTACTTTGAAATCTGCTCTGTTCTTCGCAGTTCTGCATGCTTTCAGCTTTGGTATGCTTTGACTGGAAGCGAGAAGATAATAAAACAACAATAACAAAGTTTGGGGATTTTTGTTTTCTTCCCAGTCTTGAATTAACAGGAGTATCAACATCTGTGACCGCTGTAGCAGTAATTCTGACAGGACCCTGACAAAGTGCTTCAACAAGCAGGAGTGAGGTGACATTGATCCTGATTCTGCCTTGTTGGAGATTTGCCACTGGTGTAGTTGACCACACAGTTAGATCCCACATTTCCTCCTTTAAGTAATTCTGAACACTTGCATTCTCATAAAATACCAGTGAAGAGACATGGAGATCTTTCTCTGGGTTGTGGCCTACAATCTTCTCTGCAGAAGGAACACGCGGTTTCTTACTCTTGTTCTGACATAAACATTATTTAGCTTACAGACTGCTCCAGCCTGGTTGGTGTCCCCTAAAATTTCATGGGATTTATGGAAAGGACACTGTATTTACTTTTTTGGCAGCTGATTTTACTGAATTGGTTTTATACATCAGAGGGAAAAACACTAACTAGACTTTCTGGTGTAACTGAGTGAAAGAAGAGTGCTTGGGGGAACTGGTCAGGGCCAGAGAGCATGCCCAATTATTTTTATGGGGGGTAAGTCCTAAATTAAGCAGTCAAGGACAGAGTAGCATAGATAAACCAAGGGGTTATTGAGTTCCTGCATCTTGGATGAAGCTGTCTTTCTTGGCCTTTCCCAGTGAGAGACAGCACAGGCTCTAGTAGGCTTTTGCTTTGGTGATTGCATTTGTGAGGCAGAGGTCTGTACAGATTGTGGCCTGATTTATGTTTAAAATAGGTCACCAAGAACTGTGTCAGACTTCCCTGGCTGGGAGCAGTTCCCAGAGTGCCATGCCCTGGTCCTTTCTGACCTGGACTCGTATCCTCCATGGCCAGCAGTTGTCAAAGAATTAGAGCTTTAGAAGGAATGAATAACACCATTTCCCCCTTCTCTGTGACTGCAGAAAAGAATTAAATGGGCATATAATTATACCCAAGTCTTTTCCATATCTTTTTTGGGGGAAGGTGAGGGGTATGAGTGGACAGGAATTACAAGATAAGCTAAATATATGTAGCGTGTATATAACACAAGTATGTACTCATACTGAGGAAAATGGCATTTTGTCTGTTAAGTGCATGTTTTTGAGAAGTGTGCAGAATTATCATCTTTACATAAGGATATCTGTGGTAGATTACACCAAAGCAGCATCCTCAAAGACATGTTACTAGGGTAGAGTTTGGTTTGGTCTGTAGTATATAGTATCCTCCTTTAAGAAGGCATTTTTTATTGTTTTCCACTGAAAAACTGAAATTCCTCATGATTTTCACAAATATGTTAGAACTTGGGGGAGGTAGGGAAAAGGAGGTGATTCAAACTGTTTTGCAAGAAATACTATTTTATTTCTATTAGTTTGGAATACTTAGCTGCTGCATCCATGATTGAGAGAGAAGGAAAGGAGACCTGGGTGTATGATCCTGCTCACAAAGAAGACTGAATATGGAAACAACGATAATTCACTTCAGAAAGCATAATATGTCTAAAACTTTTTCCCTCTAAAATTTCTCTCCCTTTCTTCTCTACAATTTGTCTGGATTTTAAATCAGATCAGCATAATTAGCTAACTTTACTTATTAGCTTGAGCTGACTCTAGCTGTACAATGGTTGAATTGGTTGCCATTATATTTGTTTAACTGCTGTAAAGTAAGTTTCTAACAATAGGTTCCTACACTTAAATAGCACTGTCAAGCACTGGTGCCCTATCAATCATTCAGACCTTTCCCTCCTGCTGTCTGCTCTGATAGACAGTTCTGCTGATGGGGATGCTCTGGAAGAAGAGATCAGGAAGAAGGGATGATGGATAAAGACCATCTCCTGTCTTGAGAGGAAATCAGAAAAATCCTTTCTTTCACTATCAACAAGCTGCTTTGTCAAGGTGTCAGAAGATTAATTATGCTCATGCAAGGAGCGAGAACAACTTTTTCCTCTCTCTCGTTTTGGTGTAATAGGGTGGCATTCTTCTGAACCGTAACAGAAAAATGCAAAGAAAGAGGCTTAAGAGATTTCAGTGCTGTAACATCACTGTCCTGTAAGCATTTGTAAGGCTCTTAGGCGTACATCCACGATGCTGTGAGGTTCTGCCAGTAATTGATTGATCAAAGTATTTCTTTCAAGTGTAGTACTGACTTGATCCCATGGAACATTAGGTGCCAGCCACTGTTGAAGTCTGTCAGCATTGTGGGTGTTTTAGGTTTTATGAAGATTAAGCTTTCAGTGAAGAGATGTGGAAAACCTTTCCATAGCAGAACGATGAATGCTAAAGCATGCAACTGCGCATTAGTTTCTGAAGTTTATAAATCTTCAGGAACAGGGAAAATCTCCAATAAGTGCTTGTGGAGTATTTTTTTTTTTATTGGAGCTGTGGACCTCTGTTTAATAATTTATTTTATCCATTGCCCTTTTGCACGTTTTAAATAAACTAAGCGTAGACTATAATAAAAAATGAATGATCTCACATTTTGAATTAATCTTTTGTCAGATTAATAAAATGTGTTAATTTGAATTCTGAACTGAATAGGTTTAAGTAAAAAAAAAAAAATCAGAGACTTGGAAAAAACACTCTTCAACATGTGAGGCTGTTTTGACTATGCCACTTGAAATGTTAAGCAAGTCTTTAAAAGAACTCTTTAAATGTTGCACAAACTATGTCAGTGAGAGGACTCCATCAGTTTGGCACGATCAGTGACTTAGTCCTGTGTTCAGATGGAGAGCGTTTTTTTGATCTGTTGATTTTATTTTTCTCTTGGAAGGGTTAAGTCTTGAACTAATAAAAGGGAATTGGAGATTTAAAGAGCCACATCACTTTTTTCGTTGTGCATCTCTGGAATAGTTTTTTCTGGTTTTGATGTTTGCCATAGTACACTATGAATATTGATGGTTGGTTTTTGGTTGGTTGTTTTTTTGCCTTTTTAAATTTTTTTTTTATTTTTGGTGCAGCTTTCCTTCAAATTAATATCACTTTAAAATTGTTGACCTCTAGTATGCTATAGTTGAAGTAGTAACAAAACCAAACATTTTAAACATGGATGTGCGTGACCTTGAAATGCTGCTGATAAAAGCTAATGCTGTTAAATTGCATGCCAAATTAACCCTCATTTCCAAATGCTTTGTGTGTGCGTTTCCTGTAGGATAGGCTTTGATCCTGCGAAGTAACACTTCTTTTACAATCAGTTATTTTTTAATGAAGGAAAATCAATGAACAAGTTTCAGTGCCTGATTTCAGTGGCAGTGAAATGACATTTTTTCTTTTGTGTCCCTCTGCCATTGTGCTTTGTCTACTGTATCGAATGCCTGACATGAATAATTGCCTCAGTGTGGAGGTAACACTTATTTTCAGCTTGAATCTTTATTTTTACATGTTGAAACCTCATTAAGGATTACAAGGTCATGTGAGAAAGGCACAGGGAACTGGATAATGGGATGGACAGGGAATAACTTTTTGAAGAAGCTTTTTTTTCAAAGTTTTACCGAGTCTCTTAGCATCAATAAAAATGTGGGTTTTGTATGGTTTGAGAGAAGAACATTGCTTGCCTCACACTTTCTTTTTTTCTTGAAACATCCAATTTCATATCATTTTTGCAGGTATCCATTGTGGAGCACAAACTTTATTGTTTTAGTGTTTGTTTTAAATTCAGAAGTCACTTTGCAGGAGCCTCTGCCTGCACAATCTGCTTTTTATTTGCATCTTCTGAGGAGTATGGAATTTGTATGGGATTTAACAGGACATAATGATGTGCCTTTCTGGCTTGGCAGGCCCGTGTGAGTAGCCTTGCGGTGTAAACTCCCACTGAAGTGGGGCAACAAGCATCCGCAGAGGTTGTTCGCGTAGCAGTACTGACTTTTGCTAGTTTTAATCTGCTGAAGACCTCACGTGTTTTCATTTTGAAATGAAAGCGTATCATCTTTTTATCCCCCGACAAGTGAACCGCCGTCTGCATAAATTCATTTGAAGGGGACATGATCTTCCTGTGTGAACTTTGGAGGGAAGCACTCACAGGCCATAAAGTGAATCACCCGTCTCCCCGGGCTCGAGCCGAAACCTCGGCCTGTCTCCCTGACATCTCCTCGAGGACGTTCAGCTGCCAGCTTGAGCTCGGCCCGATGAAAGCGTTTGGTGTCCATCCCTCCCTCACAGAGAGCCTTCCTCCCCGATGTCCCTGGTGGGGTGTGGTTTTATTTTTTCTTTTTGGGGGGAACACAGGTTTTCGCCTCTTATCGTCACTAGTTCAGGCTCTCGTTCGCTGGCCTAGCCAAATGGAGCCTAGTGGCTCTGGGTGAAAATTGTTTTCTGAGCCCATCACCTTGATTGTGTTACCTTTTTTTTTTTTTTTGCATTCCTCTGCTGGCATTTTCTTGTCTTTATAACATCGAACCTAAGCTCTTTATCTTTTCTTTCAAGGCCCTCAAATCCCTGAGGGTTTTTTCTCTCCATTATCTGCCCCTTGTCTCTCCTTGTTATTGAGATGTCAGCCCTGGGACCCATTCAGTCCTCAGTGCCTAATGGGGCAGACACAGCCGACCTTGATCTAGGGCCTGGCCAGCTCTGAGCTTGGATTTTGGCATTATCCAGTGTAGTCCAGGGCCCTGTCCTCTGGGCATGGGGGGTGTTTGTGTTCCTCATGTGCCCCCATGTCTCATGTGGAAGCTTGGGGCAGGAGCTGACCTTGAGGTCTTTGCAGCATCTTTCCTGGTATGTGCACTGTGGGCTCCGAGGTAATACAAATAATTTTAAAAGTATCTTTTTTATGTACTTTGGTGTTGGATTCTGACGATTTTAGAGCCTCAGGGGTTGGGGAGGTGAGGAGAGTTAAGGCTGAATTTTCCCAAGGCTTCATTTTGCTCGTTTGTTTGCTTGGTGTGTGTTCCGTGAGCGCTTACAGAAGCGCCCTCCTTTCATTTTCTGTAGGTGAACCGATGTTACTTCAGCGTACGAAACCATGATGCACGACTCTCCCTGTGAGCACGTGGCTTTCAGCCCGTTTCTGAGGACCCTGATTTTTCCTCCAGGAAAATCTAGAGGCCAGGCTCTGAGCTGGTGCTGGATCGTGGGGGTTTTACGGCAGCACGAGTGGAAGCAAGGGGGAGGCCTTCCTTTCCTCTGCAGAGCAGATGCTGGTTCTGAGGGAACGGGCCGACGATGGCAGTGCTGAAATGGTGGCTGGAAGGGGTGTCTGGAGGGCACGTCCAGCTCCTGCCTTCAGGACCATCGCCAGTGCTTGTGTTAAAATGCTAGAGGAGGAGTTAATAGGGTTATGTTAGAGGAGGAGATAAAAGGGTGGTGGCTACAGCCGAAGGTACCGTTGTGTTATAACTGAAGGAACCTCAGGAAAATGCTAATAGGGAGAGGAAGAGTTGAAAGCTTTTACTGCTTTTCAGCAGTGTTTTTTTTCTGAGAATTTAAGAGAAAATGAATTCTGCTGAAGTGACCTCTTTTTCACCTCTTCCTGGCTTTTGAAAAGCCTGTGTTCCCTGAGCCGTCCACACAAACACTTACCCAAATAATGAAAAATCCAAGTGCACATGCTCCAAGGGACAGTTAAGCATCGCTATTATGTTAGAGGGCAGTAGTTCCTAAGGAAAATTGATTTTTTTTTTTTCCATTTTAATAACTTTAAAATGTTCTCAGTCTGCAGAAGGAAAATGTATAACCCTAAATAACTAACTAGAAGCCTTTTGAAGCTAAGAACTTCAGTGCTACTCTCCTTTCGCATGTGTTTTCCTGTGACTAAGGGTTTTGTTGAAACCTAAAAAAAATATTTAGAAAGGGATAAAGTATCTGATCTTGGTAAGTCCTATGCTTTTCTGTAGAAGTACAAGGCAATTGAAGATGCTGTTTTTTCTTTTGAAAATTAGGTCTCCAGCAGACAAAATGTGAGTCTCAAAAGAGAGTGTTCTGGAAAGGAAGTGAACTTGGAAAAAATGGGCAACTGAATAGGATTTATTTTTTTTTAACCTTCCTTTTAGCACAGAGTATTTTTGTTACACTTGCTGATCCAGTTGCTTTGATGTCATTGCAGAACAATTTTTTTCTTCCCATATTCATGGAGGAGTAATCTGCAACATCTTCTTGGTATCTGGCATTAGATAAGACACTCGCATCTCTGCCTTCCTAATGAGAGTATTTCCATACATTTTTTCTTACAGTTTTGGAAAAATAAGAACAAGTATTTTCCTGCTTTGGTAGATGAATGGCTGTGAGTGGATGGTACCTTCCAATAAAATCTGTGTTTCGCTGCTGTCCCTGTCGTGTCTTTTTGTATTTATCAGGGAGGAATCCCTGAGCGCAGGCTTGTTTTCTGTGCAAACACTGGGAGAATGTGGGGACCGACAAGGTTGAGCTGACCCTACGTGCTGGCCTGTTCCCCGCCGCTGACTGACATGTTTCAAAGGTTAAACTAACTGCGGATGAAATGTAATCAGTAGTGCACTGGATCCTTTCCAGATCACACTGGAGGGGTGCAATAACCAGCACTGTTAGCTTTGGGAGAGCAAGAGAGACAGAGGTCATTACCTGTATGCGTCTGAGCATGAGGAACCCACTGCCTTTCCTGCTACCTCCCACGTATGTTTATTTAAATCTTATCTGGAATTGTTATCCTGCTGGCCCCTGGTTTTCCAAAAAGAAAAATGTCTGTTTATTTCTCATACACTGTAATTTTCATCTTTCTGTTGATTTCTCAGGGTTTCCCAAAGATCTCAAACCCTGTCATTAGTTGAGATCTGGATTGGTACTCAGGGAAGCAGAAAAAACTGCAAGAAAGAGTTGCTGCTTTCTCGGGTGGCGGCCAAAATAGGGCAGGGTAAACCAGACGATACTCTAAAGAAAGAGCTGTACTGCATCAGCAGAGAAAAGATGATCTTAGTACGATTTCCTTCTTTCTGTAGCTGGGAAACGAGCTGGTATGGTGGGAAACTGGCAAGGGACAGAGAGCAAGCATGGGACGAGGAGGTGGAACAGAAGCAATGAAGTAAAGATAGCATCTCTGAGAATTGATTTCCTGTTTCTTTCCATCCTCAGCCACGCATTTTCCCCAACTCCATCTCCCATTCATGCAATACTTTCAGTCCTTTGCATTCAGATCTGTGGCAGGAGTCTGCTCTCAGCATCAGCTAACAAGGCTTTCTGGAAGGCACCAGAAGCGTGCAGCATATGGTGGGGAAGTACTGCTTATTGACACGTTAGGGATTTCAGGGGTGACAGGCAGGGAAGGCAGTGTTTTTCTCCCTACTTAGCTTTTACACAACCTGTTCTCAGAAACTGCCTGTACAATAAGAATATAGTAAGTGGGGAACAAAACATTGTCTCGCTTTTGAATTCAGTGAAAAGGTTCCCACTCCACAAAGCATGTTGTTTTCCTTACAGACCTGTGTATGGGTATGGCCTTGAAAGCCAGTACGTATAGCAGCTACGGAGCCTTTTCCTGGGAAGGACGGGGGGTGCAGATGGGGGATGTCCGTTTCACAGCAAGTCAGACTTAATAGACCTGTAGAGAGGATTAGATTACTAAATGCCTTTGTATGTAGTCCTGATTGTTATGTCATAATTAACGGCTGGGAATATGAATGCCTTTTCTTTTCCAGGCTCTCTCTCTCTGGGTTTCTCAGTTGATGCATTTTGCAGTGGTTTCTAAAGAAGCCCTGACAAGAACCGAGGTGCGTACTGGTTTATAGGAAGGTAGGCTCTGTCATGAGGAGTTCAGTGTAAGTTGGTTATGATGTCAGAAGAAGAAAATGCTGTTATTCTCCTCATCCCACCTTTAGCAGACACTCTCAGGATCGTAATCACAAGCAGAGAGAGACCCTTATCACTGTTGCCATCCGCAGCTCCCCTCCTGTACTTCAGCAGTAGAATGATCTTTTCCTTATTTCTGAGTCTTCATGAGATCTCCTTTCTATTTCAGTGTGTGTGAGAGAGAACAAGATCTCTTAGTTTTCTTAGGAAATTATTCTTTTTTGAAAAGCCTTTTCTTTCCTAGACTGATTTTTCTTTCTCTCCTTGCCATACCACTGGAGATGCAGAAGAACTGAGCCTTTCCCAGTCCTGTGTCTTTCATCTAGACCTTTGTCTACACTAGATTTCTTTTTAATTGTTCAAAGAGCAATTTGTTTGATTTCTCCACCAACCTTAAAGTGAAGTGCTTCGATACGTATTTTCAGAAATGCGTCTAGACTTCTGGCATGCCAAGCAGTGACTGAATGAGACATAGTGTCTGTATGGATGGTTTCTACTGTACTAGGATAACTATTCTCATGTCTGGTATTTGTAGCCCAAACTTTTGCTCAAGTGTACCACTTCAGGGAGCTTTGTGGATGTCTTCATTTGGAGAGCTTTTCAGCAAAAGCAGTATTAATGTGGAAGACCTTGACTCAATGTAGACCTTGACTGCAGTCTTAGAGGATGTCGATCAGCATGGGTAGTGAAGATGGCCTGACCTGCTTATGGTTATCCTACCGGGTCTATAAGGGAACCCGTCAATTTTGCAGTGTATGTGGGGGGCTTCCTTCCAGGGACCTTCTGCCAGCTCTGTTGAGTGACCTTAGAAACAAGAAACCGATTCCCTCCACCTCCCAGATGTTCAGTCAGCTGCCCAGAGCTGCGCTCGTGGCTGTCGCAGCTGAGGGGACGCTGGCGAGTCAGGTGCTTGCCCCTATGTAAAAATAACTAGAAATCCTCAAAGAGATACAGACTTTTAACGTTAGCGTTTTTAGGAAGATCTGGCCATACCGTGTGGCCATGAGGAACAGCAGTTAAGCAGCAAGTCCTGACAGGGTTTCTGTTTTGCTTTTTGCTTTTTGGATTATCTTAGTGATGGGGGAACCCAGAGCAGCAAAACTTGAAGTAACCTTACTTAGAAAAACCCATTGTAACTCAAATATGGCGTCTGCTTGGATTAAATGTCTGAGCGTTTCTTGTAATAGTCTGAGCTGATCGGCTTGCCCTTTTGCTTAGAGTACTCTGCCACTTTTGTCAGATACTTTAAAAAATCACTAATGGGGATCTGCCGCCTGTGACTGCCGGCCGAAGATCACGCTGTTGTCCCTCTGCAGTATAAAGGCTAACTGCACTGAAGTGGATCGTTTTGTACGGTTACTAGCAGCATCCATCTTCGGATTCAGACTGGCTGATGGCTGTAAATACAGACGCTTTGGGTGACTTGACAGAAAGTGTTTCTCTGAGTGATGATAGGCTGATTCTCGGAGTTTCAATTTATCTTTCCTTCTCCTCAGTATAAAGGTTTAAGATGAGCCCGGTGTATGACAGCATCTGGTGCTTCCCTCCATGTAGATTTATGTAGCATGTACATATGCATGTTATGGCCTCAAGTCATTTTTCTTTTTAAATCTGCTTCCTTCTTGACAGTGTTCCTTACAACTATTGCTGCCTTTTTCTTTCTGTGAATTCACAACATCATGTTTATGCCCGAGTGCTATGCTAGGTAAGAAGTTACATTTAAAAGCACTATAATAGAAGAAAGGTTTCTGCTCTGTCAGTCTTCTGTCCCCGTACTGTCTTTGTCTCCCTGGTCATGTCTGCAGCAAACACACTAGGAGTGGTGTGATGATGTCCCAGAGCAGGACGGTTTGGGACCAGGGGAAAACCACTCTCACACAACACCCATTCTGTACCATTGGATTACACTTGAGTTTGTCCCGATGTCAGTATGCTGGTACAGATGCCTTCAGAGGATGTCCTTATAGATGTCCTTATAACTAGATGTCTGTGTCTTCCCCCTTTCAGACATGTTTAATGGCTTTGTGCTTTTGCAAAGTCACCAGGTAGCAGGTATTTGCAATTTATTTCTTTTAATGGGATGCCTTTCACTGAGCTTTTATAGCAGATCTCCTTGTTGATATGTACTCTAATTTGTATCTGGACACAGCCCTCATTTGGGCTTTGTGCTGTCCCTTTGCCAAGCTGTTTTTCAGGGCATTTTCTCTGGACTTCTCACTGAGAAGAATCAGTTAACTGTGGATGCGTATGCTTGTGAAATCCCATCCCTACCGAAGCTAACAGGTTTAGTTGCTGTATGTGTGCAAAAGCAGGGTAGGTAATTTCATTGTGTGAAAGCAAGGCTCAGTTCCTCACTGTGTGCCAGGTTTCTGCGCATCCTGCTGGCAACAGGAAATTCACAGATAGCAAGCCAAAATGTTCTGCGTGCAACAGCGTTCCCCTGAAATTTCTTCCAGCTCGTAGATACGTCATACCACAGAATTTCGCTCTCTAGGGAAGAAAGCAAAAGACCTATTTTTCTTTCAGGTATATAGAATGCTTTATTGTGTCCTGGATAAGACAAAATTGTGGCAAACTTCCCAATTTTAGCCTGGAAACTTTTCTCTATTGTCTGTCTGTTCTTAACGGGTTTCTACATCTCAATTTTGCAGTTTGGTTCTAGTGATGGAAAATATACCCAGACCTGCTTCAGAATAAAAATCCTTTGAATGCTCAGCTTCTGATAAGGAATGTAATTGAACTGTTTTCTTTCCTGTGTTGAGAGTGAGCAAGTGAGATACATATGTGTGCAGCATGGAAGGAGCCTGGGGGGAGAGGGAGCCTTCTCATATAGTGACACGACAATATTTGCAGTACGTACCTTCTCTGCAGGAGTTTTTTAAATACAGATAAAACTAATGAATTTTCTGTTCATCAAGCCTAACAAACATGGTAGTCTTTTAACTGAAATCAGTACAACAGATTTTAAAATCATTATTAGATGTCTAAAATGTCACAAAGATTCAGAGGCAAAGAGGCTCATTCATCTCTTAAATTATATTGCATTGAGGAATGCATTATTTCAGGAGCTTCTCTAAGTCTCCACACTGTCACAGCTTCATTGCTTCAAATGTCATTTCAAGTAGGAGTAGTTTTTATAACTACACAGTAAACCCAAGATGGCTTAATGGAAATGATTTCTTCATGTGTCAAAATGACCCCTTTGTTTCTCATTTTACTCTTTTGTTGCCTGCAGCTAATCTGCTTTTGGGTTATCAGATCCAAGCATCTTACAATGCTGACTCTAGCAGTGGTATTCAGCTGGAATGCCGCCTTTTGTTTACTGGTTTTACCAGGCCTCCAGTGCTTTCTTTGGTCATCTGGTGTCTCCACTAATGTGATTTGCACTCCCAGGCTCTGCAGGTAGTCATGGGCTTTTATAAGGGAATTAGACGGAGGCCTGCCACCCTGGTTGCTAATGAATCCACAGGGTATTTTTTGTTTATCTTTCGTTTCTATTTTCCAGCTTTTTTTTCCTTTATTTTTTTATTTATTTTTTATTTTTTTGAGAACACTGTGATCTGTGTTTTTGTTTGTTTGTTTGTTTGTTTGTTTTCTGGAGTTTTTCTCCCCTCTGCTCTCAGACTTCATTTTTTAATGTTGATTTACCTGGCTGTGGTGATGGTCATGTTGTAAGTGGTTTTTTTCTTTGCCTTTTCTTTTTCTTCAGTATTTACAAATAAATACAGAAAAAAAATGCACATACACTCAAAACTTCTTTATTACAATAAATAATACATAAAAGTTGTTACTGGTGCTGCTGAATGTCGTATGGAGGGACAAACCTCTGCCTTCCTTCAGGATTTTTTTTTCTATTAAAATAGCAGATGTTGGCGTATGTAGGGAAGTTGAAGAGTTTTACTTATTGTGCTGCAGCTGGAATTGTAAATTTTGCAAGCACGCCAGAAGTAGATGCAAGTTGAGAAACACCATCAGTGCAGTCTTACCATTCTAAGCAAGTGAAGGACGTAGTCAAGTAACTGTTGTATTACAGATGTTGCAGAAGCACACAGATCTCTAGTTATGCCAGAAATCTTTTTGAAATATGAAATACATATATATAAATACTGAGAATATATGCTCAAACATCTTGTGCTTGTTTTCTAAAGTAGAAGAGAGCATCAGGCTGTGAGGAGTTAAGCTGGGGAGCATGTCAGATGCTGAGAAAGATGCGATTTGTTCTATATCCACAACCTCTTACTTAACTGTCCTTGCTGATTTGAGTGGGGACTAATAGGGTGATCAGGCTTTTTTCAGATTAGGCCTGCCATTTTGCTATGGCCAGTATTTGGCTTGCACGAAAACAAGCACAATGTCAATGTTTTTCAAGCTTCCCAGTAGTCTAATTAAAGACTCGACTTACAGTGGCAGGATCTGCATGTTTTTATCTCTTTGTAAAATTGTTTTCATTTTCTTCTGTTATCTTAGAATGGAAGATACTGAAATCTGTGATAAAACCAAAACCTGAAAAGGATTTTGGAAATAAGCAGGCACTTTCCAGGCAAAAGTAGATAATATTGAATCTATTGTTATTTACCTCAGGAGCAAATCTATCTATTTATCCAAGTCTGAAGAATTTAGGGTGATAAGAGTTGTCTCACTGATATGTGGCTTACAGGGTAGAGTCTTAAGAGTAGGAGAAAGCTTTAGAAAAGCTAAAATACACAGGCACGTTTCATTCCTTGCTCTGTGCTGTTCTGTGATGTTGATGCTATAGAATTCATCTGTGCTGTTGGAGGGGGGTGTACGTTTCATGTAAGTATATGTTTATATTTTTAACACATTCACTGAATATCAAAGTGTTAATTCCTGTTCAAAGAATTGCAGTAATTTTGAGTTGGTCCTTCTGCTTCAGGAAACGTGTAGAAATTCAGGTGCAGGGTTTTTAATAATGGCCATACAAAGCAAGAATATATCGACTGAGTTTTACTGGGCTGACAGCAGCACTGAAGGTCCTTGTGACCCAGAAGTTTGTGACCCATGAAATCTCCATTTTCCTTCTATTGGTAATGTATCTTGAAGTACAGGGGACTGAAAAACACATACTGTGTGACCTAACGCATTGATTCTGTACGAATGGAAAATTATTTTGGGCATATTGCTAAAAGTGCGTTTGATGCCACTAAATATAAGGGGTAGGATTAAATTATATTCTTAAGCAAATGTTCTGTCAGCGCAAATTCAGTAAGGCAGCAGCTGATATTTGCAGGCACGAAGGAGGTGCTCTATATTTTTATTTAAAATGATGATTTCACATGCTTGGCCATGTTGTTGGCTCAGCTTTGCGAGCTTGGATGCCAGTGAGCAGAAATCGAAGTTTTGCTTTATAAACGTACTTGCATCAGATTGAAGGAGATAAATGACAGGAGGGAATCGGGCAGCGTTATTTCTAAAAATGGTAAATATTCCAAGGCTCCTGAAAACGAGTCTACAGCACACATGCACGCAGGCAGGCAGATTTTACGGCTCTGTCCAGGGCACAGAAGGAAGATAAATCATGGCCATCCCCCTCTCATTTTTGAAATGGTTCAACCCCGGGGTTTAGCTGAAGGACTTAAGGAGTTTTTGAAGTGCAAATAGACTGGTGAAGGGTAAACCTTTTCAGAGTTTCATTTAGATGGATTTTTTTTTTCTATGTGGATTTCTGGCACCAGCTGAGATCTGGAAGGCCACAGGATTTTTTTGTTTTTGATCAATCAAGCAAACAGGACTTGCCATGGGGGTGTACATTCTCTGCATACATATTGATCCTATTGTGTTTAAAAGTAGTTAATTTAATCGGGGCTTTTTGAAACCTTCCTCGGTAAGACTTGCATTAATGGAGCTGTCATTTCAAGGTCATGTTTCAGTGTCAATAACTTAATAGTAATGGCAGAAGTTACCTGTAAGAGCAATAATCAGTTATTCCATGTTAAAATAGAACTGGTTTTACAAATGGACATTTAAAAATACTCACTTTCAATTGAACAATGCTGTTCCCATCTAATGAGAGAGATTTTCAAAGCGGTCTGCTGTTACTAAATACATCAACACAAGTCATTGCGTTATTATTCATCTCTGTTTGGATCCATAACCTTGGCCTGGTCCGTTGTGTAGGGAGTTTGACTCCAAGAACCCATTTTACGTCTTGTCTCTTCTGGCAAGATATTTGTAATGTCAGAGGTTTTATTCGGGGCTCTTTCTAGTAGTTTTGACCTTTTACCTCACTCTTTCTCTTGTTTAAAACCAGCAGCATGCAGAAGATGGATTGCATATTAACTATAAACACATCTTTCCACTGTGATAAATATTTGGAGATACAACATGTAAGGATTGTCCTATGATAAGATGTCTGTTTGAGTCTAGAGTATAGATTTTGTAAGGCAGGATATATTTTACTACTTTTGGTCCATATCTGATGCCAAGATCTCAAAGTATTTCAGGCTAAAGACTGAGATATTTTCAAGTTTTTTTCCTGCAAGGATGTTAACTGCAAACTCTGGTATTTGCGTCTTTGGTTCAGTCAGGTTGGAAGGAGCTTCGAAAACGTATCCCAGCCATAGTAAGACTCAAAGTACAATAGGGTTACTTGCCAAAACTGGATTCAGATACCAAAGCAGAAGGTGCCTGTAAATCTCCCAAACCTGTTTTTCTCCCTGCTTTCTTGGCAGCTGTGGCATGCCTTGAGCCCTGCCGCTGGTCAAGGGGTGCGAATCCAGAGCGATGTGGACTGACTGGGCAGGCTGGGAGGCGATGGAGAACAGTCTTATATAAAACTCTTTCAGTTGTGTCTCGGTACTGTCGTTTTCTACATTTAATTGTTTTCTCCAGCTGAATGGGACATTATCAAACATTTCAGTGCAAGATCACTTAGTGGCTCAGAAAGAGAGAGGAACGGCGAAGGTAGCATGAGGCTGGAGTTGGGATGCCTCCACAGAGGCAACATGGTTTTTCTTCAGGAAGGACCAAATGTGGCTGGTTGTTAGTTATTGTACATACATTGGATGTCCAGAAAGGTACTGCATGGCATTCTATGGGAAAATCACCTATATTAAAAGTTATGTATTTATACCTTACTTCTGTATCTACGGTCCGGTAGTTTGAGGCTGGCAATGCTATGAGAGCACAGCAGAAAAAAAGATTCCAGGTCAGGACAGAGACCTAAAATTGTACCTCACCACAAAGATAACACAGTGAGTTAAAAGGAAAGAGAGAGATGGTTTCTGGTATTGTTGATCCTATAAAACATACAATCTCATTTCTGCTAAATTAAAAGACAAACCATTATACCTTGTCTGGTATGAGCCACTTTGAGGAGGAAAGTGCTTCTGGCTTCGACTTTCTGATGTTATTTTTTATTTTTGCAGCTGGTGAGCAGACAGAGAAACTGAAGTTACTCACTATTAAGAAATATGGCTAAAGAAGTGCATATTGTGATTTCCCCCAGACTTTACATTAAACAGGAGACGTTTGCTTAATAGGCCCCCTATCTTGGTCCTCGTTTTACAACTCCAGCTTTTATGTCCATTAACCTCGCATGCTGTCAATCTCATGTACTGTAATGATGGTTATTTCCTGTAGTGTTTGAAAACCGATCATGAGATGCTGTTTAAAGCTTTGCTGAGAGAGAGGGGATCTCTTCGCATCTCACTGCAGAGAAAGGATTCTCGGCATTTCTGGCATCACTTCTGCTGGTATGTCGCTGGGGATGTTAATATGAGCTTTTCTTTGTTAAGTAAGAGATTGGTAGCACAAGCCAGGACTGCTTCTCTCCCTGCAAGAAGTCCTGTTCCACTAACCGGATAAAGGATTCTGGGTGTATTTTGAAGCAGAGTTTTTTTCCATCGGTCTTATTAGGCATAGAGGGTAAGTCTTAGTTTTGAAACAGACATTGTTCTGTAGACTGGTGTGTGGGTTTTAGCTGGAAAATCTATCATTCTAATTAAAAGAAAAAATCTAAATTGTGTGTGCTCGAATGTCAAAACAGGGCAGAGCTGTTACTTGCAAATTACAATTTTATCGAGTAGCTGTGCCATTCAAATAATCTTATTCCTGTACCACTATTTGTTCATCATATGCATAAACTTGTACTGTGATTATGTATTCCTTTAGAATTTAACAGAGAAACAGCTGCTCTGTAGGATGTGTAGATTTTAAGAAAGTAATGTTTGTGTTTTCGTGAAAGACTTGCGAGCCACGTTACTGAAACTATTTTGAAGTGCCTTCTTCCTCCACTAAATTCTGTAGGAATTTTGAGACAGCTTTTGTGTGAAATATTTCCACTCTGTCTGCGCCTCTTGATTTTTATCACATGTAGATTTTACAAAATCCTTCCATGGGGCGCTAGGAGGAAAAAAAAAAAAAAAAGTAAAAAGGCTGTCAACAGCACTAACTACAGCTGCAACAAAACGAATACTCTTTTTGGCCTTTGATTGTGTCAGATTCCTTTTCTTTGCAATTGTTTTTCTTTTTTTCACTTGGGAGAGGTTTATGGTGCTGTGTCCATCAGGACAACCCCGTCTTAGGGTTGAAGTTGTATTTCTCTCCGAGTTCCTAGAGGTGATGTTATCTTTTGTTCGCTCAGCAGTATGGTCATTCCTAAGAGCATCTGTCACTTGAGGCATTGTAAGATGGATGAGTCTCGAGTGAACTGCTGGTTGAAGCAAATGGTGAAAATAAGAAAAGCCGAGGGGGCTGGGGTTTTCAGAGGGGACAGACAACAAGGAAGCACTGTTAGAAATCAAAAGTAAGCCAGGCAATAGTGGAAGAAAGAGCCAAGATGGATCACACGTTACCATATCCCACGAGTCTTGGAAACCAAGGCAGGGGCTGATATATTCCGAAGAGATCTTCTGTGTCTTGATGAAAATGCCATTGGTTCACCTCCTGCTTGCAAATAAGGGAGGACCGGAAGGATATGATCTGAAAATCAGAGGAAGAAATTGTATTTTTGTTACATTGTGCTGTGAGGCTAAGAGAAATCAATACTGCCAATAACCAGAAGAAGGGTTGCCGATGCGTTGTATTCCTTAAATAGCGTGTGAGAATCTTTCGGTACTGAAGGGGTACATGACAGCAGGAAATCAAAGTTGTTCATATCTGTAGGCTTGCTTTTGGAAAAAGGGGAAACTTAAAATTCTTAGTTTGTATTTCAAAGACCACTTAGAGTTTTAAAAACGGGGAAGATCCAGCACAGTATCTCCGACGCAGCTGGGCTAATTGACTTAGACATTTTAATGGAAAGAAAATGATGGAAAAACCCCACACCTCAAGCCCCAAGAAAACTGCCCCCCAAGCACTAACAGGCAAGGCCAGCCCCCCGAAACGAGCAACGGTCTGTGTTTGCGAAAGCAGCCAGCCGCGAACAAAAGGCACAGCCCAGTGTGTGTCAAGGTTTGGGAAGGGTCCAGGAGGATCTCGGCTTGAAAAATTATTTTGTCACACTATTGGCATTGGTCCATAAGGGGAAGCACTGGCTGAAAGGCGAAGAAATTAAGATGATTAGAAGCTTTAAAGCGTCACAAATGGTAGAGTATCTCTCTTCTCAATGGATGTAAATAATAGATGAAAGACTAAGGGTGACAACAAAGGATCAGGGCGTTTAAGAGAATGTGTGCAGCCTGAATAGAGGTCCGTGGCCTAGGGCCAAAGGTCCTAGCTTTGAGTGTAATTAGAAGAAAATACAAAAATGTCATTACTAGCAGGTGAAATGTTCAGCACGTGTCCGAAAAATAGCAATTTCAGACCCAGGAGCTGCTGGAATTGGATTACTGACGTTCTGTGATCATTAAAGTCTTTGCAGAGCCCTACAGTTTGGTCAGGAGCCGTGCACGTTAACCTTGTTGGCCATCTGTGATAGATTTGCTGCTGGCGTGGCAGGGATGCGTAGTGCGGGGGTAACATCGGTGGTCCCTGGGAATAGAGTTGTTCAAATGTCATACCCCGGAATACAGCAATCCTGAACAAAACCCTTTTCCTGGTAAGAGGTAAGGGTTAGAGTTGCTGTCTTATATAGGTTGATTTTTAAAAATAGGAGGAGGGGGAAGAAGCCTAAAGCCATATTGCTTTTGATCTTAAAACCTGAATTATAGACTTATATCTAAAAGAGTTGCATTTGTTCTGGTTTTGACAACTGGTCCAAAGCTGTGGCACCAGCTTTAAGCCTAAAATCCCATTTGTGAGCAGTAGGGCAAATTCCTTTAAATCTTTTGGCTAAATATTGTCCATTTCTATTAAGAAACCAAACCAGCTTGTATGCCTAAGAACGACTTGTCAGAGTTCAGCCAGTAATAACTTAATTTAAAGCTTTTCCTGATGTTAATTACTGTCCTATACAGCCCTCACTGTTTTAGGAGGAACTGCTCTGCCTGCTACTTGCAACAACCCTGTTGTCATTCTTCTGTGTATTTCAGGTGCCTTCTCTTTTATGAACTACAATTTCTGTTAGAAATGAAATTCCTTCATGGGATGTCAAAAAGGAGAGCAGCCAGCAAAATGTGATTTCATTTTGAACATCGATCTCTAGTTTGGAGTAGATAACTGCTCTCCCATTTACTTTGCTTCTTTTTAAACAAAGAGTAGAATTATTGTTTCTACATTATCGTTTATTTTTGTTGTTTCTGTTACAGTTTCTCATATTGATGTGGTAAGTTTCTAATATGTTGTACAGCAACCAACATCAGAAATGTACAGATACCATAATAAGCTTGTACTTTTCCTCTGGTATAATACAGGAAAGAAACAATGCAGCTTCAAACAAGTATTCTTATAAACAAAAACACATTTTTAATGCGGTCAGCTTGCACACAGGAATTAAAATAGGAACTTCAGATAAATGCATTAGGGACCTGGATGATCTGACAACCCACCCACTCCACGGCCTTCCCTTCCCCACCCTAGTTCAGTTTTTGCCCAGACCAGGTGTAGATCAGCAGGTTTTGTTGGCTCGTTATAAAATATATGCTGGAACAACTCATTCTAATTTTTTTTTTCTCCTTTCTTATTTTTCAGGTGGTCAGGAGTTATAAACAGCTTCACAGCAAGGCTTCACAAACTCTTAGCTGCATCCTTTAATCATGACTACATTTCAGATAGGCTAAAAGGAATCCAAGAAGGTACAGTATTTGCCTTTCCTAACAGAGAATATGTGGTGTATTTGTTTAACATCTACGCTTTCAAATGCATTGACTACATTTTAAGAATGGTGTGGGCTGTAAATAACTATTTTATTTTACTTTGATCGTGTACATACTTTAAGTTCTTCAAAGAAGGCTGATATATGCTTCCATTTTTTCTTATATATCCACAGTGAGCTCAACTTTGTTATTTAATGGCAGTTCTTTTGAAGCTGTAATGATTTTCTTCTGGTATTTTACTTAGAGGCACTGCAAATACCTAAGCTACTCGCTAAATGTATGTTTTATGCACTTGGAGGGTGGATGTTTGTTTGTTTGTCCTCTCAAAGGGTTTAAAACAAATGGGAAGAAGAATGCAGATCTTTGTAACGATCAGGATAGATTTGTGCTTCCAACTGAGATTCTCACAAGCGTGTTTTCTGACTTCTTAAAGGGGGAGGCTTGTCTTAGTACACAATATTGGGCTTGCATAGTTTCTCGTTGCATTTAAATAGCCAGTGTACCCAGAAGGCTGAAGATGCTTTATGACCTCTTGTATCCCTGGGGCAAGGGCAGCGTGGAGGCCCAGCAGAGCGAGGGGGTCATTGCCACCGCCCAGGCCCCGAGTGGCCCTTGCGGGGTCCCAAAACCTGGCTGCGGGAAGGTTTTCCGTGGCAACATCTGGACCGTGGTAGAAGTCTGTAAGAGGGGGGAACCTCCAGCATTTTGCTTCCCCGGGTGCCAGGAGGAAGCAGCCTTCGCCCCGTTGGTGGGGGGGAGGCAGATCCTGTGGCCCTGAAGTTAGGCCTAAACAATTGCGGAGGTCAAAGGACAGCTGAGTGCGGTCAATGAGACACCCTGGGGTGTATTTTGTTACTTAGTAAAAGGAGCAGCATCCTAAAACCTTAAAGGATTCTCTTGAAAATCTGTGTTGTGAAAAGGTTTTATGAGTCTGATGGCAAAAAGTGCTGATTTAGCTAAGGAATGCTTTCTTTTGTCTAAATGAAAGGCTAATCCTTACCAAATGTTGGCAGCTATTATAGTGCAGTCAATGCAGGTCTGAAAGGACAGTTAGAGTAGAAGTGTACTTCGGTATCCCAAATGTTTATCATTTTAAAGGTTCTGTAACTGAAAAGATTTCTGAACTTTCACCTTTTGATCCTAAAATTTGATCAAAAAGTAAAAAGTAAACCCCATCACTTAGAAATTAAAAGGCTTTGCTCCTTAGGGAGCTGCGCCAGCCATCACCCTGTATCTCCCCAGAGATTTGCTTTAGATCATCAGGATTCAGCCTAGTTTAAATTATAACTTTTTAATCTGATAACACGTATTAATTGGTTGAAAATATATTTTTGGCTGGTCTTGAGCAATATTTGCTGCTCGTGTTGTAACGCTCACAAAAATGTTTAGCTTTTGAGTAATTCATTCCTATAATTTGTTCGGCACTATCTTCCTTTAAAGTGACAGATTATTAACACTTACCATTTGTCCTAGAAACAGATAAGAAATCAATGTCAGAGCCAAGACCTTGTAAATAACGAGAAGGGAAATGTAATAATGGCTGTCTTCACAAGAAAGGTGGTGGGGGAAGGACAGTGCATGTGGCAGAAAAGGTTCAGTGCTTTTTGTTTTCCTTTGGAAAGGGGGGTGGCTGCAGGACACAACCCAGGGTCTCCGACTCTTTGGCCCTACTGTCTTACACAAACAGTCATTGTCAAATTAGGAAGAAAAAGGTACGTGGGAGCCAGCGTTTTTATAGTTACAAATGTGGTGGTTCATTGCAAACTTTTAAAAAGTGCCATAAGAAGAGTGAAAAAGAAGAAACTGCATAATTTTCAAAGGGGGGAGGAAACAATGAGCAAAGAACTTAACAAACAGTTTTTTTTCTTTTCTTTTTGGAAAGAAACTTACTTGCAAGTTAGGGCTCTCCAAAGAGCTTAATTTTTAAACTCTTTTAAAGTACTATCTACAGATGCTTAGCATTGATTTATGTCAAGGTTAAGGCACCTTTAAACAAATAAAGTTGTGAATGGATAAACCGACTAAAATACAAATCGCCTATTAAACACAGATGATATTTGTAGAGCATTCAGGTTGCCACAAAACTGACACATGTCTTGAAATTCTCCTGATAACCCCTTCTAAACTCATCAGGAAATGATAGCATGTGTGTTTGAGGGGTACACAAGGGAGCGGACTGATAGGATAGAGATGGAAGGTCAGGCCTTAACTTTGACTTTCTAGGCTTCAGCTTAATTCTTTTGCAATAAGGCAATAGCAGATGAAGGAAGAATTAAGGTGATTTATTTATCAATGAGATTGGGCTGGCTTTTGCCATAGGAACTCAATAAGATGTCTGTTTACAGCTTTATCCCTGTAAATATGAATATCCTATTTTAAATCTATATCTATATGGAATTAAGGGGTATATAAAATCAGCTATGTGATTAAGCCACTTAGAAAAATATGTATTTGAGCTGGAATATTTAATGTTGTTTATTTTGTTTATATAAAATTATATAATTTGTTAATAACAGATTGTTTATAATAATCATTTTAATTTTGTTTATTTTGTTGGAGTAATTTATTTACTCAAAATATGTAAAATGGAATTACATGTGTTATTAAGATTTTTTTCTCATCTACTAGAGAAAATTGTTCTGTATCTCTGAAATCTTTATCAGTGTCATTTTTTTTCCCAAGCGGATTTTAGCCCAGAATGAGAATATTGCACGTAATGTTTTTCTGTGACTGCTGCCACAGCAGAACATAAATACTAGGAGAGCTATTTTCATCATACTGAATGTCAGTATTCACTGGAAGTTTTATATGAGTGCTTTCAAGAGTGCATAGAACCAGTGAATTTTTTGTATTACTGACTCACTAAACCTTAATAGCAGCTTTCGGAATCAAAATTGCCTCTGCTAGCATGTTTATGTTGCAGATAAATTAAGCCCAGTTTGTAAACATCCTTAAGACTTTTCCTTTTGGGAGAAAAACAAGTAGAGAAGCACATCCGATGTCTCAAATAAATAATGTACTTCATTATCTTTTTTTCTTCTTCCAAGACATAAAGTCCCCATACACAGTATGTCAGAGCAAGTAATGAATTGCATCTCAGAACAAATACAAGCATTAAAATTTTGAAATTTTCTATTAATTGCTAATAATATGTAATTTTGAATTTTTACATCTTTTAGGTAAAGGCCAAGGTTTTTCTTTGTCAGATCTAAATGGCATTATGTGAATTCCCAGAAATGGGTATTTTTCCCACAAATACCTATTGGGATTCCGAAGCATCTAGTTAAGAGTAGCTTGAATGTCAAAGTTTTTCTTTTTAGATATATCCCCTAGATGTGATGTTAATGTTTTGTTCTGTTGATTGCCTGTTTGTGGAAAATTTCATCTTAACTGAAAGCTTGGATGTTGCAGAAGGCCTAGCAGTGATGTGCATCTTTGATCTCAAACAGGGGCTGCCTCTGGTAATTTCAGAGATTCTTGACAGAGCTTTGTTTATTTTACAGAAGAATTTGTGGTATTCTGGGGAGGGGAGAAAGTAGTCAGCTTTGACACATGATAAACACATGTTGCAGAAAAGGAAAAGGAAGAACTCTACAAAGCACTCCACACTTTGAAGTTCATTTCCACTAAAATTCTGTGAGAAATTAATTGTGATTTTTTTTTTAATTGAAACTCTATGAGCAATGTAAACAAGGCTCAGCAGTGGCACCACAAAAAAAAAGTCCATGCAATATTTAACTCAAGATTGTGGGTTTAAGCTGATTGCTGTGGTTTTGACCTACGCAAGGTTTTCCTGTTTGTTTAGTGCTTTGCTTTTTGCATAGAAGTGGCCATGAAAGCAGCTTTATTATTTGTCTCTGCATCACTGACTAAAAGTGGCTGCAGAAGAATGCTGTCAGCTACGCCGCTGCATCTGCAGACTGCATGGGAGTTTCAGAAACGATTTGCTTGTTCCATTTTAAAATGTATTCAGAGATCAGATGAGCAGAAATATGATCATTTTGACCTATTTGAAAACAATGTTTTTGGAAGAGTTGCACAGGAACGTGCTCCGAGTAGACTCAACAGATATTCTGACCCAGCCTCCCTGCAAAAGAAGAGGGACTTGTTTCCACCTTTGTTGGTTCATTTTTAGGGATGATCATTTCCAAACCTCATAAAAACAAGAACTCTTTTTTAGACTTACCTGGTTTTCAGTCAGGGCTTTAGGGAGGAAGAGAGTCATTTTTTGAGAGGGGTGAGAAATGAGCAACCCACCTAGCCACCTTTTATCCAAATGTTTTAGTGAAGGCAGTTTGATTTCTCAAGACATACTTTATCCTTGATTTAATTTTACTTTTTGGTCTAGAAATCTGTGTTATGGATTAATTTAATAACATGATGAGAGAGGGAGAGGAGCAAAACTTTATGGTGCTTTTGGCACTGCTTTTGGCAGGAGTACGCATTTTGCAGATGAAGAAGTGGGAAAGGCAGCGTGTGAGGTTCTTGCCTCCACGGTGTCCTCATTTGTACCGTCTCACAGACATGCCCTGGCTGCAGAGCTCGTCTGGTTTTCGAGGTGGTAGCCCCAGCAGGAGAGTGGCCCTGAAATGCCTCTCAGGTTTGCATATTTGAGGAATTGCCACATGACGATCCCAGCTCTGGGGGTAAAAAAGGGTTGCTTACAGCAAAAGAAAGGACAGTTTACAAAGTTCTACTACGGAGCTTCATTTTTAGTCTTTTACAGCTGTCACAAACCAGAACAGGCATCAGATAACATGAAGGTTGGAAAAACAAAGTACTCAGTAGATATTCCTGAAGAATTGGGTCATCTCTGTTTGGAAAGTTTAAAGAACCAATGTAATCTGTATTACCATTATGCCTCAGAAAGATGTTTTTAATAGCGTCAGTTAGTACATGATGTTGGAATTAAGAATTATTGGAATAAGTAGTATCTCTGCAAGATGTATAGTAATTATTTTTTGTTGCTTGGAAGTAAAAATTTCTGTCTCCCTTATTTAGTAGTTAGCACATGAGTGAAAACGGAAAAAAAAAGTGTTGGGAGAAAATGCTTTTACTGCAGTTGTAGCTGACTAGGTTGATTTTTAGTAAAGATTTTAATGCTTGTACTGTGTAATCTGATGTTGAGAGTTGGGATGTGTCAGAATAGATAATGTTTTAGCTTCTATTTTCTGTATGTTTGTAGTGAATTTTTATGCCTTTTTTTTTTCCTTTGTAAAAAAGATGGAGAGCAACTTTTTGCTCAGGCAGACAATGGCAGGACAGGGGGGAATGGTTTTAAACTAAAAGAGGGGAGATTTAGATTAGAGGGTTGGAGGAAACTCTTCACTCAGAGGGTGGTGAGGCCCTGGCACAGGCTGCCCAGAGAAGCTGTGGATGCCCCATCCCTGGAGGTGCTCAAGGCCAGGCTGGATGGGGCTTTGGGCAGCCTGGTCTGGTGGGAGGTGTCCCTGCCCATGGCAGGGGGGTTGGAACGAGGTGATCCTGAGGTCCCTTCCAACCCAAACCATTCTGTGATTCTATGATTTTCTATCAAACAGCATCATCTCAGCCGTCTTTAAAATGTCAATCAATGTGTGTGTGCATCAGTTCTTAGGTAAATGCCAGCTTATGCGTACAACAAGTAAATAGCATGACCCATCATGTTTAAAACTTAGTTTTTTTGCAGCATAGGCACCTAAGGATTTACAGTAATTTACATCCATAGTTTGCTAAGCTATAGTGCGAAGTAATTTACATCCATAGTTTGCTAAGCTATAGTGCAAAGCCATACTGAAAATAATAAAACAACAGTGTGTGCAGGAAAAAAAAAGAATGGTGATTTTTGTTAGTCCAGTGGTGTTGAGTTGATCACAAACTTTACTGATAAGGCATTCAAGATGTTTGGGGTTGTAGGTGAAGTGCTCAGCTTCTACACAATCAGGCCACAGAAGCTTAATAGACCATCAGCACTTTAATTTTTACTAGCAGTGCAAATTGAGATGAGTTCTCCATTTTATGTCACTCTACGTCTCCCTTGAAACACTGGTAACTTTCACTTTCTCAGGATAGAAGCAACCCCTCAGGGAAAAAATACATAATTCACGAAAGTAAACAATTTTAGGGATAGTTATCAACATTAAAATTGTTGACAGACATGGATTTGTATTTCTTTCTTACTTGGAAAGATACAAGACTGTTCATAGAGTTTCTAAGTCACAGAAATTTTTAAAAATCCTTTTTTTATTATTAATGTGGTGTTATTTATGTTCCACTGAAGTAAACATATATCTACCTTAAAACCACAGCTTTAAATTAGTTAACTGATGTGACTGAGCCTTTTACCTTACAGATTAATGTAAACTGCATAAACACATACCATATCTGTCTGTAGTGTTTCTAATTAATTTGTTTTAATTAGCAGTCACTAAATATGTTTGTTAGCTAGCAGCTTACAGTAAGATCTGTGTATTACTGATAGAATATGTTTTGTCAGTGAATGCCTGTATATCCGTACGTATGAAAACTATATATATAAAACAACAACAAAATTTCAATGTAATCCTTTTAGGTTTGGAAACAGGTGCACATTTGGGATCAGAAAAACATTTCAGTTTTGCTACATTCAGTTACAGTAACTTCAATAGTTATTACAATAATTACTTAGGTACTACATTATTTTTATCTGCTATGGTGTTAGCAGTGATAGCCAAAAGGATTAAAACCTGTAACTTTCCTAATCATGCTAAGACATTAAGTTGTTGGGAGAGTAAATCAAAATTAATATCTGGAACTAATTGCAAAATCAAAATTACACAGCAAAAGCATGCATTCATCCTAGAGTTGAAACTAAGCATCATTACTGATTTAGTTATATTGCAGTGGCATTAATAATGTAGTTAATAGTCCTGTTGATTTAGGGGGGGAGAGACCATAAAGGGTGAAAGCTATGTATGAGTGCACGTGCTTTAAGGAGGCAGGATGAGGTTTTCAAAAGTACTCCTTGGTGGTTTACTTGTGCTGCCTCTGCAATCAGTGCGTGAGCATACAAGTGTGAGCACATGCTTCTCTTAAAGCGAGGAAGTCTTTTAACATTACCGAAAATTCAAAATGAAAAGCTAGATTTTTAGGGCGATAGCATTTTAATTTTTTTTGGAAGCTTTTCTGCTGAAAGAAATGAGAAAATGTACTTCATCTGTTGAAGGTAGAATTACATAGAATTGTTCTATTCCCTGTGTACATGGTGGAAGTAGCATAAAAGGATTTGTTCCAGCTTCCACAGATGAATTTTAAAAACCCAAGAAAACCTTCACAGTAATTTCTTTGCTAATATCATAACGTCATTTAAAAGGACTCTAAAAAGCCTTGCAGTCAGAATGGGTTAAATCAACATAATTAACTTTTGAAAGCTTCTGTGTATCATGAAGGACTTAGACCTGTTCACATAAGGTTCATGCTCTACTATTTCATCTTCTCATTCACGGTTATATGCTACTAAACTTTACTTTTTTACTACGGGTAACTTACATTTTATTAACTCTTCCACTCTTTTATAGCCCTTACGGTCAAATTTGTTGTCATCTTCCTGCGCTTGTCCTGTATTGCAAAACTTTCCATGAAACACCAATGGGGAAAGACTAAAAAGAATCATTTTTAAAAACTGTAAGCACAAACTGCAGTTTATTTATGGTTTCTAATTAGATTCCTTTTTCCACAGTAGGAAGGCAGAGGAGGAATAACTGGGGAAATGTATTTGTGAAAGCTTTTGTTAGTTTGGTTTTTGTTGAGGGAGTTGCGAACAGCTGTGTGGATGAGAGTGTGAAGGAGACAGTAAATGTCCATGGGCGCATGCAAGTGGCGACAGGACATACAGTGCTTATTTGTAGCCGAGCGTTTGCTTGCAGAAGACATTCTTAGCACGTGAAGCCTGTCTGTGCATTTACAGCAGCTGTCCTAAGGGGTTCCTTGATTCGGAGCAGCCTACCAAACGGTGTCAGTTTCAAGTTTTGCTCCATTAATATTCCAATCTGTTTATAATACTTTCAGTAGTTTTCCTGTATTCAGGTATATATTTCCTTAAATGCTTCTAACATAGTGTTGTTTATTCACAGAGACTAGCCCTCCATGATTTTTGTGTATTGTGCAGTCACTGTAGGTGAGCTCGCATACACTAAATAGCGAGATCAAATGTTTTCTTCCATCTGTTTGTTGCATCTGTTTACTGAGGAAATGGTATCACATGAAGCTTGGCACATGCTTAACCCTTAAATCATCTCAGTCTTCACAAGAGGACTGTGTTCAGCATCCCCAGAGCACCGACTCGACCAATATTTCTCTTGTGACACGTGAGTTCAGATGACCAGGGATGTGGCATCTGTTTTTTTGGTGGGAGCCATGGCCTGAAGACAAGTAACGCCAGCGCAAGCTCTGTGTTATTCAACTCATAAAGCTTCACCTGTGGGAATCTGGCAAATGATTTTCAGCTCCATTTGGGGATAAGAAGGACTTGCTCTTGACAGTTCTACATAGTTTTATTCTGACCACACAAACTGAACTTTGAAATAGTACTTGAAAACTTCAGACTTGCAAAAGATTGCATCTACAGATTCTGAGAGGGTTTTATCAGAGCATGTGAAAGATGAAGGAAAACGCAGGATGTTAGGCAGTGAACACGAGTGCTGAACTCGTAACTTAACACTACTGAACTACGGTTTCGTAAAACTTGAGCTTAACTTTGGGAGACTTCTGTTACATAGCACCTCACAATATACTCTTAAGTTTGATTGCAGTTGTAAACTCCTCTTTTTTACAAGCAAACTCCTACTGCTTGGGAAATTATACTGTTAAAAGGAACTAAGGAGACATTCAGAGTTCCAAATAGAAGAGATGACGTTGAGTTTCAATTTCTATTTTTTGGTTGTTTTTCCTTTTATTTTTGCCTCAGTGCTACATCAATGAATTTTTAAAAATGCAATTCTGACTTTATTTTTGCAGTATTTGAGGGTTGAAGTTGGTATCATTATGCTTATCAGTTCAACTTACTAATACCCTTCTGAATTCAGGTGTGAATTTCACTTTTAGTATGTTTATTATTTCATGAACAGTGCCTGAAGACTATAGGGATAGTCTGGCGTTAGGAGGGATGGAGCGGTCAGGGTGTAGCAGCCTCTTTATTAGCACCACTTGTGATCTGCTTTCTGTTTCATGTTGCGGGGTAGCCATTTATCTGCCTCTGGCCAAGGAATTGTCCAAATCCCAGGTAATCTGATGCAGTACTCCAAGTGCAGATACTACAAATTAAGTAATGAGAGGAGGAACCTTGTCATAAAAAAAAAATAAGTGTTCTTGGTCTTTCTCATTCCTCACTCAGATATTGTAGTGACAGTGTCAGGCTGAAAGACTATATTTTAAGTGATATAAGATGTTATTGATAATGACTGAAATATATGAAATGAAAATACGAAAATATTTTCATATAATGAAAAAAAATAAAAAGGAAAAGGAAACACCACTGTAAACAGTCAGTACAAACTAATCAGTAATTTTTCCTGTAAGGCTTTGTGAATGAATGGTCTGTCGCTCACCACCTAAAACTGTAAACCCTTTTACAGTTGAGCTTGAATATCCCTAAGACAGACAAAAGCAGGGTGAGAATCTCAGGATCATGACAGGACTGTGGGAGGGAGGGGGAAGGATCTTACAAAGGCTGTGGGATAAGGGGTCTGTTAATGAGAACACTTTGTCTTGCACTCTTGTATTGACCCTCACGTAAGTCTTTCCCCACTCAGTGCTGCAGTTAATGCTGGGTATATATTTCTGTCATTGTAGCCTACACTTTTAATTAGCATATATACTTGTTACTGTTGTTGTTTACTGTCATCCTTTCTGCTGCATGCATGTTCATGATAGATCCTAATGATTCCCTAATGTAAAAAAAAAAAAAAAAGATGACTCTCTGAACATCAATAAGGATGATGCAAATAGTAGAAAATGCTAGATGTACCTGAAACAACCAGTTCCCAAACAATTTTACAGTATAAATAGATGCCTGGTCTCTCTTTGCCTAAGATGACCCTTTGAGATACAGAAGCTGTCCTGGGCCTGGCAGTGCCTTTGTCAAGGAACTTGCTTTCTTTCCCTTTGAAGAGAAACTTTTCTGTGGGGTTAGGCCAGATCAGAAGTCAGATTATGTGTTTTGGAGAATACAATTACATCATTAGGTTAAACACAAAGTAAGGACTTGATAGAGCCGACTTAATGGAGGGTGTTTGCATCAGATTCATCATTCGCTATCAGGTAATTGTGAAATTGCTTTAAGCCATAACAACAACACTCACCCCCTCCCTCATCCTCCAGTTCAGTTCCTCTCCTTTAAAGTTTCTGGGGTCATGACCCACCTGGAGGCCAAATATGTGGTATCTGGTGTACTGAATGATCTGATTATGTTTTTACTAGCAAAGCCTTCAACTCAGTATGTAGATCTACTCGGAAGAATTACTGGGTAACAGTCCACTTTCAGGAGGTTACTTTTTTTTTTTTTTTTTTTGAGGGGTAATATGTGCAGGGCCACCGTCACCTATTTTTCTAACTAGAATGAGTTTGTAGTGTTTACAGTACTCAAATGCTGCCAGTCTGCTGGAGCTGTAAGGAAGCTGGGCTCTGCTTCTTGAACATCCAGTGTCCTGTTTCTGCACAGATCTCTTGAAACCTGGATGACTGCATAGGACCAGGTTATTTGCTTGAACTGACAAGACTTGCTTGTAAATTCAGCGTCTGTGGTTGAAAGAGTCATTCAAATTTCCCTGTGTACTTCGCAGCACAGTTAAGTGATGCAGAGCTAAAATCCATCATCTTTGAAATTTTTTGTTACCTTACTTCCATTTCTGTCTGCCTTGATGGAAGCACCTGGCAGTCCTAGTTTTGCTTTCTGTAAATGATGTCCATATTTAATTTCTGATTAAAGCCTACAGCATTAATACTTCTCCGCTTGCCTTCAGGTTAGTGGAATTTCAGGACTGCCTTGTTCATGTCTCTTTGTAAGGACCCCAGTTCAGATGTGAGGGCTGCCTTGCAGCTCTGCTGTAAGGCAGCTCTCTAACTCCAGCAAATCTCTGTTAATCCTCCAGTTCAGTGCTGGGCCACTGCAAAGAAGGCGTGAAGTGGGCTTAGTAAATCTGCTTTGAAGAAGCACAGCAGCAGTGGAGACGCTCGGGATGTGTTGGGTAGGGAGTCATGATGGCTTAGTGTCAGGATCTTTGCAGAGAAGTACCCTCAGAGTGATAGAGCTGGGAAACCTTAGGAAATTCTCCTCTATCTCATGTTTTGCGTCAGATTTCAGTCTGAAATTGTTCCATTTTAATTGTGTCTTTTAGTCTCTCTATAGTAAGTTTTAAGGACATTAATAAAAATTGCCTGACTGGAGTTGCAGGATTGGTGAGATAGAGGAGATGAGTAAACCTTCTTCCTTTTCTGGGGAGAGAACGAGAAAAGCGCAGCAGCAAATCTTAGTACACGTATATACTCTGCATAACACACATAATAACATCCTGCACAGTCCAGTCCAAAACAGAGCTCATAATGCTGCTAAGGTCAAAGTAGACCACAGACTTCGTCTGCAGAAATTGGAAAACAAAAGGCAACTTCTAAATTCTGTAGGTGGCATGGGGAAGAGGGTTGGAGGCTGGGAATCTCACCATCTCTGTGCTAAACTAGGTGCAGTTCGTGTGCATGTAGATATGAGAAGAATTATTTGCCCCCAAATGAAACCTCTTGCCTGTTAGGGACCTCTGTGTGAGTCTGAGTGGGCTTTGGAGTAGGTTCATGGTTCGGTGTAGTACGGCTGGACGCAGGATGGTGGGTGTCAGGGTGGGCACTGGTGTACTCGTGTTGACAGAAGAAAAATAGGCATCTGAGATTAGGGATGAGTTCCTTAATCATGTCCAACACTATTTTATTTTTTTTAGCCAATGTAGGAACATAGGGTAGACAAATTACTTGGATAACTTTTTTTTTCTTTTTTTTTTTTTAAATAATGGGCAGTTGTATTAAACCATTAGTCTTGGCCACATTTTAATGCAGGGACAACAGGTACCTGTTTTCACAACAGAATTGTTTTTTTTTTTCCTCCTTTATTTTTTCCCTTCAACCCCCACCACTTTATTTTTCCCCCCAACTCTTCGCTGCATCCTCAGAGCCCCTCCACACAGACACATTCCTGGAGCGGCTGCTGCCACTGCACCGGTGCGCTCGCTGCCATGCTTCCTAATTACACCAGGCATTTAGGGTAGGTTCAAAAGCAGAAACATGAAGGCACTAATGTTTTGAATCGGTGCCTGTGGCTTTGGGGCAGGCTGGATCGGAAGGCTGGACGCTGAGAGCTGCTTTCTGTCAGAGGGAGGGTCTCTTCAGACCCTCTCCTCAAGCCCCTCCTCTCCCCCCAGCTCCCTTGAACTCCACATGAGGCCCAGCTGTCCTAATGGCCTCGGGCGGTGTTAGGACATCAGCTGCCCAGCTCTGGCTTTCTGGCACCGGTCTCTGTGGGCCCTAGCTTCCTTCCCCTGCCACAACTGAGCGACTGCTGTGCTGCTGCCACTCCTCCCCGTGCCACTTGCCCTCACGGTACCTCTGCCTGCTCCCTCACGCATCCGAGGCAAGCCTTCCTCCCACCCCATTTCCATGCCACAGAGAGACTCATTCCTAAGCCTTCCTTCACCTGGCATTTTCAATGTCCTTGTACCCTTGTTCTGTTTTCTCTCAGAGAGGAAGACACATCCTAACACACTGTCTCAGATCAACCCATGACATTCGCCCTCCACATGCAGGCCTCTCTGGGTAGACTCCATGAAGGCAAATAAAACAGTCCTGGCTAGCCAACACTTAGCCTTTTTGCAAACCATATTTAATTAATACTTTCCCACCAAAATTAAAATAACTGGCATAACTGTATATATCACATAGATTATAGAAAACGTGGCATATGAAGAGACTTGAGGTAGATGATGCTCTGACATTTTAACTGAAGACTTTTATTTTGGATGCACTCCTGAAATCCAAATTAATTATATGTTTGTCATGATTTCACTGAAATCTGTGGAAATATCATTGCTAGCTTCAGTAAAAACAGGATTTTAGTCACGTAGTTGTTTTCCACCTATTTGTTCAAAGACACCTAACAAGACTTGTACTGCAACCCTAATCCTGCTTCAGCGTAACATTTTCCCTAATTTGCTTCATAGTTGTGTGTTTATACACGTCCCCTGTCTTATTCAAATGTAATGAAAACTTAGAGCGAAAAAAAATAATTTGCTTGTCTCACATATTTTGCTGCTGAAATACCTGAATGCATTACATTAAGAAATTGTGTTTATATTCCTATAGTCTCCAGTTTGGGTGGGGAAATGCTGTTGCCCCCAGAGTTGTTAGAAACAGGGCTAAGTCAGAGCTGTGGAGTTTTTGCCCAAAGCTGTACAAAGTCTTTGGCTGAACAGGGAACTGAGCCTCTCTCTAGCCTTTGAGGTGAGCAATTAGATAAGCTTCATTCTTAAGTATTCCAGTAGGGTAGCAATAGTTAGCTCTTGGGTATTTGTCTATACCAGGAGCTCTCAAACGCTGTTGTAAGCAGCTGTCATCATTATTGCCCTTTTACAGGTGGCACTGAAGACCTTGAGCAACCCAGCAATCAACCACAAATAGAATCGTAGATTTTCTAAATGCCAACTTATCTTCTTGGCCAAGGTCTCTTCCTGGTCATAGGACTAGGTGACATCTAGTGAAGGAAAGTACAAAGATAACATTATAAGGTTTTGTACTTTTCTCTCTATTGATTTATCAGGGGAAAAGTTACTTCTGTTGAAATAAAATGATCTGAAAATGCAGTCTTGTATTGTGAATATTGGAAAATGTTAGATCATTGTTTCTTTGGAGTAAATGTCATATGGTGTAATGACCCAGCAGAGTGGAAAATTTCATGTTTCATTGAGTCTCTCTCAGCTCATTGTAAAATCTTCCATGGCCATCCTGTTACTAAATGTTTACATTTGAGAGTCTGTATCCTAATGCTGAAAGCACAAATATAACAGGCTGTGGGGTGTATAATGTCACCCAAGGAGAAGTGGTGATCTAAAGGTCTGTTTGTGCTTGAGTATTTCATGAAGTTCATAAATACATCATTGATATAAACATGAATGTTAACTGTCAAAATAGATATTTTAATGGCCATTATCACTATACTAGTGTAAAGAGCAATTTAAAATAAAACCATGTCACAGCATTTGCTGAAGACCCTGAAAAGGCAGAGAACTGACCTTCCATGTAATTTCAGTTAATATTAGCAAAAGCAAAAATTCAGGTTATTGGATGTCTGTATAAGAGTTCTCTGCAAATGATGGCATATCCATGAGTTAAACCATGTAGACATAGACAACTAGTGATAAAGCCAAACTTGACATTTTTAATATTCTGTGCTATGTTCAGTTCTGTAGTCTGCTCTGAAAATCCTAAAAATGACAATAATAATGGTCTTATCTATCCCCCATTAAATTCTACATGGGAGGGGTTCTTGAGATTGCCGAGAGGAAGTATATGCAGCAGACACAAAGCAGTTGGTTGAGATGTGCTAAAAGCTGTTATGGAAATGAGAGGATGTCTCTCAGTCCACCAGATTTAGAGAGAAATGTGAACATGTAGTACTAGTTAGAGGTGTTATTCTCACAGCATACATTATTGCTAACTTTATGTCTCAGCTAATGCCTGTCATGATGGACATAAGAAGACCTCACTGATCATTTGTTAATGGTGTGTGTATGCACTTTCCCATCCGCTTATTGACTGTTTTCTTTGCGTTTTTAGATCATGGGGAATTCATATGCAGGGCAACTAAAATCTGCCCGTTTTGAAGAAGCTCTTCATAACTCCATAGAAGCTTCTCTGAGATGTAGTAGTGTTGTCCCACGGCCGATCTTCTCTCAGCTGTACTTGGATCCTGACCAGCCTCCTTTCTTGCCGGAAGGTAACCATGAAAGTATGGCACATTTCAATTGTTTTTCTGTGTGAGAAAAGGGTGGGATAGGTTTTATTAAAAAACAAAAAGCTGTGCTGCAGTTGATTGTGTGATACAAAATCTGAGTTTGAGGCCTTATTGAGGAGAGAGAATAGTATACTGGTTATTTTAAAAGGAAATAGATGCACATACTGATGAAAAGTTTATTTTATATTTTATTCTTGCTCAGATGTGAAGCCAAAGGTGGAAGAGTTGGATAAAGAGTTAGTACATCGCTACTCACAAAATGGAAACCTGGACTTTTCTGCCAACCAAACTGGTAATGAAATGGAAGATGAAGAGGAGGATGAAGACATGTCAGATTCAAGCAGTCCACCAATCCCATATTCACAAAAACCTGCCCCAGAAGGGTCTTGCACTACTGATGGTTAGTGTCCTTTCTTTTACCTGTGGGATCTTTACAACCAGTTCTTAGCATTATGGTATAAGTCTCTAAACTTAGTATTGAGCTAGGAAGTCTGGGAACACTGTTCATAGTCAAAGCCTTAAATCTGAGAAAACACAGAGTAAGAGGACTTGTTTCAGTACATAAAATGTACTGTATTACTTGAAAGCAGTGTCTAAGACTCACTGTGACACTAGATTAGTTTCGGAAAGCCCCTTATTTTCTTTGGTCAGTATTGGTTCACTGTCCTCAAAGAAGTTAGCATCAGTCACCATCACTATGGCTGGTTATCAGTCTACACCTAAATTCATGACATTGGCAAAGCTAGATTTTGTTGCTGGCATGGATGGGTAGCAGGGAGAGTTTGGAGGGAGAAAATGGGGAGGAGACTTGGTGTTCCTTCTGCTACCAGGGTGATAGGAGGGATGGTAGTGGAAGATTGTCTGTTTTCTCTTCTCCATCCGCCTACTGGCCATCGATTGCTTACCCTGAGCTGTCCTGATCATTGTTCAAGATGTTCAAAATTCCTGACGGTACTGTTTTTGTTTTCTTTTAAATGTGTGAAAGGGTCAGTTCATTGTGAATATACCTATTGGACCAAGTAAACTTTATTTAAGTGGTTTGTTCTATCCCATAATAGTGAATTCTGAAGAAATTGTTTATTCTGAAGATTTAACTTCCTTAAAGACAGAGAATCTACTGCTACTTATTCTTAAAAATGTACACACACACACCCTTCAAAACAAACAACCCTTCTCACCAGGAACTATGGGCTTCCTTGTGTAGGAGTCATAAAAAAATTGCAGTTTGTAGAATGATTTTTTTTATTTTACTGTAGTGTATGGTTATATGCAGTGATATCCTCGTGATTGGTAATCCTTTGACCTTTTGGGGAGTAATAGTTGGCAAATGTAGATTTTTATTTTTTTTTTTACTTTATCCTTTCTGAATGTAGTTCACAGAAGCATGTTTGCCCTCCATAACAATGTAACATAACAGTGTACCTTCAGTTCCCTTTAAAAGAAAGAACAGAAAGACTGGCTGCTAAGGGAAGCTGGGGAATATTGCTGGGGGAGTTTATTATCCAGCTGTGATGCTAGTGACTGCAAAAAATAGTGTTTTCTATACTTTGGAGGCTTCTAAATTGGTAGGAGCAGAGAAGGAGAAAGCATGAAAGAGTGTATTATAAACAGTGGTATAAAACCAGGACAAGAGCTGAGTTGCTGTCTAAATGTATTAAAGGTTAAACACTGCGGAGGAAGAAGAGCTCAGTCATGCCAGTAGGACACTGTAGCGAGAGGCGCAGTGGATGCAAGCTGTTCCATGTTCATCAGTGCCTTTGCTGCCTCTGCTCAGGTTTGCTCTGCAAGGCAATCTGACTGATATGCTGCTGACTGTCAAGTGCTCGCTGCAGTGCTCACAACGTCTGTGGTGTGTATGTACACACACATAGTACATGTAACTATATGCTCATGTATACATGTAATATTATGCTCTCTAGTATGTCCTGGAAAAAGATTACCTTACATGGGCAGTTCTGTGGTTTGATTGTCATGTAGAAGTCTTAGGATCAGAGTACATTAGGAGAGAGTTTCTTCATCTTCCAGATTTTAGGGTTGTTCTTTACTCTTTGTCAACTTTACCGTTCTAAATTTACAAAGTTTATCTCTCTCTAATGTTTACCTTGAGGAGCTGATTTAAGAGAACAGTATTTTTGTGTCTGGAAAGGAAAATATGTTGTTAAAAATATTGCTAATGATCTGTTAGAACAGTTCTACTCGTGTTTAAAACACCCAGGTTCCCAAACATTCACTCTGCAAACCGTATCTCAGCAAGATATTAATCTGATAGCTCATCTTTCTTCTCATGAATATGCCCTTCCAGAGACATAAGATACAATCGCTGCCATTGTTTACATTCCTTATCTTAGTTATTTAATTACAAAGATAAATAACATTAGGAAAATGTTAAAGAATACTGTTAGACTAATTGAAGTCACTGTGACTGTTTGGATACTTTCAGCTGAGCGTGTGTTTAATTGCTTACCCAAGAGCAAAATCTTGGTACTAGAATCTGCAGTTCAGGGCTCCTCTTGCTGTAAAACCTGTCTCCCACGTTTTAGCACAGATGGGGTGAAATCTTTCTCCCTTTTAAGGAATTTGTGCAGTTTGCTTTTCCTGAATTCAGGATTTATGCCATAATCATCATATTATTTTCTGTGATGACCTGTTCTGTTGCTCATATGGCTGAGCTGTCAGTCACATGGGTGCAGAAAGTACTCGTTGCCTTTTTTTCATCTGTAAAAAATGAGTGCTTCGCAAGTGACAGTTTGTTGGATGTTCCTTCTGAGCTGGCCATAATATTACATCCCTTAACTTTCCTGTTATCCCTTGGAAAGAGCAACTGCATTTGTCATTGATCCTTACTATTAGCAATAACAGTAAGGACTTTGCAGTCAAGAATAATAGCATTTTGGGGGTTCACATCTTTTCAGGGCCTTTTTTTCTGCTCAGTGTGATTTTTTGTAACTAACCTTTTTCTTCCATGAAAATAAGGTTTCAAGAAAAATACTTTTCGTACAGGTACCTCAAATATGGAACAAAATAATACAAGAAAGTGTCCTTAACCACTTGTTTGCTGTAGCTTTAAAACAGCCCGTTTCTAATTTGTGGAATAGCATTTTTATGCAGGCTGTGGGAAACACAATAGTAGCACCTTTCTTTTGTTATTAAACCCTCAGTTTACCTGATGCTTAAAGAAGGGCCAAGGTGGTTTCAGAGGCAATTAGGTAAGCAGGTACTTAACACCTGATCAGTTACTGTGAAGTTACAATAGCAAGTGACAGTGACCAGTAATTCATATGTAATTCTTGGAAGCTAATTTCTTATGCAAATACCCCATTTATTGCAGTACAACAAGGGGCTGGTATCCCACATTGAAACTGCTTCTTGCTATTGGTCCATAAAGGAAAGACATACAAAAACTTCAATTTTAAGAAGATTCTAGGACCTCTGGGTGGGAACAGTTGTGGGGATACATTTTTATTTTCCAAAAGATGTGTTAACCTAAACGAAGTAATGCCAGAGAATGCAAATGTGCTTCTCAGAAGCAAAAACTAATGACTTTTCTTTCAAAGAAATGCAGATAACGTCTGTGAAAGCTAATCGTTCTTTTTTTGTCACTGCTCTTGATATTTGCAAATCTCTAATTGCAATAATAAATGCCTGTTCTTTATTTAAAACAAAGCTGAAATCCAGTGGGAAGATGATATTTTAATGGCACAGCTTGGCTGTGTGCTTTTACTTTTTATGGTTTTTATACTTCTTATATGTTGATAAACAGTTTCATAAAGAGAAGCTGATTTATTTCAGTGGCACAGAGGTTTTCCCTTCTTGCTTAGATGTCCATAAAAGGTCCATAAGTCAGTGGGACTCTGAAGTGCCATTCTTTTTTCTTAAGAGTGGTATGTGTTAGGGCTGCTTGGCATAGAAATTCAGGTGCTAACTCAATTATAAATGAAAAGCTATGAAATGTAAATAGATTTTGCATTGTCAAAATCCTCAACGTGGGCAACACAAGTTAATCTTGTACAGAGAGATCCTGGTTTGTCTTTACTAATGTGGAAGTGGTTATTTCTAGCAGATAATTATATTGCAATGGAAAATCATGCAAAACAGATGGGGGGGGAAAAAGGTTGGGGCCTCTGTGTTGCTTGCTGGCTAGAAAAATGCAATTTTATAGTTAGAATGTAGCAGAGAAAGTGGTTAATCCCTTGTTTCTTTCCCTGCAGTCAATTACTTGCTTCCAAATAAATGTTTCTTGTGTGGAATTTTCTCATTTAGTTTAAAAAAGGAGCAGGAATTCAACTAGAAGGGTGACTTGTGGTCCCGAAGGCCAAGGGAAGGAACGGATGACTGCCTCTTGAGAGTATCCCGTCCGCATTTCTCCGAAGGAAAATTCGAGATTTTTACTGCACAGCGGCAGATTTGCATCCTCTAAGTATCTCCTGCTCTAAGCGAGCACCAGATGTACCTGGCCAAACTCCCCGGCCTCCCCTTGCTGGTGTTGTGGCAGCTGGTGAATGAACGAGAAGCCCGAAGGCTCCGAGGTTCTGCCTGTTGCTGCTCGTCCATCAGCATGGCACGTCCCTGGCGGGAGGGGAGCCGGGGGAAATGGCTTTTTGGTGTCAGCGCTGGCTGGCTGGCTTCCCGAGAAAACAAGGGCGAGGCAATTGCCTGGCTGTTCTGCTGCCCCTCCGTCAGGAAGCTGGTAACTGCCTTCTGCCGCTTTTGGCAGACCCTAATATCAGCAAGATCTGTGAAGTTCAGGAGCTGACATCGGTGCCCCCAAACTAGTGTCCCCGAGGGCAGAAAAGTAATTACACCTCTGCTCTTCCACAGCCCAGGCATTACAGAGGCATGTGCTGGCCAGCCAGGCTGCACATACATACCTGTGACGCAGAGATGTCGCCAGCCAAAGCAGAGGAAGATGCAGGAGGAGATGGTGCAAGGAGGAAGAAGGGGGTCATGGAAGGGATCTGAGAGACCTTTGGGTGGAGTAAGAGATGACAGATACAGAGTGTGACTCTTAGGTATTGTTTGTAGCTTATACAGGATGCAGCATTCCTACAGTACAGTCCTACATATCCTAAATGGTAAGAAATATTAAATGTGTTCGGAACAACAGTCTCTGAGAGAAGAGGCTGCTGTTGCCTGGCATGTCAGACCGAGACACGTAGGTTTGCTTCCGTAGGTACTGCCAAGATGTTAGAGTAATGCTCATAAGCTTCTTAAGGTGCTGTGATGTTGTGGTGTGTTTCTTAGGGTTTTCCTGATCGTTATCCACTGGTGACTCGTACAAAACGGTGATGTGCAGCCACTCAAGTAGTAGACGAAGTTGTTTTGCTTCTAGCATGGATTTTGCTTTGTCCCAGATCCTGTGGAGTGCTGGAGAATGCTGAGAGAGTGCTGAGGCTTCACCTCACTGGGACACCAAAACCTCCAAGTTTCTCATCTGATATGGAATCACAGAATGGTTTGGGTTGGAAGGGACCTTAAAGATCACCTAGTCCCAAGCCCCTGCCATGGGCAGGGACACCTCCCACCAGACCAGGTTGCCCAAGGCCCCATCCAGCCTGGCCGTGAACACCTCCAGGGATGGGGCATCCACAGCTTCTCTGGGCAGCTTGTGCCAGGGCCTCACTGCCCCCTGAGTGAAGAATTTCTTCCTAATGACCAATCTAAATATACTGGTTTTTAGTTCAAGACTGTTACGCCTTGTCCAATCTCTGTATGCAGCTCTCTGGCTATCAGTCGTGTACTCTTCTGGAAAGCAAGTCCATGCTGAAATGTTAACAACATTGATAATCAAATTCCTGCTTTCTTTGGTGTCCAAGTATTGCTATTGCTAACAGGTCATTGAAAAGCCTCTTTCTTGTCAATGTTTGTGCTTCTGGGCATTTCTTGAGAAAATTTTTGGGTAGAGACAAGGCTAAAGAACAATTGTTTAAAGAGACAAGTTTAAATCTGTCTTGAAATCTTATCACACTTGCTGTTTCATAATCCTTATCTACAGATTTCCTGTTTGCCCACATTGTCAGCGGTGGGTAATTTTTCTTCTTTAAATCTAGATATACTGTGGTATTTTTTAAGTATGTCAGATACTCAGATTTTACTGAATGCCCAAAATATTTGAGGCCTATTTTGAAAATGTAGGACATAATATCCAAATGACATAAACATATGAATAAGCAGATTCTATTTTGAATGTAAGGGAGTTTTGTTCGCATGTTTATCTGCAGCTTTTTAAATATAAATTACAGTGAAAAGTCTAGGTAATACCTTGGTAGCCCTCCATTTGATTAGGATTGATATGTTTTTAAGGAATACACCTTAAAAAGAGTTTAACGTACTCTAATCCAATTGCATCTAATCAGGAAAGAAGTTTTGCTTTAAGTAGGCAGTTTTAATGCTTTTCCCCTAAAACGTAGCTTCCTTCTCATTGGCAAGCAGTCATTACAATTCATTGATTTGTAAATAACTAAAAACTTCAGGCGCTTCATTTTAATTCGTTGGCTGGGAGAAGGAATGTGGGAGGGCAAATCTGGGCTCGCTCTCAGCTTGAGTGAGCTGCTGCTCGATCTGAGCTATTTGAGCCACTGAAGGAAGCATTCAGCCAAGAATGGGTTCAGCACATCGTGGGTGTGTAGGGCACAAGACCGAACATGTATGGTACGGTGTATTCAGCAAGCTGCTGCTTGCCAGGAGGTTTATGATAGCTGACTCTATGCATTCCACTTTGCACATCGTCCTTGCCTGGTGAAGTTTTGAGATTTAAAAAAACCCAACGGACCAAAAAACGTTAGCTTTCGTTGTCTTTGCTGAAGTTTTAAACTACGTGTTTCAGTGCAGTACGTGAGAGTGCAGACACGTATTACTGTTGGTTGAGGTGGCTCTGGGTTAAGCTATGGTCACGTTATGTTTCTAGATGCTTAGTCAGTGTCTTTGGTATTTATTTACAATTTCTGTACCAGCTATGGGCTACTTGAATAGTATTTTAAATGAACTGTAGTCAATACACATTAATAGCTTAAGTCTTAATAGTTACTGCGGTAATTTCAAATTTAATTTTGATATGTTTTTAACAATCATGTTGAAATAGGATACGTCATGATGATGCTTTATTTTGAAATATCGGTTCATGCTGATGCATGCATGTGTTGTCTACGTCGCGGTATTTTTGTAGTTGTAGTGAAAGAGAGAGGTCAGTGGGTGACTGTGTGATGCCTTTGTATTTATTCTGGCGTAGGGTTTTTTCCATCAGCCACTGCTGGGAGAGGTGTGAGGCCAAGGCTGTAGCACTGGTCTTAAGCTGGAGAAGGAACTGGAGGGGAGCACAGCGTAGAGGCCGGTTGGCTTGGTGGTGCTTGCACTGCCTTCTGCCTAAAGGAAATGAGAAACCCCGTGTGATCGTGTCCTCTCCTGTTGAGGAAACCGGATGACTGCTGCTTTCTCTGACACTCGTCACTTCCTAATCTGAAAGTAGGACTTGCTCAAGAAAACGAATACGATGGAGCTGAACAAAAAAGTGATGGGAGATTGTGATCCAGTGCTGAAGTTAATGAAAGTCTTTAAATGTTGTTGTTCATGTACTTAAGTCAAAAAAAAACCACTAACTTTGGAGTTGGCTTTGGTTTGAGCAAAATACTGGTACATGTCAGCCTCCCAAGGTCCCCAAATTACTCAGTGATTTGAAAACCCCAAAGCTATCTCATCCAGCCTTTAGAAAACCCTGAATGTGGCTGCTTGGTGGGTGGCTACCAAACTCACCATGAGTCCTGAGCTCTGGGCTGCCTAGCCGTGCTTCTTCTTGTGTCCCAACCTGCCACCTAGTCGCTGTAGGACACGGAGCGGAGGAGGCTCGCTCTGGTCTTATCCTGTAAAGGATATCACTGGCCTTATCCTGGTATTAACCAGGAGTACAGCAACCAACATTGTGTTCTCATTTTCTTTGTGTATGTATGTGCAGGGAAAAAGTATCTGGAGACTAGAAGTCTTGCTGCCTGTTGAAACTCAAGTGGAGATTTACAGAAAACATGCTGTACATCTCAAAATGCATGTCCAGCTAAGAGATATCTGAATGAACTTCTGATAAAAAAAAAAGAAGCAGGAAAATATGCTACAAGCTTTCTAAAAGACCTGTGCCTGAGCTGACAGGATCAGTGAATAGTTGCAGAGCAGGTTGAAAAGACCAACCTCTTATTGAGGTGGTGAATTACTTAATCTTTTGCTTAATCTAGAGACAGCTTAGAAATTATATTTGATAATATTTTTCCTTTACTGGTCAGTACCAAACTTCAGTCACCAATTTTTATCATACTTTTGTACTACTGAGTGATAGTTATATACCACTGGCAGCCTGTTGCAAGCAACAAAACCAAAACTGGTATTTCTGAATTTAGAGTGAAAACTAAAATTCAGCGAAGAAAAAAAAATATTTGGATGTTTTAAGAGCTGTTCTCTGTTTTAAAATCTTGAGCTTTCCTTCTTATTCTCAGTGTTTGTGAAAAATTAACAGTTTCAGAGCCATTTGATGTCTTATCTTTAGAGACATCTCTGTTCTCTGCCTGAGTATGTTCAGGATCTCTTTAAAAAAAGTATATCTCTTGTCCCTGAAACCCTAAGCTGGTCGATTTGATGAGATGCTTTCTCAGTTTTTCTCAATTTCCCTTGAAAAAGGTAATTAAAAAAAAAATACTGCATCGAGTTGTGAAGCTCTGTTTGCCTATGGAACTGATAAAAGAGGAAATTTAAACATAATCTTTTGAAGATTTATCTTTTTTTTTTTTCTCCAGGTTTTTGTCAAGCAGGCAAGGATTTACGGTTAGTATCGCTGTGCATGGAGCAAATTGATATCCCAGCAGGCTTCCTGTTAGTAGGAGCCAAGTCTCCAAACCTTCCTGAGCACATTCTAGTCTGCGCTGTCGACAAGCGGTTTTTGCCAGATGATCATGGAAAAAATGCACTTTTAGGTAAGAGGTTTTCTTTCTCCGTGCCGTAATAATTCAGAGAAACTGGTCGGTTCAAAATTACCTAAAATCATTTCAGCTAATGACTTTCTAATAGAAATATGTTGAGGAGAGGCTTGTTTTTATTAAATTAAATCCACAGCTGAACCTCCCCCTGAAAAGCCCATTTTAAAACAAGTTCCTGATTCCACAATTAACCACAGTTGAAGCTGGGTGATTTCTGTGTGGGCTGAAGACAATTGCAGCCCTGGCATTTTAAATGTGAACTATCCAGATACTCTTTATCTCTACTGATGCTTACAACATTAAGAAGAAATATGCTCATGCAACTGTAGAAGATGAGCTATTTTCTGTGGATTAAGGGACAAATTTTGCCCTTGGCTCCACCAGGAACATTGTTTTCAACAGGAGCTCTGAGGGTAATTTGACTCTCTAATACATAGATCATAAAAAACAACATTTATATCACAACTGGTTATGTTTACAAGCTTTTAAAATTTTAATACAAGAACGTTTCTTGATCATTGAAGACAGGCACGTAAACACCTAGATTTCCTGCCTGGCTCACAACTGGTACACAACAGACTAGTAAGAGTGATTTAATGTATTTTGGCTCCTATAGCCTGATTTGCATTTATGTTCTCATTTCTCTCTCTAGTCACTGTTCTGTCTAGCATATATTGAGAACAGAGAAGAAATCACAATGAAGTATAAATACCCTTATTTAACCACACTGCTCAAATTCTGGTGCAGACAATCAATATTTTGCATAACTACTGAAAACACCTCCTTTTTTGTACTTACGATTGTTAATGTTTTGTCTCCCTTAAGCATATTTAATATGCTACCACGTGCTGCAAACCTTTGGATCTATGGGAGAAATCTCACTGGCATGAATTAGATGAGAGCTGTGATGTGATGTGTCCTTTCTGGACACAGTTGGGGAAGTGGGAACATGGAATAATCTGGTGTGTGCTGCCATCCTCATAGGAGCTGCTCCCCAGTGAGCAGGGGAAGTGTCAAGAGTTGATCAATACGAGCTATCTGATGTACAGACAGATGGTGTTCAATCTAATCAAATGTGGCTGTACTTGTCTTTGTTGGTAAGCTCTCCACCTCACACCCTGAGGTCTGTATTAATTTATCATCTCCGATATCATTTGATAATGAGCCTAGTGACTCACAGCTCTGCTCTGGCATTGCCGATGGTACATATTCAAATACCTCTGTGGCTCTGTAGCTGCTACCTAAGAGCAAAGAATTGACTCAGTAACCCTGGGAGACCCTAATGACTATTTCTGACGACTATGGACATGCACCAGTAGTTCCTCTGGGTTGTAAGCAATAAGGGAAGAACTGATTCAGTCTCGGGAGAAACAGGATGAAGACACCAACTTCTTGGCACCCTCAGCAATGTGATGGTAAAATACGATAATAAGGCATAATTAGGCTGAAGACAATGGCCTAATTAATAAAGAGTTTTATGGAAAATGCATTTTGCCAGACAGACAGACTGAAGTATTTTTCATAAAACCAGGAGTTCGCCTGACAGGTGAATGTACGTAGGAACCAGTGTTCTTTGAAGTGCTTGGCATTGTGGTAAACAATGACAGTAATGAGGATGAAAAATGTGTTCTGTTATAGGTCTTGAACTGATTAATAAATGGAAAAAAAATCAAAAATAAAGGATTTCAGCTAGGTACTTATCAGCCTAGCTCTATTTTAAATTGTTATCGATGTTCCAGAAAGAATATAAAATATTTTTTCATTAAAGATTGAAAGTAATTCAAAGATTAGTGGAGTGGCAAATAAGCTGAAAGAATTTAATTCTTCAGCATTAGATAGTAGAGGAGTTGGGTTTATTCAAACAACATGGATTTTAGGGCAGGCCTGTTTTAGATCATGCTCTGTGCTTTGTTCTAGAAGATTTCGGACTGCTGCAGTGCAACGTTGCCATTGATGTAGCTGTGAATGCCACAGGAAATCAAGGGTGCATATAGTCCTCAGTCCGGACCCTGTGCCTGCAAACTCAACCCAAAATTTAATCTCCTTTTATGAAAACATGTCAGAAACACTGCAGAAAAGGAGCCTTCTACTTTTTTTACTCCTAAACGTGTTACTTTCATGAGAGGTTCTAAGTTTTCATGAACATTCTGAAGCACCTCTACTTTTTGCAATGAAAATCTAAACATTTGACCTTAAATAAATGCTTTTAAGCCTTTAATATGGTGTAAGGTCCAGCTTATTCGGAGAGTGCCTTGGATGAGGAGTCTCAGAGAAAGTCACTAGGTATTAGGTTAATTTTAGCCACACAAAGTTGCGGTGGATACTGTGGATTAGCCCCCTATTTTGAGAGAGGGAAGCATGCAGCTTGGAATCCATGCTTTTTTAATGTAGAAACGTGGAACAGAAATAGAGAATCCTATGGAAATTTCCTCGTCTGGCATCACAGCTTCTCCCGACCCCACAAGTAGTTCTCTGCTCTGGGTAGAGTGGAACACGGGTGGTGGAGTTTCGGCATGAGTTGGTATGACCTAGAAAGGTGGAAGAGTTTCAGAAAAGTTGAGACTAAAATCTGCCTGCATTTGGCTGCTGCCTGAGGAGTGGTCTGAGCAGGGCACCTACGGTAACTGTATGGCTGGAGGCCTCTAGTCACTCTGAACCGGGTGTGTGGGTAGGTTGAAGTGGCTTTATTCCTAGCAGCTGTCACAAAGCCATTTAATCTGTGTGTACGCTTTCTGCTTCGTTTGTCCAGGATTTTCTGGGAATTGTATAGGCTGTGGAGAAAGAGGATTTCGGTACTTCACAGAGTTTTCCAATCATATCAACCTGAAATTAACCACTCAGCCAAAGAAGCAGAAGCACTTAAAGTACTACCTAGTAAGAAGCTCCCAAGGTGTACTGTCAAAGGGACCTCTTATTTGCTGGAAAGGTAATTAAGGTGCCCGTTCACTTAGGGGTTTTTTATTATGTTGATGTGATGTTGAATGAAAAATTGAAAGTTGCTGCTGAAAATGTATGCATTAAAAGGAAACTATAGAAGTTGAATTTGTTTTGTGATTGAAGGAGAAGTTCCTACTGATTTCACTGAAGTCTGTATCGTGCCGAAGAGTTTTATTAAGTCTTAATAGTAACCGTACAATCATAAATTGTCATCCTTCATCTCCCCGTGCTTTCACTGGGAGCCCTAAATCTATCCTTGGGCTGTGCAGCCACCTTGGTAGAAGAAATAAGATTCCTCAGTCTGCTAATTCTTTTCTCTACCTAAAGCAAGATGACTCACAGCCAGGGCTCTGGCATTGGCTTTACATTGATATTCATCTTAGCAGGTGCAATTCTATCCGGCTAATGCCTGAGGATAGCCAGCACACCGTAAGATTAAGAAAGCTCAGGTCTCTGATCTCAAGGAAAGAGGAAAAATCTTGCATACTCTTGCCATTTACAGTGTGTTTTACACGTGGGCTTACCCTCTATCCGTGCAATATTGTTAATGAATCTGCTAACGAGAATGACATTTGTGACCCTGAGGCAAGGTAACCATGGGGTCTGGTATTGATGGATGCACGATTTTTGAGTTAGAGCCGTACCAAGACTTGAAGAGGGAACAGTTTACCTATTCGCTGCCTGCTAAACTGGTATATATGCAGGCTGCCTGTATCCCTCGGTAAAGACAGTTTGAGCTGGTGCCTCTTGTTCCAAAGAGGATGATGTGAGGAGAGGAGAAGCTCCACAGGAGGACTGACACACATCTGAAGAGTCACATCCTCGTGTGAATGGCAACAGGACCCCAGAGAGATGGTTATCACAAAACTGTATGAGCAATTGTAGTACTGTATCAGTTTGGAGTTCAAAGGGATCTTGCCTTCAGCTGCTTTTCTGTTACAAGTATGATTTACTACTACTTCAGAGTGGATGTGTTTTTCAGCTGCTTTTTCCTTTAAAGCTTCAGAAATTTGATTTGGTAGCCTCTTTTTGAAGTTCCAAATACTGAAAAAGGAAACCTTATTTTATATTATTTTTGTATGAGTTATGAAAGGGTTTATCCATGCAATACAGTGCAGTCTGGTGCACTATTTAGCAAATTGTTCGTGGGAACATTTTGTGCTGCCTGGCAATGTTCATATGCAAGACTACTCAGGACAATCTTGATCTTCGCTTGGTGAGAAAGTGTAATTTGGAGTCACCCTTCATTTTGTTTCACTGAATGTAGATTTTGTTTTGATTGCAGGCAATAATTTAGCTACTAGCACGTTGACATACACAGGAGAAGAACAGAGCTGGCTTTGGGAATGTTTTCTCTGAACCCCTGATGTTCATGCACTTGGGGTTGGCATGTGAGCTGGTAAACGCTGTCAGGGGTGACACACACGAGAAACTATTTTAAACCTCCTTCTGATCACAAATGTGTGGAAGAGGTAGATGCAGGGCTAGCTTTTGATTATATGCTCATTGCAAGTATTTTGAGAACCTACAAAAGTTTAGAAAATTGACCAAGAATTGATCTCATGGGTATTGATAGGCGCTATCCCCATATTGATTCCATCTATCCAGGAACCCTTTGCCCTTTCCATAACATTAAAGGTCTAATTGGAAGAGAAGCACTATTAAACACCCTCTTCTCTTCAAAACAAAACCTGATTAGATCTTGGTTTAAAAAATGGATTAATGGGAGATATTTAAAGTCACTTTCCCCTCCCTCAACTCAGTTTTCATCCAGACAGACGTTCCCAGGGACAGGATCTCCCTGAAGATTTTCTGGAGACATACTAAGAATCCATGTGTCAGCACAATTTTCCTTCTAAAGGGCAACATGTGATGGCTTTTATAAAGGTTCTGCCACAGAAGTCGCTGAGTGTTTCCTGGGACATGTCCAATGCCTTCAAATCTCTTGCAAGCTGAGAGCTGAGGGCTCTTGCCATTTTGCAGCATCTGGTCTCTATTTGCCCGGCACTCTCAGCGGCCCCCGGGGAGGTTTTCTTAATTAGAAGACAAAGTTGACTAAACTGCTTGAGCTGTATTTTTGTTGAATGCTGCCATTTGCTGCTGTTTGTTGTACGTGCTGGATGTATGCTTTTATAACATTTTGTCACCTTCCGCCACTGTGTTGCTGAACTTTCCAACTGGAAGGCAGGCCTTGTTAATATGTACTGTAGCTGCTTCGTTTGCAGAATGTAGAAGCAGGCAATCATCTGCTGCTAGCCTCTCTGCTAAGCCAAATTCTGCGGTGTCACCGTCCACGACCCCAGAGGGTGGATCAGCTAATGGATACAAATCAGGGTTCACTCAGACAGGTAGGAGCTGAAAGTGCTGTAAAGATAACCGTTGGGGGTGGTAAGTTACCTCAGATATTGTTGGTTTAGGGATGCCATAAATAAGTGGGTGTTTACTTCAAGCCATGTGTAGATTACAGCTGGGAGGATACCTTTCAGAGTTGGCTTTGTGAGAGATTAAGACCCAGGTGAGGTTGAAGATGAGCTTAGTTCTCATAAGAACACTCAATTAAAAAAGCATTAAATGATCTTTTGATTAATTTATTTGTTTCTTTGTTTCCTTTTATTTGTTTAAGTCATTTTTTGTGGATCTCAAAAGATTTGAATTACATATTTATAGTGGGATGTTAGTACATAGACTAGGGTATTTGCCTTTGCCTTGAAACGGAAAAAGATCTCCTTTTGGGCTGAGGGGGACAGCTTTTATTTATGTATTTGCTTATTTGTTTATTTATTTAAATTGTATTTCACACATGGGTGTGCTTAGTAAAGCAATTTCCCCATGCACATACAGTTGTTTCAAGTTACATGAACTAGCATGCATCTCATACGTGCTTTCTAGTTCTGAGAAGCTATTAATGACATACTTAATCTAGGAGAAACAATAAAAATCAAACGGACGTTGGCTGACAAAGAAGCAGCATCTTTAATTTATTTATTGCAAATAGCTAAGGTGCTTTCTTTGAGCTTTTGTTCTCATTGTTTCATTGCAGCTTTATCTATGCTGTTTTATGTTTTTGTGTCTGTGCTGTTTCTTGAAAAATTAAAAACAGAAAAATAAAACTTTGGTTGTTGTAGTTGGTTGGTATGTGTGTACCACAGCATACATTTCTCCAGAGGAGTATGAAATGCAGATGAAAAAAACAAGCTTGTTAAAACATGCAAAATTAAAAAAAAAAAGAAAAAAGTTATAAAACCATCACAAACAAAACCTGAACGTATGCATTCTTAAATTGGAATTGTAATCACTGACCAGTGTGTTCGGAGACCCTTTCCCCAGCTGGTCAGCCCCGGTTCTGTTCAGGAAGCTGTATGGCTTCAGGCTTTTGTTAAAATGTAATGAGAGTGTCCTTTAAACACATCTGCATTTCACTGCATGATCCATTGGCTTCCAGATCCCGGCATGAGAACCGTGCAGATGCATGAGAACCTATTTATTTGAAATAACAAGCGATCCAATATTTACACAGCTTTGTCTTCTATTGTACCTGCCGAGTTAATAGATACACCTTTTATATACCGCTTTCTCCTTATCACTCGTTGCAGTGCTATGTCTGCGTGGTTTTTCTGTGTCTCACTGTTTGTACTCTTAGGTCACAGTTGTCAAAACCTTTTCATCTCCTTCTGTGGTTATCTTCTAGTGAAGATAATGCCACATTCATACATATGAATTCCCTGTGACCGGAGGAGGGGGAGGGCACCTTTTTTTCTGTGGCGTGAATTCTGACGTGCGTCACCCGTAATGGTGCAGCTTTTTCTCTCCCAGGCTTGCATAGCTCCTGGTACTTTGAGGTGAATGCTCTCTTGTTTTAAAATCAAAGTACTTATTAGAAAGTCACTTTCCAAAATTGTTTTCAGTTTTTTGTCAACTCGCACCCATTTTTCCCTTTAACCATTTCTGTTTTCTGCCTTTGTAAGCGAACGGTTAATCTCCACATTCTAAAAGACACCTGTAGGTGGGTAGTAACACTGAGCTCTGCGCTGAACTGGTAATTTCATGATAGAAATCGCAGCACAAGAGAGTTTTTGCAACATCCTAGTTAAAGTTGACAGTACAGTGTGGCCATGACACTGTAGTCAAGTGCTGCGTCCCTCTTTCAAAACGGCACGGGAAGACACAGTTCCTTTTACAAAGAGATGTGTTTTTATTGGCAGGGCAACAACGGCTGTAACTTCGAGCAGTATCAGAAATCCAGTTTTAGGTGGAAATGTGAGAGAAAAAACTTAAATTCAGATATTTAAAAGCAACTAGAAACAGGGTTTTATGAAAGAGAGTTAAACAATTTTGATAAGACGTAGTAGTACAAGTCCTGCTGAGGTATCAATGTGATGTTTAAACATATACCAGCCGTATCTCATTTCATAGATACAATTTCAAGAAAACATTAGAATGAGAGGGAGGAAAACAACAAGACAAATAAACCTGACCCAAAGCTTCTGGACAGTTTGCTTTGAGAAAAGCTTTCCCATTAAGTATTTGCTGCATCGTATTTAACGAGAGATTAGCCTTTTCCTCCAAAGCCCATGAGCTGGTGCTCTGTTTGTTAGCCATTCGGCATTTGTCCCGTGAACATGGACAAGGGTTTCTGCTGGAGCAGCAGCCAAGGCTTCTGCATTTGTTCCCCCGTCCCAGTCGCTCCATATGGCAAAGCAGACGCCCTCCCCATCCTTCTTCGCCAAATGGTGTGTCACCCGGGGGTGAATGTATTTGCCAGATCAAGTTGGTTTTCGCCTTCTGTTTTCTTTCCCTGGCTGTTTTACTAGGACATCTGTAGGTGAACTTAGCCTACTTTGCCTACTTCTTGCAAACTCATTTCTGCACAGATGTTGAGGTAATGTTCTTTCACCTTGGTCATAAGTGTTTGGATTTGCCAGTGTATCAGCATCCCAATGTTCAATTTTTCTTTGAAGTAAATTGCAGATATAAATGCCTTCATGCTTAAGCAGGGGTCTACATGCTGAGAGGTTTTGAATTTGTTACGATTTACATTTTTATACTGGGCAAACATTAATTTTTTTGTTGCTGTTGTTCAGTTTATCCATCCACAATTATTATTTATTTGTTAATGCCTTGGTAAAATGCTCTAAGGAGTTGCTGTTTGTTAATTCATGCAAAGAGTTTGGGCTCAGCTACCTTTCATTGCTTACCCAGGCTTATAAATGGGCATACACGTTTCCTAGCCTTATAGATAGTAGTGCTGTAAGGTGATCTTCAGAGGTTATATATTTGATTTTTTTTTCTGCCCTAAGTCAAGCTTGTCTGAGACTGACAGAGGTTCAATAACTTGCTCTTGAAAATCTCATGTGATGGAGATTCCACAACCTTTTAGGCAATTTATTCCAAGTGCTTATTCCCTGTGCTTGCTGGGGGCAAGTCACATCAGCTCTTTGCCTTAGCTTTCTCATCTGTAACACAGGATAACTGTGTTTACTTGCCTATCCCACAGGGCTATTTTGAGGAGCAATGAGATAACTCTTTCTACAGTTAAAATATTTTTCAATATTATTGTTATATGAATATCAATATATGTTATATGAATGCAAAATATTGTGAAAGAGATCTATCACGGGTTTAGTGTATTACTAGATTCTTCAGAAATGCCCAGTAAATGTTTGTTACGACTCCTACAAGATATCCTTAAATGATCTCTTAAGCGTAAAATAGTTTGGTTGCTTTGTATGCAGAGATATGTGTAGATAAATGTGTATGCATGTTTATTATATATAATACATATATACTTATATATACAGTTTTTAATTACTGCTTAGTTAAACATCTTATTTTTTCAGATTCTTCGGTGTTCAGTCCAGCAAAATCGTCTTCTGCTGTTAACTTAAGTGGAACTCCAGACCCGTCTCGGAACAAGAACATTGTGAAACCTTTGGCTTTGTCAGTACAGCTTGTAGGAAAGACATTTGCTGCAGGTAGCGCTTTGCTTTCCAGGATAACAGAGCCAAGGGAATTGTCTGCTTAGCAGCAAAGAAATAAAGGAATCATCTTTTTGGTGGAAAAAGGAAAGGAAAGCATTCACTAGGATTCCTCAGAACCATCATATTCTGCTGGTCCTCTGCACAGAAATCTTCCATGTCTATTACTATCCCCAAACAGAGCCACACCTTGGCTTTCAGATTCGACGTTCTGATAAAAGTGCACGTCATATTCCTCTTGCACTTCCTAAGATATCTAGGAGAGCCAAAACATCACCTCTTGATATTACACTAATTCTTGTGACGTTAACTGAGAGTCTTTCTCCTTTTGCAATGAGTATAGTTACTCCAGATGCATTTCTGTGTTGTATGTTTAATAAATTAAAAGCCTCATCTAGGAGGAAAGGCCATATGACATTGGACGGGTTGGAAAGTAGGAGACATTTCTCCTCAGAAAGAGCAGTCAGGCACTGGAACGGGTTGCCCAGGGTGGTGGTGGTGTCACCGTCCCTGGGGGTGTTCAAGGAAAGGTTGGACCTGGTGCTTGGGGACATGGTTTAGTGGGTGACATTGGTGGTAGGGTGATGGTTGGACCAGGTGGTCTTGGAGGTCTTTTCCAACCTTAATGATTCTGTGATTCCGTATTTGCTATTTTAGACAATATATATTGCTATATATGCATTTTACTGTGTTGGACCTAATGAATGTACCTGTATCACATAAACCATTAACATAGTTTTGTGTAAAATAGCAGAAAATACTGCTTTCAGGTAAATGAAACTAGTGTTTCTCCCTTCTGTATATGAGTAAGAGAATTTATCATGCACAGAAATGACTTCCCACTATTTCAGTTGCTTCTGGAATTGACCCATGTCCACCAGATCTGTCCAAACCAGATTGTTGACAAGGGAATACAAATGGGAGCTTACAGTGGGCAAGTGCTGCTACTCAAATTTTGCTAACTGCCAACCTGAGAATCTTGAACCTGAATTTATTTGGCTTGTGGCTGCAGAGTTCCATGTTACAGTGTACTAAGCAAAACACCATTATCTCAGACTCTCTGTTGTAGCCAACATCAGCAAGCTGCTGCACCATCTCCTGCTGTTGCTCCTGGAAATTTTCTTGGGAGCTAAATCACAGGGGGGCTGGCAGATGTGGAAAGGAGCCATAGTCCCTACTGGGATCCATGGCCACTCTAGGCAGTTTATGCCATTTTTTTTCTCCTGAAAAAAAAAAAAAGAAAGAAAGAAAAAAAAAGAGAGAGACTGAAAAAGAATAAGAAGGGGCTCAGAAGTGTGAAGATAACTTTTTGTGATCCTCTGTTTTTGTAGTTTCATTTCATGATCTGGATATAGTGGGGCCTGCCAGGGTGTCAGGCCTGCTGGGACTGGAGGATTGTCTTAGGCAGAGGTAGCAGAATTAAGCATGGTTCACCTCAGTAACACTCAGAGCACGTGTACTTCACAGCAAACTGTCCTGTTTTGCCTGCCCAGTCTCCCATTCTAGGGCTTCAAATGAGAGCCCTGTAGTGACTCAGTGCGCATGGCACACGGACGACTGGGAGAAAAATACAAAGATGCGCCAGAGAGGCTTAGAAATCTTCATAAAATTAATTCATGATAAGCACTTTTTAAAATTTTCAGCGTCTAAAAATGTATCGTAAGCATCCCAGTGATTTTTTTGAGGGTGTAATTTTTTTATTCTGTTGGATTAGGGATTTTTTTCTTCATCCTATTCTCTCTGCCTTCGAATGTGGAGAACTTGTTTCAAGGTTAGGATTTTGCAGCGTGTGTCCAAATTATTCTCTGCCAAGTACTCTTCATGCTTTCCCTGGAGTGTGTTTCTTTCAGTCACGCATCTTGCCCTGTTCTTTTGTGTGTGCATGCTGCTGTATTATTTTGTTTGTTTGTTTTCAAGACTGTCTCAAGCCACACACTCTGTATTTTATTATACTCAGCTCCTCTTTCACTGCGTGCCACTGATGTTGCTAATGGAAACGCTAATGGAGGAAGAAATAATGTATTGAGTTCTGCAGTCTCTCGGCCAATGCCTCACTTGACCTCTCCTAGCCCTGGCTGTGCAGCTGGAGACCAAGGTAAAGAAAACCTCTGCTCTGTGTCCCTTTTAAGCCGCAGGGGCTGTTGAACCTGAAATTCGTGATTTTGTTTTTCTTCCCATCATAGCTGTTTCTGCAATTCAGTCTTTACAGATCCTTTTGGTTTCTGGCATGACTGCTAATGACGACACTGTAGTTTTTGACACAGGTAGAAACATTTCTCACATCATAGTCTGCCTTCTTGTAAGGCTGGGTGTAAACCTCTGGAACTCTGTAGTGTGAAACCAGCTCAACACCACTGTGAAATGGAAATGCGGGCTGGAGTCAGGTCATCTGGAAGAACAGCATTTAGAATTGTTTTTGCTTTTCTTCACAGCATCAATGTCCAGTTCTGGACCACCAAAGAAACGTCATCGGGGATGGTCTCCTGGCTCCCCAGTCCCTCCTCCTGGCTTAGTGGTACCTGTTCCTGCAATTCGACCCTCAACTAGAACAGGTAAAACTTGAGCGATACAGATATTTGTAAAAATAAAAAAATATATATGTTCTCATCCAGATCAGTAGCCCTGTGTTCCTTCTCTTAAGGGTTGCATAGAAGACATAACAGAGCTTGCTGAAGTAGTTAAGGGCACCATGGAGAGTTTTTCACATGACCCAGAAAAGCACACAGTTGTTCTTGTTTCTGCAGTCTAAGGTGGTACAATGGGAAGGTGAAACTCCTGGGGGAGAGAGAAAAAGGAGGATGAAAGTTATAAGGATCTAAACTGAAGTTCCCCAAAGATAGCTCAGTTCTTCTGAAATTGTGCAGGTGTATGTTTATATGAACATGTTTAAAGGATTTCCGTTAGCCTTCTACTTGAATACAGTGTCTCTGTCTGGTGTGGCATGCTACAGAAACAGCACACTCAGTTCTGGTGTAGGAAAGATGCCTTTATGTAATTCTGGCCTAACCAAGGACACCAATGTTCCCTAGGTCATCTTTGCTTAGAAGGATAAAGTTTGTGAGACCAAATAGCTCATATGTGTGGAAAAGGTATAGACACATCTAGAAGGGATGTGTAATAGCACGATGTGAAATAGGATTAAATATAAATATGTGTGAATAGTCATCAGCGTGCATGTAGGTACCTCTTTATGTGTAACTACTAATAAAACTGTTCACTATTTATGGACTTTGTAGTTGTGAGATTCAGAATAGCTGGTAAAGGGGAACGTACAATTGCTTACTGATCTCTCTATAGAATAGGAGAATAAACACCCAAGGAAGTAAAAAAAAACCACGTTTGTCATCATGCACAATATGTTCTTAACTCTGCTTTGGAGGACTTGCGTTTGGGATGTTTTGGAACTGGCTTTCAGAGATATTTATCACGGGAAGAAGGGTTACATGGTAGTGTAGGCCTGCCTGCTTGAGCAACTCAGATCAATCACAGCTAAAATGTATGCATGCATACATTTATTCGTGCTGCCTGTGATGTCTTCTGTAGATAGCATTGTTTGAAAAATCTGTTACAAACAACCAAATGAAGCCTGAGAAACTTCTGAAGGAGGTCTCACACTGAAACCTGATAACAGATGACAAATTTTTGCATTTTGTTTCTTTTTACTTGTGAAAGCTGCTTTTGCACTTTCATGCCTAAAGCCTTTTTTTTTTTTTCCCTTCTAACAACTGTCTAAGGACATCTTTGAGATTTTGGCTTGTGTTTTCTTTCCTAGCTACATATATTCTAGGTCAGAAGTCAGAGCAGTCGCTTCCCTTTTATTGACAGGTATTATTGAGAGGTAGCCGCTGTCTTACAGGTGGCCTCTTGGCTTAGTACTTGGCTTTGTTTGAAGATGCATATTCAACCTTGTGTTTTCCTCCCTCATTCCCACCAACAATACAGTGGCCAGAAACAGTTTTATTTTAGGGGTGGGTCTGCAGGAGGGTATAGGCTCTTAATTTAAATTACTTAAAACTATAGCAGGAAATGCAGAGGCCTCTTGAATTTTATTACAGTTTGTGATCTGGAGTTATTTATTTTTTTTATTTGTTCATACGGCCAAATCACAGTACGAGCCTTTTAGTAATGGAAGCTTCTCTTTTCTTTATTTTATAGAGCCTCTTTTGTCAGTCCCAGTTCCTCAATCCATGTTAACTGGAATTTTACAGCCTCAACCCATCCCGGCAGGGGAGACTGTAATAGTTCCTGAAAACCTGCTGAATAACTCGGGAGTCAGACCAGTGATTCTGATAGGTAAGTCTTACACTGGGGAGTCAAATCCTGCATTTGACAAATGCATGCTCCCCTAAGAGAAACGTGGTTTTTTTTGTTGTTTCTTTTTCTTGGTTCTGACATTCAGTACAGTATGTAATCGGTTACTTACTAGATAGTTTACTTAGTTGCTCAACACTTAAAATTGAAAGTTTGGAGATTTCTGGGAGGACCTGATTTGCAAACGGGTCATGATGAGGTCAAATTGATGCAAAACCTCTGGCCAAACTGAAATTTTGTACAAATAACATTTTTGTAAAATCCAAGAATAGAAATATTTCCATGTAATGAAAATAGCTTTCCAGTGTAAACAACTTACAAAACAAGAAAATATTTCCTGTATGATCCAGATCTTGAAGCCCAGGGATTCTGCATGAGAACCAGAAAACTGTTGTGTCCTGACTAATCAGAAGTGAATCGTACTAACTTTTTGTCTTTTATAGTCCATAATTATTGTAAGTGACTGAGATAACAGATCAGGCTTTTAAAATTCTTTAGCTCTATGAAGCACATTGTTAACCCTTAGAAAGACATCGTCTTTTACTTCAAAAGTATGATTTGTAATGTGAATATCCTTTTCAAGCTGAGCAATAAGGGCATAATATATAACAAAGATGGTTTGGCCAGTACTGCCAAAATTTTGAGGAGTGGTTTTTTTTAACTCCTTAAATCTCTTTTCAGTCCAGCACGATACAGCTGCTTGTATAAAGTAGCTTTAGTGTTAACAGAAAATGCCTGTCAATACAGTCCATGGAATAATTCATCATTCATGAAGACATAGAGAAGTTCTCAGAGTCCTCACTTACAGAGATAATCCTAATACAAGCAATTTCAAAAGCACTGAGAGGGCCATCTACCCTCAAAGGGTAGTAAAACCCTCAAGGCTAGGGTTACACTTCTTTTGGTTTGTTTTGCTTAGTCTTGTTTTCTGGAAGCGTATTCTGAAGTTCTAGCATGGTGCTTGAATGTTTTCAGAGAAACGCTTCGTTATTAAAGATGAGGGTGTCTGCAGTTATCAGCTTAAGTGCAAATTGAATGCAGCCCTTAGGCTCTTGGAGAGTTGCCAATGAAGTCCTCAGCTAGGCTGAATGTTAGTGTCCCTGAGAAACAGTGTCCTATTAATAGTGCAGAACCAGATGTACCCAAATGGATGGGTTTGGCAAAATCTGTGTGGAAATTTTTTTTTAAAAGGAAAAACATTCTCAAGGAAAAGAAGAGTTAGCCTGTTTTCATATGCTTTGCCTTACAGAATGGCATGTTTAGTTGTTGATGTTTATTTAACCTGTGTATGAAAACAGAACATAAACATGGAAAAAAATGCAATTAATCATGGCAATACTGCGGTAGCTGAATCAATTCTAATGTTACTGATGCTGTTTTCATAATGTTAAGATCAATGTTCTTTTCCTTCCATTGATTTTTGGGTTTTGTACACTCTATTATGGAGAATGTGTATTTAAAGGTCAGGTTAAGACCCAAACAGATAATATTCTCGTCTGTATTTGGATAAAAATAATTATTATCCCAATGGTATGCGGTTATCCATAGCTTTTGCACGTCTTTCTGATCACTTGTTTTAAAAAAACAGCAAAGGAGCAGTGACCTATTTCATTTATTTTATAAGCAATTATAATGTCAAGAGTGGTCACTGATGCAGTATGTTTTTCAAGGTAACATTTAGGAGAAGTTTGGAAACGTTTATGTTGTGCAAGACTTCATGTAATGGATTATCTTGTCAATTTCTGTGTTTGTTGTTTGTTTTTTTATGAAAGGTTATGGCACTTTACCTTATTTCTATGGCAATGTCGGTGATATTGTTGTGAGTCCCTTACTGGTGAATTGCTACAAGATTCCACAGCTGGAAAACAAGGATCTGGATCTCCTGGGTTTGACCAGCAGTCAGCTGCTGAGTGTGGAGAACATGATACTTTTAACTATTCAGTATCTTGTCCAACTAGGTAAGCAGCTTGTCCTAAGTGCTTCAGTTTTCATTTCTTACTATCCTTTTTCTCCCCACCCTTTTTATTTCTGTTTCAGAGCCAATTTTCTGGCTATTTTTTGTGCCTGGAAGAGGTAAGTGGCTCCATCTAGTGTGTGTGACTTTGCTCCTTTGAACATCTGACTGAAGAAGTGAATTTAAGGACTGATACTGCTTCTGCTCTCCATATGGGGATTGACCAGGTCACCTCTGTGAAAATGGATCCTCATTTGCAATGCAGATAACTCATTTGCTTAGGGTATCAAACCATCAGTTATCGCAGCCCTTTCTAAGGACGCTAGGTCTGTTTTATTCAGTTTCGTGACAAATGCCAGCAGATGTGTGATGGCCATCATTGTTTTGGTGACAGCACCGTTTACATGAAAACCACATTTGTTTTTCAGACTTAGGCAAGTTATTCAATGAATATCTCATTCTTGCGAATGTATTTGAAGCGGACCCTTTGCAAGTTTGAGAGCAAAGCACATTTTCTTTCTCTTATTACAGGTCCATTTTTCCCTGCCTTAGGGTAAAATACAACAATGTGAACAGTAAGGTTTTAGAAGTCAAAGAATATTGCAGGATAGCTTTAGGAAGCTTCTCACAGCAGTCTCTTTCTTAACTTCCGTATTTGAAAAGATACTGTTTATTACAGAGGAGTGTGAAGTAACTTTTGTGAGGATCACGCTGCTTTTCCTGAATTGGATTTCTGTTCGGGCATCTGTAATACATGATGGTATGAAATGTGCAGACATTTCAGAAGAAGTACAGCTGGTGATAACACTATAATTTGGGGAGTAAATGCACTCTGTGTAGGTTTAACCCCTGTGTTCTTATGCTTTGCTGTTCTCTGCCGATGCAGAACTGTTATAGACAGGAAGGAGGCTATCTTCTGTGTTGCAATGCCCTCAGTGACCTGTTTGCTTTATTTATCATTCTCTGCTGGGAAATGCCCTTAATAGTCCATTGTATGCCAGGTTCGAACAGACAAAGTGATTCTTTTTCTTTATTGGATGAATGTTTTTCTCTTGCTGTTCTCTCAGTGGGCTTAAGCTTGTTATTTGAGGTTTTCATCCTTGGTGGAAAGTTTGTAGTGGTTGCATTTTAAAACGAGCTGTCTCACACAGTTCTGGATTGATAGAGGCAGCTTGCAAATTTCCTTCAGGGAATCCTGCAGCAAGCTGGTACAGCATTTCCAATTAAAAATAGGTGATTTATTGAATCTCGTGGAGTCAGTGAACCACATTCCATAAGCAAATCCAGCCTTAAGGGGATGTTCAGTCTGTCTTTGCTGCAAGCTAGAGCAGGCCTTGTTCAAAGCTTCTGGAGCTTAGCTGAGCTATGTCTAGGAAGCACTGTGCCTTCAGCATAAAGAAGTTGCCATATTAGCAGGTGTTGAGTTTGGCTTTGGGTACTAGCTGTTGAAAGCTGAGCAGTTTTCCTCTTGGACACATGTGGAGTGCGAAATGAAATGAGGGGGCAAAGTAAATACGTTTTGAAGAACATGGGGATCAAAACATGGCACAGGTTTTCATCTTGCTCCAAACTTAAAACTGTTTGAATCCTGACAGTTGTAGCCTTTATCCTATATTGTATAATCAAAGCAGATTAAAAATGGAGGGCAGTCATGTTCCAAAGATTTTTGACGAGGAGAAAAGACAAATTACACACATAAATTAGCAGTTTATTCATGTGAGTCTCTTTCTTGAGTAAGTAAAACTAAAAGTTATTATTTCTTCCAGAGTACATTACAAAAGAATAAGATAAGGGCAAAGATCAAAACAGCAGACAGAAGAATGACACAGCCTGAGCCTTGCCTAATTTTTTCAGATCTCACTACTTGTGCAAAATATTTTTGTGTAAAACTCTATATGATTGCAGCTCATACAGCTATTATTTACAGAAGTGTGCCTTTTTGGTAAAATATACGTGTGTGTGTGTATCTATATATACACATAGGAGAATTCCTTTCGGTTTCCTTGTGAGACAAGACAACATTATTAATTGTGGAATAATACTGTTACATTTTCTGAAACTGCCTGAGCAATCTCAAAGTGATGTTACAAACCAAAGCAAACAAAGTAAGTAGGTCTCTGATACTTTCATTTTAAACCTACTATGAAGACTATTCACAGTTAAAGCTGTGACTGTGAGCCATAGTGCTGCTATAAATTCCACTGACTGAGAAAGGAATAACTAAAAAGCTATCAAGAGGAGTGTTTGATTTCAGTGCTTTTTACAGTCTACTGCCTTTGCTTACTTGGATTTCACATTTGTTAACTTTGACAGCGTTTATAGTGAAGTATTCTCAAGCTTTATTTTTGTACCTCAAGTTCCCATATTTGCCATATGGGTTATATGGGTTCTGTCACTTGCAGTCTTCTGCTTTTTATTACTGCAGTATTGTTTCTAGCAGCACTAAGGTCTGTGTTTTGGTTTTTCAGATGGAGGAGATTTCTGGACGCTCTGTTAACTACCGGTCTAGAATTATAAAATCATTCTTTCTTCTCTCTTGTTGTGGGACAGTCGAATCACTTTGACTGTGCATATGCTGTGACACCCAGAGGTCTCTGTAGCTTCCATATCTGAATGCGCATGCAAACTCAGTCTCTGTCTTCTGTGGAAGGGATATGCAGACACCCATACCTCAGGAGGTTGTTCTAGCAATGCCCCCAGTCTTAGATGGTTGGGCACACAGGGGAGTGTGTCCGCCCGGAAAGGGAAGGCATTTGAACATGTCTTAAACTGTAGGTGCTTTTGGAAGCATAACTATGTTAATAAGGTCTTCCTCAGACGTGATTTTATATGGTATTATTCCAGTTCATTTTCTGAAGTGAAGACGATCCCTTTGTGTACTCATTTCTGTAGGGAGGCTATCAAATCCTCTCTTTTAACTTCGACAGATACCTGTTATGTATTTATGAGACTATTTATAATCAAATATCTAACATTTTGTGTTTCATCTCAAATGATTTCACTTCCTTTGTTTTTTCTGGATAATTGTTGTGGGGAAAGATTGCCACGAGTCAACTGTGGTGTTAAACACGGTGCTAATTTCAGAATATTTACTTATCGGTGCCTTTCTGATAACTAACTTTATTTTGAGAAGTTTTTCTCTTACAAATCATCACCTTAGAAAGGAAGAGAAAATATATTTCCAAAAAAGATAATTAGAAATACAGAGCTATACCCATAACTCTCACCAATGCTTTATAGGCCATGATGTCCATACATTAAATGAGGTTAATCAGAACTTCGCAGCAAAAATGTAAACAGCCTTGCATTTAGAAATCTATAGCTGTCCTGCCATCCTATGGTAATTGGGTGATGATGCTCTCCATATTTACTTCTCAAAATGGCAAAATGACAACAGGCAGCAATTTTGTGTATGACATACTTGGTTTATTTACCCACTCCCTTCCCTGCTTCTCACACAATTTTTCTGCTTCCTTTTTTCACTGTTCACTTCATTTCTTTTCTTTGGTCCTGAAAGAAAACATGCAAACAAACAAACAAACAAAAAACAGCATTTCACATATCACTGGTATTTAACTCCCCCTTTTTGTCATAGACAAGCAAACTGCTGAAGTGTGAAGCTCTCTGCTTTGGCACTGACATGGGATCTTGGCAGTTGAAACTATGGATACTTTTTGCTCTCCATTCATGAATATTCTTCATACGTTCCTGAGTATCTTTGACCATGAGATAAATCTTACCGAGCAAAATCTTATCTAAAGCTGAGCTGGGGGACTGATACTAAGACAGGATAGCTTCTATTTCAATTTACCAGTTGCGGTTCACAACACAGTTTACAAACTCTGAGATATGTAGGTTTAAAGTTGTATGTACGTATGCTTCTTAAAATTAGAAGTTTGAAAATTTGCTAAATTAAACCGTAAGAGAAGAGGTTAAACCTGTTTGCTCGTGTATGTGCTTAGTTTACGTGTATGCATGATGAGAAAAAGCAAAATGAAGACCAGTTGACAGGCTTTGTTTGGCTGTGATTAGACTGCAAGGGTGAGCATTTGTGTTTTCTGATGTAAAGACAAATGGAGGCTATGTGATTAATCCTTCTATTCCAGGCAAAAGGCACGTATTTCCTCACCTTCTTGTTTGTCCCACCAGTTTCCGAGGGTTGAAAAGCCAGGAATAAAATGGAATACCTTATTGTCAGAAAGAAAATAGGAGGATGGTGAGAGAGAAAGTACGGTACAGAGAGAGAGGGGAGCTTCTAATATGAAAAAGGAAGAATATGCTGTGTGGGTAGATATCCACGGAGTAGGCAGTGGGTTTTTAAACGTAAAAAATACAGCGAAGGAGCTTGTCACATCAAGACAGACAAGATTAATCCTGGTTCAATAACATTTTGATATGAGATACTGTTCTCCTATTTGTTTGTTTTTAACGTAGGTCCTGACCAGATACCCCTGAGGGAAGAATTTGAGCAGATCATGTTGAAAGCTATGCAGGAGTTCACTCTGAGAGAGCGATCCTTGCAGATGAGTGCACAGTGCATCTCTGTGTCGCCAGGTCAACTCCCTTGGCTTGCTAGGTTAATTGCTAGTGTGTCCCGGGACCTCGTGCACGTGGTTGTTACCCAGAACTCGCTGGCAGAGGGCATCTCGGAGACCTTGAGGTCTCTCAATGAAATGAAACATCAGCAAAAGCTCCCAGATTATGTAGTTGCAATTTGCGCATCCAAGATAAGAGGAAATGAATTCTGCGTAGTAGTCCTAGGTAAGTACATTTGCACTACACTGTGAGTATTAATGGAAATCTGCTGAATGCATTTTCTCAAGACGTTGCTCCAGCTTTTAAATTTCCAGCTTTTACATCCTTTTTTAATTTTTTTTCTCCTTCATATTTTTGCTCTGCAATGTCATAGTTCACTATTCCTCCGTTACGACTTGGAGTACTGATGTCCATGAGGACCTAAAAAACCAACTGTGTGATAGTCATTATGGCTTCGTGAGAGGTCTGAAACTTCAGTGGCAATCTTAGAAAATATCTTGGAGTGACCCAGTGGCAAATGAGTCTGTCTGTCCTCTGTTTCATGTAACAGCTGTGCCATCTTACATGGCTGTATTGGATCGACCACAGTCTTCTGCAGATCACTGTAAAACAGAATATGCTTTTTATCCTTTTTACCATGTTGATTTTCAGATTCCTCATTGGCGATTGGCTATGATTTCATGTGTGCATAAGTGTTTCTGGCTGGAAGTGAATTTTAACTAATCGTGTAGTAGTCAGATAAATTAGTAATATTAGTAGTCAGATAAATTAGTAATATTCTTTCTTTTTTCCATACTTGGGATAATTACTTTTCCATATTTAACCAAAATCCTCCACTCCATCTAAGGTAAAAACATGCATTTTGCATATCATTTGTCACTCAAGTGTGCAAACCTATGGACAGTGGCTGGCAAACGATGTGCTACACAGATAAAACTATTTCTCCTGTCTCTAGCAAAATAGGTTTGAGATTCTCTCCCAGTGTGTTGGGTAAAGGCAGTGGAGATCCATAACTGAACATCAGCGTACCCTTTACCTCTAGGATGAAAACATTGTGTTCACAATGCACTGTGTTAAAGATTGATCTTGCTTTTTCCCCCTCTTCTCCAGGTCAATATCAATCTAGAGCACTTGCAGAAAGCATGCTTACCACCAGTGAATTTTTGAAAGAGATCAGTTACGAGCTCATCACAGGGAAAGTTAGTTTCCTGGCATCACATTTCAAAAACACATCTTTAGGTAAGTAAACCTAAGAAACAGAAGTTCAGCAAAGAAAGCGATTGTGTCTTTTTTTTTTAGGGTCGGTGTTTCTTCTGTTCAGCAGTTAAAGCACACATGAAGACAGTTTTCCCTTTCGCACTGTGAGGCATCTTTTCTTTCCCTTCCTGAAGTGAGTGTAAAGGAGTACTCATCCTTCACCTCTGCAGTGGGAATTATTCCTCTTGTGACAAAACATTTTTAGCACTGTATGGACTGCTGAATTTGACAGGAGGGCATGATTGTTTGCACTTTTAGCACAGGTGTTAGAAGCTGTTTTGTAGTGTGTTTCTTTGTAACATCTGACATCATCAGAGGTCACCATTAGCTGTAAAGGCACAGAGCTGAAATTATTCATCTGTGGTTTTTTCCCTTCTTTCTTTCTATCTTCCTTTCTTTCTTTCTTTTCTTTTCCTTTCTTTTTTTTTTTTTTTTTTTGAGTTTATTCAACTGACAAATTTCCCGGCCCTCTCTTCCCTTTATTTCCAGTCTGCTGCCCCTTCACAGGTTTGCCATCAGCCATGTGAGAACATCTGTATGTCATGTTATACATCATTTATCTTAAAGTGCTTCCAGATAATTTGGTGTTGTTAATTCTTAACTAGGTGATGATTTGGACAAGCTGTTAGAGAAAATGCTACAGCAGCGAGGGGAAAGCGTCATTATTCCTTTTAATGGAGATGTTAGTGAGTGTGTATCATCACAGGAGGCAATTGCCATGGTTTCTACACAAGAACCAGGTAATGTTTTTTAACATGCAAGATGTGAAATAAGTGAGTAGTTTGTTAGATGTCAAAATACATGTGCCTCAGAAGAGTCTGAAGGCTGTAGTCAGTGTGCCAACCTTCAAATATTAATATTGCCATCTGGATGTAGAAATACATCAGTCTCCTGGACAGAAAACCTCAGTAGCAACTTCAGCAACGTTTATTCCCCCTAACTTTTATAATTCCAAAGTTAAAATACGTGATCATCTGTTCTGCTCTAAGCAGAGTAGAGATGTCAGTGTGGGCTCATCTCACCCTTGTACGATTAGAAAAGGTATGTAACCTTACATTCACGGCAGAGGAGAACTGTGTTCTCCTCCTGGTCTCCCCAGGTGTCCTCCTGTGTCTTAACTTTTGATATTCCTCACTTTCCACACGTAGAGTGGTAATAATATATACTATGCAGTTGTGCCCTGGGGCTTACTTTTTCCCAGTTTTTGAGGAGAGTGTTTTTAAGATCTTGGAGTGAGTGTGCTAGGCGAGCATAATCTATAATTTTCTTACTTGATATATGTATTATTCAGCATAATGTGATGAGATACTTAGGTGCAATGGATGAGCTAGGAGTGTCTACCTGAAAATGCTAATTATCATTTTTCCCTTTTTGGAATTGTTTCATTATTCAGAGTTTTAACCACGCTTTCCTTTTCATGTGACAGTAATGGTAAAAGAAGATACATTGAGCTGCTGTGAACACTGAGATTCTTTTAGGTCTAGTATTAAAGCAAATTCAACCTCCAATAAAGCTTTGTTTTCCCTGTGAAAGAAAGGTATGCTTTTGACTCACATTAGTTAGTTCAAATTAATCATCTCAGGGTTAAATCTGAATGAAAACAAGATGGTTTATAGTCTCCAAATAGATCAGAAGATCCAATTAGGGTGGTTGCCAGAAGGACAAGCCTTGAGCTTCCACACAGGATTAATTTGAAATTATAACCATCTTTTGATATTTTTTTTATTATTATTATTATTTTATTTTTGTTCTTACCATGTAATGATGTGCAGTGGTGCTTTTTTAATCCTTCATGTTTTTTTCAAAACAATTATTTTGAGCTAGTTTTGTCTTTATAATATGGCTATACAATGACTTAAGCTACAGGGAATCTGCCTGAATAAAAAAAAGGGGAGGTAAGTCTCCTGGGCAGTGAGTGGGACCTTTCTCCAAAAGTAGATCCACAGGAGTGAACAATGAAGCAGGTCTGAACAGGAGATAAGTGCACACATGAACACATGTATGTCTGTGTAAAACTAACGTAGAATCATTAAGGTTGGAAAAGACCTCCAGGATCGTCTGGTCCAACCATCCCCAAATAATCTCAGATTTTCATGTAAATTATAACATTTTTTAAAGTGGTTCATTACTTGAAAAAACAACTCTAGTTCTTCTGTATTAAATTTGTATTAGATCTGGATTTTTATTTTATTTTATTTTATTTTATTTTATTTTATTTTATTTTATTTTATTTTATTTTATTTTATTTTATTTTATTTTATTTTATTTTATTTTTTAATGATAAACACTGTTCATCAGGATTTAACCCAGTAGAAAAACTGATAGAAAGAAAAACTGTAATGGGATTATCCTAAATCCTATTTTACTGTTGGTAACCTGCAAGCTGAAAACGTTCAGGGGCTAGTTAAGCATGGATTGTCAGGCATAGAAATTGCCTACTGGAAATACTGAAAATAGGAACATGCTTTTTCTTGCAGGAAACAGGAGTGTTCTGCTACATGCCTATAAAAAGTCCAGTCCCCCAGTTCTCTGCAACTAGTATATTGACACTTATTAAGCTCAGTTAAATCTGAGACTAAAATTTTGTTAAAAATCAAGAAACCTCCAAACAAATAAATGTTCTCCCCCCCAAAAAATAATTGAGATTTATTTCATAAGTGTATTGCTCATCTTCCCTTTGCAGTATATGTAAGGATAAGACAGATAGACACATGGCTATCTCAATGCGTACTTAGAGTGGGGCTCAAGAAATCAGAGTAGGTCTCGTGTACAAATGAACTCCCAGCTTCCCTGCTGCACTGCTAGAATCTTCTTGGCAGGATTATCAAGGCAGGCTCGGTTTCCTCAGGTTAATAGGTGTGGTGGCTCTCCTCCCGCGGTGCCCTGAGCACTGTAACCTCAGCTGGTTCTCCTGACAGGAGTGGGAGAGGGAAGCTCCTGAAGGAGAACAGCAAGCTTCAGGAGAAGATCAGGGATATGTAGATATCTCTAATATATGCACGTTATGTATGTGTCGGTTTGTTTAACGGATTGCATTTCGCTGTGTTAGCATTGACGTTTCCTTGGGCCGCACCCTTAAAAATACTCAGAAACACTTAAAGCACTTAAAAATGGGCAGTACTGTACCTGAGGTCATCTGACAGATAATCACATTTTGATCAAAAAGAGGAAGTTGACATTTGTGATTTGTACCCAGCTTTCCAGAGTGTTAGGATTTATTCTGGTGAGTGATTTTTTGTTTTTTTTTTCTCATAATAGAGGGTAGGCTATTTGGAGGGTCCTGTGTGTTGGGGGGTGGGAAAGTAAACATGTTTCTTGTTGTGTTTTGTTTTCTTTTTCAAACACACACACTCTAGATTTGGATGTTGATACCTTCCAAATTTACCAGCCACAGCTTACAGTTGCCAGAAAGCTCTTGTCCCAGGTTTGTGCTATAGCAGACAGTGGCAATCAGAGCCTGGACCTGGGCCACTTCAGCAAAGTAGACTTCATCGTTATAGTTCCCCGTTCAGAAGTCCTGGTGCAGCAGACCCTGCAACGGATTCGACAATCAGGTAAGAGGAAGGGGGGGAAAAAGAGACCGTTAAATCAGACCCAAGTATGTGCTTGCTATTAAGTCGTCTCTGATACAAGTGCTCCTATATGTATTTTGCATGTCCTGTATTGGCTCCATTAGTTGGTATCATTGATGAATTCAGAACATCTTCCTTTCGTAAACTAGGCCCAAGCTGTACAGCAGAAGTGGCAAAGGAAATTGCCATATTCATACAGATCTGAGGAATGTGTGACCTGAAGAAGTACCCAGCTGTCAAGGAAGAGGGGGGATGAGCGAGTGCAGTTGTTCAGATCTTTTATTCCCTATGAACGCTAGTGCCATTTGTTCTAGGTACACTTTGTGCATATGCCCTCATGTATTAGCACAAGCATAAGTGCAGGTAAATTTACATAGGTAAATGAGTAATACACTCGCATTAGCAGACAATAATTGCCATGCTGTTTCAGATAGTGAGTTCTTTTGTTGGGTTCTGCATCTGACCACAGCTGGTACCAAATACATCAAGAAGAACAAGAAAGCTTTACTGTCCAGGTGATGGAATACGTCCCCTTTGAGAACAGCCCTTTTTATCCACCCTGTTAGTGATTGATATGTCCAGGAAAGCATAAGAGTTTCTCTTCAGAAAAATAAAAAAAATCCTGTCTAATGGAACCGTGGACTGTCTGTGTAGATGTTTGGTCATTTTTGGCTCTTGATCTCTGATACTGTGGAGTAAATAAGTCCTTGTGATAGCTATATATTTAGGATATTTTTTTTGTTTGTTTCATTGGCAGGACTTCTTTTCTACCTTCAGCCGTATCTAATAATCCCTTGTTTTTGCATTTGAAAGTCATGGATATGAGCATCCAGTGTAATGTTTCTATGAGTGGCTTTAGGTAGCTGTTGGCTTTTTTTCCTCTTGTTTTCAACTCTGAACTAAAATGTCCCATGGTTTCTGATTGTGCCGGTATCTTGATGTAGCTCAATTTTATGGTCCGTCTCTGCAGGTATTTTTTCTCAGCTTGGTTCTGTTTTACTAGTAAAAGGAAAGGAATGAATTAGGTTGCTTGGAATAGGGTTTTCTTTTCCTTCCTAATGTAACCTTGTTTGCTGTGGTTTTTTTTGTTCCATTCCTTGCTTCTTCACCCATTTTATTTACTTTACCATGTGTGTGTCTTAATAATGCTGCACATTAAACCAGAGGTTGTCTGATATTAGTGTTTCACATTTATTTTATTATATTAAATGAGTGGTTTCTACTTTACATTTAACATAATTTTAAAAATGATTAAGAGCCTGCCAAATAGATAGTTGACCCACATGCCAGTGTGGTTAATTGCTACTTCTTTAATTCAGAAGATGTTCAAAGCTATATACATCTTGCCTATTTTTTTGAATATAATGGCAGTTTGTCATTACAAAGACTGCTAGAGAGTAGTTGTGTTTTACTGACATTTGCAGACTAACATTGAGGCAGAGGCAAGGCATGAAAAAATGATATTAGAGTTAGCTTTACATAAATTTAAGATTTTTGCGAAGGAAAGGTTAGAGTAACTACTTCTGACTGTGGCAAGGTTGATATATTACCTAATAAGGGGAAGTTTGGCCTGGTATCGTGGAGCACAGCCGACTGAGTGCTGCTCTGGAAGTTTTTGTGGATATTTTTTTCCTTTTTGGTAATGTGAGAAGTCTTTGGAAGGTCTTCAGACACTTTTTGTAGGAAATCCAGAAGCGAAGAAGCAGATGTCAGTCTCCAATGTGAGAGAAAATGCATTCTGATAATCTTCTTCCTGAGGCGTATCAGTGATTTGGCTAAGTTGCGATATTGGCAGACAATACCTACAGATGACGATTAATTATTGGATGTACTCAGAGGAAAAGATTTTTTTGCATTCTCCTTTTTGGTAGGTGTCCTTGTGGACTTGGGCCTAGAAGACAATGGAACAGCGTATCAGAGAGCTGAGAAATACGTGGTTCGGCTAGACAATGAGATTCAAACAAAATTTGAAGTTTTCATGAAACGAGTGAAGCAGAATCCATATACGCTGTTTGTGCTGGTTCATGACAATGCCCATGTAGATTTAACAAGGTAGGTGCTTCGATATACTGAAGGAAAACAATCCTCTTCCCGTATCTTTCTATTAGGTATTTCAAAAGACTTGTCACTTAGAGGTTCCTCTAAGCCTAAGGCATCTTGTTCCTCAAAATCAGAAATTGTCTTCTTTACTTGAGCCTGATAAATAATTAACTAATCAGTTAGCTAATTCTGATTCAGCTGAAATTGGATGAGACTAGCTTCAGATTTTTGTGTCCCTAATAAAACTGTTCACAGGGGTAAGAGCTATGGTACTGAAGTACAGGAAGAAGGGCTGAAATTTGCAACTTTGTCTTTTTCCTATTTCCCTGTTTTTTTCTGTATGCACACCTGAAGCTGTCTCACGTTCTCAAACTAGCCATGTTTTAATTCATGCTTTTATCCTTGATGACAGTGTTGCTTTTATTATGAGAAGGCTTACATACATTTAATACTTTTCAGCTTCTGAAAAAGGCACTAGCTCCTGTAAGAAAAGGATTTTAAAAACTGTTGAAGTTGGTCAGTGTCAGATCTGCACAGAACATATACACATGTGCAGAAACATTTCTTCGCACTGAATCACAACTTTACTATTGACAAAAAGAAAGAAGTAAATAAATAAATAGTTCTGGTCTTGATCTGTGACTAAACTGAGGAGAAAAATTTTAATGTGGTTTAGACATGGTGCATTAGGTTGTGGGACTCATTTGGATAGCAGAGATAATAAAATACTTTCCTTGAAGGACAGCTGAAAATAGCTAAAAGCAACATTCTTCCTATTTTATCCTCCCCATTGAATTTTTGTTATACTGAATTTGGAATTCCTGTTTATCATAGAATCATAACATGGTTTGGGTTGGAAGGGACCTTAAAGCTCACCCAGTTCCAACCCCCCTGCCATGGGCAGGGACACCTCCCACCAGACCAGGCTGCCCAAAGCCCCATCCAGCCTGGCCTTGAGCACCTCCAGGGATGGGGCATCCACAGCTTCTCTGGGCAGCCTGTGCCAGTGCCTCACCACGCTCATAGTAATGAATTTCTTCCTAATGTTTGATCTAACGCTACCCTTTTTTAGTTTAAAACCATTATCCCTTGTCCTATCGCTATACTAAACTATCCTGGAGGCCAAGGTGATTCCAGGAGCTGGAAATCATGACAGCAGGTTCCCTGGTCTCTTAGAAAAATGTATCTGCCTGAAGAATCCAGTGGATTTTATAAACTTGTTACTCTATCCTAACCCCACAACTCATGCAACAGCGTTCCTCAGTAAGACGGACATCAGCTTTGGCTTATTTTTGGTTTCCTCTGTCTGATGGTCTTTTAAATTGGCACACTAATTCAACTTCTTACTTTCAGCAGATTTTGGTCCTTTATTTAGTTTTTTTCCCCTGTTGCCTGACTCTACCGACAGAGAACACTCAAATGGTTTTGACATCTTTCACCCTTTCAAAGAGTTTTTTGGGCTGTGATTCTCAGTGCCATGGTCATTTGGAGATTTTTCTGGAGGAAGAGAGTAACCCATTGAATCTCAGGATGTCAGTAAGGCAATTCTTTGCATTCTTATTTCTGCAGTGCCATTTCAAGTTCCCTGTCACATGGTGAGCCTAGTCATGGTCTGGCTGATAGAGTTATTAATTGCAGGGAGGTCCTTGAAGCATTCAACCTCCTTGTTCTTCAGGTCAGCTCTTTTCCTTACGCCTTGCAAACGCAGCAGTCCAGGATCAGCTCTAGCAATGAGGTACATTGGATACAATTTGATACTGTGGTAAGTGTTTAATTTATAATTTTAATTGTGAATCTTAATGTTGACTCTTCACCTAACAGAATCTAGCAGATATATACATTAAAATGAAGTGTTAGAAGGGAGTTCTTTCTCTGCTGGAGTTTGTTTACTCAGGCTCTAGCTACACAATCCTGGGATGATGACAGTAGAGGTAGCGTTGACATGTAGGCCCAGAAATTTCATGTTTTCCTCTATCCAGTCACATAAGATGAGTAATGACTTTTTATGCTCTAGTCAGACAAAGCTATGTAGACATGCTGGAAATCTCTGGAGCTGGCTTTGCATTTTCAAGCAGTCTAACTTTTGATTGTAAGTGGTATATCATACAGCCTGTCAAGTCTATTCACAACTTTTGAAATGTTATTAAAAAAACGGTGCACTAGGTTAACGAGTTACAGTGTAGTAAGTGCCATCACTGTGCAGATGAGGTGAGAAAAGTCACTTTGACATTCAGTACCATTAGCTTTACTGACCATTTCAGCCAGCTGATTCTGAGGATGTTTTGGCTATCCTTTCTAAAAAAATACCCTTTTTTCCTCTTCTTTGTTTGAAAAAAAAATAAATTATATCAAGATTGACTTTAATGTGTTGAGTGGACCATTGGTTTCTGTAAAGTATATTAAAATACTAGCTGGAAAAAGTTAAAGTTAAAATAAAAAGTTATTTCCATAAACTCCCAGTATGCTAACAGTCAAACAGAATAGTAGAAACGAAGGAGTGAATGAAGAAAATTAGAGAATTAGAGAATTAGAGAGAATTAGAGAGTTAGAGTGAATGGAGAAAATTAGAAAGGCCAAAGCTCATCTGGAGCTCAACCTGGCTACTGCCGTTAAAGACAACAAAAAATCCTTTTACAAATATATCAACGCGAAACGGAGGACTAAGGAGAATCTCCATCCTTTACTGGATGCGAGGGGAAACCTAGTTACTAAGGATGAGGAAAAGGCTGAGGTGCTTAATGCTGCCTTTGCCTCAGTCTTTAGCGGCAATACCGGTTGTTCTCTGGATACCCAGTGCCTTGAGCTGGTGGAAGGGGATGGGGAGCAGGATGTGGCCTTCGCTATCCATGAGGAAATGGTTGGCGACCTGCTACGGAGCTTGGATGTGCGCAAGTCGATGGGGCCAGATGGGATGCACCCGAGGGTACTGAAAGAACTGGCGGAGGAGCTGGCCGAGCCGCTTTCCATCATTTATCGGCAGTCCTGGCTATCGGGGGAGGTCCCAGTTGACTGGCGGCTAGCAAATGTGACGCCCATCTATAAGAAGGGCCGCAGGGCAGACCCGGGGAACTATAGGCCTGTCAGTTTGACCTCAGTGCCAGGAAAGCTCATGGAGCAGATTATCTTGAGGGTCATCACGCGGCACTTGCAGGGCAAGCAGGCGATCAGGCCCAGTCAGCATGGGTTTATGAAAGGCAGGTCCTGCTTGACGAACCTGATCTCCTTCTATGACCAAGTGACGCGCTTGGTGGATGAGGGAAAGGCTGTGGATGTGGTTTACCTTGACCTCAGTAAGGCTTTTGACACAGTTCCCCACAACATTCTCCTCAAGAAACTGGCTGCTCGGGGCTTGGACTGGCGTACGCTTCGCTGGGTTAGAAACTGGCTGGACAGCCGGGCCCAGAGAGTTGTGGTGAATGGAGTCAAATCTGGTTGGAGGCCGGTCACTAGTGGTGTCCCCCAGGGCTCGGTACTGGGGCCGGTCCACTTTAATATCTTTATCGATGATCTGGATGAGGGGATCGAGTGCACCCTCAGTAAGTTTGCAGATGACACCAAGCTAAGTGCGTGTGTCGATCTGCTCAAGGGCAGGAAGGCTCTGCAGGAGGATCTGGATAGGCTGGAGCGATGGGCTGAGGTCAACTGTATGAAGTTCAACAAGGCCAAGTGCCGGGTCCTGCACCTGGGGCGCAACAACCCCAAGCAGAGCTACAGGCTGGGAGATGAGTGGTTGGAAAGCTGCCTGGCTGAGAAGGACCTGGGAGTATTGGTTGATAGTCGGCTGAATATGAGCCAGCAGTGTGCCCAGGTGGCCAAGAAGGCCAACAGCATCCTGGCCTGCATAAGAAGCAGTGTGGCCAGCAGGTCTAGGGAAGTGATTGTGCCCCTGTACTCGGCTCTGGTGAGGCCGCACCTCGAGTACTGTGTTCAGTTTTGGGCCCCTCGCTACAGAAAGGACATGGACGTGCTCGAGCGAGTCCAGAGAAGGGCGACCAAGCTGGTGAGGGGTCTGGAGAACAAGTCTTAAGAGGAGCGGCTGAGGGAGCTGGGCTTGTTCAGCCTGGAGAAGAGGAGGCTCAGGGGCGACCTTATCGCTCTCTACAGTTGCCTTAAAGGAGGCTGTAGAGAGGTGGGGGTTGGTCTGTTCTCCTACGTGCCTGGTGACAGGACGAGGGGGAATGGGCGAAAGTTGCGACAGGGGAGTTTTAGGTTGGATGTTAGGAAGTACTTCTTTACCGAAAGGGTTATTAAGCATTGGAACGGGCTGCCCAGGGAGGTGGTGGAGTCACCATCCCTGGAGGTCTTTAAAAGACGTTTAGATGTAGAGCTTAGCGATATGGTTTAGTGGAGTACTTAGTGTTAGGTCGGAGGTTGGACTCGATGATCTTGAGGTCTCTTCCAACCTAGAAATCTGTGATACTGTGAATACTCAAAGTTTGCTTTTTGGTTGATTGTTAATGTAAGCCATTGTGGTGATGTTCTGTAAAATGGTCTAGACAATTTTTTTTTCCCAAAAGTAAAAAATAAACAACTTCAGTCTTCTGATTAAACAGATAACTCACAGAAAACAGGAGATTGTATGTGATTAATTACATTCCTAGTGATCACTGGTGGTGTAAATGCACTGGAGACCATGCTGTGCTTCCAGCAGGCACCTCATGAAATTTCAGGCAGTAAATACTCTGCCTTCCTGATTGCTGTCAGTAGATTTACGTTCCTGCAAAGAAATGATCAATTTCTGTTTGTCATTAGAGATGTGTAGAATCTGACGATCAAGAAGAATTTTGGAAATGAATAATGCTTCTGTTTTCAGGTTCTACTTTAAATAGAAATGAGGTAACAGTTGTCAGTAAACATATAGCCAGAGATAGGGAGTCAGAAAAGAATTATCAGGATTCTGAAAAACCCCTGCAATCAAAGGTAGAAGATACACTGAAAAATTTGAAAGGACCTACACCTGTCTTTTCCTAAATGTAGACAAATAGTAAGTTGTGATAATTTAAATTTTATTATATTCTTTGAAACAAACAAATAACATCGAGGGAGAAGAAATGAAAGAAAGGGTACTTTGGTTTGGAAAATACTTTTCACTTATCTTTTAAATGACAAAAGAAATTAAAATTGTTTCCAGCTTTTCTTATGTTTTTGCTCACTCTGTATGGAACAGGATGACACCGCCAGTGAAGACAAGCTGTACTTCGGCTTGAATGAATACAGCAAATCCCTCCAATGGGGAGTCACAAGTCCACTTCTGAGATGTGATGAAACCTTTGAAAAAATGGTCAACACGCTTTTAGAAAGGTAAATAGGATTCTGCTTAATTGGGATCTTAAGGGTACAGATATATTTATGAGCCCTGTCTCAGGCAGATGAAGACACGATGACATTTGATGTTGATCTCGGGAACTGTAAAGTATGTGCAATTTTTATTTTGTAACAAATTTTGTACTGTTGAAGAAGCAGGGGATGTACTTCATTTACTTATGGAAAGATTAGGCCCAAGCAGTGGAAGTCCAAGCTCGTCTGTGCTGCTCCTGCCTTTTGGCTCAGTCCTTACTAAGCTAAGAAGGTACCAGAAATTAAATACCTCACTGCTTCTGGTGTCTCTCTGCTGAGACTGCCAGCAAATTTGTCAGTGGTGGCCCAGGAGAGTGATGTCATTTCAAAAACTTCAATTTTATTCTTTCATTAGCTGGCTGTGCTTTTGGTTCGTACAGCTGAGAGGCTGAAAGTGGCTTGTAAGTACCCTGTAGCTGCCTGAACAAGCTCATTTCATAGCACATCTCCAGGATAGAATTAAACACTCACATTATAGAAACACAAGCAATGACATGGTTTCCAGCAACGTGGAGTTAATCTGTTCTGCATACCAGCAGGATGGATCCGTTATAACTGCTCAGGCTATAGTTCTCATGTTGCCATATTTAACAGAACAGGATTGTTCTGTCTTCTGTACTGTTTTTTGCTATTTTATGTAGGTCAGCATAATTGAAAATGTATCTGTATTTGCTAAGTAAAATGCAAGATCAAATTATCAACACGAATCATTAAATAAATCCATATTATCTACAAATACGTAATTAATAAATGTGATAAATATTAGTAAGGTCAATTAATTTCAATAGGTCAGTTCTTTAAGTTTCTTGTAGTCTTTCTGAGCAAGTCCAATGGAAGAGACAGTGGCCTCTATTGCTCTCTTTCTGTTCTTAAGATGCGGATTGGGAAAGGGATGAAGGAGGTTTAGTACATATGCAAATATTGCCCTAATATTGAGGTTAGGATCAGACTAGAAAGTTTTGTCTCAGAGCCAGCAATCCCTATTGATAAGTCTAACTTTCTGGGGAAGAGAGTGGGAAATGGGAAATCATGAAGTACTTCTTCCAGAAACCACTTGAAGCAGTGATGGTCCTCTGAGTTCATAGAAAAAGAAAACTTCTGGACAGCAAAATGTATTAGCCCCTGCTCTTGGACTGAAGCAGATCTGAGATGATCCATATCTCCATTAAGTTAAAGATCTTTAGTTGAAATTTTGTCCCAAATAAGGATAACAGAAGTTTATTATTCCTTTTACTTGAGAGCAGGACTTTGTGCTTAATTTTCCACATTTGGAGAATGTTTAATTAAAACACAGTTGGGTTTTGAGCAAAATTTTGGTCTGTGAAAATTAAAGGCTTCATTCTTCAACCACTACAGGAAAAAATGGGTACTTCTTTACTGCACAGCCCTGTTTTTTGGCTAATTTTCAGACACTACTGTGATTTTGCACGCGCTAACGCAGAACTGTTGTCTCCCGAAAGGTATCCCCGGCTGCACAGCATGGTGATTCGCTGCTACCTTCTCATCCAGCAGTACTCCCAGGCTCTGATGGCTCTCACGACCATGGCCTCGCTGAGAGATCACAGCACGCCTGAAACGCTCAGCATAATGGATGACCTTATCACTTCTCCCGGAAAGGATAAGAACGGCTGCGGCCACATGCTCGTCATTAGGGTGCCGTCTGTGCAGCTGGCCATGCTGGCCAAGGAGAGGTTACAAGAAGTAAGAGACAAGCTAGGTCTGCAGTACCGCTTTGAGATCCTCCTTGGGAATCCTGCTTCAGAGCTTACAGTTGCGAAACACTTTGTGACACGGTTGAAGGTTAGCAGAAACTACGTATTTCTTTGTACGATCGTTGTAGTCATCTCACTGCTGTACGTATTTCGTGTGTGTTCCCACATGTTTTAAACTTAATTATTTTATAGGAAAAGAGTCCATGATCTTTATCTTTTCCAAGGAAGTATACGGTACTTCTGATGAGCATTAATGATTTAGGAACTCAGAAAAAAATTGAATTGTTTCTGGTCCCTGAAGTCAAACACCGGATGTTATCTTGCTTGTTAAAATTGAATAACAGCATGAGTCAGATTCCTCTTTGAACCTCTGAAAGCAGAGCTCGGATCTCCCTAGACAAACTAATTATTTCCATCAGTTTATCTCTCTAGTGTATCTAACTGTCTGCTCTGTCTTACCATCTTCTGCTCTTCTGGCAACTGGTAAAATACTCTGTTTGTTGTAGACTTATTTTCTCAAACCGCTGCGTGTTGAAAGCCTTTTCTGCACAGCATATATGCACCGAGCTAATTGCATGGATTTATAAGAGGCTGGTACAATGAGCCACATCCACTTCCTGTATTAACCGTGCTACATTAAAAAAAACTTTGGTTGCCTTTCGTACCAGCCTGAATGTAGTTCAGGTTATCTGTCGTGATCCCTGCTTTACATCTCACACAGAGATTCATTTTCAGTTTCATTGTGAGTTACAGTGTGTTTAAAAGCACACACAAAATGAAGGAATTTTGTGAACCTTTCTTAAAGAGCTTCTCTACAACCAAAACCAGGTAAAATGTCCTTTAAAGTAGCCACCCCTTCTGTTTCTCAAACCCTGTCTGCTGCAGGAGAGGGAATCACAAAATGGCTTGGGTTGGAAGGGAACTTAAAGACCACACAGTCCCAACCCCCTGCCATGGGCAGGGACACCTCCCACCAGACCAGGCTGCCCAAAGCCCCATCCAGCCTGGCCTTGAGCACCTCCAGGGATGGGGCATCCACAGCTTCTCTGGGCAGCCTGTGCCAGGGCCTCACCACCCTCACAGTGAAGAATTTCCTCCTGATGCCAAATCTAAATCTCCCCTCTTTTATTTTAAGCCCTTTGTCCTATTACTACACTGATAGAAAGTCCCTCCCCAGCTTCCCTGTAGGCCCCCTTTAGGTACTGGAAGGCTGTTATAAGGCCTCCCCAGAGCCTTCTCTACTTTAGGCTGAACAACCCCAACTCCCTCAGCCTGTCCTCACAGGAGAGGTGCTCCAGCCCTCTGATCATCCTGGTGGCCCTTCTCTGGGCTCAATCCAACAGGTCCATGTCCTTATGCTGGGGGCCCCGGAGTTGAATGCAGTGCTCCAGGTGGGGTCTCATGAGAGCAGAGCAGAGGGGGAGAATCACCTCCTTCAACCTGCTGGCCACGCTTCTTTTGATGCGGCCCAGGATAGGGTTGGCTTTCTGGGCTGCAAGTACGCATTCCTGGCTCTTATCGAGCTTCTCAAAACCAGCACCCCCAGGTCCTTCTCCTCAGGGCTGCTCTCCATCCATTCTCTGCCCAGCCCATATATATGCCTGGGATTGCCCCAGCCCAGGTGCAGGACCTTGCACTTGGCCTTGTTGAACCTCACAAAGTTCACACAGCCCCACCTCTCAAGCCTGTCCAGCTCCCTCTGGATGACAGCCCTGCCCTCCAGCCTGTTAGCTGCACCGCACAGCTTGGTGTCATCAGTACACTTGCTGAGGGTGCCCTCAATAACACTGTCATGTCACCAACAAAGATGTTGGATAATGCCAGTCCTGATACCAACCCCTGAGGATCACCACTCGTTACTGGTCTCCACCTGGGAGAGAAATAGTGAAGGAGAAAACAAGATGTGAGATAGCTCTGTGCTGCTGGTGGTTTGTTGTTGTTGTTTTGGGCTAGGCTTTAGTTCTAACCTCGAATCGTTCTGGGTTGTGAGTCCTATGAGGGTTTCTTTATGGCACTTTAACCTTGTGGTTGCAGCCCATACACATTGTTGGGACAGCTTGTGAGGCTTTCAGTGCAGATCAGGATTGAGTGTAAGAGGCTGATGTAGGTGAATATCCATGTAGTGTGAATAGATGTGTGAATATCCATTGATCTGAATAGAGGACTTTGATCAGATAGGGAATGGAAAAAAATCCTAAATGTAATTCCCCACAATGTAAAATGCTTTTTTGAAGTAAATAATGCTGTAGGATTCTGGACTTGTTTCTTTCCTTGTAGGTGACTAGAAAGAAACAACAACAACAACAAAAAAAACCACTTAACTCTGAAAGATGCCTATAAAGAGAGGGAGGAGAGGAATTTAGTTGTCCAAATATAAGCCTGCGGTGCCTTTTTAGGTGGGTTATCCCACCTGTCCTTTTTAGGTGGGTGCTCCAGAAGGATGAAGGGCACCTGTGAGTACTGTGCGGGGCTGCCAACCCTGCCAGTGTGGTGCCCGGGATAACACGGGCTGTCTGAAGTGGTGTGGGGACAGGTTTGTGCAACTGATTCCCATTACAAAATTCATCAGCCAGGTTCCTGTTGAGTCCGGTTCATTGCAGACGATTTCGATTTGGTCTCCTTGCAGCTTGGCTTTTCTCCCGATGTTAGGAGGCGTACTGGTGCTGGGGGACTAGAGGCAGGGGGGGGTCTGGCTGCTGGCTGCTTCCACGGTGAGTGCCCTGGAGAGGAGGGGAGAGCGGCACCAGGCAGCCGAGCGCTTGCTGGAGAGGTTGTCTTGAAGTGCTGGCCCCGCCGATACCTGCGGTGGGTTGCAGGGGGGTGAGACTTCGTCTCGACCTTCTTCAGGAGCCAGAAGGGAAAGCTTATAGCTTCTGGTAGCCCCCATTGGAAGGGTTGATTTGAGTTCCCCTCTTCCTAAGAGCGAGTTACCAGTGCGTGTGGTGCCGCAGCAGGGCTGGGAGGGCCGGCAGCAGTCTGTGAGGTGCTGGTAGTTGAACCGTGTCCCCCTCCACCAGAGGAGCCCTCTGGCACGCCACACGGGTCAGTCCTTGCCATCTGGGAGCCAGGCTCCAAGGGGGGAGAAACAGCTAGAGGTAAGGAATGAAAGAAGAGATGGAAAATAATTTAAATAACTATTTTTTTTGACCAGCCATGTTGTCATGGCAATAGAGGTCACCTTTTAAGTGTAATAAGTCAATTTGGGAGCCATTCAGAAGTGGGGAGCCTGGAGGGCTGCAGCTCTCTGCCCCTCCTGAATAAAGTGGACAAAAAATACATCTTCTGTATGCGGGGTTCCAGCTCAAAGCTCCAGGCACTCAGGCTTCTTTTCTGTTCTTTAGGCTAGAAGAAAGAAAAATCAGTTTTGAATCTGCCTTCTCCCATTTCATTTTGTAGCCGTGCACTTTCTCACAATCTTCCAGCATTGGGAAGGAGGGCTAACGCGCAGCCAGGCTAACCCTGCTGAAAAGCCAGAAAATCTCTCTCTGCTGCTGAGGCTGTTTAACTGAGCCAGCAGAGGTGGTTAGGTAGTTGGAGAAATATTTTTTTTCTACGAACATGTTACGAGGAAGATGCAGAAATCAGCAGGGGAAAAAAAATCACGGCTGGAGAAAGAAAATTAGAGCCATAGCAGAGACGGGGAATACTGTTCCAAATCATGCTCTTCCTAAGCTAAGAAAAAATTAGTCATAGCTTATTTCAGTGGAAATTTTCAGAAGGTAAAATGGCATGCTGAGTCACTGATCTGCTATTGAGTCCTCTTTTTCAATCCCCTTCATCTGCCTGAGAAAATGACTCATAAAACACGGCCTTTCTGGGGAGGAGGAAGGGTAAGGAAAGAACAGGTTGAGCATACAGGTTGAGAGCAGAAGAGCCGAGAGGGAATTTAAGACAGCGTTCTTCCTTTAGGTTATGTTTTCCACACAGTTTGCATGAGTCGGGTTGCTCTGTAATTTGTTTGTCTGTGATGAATCTTTATGGATATCTATCGGTACATAGATAAATATTCTTCATGGGCACTTGGAGTGTCTGGGCTTGCCATCTGTATGACCTGGCAAAACAGACTCCGTGCCTCAGCTAGGTCTGAATTTTCTTCCAAATTGGTATTGTCCATTATTAAAAAGAAAGAAGAAGGATCTTCTTCCAGCAGAATGAATGCTGTAGCTCGAATACCTGCGGATTCTGAAACAATTATGGCTTATTTTCCTTGTCTGGAGAGGCCTCGATGTCTCTGTTCGACATGGACGTGTGAAATCTATAGGTTATGTGTAAAGAGACTGCTGATCTCTGATGATGTCTGCTGACGATCTCTGCCTTGACTAGTCGCTGACTGAAGAGGCTATGTTGTCAGTTTTACCAGGCAGTACTCACAGTGTATTGACAAGAATGGCAGGGTATGAACCTGCATTTTCCCATTTCAGCTTTGTAATTCCAGTGTTTGGAGAGGCAGACTGGCTTCTTTCCTTTCCAAGTGATGGTCTCTGAGTCTTTCAGCTTTGCTTCCTTTTCACGGTTGCTGTAGGGTGCTCACGCTTCTCTTGATTGAATGCTGATATTGTTGCTCAAGAGAGAGCAGTGTTTGAGGAGGCTCCATCCAAAACAGAGGACCCTGATGAACTCAGCCATGTTCACCAAGCTCTGCTGAACCAAGGGCAGCCCTGTATACAAAGAAAAGTCAGGAACTGAAAACAAACAAACAAAACAACAGGTGATTGCTTAGAAGGTTTCATTTAGATGTGACTTGGATATTCTCTGTTCACAGGCTTGGAGGGGAAATGAGCAGGATGACTGGATTCCTCGCACCTATCAGGATTTGGAAGGTCTGCCTTGCATCGTTATTCTAACTGGCAAGGATCCTCTGGGAGAAACTTTCCCCAGGTGCTGTTACTGCTCTTGCAATATGTTTGTTTTCTAATATGTTTTGATAAGTTTTTTTGTGGGGGAGGTTACGTGGTTTGATACCAACTGTTCATTTTTTATCACAAAGAAGCGCATTTTAGAAGACTTCAGGAACAGTTTAAAATTTTGGAAAGTGTGGCTTGTGAAAAGTAAAGCTCCTGCACTCTGTGGGTCAGCAAACGTCTGTGCAAAGCACCAAGGAGCACAGCTTATGTGCTGCGTGTTTTAAAATTATGTGATATTTAATGGCTAGTAGAACTGTTCGTGAATATTTAATAAGCAGTTAAAGATAGGGAGTGTTGTTCAGGGTCGGGGAAAACAAACCATCCTTTTTTCTTGGCTTGGCTTTTGCAGGTCATTGAAGTACTGCGACCTTCGGCTAATTGACTCGAGCTACTTAACTCGGACTGCATTAGAGCAAGAAGTAGGCCTGGCATGCTGCTACGTCTCGAAGGAGGCGATTCGAGGGCCCATTGTAGCTCTTGACCTGAGTGAGAAGGAGCACGAGAAGGCTAATGGTAGCGAGAATGACTCTGATGAGCTGCTGATAGACTTGGACAGACCGCAGAGTAATAGCAGCGCTGTCACCGGAACCTCAGGTCAGTTGTCTGCTGCTGCTGCTCTAAAGAGTAAGTCTTCGGCTATCTGTCACTGGAAATTGAATGTAAATATTGAGATGCTTCATCAAACGGGAACAGCTTGTACCCTGCTGCAGGCTGAGCAGTGAAATATTATGTGCAGATCCTTGCCATGGTGAGCAATTTCCCTGTCTACAGCTAAAAGGGAGCAGTGTTGCAGTGGGAGGATGGGTCCTTTATTATTAGTTTTTTAAACTTGTATTTCACATTTGCTGATAGTTTCGTCTGGTGGATCCTGAAAAGATCTTAAAAATCAGAGTAGAAATTAACAGGATTAATGTTAGGAATAGCAAAATGCTGTGTAACTGGGGGGGTAGCTGTGGGTAGAAGTGGATGTTTGCCTCCTGGCCAAGACCAGCAGAGTGGCTGGGTCTCACTCTACTTCTTCAGCCCTCAGTGGAGAATCCTCTCCCATCAGGCCTTTCCTTCCTTGCGTTTGCCTGGCACTTCCAGGTCCTTCCCTTTGTTTCCCTATGAATTCGAGGTATTAAGGCAGCTGAATCGAGCCTTTGCCAGGCACCAGATCTTACCATGCATTTAAAGCTGCCTGGTATGGTGGAGGGAGCACAGCCCACTTCACTCGAAGGTTGCAGTGAAATGCTCTCCACTGAAAGGAGGGCCAGATTGATCTATGTGTACAGCGGTGTGTTATACTTCAGTTTCAGAGGGTTGTACCATGAAATTCGAAATCCCAGATGGGAAATGATAGTTAACATACTGAGATTAGCAGTCATTTGGGATTGGGATACTTGTGTTCGGACCCTGAACCCTAGCAGAATGGCTGTTGCCTCTCCAGCAAGAGGGACAGATGGATTTATTTTTTAACTGTTGAAACACCAGCCTAAGCCTTTCCCAGCTGTACTCATGAACAGAAGTACTTGTAGGTTAAGCTTGTGCTCTAGATCAAATGGGTTCATGATTTTTTTGCATTTTTCTTATATCAGCCAGTATCTGTTCACTGCCTGCTCTTTGTTTTGCCAGGCTCCCTGGCTGACAATGGTGTGAGCTCCTCGAGTGCTGCGGACAAGTCCCAGAAGCAAGCACCATCGCTCAGCTTTCAGACTGTGGCGCACAGCTCGGTCGATGAGGGGGCTTACACTGCTTTCACAGCTGGAGAGACCCTGAAACAAGAGTGCGACTCCCTGGGTAACCAGATGGCAAGCAGCACCACTTCGAAACTGTCGTCGCTGTCTTCGGTCTCCCAGACGTTTCGGTGGCCTGGCCACTCAGCCAAAGACAGCAAGGCCCTGCGTGCTGCGCTGCCACGCATCGTCATCCTGTCGAAAGCTGCGTACTGCCTCCTGAGCTCGCAGAAAAGTGGGAATTTGCCTTCCTCCTCTTCCCTCCTGCCTCACGCCGACGTGTCTTGGCTGAGCTCTCTCAGGCCCCTGCTTCACAAGGACATGAGCAGCGAGGAGCAGTCGCTCTACTACCGGCAGTGGACGACAGCCCGACAGCACCACGCGGACTTCAGCAATCAGGGTGAGGCGTCCGGCTCAAGGAGCTTTCACCCCAGGCGGCTGCTTTTGACAGGACCACCACAAGTAAGAGCACAGTTCCTTCCTCTTGCCTTACTAGCAGGGTGAGAGGACAGGCGATGAGGACTGCTACAGCTGCAGATGGAGATGTACTTGAGAGGCCCCATGAAACTCGTACACAGCAATGCGTTTTGAGATCAAAAATTGGTAAAAATTTAAGGTTAAGCATGAAGCTGGAAGCGGTAAGGAGAGGAGGGGTAATCTGTATGTGTCATGGTTTTTTAAGCCTGTATTACATACTCGTGGATGGCACTGGGCATAAAATTGCCATGAGCATGGCAGTGGGTGAACAGTTTATCAGTGGTGATCTCCCTGCATAAAAAATGTGATACAGGCTCTGCTCTGGGCCAGATTTTCCTCACAGATAATTTTGTGATACCATTCAGCAAAATGGGGAATACTGAGTCTTGTTATGCCTTGCAGGCAGGACTAGAATGGCAAAATAACAGGGGTAGGCCCAAATGCATTTACCTGAAATGTATCCTTCCTGTGCATTAGTCTGACTTGGGATTCAGACTCCTTTTCATCTCTGGTTCAGGTGGGAAAGACTGGCTCGTATCTGCAGTTCCTGAGGATCCTCTTTCGCATGCTGATCAGGTTGCTGGAAGTAGATGTGTACGATGAAGAAGAAATAAATGCCAGTGAGTATTTAGAAGTAATTTTTAACATGCGTTATTAAGTGATTCTCTTACATATTAATAAGCAGTGACAATTTTTTTAGACTTACAAAATGACTTCATAACTGACACCTGCCACTTGTCCTGTCCGTTACTGTGCAGCTACACTTGTTGTAGGTACCTGCATATATATAAAAACAGATGAATAAAAATGTAAATTTTACATGGGTCTTAACTAAGAACTTTTAAGTGTATTTTGGATTGGTCTTACTTATATGCCACTAAAATGAAAGTGAACACAAAACTGTATATGGGAAACATCTGCTTGCTAGTTTTTAACATGCCTGCTTGCTAGTTTTTAAGCTGTGGCTGCTTTTAAACAGACAAAACAGATTGAAAACACTACTTTTCTGGCTGAAACATCAATATTACTATTTATGTTTAATTACCAGTTAGATACCAATTATTTATTTACGTTTAATTACCAGTTATAGATACCAATTTTTAGTAAGACTGTCTTCTGTAACCAGTTTACAGATCTTGTGCTGAAGAAAAAGGCTGGGGGGAGGGACACCTCTCTGAATTTGTGCTCGTTTGTCAGATCTCACAGATCCATTAACTGCTGTGGCAGGACTTGGCCTTGAGAAGCACAAACCCTTTTAAAAGTGATTCCTCTTAGGGTGTTCTCTACATAACTCTGTGGTTGTAGTGAAGTTAACTCTGTGATGCATAAATTTCATGACCAGACATCCAGAAAATGCAGTTGTTTTCAGACCTTTGAAAAGATTAATTTGCATTTCTGCTCAGAAAGTGCTATCAAATTTTTGAAAAATGTGTTCCCCTTAGATTTGGAGCTCTGGGGATTGTTATTACCTCATTATTTGAACTAAAGTTCCCCAAAAACTTAGGATGAAATCACAAAGTAAGAACAATTCTGTGTCATGCAGTCTGGTCTGTTGTGATCACAGCAGCTGTGTCACACCCCTTTCAGGAATGCATGAAGCTGCGTCAGAAGAGCAGATTGGGTTTACTTGGGGTTTTTGGTTGTGGGATTTTTGCTCCCACAGCTTCTACTGAAATGCTTTTCCAGAACCCTAATGCTCTGATGATTGAAAATATTTTTTTATTCCCCAACCCAAAGATATTCCTGCCCCTATTATAAACATTTTGGGGGAGAAGGAAAACAGTATTATTTTAAATTAAAATGCTTTTACTCTTCTTTGATGTTTGCTTCTGTGATGTAGTCATGCAGCAATCGTCTTCCCTCTCAGCTTTCATCTAGGTAGCCTGCGCCAGCTTGCAGGATCCTCACAAATGACAGGCTCATTATTCTTCTCATCGGTTTCGTACCTCTTGTCTGTGCATCTATTTTCAATTTATTCTTTTGGTACATGGCTGACCAGAGCTGTGTGTGAGACCATGCGGGGTGTTTAACCAGCCCAGTGTGCAACAGCTTGTGTATTTCCCTGCCTCCACTGAAAACCCCGCGGCTGATGAAACCAGTGATTGCACTTGTCTTTTCCATCTTCCCATTTCACTGACGCTGATCCTTAGCGTGTACTTGCGGGTGCCTCTGCAACTCCGTCAGTTCCAACTGAGGGACTCCCAGCCTACTGCAGAAATGCTTGTTATTAGTCCTTGACGGTACATATGACTCATATTTTTTCTGTTGAATGTCATCCAGTGACTGTTGCTACAGTTTTTGAAGGCATTGAATTCTTTCTGGATGCTCTTCTGTTCCTCCTCTGTATTGGCAATGACTCTTAGATTTGTGTCACCAGCAAACTTGAGGCAAGGGTTGTTGTTGTTGTGTTGGTTTTTTTTTTGAGACAGTGACATTAGGGAAAGTATTAAAAAGTATGTCCCTCTGCTGATCTTTGTGAACTTTGCTGGTAATATCCATCTGCCTTAATGCTTATGATGTTACATGCTGCCATCTTCTGTTTAATCACCTTTGCAGACCATTCATTGTCTCCATTTTCTTCCAATGTATTAATAATTTGTCATATAGCATCATATCAAATACTTTACTTGGTAAAAGGTAAGATGTGTGGCGTTTCTTTTGTTTAAAGAAATAGATACGTTATATCTGTGTAATGAAAGTAACATGGGGTTTCTTTGGTCAACCCGTGCTGAGTTTTATTGCATTTTTTCATTTATTTCAACATCTTTATTTCCTTCATCCTCCCCAAGTTTTGAAAAACACCAAGGCCAAAATAATGGACTGAGAGTTTCATAGATCTCTGAAATGGTGATAACATCTGCATTATTCTTGCACGGAAATCAGGCTTGCACCTGATTTCACACACCTGTTTTTTCAGGAAAGTGGCATGGAGATTATTCTTTCTCATTGTTTTCAGTGTGCATCAAGCGTTTAGAGATTTGTTTCCATCTCAGCTTATAGTGAAGCATTTGCTGTAGCCCAGAAAAAATTTGTTTTCGTGCACTTTTCTGAGGTATGCCTCAGCTTGACATTTTGCAAAGCTTTTTATTTTAATCTTGCAGTTGATGACATGTGAGTCAAAACTTTATTTGCTGATGGGCTGTTTCCATTCCTCTTGGACTTTGTTCATACTTAGTGTCCTTTTTGCCTCTGAACACCTCCTGGTGTTCCTGTATTGCTTGGTGTGGTGGTTACCGATTGTTTGGCAACCGGGATTCCAAGAAATCCAAGTCTCATTCACAGGCAAGTCCCTGGTGTCCTCAGTCTAGTGGGCTTACTGAGCCAGCTCTCTGAGGATTTGTCTGTGTGAACACATTAATAAGCCTCACTTCACCGGTGGTACATGTTAATTCGAGCGGTGCCAGTGAGGTAACAGCCTCTGCACTGCAGCTGGCTCGCACCCCTGTGGGTCAGTCTGGGTAGGGTGAGCGTGTCCTTGTGTGTAGACCCAGCATTCGTTTCGTCTGAGTTTGCCTTTCTGAAATCAGCAACCTCAGCTCCCTACTTTTGTGTGTTTTTCCCTCTGATTTTAAACTGAATCAACTCGTATTCAAGCTTCAGTCCCAGCTCCAGTTTGTCATCTTTGGCCAGTGTTTTCTCATGTTCACGTTGCTTACACTTGATTCTCTACCTTAGACTTACCTCTGTTGGATGAAGCAAAAGTGTTCCAGCTGATCCTTGCTCGTCGCATCCCACTCTCAAGAATGTGTTTTTACTGCCTTTACCATATACTCAGCTGCTGGTTCATAAGTTTATGCACCCTCTTTCTCCTTGCTTTCATCCTTCTGACTTTGGATGCTTCTGCTTCTTGTTTGCCCAGTTCTCTCCTTTCTGTGTACTAAAAAGGGATCCATAGAGGGACTGAGAAGACGTGCCTGTATCTTCTGCACAGACAGAAATGTTCATTTGAGCATTTTATGTATAAATGTAACATAATTCAGAGTGAATTATGCCTCAGCAACTTGATGAAGAGCAGAGCAGAAAGATATCCATGAGGCTGCTTCACCCCACAGTTTCCAAGGAATTGCCATTTCTTTTAAATATCTTCATATTGACTATAATCTGAATTTTGGTAATATTCATAGAAAGGTTTGAGCTGGAAGGGACCTTAAAGATCATCTATTTCCAACCTCCTTGCTACGGGCAGGGATATAACGCTTATGATGTTCAAAGATGTCTTTCTTGCGTGTATTTGTGCACCTGTGTGAATTCTTGTGCAATTGTAAATCAGCAAACGTCACATAAACACCATTTAGTGGGTATCTGATACTGCTTACCTAAAGTGTGTTGTTGCAGATCATACAGAAAACGGCGAAATTACTCAGTCTAGCAATGACCACTGGCCAGATATCGAGATCTTCAGTAAAATGTCTTTTGACCTGAGCGTACATGACCCCAAGTACAGAACTATAAGTCCAGTGTACACAGAACAACTGTCAAGAGTGAAACAAGGTAAGCCAAAGGAGAATTTTCTAGGAATACTTTCCTACAAAAACGATTTTTCTATTGGTTTGACTAGACACATGAGCTTAAAAAAGCCTTTTATCTCCTAACGATGTGGAACAAAACAATTTGTCCTTTACAATTGTTACCAGGCTCAGTCTCTGGTTTCTATCACTCATAAAATTTCTTTTACAGAAACAAGCAAAGAAACAAAATCGGAGGAACCTAAGAAAAGAGAGACCGTGTCCATGATGTTGACAAAATACGCAGCTTACAACACGTTCCATCACTGCGAGCAGTGCCATCAGTACATGGACATTAACCCTGCTGCACAGGTTAGTGCCAAGGCCCAACGGTAAAATGCATCCTTGATTTTTCTGTGGTCTCTCCAGGCATACCGCTCTGGCCTCAGGACTCATGCTTTCACCTTCCCTGAGATGGAACTGTTTAATTTCTTCCATTCTCAGGGGAGATATTGAGCTACAGACCCTGGAGCATCAACTGTGTCTGCTGCGTTCTGCATGAGCAGTTCTCTTCTCCAGCTGCCTCTGACAAAGGGTGAATATTGTCACTAGTTGTCTCAAGCCAAAGCATTATTCAGCCTGCCCAGAGGGTCCACAGTGTCTCATGGCAGAGGACTGTAAAATTGAGAGAGAAGCTTGTCTTACCTAAATGCCAGCCATCCACACACCTCTGATGGGAGACTGGAAGGCCTACTTCTTCCTCCCTTTGTATGTAGTTGTGCGTGCTTCTTAACAGTAGCTTACAAGTCACGGGACGAGAAGCATCATTTTTAGCTGTTTTGTAATCCTTTTGATCTTTTGATCTCCAAAATAAACAGCTATGCTCACGGGAGGCTGGCAGGTAAGATTTTTTCCTGGTTAATAGCTCAGACATTATTAACCACCAGCAATGGTTTACTTGGAGGTTTCTTATCTCAGTTCATTCTTTTCTTGCTTACTAATCTTTCCCAACAGCTTGTTACTAACCTAGCACGCTGACCTGGAAATGTACAGTGTCAGTTATTGCACAGCAGCCCCAGCAAATCTGTTTGAAACCTCATGCTTCGTTCAGTATGTTGACACAAGCAAATCCTCCCAAGGGACATCTTTGTTCCCTTTACACATCTTTGTGCATCTGGTCAAACACAATGACTATAACAAATCTGAATATCCACCTGTACGTCTGAGTTGTGTATATAGAGTTATGAGAGTTAAACTCAGAGAAATTAGATATCCAAAGGGGAGTCACTGGATAGCGAGCATTATGGAGGGGAAGAGATACTTAAATCCTCTAGCAGAACCTAAATAAAACCCTTTTCATTCTTCATCTCTACTTAGGCTAATTATTTCGGTTGTTTAGTAAAGATTATAGAGGGGTGACTGCTAAGAGTAAATGATTTGACCTTGAGGTAAGACACATGCCTCTCGAGGATGAAGTCTTACCAGATATGTAGGCGCTTTGTGTACATGTACATGGCTCAGTGAAGCACTGTGCAAACTCAAGCTCACCCAAATACTTCATAGCCTTGTTAATGGGGTGGTCTGCCTTGGTTACGTAGCTCCTTACAAGAGTACTGTCACAGGAAAAATACCACACTAACGCGGCCACGCTGCTGCTGTCTGCGAATGGCAGTGCGCTCTGCTGTGGAGGCAGACCCCTGTGTTACACATCTTTGAATCTTTTGGAAAAATTTGTTTGGACAGTTTCTTTCCATGTGTGTGTATTTCATTTCTGCTTGTAAATACCGATAAATAATTTCCAGCTCAAATAGACTTCAGAAGAGCCCAGATGGGCCAAAGATCATTACTGGTACAGGAAGCTGGTTGTTTTAATAGCGAGGCAAGTTACATGCCTAAACAATGTAGCTTATGGTAGAGGAAATGAGAATATAATAAAGTTAACTTCAGTTACTGAAAGAAAATGTTGTGGATGTTCTTTCGTGGTGGCTGCCAGTATTGTGACTGCAAGAGCAGGTTGCCAAATGCTCCTTTTGGTTTACCTGCTTGCAAATCCTCCTCCTGCTTCTTTTTGTTTTATACAGGTATCTGACTCCACCCTGCATGCTTTCACATTTTCATCCTCGATGCTAGGAGAAGAGGTTCAACTGCATTTTATAATCCCCAAGTCCAAAGAGAACCATTTTGTCTTCAGCAAGCAAGGAAAACATCTAGAAAGCATGCGTCTCCCACTCGTTTCTGACAAGGTGTGTGTGCTGCTCTCATCCATCTGCCGGCTGCATATGCTGAGTGCAGTCAGCTTGACATACATTTGCAAATCAGTGGTGGTTGGCAGGTTTATTTTTTCCTTTTTTTTTTTTTCTTCTTATTTTATTTTAGTCATTTGCATAATTCTTACCTAACTCTCCCTAGAACTGGAGTTTTTGAAGAGAATCATCCCTGTTGGTATTCCTAGTATCCCAGTCCTGGCATGTTGCAATGATCAATAACGTTCAAGACCAGAATAAACAATAAATAAAAATCCGTGTCAGGAATAACCTGCTTTTTATGTAATGTTGGCAAAATATCTCCTGTTCTAGCAGAATTTGAATGCGGTCAAGAGTCCGATCTTCACTCCATCAAGTGGACGTCACGAACACGGCCTCTTGAACCTCTACCATGCCATGGAAGGCATCAGCCACCTTCACCTCCTCGTAGTCAAGGAGTACGAAATGCCGCTGTACCGCAAATACTGGCCCAACCACATCATGCTCGTCCTGCCTGGCATGTTCAACAATGCTGGCGTTGGTAAGAGACACCGTCAGTGCTGTGGAAATATCAGTGTCCATGCTGGACAGTACGGAAAAAAGCTTCGCAGTGCTGTGATAATAGCAGCAATCCGTGTGCAGAATGTGATGGTTTAAAAGAAACGCTGCGAGGGACGTAGGGTGGATATTTGTAGTGATCGCTGCCTTCTCAATTTAAAATCTGATGGGTTTTCGGCCGTATTTGGTCATTTTACTCAGCCCCACTGCGTGAATGTTCATTCTAGACATTTTACACATTTTTCTTTTTTTGTTAGCTGAAGCTAAATATTAACTGCAGCTGAACACTGGGGACTTGAACTTTGGATTTCATTTTTCTGGAGTTTCAGAGTTCTCCTGCAAGAAGTTTTAAATAGCTTCAGTTTTTGGATCTCAGACACTTTTTGATTCAAGTTAGTTATTCTTTTAATGCCCACTAAATCATTTTCTGTAGTCTCTTAAAAAGTCTGCTTTTCTTCCTATCTTGCCTTCTAGATTGCAGTCACACTGAAAAGGGGACGTTTTGATTTCTTTTTAAACTAAGATGTTCTGAGCACTAAGTTCATAAAAGGGTAACGATTGCAGTTCGTTGCGTAGCCTTTCTTTGAGAAGAGAGAGTGAAGAAGTCAAACCAAGATCTCTCTCTGTCTCCTTTACGGTGTTTTCTCAGGTGCTGCCAGGTTTCTGATTAAGGAGCTGTCCTACCACAATCTAGAGCTGGAACGAAACCGCTTGGAGGAGCTGGGGGTCAAACGCCAGTGCGTGTGGCCTTTCATTGTGGTCATGGATGACTCCTGCGTGTTGTGGAACATGCACAGCATCCACGAACAGTCCAGGTAAGTCACCACCCAGCACTGGGCTCCCCGTGCCGATCCAGCACGGACGGCAGTACTGCCTCAGTCAGCACCCGCACCTGCAGCTTAGGCTCATCTGTAGCATCCGACAGCAAGTGAAAGACCAGACAGCTGGAAAAGTAGGGCAGCTGGAATTGCTGGGAGTGTACTCAAAATACTGCTGAGAGCAGCTTTTGGCAGTGACTTTGTTGTAGTAACACCAGGCAGGCTGTCCAAAAGGCCTCACAGCGGTCATTATCTACTCAATTGCTAGCTAAATAGTCCAGGAACGGCACACTTGGACATCAGATACCTTCCCTAAAGTGCAAAAAACACATCCTTTTCCTTGCTGCCATCTGCCCCTCACTCCGAGCAGTGGGAAGGCTGTAGGTTTGTCCCGCTTACCACCAACATCCAACCTAATGGTGTTACAAGCTTCCACCCGGCTCTGCCCTTACATCCGTGTCCCACAGCGAGCATCATCAGCAAACCTCTGCTTGTGCACGTGTGCCGAAAGCCACTCTTGGCTTTCAGTGACTATTTGGAGTGATTTCTCAGTATTTCACTTCCCTGGTTTGTTTTGATTCAATTTATGTTTACCAATGAAAGGTTTGTTTTGGAAACTCCTGCTTTTTAGAAGGCTTTAAGCTGTTGCTCTCAGTGCTCATGCTGTTCATTACGGAAAAAATAGCCTTCCAGAAATGGTGCATGAGGTGATTCCTTTTCCTTTTCTAAATTGCTGCAGAAGACCTGATTCTGCTGAAGAGCCCGTTTTCTTAAGATGAGTAAATTGAGGGGATATGATTAATTAGCTGTTGTTTAAAGTCTGTGTTTATTTACATATTTTACAGCATGGAGAATAAACAGTAGTGATTGTTAATGGAATTTCTTGAACCTATTTACATTCCATTAGCTATACATATATATATATATATATATTCACACACAGAAGCACTTATATATAGCGTATGTTCTATATACGTAATCAGCCACGTTTGTGTGTTGCACGTGATACCATTTTGCAGCCAGTCCCTGGAGCCTGGGGGTACCAGTAAGAACGTCTCTTTGAAGAGTGTTCTCCAGCACATCGAAGCCACCCCCAAAATCGTTCACTATGCAATACTGGGCGTTCAGAAGTGGAACAGCAAGCTGAGTGCCAGGAGAACGAAGGCTCCGTTCTCCAGGTGCCACGTGCGTGACTTCATACTGCTCAACATAGACCTGACCCAGAACGTGCAATATGACCTGAACAGGTAGGCAATACGTGCTGGTGGCACAACGGGTTGGCGCGACGAGAAGCTTGTCGCTGTATTTCTAAATGCTTTTGAGACAAATCAGAAGGTCTGGGCTAAGGTACACAATCACAGCACAGTGGCGCGTGCTGCGCCAAAAGAGCTGCCGGAGGGAGACTGTGAGGCAAGGCAAGGGAGGGCTGCAGAGGACTGAAAAGGCAGGGATCAAAGAAGAAAAGCTTCAGGAGAAAAAAAAAATAACGAGGAGACCAATAATAGCGGGAAGAGGCCAAAATGACAGCAGTCACGGGAAGCGTGTGGAGCTTCCGGAGTGCCTTTGTAAGAGGCAGGAGCCTGTTGTGTGACTGAGAGCAAGAGTGTAGGCAGTGGCTGAGCACTGCTATGCCACGTGCTATGAGGAGGGATTCCTGGCATTTCCTCTGCTCAGCTCTCCTCCCCGTTGCCACCTGGTTTGGAAATTAAAACAGATGAACAGTTAACTTTCCGCTATAAACTTCCTTTTTTCCCCTTCTCCTTCTAACGCCATCCTAAAGCATTTGCAATAAAGCACTGTTGTCATGGGGCTTTACCTCTAATTCTCATTGCAGACATTGCATTGGCAAAATCCAATTCCCCGTCCCCCTGCTCTCGGCCAAGTGAATTTAGAGTAACCCTCTCTCTAGTCCTGGGGCATCTCCTGCTGCTGTTTTCAGGGATCCCTGTATGTGAGCAAGGAACTGCGGCTAGTCAGTGCAAGCCGGGGTCTGGCATGGCTTGCAAAGCTCTTGATTTCATGTTCTCTGCATGGCTGAATCATGAGATGGGAGTCAGCCCACGGACAGGAGCATCACATCTGAAGTAATGCAGGGTTAAGCGTTAGGTCTCTGCTGCTTTGTCTCCCGTAGCCAAATATTTGTCCAAGCCCATTTCTCCGCTCAGAAATGGAGGCTGGACACTGCAGAGCTCTAAAATATGGGAAAAAAATAAATAAAAAAGAGAAGGGAAAAAAAGGGAGGGGAGAAGTGCTCGGTGCCAGTACATGACGAGGATGAGAGGCATGGCCAAACTTGCTACAGGGAAGAAACCTGCAGACATGCTGAGAAGTGAAGATTTGTTTTGTCTTTAGATTACCAGAAATCGCTTCCCTACACCAGGAACACGCTGAGGAAATGGTTCTTAAAAGCTATGTAGAGAATTTGTACAGGAACCATATCGGATTGTCTCCAGAAATCACTGCTAGGCCAGTTCTGATGCATTTTAGCCAAGGGTATGTGAAAGGTGGCTTACTCCCAGCAGCAGCACAGCTAGTTTAGTCATCTTGTGTTTGATGTCCAGGTATTTCTGTGAAGATGTAGATTTTAATCTGAGGACCAACAGTAGTGGCCTGCTCATCTGTCGCTTCAACAACTTCAGTGTCATGAAGAAACATATTCAGGTCGGAGGACAAAAGGACTTCGTCGTTAAGCCAAAAATCATGGTGAGTGTGTGCGCTCCATCCTACATTAAGGGTAAAATCAGGACCTGTTTAACTTAGAAAGAATGAATTTTTTTAGCCCTTTAGGTTTATTTAGTGCTTATTTGAAATCTGACATTCATATTCTGTGGTAGGGCTGCCACCTAAATAGAAAATACTAAATACATTGGTAATTATAGATTATTAACAACAATTTCTGTGCTGTAAAAATGTGTCAAAATCAAGTGGGGATTTCTCATTCTTTCCCCCAGCTGTCTCTCGCTTCCTGCCATGGCGATCCCTTCCCTAACTCCTGCAGAGATGTGCTTAGGGGGGCTAAAAGGGGCTCTCCTTGGTTTTGTTGCAGGTTTCGGACAGCCTGGCACCAATAATGCCTCTTCAGTACGTCTGTGCCCCAGACAGTGAGCATACCTTGCTGGCGGCCCCATCGCAGTTCCTCCTGGAGAAGTTCCTTCAACACGCGACGTACAAACTCTTCCCAAAGGCCGTTCACAACTTCAAGAACCCGGTGCTGGCCATTGACTGCTACCTGAACATCGGACTCGAGGTACGAAATACACAGGGGTAACGGGGACTGGTAAACGCCAACCTTTACTGCCACATCATTTTTTAGGTTGAAAAACCTTTTGTGAACCCTCAGCATCAAGGGTAGCGTTTGAAGATGATGTAGAACAGGGAGGCTCCGGTGTTTGAGCTGAAGGACCAACTCCGCTGGGGGGCTGGCAGTAAAACCTCCTCGCTGGGTGGTACGGGCAGACCACAGATTTGTGATGGATTGATGGGATTTACAAAGGAATGGGGCACGTCCATCTGAAATAGTATTTCGTATGGAGCAAAAATCCTGAAGTGATGCCATGACAAAACTGGGTGTGCTCCATAGCTGTCTGTACAACTACCCACAGAACTTTTCAGATCATTGTCACGCCCATGTTTACAGCTTTTTATTGTCTGTGCTTGCTTTGTCCTTGCAACAAACTTGTTCTGGCTGAGAGTTTCTGATCTGACCCTTTTCTGATGGCTCGCTTCAGTGATGGACAAAGCTCATTCTTTGTAATGCTTCTCTCCAATTACATGCTCTTCTTTTTGTGAACCTGGGTTTCTAGGGAAACTTTTTTTTTTTGCAAGTATGTCTGTAGATAGGCAGATGTAATAATTTTTGAACCCTTTGGTCGGTTTGAGCAGGGTCTGAAGCAGGGGGAAAGCCTAATACGAGTTTTGTTCTGGCCTGTTTCATGGAGGTCAGCGGCAAGGCAGAGGAGAAACCCTTCAGTACAGAAAGTGTCACGGCACTGAACCGCAGGAGGGCCCCAGTGCTGGCAACCACTTAGCTGGGGACTGCGGTCAGCAAAAGATGCGTGCCTGCACAAAGGAGATGGAGCTTCGCTAGTTTCAATGCCTGGGGAATTGGTTACCGGGCTTAACAAATGTATCCTCGTTAGAACAACCTGAACAGCCTTACAGTTGCTGTAAGCAGGTAATTCACAGAGCAGCAGGAAAGCAAACTGAATTAATGCAGGGGGCCGAAATGACGTATTTCACACTTTGTGACCAAATCTGAATTTAGTCTAGAAGTTTGTCCAGCGTGTTATTTCCTGGGAAAAGTCTGCTCAGTGCTGCTTTGGGTTCCCATTGTATCTTCACTAGCACGTTTACTCATCTGTTATCACAAGTTCGTCCCCCATTCCGCTCAGAGCCCTGCTCAGGCATTCGCTAACGGAGACGGGCTGGCTTTCTTTTCCCCTTCTGTTCCAGGTGGCTATATGCTATGTTAGCTCCCGCCCGCACTCAGTCAACGTCAACTGTGAAGGGGTGTTCTTCAGCGGACTCCTGCTCTATCTCTGTGACTCTTTTGTGGGTGCAGACCTCCTCAAGCGGTTCAGGTTTCTGAAAGGTAATCACCTTGCTCTGCTGCACATCCATGTTGCCTTGCTTGCCTGTGAAGTGGCAGCACAGAGGAAAAGGGAACGGTTAGAAGAACAAACAGGTTCATTAAACAGCTCCATTTTCAGTTGCTGCTGCCATCGTTTTCAAAAGAAGCAGATGGGTTGTTTATTTTTGGAGCGTAAAATGCTGCCCCTTTAGTAGCAAGTGCAGGCAATTGAACCTTAGCTAAGCTTTGATAAATCACGTTCATTACATTATTTTAAAGTGACATCAAACAGAGACAGGAGCACAAAAACAAGGAATATGGAAATCGTTCAGTGAGTTACAGACTCTGCAAGTTGAGAGTTCAGAGAGTAGATGTTACTTACTGATGAAGATGAGAAATTCTACTCCAGTCATTTATACAATGGCAATAAATACTCAGTCCTGCAGGACGGGCAGCTCTTAGCTGGAAGATGGTGGGGTCTACCCCCGCCACAGCCTCATAAATCTTGCCAAAATTGTTACTCATCACTTTGTCTTAGTGGTAACACACAGTGAATTGCCATACACATTTAGTAAAGCTAAAACACGTTGGAAAGCTCTGGTGCGTTTGTGGTGTGTCTGAGCCACGTCCCTCTTGTGCTGAGGCTGCTGCACGTGCTGGGGTGCAGCAGGGTGGTGGAGCCGCTGATACTGATTATATCAGTAATGATTTAAGGATCTTGGATCCAAGTTCATGGTCTCTGCTACGGTTGATACTAACGCCTTGTACTTTAATACGCAGGGCAATGAATCGAGAAAAAAGAGTTGTTATTGTACTGAAGATCTAATGTGCTTTTCACTTGAAGGTGCCACGCTGTGTGTCATATGTCAAGACAGAAGCTCACTACGGCAGACGATAGTCCGCTTGGAGCTGGAGGACGAGTGGCAGTTCCGACTTCGGGATGAGTTTCAAACTGCTAACAGCAGCGATGACAAGCCACTCTATTTTCTTACCGGACGCCATATATAAGCTTCGATAAGACACCGATAACAAAGAAAAAAAAAAAAAGAACTTTTTTTTTAAAAGAAAAAAGTACAATCACTGTGGAGCAAAGTGCAACCAATATTTATCTAGACTTCTCTAAAGGATTCCCCAAAATTCTAAAGTAGGCTTTATTCCTAGGTATAAAATTATCACGGCAGTTACGATTTCAAGGCTCGCTCGCGGATTCACGTTATTCTCTCATCAGTCACAACCGCTAATCACACAGCCAGCCAAGGCGTAGGCTCTAGGAAGAGGACGTGATTTGGTCGATGAAGAATTCTCTTTATTTTCAGCTGAGCTAGGGGAAGAGGCTGCTTTTAGCAGCTGCTAGCTTGAATGTGTTACAAGAAACTCAACGCAGCATATTGGATTTATTGAAGATATGTGGAGGAGCGCCCACTGTTTCTCTTCAGCTCTGTACTTCGGTACGGTAATACTCAGGGGTTTGAAACTACAATGTAACGTAGGTATTTGTATTAAAAGGAATAGTCTTGTTCTCTGTGCAGTGTTAGTTGAAGATTTGTAATTGTGTATGTATTGAAACTGTCTTTGGCAAAATTTCCACAGGTGGTCAAAGTTTACTACTTAAACCTGAACAAATCAGCAAACGCGTGGCAGGCACTGTGCACACAGGTGCTCCCGGCAGCGCTACTGCACCCCCCCCAGGTACCTCCTCGGCTCCAGGGCAAGGCAGAAGGCTCACATGGGAGCGGGCTTCTTGCGGAGGTGCTCCCTTCTCTTAGAAGTCCCGAGTAACTTGCCAGCAGAAGGCCTTCCATCTCTTACGCTGTAGAGTTTTGAACAGCTGCGGCCCATCCTCTGCACGTGGAAATGAGTTCTGCTGCATCTGCTGCCGTTGGGGGGGGCAGTTTGCTCCGTGTCATTTTCACGCAGCGCCAACTGGCTGCAGATGAGGTCTGTCAGTTCATGGCAATGTATTGGAAAAAGGTGCCAGGAGGGCGTCAGTGCCTGAGCTGGATTAGGGAGAGAAAAGAAGAGTCCAAATGAATGACAACAGCTTCGGGGGAAAGCAGGGGGGAAGTCCCGGGCAGCTGGGGCTGCTCAGGAGAGATTCTGTCCAGAAGCAACCACCACCTAACACCGCCAGCCCTTCGTTTGACTAACCTCTGTGCATAGTGGTTGTAGCGACAGGCATGGCGTGGGCTACTGAACAGGACTCAGTTACCTGCAAGCCGTTTCAGAAAGAAGGCGGCGCAGTACAATTTGGTTGTCAGGGTTGAAGCATACCGGTACGCTGTTTTTCTCATGCAGTTAACATTGGTTACCCAACTGGTGTTTCCATATGTTTCCAAAAAAAATAGTTCCTGCACATCATAGCCCCTTTATTAAAAAGCAAAGCACAGCATGTATTTAAAAGAGGTTCGGCTATGTTCATTTAATCCCCCAAAGCAATGAAATGAACGTATCTTTCTTTATACTTGACCTGCAACTCATTGGAGAAGGACCTGCCAAAGCTGCATTTTTTTTTTTAAACAAATAGTGTTAATTGAGCAACTTCTTTATCTGGTGAAAAGATGTTTACAGATTAAAAAAAAACAAAACATAATATATTAGACTGAGGCTAAAGGAAAATGGTTTGCATATATCTGTGTTAATGTAGCTTAACTGATGCTGTACATTTAGCAAATTCCAAGTGACGAACCCAGTTCTGTACATTCATTTTTTAATTTTCCTTCAGCCACAACCTGCCTTATATCTTTTAACACGTGGAAGATGTAGAGACATAAAAGATTCAAGAACCATCTTTTGGTACACACCTGACTGCATTCCAGTGTTTCTGGTTTTGCCAGTAGGGCTGGAAGGACACCCCGATTCGCAGTGATGTGAAAGTTTGAGGTACTGAGCGGTCAGGAATAGGTTCCCTTTCGTTTGTGATGTTTGCACTAAGTTCTTAGAAGTCCAGGTGCTGAGACTACTACGGCGAGTTAGCCCTCTGGTGCAGCAGTGCAGAATTGTCCTGAAGGCTGAGCGTTAGATCAGAATGTCGGCGTATTTGCCTTCCTTTACCAAGGAACAGTAAACCAGTTTCCTTAACTCTCTGCCATGCAGAAGCAAGGAGCTTTGCAATGGAAAAGAGGATACTAATAAGTTCAAACCTTGTAGGCCTGGCCAGTTGAAAACTTTTAACTCGTTGCCTGTGAATTCCTGGAAAGGATACCATTATTTGACATCTGGGTTATCGCTATTCCATTTTCGGTTTAAGCCTCACCATCAAGGCCATTCCTATGAATGTATTAAATTGGCCAGCATTATATTTTACCTGTAGATCTTATTGTCTATTCACAGGTTAAATTTGAATGTAAACTAAGATTTAAAGAATCATATTCAAATGCTTTTTGCTTAACTTATGTAATTGCTTTTTGTGACTTTTGGAGGAGGGTTCAAAATGTTGCTTTCCTAGTGTAAAGTTTTCTTAACCAAAAACTTGGTGAATTTAGCTTCACTAGTCAGTCTACCTCATGTTATTGTTTATGAACTGAAACTGTCTGAAGTTGTGGCTATGGTATGTTTATAATGTGCTTTCATTAAATTTGAATATATTAAGTTACCATTTAAGACTGCCTCTATTTTAACTGTTTGCACCAGACAGTTGTTTTTTTTTAAATGTCTTAAAACATAGTGCTTACACCTGAGAAACTCACAGCGCAGTGCTACACTGAACGCTACTTGATGTTACAAAAAGGTTAGTTCAGCGTAGTGCCAGTACTACAGATTTTTCAGGCCGGGTACTTGTGATCTGAGAGCAGCTTTGTGTCAGACGTACAGCAGGTAGGAGGTACACAAGCTGTGAGTACCAACCTCGTCACCTTTAGGCTTTCTGTGAACCAGTTTTCTGACAAAGCCCTTTGCGGTACGGCTCACAATCCCTTTGAAAGCCTACCAGTCATGGCCTCTGCAGGCCAGAATTCACACATCAGCCACTTCATTTTCAAGCCCACCAAAACGATGTTTCAGAGGTGGCACTGGTTCTTTGCTTAGCCCTAGACCAAGGTCAAGGGCAGATGTGCGGGCAGTGTGCAGTATAGTACAAACCAGTGCAGCCTAACTGCACTCTAAGTTCCAAAATTACAACAAACCAAAAGTTTAAATTTCACCTGAATCTTACCCATCCCACAGTAGGGTTTTTAAGCCATTTCTCAAGGCTGAAATTATCACCTCCCATCTTACCTCATAGCAGGTGGGTACTGAGCCAGAGCTGCTGGGAACCGACCGTAAGCATGCAATGCAAACGCGTTAATTGTCAATCGGGTGATTCTGCTCCCAAGCAGGTAAGAACGCGGTGACCATTTTCCAAGGAGTGCTTCAAAACACACAGCAGCTGCCTTTAGCTGCTAAGGTAATATCTCACATAAACAAAAGAATAAAATACACTGAATATTCATTCACACTCGGTATCAATACAGAGTAACTTTAAAAAAAGCTATCAAGAATTTTATTTTTAATCTATCTACATTATGTACAGATCAAGAAAGGCCACAGCAGTTTTTCAACATACAAACCCTTTAAAAGAGGAGAGCTTTATGAAGGAGCGACAAGTATCAAAGTGAAGTCCGCTAACAACGGTATATACTCAGTACAGCACTTGCAGCAAAGCGAAGAGCACACCGGTCCTTGGGGGTTTCATTCCACCTCTCGCTCGACAGCTGCTCTGGGGGAGACGGGAGGTAAAACGAGTTTCCCCCTCGGCCCTTACACCCGGCCGTGCGCAGGATGCACACCAGGAGCCACCGTGCAGCCTGCCAGGTTACTGCCCACGGCCACTGCGCTGTAACGCCGCCTGCCCTGGCGTGAGGGAGCTCAGGCTTGGACTCTGCTGCCTCACCCACCCGTGGTATTTAAGCACTGGTATATCACCACGTTAAGAACTTCAGCAGGTACTCATCAGTGAGACTATAGTCTTTGCATTTTAGTTTACAGTCCACTATGAACAATTTTCTGCTGCATGTAAACATGACTAACTAGATAAAATACAATCAAACTTCTGTAAAAGTTAATAAAATATCTTTCTTTTAAAAAAACAAAGTTAGCCTATTACTGCATTGTTTACAATTTTAATAAAATAGTACAACCTTTTGGTTGTTACCAGTCCTGAGTTCACGGTAAGAAAAATGGCCCTGGCTTCTGCGTAAGGTCTGCACCGATTCAGTACATTTTGGCAGAAGTCTCCCGATAAAAAGGGAATTCCTTCAGGAGCAGTTAAGTCTGATGCTGTCCATTGAGGAAGTTGTATACTAGGAACTGGCCGGTGCCACAGTACTGCGTCGCGAAGAGTTTTCCATCAGGTGTGGGGTCAGAGAAAGCAATTTCTTCTTTGCTTAGGTATGAGCCATATATGAAGTTGCTCCTGTTTGGAAGGAAAAAAAACCAACACACCAATTACCCTCAGGAAATACGGTAAGAATATTTATGCTATTATGCTACAACCCATTGGTTAAGTGGCATGGACATTCAAAAGAAAGAAGCCTCTACATTCGCTATCTCCTCTTTACAAATGGCAAAAGGAATCATTCATTCTAGGAAGGTTTTGGTATCTTAGAAGAAATGTTTGCAGAGGGCAATTTTATCTGAGTTGCATCAACAGTTCAGTTTCAGAGCTTAAAAAGAGGTCTGAATTCATTCCAACTATTTCTTCACAGAAAAGACACTGCTAGAACTATGGCTACAATCACCAGGAATGAAAATGTAAGCTGCAAAGCAGTTAGGGTCCTTACTGAGGGGTCTGATCAGACCAGATGAAATTTCAAGTTTCTAGTTTGAAGAAGTAACAAACAAAAAATTTGACATTTGGGTAAGAGCACAGCTTGGATTAACTTAAAATGTTTAAGAACACAGCACAAAATTGATAAGTGATTCACTTTCAATAACAATTACATGAAGATTCGATTTGTTTAACTTCATGAAAATATTTTATATATGTTCTACTCTTACTAGGAAGGCAGGAAAGAATCAAGGATACCACTGTACTTTTTTGGATGGCTATGTGAGCAAACTTAGAAAACTGATCTCAGGCTTTAAGACCTTGATGAGGGGAAAAACAGAATAAGCTTCTTTGGAAACAGAAGAAACTCCCATTAGAGTTAACTTGTTGAGTTCTGGAAAAATATACTTGCAGGTACTTGCAGAGCAGGTGTTAACGTCTATCATATATGGACATCTCCATTAAATCTTGAGGAAAAGACAATAGCAACAGTCTTTGTTAATTATTACCAGCTTTATTGCCTTCTCATGACTGTATTACTATATTTAGGAAGATGATTTTGAAAGGTCCTCAGACAGTCTGACTGGATTTATTTATTTATTTTTGACTCCAAGCAGTGCTAGCTCAAGTGAAATGGAGCACACATTCTCAAAGTGAACTCAAATTCTGCTAGGACGCCTTCAACATTTTGAGGTCGGGATTTAGCTGGCTACCAGCAGCTGAGCAGATCTAACTGCTTACTGACATTAAAAAGCAAGCCTCGCTCCTTTACGTCGCCTTCTGCAACTTCCCGCGCTCCCGCCTTTACACCGACTCCAGCGCACATTCAGCCCTTCTGCAAACCAACTAACTGGGCATCAGAAGAACAGAGCTCTTTTGGGTGAGCCTGCTTTCCACTACTTAGCAAGTTAAAAATGATCTAGTGGAAGGCCAAACAAGCACCAGAACACAGTAAAAGGTGAGGTGCAGTGCACAGCTAAGAGGAAAAGTGACACCTCTTCTTGATAGCAGCAACAATCCATTAAAAATGACCCCAAGGATCCTTTAGAGCTGTGACTGAGGGAGCAGCTCCAGCATTGCTTTGGGAAGAAGTCCTTCCGCCGGAAATAGTTTATAGGAAACTACTGAATACGCAAATCAAAAAACAGCCTTAAAAAAGAAAAGTATCCCAAAATCATCATGGTAAGATGCTTATCTGAATACAGTTATACAGCTGATAGTTCAGACAAAACGTGACCTGACAGGAAATTTCTATTTGCTGCACCAGCCATTTGGATGCATTTGTTTCGCTGTGGAACAGCTTTGCCAGACTCTCCAAATACCCCAGAGGGTGAGGGCTGGCAGACACAGGAGCACCCGTGCCACAAACTCCCACAGGATGGGTCTAGCCAGGCACAAACCTGACAGCCCAGCAATAACAAGACTTGGGTAGTTTGGGCATTACTCAGGACAGGGATTCAGATTTCTATGAATTGTCACTAGAAGAAAGTACCTTAATGTTTAGGAGTTTCCAGAGAACAGGAAAAAAAAAAAAAGAAAAAAAAGATGAACAAAGGTTTGGAGATTCAACATTTTTAACATTTGTCTGAACAGCGGTGTGAATATTTGTGTCTGTTTATGCATCTAGTACTTAAGTCTTCAGCTGAATACACTCATTACTAGCTACTAAAGCTCCATGGAAGTTAAAATGTCTCAGAAGTCTCAGTGAACCTGAGCAAAGCCAAAAAAAAAAAAAGGTTAAAACTATCACGGAAGTACAGTTGTTAGCCACTTGACTGTATCAAATTGTTCTGTGTACTTTTCTGCTCCTTCCCCTTTGCTACCTCTAAGGAACAGACATTTGGCCAATGATTAGGTCACAGTCCTTAACACTTTGACCTCAAACGCCCTGACCAAAGACAGTCTCACTTCCTTCACTCATAATTACCTCGGAGGAATTTACCCAAGCTCATCTGCAGTGGGCTAGGCTGGCTTATTACAACTGCACTTAGCATAAAGGTTACTGTTAAGACAACCTACTGCAGAATACTGAGTTCAATTAGTTACCAAACGCCACAGAACACTGGAATCATCCGCTGTGCTCACCTCTACGTCCCCAGTATTGCTGGAAACGTAAAAATGCAAGCTTGAGACCTGAAGGAATGCAATAAATGTCTTGGACTACGGTCTATCAAACTCATATAACCAAGGAAACATTTTCAGTATTACCTAAGACACTCTATCATCCGAGAAGCAATCTTCTTTCGACGCATCATGCTGAATACCCATATTCGACTAATCCCACAGATAGCAGGTTCTGGTGACGTTGAACAGCACCATGCTTTCTGTCTTTCAAATATGACTTTTTCATTTTCTGAACTAACTTCTGGAACCTTCTCTTCTATAACTCTGTAGCCCTGCAGGTGACATCAAAATATTTGTTACTTTATAAAAGCATCATCAATGATTAAATACAACAATTATTGTGTAATATATTTCAGTTGAGCATACATGTATGTTAAATGCCTCACTAAAAAGAATGCATCTGTCTAATTTAATTTGTTAACAGTTTCAGAATTGGAATAGATTGATAAACAATTTAACCTCCCCCAAAAAATCCTAAAGCTTATCTAATTTAAAATATTATCAACAAATAAAATCCAATTCTTATTACCACCTGTCATTAAAGTGTCTGTACTTATTTGCCAAATGGCTAGTCTCAAACTCAGGTAATTCTACAGTTTCAGCATGTCTGAAGAACACAGTCACCAAGCACCAACTTTTTTTTTTACAGACCACCTTTCCCCAGTTCAATCACTTACCCACTGGATATGTTCTGCAATTAAACAGCCAATAACTTTTTTGTCGTTAGAAATAAAAAGAAGAGTTTTAGTTCTAGAGTAACACATGAGCGGAGCTTGCTGAAATCCCAAGTCATTGTCTACCATTTCTCTAATTTCTTCAACCTGTCAAAAGAAGTCGAAATGCTGCATAAGAAACACACGTATAAATATACATTTCTACAAATATACATAAAAATTACAGATTTATAGAAACACACTAAGTTATCTAGAACACCAAAAGCTATTCCAGAAGTTAAGGATTATTCTAAGGAACATGCAACACACAAGTCCACATAAGTTTTCCTTAAATTATACTTGTCTGTAAATTGGAAGAGTAGAAGCCTCTAAATCAGCTTCCAGTAAGTCAGTTAGTCAAAGGCTAATAGAGAGAATGCAGGTTATCAAACTGTGGATTCTGCTATTTTAGCCAGAAAATGAGATCTATACAAAAAGTTAAACAAGCTTAGTTGAAGGTTTTCAGCTTGTTATTTTTAAAGTCTTGAAATAATCCATTAGATTGAAGTCTTGAAATAATGAATCCATTAGATCCAGTCTTGAGCAGATGATAGCAAGCACAGTGCCAAGGGGTTTGCATAAGACATCATGCATGTGTTTGCTGAAACGGAATGAATAGCTGTTGCCTCCTTCCTCGAGCTTTCGGCTCTTCCATTAATTTGTAAAGCTTAACTGGAACTCAAAACTGAAATTTCAATGTTTAATATCAGCAAGTTTGAAAGAAACTTATGAACTCCAGCATGAATGTAAACAAAAGCTTACGCTTGAGCTGAGATTTTACTGTGGGAATCCTGTACCTATAACCAGGCACTGAAACAGCTTTTAACATCTCATCACTTACAGGAGTCAGAAATAACATGGCCTTTCCTATGCCGTTCATTAAATGGCATAATTTTCTTTATTGCATGTTGTAGTTACATTACTAATACAATCCTGGAATTACTGATGCTATGAATATATGAAGTTATATAAATGAAAATTGTTTTCCAAACGTGCTTTAAAATAACTTCAAGAATTCATGGTATCAGCTACTCCCTTTTCTCACCTAACCTTCACGCATCATTTTTTTAATAACAATTCAGATTAGTTGAAACATTAGGTCACCCTTCTTAAAGTGCTATTACACATCCACAGCGCTGACCACAGCAGATACTCTCAACCTTAACCACATAGGATTACAGAGAACTCTGTCCTAAATGACTTCATTTGCTAGTTTCTTTTCCCCTGCCCCAATTAGGTATTTTAAGGTGTTTTTTTTTTCTCAGCCATTTTAGTAAAAAAAAAAAAAGAAAATTCAACTACCTGCAAAACTTTATACTGATGTAATATTAAAATTCAGACAAAACCACCAGAAAAGCTAAACTTAGTAAAGAAACTTATCTGCATTAAATACCATATGAAAAGCTGTAGATTCTTTTTTCAATACAGCAACTTAGGAAATTCTGTTTTAGTCTAAAGAAAACCCACTGCAGTCACAGCAGCAAAAAGAGCTGTCGCAGGGAATCAATTAAAATTCTTGACTTACACAATTAAAATTTTCAAGCTTACAGCTTGTTAATTTCAGGACAACCAGAAACACATTAAAACACATAGATTGAGCAGCACAACCAACAATAAAAAAAAAGTCCGGAATAATATTATCTGGAGCACAAACCATGGGATAGCAGAATAACTCAGGTGGGAAAGTACCTCAGGAGATCCAAGCTCTGCTCTAAGCAGGGTCAGCTGTGAGATCAGATGAGGCTGGCTCAGGGTTTGAAAACCTCCGCAGACTCAGCTGCACAGCCTCCCTGGAGCAGTACGGACGTGCTGCTGGGCAGCCAGCTCCCGGTGGCCCTGCCTGAGCAGTGAGGCTGGACCAGGTGATCTCCAGAGTCCCCTTCCAACCTCAGCTGTTCTGTGACTGCGGTACTGTGAAAAAGTTCTTACTGGTCACAGCAAATGAGCAGCGAAACGTGAATTATGCCATGCTACTGAAAAATGTAATGCCATATTAAGATGTACGAACACAAGCTAGCCAGCAAGACGCTGAAGTATCCTTCTGCACTAAGGCTCCACCAGTGTACTGTGCTCAGATTTAAACAGAGAGTTTCAAAAGAGACATTGAGACAGGGCACAAATGGAAAGAATCTAGAGGACAGTGTGACAATGATTAGAGCTCTATAAAATATTATTTAAGAGGGTAAACTAAGAAACAGCACATCCCTTCAATCTTCTTAAGGCAAAAAAATCAGTTTGTTCAGGAACACAGAAGCTGTTGCAAAAAGGAAAAGAAGGATGTTACCTACAGCTGTGGAAGTACGACTTCCATGAACGAGCTAAAATTGCTGTTGGACATTTAGGGGAAATTTGTGAAGCACCGCAACAAAGCCTCAAGAAGTTATTTAAAAAAAAGCAGAAGTTTTAGGAAGTTATCAGATGTATCACAACCAGGGCTGACGCTGCTTTGCACATGGGAATGGAATAGATGAGTGAGGTCACTTTCTAACTAAATCTCTTTTTAGCCCAAAATCATCTAGGGAATGGTGCAGGTATCCATGCTGTGTAATAAGATCAATACATTTCAATTTGTTTAAATATAGTAGAAAATTTTTTATTATACAAAATATCTGGCAGACATACTGTATATTAAAAAAATAAATTAAAATTCAGTTGGTTGATGCTATTCCCCCTGCTGCCTTCCACTCTAGCTCAGACCCATCCCCCCTGTGAAGAGTGCAGCGGTGTGTAGGAGTGACAGCTCTGACCTGTTTGTGGAGAAAGCTACAGAACCACGTCAGTTTTGAGTTCAGCTGCTCTCACATAAGTTCTACAAATTTTACATCCTCATCACTCATATTAAAATATCAAATAACAAAATAAGACATACAAGTCCAGTCCTTTTCACCATACCTTTTTAAGTGCATATTTTGGGTCATCAGGAAGAACCATTATTATCTTCCCATCAGGATATTCAGCCAGAATTCTCTCCTTTTTCCATCCCTAAATAAAACAAAAATTTATCTAAACCATACACAAGACGTACTTTTACAAACAGAAATTGCACATTATTGTTCTAGACACTGAACTTAGGCAGAGACTTCAAACTATTTAGCAGTTGTTTTGCCAGTGAAGGAAACTTCAGCTAGCTTTTTAAAATGAGCACAATAGACAGAATAAGATCTTATTTATTGTAGAATACAATAGCCTAACTATAACTAGAGACAATTTAGGAAAGTGTCTTATTTCCCAACTAGATTTTTCCCCCAAGGACTGCAGTGCAAACTGAATTTTAAAATTGAAGTAGCAAACTCGGCTCACATAACTGATCTCCAATCCTACGTAATATTTATTTTCCAGAGTCCAGCAAATGGAAAAAACCCTAAGTTTTATTGAAATATTTCTTTTTAACATAGTTACCTCCACAAATACACACTCAGTTTTAAAGTTTGGCATGCGAAAGACCTCCAGGAGGTTCTAAGTGAACTGATTGGCATGCAGTTGCCCAAAATGTAAGGAATAGTTTATTTTGTTACTGATCATAACTAATAAAGCCACAAGAAGGATACTATAAAAAAGTTTTATAACTACCTTCTAAGAATCTAATGGGGAAGGAGGCTACGTTGTGTGTATCTGAAGTATAAACATACTCAAAAAAATAGAGGTAATTAACTCTTCTTCAGATCCACACTCGTGGTGAATAATGAGCAGTACCTGCATGGAAAAAAACAAAACAAAAAAGCCACTTAAATCTAGTAAGATGGGACTGGTAGATATTAGAAATCAGTTGCTTTGACGGGACCTAAAAGTACTGAATGCAGAAGTAACTTCAGCCACTAAAAAGGCTGATCTACAAGTCTAACTCAAAGCAACTTTAAATAAAAAAGCCTTTGAAGAAACAATATTGATGGAATAATTCTCATTGAAATCTGTACCTTTCCACAAAATAATGTTCAGCTAAAGACCAAGCAATGGAATTTGGCACTGAATGAATGCCATATACACTACCACAAAAAATGACAAACTTCGGTGTTATAACACTTGATCTGTATCTCAGTGTAATCACGCTGATTTTAATCCCTTACCCCAAACAAGACATGAAAAGAACGATTTTAGAAATTCATCTGCTTGCTGGTAGTCTTGAAACTATTTAAGTACAAGTATAGCACCCAGCAAGACAACAGTTGCAACACAGACACCATTTAAATCCTGCCTGCCTTTCTGCTCAGTAGCAGTTGCACTGAATGCCAAGACAACTATTAGAATTTGTATTACGATCTAAACATGAAGGGCAATGACCAGCAGTGCTACAATGTCCAGGACAGCAGAGAAGTGCCATTGGTGGGATTGTGACTTGTGCTTTGATTCTGTTAGAAAAAGCATGGAGTTTGCCTCTCCAACTTCAAACACCATCCTCTCTCCACGTTTCATCTTTCACTGCCTTCTGGCTACCTGTTTGCCCTACGAAAGTTTTCTATAGCCTACTTTAAGCCAGCTGTGAGCATCACTCAACATGCCTGCAGAGAAATGCAACACATCTGACAGTCCTTCCATTACAGTCCCCAGAATGGTGCGGGCCTAATGCTGAAAATTCTACTCTAAATTTGAAGCTAAGGTATTCTGTTGACATAGTAGACAGGTATTTCCCACAACATGAAGTCTGCTCAGTCTGCTTAATTTTCTATTACCACCATACTGGTGTTACATGGTTAAGCAACAGCCTATTAGCAGAAGTCTAAATATGATTCAGTAAAAATGCAATTAATTGGAAAGATAAAATTACTCGAATACTTAGAACTTATTTTTATTATCATCTGTCTATTTTCTTAAGTGATTAGCATTAGATCACATTCACAGGAAGGGCAAATTCTAAACTCAAGTACTTTGAAATTTATTCAGAAATGTATCTTTTAGACGAAGTTCTTCACTAACTTTCTGCAAACCCTAAGCTCATCCAAGACTTTCAGTTCATTTGGTTTACATCAGAAATGAAATTTTCAAGTCTTATACCTTTGTTTTTGCTGCAGCTCTGTGTACTTCAAACAAATAAACTAATATTTCATCTATCTGCTTTGCTTTTCAGTATCCTTACTGTTCAGTCTTAGTAAGGAATGAACTGCCCTTCCTTTAAACCAGACTAATGGAAATAATGCACAAGCTTCATCACAGCTCTTTCATATTCTAACATCAAAGCTTTTAAGGAAAATGTTCTATAGCTTCAGCTGGGACAGTTCCTATTAAATATCTACAGTACATCAAATGCACTTTAGTACCAGTATCTTCCATGTGGTCAGAAGATGATTTCCCTTAACACACTTATTAACTTTTTTTTTTTAAAAACAAGACTTGAAACAAAACACAAAATCCTGAAAGGTATTTCAGTCACTGAGAACTAAAGTAGGACTCCTTAACTCAGGAGTCAACAAGGTATTACTACAGGAAGAAACAAAAGCATTGTATCTGCAATGTATTTTATAATATTCTACTACAGTGTCAGAAAATTGTTTTTCTGTTTCTTTCTGCTTGACATTACTTTAGGGCACTAAGACTTTTTGTTGAACAAGACGCCCAAGCATTCATGTACATTGCTTGTGATGCACCAAGTTGAAAGGAAAGCTGTTGTTCCTGTCAGGACGCATGTTCGGCAAGGCCTGGAGTAGAAGTACATGGCTGCACCACCCCTTCCTGACGCTGGAAGCCTGTGCGTAACAGCAGATTACCTGTAAGTAGCTGTAACGTGGCTCATATAACCTCACTGCCACAGGTAAGCAGAGCAGTGCTGCACAGAGCCCCATCGTGTGTGGTAACAGCTGCAGCGCCCTCCTCCCCACCATCTCATGGCTGCTTATCCTACAGCTACTTCAAATACAAAACATGCCCTGAAAAGCGAAGTTATTTTTAATCTGTTTCAAATTATCCTGTACCTTTTCCTCCCAATTCAAACAAGACTGTATTGCCATTGCACTTCAATAAGCAGGCAAAATTACAAAAGAAAAAAAATTGTTCACAAAAAGGACAATACAGCATAGCAGTTGCTACTGCATCAGGACACAGCAGTATGGACAGTAATTACAACTACAGCGTGCACTGCATTGCTTTCACTGGGTATTATATATGTACGTAACAACCAATGTAGAACACACTGGGAAAGATGGCTCCAAAAGCACTGCAGCTGAAATGTCTGGGGCTCAGTTTCACGCAAAGTATGTTCTGCTTATAGTTTAAGATAATGTCTGATGTAGATTTGTCTTTAAAAATATATAAAAAAATAAATTAGAAGACATGACAGACTGCTTGTGCATTTCCTTGTTTTAAAAGTCCTTACATAAGAGTAGGAAATTTTTCAGCAAACCTGCTTTTTTATATAAATATATAGATATGTATATGTATGTATGTCAGAGTAGAGACGAGCCAGAACTATTTCCCAAATGAATACATACAGATGAAAACTGGTGGTGTATTCTTATATCATTTTTTCCTCAAAAAAATATTGAGGTAGTACGGAAAACTTAGTTAATACTGTACAATTCTTGATCTTCACTAAGTAAAGCATTTGTAAAATTTTCTCCTAATAATCAGGTTTATTATGAAATTTTATAATTTGTACCTGAGAAATGGGTCTACTGCATTCTTCTTCCTGACTCTTTCATCAAGTTACAGATGTTCTGTCTCTACTTCCTCCAAGTGTAATATGGAAAATGAAGTTTTGACTGCAGAATGCATTAAGATCCTTGGACATAACTATTGTTTTAATTCTGTTTAAACTAAGATTTTTACATAAGATAGCTAATGGTAAGAACTTTATTCGAAATGTTATGTTTTATTTTGTATATATGTATCAATTTCAGAATTAATGCAAATCAAGAGGAGCATTAAACATTAAGATGACATGAAATTCACCAACATCTTCAAGCCTCACAGATAGGCTTGGATGCTGTTATAGCAGAATACCTACTTAAATCTTAGACAGATAAGTCATTAGCCCAAACAACAGCTTCTTCCAATTTTGTTCAGCTCAAGATATTCTTAACTGAGAGGATGAGCTTGAAATACAAATAAATACATTAACTGCATTCACCTCAGGCACCTGAATCTACAGGCATTTTCTAACTTAAATATTTGCCTCTGCATCTTAAAACCTCATTATAAATGTTTAGCTCTTAAAAAAAACCTGCTGAGATATTAAACTGGTGGTAAGTGGTGTGACAGAGATAGATTTTTATTTATTTATTTTTTAAACCAAAACCGAACCACTTATCCCTCCTACAATTTTACCACTGGAGTTAACACTTGCGTACATAATCATGAATTGCAAGCACGTGCTAGAATGGCATATGTTTTCTGGAGATTTTCAGATGTCTGAAACCAGAAGGATAGTGAGACAGACTCCTACATTGTCTATGCTAGTGGATCAATCTCACACTGCCCTATTCCTGCTCCAGGACTGTCCTTGACTACCTTACCTTCTTGCTTTTTCAGTAACCACACTTCTGTCAACAGAGAACGATACCCATCAGGAAACTCATAGCAGTCCTTGTCAATATTCTACTTCCAAATCTAGAAAATGCCATTATACTTGCCAAATTCTCTCTCTCCATATAATGCCCACAATTTCCTTTTTGTCTCTATCAGCCATCAGTGACAAAGTGAGTTTCTCAATACCATCTCCTTGTTCTACCTCTGAGGACATTATGGTATTTTTAGAGCTATCTAAAAAGAATTTTTTAATAAAGGTTAAAAAAAAAGCTTTAAAAATACGTTCTGTTGAAGAGAATAAACAGTTTATTATTTATGTGCAGACTATCTTCTGGCTACTCAGTACTTTGAAAAAATAAAGGCAAATAAAAAACACAAGCTTCATGCAGGCAGGCTAGACACAAACAATGACAAAGTCCATTTTCACAGTTCACAGCAAGACAAGCTCTAGTGTGATAATGTATACAGCCATCTTCTTGTGATTCTGTGAAATGAATCATCAATAGAACTACCAGGCACATAACAAGAGACACTCAATAGGGAGAAAGGCTGACACAAGTCTTCCCAAGTCCGACTGGGACTGCATCACATGGCATGAAGAATGTCAATAACAGGAGAATGAAAGATGCTTATAAAACGTTTCAAAATGGCCTCCAAATCAACAGCAATTACAAGTGTGTTAACTACATAAAAAACAACGTCGAGAGAGCTAATATAGTAAGATCCCAAGGTCACCTGGGTCAAACTAAGATCTTTTCTAGTACAATTTTTCAACTGCATGATGTTATTGTCCCATTAACACTTTGTGTCAGGGAAAGGAACACAGTCATAGTTTCAGCACAGTAACTCTACATATAAATCTTTAGAAACCAAGCAAATCTCCAAATCATCCTTCCAAAAATCCTCACTACAAACCTCCTACCAAGCAATCATTCTTCTGGTATTTCTGGGCAACTAAGAATTAACAAATAGAGACATGGTGTACCGATCAACTGGCAAAAAGGTTTATCTACAATTCAAATTATTTTTTAAGAGGAGGTGAGAATGTTTCTGTCATAGACATTACTAAAATCAAAAAAGAACCACCAACTACGGGTCAAATGATTAATATTAAAGATGTATCTACTTAGCAAGGCAGAAAACCGAGTCAATGAAAATTTTATAAGGAAAAAAAACACAGATGAGAATTTAAAGACTCATAAGACTCCCTCCTGTGCGTTATACTCCAGTTACCAGCTACATCCTCACTCCATAGCATTCTGTCATGAAACACAACTAGACTGCTAATAGATTTCAGAAATAGAAATGTTTACTCACTGAACTGACAATACAAACAATTTGCCTGAATAAAAATTGTGAAGTTTTAACAAGATACCTAGCAGCTGAGGAAACATTAGGTATACTTTTAATTTAAAGTAAACTTTCTCTAACTTATGTATAGTTATTTACAACTGTTTTAAGGAAGTCTGCTCTTTCACTTTTTTGTTAATCATGCTGTTACTCGAGATGTACATACATGTGAGAAATTTCAGCTCTTTCAAGCTCCAAAATATTAAATTTCGAACTGTAGTGCAGCTTCCTTCCACCACGTGAACCTAGCAGCTTTAAATAACTACTGAACTCGTATGCCAGCTTCTGTCCAGAAGAACTAACACCATCTTCTATGACTTATCTTTACAACTTCGGTAACATTCAAGATCCTAAAATACTTGGGGTCGTGGGGAGAAGGCAAACAGGAATATAATGAAGAAACATTTCTGCCCAGTCTCATCCTACAATGTAGTTACTGTACATCAGAAAAGATCTTTTAAGATGTCTGGATTATTCAGCAAAAACTAACCAAGAACAGAACAAATACCAAAACTATTTACTAGATAGTTTCAAACACTTTAGCTATGAAGATATATTTTTGTATTTATGAATCATGGGATAAAATTGAGCTTGAGATTTAAGAGTAGCCCAACTGCCACTTGGCACGTACATGAAATGAATTGGTGGCCTCAGTTCAGTTATCCTGGAGGTCTTATCTACTCGAGTGTAGAGTACTGAAGGTAACATGTGTGATAAAGAAAATAGACTTTGTGGATTCTGTTCTGGATTTCAGACATGTGAACAGATATTTCCTGGAAGTCTTGTAATATCAGCTACTGTGAAATAGCTGATTTTACACTGTCCTTAAAATTGCAGAAAGTTTTTCCAATCTGAGTTTTAACATGAGAGATACTCAGCTGTAGCACATATAATGAACCTATGGAATAATATTTTAGATTTATGTTTAAAGATTACAATCACACTATAAATTTGGTATTCGATACACTACGATGTTATATCAACTGGATTGCTAGGCAGTCTCTCTCTTAATTACACATAATTAAGACAAATTTAGAAGTCATCTAACATTACATGATTACAAAAACAGTCAGCTCTTTATCTGACAGTTAATCCAACCACTGCAAGAAGAAGCCTGTATTTAGTGCTTTCAAATAGTAACATTACTTTGTCTTCCTATCACCACCCCGTCCCCATCCCACAAGACTAAGGCATTGTAAAAGATAGAATACAAAAGCAATGCAACATTGCTATCCTACTGAATATCTTTATAAGTGACGTATAGTCTGTCTGCTATGGTTTTGGAAACTATTTCCAAAAGTGGACTTGTGGCCTCCTGTGATATTAATTTATTAAAACATGACAACGTAATAATATGAATTGTAATTAGTACATAGGAAGAAAATAATTTTTTTCTTACCACATATTTTACAGCACTTATGAACTGGTTATGAAAGAGCAGGTGTTGGGTTTCATCCTCCGGATTTGAAGCAGTATAAAGCATTCCACAAATATTACAGGAAATAGCACCAAATCTCTTCTGTCCTGCATCCTATTGAAAAAAAGAAAAAAAAAAGTTATTTGTCATTTCCAAGCACAGTAAACACACTTCAACAGAGCTTCCGCCTAATAAGACATGCCTTTTATAAATGTATAAATTATCTTCGGTAAAATCAACACAGAGGCTAAAATGGAGCGGAACACAAGAATAAGTACAGAATTTAGAATTCCATCTTCTGAAAACCCACACGGCCTCAAAAAGCACACATATCACAAAGCAAACACTAACCAACATCAAAATTAAGCCTTCTCCTTACCACATTATAAACAACCAACTTCTCTTTTATTTCAAGAAATTTAAAAAAAAAGAACTCTTCCGTTGTTACACTGCTTGCAGTAAATATAATAATCTTTCATACAGAAAAAAAACGAACGAACCACATCTAGACCCACACTATTTGGTGTTCTCTATAATTCTGCTGTTGCTTGTTCTTTTGGCTGTGAGCTTCTTTGAGGTAAGCCATTTTCCTGAATGCTTGTAACAAACGTTACAGAAATAATCATTAAGACCAGCAATATGTCAGTTATCAGCAACTGCTGATCACCACATTTCACATTTTTATTAAAAACAGGTATTTCAAGGCAATCAAATAGCATTACAATTGTTTTAAAAATCTCTCTCTCCGTTATTTTATACTTTTTAAAGATTAAAAGCCTAGTATTTAAGATATTCTCAGGTCTTAAGTCTTCACTCTTAATTGGAAGCTGGTAACTATCATGTTTTAGTTGCTATCTTAATAGTCCATGACTTATTTTTCAGATACTGGATAGCACCTACAACACAAATGGAAGATCATACATTTACTTGTAAGCCTTGTGTTATTCTCCTACTCCATAACCAACTATTACTAAAGTAAGGGCACTGCTCAGTACCTATTGCTTTGTGATTTATTCATTAAAACAGTATTACTAGTTTGCAAATATGCTCAGATTGAGGAGTCAGTGCCTAATAATGAAGCATCAGTTGTAGAAAGTGCTCCTTCAGAAAGAGCCAAAGAATACCAGTTAGACTGAAGTCTCCAGCTAAAAACGCATGTCTTAAGGTATGGCTTAATGCTCAAATACATTTTTTTTAAACTACGTTTGGATGTTGAGATTATGAAAGCAGCAGTAAATGTCACTTTTAATCTATTTTAACATGTAAAAGTAATTTTATACACTGAAACATACGATACTATAAAAGCAAAACACTTGCAGTTTTTGCTTTGTTTTAAAGGAAGTTGACCTATGTGCCAGATCGAAAGTACACAAATCCACTGGAAAACTTACCGCCTGAATTTAATTTTGATTTCTAACTGCTGATGTATTCACAATCAAAAAAGCCCACTTTACAGATAAAAGCATTTAGTAACACTGCAAAAGTGTTTACAAATCACTTCTTACTCCTTCCATCTTCAAAGATATTTTTAAGCAAGTCTAAGAGCTAGATGCCAGCTCAGTGCTCCACACAACAGCAACTTATTTCAAGCAGTCATTAGAGAAGTCCAACATGTAGGTATCAGTTTCCTTCCAAGAAGAGACTAAAGGTACAACTTCTTTTTAAGAAGTTCAGAGTGGAACAGCTTCTTCTGGCTGGAAGTCAGCCAGAAGAAAGAAGCTGAATCTGAGAAGCCATGGCTTTACTGGAATGTCAATTTGTGTGATCCTATTGTATACAGAAAGGCAAACAGGAATATACTAATTTTACAAAGGAAAGAGGAGAGATGAATCCTGAGGTCAGATTTGCAAAGTCAGAACAGGAAGTTTCTTAGGGTGTAAAAACTGAATCCAACACATTTTGTTCTACCTGCAGAGTTCCTTTAAAGCAGCAACATAGCTCAAAACAAGGAACCAACCTGGCCACCAAAATGTACTGCATTTCAAGGGTTTATACATGGAGAGGAGAAAAAAGGCTGTTCAGCAGGAACTGGCAATTATCTTAAGATGAACCGATTGAACCAAACCAATAATTCCTATCTTGAGGAATTCCCCATCTTGAGGATGGGGAACATATCCCCTATGTCAAAGGTAGAGGAAGTGAAGAGGGAGTCTACTCTGATGCTTAGAGTACACTTAAAAGAAAAATTAGAAAATCAGCTACATAAAGCTACTCTTAAAATATTAGTACTGTGGTTAAGTTTCATGAAACAATTTCTGTTCAGATTGAGAAGTTACAAGTATTTAAGCTCTAATATCTATTAGTTCGCTAACCAAAAAACTCAAGCCCCCAAAAAAACAATAGCAATGTAGGAAGACATCAAGAATTAGGGACAAGAATATCCTCAAAGCTATCAAGCTCCTTAGCTCATCCTATCTAATCTTGTAAATAGATATGCTGTGTTGGAAGTCTCTAGGAATGGATTATTTCCCTGGAACAGTACTGCCCTAATTTACAGTCTTTCTTTTATGTTGTATCAGTGTTTTATTTTTTCCTCAAAAAGGATTTCACTGATACTACAATTTTGGCAAGCATTCAAGGGGTGGCACACACAGGTTAATACTAAAAACCTGTTATAGGAGTATCAGAAAAAACACATGATAATATCTAAAGCAATCTTCTGAACTCTTGTAGCCTTAACAAATGCTGGTTATACATTTTAGTAAATACTTTGCAGTATCCTGGGGGTTACAAAGATGATGGCCTTTTTGTGTAAATGAAATACTATTTCAAACCCTCACCACAGGACGTAATGCTTCAGGGAAGGAAAAAAAAAGAAAAAGCTTTGTAAATCTAATGCGGACTATTGTACAAAACCAGGACATGCAAAATAAAGTCAGGAGTTAAGAAGAATTCATTTTCATACTTTAAGAAAACACCTAGAGAATCTGTTTTCAACATTATGTCACTGCATAAGCAAAACGGGAAAGGGCACACATCAAGACACAAAAAGTGCTCCTGAACAACAATACTGCATTCAAGGTTGCCAGTCCTCCCTAATAGGAAAACGAATGAACAAACTTCATGCACTAGACATGAGAGTAAATAAAACCCTTTAAAACTGAGATGTGGGGAATCACAAACAAAACCATGCTTTTTGAAATTTAAAAAAAGAAATGTTGAAATTAAATTTATCTTGTTTTAACTTCAAATTGATGGACTTTACTCTTCCCAGCAAACACCAGATACTAGGTACTGGGCAATACGCTGTTAAAACACACAATAGCAGTTTTAAGAGTTTTAACTCTCAGAGCTTACTGGGAAATAATTTTTCAGAGCAGTGTTTAAGAAAATGTGTCGTGATAGGACAAGGAGGAATGGCTTTAAACTAAAAGAGGGGAGATTTAGGTTAGGCATTAGGAAGAAATCCTTCACCCAGAGGGTGGTGAGGCACTGGCACAAGTTGCCCACGGAAGCTGTGGATGCCCCATCCCTGGAGGTGTTCAAGGCCAGGCTGGATGGGGCTTTGGGCAGCCTGGTCTGGTGGGAGGTGTCCCTGCCCATGGCAGGGGGCTTGGAACAAGGTGATCTTTAAGGTCCCTTCCAACCCAAACCATTCTGTGACTCTATGAAAATGTGAGGTTGCAGGAATAAAAATGTGTTGCTCTATTTAAACCTCAATTTTCTAAACAGTAACAATAAAGAGCAAAGATATTTTTATTTCCAAAGGAAGTTCTGTGAGTGTAGATGACAAATTGAGCATTCCCGACATATCAGGCAATAATTAATGTAAGCACAGATTATCCAAGATCCACTGTTTCACGGCTAACTGTAATCAAACATTGCAACAATGTTGTCTTAATCTCCAGAAGTTTTTCTTAATTCTGTGTTAGACAAGGAAAAGTCTTACCAATATCTTCTTTGAGAAGGTGCATGTCTGCTGATCCTCCATATGTGGAATAAGGAGCCCTGCAAGCAAAAAAGGCATTTGGTGCCTCTGTAGTAGACGAAAAGGGGCCTTTTTTTTTTTTTTTTTTTTAATTTTTCTCTCTTCAGGCACAGATTAGGTCAACTCCTTCTTTATTACCTACTGTGTTTCAGAGGAGGATTACTTTTTCCTCTTGCCTTCTCACAGAGCAAAGAATAAAACCCAGCCATAAAAACAGGCAGGCTTGAAAGGAAATACAATGGAGAAGAGCAGGAAGGAACAACACAAAGATTTTTGGGCTCTCCACAGAAAACGAAAATGTCAAAGAATGCTATTTCAACGAAAGATGCATTCAAGACAGAAGCTGACGTGTGGATCCCCTTGCTGACCAAGAGGATCAGAAGACATGACCCAACTCAGAAACAAGTTTCGCTTTGAAATGAACTGCGGCATATGGAATTTACAACAACAATGACAGAGAAAAAAAATTAGTAATACCCATCTCTCTGAAAAGCTACTTTAGCCAACTTGAAACTTTCAGAACTGTTATATACCTGATTTAATAGACTTGGAAAAAAAATTAAAATGGAGGGGTCATTATCCATCATGAAATGATGTCATTAGTCATTAGCTAGAACAATAGGAAAAAATACAAAGTTAAGCAACAAATCTGCACAATATTTACTAGGGATGATCAATTCATTCTCAACCCATGTAAGAACATAACTCAAGTATATTACAGAGTGCGTTCCAATGCTAGCAGCCTTGCTGCTTCAGTTCCTGTAGCAGCTAACCTTACGAAACATTCTCTCAGAAACTCTCAGGACCAAGGACACTGAACACAAGCCACGTGAATTTGCTAGAGAAGGCTGGGCTTCTGTGCTGGAGCTGAAAAGGGAAGGAGTGACAGGAGGAGAGGATGACCACTCCTGCCCCACTAAGGACCGAGCTGTCCCAAAGGGTAAGATTTATGTGAGAAGTAAGGAAGAGTGACTTCTCTCGTCTCTACTAAACTCCCTCCCTGATCATGTTCTTACTGGGACTACAGGAAAGAACAAGAGACAGTATCTAATTAACATGAACAACAAAACATTGCCCCTGTATCATTCTCCACTTCTTCAGAGAAATTGCGAACCAGACTGTACTAGTTTAAGGAAGAAAGCTGCAATTTTAAATGCTTCTTATGCAACTTTCTTCAGGCTCTAAGAAATCACTTTTACACTTCCTTTATCATTTCCACCAAGGATTGTGCTTTCAACTTAAATTAAAACATTTCATTTATATATTATCTGTTTCAGTCAAATAAGAAACTATGCTAAGTTTAAACGAAATGTCAGTAGGCAACAATTCAAGTATGATACCCAAGCGTGTAAACCGAATTAGCCTACACACCCCTTCTACCAACTCAAACCCCGTAATCAAAAGCATCTTTCATCAAGCCCTCCTGATCCATGCGTTTGCTGATATTCATAAAGACCTACATTTCTTAACACTTGCTCCCATCCAGACATTAACTCAGTCAGATCTTTAGAAAGGCAGAGAAGTCTCTACAACTCTATACTATCTTTTTATCATGTCAGTGATTTGTTTTCACTGTTCAATCTTTTTACATGATCTTCCCTAAAACTGTTGAGTATCATTTTCAAAAGACTAGCTTTATTTTCAAAGCAACAAATCTCATCTTACAAAAACTGAAAACATATGCTTTGCATATTTGGACTTCTTTCAGTTTCAGAAGTTAAAGGAACAGATAATTTCATATTCGGTTTCTCACATTTGCACATTAGATTCAAGTACTTGGAAAAAAAATAATTTTAGTGCACTACTCTATATTGCAGTTCGGCATTTCACTTAACCTGTCAACCTACTAACTATACACCTGTTACTTAAATGAAGTGTGAGAGTATAGTCCACAAACATTCAGAACAGACTACTTCTTGAAACACCAAGTAAAGGATTTGGAATATAACATATTTTAGACCTCAATCTGAATTTCCTCCTGAAGAACAGATTATACTCTCCTAGGTCAGAACCTAAATCTTTGGACATCACTCTGAGTACCACTGTTGCCTATCACACTTTTACAAAGGTTGTTGCAGCATTAAATGCCTCCTTTTTTTTTCAGCTTAAGGGCCACACTCAGAAGAGCCTTGCTTTTTAAGATGTGTAAAAGCAAGCAAATTTGAAGAACACAAAAAACAACACATTGTCTTAGCTCTGCCTCTTTACAGTGACGGTAATTTAATGTTTGAAAGCTGCTTAGATAACTGTATGATGTGTAGCAAGAAAGAGAATGGTGCAAGAACAGCTAGTAAGTACTTCTACAACTGCAAGTTATATAGTTTTACTTCTTGCAGTCATAGAGCCCAGAAGCTTGTTAAGGATTCTGTAACTTCAGAAAAATAGAAAACAAATCTATTCATTAAAGCTACCATATGGGAAAAGCAGGAAGGTATTATACATCCTTAAGGACTGAATATAAAAATAAAGCATATTATGGAAAACAAAGACTAGCTTTACCCTAAGTAACACCTCCCTAAAGGTATCTCAGGAAATAAAAAGGTTAGAATACACAGACAATATTTTTAACATCTCAGACTCTGAGCCTTCAGATACTGTAGAGACAATTAAAAGGACAGATGTCAAACTTAAACAAAGGAGACTAGGGAAGTTTACTAAAGAAAAAAAAAAGAAACAGTGAAACAACAAAGATAGGTATTGCGGGGAGTTAAACTAGGCCCAACTCCCCTCCAAACCCTAACCTTTTGGATATTTAGAAAGAAAAAAAGTTCTGTACACATGTTAATAGGGACTGGATTGATAAAATACCCAGGAAATCATATCTCATAATAGAGACCCCAAAACTGAACCTTTCAGGCTTTTTTTTTTAAAATGTATAATAAAGTTTGAGTTAAATGTTCCAGAGAAGCTGTGGATGCCCCATCCCTGGAGGTGTTCAAGGCCAGGCTGGATGGGGCTTTGGGCAGCCTGGTCTGGTGGGAGGTGTCCCTGCCAATGGGCAGGGGGGTTGGAACAAGGTCTCTTCGAACCCCAGCCATTCTGTGATACCCCGCTAAGAATATAATAATGATTTTTTTCCCATCTTTGCTCAAATTAAAGAAGAATGAGACTGCTTCTCTTAATACCTCTCATTAGAAACTTCAAAGGAAAAAGGTTTCTAACTATTAACTATACTTTTTTCTTTTACCAACACTACAAATGCTAGTTTCACTGATCTGGCTGTGTAGAGTAAGCCTGTTTTCTGTATAGGGGAAATTTCAACATGAACAGCTAGCAGCTTTTGAACGAAATGAATCAGTTGTTCTTAGACAATCATTACAGAAGTACATAACGACCTTTGAAAGTGTCTCCAAAACCAAACCAAAACAAAAAACAACCCCCCTCAGAGCCATTCAGCATCAACATTTATGAAATTCACCATGGATATGCAAAACAGAACTATTACTTTCAAAAAGTACCATACCTTATTAGACAGATTTAATCCCATTCTGTTGGGTATTTGTATGAACAAAGTCTGGTACTTCAGAAGACATTTAGTGCTTCTTTTCCCTCCAGAAGCTAGCACAAACTATTCCTGACATAACTTGACATATGTCTTGTCACCACAGTAACTAACGTCAAGGAAAGCGGTTTACAAAGTGACATATCAAATATTTGAGATCCCCTACATGTTTTGACAATGCTAAAATCAGTTTTCCCCCCAGGTAAAAGAATATCAGAGCACTACCTTTCCTAATGGTCTCTTGGTAAAGTGAACTACAGGCATTACCAAAATGCCCTTTCAACAGAATAAAAAGCCTACTCCAAACTCAGTGAATTTGATTTGTGTGAAGTGTTGAAACATATCAGACATTATGAAGCTGTTACTTTCACATTTAAAAATGAAATACGCTGCTTGCTTGCATTTTCCAGAAATACACACAGAAAACAAGAAACTAGGTCTCTCCCATTTTTCCTAGTGTATTTCATAGGTAACCATTCTTTATGTTCTAAACTGCTGTTAGGTTAGAAAACTTAGAACTCTTACTGTTGAATACCTGGTTAAAAAAAAAAAAAGTTCTTTCCTCAGTAGCTAAGCAGCAAGTTACATATTTCTTCTTTTCAAGGGTCCTAGGCAACTTTTCAGTTAAGCTCTATTACTGTATGCCTAAAAATTAAGTCAACCTCACTGTAGTGAAAAGGAATACTCTTACAGTCCTTTTAATATAGTTAAGGTATTTAATCACACATTTTAACTCTGTTGGTAAAATGACTTAAAAGAAACAATAGGTGAACTACTTAGTAAGTGTTAGATATTGTTCACAGACACCATTTATCATCTTGCGAGTAGGTGTTCAAGTGTCTAGATTTGTATCATTTAGGCAAATCAAGGATATACTTATCAAATTACTTCTCAGAAGCTCTGCTTTTGAAATATTAAAGTATGGATACAAGAAAGTATTCAGAGTTGAGCTGGTTCTATTTTGGTCAATATTTTCGTATATACGATCCATGCATTACATGAAAAATAATGCAATTTAGCAAGACCACCAAGTCTATATGAGACGGGTAATTTTACTGACAAGTGTCCTAAAGAGTCCATCTTTCTCACAGCCTTGCTTCCCCTCCCGCTTTAGATTTCCAGCTCCAGTTTTTAATTTCTCAAGGATTATCTCGTACATTAATCAACAAAAAAGCAAAAATGAAACAAAACAAAAACTCTCCGACTGTTTCACTGTGAAGCTGCATGATTCTACAAGATAGAAAAATGACTGTCTTTTCTGTGATTAAAAAAAACACTCTCTTCCTTCTCATTTTGCATTTGCTTGTTTTAAAAGACATACCTGCATTTGGTAACTAATGGCACATAATGGTGAGAACAAAGAACCAAACCATTATGCTACCTAAATAGTACGGTGAAAATTAGCATGTTCACAGGAAAATACATTTGTTCCAAGACAAAAAGGTTGTCTCAGAACAACGTATACTTGATTGATGCAAGAATAAATCCATTCATATTAATTTTGTACACAATCTGCCAGATGCAAATCCCCTTATGCATCTGAAATTTTACGAAACAGAGATTTTGCACCTAAGTAGAGGCAAGTTATTCTCTCTAAAGCAAACAAATTTTTACTGTAGTCAGTCTTTTCCAAAAGAGCGTTTTTTTAAGAAGAATCAGTTTTAAATGTGAGTCAGTCAGCCACCATTTTTCCAAACTATTGAATGACAATTTAATAAAGGCTCAATTTTCACAAATCATTTACAATGGCAATAGTAGTATATATGAGTAATGATTTTTAGACTAGTTCATAAAAACACGGCACTGCTAATTCCGAAGTAATTTGTCTGAGAAACCATAAACCCTACTAAAAGGTTATTACTTACTATGATTAGCTGCTTATCGCCATCTTTTCCTGCTTCTTTTAGCTTTTGAATATGTTCCTCAGATGGTAGGAAGTTACTGCACTTTGATGTTAATGAAGGATTTGTCAATGGAACCCTTGAAATATAAACATATTTCATGTTAAAAAGGGACTGCTTATACATGTCATCCTAGACACTTAAAGCCTTTGTGATTAGTATAACTAAACTTTAACAAGATGCAAAGCCAAGTTAATTACCCAAAACAGTCCTATACATTTCAGTTTGCAAGTCTACTGGAAAAATAGGCAAATAAGAGGATCAAACAAAAATACAGTTCATGACTAGCCTAATTACAAGACTATTTTAGTAACCACCCCCAAAAAATTACAATCAAGTAGGGTAGGTTATTCACATCCATTAACAGAAGCATTAACTGAGAAGTTTTCAGAGCGTGAAGGATGATGCCCAATGCTATACATTTCCTACACAAGGTTTAGGTTTCTAGTGTCAGGTATCACACATCAGGCTGCTAAAGCAAACCATACAAATATTCCCACAAACGTAAGTGGGCAATATAAAACATAAGTCATAAATCTCTCAAGCTCAATTCAAACTTATCTTCTTACTACAGGCAGTAAAGGGAGATGGGAGGGAGGGAGGAAGCAAGAAGAGGGCCTAAGGGATAAATGGATATATATTAGTGCAATCTTCTCACTCAGCTCAGTCTCCCTTTGTTACAACTGAAAGGGACATTGGAAAGCACTATAATGAATCAACAACAAAATTAACCTTCTACTAAATTCGGGGGAAAGATAACATCAATTCCAAGGTTGGATAGAACTTGTGGAGATAACCAGAAGAAAACATACAAAACTACTGAAAGCATACATTTACATATTCTATTTCTAAGCAAACTAAGGATATAGGGCAAATACTTAACTGTAGCTGCTGCTGTAGCACATGCAGCAAGTTAACTAAGTTAACTTTTTGAAAACAGAACAAAACAACCACATTTTCCCAGATATTTTAGAGGAGCATTTTCTGTGCAAGAGCATTTTTCTTGCAAAATCCAAGATCTTTTTTTCTCTAGCCATGTGCCCCCAAATGCGCCCCCCCCCCCCCAAGAGCTATGCTGTAGAGAATATACGTTACTCTTAACATTGTGACAGGAGTACCACAAAATAGAATGATAGTTTAAGCCTTGGATAAATCAAGAATACCGTATGGAAATCAGGGTAAAAAAGCTCTCAGAAGACTAATATATATAGATATACACACACACACAGATTAATAAGGCTATATGGGTTTGTTCAACTAATAAAGTTAATAAATTTGAGTAGATGCCATAAAACTATTAAAGTTAAGAATAAAAATATGAAAAAATAGTTATTGTAGTAGTTACAGAAAAATCTGAAAATCTTCCTTTAACTAGGAAGATTCCTTCCTTTAACTTCTACCTTCACACTCGTTTTCTGTAAAATTCCACAGCAGTAGAATTTTTTTAACAGGTACAAAAGGGTTGGTTTGGCAGAATCCTTAATCTGGCCTCGGATGGAGTACTGAAAATGAACTGAATCTTTTTCTTGTTTCCATTATGAACATAGAGAACGGCAGCAATTTACTAACTACTGTGCCAACTATATTACTGTTCAAGACTTCAGGTATGAAAAAATTATTCTCCTTACTATGTCACAGAACTACAGTCAAAAACTAAAGGTGACATGATCAAGTATAAAATATCAGTTTGAACTGATAGCAGAAATAACGTTAAGTGTCTGTAAGTGACCGTTTAAGAGCACAGAACCGTAGTTTAACAGCAATCACAAAATAATCCCAAATTAAGTCCCCTCTTCCCCACCTAAAACAAACAAACAAAAAAACTACCCTAATTTTAATAAATTAGGGGAATTTATTCTGGAAGGGAAAACCTTTCCAGAAGCACGTGAAATAATTCAGTAAGTGAAAAACATGTAGCAATCCCTTCCATATTTTCTGGTTTTCATCTGATTTGAGGAACAGATGATTAGAAACATTCTCCCAACGTTGCAAAATTCTACTTTTTAAAATTAGTGCACAGTTACATATCTCACTTAATAATTTTCTTAACTAAATAAAAACACCCAATTACTTGGGCAAAATGGAAGCCTTTTTATAAGCAAGTCACTTATTTGAAACTGGAAGTTGAGGCTAGGAGAAAAGTGACCAGTCCTGTAATAAAAATTAACGTAACTTTACGGAAGGTAACTTATTTCATAATGTATGAAATACTATACCTGCTCTCAGTTTCAGAAGTTTGATTTGTAGATGAAGTTTGCGTCACCTGCTTGGGAGCCAAACCTACAATTAATCAAAGATTGTAATCTCATTATAAAGTTTATAGTTGCACATGAAATAACACAAATTGTGTTTTTTTGAAAACATATTCAAGACAATGCTGCAGTTTGCTCATAAACAATAAAGAGATGCAACTTTGAGGCAGTATTCATATGTTTTGCCACATATACTTAAAAAAGCATGCAATTTTCTTTAATATTTTCATGTCAGTTCTGCAGAACAGTGTGCCAGCAGCTAAGGAAGTGCAGTAGTGAAACTACACCAGAGTTTAAATCTGTTTATAACTGCTATACATCTATAGAAATAGGTCTCTACATAGTATCAGAATCATAAATGCCACCACCGGAAGTGTGCTCTGTAACAGTAAAAGAAAAAAAGAAGCAATCCAGAATAGACAAATGAAAAAAAAAAACACATTTTTTACATTCTCTAACAGTATATTTTGTCCTGCAAAAATACCTTAAAATGGCAGTAAAGTTGTAACTATTTAGTAGAACTAAATAGTTAAACAGTACACTCAAGATCAGGTTCAGTTTTCCAAACAAAACAAAACTCAGCAAAACAAGAACACAAAGCAAAAGGATGAAATGTCAAGGGGAAAGTTAATGAGAAGATATGCTAGTGATCCACTGATAGTAATTCTTAGTCAAATGTACTTGAGTCAAAAATTCACATCACATGCATCACAAGGTCTGACTAACAGCATTCACAGGCTGAAAAAATGAAAACTCCTTAATAAAAACAGGAGGGCAATTACTCAATTAATAACTTGGTCAAGATTAAGTAGAATAAAGTAGAGAAAAAAATGCAGATACCTATTCAAAAGAAGCGGTAACCAACAGAGGATCCTTAACAGAAACAGATGCAAGAGAAGAATCCAATTGAAAAAGTGAACGTTTATTCATTTATTACATGGAAAATGAAAGGGGATTTTTTTGTCTGCAAGTTCCAATCCTGAAAGTTTAGTTCTGCACCAACTGTACCTTACTCTGTGAATCATTCCTCTGAAAGGAAGACTTATTATACTTCCAGTGTAACTGGTCAGAAAAATAAGAGAAATTATTAGTAAGTGTTTACCTTGTGGCTCACTTTCTCCAGGTTCTTTTTTTATTTGTTTTGGTGGTTTAGGAGCTGCAAGATACTTTATGGGAGAGCTTTCTGGACTTGATTCCAAACATAACTGAAAGCTCTAAACAAAACAGAAAACATTAAATTTCAATAAAAAACAGAGACACTTAATGCCTCTAACCTATTACTGAAACCACTCAGTTAACTCAGTATTAACATCTTGAGTACAGCACCAATTTTTCTATTACATTATTTCAAGCAGACAAAATGCAATTAATTAGCTAGTCCATACTAAAGTTTGTGATATTAATTTAGCTAAAAATATTTTTTATTTTATATATAAGGTTGCAAAATACTTTCCATAAAACCCCTTTGTCTTTAGAACCTTAACTTGTAATGGAAACTGATTCAGGTAGAGAAAAAATTTTTCCCTCGTCATGTCTTTTAACTCGACTTTTCAGAACAGAATAACCATGCAAACCTAAGTCATCAAGAAGTGTCCATATGAATCTGTACAGCCTCTGCCTCCAGCAGGACACTTTAACCATCAACATTTAGTTAACTACAGAATTTAGGATTAATTTTCCAGCTTACTGTCACCCCATCTACGATAACACTCCAGTAACAGGACCTTTAATACAATCTAAAAATCTTAAGTTACTGTAAAATAGTGATTGCTGAGACAAAACTCCTGAGCATAGCATTCTCAGAAAACAGAACAGATTTACAACACCCTCCCACCACCCACCATAATTAAAATGGCTTACCTCATCTGATCGTGGCTCAGAGAAATGTTTTGTCAAGTTACGCAATAAACCGTTTTCTGCACCTCTTTTTGCAGGCTGTTTTATTTCTAATGCCACTTCTTTACTTCCAGCTCTTTCAGATGAAGGGTCTGATTTATCCTGCACACAAGCTGGACTCTCATTCTCCGAGAGTCTTGTTAGGGACAGCTTGCTTTGTGCCTTAGAAAGCTGTGCTTCTGGGGCTATTTGACTTGCCTCTGAAACTTCAGGGTAATTTTTTAACAAAGAAAGCTTGGGGGCATTTGCAGAATGCAAGTTACTTTGCTTCATGTTATTTGCTTTCAGTAATTTAATTTTGGTCCATTTAGAGTTCTTGTTTGAGGAGTTATTTCTACCATTCAGAGTACACTTGACAGGCATTCCTTTTTTGCTAGGGAAAAAACGTTTGCATTGAGTACTTTGACTAGGTTCTTTCTGAGAAAGCGCTTCACTCTGTTGCAGCTGTACTTCAGCAGGCTTTTCTTCTGGTTTTCCACACTCAGCATTAGGGGAATCTTTTTTCACCTCTACTGTATCTGATTCGATCTCACCTGCAATTTCTTCACAAAGTTCCAGGATGCTTACTCTTTTGGATTTTACATCGTTCTCTGGCTGATCAGCTACAGCTGCTTCACTTACAGATGGCTGTGAAACCTTGTTTGGCTTTGTACTGGTTTTTATGTTCTGATGCATTTGTTGCTTTTCCTTAGTGACTGTCTTAGAATTTGGCTTAGGAGAATCTGCTTCCACTTTCTTTGTGTTGCTAGGATTCGGAGATACAGGGCCCATTTGGTCTTTCTTAACTTCCTTGAGACTGTCATCGTGACACAATGACGACTCCTGAACACTGGGTTGAAGGCTGTTGGAATTACCGGTTTTGCTGTCTGCCTTACACTTTTTCTCTTTCAGAGAGCTGGTTACTTCTACATGTATTTCTTTATCTTCATTTGCATTGTTTGGCTTTGTTTTTGTCTTTTTCTGCTCTGTTTTCGCTCCAGCAGGTTTCACTACTTTTGCTGTAGCACTGTGTGCATTTTTTTTTGCCTGGCTACTTTGTTTGACTTCCAAAGGTTTTTCTTCTTTAACTTCTCTATTACGAAGGGATCTTGCTGGTACTTCGACATGTGTTAACTGCTGCAGTCTCTGGGATCTCCTCGTAACAGACTCGTTTGGAGCAGCTACGCATTTTGACTTAGGAATTTCTTGCACCGATTTCTTCTGGCATACCTCCTTGCTTTTTGTAGATTTCGGCTGCTGTTGGCCTTTTTTGTCAGGTATTGTTTTATTATTTGAGTTGAACCCCGATGATCTCGTAGTCATGCGCATTCCTACTTCAGGTTCATTGCTGTTGTTACTGAAAGATTCAAATAATTATTTTTCAGCATCCAGAAAGTAGAACTTGTCATAAAAATTTTCTCATTCCTAAAAACCTCTGCCTCTGACTTTTTTTTTTTTTAAAATAACAATCTATATCTTCAATGCTTTTAGAAGAATCATTTTCTCTGGAATCTTTCTAAAAAGACACCACTTCCACCTGGTTATTCTTACATGTAGTGCTTAACGTTTTTTATGCATTGCAAGACTGAACTATGAACCCCACGTGAATGCTTTCTAACATTTCTAGCAGTTTTTGAATTGTTGTCACTTGTGGCTTTTAAATGAAGTATTAGCTTAGACTTTTTTTTCCCTTCAGAAGCCTTTTTGGATGAAGTCCTTCTGGATTTGAAGACACTAACATGGTTCCAGAGAAAGATCATGTAGCAGATACCACACAATGATTTAGGGCTGATCTTCCCACTAGTATTATTTAACTATTTTAACTGTATCTTTAACTCAAATTCACTGTCTTTAGATTGTTTCTGCACTAATTCAGCTTAGGAAGATAACGTAGAATAATTACTTATTGCTTTGTCACTGACCTGTTTGATTTGACAGAGGTTTTGAGTACAGTTTTCTCCTGCGCTGCACACTGATTAGACTTTGATTTATTTGAGACATGTTTTGTATCTGACACCTCTTTTTCCTTCTTTGCTGATGATGGTCTGCTGTTCTTGTCCAGCTTCGGACGTTTAGCAGAAGGCTCTACTAACGCAGACTTCCTTTTCTGAGCTGCCATTTCTGTAAAACACAATAATTGATTCAGCTTTTAGAGTCCTTACCAGCTGCTGTTACAGTGTCAGTTAACATAACCAAAGATTTGCCCATTTTACAAAACAAGGTAACTGATACTCTCTTTTCCCCTTCTGAGGCAGAGCATGCTAACTACGATCAGAGAGCAAATCATCAAAGCACTATCAAATCAAATTACATTTATTTTACTTACAGGTTTTTACAAGAGGCAATCGATGTTCGGGCCAAAGTGACTTATCAAGGTGTGCCAAGAGCATTCCTTACGTATATGCTTATGAACAAGACGTTTCATGACACCTATGAAGAACATAAAATGTTCACGTAGTGTTTAGATGCAATAAGCACTTTATTAACTTCCTTCTCAGGCCCTGAATTCAGCGCTCCCACCCATTCCCATCTCCTCAAACAACGCTTAAAGTTTATCAACGCTTAGCAATTCATGGTTATCAATTTTAAAATTGATAACCAATTTTAAAAGAAAACTAAAAACCTTTCAGATTTTACTTCCACGCCCAGAAATTTTTGGCGTTTTGCTGTCTTAAGCCTCACCTTTTTACTTTTTGAAAGGTGGCAGATCTAGTATCATTTGAAAAAGAAGCTTATTGGCATTTTGTCTTTTTCTAGAAAATAGTTTGGTGTTCTTTTTCATAGTCCAAAAAAGTGGGAGTCCTGTCAATCCCGTGCCTCACAGCAACAGCAGATAAACTCACTGGATTCCACAATGTTTTGTGGCTGCTACTACAGAACTTTATGGACATCAGCAACTGTCTATAACCATGCCTTCTAATTCCACTTACGGTACAATTCAGAGACAGAAAGCCTAGAAAGTCGTGTTTTAGAGATTATTTGCCTTGGGCGTTAGAGAAAATGATGTCTTCTGAAATGCTGTTAATGATGCAGCAGTTAACATGAACAAGAGTCTAAAAACTAGCAGAGATTCTCAGTCAAGTCTCCACAGATTCTGTCAATCATATCCTTCACACCTATCTGTGGCTTATGGAACTTTTACGATCTCTTATTCAAAGAGACCTTTGTTGTATTACAGCATTAGTAATAATTGTTCCGTAAAGATGCAATCATATCTTTTAAAAATTAAGTTTGCTTGAAGACTCAGTGCTGGGAGCTTCCATATTACCTTTTTAGGTCAAGAATTACCCATTAATTTTTGCCAAGGGCAGCCTGACTAGAAAAAAAATCTAAACCAAAATTGTATTAGTTTTCAAACTTTAACTCAGCTGGTATTAAGTCTGACAGATTTTAAGGTCAAACAGGAACTTCATAATTACCAGTTGTATAACACTGAGCAGGTATTTTCACTTCATTTCAACTACAATTTGCTTTCCAGTATCGACAACCACAGGCCTTTCTCTAACAACTGAAAGACACTTACGAAACTCCTTTTAATAATTATTAATTATCCACACAGAAGAGGTAAAGACCTGTAAACTTCTTCTATTCTTTCAGACTTACAATCGTCCTTCACCCCGTTTTCATTTATTCTGTCTTCTGAAGACACTTCTAAACACACAAGATAAACAATGCTTACATTCAAATCGACACCAATGCTGTCTTCTACCTTTCTCCTTTAAAGAAGCTGTATGACCAGAGCCTCGTATTTGAGATGGCATTAAAGAACACATACAGGGAAAAAAATCTCTAATAGCACCTCTCATAGTGCCATTTCCCCGTCTCTCCCCAAGAAGCAGGTCAGAGAATTTGCATGCCTTACCAATAGAGAAAGAGCTATTACATGACACTCGGCAAACCGACAGCTTTCCACTGGCCACAGCCTGTCAGGGACGTGGTACGGCCACTTTAAACTGCGCTCAGGATGAAAACAACAGGCATAGCTGCTGAACGAGTCTGTGGTCTTAGATTCTCTCAGTTTAGAGCACACCTCTGACCCTCACAATTTGAAAACACCGTGACGCACATACCGTATAAAACTAGCCTACTTGTTTTTTTCCAGCCCTGTACAGACATCACTGTCACTCTCAGCCACATGACCAGGCACACTCAAGAAAGACTTTCAAGACCAAAACAGAAAATGCGATCCTTCCCTCGGTGGATTGCTTCTCAGGGCACTGACAAATGCGCTCTCCTCCCACAAAGAGAGCTGGCTCCTTAGTAGTCAATCCTTTCCTACCAATACTTTTTGCAGCAGAGCAAGGACTTCACCGGACGCTCTAAAACCGGCGGTTTCTGCCCCGAAGAAGTCCCCTCCGGTAAAAGCCAGATCGCGGAAAGAAGACACAGAAGAAAGGCGACAACAAACTACGCAACAGCAGCCCAAGGTTTTGGCGCATGAAGTAGAAGGGAAAGCAGAAACGCACAACTCCCACACCGCGGAGTCCTCCGAGCAGGGGCGAGCCGGGCGGGGGGCCCACCTGCACGGCAGAGGGCTCGCACAGGGAGCGACCTGCCGCGACAGAACCCCCGCGGCTGAGACCCCCCGGCGAAACTCGGGCGGCAGGAAGAAAAGGCGAGGCCTCCAAGCGCGGCCCAGTGCCATCCGCGGCCGTGACAGCGCTTCGGCGGCGGGTCCCAACGCGGCCGAGCTCCCCTCTCACGGCGGGGGGGCCGCGGCGAGGCCGGCCGCGCACCTCAGGAGCCGGGGGGTAAGGGGGGGGGGAGGGGGGACAGGACACGGGGACGCTCCCCCCGCCTCACGATCGCGGAGGCGGCCGCAGCCAGGCCCGAGCCGGGGCCGCGGGCGACGAGGCAGGCCCGAGGCGGGGAGGGAAGGGAGAAGGCAGGGCTGGGCGCCGGGAAGGGGCTGCGGGGCTCCGCGGGGCTGCCCGTGAGGAGGGAGGGAAGGAGGGAGGGCGGCCGTTGTGAGGAGCGGGCGGCCGTTGAGGGAGGGAGGGAGGGAGGGGGGCGCGCGCGGCGGCCGTTGGGCTCCCAACCGCCCGGCGCGAGGCGGCCGCCGCTTACCTCGCGCGGGCGTCGGGGCCGTGCCGGCGGCGCGAGCCGCCCTCCTCGCCCGGCTCGCCAGCTGCGGGCGCGGGGCGGGGGGGCGGGGGGAGGAGGGAGGGGGGAAAGGGGCGGGGCGGGGAGGGGAAGGAGGGAGGGAGGGAGGAGGGAGGGAGGCGCGCGCACGCGCGGGGCGGGAGGGGTGAGGAGGGAGCGCGCGCGTGCGCAGCGGGCGGCCGTTGGGGTAACGGCTGCCCTGAGGTGGATTCCGCCTCAGGCTGCGGGCTTCTCGTTGGGGCTGGTTCTGAGGTGGTTGTGAGGCGCTTCTCCCACGTACATTCGGCTGTCCCCCTAAATACACCACGTAGGGTTATTCCAGAAGTGCTCGCTGGTCCCGGTGCTTTTGGAAGCTTCCATAGTGATGCGTTTCGGTGTTCTTCCAGGTCTCCTGCTCATCAGCTTCACTTTACTGGACACCAAGAAGTCTTAAGTGCAGCACTGTGCAAGTGTGTGTGCATAAATAGACAAATAAATTTAGAATACACTTTTTAAATGTAGAATACACTTTCCCTTGAAAAAAGGAGAGGTATTGTCTGTGTTTAATTAAGCATCCCTTTAATCAGCTATCATTTATGCAGTACATGACAGGAATTACGTTTAACGTTTAACCTAGGCTGCCTTTGATCAAGGACAAATGCTCCTTCTGGACAAAACAATGGAAAGTTGGCAGGAGAAAGTCGCCTTAGGTTGTCTTTGGGTGACGTGTGGCCATATATGCATAAAAAAAGTGAGGGTACTTCATCAGAGAAGACCCACAAGGAAAGGAGGGCATGGGCAGGAGTGCCTGAAAAGGAGCCAAGAAGGATGACACCACGTAACTACACAACTCATGTAGATTAGAGTGAAAACTTATTAGATAGAATATGAAGTGTAACAAAGAAGCCTGCATTGGGTGTGCTCGATTTGTGGAAAGTACACCAACTAGCCAGGCCTGAATAAAAGCAGTATTTTTCCCGAGTGTGTGACAAGTGGCTTATTGCACACTGGGTGAAAAATCTGCTCTTTCAGACAGTACTGTTTCTGTGTGGTGTCCCCTTGTCTCTCCAGAGCAGGGAGTTCACTCAGTTAGTTGTGTGAGACCAGTGAGGTTTATTTCCCCACATTTGGTAGTAACCCTAAAGATGCTGGCTAACTGATTTAAAAGTTGCAGCTTGGTAACTCATTCTATAGCATAACTATATTTATTTATTTATTTATTTATTTATTTATTTACATTGTTGGGGATATTTCAGTCCTTATTACTCTGGATAATAGAACTGTACCTCATCCAACTTTATGTTGTGGGTTCATTGCCTCAGGATATTTCCAAGTCCACGCCAATATCCACATTAGCAAGCAATTTAGGAAAGTCTGAGTGAAATAAGGATTGCTGAGGATCCGACAGCCACGTACTAGACGTGCCAGTCCAGCCCAGTTCCAGTCCAGTCCTGTAGATTCAGTGACCACTAGAGGTGGGGCGGGTTAGGTATGTTCTGGGGATGTGCCTGTAGTTTTGGCGTCATTCAAAAGGAATTGGGTTTGCACACACCAAGACGAGGCATGACAAGTGGGGACAACCGAGGGGGTTGCTCCAAAGGTGTCCTCCTCATCCTACCCTAAACACTGATGCAGAAGTACCTCATGCGCCCCGTCCTGTTACCAGGCTAGGGCTAACCTGGAGCAAGTCTTACCTGAATGCAAGTAGTGTGCTTGCTGGGATCGACATCGGCAGCCTTGCTGTGCGTGTCCACCCCTGTTGGTACACCCTGCTTGCTAATACAGTCACCGTCCAGGTTTATTTGCCTATAAATTTACATAGTGATGTGTACACTTCCCTCCATCAGAATGACTGGAGAACAGTGTCGTGAACCTCGGTGTTAGCCAAGGTTCGTAAATGACCTTGAATGTGAGAACAAAGTTTTTGAACGGCAGTATGTGACAGGTTTTCTCCCAGAGATTTCTGGTTTCCCATACAGATTTCTGGTAACAGATTTCTGATCTAACAGACAGTCCACACGAGTAATTCAATACTGGCAAGCTATATAGTGTAAACCTTCTGCAAATATTCTTTTGTTAATATTTGAAATATTTATAAAGTGGTATTTTGATTTTTTAATAGTTCTTGAGGCCTTTTAAAATGATTTTCCAAATATTTTATTGGTTTCTACTGGTATTACATATATTGGATTAATTGTTAGAAAGTGTAGTGATGTTGCTGAACAGAATAAGATTTCTTGTGTATAGATCATATTCCCTAGAGACATTTTGTTGTCTGTAAATTTCTCACTTTATTAACTGAAACAGGGAACTGCCTACCTTGATAAGTCTTCTTTCTAGACACACTTCATTGAAGCACAGTTTGTCCTAGACAAATAGAAATTTTCAGCAGCTGCAGTTTTTGAAAAAGCTGATAGTATTATTTATAACCCCCCATATCTGCTCCTCTTTAATGCATGATAATCTGCTGTCACTTTACAACGAATGCAGCAACATGTGGTCTCCTGCTTTCCTAGAGTAACACACAGAATACTTTCCAGATGAAAGATACTTTAATCACTGAGCAGCCTGTAAACTTCCTGGAGGATGATAAAAGCTTTTTTTTTTTTTTTTTTTTAACATTACTGCTAGCTTTGTAAATTTAACACCATGTTTTCACTTCCCTCTTTCTTAGGAACATGAAGCAAGTCAAGGTAGATTTTCTCACGTCCTTCCATGGAATAGTAATTTGCTGAACAGCAGGGATGTTGTAAAGAAGCAAGCATTCTTGTAAAGCATTCAACTCCAAAAACTCGGAAAATCGCAGGTCGTGGACTATGGTCGCAGGACTATGAGTAAACTTCCAACTTTGCACACAAGGTGGCAGCATTTTGAAGCACTGATTTCAGTGTGAACGTGCTAGCAAACGTCACTTTCTTAACTGCAAGAGCATAAACTTCACAAACTTTTCAGAAATGTGCTGTCTTCAGAAGTTGCGGTGATTGTGAACAGGAGCGCTCGGGCATGGATTTACTGTAGGACTCGGGGACTTGGGGGAGGAAGGAGGAGCTGCAGTTGCCCAGGTGGAGTATCTGGATAGAACAGGTGTAACCCCAAAAGGATTTTATGTTAATTTAGCCTGATTTACCAAGTTTAACTGTAATACTGGTGGAGCGCCTGTTGTCTGCAGCTAAGTGAAAAAATACTTGCTTCTAAGTTATGCCACTTTTTTACAGGAGCTGTAATTCATCCAATACATGGATCATCCCACTAATTGTAGAGGGTGCCCTACTGCGCTACAGCTTCAGGAGATGCAGTGACCCTGTGTGACAGCTGCCACCAAAAGGGGGAAGCCTCTCCCACTGTCCTCTCCAATTTCTTTCCCCACTCTCAGTGGTGGGCTCCAGCTCCTTACCTCACGCCGCCCTTTCTCTAGCACCTTGCCCCGCTAGACATGGAAATTTAACTTGCTGAGCTGGCAAAAAAACCCAAAAAGTTAAAGGCCGAGGGCCATATGACTGGAATCAGGGATAACAAAAGGTAGGGGAGGAGGAAGAGCAAGCCTTCTGCTTTTGGCAGGAGGGAGCTGTTAGTGTTGGTGCAGCTGCTGGTGAAACTGCAGCCCTAGGGCAGGCTGCATAGTTGCAGGCTTGAGCTCTTGATCCCCAGGTCAACCACAGCAGCCCAGCCAGCACAGAGGTCTTGCAGCCCCTTTGACACGCTAACACACCCTGGACCTGCCCTGCTGGTTATCAGGTATCTCATCTGAGCAAGCAAGTGGCACTGACAGAGGCAGAGGCAGCAGCTGCTTAAACCTCACAGCTGCAATTAACCCTGCACGCACTCCTTGGGCATCGGAAGAACACTTCAGACAGCTCAGCTAAGGCCACATGTGAAGATGATTTGAACTAGGGGTTTTCTAATGGCTCAAATTTCTAATTGTTCCTTTAATGGACCTGAAGGGCAGCTGAGACAGCACAGGGCCCTTGCTTCCACCCTTGCAGCAGATTCAAAAAGTCCCTGTATCATCCAGGAGGAGTGGAGGGGCTGGGTTCTTGCGTCTCCAACAGAAAAAAAGGGACAGGAAAATTGGATCCCACAGAGCAAGAAGATTCTCTCCTATGAAGAAAGGCTGAGAGAGCTGGGGATGTTCGGCCTGAAGAGGATAAGGCTCCAGGGAGACCAAATTGCAGCTTTACAATATTTAAATAGGGCTTATAAAAAAGATGGAGAGTGACTTTTTACTTTGGCAGGTAATGATAGGACAAGGGGGAATGGTTTTAAACTACAAGAAGGGAGATTTAGATTAGGCATCAGGAGGAAATTCTTCACTCAGAGGGCGGTGAGGCCCTGGCACAGGCTGCCCAGAGAAGCTGTGGATGCCCCATCCCTGGAGGTGCTCAAGGCCAGGCTGGATGGGGCTTTGGGCAGCCTGGTCTGGTGGGAGGTGTCCCTGCCCATGGCAGGGGGTTGGAAGTAGGTGATCTTGAAGGTCCCTTCCACCCCAAACCATTCTGTGGTTCTATGATTTTGCCAGTGAAGAACTGCTGCCCATTGTGGCTGCTGGTGCATTTGGCAGATTTTTCTTCTCTTGGAATTAAAAACAAGACAACAACTATAAAAACAAAAAACATGCCTGGGATATTCTACAAGAGATCGGCTGCTGTTGTAACTTTCCTGGCTGGCAGGAAATGTTGCTAACCTACCCTGGGGAGGAAATCCAGCATACATGCTGGAGGTATGTGGAAAGACCCTAGGGTGATTCGCTTGGGCTTTTTTATGCCTTCCTTCTGTCTTTTCATTGCCGTGAGTGTTATAAGGCTCTTTTTGAGCAGCTGGCACCCTGGGGTGAGAACAGCACATGACTCAGGCTGAAGGGTGCCGGTGTGTGGCAGCAACTCAGCGACTCTGGGAATGAGTTTCCTCGTTTTTCGCAGGGTGACGGTGCATTGGAATAAACTGGACTGGACTGGGACACGTCCAGTTTGCTCGCGTGTTGAATTTAAGAATCTTTAAGAAATTGCTTCATTTTGTTGACTTCAAGGGCTCAAACAATTGCCCGCTAGATCTCAATTGGAAAAGGTAACTTGCAGCTGAGAGGAGGTACGGAGAAGCTTCCAGAACCGCATCCTGGGTGTAATTCTTGAAAACGGAGCCCTTTTCCAACTCCTGTAGCAGTCAGTCTAGAGTGATTGTGACAATCAGCACGTGGATGTCTGGAGCTTGACACTCGCTGCCGTACTGGCACGACCTTGAAGAGCTGCCTCAAGTCACCAGCACTGCATTGCCATTTTCTCGGCACCAGCTCCTGTAGAGTCGTGCACTGTTCTCCACAGCCCATTCCGGTTAAGTCTTGTAAAATGTACCGCTTCGTGCCCTGGTTTCTAAAAAAAGCATTGATCCTCCCTTTGTTCAGTGTGAATGTATGCCACGAGTTAGTTTCTTTGCATTCGTAGGACCACGCTTTCCCTTATATTTTAAATTTTCAGATTTTCTAGATCTATTTGGCGAGAGTGTACCTAATACATTAAAATCTTGGTCTTTGTGTTCTGATACTAAGTCAGCTTAGGTCCAGTGTGGTTCCTGGGTGACTGAAGGCCTCACAGGTATAAACTGTACCTCGCGTTGACTCCAAGAGCAAGCTGAGAAGAGGTGGATGTTTTGGAGCAAGTACATAATTTGCACTGCTGCGAGCAGGGGGATTGCATTAGACAATCTCCAGACGTTCCTTCCTACTTCAGTTACGACCCGACTCTGAACTAGGAGGAAAATTTTCTTTAAGAGGTGCCTGCAACCTTCGTGACTTGGAATTTCATTCTCCATCTTTCCACCAACGCGTACATTGTTTACTAACAGCGTTCTCCCGTCTCCAACACTTTGTATCCCTGTTGCTGTCTGGTTGCTCCGACCCCGTGAAAAGCCAAGGACCCGAAGAATTCACTCTTCTGAATAGAGGGCACACTCTGGGCTCAGTGTTTTGGCTTACTAGTGAAGCTCAGTGTACAAGGTCTAAAGATATTACAGAGCAGAAGTGCTTCTAGCACTTCTTACTTCTTGTTGTGTCTCCTGCAAGAACTGAGGTGTCTACACTTTATGTTTCAGAAAATCTGACCACAAAAGCTTGAAGATGGCCATTGTAAATCTGATTTTTGTCACTTTGAACAATGCATTTTCCCTAACAGGTTGTAAGCAAAAGCACTGTACACTGGGGGTGGGGGACACGCACCTTTAAACAAACATCTTTATAGGCATTTATAAATGTAGATTTAAAGAGAAACGTCCCATGCGGATCTCTACACGGGATTGGACCTAAGTGAAATAAGACAGTGCAAAGAGACACAAGTTCTGCCACGTCACTTTTATTTAAATGGTAAGGTGTGTTTTTAATATAAGCGGTTTTATTTTTTATTAATAGTTGACGTTGAGTTTTGAACATACTGCACCTGAACGATTTTACAAATATAATACACAATACACAGTTTATTGCTTGCTGTTTTTGTAGGAACATAACTTTTGTAATGGAAATGAATGTACGGATGAATAAGGCACCCTACTAATACGCTGATTTCATCTGTTGTAGCAACATGCATAAAATTTTGTTTCACTTTTACAAGTCACTTTTCTCGTTTTCCTTATCAGGGAAGAAGTTAGATTTTATTATTTGCACAAGGACCAATGCCTTGCCCTAAAAAGTCAAAACCTAAAAGCACTTTCTGATTTTTAATTTAACCTTCCACCTTACAAAACTAGCTTTCCTACAGCACGTCCTGATTTCTTCTTCTTCTAACGACAAAAAGTATTTTTGTTCTTCCTTTGCCTTTGCTGTTACTAGGAAACATGCCTCGCAAGAGGACTGTTCACATACTGCTTGTGACAGAAGACCTGACTTGCTTTTTTCTCCACGTTTTCTTGTGGTTCTGAGCCTGCTCAAAACATAACAATGAAGACGCCTTTGCACTTTTACTGCCTGATCTTGTGTGGCTAGGCCCAAATCAGACAGTAGAATGAGAGGGGATCTCCACGGAAGCTCGTTAAAAGATTTAATTTCAACGTGCCCTAAATTAGGACTTCCCAGCAGTTTCAAAATGCGTCTAACTGTCCTTTTTCCTCAGGGACCCGCTTTAGCTCTCGCTCTGCTGCAGGGCTGAGGAGAACGCTGATGTCACAACCTCTTGCCGAAGTGCTGACAAAGGATCACACAGCAAACCAGAGAGACCACCCCCCCAGCTCCCACCTTTCTTTGAACAGTTTGCTACACCCGTTTTAGAAATTAGCTGAAACAATAGCAGAGGCAATGGGTTCAGATTATTTTTTTTAATTTAAAACAGACTTTTTGATAGTTTCCTAATGCTCTAATGTTTATTCTTTAAAACTGAAATGTTCTCGCAGGGTAATATAAACATAACAGACAGAATAATTGAAATTACCAGTTATATGAAGTATGCATTACATATATGATAACACCCGGCTATACACAAACATTGAAATGCAAAATGTCTTTCAATTACATAAGTTATTACAGTACTGTTTTAAAGGAATCTTTTGGTTATATGTAAACACTATAAATAAACTGTTTAAAAAATCATGTAAAATGAATATGGCATTGACATCGTTTAAAAAACAGTAACTGGCCCTAAATCTGGACACTCTCAGGGTAAAACAGCAAAAGCAGATCAGTCTAATGCTACGGAATAGTATGCTGCAATTCAGACCTATCTGAAGAACCAGTGCTTCTTCGTGTTCCTTCCTTTTGTTTCCGTATTTTAAGATTTTCACCTAAGGAATATATCAACTTTAACTATGTGTGGCAGGATAATAAATGCTATTTTGAGTGTTGCCATTCTGATATTAAAAGCCATCTACATTAAGTCTCCTAAATATATAGTAGTTTAAATTAAAATCCTGAGGAATTACAATCTATTTACTTGATGGTTTTGGTTAAGTGCAATTTGATGTATGCAGAATGCTGTTTCATTTAAGGTCATTCTTAGTAAGGCATATTAAAAATAAATACAAAAGTGACAACGTAATATTTAGTTTCTTGCTACAAAATCTTAGGCAAAAAATATTTTTGCATGTACTAATGGACTTCATCCATTTGCTGGCTTACAGTAGTTAAAATTTGTGCATTAAGCTTAACTGCCCTTGTCAGAATGTGCCACTGTGCTACAGTAGTGGTCCAAAGCTACATGCTAAAGATTTTGTTTCCATGCTCAAACACAGCTTGCACGAACTGCTTGAAGACTCTGTCCATGTAAGTGCACTTCCTTGGCCATATTCCTTCCAGAAAACCAATGTGGCCTCCGCAAGAAGTCAGAACCAAAGCAACGTTTGCGTTTTGTTTGGCAGTTTCTACTGGTATAGCTAAAAGGGTGGGGGGGGAGAACTTTAAGTACTTATTCTTCTATGAAATGCCAGCCACCGAATAATTTTTCTCAAATGTTTGTCACACTATATATGAATAAAAATGCACGTTAACATATGCTTAAATGTACCACAAGAGGACTTAGAACCATAGCTATGTTAAAAGACATTTATCTCTTCATCATTAACTCACCTTTTTTGTAGGATTTTTCTGGCTGCTGTAAAACTTTCAGAAATCATGGGTTCATCTTTCTTACTGATGTAACAGCACTCATGTTGACGCATATTTATGATTTGGTATATATAATATAAACAAAAGGGCAATCAAGCCCGTAGTTTTTAACCCTTGTTGCAATATCCAACTTTGGAAAAAATGAGGAACTTGGGAACTTAACTGTGAATCCCATTCTTTTTTTTTAGGAGACTGCAAACACAAAACTGTTAATGCCATCACGAGCTAAAATTAAAGAAAATTCTGGGTTGTCATCATTATTGTATCTGTTTTGCCATACATTTACACTGCATGTTTAGGGCACACCGTGAAAACAAAGTGGGAGACAGTTCTCACCCTGAGGAACTCATCATCTGAATATACCCAGGAAACAAAGTAAGAGGAAGGCAAACAACCGCACAAGGACACAGAAATCCACCCCACGTTATTCAGTAGGTTCGTGGTTCTCTGCTGTACAGTGACTACTAGAAAATGCCTTAATATACAATTCAGATTATTAGACCAGATACACGAAGCGTTTTTCTTTTGCTGGGTTAGTTTTCAGCTCCCTGACCTGGTTCACCACACTAATACCAATATATGAATGGCAGCAGACAGACTCTGATGAGGGCTACAGTGAGGTGGCCACCTCACAGCCAGCCTCCAGTTAGCTTAAAGGGAGGCACCTCTTATCTTGAATAAGCACAGATGTGTGGCTTAACCAGCGCTCGCTATCACCTGGGCAGCTACCTTTGTGAAAGAAAATAAAGGTCAGTTAGTGCAGACTGACAGCCGAGAAAGCATATGAATTTGCAGATTATTTCAGTGTGGTGGGATGATGCTCATCCTATGAACTGGCTGACACAATGGTGGAGCTTTATGGAACTCTGGTGTTTGTGCTCTTGATGTAAAAATTAGCTACTTTAAGTGATTTCCTCAGAAATTGTAAGTACACTGAATATACTCCTGAACAAGCAGAAATTTCAAGCGTTTCAGTGAAGAATGCCTTTTAAAAGTTCTGGTTTTGAAATAATGTACCTCATGGAACAGAAAAAAAAAATAACACAAAATTTGTACAGATTTTTTGATTATTCAGGCTAACAGAAAAGAAACAGCAGCAAAAGAACACACGTTTTGTCCAGAGAGGAGTAATAGAGGTTTCACCGAACTGTCAAAAAAAGGTTATGATTCCACAAGAAAATAAATCTGATTTTTAGGTCATACACTGCTAAATTAAAAATGCTTTGGCACTACAACAGAAAGCAGTGAGTCATTCACAGGACTTCTACTGCTGCCTTGTTTATTTAAAAGTATTTCCAAAGAGAGACACTTAATCAGGGTCACTTTTGGGGGGCGGTTCAGCTGTCCACATCCCCTTCTGACTGAACTTTCCTGAGAGACCTCCCCCCCTTTCTAGGGGCCGGCTTTCCTTTAACCTTTGCTACCTCAGAGGTACATTGCTACCTCAAAGGTCATTATCCGTGAGCAGTCATTATCCCTGCACATCTTTAGCTTCTTTATGCCCACGTTCCTTCCTTTCATTTGGGTGCTGGCAGACTCACTGCTGTGTGCCTCTGATGCCGATTTGCCTTCATTTTCATCAGCTCGGGTAACAGCATGTCGCCTGTTCCTCAGCCAAAGGACAGCCAGGCAGAGCAAGTCACGCAAGACCCCAAATGCGACAACTGCAGCAAACAGACGTGCAACTTAAACAGACGGGGCAGGGGCGCAGGGCCTGCAGGCAGGCAGGGGAGCAGCCTGTGCCTCGGGGGCCTGTCCCAGCAGCGTGTGGAATGTGCTCTGCTCCGCTCCAGGGCCTCAGCATGGATGCTAAACCCCCCAGCACTGTCAGCATCTTCTATGACTGTTGTTTTATGGTGTTCCTGCCCGTAATATAAGGTACTCGATTGCGTCCTGGTGGAGCACAGACTGTGAGCTCCGGAGAGCAGTGGGGATTCTCTTGAAATGTGTGGGATTCTTTGCTACTCAGCACCATTCATTTATTTCACTCTCTTTCAAAGTTGCATGCATTTAAGCAGTTTATAGGTTCAATCATTTAGTAAGTGATGTTGATTCTTTACTAGGTGGAAGAAACCATGTTTCTCACTGTCTCTACAAAAAGTCCTTGAATTTTCCTTTGTTCAGCTGGAAAACTGGAAATAGCACACGCAGTATCTGGGCCTTCTAAAGCACTGCAGAGGCAAGGCTAAAAAGAGAAGTCGATGAGATAAAAGCATAGGGCCTGACAGCCTGGACGAGGTAATAGCACAGGTTGGAAACCAGAGATGCAGCAGTGTGTCAGTTCTTGCAACCCAAAGCATGCCTGAGCTTCAGGCCCCCCGCTCCGCAAGCACTCGCCTGGAGTCTTGCCTCAGTTATCCGCCCAGGCGTCTCTGGTCTGGCTCCCCTGGGTTCTCTGGATGAACACCCTGCGGCGTACGAAGATGGTGGCTGCGATTCACGTGAGCTTCTGCCTACCGCGAGGGTTATTTGTACCAACCTATCTGCCTGTCTTCCCTCTAGTGGTGTGTGGGCCATTCCCACGCTGGTTGGTAATAGCGGGGGCTACGTGCAGCCTGCCTCTGCTGCCCCAGCAGCTCTCCCCTGCAAACCCAGCAGCACCATGAGGCTGCTCCTCTTCTGTGCTGCTGGGTAAGGCGTGAGCCACACAGAGACCTTTACGAATGTCACCTTCCCCATCCCGAGAGTTCGCCCTATTCCATCTCACATTCATTTACAACTGAATTCTGCCACAGATTATCACTCGTCATAAACTGCAACACGGTGCTGGATATGCAGCCTTTTATTTCCATCCACAGTGGGGATTTTTATCAGCTGCCAATTTTGACCTGCTGTTGCATCCCTGCTCTTACCTCCCCCACGGTGCACAGGAAAGCCTGCCCCTGGCATAGTCAGTCTTGACACAGTTGGGTCACCATTTGTGTGATTCCTCCCCAGCAGAGTTTCTTGCTCTGCAGCTTCTCAGGAGAAGAACTGAAAAATTCTGTGTTGCTCTCCAGTGCCAAAATGCAAATGATGCTTGGCAGTGGTGTGGTGCTTTTCTCAAGACTGTTTCCAGGGTCTCTTAGCCATCCACAAGTAGACCCACAATGCAAAAGAGCAAATTCTGCAATGTAAAGGGCAGACGAACGGAGCACTGGATGTGACACACTCTGGGTTACAGGCTGGCATGCCAAAAGACATTACTGTTCATTTTTGTCCAAATTTAACCTTGCACATATGCTTCTACTGATCAAAATCTGTGCTGCTGTTTGATCCAGCAGTGCACAGACTTGTTATTTGTTATTAGAACCACAATGTAAATACGCATGTGCAGAATTACCTTGTTCAAAATCAATTTGTTTTATGTACAATAAAAAAACACAATCCGTTGGGCTGTTTACGTAAGTGGATGCAAAATAACACACTCTAAGTTTGGATTCAGAGGGACAGAGAAGTTCAGTACAACAAAAAGTTCAGGACAATGGCCGTTCAGACATGCACTTACTTGGCACAAGGGATCAGGAGGGAGCTGGCATAGTCCCTAACTTCAAGGGCAGGCTTTCAGCTCGAGCACAGCACACACCAGCAGTAATTAGCTAAGCGTTAGTATGGTGAAATATAAGTTGGATTTCAGTTGGATGCTTAATAAACTGCTCAAAGTCTCTGAGGAGGAAAATGCCACTTCAGATGAAAAGTTAAATATGACACCGCCAATGAATGCTATCATTCCATCTTCTTAATTTGACACTTGCAAAATAAAAGGGCTTGACTTGGTTATATTACATACTTCCTCAAACAATGGCTTGTTCCAATTAGTGATGGTGAGCGAAGTGTCACACAGTGAAGAAAGCATTTGCTTTCATTACTTAGTCATATGCAGTAGGAGAACTGCATCCCGAAATTAAATTTCAGATATATCAGCTGCCAAGCTCTATGAACGTTAAACATCAACATTAAGGAAGGAATGCAAATGAATTGTTTCTTCCTAATACTGGATTAGGATCAAAGGGTGTATTTTCACAATATATTCAACAATGATTCCCAGAAAATACAAAAGGTATCAAAAGCTATACGAGAAGTGGTCAGGTAGTAAGAGGCAACAAAAACAGCATCAACGCTTTTTAGAGGAAGTCTCTCCTGAAGTCTAAGTTGCGTAATGACAGAGGAGACCTGGGTTTGCATCCCCCAGACTCCGTTATAGGAAGACAGGTGTGGCTGGCTTTGTAAGGGACATTTAATCATGAAGGAATTCTGGCACAGCTCTCTCCCTAATGGGTTTTCTAGGCCTGCTTCCCAAATGTCTGAAACTATCTACAGCTATCTACAAGAGCAGTGGAAGGTAGCTTACAAGGTGATAGGTATTATTAGGAGAGATGAAGCTTGATGAGGAATGAAATAACCAGTTCCCAAAGTCAGCAGAAGACTGGGGCTGGCTGAGAAGAAGGTCTGTGGCTTTGAATCCCTTACACAACTGTCAGTGGAAATTGCCTCTGGTGCCACAGGCTAACCTGTGTCCACACACTTTCAAGTCAGAAATACAGTTGCCAGAATAAAGTCACCTCCCAGATTAACACCAGACCTTCATGTTTGCTAACAGAAAAGAGACGGCAGAAGTGCCAAGATGAGTGACCTCCAGTAACTGATGGCATCAGCCGTAACTCCTAGGCTGCTAATCAGGGTGCCCTTTGTTTCCTGCCAGCACAACTTTTCACTAACTAAAAAGAAGCCAAGGATACACACACGTAACAAAGTCATGCTGTTATTAGCTGTAAGTCAACATTTCCTCTGGTAGCCCTTCCTAAGGCAAACTAGTCACCACCAGGTTTACAGCCAACAGCGTAACTCTGTGGACAAGGAATAAATTGATGCTTACCCACCCACACATTTTAATGGAGAAAGGCAGGTTAGGTTCAGGGCTCAAGAGAGGATGGACAGTCATTACCACAGACTAACATTTCTCGTTTCAGATTCTTCATGGTACCTTACCTCTCCTCTCTCTCTGCTGCAAGACTTCCAAGACATTTTTATTATCGAGTTCTAACAATAGGTTCAATACTTAACCTTACACAAGGGACCGTCCCTATAATCAACTGTTCACAAAGAGCTGTGTTTCTTTTACAGACCAGTTCCAAGGGAGGAGGGATCTGCTACAGCAGATCAAGGGGACTCAATCTTCTGGTGAGTCAATCTACAGAATCCCAGAACCAGTGAGAGTGGAAGGGACCTCACAAGATCCCCTAGTCTTAATTCCCCTGCTCAAGCAGGGTCAGGTACAGCAGGCTGCTCCAGACTGTGTCCCTTCAGGTTTTGAACAATTCCACAGATGAAGACTCCACAACCTCTCTGGGCAACCTGCTCCAGTTTCTGACCACCCTTACAGTAAAAAACATGTTTTCTTGTGTTCAGACTGAAGTTCATGGGGTCAGGTTTGGCTCTTGAGGACTGGAGGTTGGCTATATTCTAAAATGAAGAGACAGTGGCATGGAGTATCTCTGCACAAAGGTCCCAGTCTCAGTGGGAAAAAGGTGGAAAAAGTTATCATATCCCATAGGGACACAGGCACGTTCCCTGGTTCACTGCTGCTGTTAATTGTGCTAACAAACCAGCTTACTCCTGTCACGGTGTTTCATTTTAGAAGAGAAACTACAAACTGAGCTAGGGCTAAGCATGGAGGTGAAGCCATTGCTGCCTCTCTAAGACACCTGATAGGCAGAAGCATGGCACACTAGATCACCTGCCTTGTAGTACTATGGGGGAGGTCATCCCTGGGGTCATAAGACCCACAAAACTTTATCTTCAGGTGACTGGGCAGCTTTTACATTCGTACACAGATTTTAGGGTCATGGCCATATCCACTCTCATTTCCATGACGGTATATGCTTGTAACGGAAACCACAACTGGACAACTTCAAGAAAAAAAGTCCTGTAGAAGCTAGTAAATACAAAGGGATTAACTCTGGCTCAGAACATCTGGTTCCGAACTGTTAATTGTGGAAGGTAGATGCAGTGTTCTGGAAGATTATTACTAAGTTTGTCCTGATCTTACATCTTTTTAGGCCCGTGTTTTGGCCAGTAAGGGATAGGTAGTTTGGCTAATCTAGAGTCACCATCTTCTTTCCTCCTATTAGGAGGCTGTCACCTCTTTATATTGTTCACGCATAGCATGGATGTTTTTTACTCAAGAGGAGAAGAAATCAGACTGTCTTTTCCTAGTGCACTCCACCGGAATGGCCCTTTTCTCTTTGTGTCGTATTTGTCTCCAACGGTTCTTCAAACTACTAACAGTAACATAAAGTATGAGCGTGTTTCTGTATGTGCTATATGTATAGGCACACATAACTAGTACATACACACATACACAACCCCTTCCAATTCCTTCATTCTTCTGTTTGTTGTTCTAATCTGTTTACTCACTTCAATTTTGTGTCTCATTCTACAAGAATCTCATTTGTGGTGGCAGAAAAAACTTTCCTGAAATAAATCAAGTGAATGAACTTCAACTTCATACATGGGAGGTGTTCACTACTGAAGACTGGGTCCTCAACCACCTGCTCATTATAGCAATTTTCCTCTACATTAACTTTTTTGTTCTCTCTTTTCTTCTCAGACACTGAAACCAATACACAAACTGCAGGAACAAACAGATCTTTTTTAAGACAGTTAGCAACAGGATTACAGATCAAAAGCAAAATGTTCATAATACTCATGTGGCTGGCTGAAAACAGAAAGAGGAAGGAAAACAGGGTTTTCAGCCTATCAGTTACTAGCTGATATTGCTGCTTCACCACTTAGGTTTTTATCAATTTTACTGTGTCTCCTTTGAGAAGCTCACCTTGTCTGTATCTCTTCCTTTACCCTAGATTTTGGTCCACATGCTAACCTACACGTTTTCTTACTTTTCTATTTTCAGGCTCTGGAGTTTATGTCATTGGGATCATGAGCAACAACAGCTGAGAACTTCAAGTCATCTGAAACATAAGCAAGTCCCGGACATTCTTTGTAGGGACTGGCTTGAAGAATGGTAATGGAAAATATTTGGTTTCACTCTTGTTCAACTCTGAATGTCTACAATCCAGACATATGTATCTGAGCTCTTCTTTATAGGCTGCTTCCATACTTTGTGAATAGAAATGGGCACTTTTGGGAGCAATACACCTGGCATCTTTCATATAGCGAAATAACTCACACCCTAAACGTGCATATTTCTTTTGACTATAAAGAGGCTACCTACTAAGGGCTAATGACTGCCACCCCGTGTGCTCCTGCATTCTGTTCTAATCAGGCGTCTCTGTAATCAGCTATTTTGCACATATCTTATACTACGTAAATTGCAAGACTGATCCACTCCTGGAGGTTGTGACCCTACATGCAAGTAGTATTTATATAAATCTCCACACATAGTTCATTCTCAAACCTGTATAGTTGGTCTTAAAAGACTGCACAGACAGAGAAGTATATTTTAAAAATCATAAGCTTACCATGACCCGGTGAGAAAACATCATCCACAGAGTTCAGACATAACACTGGAATTCCTACTGACTTCAGCTTGCGACATGGGCTAGCGTCTTCATAGTAATCATCAATTGTACGGTAGCCAAACATGACTGAAGTGAACTGTTTATCAAATTCTCTAACAGTTCTAGCCTGAAGTATAAAATTCAAATACGGAATATGTCAGCATTTGGAAAAGAGCATCAAGCTAAATCAGAAGCAACATTTCCACATACCTTCATCACGAGATCCATGTCAAATAATTTTTCCAACATTTGTCGATGCCTAAAGAGAAAGAAAGAAAAATTGGAGGACTTGTTTTCTGCAATAGAAACAGAAGTCCTCTGCTTTATAGATACATTTGAAGAAATAACTTCCTAACAAGAACATGCTTGTTTTTAATTTTCTGTCATATTCAAAATCTGTCTGGAATCCAAGAGCAGAAGAATTGTTCATTCATACACAGGCACATCCAGCAACATAGTCAAAATCCGCATGACAAAGATGCCAAAGATAAGAAAATTCAGTATTTGGAATATAAAATACACTCTAATTTTGCAAAGCAAAGGATGAACTAGTCCTTTCCATGCTTTTGCAGTCAAAGCTGACTTAAAAGAATTAGTATTTAAATATATATATACACGTATAAAACTCAAACTCAGTATGTGCAGATGTCTAAAAAATTAAATCGGTTCACTTCATCCATAAATCTAGAAGTGCATTACTCTTGTGCTGACACCCTTGAGGAGCAGAGAAATTTAGTCACATTGATGACAATATTTTTTGCAAAAATCCTTTTGATTTCAGAGCCCACAGAAGAATGCACACAGAACAACGTTGTGAAATGTCATTACAGCATTAATTTTCCCAATATTATTGTACCTGCTGTAGATCTCATGCTAACATCCTTCCACCTTGCCAAATAGTTCAGAAGGCAACTCACCTGCTGATGGAGGATTGTAGACAAGTAGTCAAGTAATAGTTGAAAAGAAGCCAGTTTAGTGGCTTCTCCAGAGACTCTACAGACTCAAAAACATTCCAACCCGCAGAGAAAATTGCAGCTGCCATTAAAGGAGTGTCTCTGCCAGTTTTGCCCAGGTAATTTAAAAGAAGCATGCTACAAACAGAAATGAAAAACAGAAACATATATACTATCAAGTTGTTTGCTTCAATCTAGAGCAAATATAACAATCAGCCACCTTTTTGTCTGTTTTTCCACATAGTTTCTTGTATCAGCTTTACAGTTGTGCCTAATACTTCTAAAGGGTAGTGAATGTCATCAACATATGACTCATGAAGTTTGCTTTCTCTCTACATTCAGAGAGGAGCTGAGTGCACTGTGTAGGATGTAGGTAGGAGTACATTTAAAAATAAAGAGAGATGTACTAGTCTTATTTATATCACCGAAGGGGAGGAAAAGGTCAAGTGAATGTACCTTACTCATGGAACAGGTATACTCAATTGTTAGCAAGTTTTGCAATTTTACAACTCAGTCTTCCTGATCTGGTAAATCTCATCAGTCTGCCTGATAAATGCAAGCCACCCCAGGCACGCCTGCCCCATTTTATGAAGCTATCTTTTTAGTTGAAGGTTGAATACCTTTACCATACCTCACGCATAAGAGAGTACAAAGAATGAAATGGTAGATAATTAATAAAAATAACAAAATTATGAGCTAAATAAATGGTATAAAACTTGCCTTTCTGACCAGCTACAACTTACAGTCTGTACTGAAGATGCATAATTGAGTTGAAAAAAGGGAGAGTTCACCAGTACCTGACCCTTCAGATGTTGAAAAAATAAATTACCAAGAGGGTAGTACAAGAAAAATAGCAACAAAAAAGCTGTCTTACTTCACTGCCTGAGGCCTCAAGGTTTCCAACCAGCATTTTAACACCGAGTCTTTAAGTCAAAACATTATAAGCTCCACGACTTAATATAGCTCGCTGGAACACCAACACTATACCTTAGCTTCATCTGTCATACTTCAGGAGACAGCAACCTGTAGCAAAAACATCACGTAACCACCTTCCAGCACAGATAATTTATCCCCGTGCACTACCTACGGAATTATAGGATAGCAGTGCAAAAGGGAGATGAGCTCCTACCAACTTGCCAGCAGATAGGAACCAGCTGGAAAAGAACATCAAACACTGCTTGGGAATGTGCACCTGGAAATTACTCAGGTAGCCAAACCCAGTGAGGAAAGTCACCTGTTGCACAACTAGGAGTTAGGTAGTGTGTGTTCCCTCTCACCTACAGGTGAGAGGGACCTAGGAGGAACCTATGAACCACTGGTCTATATTCTCTAAGGATAAAATTGAGACATAAATCAATAAAAATGCTGCAGTAGTAGCAGAAACCACTTCTCTAACTGAATTTACAGAACATATGTGCTGGAGAGAAGGTAAGCCTCTTTCCAAAATATTATGCACTGAAGATCTGGAGATCATTTACATTTTTACCTTTGTGAATTGAACGCCTATTTTACTTCTCAATTGGGCAAACATGTCCTATATAACTTAACTGGCTCCTCACAATAATTTGAAAAAGAATAAATTATGAAAATTGTTGGAAGATTAGGACAAGTGGATGATTTTCACGGTATGCCTCTAGTGAGATCTCTGCTCCTGCCTAATTTTAAACATGTAAGTGCTCCAATTAATTTTGAAGCATGGAAGCAGTCCCCATGTGGACTCCTGACGGAGTTCAAAAAGGAAATATCCTGAAGGTGGAAGAGGGGTGGGGCTGCCTGAGAGAAACAGTCATTGCCCAAGCATTCAGGGGATGCAGTCTGGAAAAGCGAAGTTCATCTGGAATTGGAATTAGCACGTGACACACAGGACAACAAGAAGGACTTCCATAAATACACTGGTACCAAAAGAAAGGCTGGGAGCAAGCAACAACCACTCCTTACCCCTCAGCAGTGAAGTTGGTCATTATCATCATAAAAGGCAATCAGATCACTTGAGCATGCTTTGTTCTTGTCGGTCACCTCCTCCTTCCTATGACTGGAAATGGCTTCCAGAGGATCTTCCCAAAGAACAGAGGTTACACGGAGGAACCTGTATTCCCTCCTGGTCCCACTACACAACAGAGCAGGCAACCTTATGACAAAATAATTGTAAAAGGCCAAGGCTACCTTTTTTCCCTGTCTCTATCGCTGAAGTCTGTCCTCAAACCTTCCAGGTCCCTGCACCTAAATGCAGAGTACGGAAGAGTGAAGTATTACTTGCAGCAGCAGAAGATTGAGTTAGGGCCCAGTTATGCAAACTGGACATACACGGGACCAGGTGCAGTGCACCAAAGCTCCAGAAGGAGACAGCCAAGGTTTTTGTAAGACTGCTGCCTATCACTTTTGAAATGTTGCAGCAATTATGGGATACTCCTGGAGCCTGGAAAAACAAGAAGTCACACACATCTACAAAAACAAGAGAAAATACTGTCTGGTCAGCCTAACATCAGCACTCTTGGTCTATCCATTGGAAACTATTTCCAAGAATGTGAAGGCCAAGAAGGTGACTGGTAACAGCCAGAATGGACTTACCAAGGTCAAAACACGCCTGAGCAACCTGACTGCCTTCTATGACAAGCTGACTGCTTTCGTTGATTAAGCGAAAGGAGTGGATGCTGTTTATTTTGACCTTACAAGGTTTTTGACAATCTTCCACGTAGCCAAACTGGAAATGACAGGATATTAACAGGTGACCTGCAATGTGGGTGGAAAACCAGCTCAGACTACCAGGCTTAGAGGGCTGTGGACCAGTTCTTATTGGTGTTACTCCGGGATCAATACTGGTGCTAAGAATGTGCAACATCTTTATTAACAACTGGATAATGAGATGGACTGCACCCTTGGCAAGCCTGCAGGTCAAATTGCGGGGAGTGGTTTGTGCACTGGACGACAAAGCTGTCATTCTGAGGGACCTCAACAGGCTGCAGAAGTGGACTGGCAGACACGTGACAGAGTTCGACAAAAGAAAATGCAAAGAGTTGCACCTAAGACAGATTCATGACTGGAGGGAGAATGGCACTGCTGAAAAGACGAGGGCAAGCTGAACACAAATCAGCAATTTGTGTACCCGTGCAGCAATGAAGATGATTAACGACACACTGTGCTATGTTAGCACAAGCAAAACAAGCAGGTCTAGTGAAGTGATTTTTTCCCTGTACCTGGCACTTATGAGACTATCTGGAGTAGTGTGCCCAATCTTAGACTTCCCAGAAAGACTGACATCAACATACTGAAGAGGGCCGTATATATTCATACTGAAGACACTAGCAAAATCCCAGCAACACCAAGGGAAAAATATTGGCTTAACTGACTTACAGGGCTTCCAAGTTACTTAGTTGATTATCAGTAACTATATTGTTTGAACAAATCTGTATTTATCCCAAAGCTCCTGCAAGTCATTAGAAGATTGATGTCAATATACAGGGCTATTATCTGCCCACTGTCCATGAAATTTATCAGAAAGAAGGGAAGTCTCAAAAAAGTGACTACTGTCTGCAGTACTTCTAATGGAAGTTCTCTTCTCCAGTTTTTGTTAAAGAGTCTGTCTGAATATTTCTCCTAGTTTCTTGCAGTGATTTTTCTAGCAACTGTTCTATCACTGTCTGTTCTAGCTATGCTTTCTGGAGAAAAGCCAGGACACAGCAAGTCTTAATACCACCTTATAATCAACCCATACTGGTTTCAACAACAATACTTCTGGCTTCTGAGCCAGACAGAGCAGATAATCACATCTCTTCCAGAATAACCTACCCCCACACTGCAGAACCCAAACAGAATGAAGATAAATCTTCTAATATCCAGAGATTGCTAAGAAACACAGTACGTTAATTCTAGTTCCTACTTTTTATCTCTCTGTTCCAAAGATGGGCTCCATAGCTTCCACAGATTTTATTGCACTCCTGCTTGTCTATCACTCTGTCTGTGCTTCCTGTCTTCTCTCCCAGCCAGCTTCTGAATGCTGGCCACTTTCCACCTTACTTGACACAAAGCTAAAAGCTTCGAAGGTGTTAAGCTTCTAAGAGCCTTCCAAATATTGACAATTACAGGCAGACTGAAATTAGTCGCAGTTCAATAAGTAACGTAAGTATTTCAGAGTAATCATTTACAGTCATGCTACAACAGTCCTATTTATGATCATAGTTAAGCTGAGACTTCTGTTACATAATACCTTACCCTCCCATAGAAACACCGGCTGCCATGAACGGAGCTGAGGGGTGCAAGCTGTGTATGTGATGAATAACTGCCTCTAAATCCTCTGTGTTAGCTGCACAGTAAGTCCTTGGTGTCTGTAAGGAGTCACAGGGAAAAACGCCATCATAAGCTTTTTTTTTATCATCCTTTAAGGACAAAGAAAAATGTACAGCAGTTCTTTTATATAATAAGATAAATTTATCGCGAAAGTGCACTAAATGGCAAACATTTCAGGAGGAGGTGGAGGAAGGAATTATACTTGCTATCATTACAAAACAAAACAGGTGATAAATACGTTCACTATCTGCAACCACCAAATCATTAGATGAAAACTGAACAGAGTCACTAGCTAAACTAGATAAGCACTGGTGTTTTTGAAATACCCTACAGAAATGAAAACACATCATAAAGGCTGTAATTTAGAGAAAAGAAAGTTATAATGACCATTTGACCATCTTCACCCACATTCAAATTCAAAAGAAAGTATTAGACTTCAAGTTCTGTCAGCTAGCATTTGACAGTATCTGATAGTATTTAGATTCTATACACGATACAAGCAACTAAATAGATGGGTAAGTTTACCAGAGCTGTTTACCTAATTTACTAACATACTAACAAAAGCAATTAAACACATACATTATCCCTTCTCTGTCTACCAGCAGCATCTCTTCAAGCCTTGAGTTGGAATGTGGAATGACTTCCATTGCCATCCCTAGGATTTGGATATCCCCCCCCCCACTCAACTTGAAGGGTAAGCATAGCTTTTGAGCCTCACCTGCAGAGACAACTGCTACAGGCTACAATCTGCAGACTCTCTGCAGCAGTGTAAGGGAGATAAATACTTTTAGGTATAATAAGAATCACAGTACAGTAAGTTCTCTAGATTTCATCTACAGAAAGAGATTTTAACTATATAGCTCTTACTAAACACGTTAACAACCTTGACTTAACTCAAGAGGCTAGCCTGCCAAAATTCAGTACAAGCATTAAAACTAAAATATAAAAACATTTAATTATGAGTTAATTGAACATATTTGTTGCCTGAAGCAACACTGTATTTTAAGGTGCTTTTTTTTTTTTTTAATTTGCTTTCAGTTAAACAGCCTGGATATTTGTGGACAATTTTAACAAGTTTAATTAAAAGAAGATAATTACCTAAAGTACATTTAACATGAATAATAAAATGTTGAAGTCACAGATTAAAAAAAGGAGAGAAAAGCTAAATCTGGATAATTAAATCTGAAGATGTTTTCCATTTGTGTTGCATTTCCAATTCTCATCCACATGAATCACTGTTCCCTTTATTACATCCTATTAATTACAAATGGTGTGAATGTGTTTCATTTTAATTAAGTTGTCAAGTTTACAAGGAAAAATAAGTTATTTTTAGTACCTAAGTTCTAATGTATTCTAAGTTAAAGTATATTTGATTAAAAGTTTATAAAACTAAAGAGGGAAGTTGCATTTTAATTTCAGTTAATTCCTGACACTTCAATGTATATCTATCCACTCAGGGTACACAGATATTTTAGAACAACTTAGCTCACATTGGCTGTGGTCATCTAATATTTGAACATTCCATAACGATAATTCACAGTAACTTTCAATAAAAATGTTCTAATTTGTTTAACTGATTCTTTAAATAACTATTGTAGACTGTAAATTTACATCTATCTTTAAAGAGACTAGAAGAAGAATTACTTTCATGACTATTTCTACTGTGTTGCCCAGCTATGCTTCAAACTCATTAACTAGGGATTTTATATTAAAATGTAGAAACCCCCTTACAGAAAATGTTATAATTTCAGCTGGTTTTCTTCACAGTAAGATCTTATAATGCTTAAATATGTAAATCCGATTACACTAAAATACACACAATGCATCCAAACAAGAGATCTTTTCTGTTAGCAATTCAGAAATTCATCAATAAGGACTTTGTGTGCCACAAAACTGCTCTGTAGATCCATCTCCGAAAGTATGCAGAAAGCTACTCTAACATAGCAATATTTGCATTGAAATGTTTTATCTGATTATGGGAAAAACATTCCGAGCTTTTAAGTCTGAAACCAGGGGATTAAAAAATGCAAAACAATACTTAGTATTATGCACACTCATACCAGCTTCAGAACTGTCAACAAAATGTATATGAGCAAACAAGGCTTATTCAGCAGTCTTTCATCATGCTTTGTGCCAAGATGCAGAAAACGTTTAGCTTCACGATTTCATCTAAGCAATTGTGATTTGTATGTCCCAGAAATGATTAAAAAAAAAAAATAATCTGCTCTAGCTAATCTAGTGTTGTAATTGCTGAGAAAAATACAAAATTAATTTTCAGGATATGACTACCCGTATAAATCTGACTCATTAATTCAATAACACATAATATGGATCAATTTAATGGCACGGCTTTTAACCAAATGCTTAAATGTTTATTGGCAATTGGGAAAGTAATTGCCACTGTTTATATTTTGATTTATAAGTTAAAACAACAGGAGAAAATCACATTGAGTGAACAGAATTTCTTGGATGCATACATTTTAAATACCATGGTGTTCTGAGGAAGAAAAGTATAAGGATTGCTCACTTTACTGTCACAGATGCTGGTAATTTAAGTGATTTCCTGGAACAAAATGTTCACAGAACAATTGTGTTGACCAGCTGGTCTCTAAGTTTTAAAATAAAAGATGTACATTGGCATGTTACTGATCTACCAGATAACTAGATTCTCTTCTTTGCATTTTCAACATATGCGATGAGCTCCTCTCATTTAAATCCAGCCTTACAAATAGACACTGATGATTACATATATACATACTTCTTACACATGACAGATATTTATCTTAAAAGTCATCCTTACCAAAAGATCCTCACCAGCAATTCCACGATTGTTAAAAACCACGCATCTAAAAATTGAGAAAGTAAATTCAGTTATATTGATTGCTCATCCATCTGAAAATGACAACGTACACCAAAAATATAAAATACATAAAGAAAAATGAGCCAGTTCGATGGGTAAGTTCAGCACATAAATATTTACTGCCCTACAAATGCTAAAATCTGACATGTGCAGAATGACCTTTATACCACTGTAGTTGGTGGGACTCTATGTGAACTCTGCGATTTGTCAGTCAAGGTCAGACTGCAGGAAGAGAACCCCTGGGGTTACCGGAAGATGGAATATGGAACGTGCTCTGCCTGAGCTCAGAGCTGGCCAATTACGAGCCATAAGCTATATTTAGATGGCCTAAAGGCATGAAAAAATATTTTGGTATTTTTCAAATTTGGCTGTTTAAAACCAAAAACCTCAAGTTCTCCTTTATAATGTTATACTTTTCTTTGTTAGGTGATCAAATGCGGATATTTCTGTCAGGAATACTTCAAGAATTAGTTCTAAGAAGCTGTTGATTTGGAATCTTTCTTCCTCTAGTATTTTTACAGGTAAGTTTTAAAGTGATTTTAAAAGTAGTTTGAACAGTTAAAGCGCTGTTTTACTTTCAGAATTTAGTAGTGCAGCTCCCCAAACCTCCAGAGAACAGATAGCCAGAAATATACATAGGCACTCACACACACATATATATTTGAAGAACGTCATGTAGTAAATAGCAGATACCAATCTGCAATTGCAAAATGCAATATTCCAAATAGGGATCCTGGAACAATGACAACGTATTTTAAAGCACAGTAGCAGGAATATGATTACATAAAGGAATTTACTCGTTGACTAATCCACTTATTTTACCCAATTCTGACCAGAAGCCTTAATAAAAAAATAAATTAAACAGTGACAATTAAGAGGTGACAAACCTCTTCCTGAAACAGCAGTAGGAGTAGGTTGGCTCCCCTTTCTGCACTCAGGAATTTGAATCAAGCAATCTTGGCATTCAGAAGCTGACCTCCTCCGAGGCCTTCTGCCAGCAACCCATCCACACAAGTCTTTGTGGAGCTGAATACAAACCCCTTCTCAAGAAAGCATAAAGGTAACACAAGTGCTGATGTTACAGTTTAGGACACAGCAGCAAAGACCTATGCAGACATAGCTTGCTTTCACTGCAATTTCTGGAGCACGTCTGCAGATACTAAAACAGCCCTTCGGAATTTACTGCCGGTTACATAATGTGGTTATTATTATTATTACTACTGCTTTCTTACATAAACTAATTTTTTTAGATCTCATTTGCATCAGGAAGACACCTTATACATATACATACTTAAATGTGATCTCGCACACAAAATACAAACAATGAAGTGTAACAGCACCTATATCCCAGTGTTTCACTCTGATGGATCATATGAAGAATGTAGGATTCCTTGCTCGTTCCTGTCAGACCAGGCAATAACAGGACAGTAGGTCTTGTGCTGGCATCCGGATAATATAAGCTGTCATTATTATCAAACCAATCCAACGAAATCTGTCCTCCATCTGCTGTTCTAATGAGCTCACTGAAAGGCACATTTCAAGACAACAATGATTAGATTTAAAAAATAAATGCATACTATTAAGAGTGCTTAAACTGTAAAAATCACCAGGTATAAAATCTGCATCATTGATTATGTTTTAATGCTACAAGTACCACCTAATTGTGTTTGCACATTCACCATTCACAAAGAGCCATACCTCCACTGACATGAGTTAGCACAGTCAGTTCATGGCACAATTCCAGTTTACAGTAAACGAAGAGCTGGCCTTTCATCACTTGCTGCTGACGTACTGGAAGCTTGTAACTAATGTCACTTTTGGCACTGCCTTTTACTGTATGTGGGCTTGTGTACCGCAGCTTTCCTTTGGGTGGCCTGAGAACCTTCTGGCTCTGCTTTGGGCAATGTGTTAAACAACTATCATGTGTCTGTTGTTCTTTTTGTTTTGTTTTCTCTTTACCCAAAGAATAAGCACGTATGCTGGATAGCACTTTGTTATGTTTTCAGCGCGGAACACAGACAGACACTACTACATCTTTACAGCTTCAGGGAAGCCAGAATTTCATGCTCTATCTCCACAAACTTCTCTAGCATGCATGCTTAAAACATACAACTTAAGAATGTAACAAATGTGATATCATCTCAAGAAGTTAAGCATGTCTTAAACCATGAGAGGAAGGTTACAGTCCCTTCATATATATATATATATATATATATATATATGTAGAGAGACAGAGAGAGAGAGATTTCTGGTAATGAATGTATTGTATGACACAAGAACTACCAAAACTGAAGTTTACTTTGCATCTGATTTTTCATTTGAAAGCACAATCTTCATGGCACCTACTCCAGACTTTAAAGCTCATCAGCCTTGTTGGACTCATTAGGTCAGCTTTACCCTTTTTTTAGTAATGGGCAGTAGATACAACGCTGTTGTGTACTGCCAGCACAATCTCAAATGGTGCGAATTAAGCATTGCCCCGTGGAACTACGTTTCTTTCCTCGCAAACCTTGAAATGGAAGTATACAAGTAGGGCTACAAAAACTGGACATGGCCATACCACTGAAATGTTTCCTAGTTACTAAAACTAAGGGAAGCTGCTAAATGCTAAATCTATTCTACCATGCAAACAGAGCTGAAACAACTTGTGCTGCGTCCAGGTTCCGGAGTATAAAAGTACTTCTCCTTAGCTCTTGTGCCAAATGCCTCACTTGCCAGACTGAGCCTCACTTCTGTGTGAGAGAGATCAGCTGAGGACAAACTATATAATCGTTTGCCTCTTAGAATTTAGGCATCAAAGAATACAAGATAGACCTGACAGGTAAAAATTACTCTGAAAATCCCAGGAGTTTTATATATTCAAAACTGGGCTGAAAGCAGCCATGCTTTCAGGTTAAGGCTGAACGTGTTGGTTGAATGGACAAAGACAGCATGACCCTTCCAAAATGATGGCATTCAATCACCAAAATATTTGACGCACCAGGCGACTGTACTGCCATCCAGAGAGACCTCAACAGGCTGGAGAAACTGGCTCACAGGAACTGCACGCCAGTCAACAAAGGGATGTGCCAAGTCCTGCAGCTGGGGATGAACAGCCCCAGGCACCGGGACATGCTGGGGGCTGCCTGGCTGGGAAGCAGCTCTGCAGAACAGGACCTGGGGGTCCTGGTGGACACCAAGTCGAACACGAGCCAGCAGTGTGCCCTTGCAATAAGGAAGGCCAATGGTAACCTGGGCTGTGTTAGGCAGAGCACTGCCAGCGGGAGGGAGGTGGTGATCCTTCCCCTCTGCTCAGCACTGGTGAGGCCACCCCTGGAGTGCTGGGTCCAGTGCTGGGCTCCCCAGTACAGGAGAGGCCTGGACATACTCAAGAGAGTCCCACAAAGGGTCACTGAGATGATGAAGGGGCTGGAGCATCTCTGAGGAGCTGAGAGAGCTGGGACTCTTCAGCCTGGGGAAGAGGAGGCTCAGGGGGATCTGATCAGTGTGTATAAAGACCTGAAGGGAGGAAGCAAAGAGGTCAGCGCCAGGCTCTTTTCAGTGGTGCCCAGTGCCAGGACAGGAGGCAGCACAAACTGGAACACAGGAGGCTTCCTCTGAACGTCAGGCAGCACTACTGTGCTGTGTGGGTGACCGAGCACTGGCACTGGTTGCCCACAGAGAGGCTGTGGAGTCTCCTCCTTGGAGATCTTCAAAAGCTGCCTGCAGAGGGACTCGGGCAACCTGCTCTGGGTGGGTTAGACCAGTTGACCTCCAGAGGTCCCTTCCCACTTCAACCATTCTGTGAACATATAACCACATCAGGTCCTGCATTGCCACCAGTATTCCAGTGCTCCAAGACTCCCTGAGCTGTAATAGGGCTATATGGGAGCTCTGGCCTTTCAAACCTACTGCATACTGAATCCAGGACAGAAATGGTTCCAGGCCTAGGATGGAGTAGTAAAGAGGGGCATAAAGCAGATATATGGGCACACACTCGAGCAATGACAGTAGCTGTGACACAGAGTAAGGTAACCACTGGCTACAGAATCGATCACTTTCCAAAAGAAAGGCACTTACTTTCTGTACTGTACTTGGGGTCTAGAAGTGATAAAGGGCCGCAGGAGTGTCTGCACCCGACCTTCCCAGCACCAAATCGTGGGGTAATAAGTTTCTGTCACAACAGGGCAATATTCCTCGAGAAAGCGGCAGAAACGTTTGTTGCTGGCCACCAGCTGGGGTTTCTAGGAAGAGAGACTACAGTCAGGCATGGGCATTCATAGGAAAAAAATAATGAAAGCCTTTTAAAATCTCCCACTAGACTCTTTTTATTAATATATTTACTTATAAGTCTTTTTATTTTCATGATAAAGAGATACACAAACATAAACCGAATGAAATCCCGAAATGCCCAACCGAAAAATGAAAACCACTAAACATTATGGATTCCTTACTCGCTTCTGATAATACATTATTTCAACTCTGCTTTTACCAGCATACCGGAATCGAAACCACACCGTACCGCAGCAAGTGAGAAAGATTTTCCTGCGTCAGTTTTCTTGCACCAGGCAGAGATGAAGCTTCACCAGCGCACCTGGAGCGCACGCTTGCAGTACCTAGTTCAACCTGGTAGGACTCTCCTTCTCTCACCTCACAGTACGGCGCCCAACTGCACAGGGTACTCACCTCTAATAATGCTCTGCATACAGATATTTTTCTCACAGCCTAGGTTTGTATAGCGGAATTGGTGTGGAAATCATCACATCCCACATGGCTCGCATTTTAGCGGCCACATTTCTTAAACTTCTCTTTTAGGGTCTCCAGCGTACAAACGTTAACAGGACAAGAGAGGACAAGTGAAGAAAACTGCTACGCATACGCAGCAGCGGCAGCACGTCCTCCTGACCCGTCATTTTCTTCCTCTGACGAAAAGAAAGCATCCTTTTGTGAGGAAGAGGAAGGCTGTGTTCTCAGCCAGTCTATGGAGGCTTGTGGCAACGTGCAAGCCTTCAGCAGCCCAAAATCTTTTCACCCGCGTGTTCTCCCCTGATGGAGCACTCAACGAGGCGCTCTCACTCTTGCTCCAGGGGCCACTTTACACCGTACCCAAACGATTTGGAAGCGCGTAATCTCTTCGTGAAACCACTCCTGAGCAGGTGGACAGAGGCGCCAGAGCCCCCGCCACACGGCAGCAGCAGCCCAAGGGTCCCCAAAGCGGCACAGCGGGCGGCGGAGCCCCTGGGCGCCTGCCCCCGGGCGAAGCCCCTTCCCCGAGCGGCGGAGGGCAGCGCAAGGAAACGCCTCGGCCCTTTCCCCCGAGAGCCTAAAGGCACGGCACGGCTCGGCACGGCTCGGCACGGCACGGCACGGCCGACCCCTCCACAAGGACGCCGTCCCCGGGCGGCGCGGGCTCCGGGCAGCGGCCCCTCCGGGCGCGGCGGCGGCCATTTGAGGAGCCGCCGCTGCCTCCCCGGGGGCTGCCACCCCCGGTGTCCCCCGGGGGGTCCCCGTCCGCGGGCCACCGCCGCCCTCCCGCTCACCTTGGCGATGCTGCTGAGGTAGTAGCAGGCGTAGGCGACGCCGAAGCCCAGCACCAGCGACAAGCCCACGCCGGAGCCGAAGAGCCCCACGCGGACCTGGCTCTCCAGGTAGAGGGACAGCTCCCGGGTCAGCACCTGCCAGTCCATCCCGCCGCCGCTGCGCACCCCCGGGCTGCCGCAGCCGGAGCTCGGCGGCCGAGACCGCCCCGGAGCGGAGGGAGGGGACGAGGAGAAGGAGGAGGAGGAGGAGGAAGGGGGAGAGGAGGAGCCGCCGCCCGGCTCCTCTCGGCCACGCCGCTGCCCGGGGGCTGCGCAGGGCGCCGGGGGCCGTTGGGCGCTGCAGCGCCGCCGGCGCCATTCCCGAGCTGTGGGGACCCGGCGGGGACCCAGGCCCCGTGCGCTGCCGGGTGGGACTGGGGACACCGAGGGGCTGCCCGCAGCCTCACCTGGCCCTGGGGGCTGAGGGTGCCCGTCCCGGGGCCCTGGGGGCTGAGGGTGCACTTCCCGGGGCTCTGGTTCCTGAGGGTGCCGTCAGAAAGCGTGAGGAGCAGCTGGGGCAAACGCTGCTGGTGCTCAGTGCCTCCTGGAGAGGCCTCGTTCCCCCGTCCCGCTGTTACTTTTACAGGACGAGAGCCCCCAAGCACACAGGAGGACGAGGGGACGCTGGGGACTGGCAGGTGCACCGCTGGTCAGTCAGCAGTATAACTATTTTAACGTGAGACTGAAGCACGCCGCGGCTTTTCCACTTCTCACTTCGATTACAAGGCGCTGTGAAGATCAGAGAGGAGGGGATGTAGTCCTTAATTCCCCAGGGAACCTCTGCCTGCTCCTCTTTCAGCGGCATGGATTGCTGCATTGAGGCCCTCACGTGTTTGCTAACTCTGATGCTTCTCTCTTCAGCTAAAATAGCCCAGTGTCTGCGTTTTTCCTTGGCAAAGTCACAGGAGCGCAGCTGATGATACAAACGTCCTGGCGCTGAGCATCTGCCATTTGAGATGCCTGCACACACCACAGGACGCAGCGGTACCTTCCTGCTCCTTCTTCTATGGCTTAGCTCCATGAACTGTTGAGAAAAGACAGACTTTGCTTGCTGAGACTCTTCCTTGCAAGGAAAATTTAATTGTTCACTTCCACTGCATACCTTATCTGTGTTTTCTTGCTGTACCAAATTTTTGACAGCTAATTGAATTGGGAACCACAACAACAACAACAAACAGCAAGCAAACACCACCACAAAAAAAAAAAACATAAGCAGAATACGACGTGGCCCATTTCAGTTGCTTCTTACTCAGACAGATATTATCAGAGAGATGCAGATATGACAGAATTTGAAAGCATTTCTGGGCCCAACTTATTCACCATGAAATGGTGATGGCAAGCTCCTTAATCTCTTGGATATAGGGCCACAGAGCTTAATTTAGGGAAACACTGAAAGGGGCTTGAAGCTTTCTGTGGTGTAAAGTGCTACTATATTCCTACCGTGGGGTCAAATGTACTGCTTTGGTGCAGCAAGAGTGGATTGCAGTCCTGGTTTGAGAACTATCATAAAAACCCATTTACTATCATAAAGAACTATCTATAAAGAACTATCATAAAAACCCAACATTTAAAGATTTTGCAGTCAAATGGCTGTTCTGATTGCAGTGCTAATTGGGTTATGGTGTTTGGAAAAGTCAAATATGTTTTACCATTCAGTCTGACAAGCAGAAATCTGTTACTTGCCTTCCTTTCTTTTTTTTTTTCCAAAATGAGTTTCTATGATTTAAGAATTTTTCACTAAGAATTTGAATGATAAATGTATGCAAAACAATGTATATTGTATTAACAAAGGTAAACTACTATGAATATATTGCCATGCTCTGAAGAAATTTAAAAATACCTATTCTTCCTATCCTATCAGCTGACTATAATTTCCAGAGACAAAGGGATAGAGCATCTGTTGAAAGGAGCGTGGGAATTAGTAAGGAGAGGGTAGGAAGGATCTGGGTTTTGCTTGTTTCCCCCGCAGCTTGTTTTCCCTGTTACGGAAAAAGGAAACTGAATGGGTGATGACAAAACCTTTTGTCACCAACATTTCAATTTCAGTGCTTCTGCTGAAGGAGAACAGCCATAGCCGGGTCCTGACTTTCTGGGAGTGTTAGGCTGTACGCCCCAGATAAAAGTAGGTACCATAAAGGAATACTCTGGTGTGAGCAGCTGGGCTAGAGAGCTTAGTTCTGAAAACAGATCGGCTTCATCAAAAAGATGAATTTAGGAACCTTCAGAGACTGTAATTTGGCTGAACTGAGGACTACATTTTACATGGATAGGAACCTGCTACGTCTGAAGATGGAAAGTGGTTATTGCTTGCATCAGACTGTTTTCCCAGATTCAAGTTTTATACCCAGTAAGTTGGACAACCCTCGAGGCACAGAAAAACTAAAGAAAAGAAATTCCCAAATGGCTGAGAAAGAAGAGGACACAGTGTGTGTCTACAGGGCTAGAGGTATTATAAATGCACCTACACACAAGACCAGAAAGCGGAAGGCGTGGATGCTGGTGGTTAAAGAAACCTTTCTGAGGTGTTGTCCTGGTTCCAGTTAGGACAGAGTTAATTTTTCCTCATAGTAGCTGGTAGGGTGCTATGTTTTGGATTAGGATGAGAAGAGGGAGGATGAGAAGAGGGGGAAGGTGAGCGAACGGCTGTGTGGTGTTTAGCTGCCAGCCGGGTTAAACCACAACAGGCGTACAAAACCAGCAGCTTAGTGGCTAGATCAAGGGTCTAGAGAGATTGCATTCATAAAACCAGATCCGGACGCAAAGGCTGATGAGGTTTATCAGGTCTTTGACCATTACCCTACATCGCTTACTCATGGGAATGTTAAGAACGTCAGGCGTATCTGACAGGCCACAGGCAAACTGAAACAAACCTGTGTACTGAGAAGGGCTGAGTTTTGGCTGGCTGAGTTACCGTGTAAGCATGTCAGTAACTGTCAATAGCAGTAATGTTAGTAACTGCCTTCTCTTCTAAGCGATTCCTATCGGATCCTCCAATTCCAGTGCCTTTTCTTTTAATTCCTTTAAAAGGGTCTCTTTTGACCTACATCAAAGTTAGCAGGGCTGAAAAAGAAAATACCGTGTTCTGCTTGTTTTGCAACCACCTCCAAGTAATTTAGTGATTGCAAATTTGTGAGGGGAGAAAACAAGGTGGTTGATACAGTTTTTTGAACTCTTACTGTTGGTTTGTTTGTGTTTGTTTGTTTGTTTGTTTTTTGCTTTTTTTCCTGAGGAGCAGAGTCCTGCATTCCTAGAGACACTTGCTATATGCACTTTGCTCCCTGGTGCTTACTAATATGATTGGATCAAGCCAGCCGTAATAGGTTATAGATTAGACAAACAGGAAAGGGTATGGGATTGTTCCTTGTCTCACAACTTTTTTTTTGCTTAATCAGTAGATAATGATTTATAGAAGCAATTAGTGAGTCACAGCTTGATCTATGTTTTCTTTTAATGAGGAGGCTACACTAGTGCTACGCTATCTTTGTTATTTTATTGTTTTGTTAAGCTCAGTGGCTCTGCGACCATTTGGAGCTAGTGGGGAGGTGTGTTATATTCTTACTGATGTCCCAGTGGACAACTGCAAGCTGGTCCCAGCGCAGTTCTCTGTAGCCTCACCCTTGGAATTGACTTCAGTTGGCACAGCAGCACCTCTGAGGAGAGGACAAATGACATTTAGCCTCTGAGTTTTAAATTCAAGGTTTTGTTTGTTTATGTTCTTTTAACATCGGCTGAACTTTGCCACTCATCAAACAAAAAGGGAAAAATACCTTTGTGTCAGCCTGACCTATCTTGGGGATAAATAAAAAGTTCCCAGTCCATGTGTGAAACATCTGAAAGGTTTTCCATCAATGCAGGGAAGGGGCACTCACTATTGCTGATATTTATTATCAGCAGTAGAACAGAAGAAGAAAAACGCATTTGAAAGTTCAGCTCAGCATTTCTCAAGCCTTCTTCATGCATATCCCATGTTTTTCTTTCCTTAGAGCGTGAATCAATCAGGAATTAATAAAGTCCATGCAAATGTTCTATGTCGGAGACACTTCAAGTTTTGAATGAAATTGCCAGGCCGTGTTTATGTTTGTACTCTTGGTGTTCGTGAAAAAAAAAAATTCAATAATTGTGGCATAAGGAGAAGGTGTTTCTGTTTCTCCCTTTCTTGAGCTTTGCTACTTTGACTATAATCTCCAGTTTCTCATGCTTCTGTATCTTTTTATGCCATACTGCTTCTCTTCACTCTGTCAGGGAATAATCCTCAGCTCTTCCAGATGTAAAGCTGGAAAGAACATAGGATTTAAAAGGAACGCTATGCCTTGTATAACAATATTAACAATTTAGTAATATGTTTGGATTAACAATATGTCCTTCAATTAAAATCTGCGAATTTCAGTTTAGCAGGTGTAGCAGGTATCCTGAGCACAAATGCAACTACCTAATTTAGCACCGTTTCTCTGTCTTTTTAGGTGGTTGAAGATACCATCAACAGCTGTTGCAACGTGAAGGCTGCCCAATATTTACCTCCCTTGGAAGGACTCTTATGAGGGTCTTCATGAAACCAATTCCCTGCATCCGAATACAGCTGACAAACTGCTAAACACAAGTTCGTGGTTAGTAGAGGATCACATAGATTTGACTCATCACCATGTAGACAATGGCGTCATCAACATTTAAATAATGGTGATGAAACTTTGTTTGGTGTCATCTAGAATGTTCACAAAAGAGTTAAAATACAGGTTCAGATTCTATGAGATATAGCTGAAAATAATTCTCAGAAATATGAATTAACTTAAAAGTGATTGTTTTGTTCAGCAACCAATGATGACAATCCATGGCATGCTCAAAACTAAGAATACGAGACAATATAAAATAAATTAAATTCAGTATAAGGTGAGCAAATACACTGAGGACATTTTTCTTAGTCAAATTATTTTTTTCATTAAAAATGTTGTCAGAAGCTGCTACAGGACTTGAGAATTGTCCTAAGATGTGCAGTGGAGTTAAACATTGAATCTAGGTTAAATTTCCTCCTGGTTCCAAGGAATCTTTTCTGTAGCTTAGAGTGAAACATTTTCATTTTTATTTACCTATTATAATTCCTTTATAAACAGTTCAAAATGGAAAAAAAACCAAACACCTTGCATCTTTTATTTCAACTACAAAATCAAAGCATTTTAGAACGCTTTATACTATGGAAAAAATAATACTGCCATATACATTCAGTAAACTTTTGTTCTGCCTGCATGAATACTATGGCTTCAGCTGAATTCAGTGGGGTCAGAAATTTGTCCAATCACTCCTTCTTTTAGATTCTTTTTCATAGATTTTTCATTAGCATGTTAATAGTTAATTTATTATAATTAGACAAGATCTTAAATTAGATGTATATTAAAAATATTTACTTTATGCAAAACATATAGTCTTGTTTAGCAACATACAAAAGTGTTGTCTTTTTGAAATTTTCTAGCTGTATTTCTGTTAAATCACTGGAAATCATACTTAGTAGAATTTAGGATTACATTATGTTGTGACTGGGACTTCTCTTATGACAAAACAGTGTTTAGTTCTGCTTGAGTTACTCAATGTTTGTTACTGCTCTAGCAGGCTATTAAAAATAAAGCCTAGGTATTATTCAGTGCCTAAATCATTTTGTCAGGCATTATGTAGTACATATTGAGTGCCTTCATAACAAAAGGACCTGTACTGTATGTTTGACTAAGCACTTGATTAGTTCTATTGGTCTTAAACAAAACTGTCAAGCACATAAATTAGGAACATTCTTAAAATAACTTGATAACCTGTGAAGGCAGTTTATTTTGCTATCAGTCTAAATATAGGACCTGGCTAGTTCTGACTATATCTGAGAATTTCAAGTCATTTACTGATATAATCTTTAAAATCAAGAAATGTAATACAACAAAGAAATTAATCCCTCCTTCCCATGCATCATCAATATTACAAATTATCTATGAATAAAACAGCAATATCACAGAGTGGCTGAGGTGGGAAGGGACCTGTGGAGGTCATCTGGGCCAACCCCCTGCTCCAGCAGGGCCACCCAGAGCAGGGTGCCCAGGACCCTGTGTAGGCAGCTTCTGAAGATCTCGAAGGAGGAGACTCCACAGCCTCTTTGGGCAACCAGTGCCAGTGCTCAGTCACCCACCCAGCACAGAAGTGCTGCCTGGCGTTCAGAGGAAGCCTCCTGTGGTCCAGTTTGTGCTGTTTGCCTCCTGTCCTGGCACTGGGCACCACTGAACAGAGCCTGGCTCTGACCTCTTTGCTCCTTCCCTTCAGCTATTTATACACATTGATAAGATCCCCCTGAGCCCCCTCTTCTCCAGCTCTCTCAGCCTCTCCTCAGAGGAGAGATGCCCCTTCATCATCTTGGTGGCCCTTTGCTGACTTCTCTCCCGTATGTCCATGCATCTCCTGTACTAGGGAGCCCAGCACTGGACCCAGAGCTCCAGGGGTGGCCTCACCAGTGCTGAGCAGAGGGGAAGGATCACCACCTCCCTCCCGCTGGCAATGCTCTGCCTAACACAGCCCAGGTTACCAGGCCTTCTTTGCTGCACAGTCACACTGCTGGCTCATGTTTGACTTTGGTGTTCACCAGGACCCCCAGGTTCTTTTCTGCAGAGCTGCTTTCCAGCTGGGTGGTCTGCAACTGGGGGCTAAACATTTGGAATTGTCAGCTAGGTATACATCCTCCAAGGTACACCGGAGTAGGAGAATTTGTGTAGATGTGCAAATAGAAGCACATGGCATTGTAGTCTGTATGCCCTTTTCAGGTATATTGTTTTCTCTCCACTCAAAATAGTCCACACTAGTAAAACTTGAAGTCTTAAACAAGGGAGAGGATTCCGTGATGGTCCTTTCAGAGAAAGATACTCTTCTTTAATCTAAAATGATGAGTAGTATTTTTTTTAATTTATTTATTTTTCTCAGCATGGTGAGGATTTTAGCCAGATTCAGGGACATTTCATTCTCTAGCAGATCTCCAAGGGATTAGTTTATTTTCACAGCGGGAGAATAAAGTGATTTATTTATAATCTGTTCTCTGTTCAGCTGTTTTTCCTAGAAGAGAAATAGCAGATAGAACTCTTTAGGGAAAGAAACAGTGGCATTGACATTGTCAGTTAATACATGTGCTGTAATTAACACTTTCATAGGAGATGCCAGCAGCACACTAAAAACCTGAACCCCACCAAAACTCTTTGCTGTGTTGTGTAACAGCTTGCTCACTTATCTGCCATTAAAAATATTTTAATCTGCTGAAACTAGGAAAAAATCCAATGCCAATTACTTATTCCATTTCTGAAAATTGCGGAAGAAATTGGACTGCATTACGGATAATGAATCTGGTAAATAAGACAGAGGAAATGCAGAGCTAACAGTAAACAGGATAGGGGCATTTCAGCTTTAATGAGAGATGACACATGGCCACGTGATGGCAGCAGAGGCTGAGGAATTAGTTGTGTGGTTTTTTTTTGGTGGTGGTGGTGGTCTTTCTACAATAAACTGCAGACAAACGAAATGTGGCCTGAAGGTCGTAACTCGTTCTTCAGATTCTAGAATTATATACATTAGATGATGCTGATCTGGACAACATTTTTTTTTCTATTCACTTAAAAAGATGTGGCATGTTATCAGACCAGAAGTTTCTGTGGAGGATGATTACGCTCCTTTCTCTTTGCCTTTCCTTTTCCCTTTCCCTTTGCCTTTCCTTTTCCCTTTCTTCCTCTCCCACAAAGTCGTGATGGTCTTCTTCAACTCCTAGGAAGAAATATATATATATCCTCCATTCAACAATGTCTCAGAACTCAGAATTTATGGCAAGATAGTAAACAAAACCTCAAAACTGCATGAGTTAGTAGTCTTTCCAAGAAGTTGGATTTTTTTCTTTTCTTCTAAACCTTGTAAAGCAGACTTTTCACCTGACATTCTCTCCTGGAATAGGCATAGTCCCCTTTCTGCATTGCATATTCCAGCTCCTACGTTGCAAGTTCAGCTTTAATCAAACAGGACAGTCCAGAAAAACTTCTACTGAAGTCTGTCTTCAGTACATGGAAATACATATGTTAAGATTCCCTGGTGGAGCATGACATTTTGCAGAACCACAAGGCAACCAGGCAGAGTTTAGGCAAGCAGCTCTCTGGAATGGCTTTGATGAACAGTGTTGAATTCTGCATAAACCAGAGCTCTTCTCATGTGGTCCCTTGTTGGATTTCTCTGCTATGGCAGGAGACAGTGGGGAAGACCACAATCACCAGCTGGAGAATGGTGTGACTCAGCACTACATGTAATTTTGGGTAGCCAGAAGGGAACTAGTTCTGTAGGTCTTTTTGTGCATTGAGATGCCTGCACTGAATGCATATTAATGAATCTTTGTAATTACAGTCGAGTGTGCCTAAAGCACAGAGGATTCCCTTCCTCCCGCCTGTGATCCAACTGTTCTGCCATGACTACCTGTGGTATTCAAAGTGAGCTCTGCCTCACCATGCAGGCAGCAGTGGTTAATTACAGCAGCACTGGTTCTGGTAAATAAGGCCTGTGGCAGCTGAGCTTTGGTTGCTTCTGCTGCAGCACTTTCAGATGTTACTGCTCTGCCAGTCTGTCCTGCTGGTCTCCTCCTCTAACCTGGATGGCAAAAAAGAGCCTAAGTCCCAGCCTCTGCTGGTGCTTGGGTTGAGCAGGGTTATGAGCTGGTATGATTTCTACATTGTAAACTGAAAAGGAAAGAGAAAAACGCTTCCGCTAACTCTAGTTGCAAGGTTCTAGATAGCACTTTTCCCCACAATTTGAGGATTGATAAATTATCTGAGTATGAACACATGTGTTGGCTCTAAGGCCATAGACATTCTGTGCAACAAGGTAAGAGGGGCAAATGCAAGATTAGGGGATGTGATGAACTCCCAGCATTCATCAGCAAAAAAGAACAGTCCTGTCTTGGGACCAAAGACTTGATAGAGACAACTGAAAATGCCACGTGCACTTACTCTGTGTAATACTAACCATCCAAACAGCTAACCCTCTCTTCCTGCAAAAGGCCCTAAGCCAACAAGGTGTTTGTTTTTTTTCTTCTGTTGGAAAAATTAAATCATCTGTTTCCTTACAGTGACTACTTTCTCAGTCTAAACAAAGTGCTGATACACGCCTGAAAATGTTGTGTTTGACACTTTTCTTGCCACAATATGTTAATCAGATTCAACATCCTATGGAATCTCCATCTTATACCTTTCCTTTTGAGTCATTTATATCTAGCTCTGCTTCAGCTTCTTTTCAAAGCTCAGAGCTCTCTTTTTCCTCTTGCTGCTCACATTCTGGTTCTTCTATCTCCATCTTTCTGTGAGTCTCAAACAGCCTTCAGGTGCTTACTCAAAATTAGCTTATTTTGCATATCACTCTAGTTCTAATTTCCATGCTGATACATGCGCCTGTGGCTGATACCAGAAAAATAGTAGATAGGACCACTAATGTCCAACATCACTATAAATCTTTCAAAATAAATCTTTCACCAAAGCTCTATCCTTCCCCATTTTCTGTTGTCTCTTTTTAAGTCTCCATCTGAAACTGGTATGTAATGGTTATTTTGAAGGCTAATTTGGATAAAAGGTTCAAGAACTGAAAACTTTTTTTTTTTCCTTACTAATCGGTTAAACTTCAAGCAGGTTCACATAATAAATAATATAATGTACGATTCTAATTTTTTTCTACCACACCAATAAAAAGATACAGCCTCTGTATTTTGAGGTATAACTCTCTAATAGCTGTTAGGGGAGCACTTATCCTGACAGAAGGAGAGGAAGGGACTGTTGGGATAAAGCAAGAATGGTCAGGAGAAGGATTTTCAGAAGAGAAAAATCTCCAGGATAATATCTGCACACATGCATTACTGCTGAACTGCAGCAGCATTATCTCTTAAGGCCTGTAATTCAGGAGATATCCTTCCTGAAAAAAAAAATAAGGGAAAAGTGAATCTCTTGGAAAAATTAATCTCTTCAGATTCTGTCTAGGAGAGCTGTCACTAACTCTTATCTCAGACTTTGTTGGTTTTCCTGGCATATATGCAGTGGTTGCAAAAGGCCTTTTTAATCAGCTGTACCAAAGAGTAGTAGAAAATACGCTCTGGCTTCATGCATATCCTTAGATACATATCCTTAGATATGCATGAACCTGGCACTTGCCCATAACTATCAAAGCCTGAGAAAGTAGAATGAGGCAGACGGGAACATTATAGATATCCTAGATAGATCCCAGATAGAGCCTTTGATAGATAAAGAAACCTCCAGCATTTCTGGGAAATTCTGGCATGTTTTATATGTTTAATTCCAATTCTGTGTACTAAATATAACAGGCTAGTATGAGCTGCAGGTAGCTTTTGTATGGGGAAAAGCATCTGCCAAAAGAAACAAACTGCCTGACAATTGCATGCTTTCCTAGGGTGGTATCCGTTAGTGTGTTGAGGTTTCCACTGTAGAAGCAGTAATCAGATGCTGCTTTGGGAGTGCCTACTGTCAGGACACAATTTCATGTTTAAGGCAACATTCTTCAGTCTTAGTATGGGGTCGGAAGGGATGGGTTACTTGAGGAATGCGGCGGTGGTCACTTGTCTGTATTATGGTGCTCTGCTATACATTGTGTGAGAAACTCCACAAAAGAAGTCAGGAAATGATCTCACAGACTCTTCTGGCCATATTAATAACCACAAAGGTGGAAGGAAGCACAAAAACTGTAAAAAGATCCAGGATACAAGGGCAGCCGGTCTGCCTCGTAGCAGACACTTCCCTGCTAAGAAATGTATTCCTTTGTCTCGTTTAGACTTGTCCGTCCTTTTGGATGGCTGCTTGAAAAAAATTGGCACAGAATATGGTTAGAGAGGGAGAGAGCAGTTGGAGGACCGTGTTTTAAGTGAAGGATCACATTCTGTGTGGGATTACACAAGGTGTGTGGAGTTAATGGAAATTCTGGTGAAAGTGCGTATGGGGTTAATTCTGGTGAAAGTGCTTGTGGAAATTCTCGATTGTCGTGAACGTGCTTGTGGGGTTAACTATCGTGAAGGCGAATTTGGAAGAGGGCAGTTTATGAAGAGCCTGAGCACGCCTGTCTTACAGGAGGGACACCTGGAGGTGGTGCGAGGGGTGGGCAGGGTGCAGCTCCCCGACCAAATTTCCTTAAACTGGAGGCGCTGGGGCCTGATACAAATTCCTCAGTGAATCGCTGAGGCGAGAGGAGAGGTAACACGAGGAGGAGGCGGAGGAGGAGGGACGTTTGGGAACCCCGGCTCCAGCAGGGCCGCCTCCCAAACCACCTCAGCGCCAGCCGGGCCGGCGGCGGCGGCCATTCCGCGCCCGCCTCCCCTCAGGGCCCCGCAGGCGGCGCCACGGCTGCGCGGAGACGGAGCGGGCGGCGGCGCATGTGCGGGGCGGCGGGGCGGGGCCGGGGGCTGGCGGCCGCCGCCGGGCTCGGCGGGGCCGCGGCGGTGGCAGTGCCCGGATGCAGCGGCGGGCGGCGGCCGGCCCGTAGCGGGGTAGCGGGGAGGAGAGCGGAGGTCCCCCGCAGGTAGCCCGGAGGGGTCCGCCCCCCCCCCCCCCCCCCGCCTCCTCCTGCGGCCGCCCCGCCGCCGGGATGAGCAGCTCGCGGAACAACCGCGTGATGGTGGAGGGCGTCGGCGCCCGGGTGGTGCGGGGCCCCGACTGGAAGTGGGGGAAGCAGGACGGCGGCGAGGGCCACGTGGGCACCGTGCGCAGCTTCGAGAGCCCCGAGGAGGTGGTGGTGGTGTGGGACAACGGCACCGCCGCCAACTACCGCTGCTCCGGGGCGTACGACCTCCGCATCCTGGACAGCGCGCCCACCGGTGAGCGGCTCCCTGCGCGTCCGTCCGGGTGTCCCGGGCCGTTTCGGGGCTCCCTCTCCCCCTTCCCCTTCCCGAGTTTGTGTTTCAGAGCCGTTTGGTAAAAGGGTGTCGGGAAATCCCTTTCGAGCCGTCGCGCCTCTTTGCTAGGGGTTGCCTTAAACAAGGGGTTGAAATATCGTTTTGTCTCGCTGTCGGCCTGTTGCCTTTCTGCCGCGTTGCCAGAGCTGCTGCGGGATAGCAAAGGTACTGGGGAAGAAAGGAATAAAGCCCTCGTTCCCTCCTGTAACGCCTCGGCTGCTCGATATTTATGTTTTGAACACCGCCAGGTTGGACAAAAGGCTGGGATCCGCACTGGCGTTATGCGGCAGTGGTAGCGTGGCAAACACCGCAGGGAAACGTCCCTCTTAGCACCTGTTCTCACAGCGAAAACTCAAAAATAACGTCATTTTGTTCCCCCAGAAATATGCTCAGGTGGTCTCAGGCCCAGCAGGGTTTCCTCAGTAGCAAGGTGCTTGGTCGGATGTGTTGGGGTGCCTGGATGTTCTGCTTTTATAACACGTCGTTCATTTAAAATACGACGGAGAGGAGAGACCATCTTTGAGCCAGCTGCGTGTTGTGTTACAGCTTAGAAGATTATAGCGATGAATGGGAGCTAACAGACTTCTGAAGAGACAGGGATCATGGGATTAATTCTAATTAATTGCAAAAACGTTGCTAAGAAAAAAAAAAAACACATGTTGATTTTAATGGTGATCCTTTGAGATGGATTTCATTTTTCTGTGGCTGGGTGCCTTCCTCTCCCCTGGCTTCCTGGTTGGTTTTGCTGTTGTTTCGGAAATGCAGATGCTGTTAAAACTTGAGCTGAGAAGCTTTTGGGAATGGATTTTTGGATGGGAAGCGAAGAGTAGTCTTTCAGGTTGTGGATCCGTGTCTTGCAGGTGTTCACGCTTTGAAACTTTCCCTGCATTTGATGTCTTGTAGAAACCAGTGGGACTACTTCTGCTTAAATGCATAAATGTTGAATATGAGCCTTGCGTGCTCATTATTCCAGCTCTGCTTCACTGGCTTGCAAGCTGATGGTATAGTTAGCTGCATCTGGCAATGTATGCTTAACACTTATTTTTACACCTTGATTTTTTTGCTTCTTTTATTCCTTCTGTTTTTTGGTTGTGTTTATACTTTAGCATTAGAATTTTAACTTCTGCTTCAGGTAGCGCTATGTATATTGCTTTGGGGGTAACTCATAAATGTTGCTGTTTTCAGGCTTCACAACTGGTATTTCTCCAGGTTTTTGGCCAGAGAGGGTGGATCATCCTTGCAGAACTGCATGGAGCTACCCGGGCTTGCTTTTTGCTAGAGGGAGTTGCTTTTCAGGTCACAGTTGTTTTGAGAACAGAAGAGTAAAAATCTATGATGTACTAGTAACAAAAAGAGATAAGGAAGCACTGCAGCCTAGTGGAAAATGCAAGGGGTTATGATGCTGTCCATTTGGACTGAAATCTTGGTTTTACCACTGGATTCACTTTGTATTCTTGGGCAAACCACTTCTCTTATGTAGTTTTCAGCCTTTTAGTATTCACTTTTCTCCACAATAGTGGCTATCACTTGTTTAGTTTAAGGGACTCTGACTTTGGATGATCATTTGAAAGTATTTCTAGGGTCATTTGGATTGTTTCGATCCAAGTAATAACAGGAAAAGTGGGTGGCAGGAGTTTATAATTGTAGCATTGCTCATGATGCTGTTGAGCAAGGAAATGTTATAAAATATGGCACGTTCTCGGTTTGCATGGTGTTAAATCAAACCTGGCTCTTACAGTTTAACACTAGGAAAAAAAGTCAGCCCTGCTTTAGAGTCATAACACGGTTTCAAGTTTATGCTGAGGGGAAAAAAAATACATCAGGAGAAGGCAAAATTAGATTGTTTATTGTTGGGAATTCTTCTTATTAGGTATTCAAAACCAGGCTTGATTATAGGCTCTTAAAAGCAGTCCTTGCAGCCAGAGTTGCTGCTTTGGTAAGTTTGAGGCACGTGCAGTCAGGATGATGCATCAGGAACCCAGTGTCTTGCAGACGTAATGGATGAAGCTCGCTTTAATAAAAAAAAACCAAAAGCACCCTGAATTTTCATACACGTATGTGTGTATATACGTGTGTTTGGTTTGGTGCCAGAACAATGGTTCCCAGACTCAGTGATGTCCTACTGTTGTTGCTTTCTAATGGTTTTTATTACCAGGCTATTAGCTATATTGCAAGGCTATGTTAACTTCTTATGAAACTCAAGTAGCGTTAGGGCAAACACTTTAGGACTGCTTTCGTTAAAATAAAATCTCATCGGTGGTTTATGTGAAGTATCTGTTAGCTGTTTCCTCCGGGTTTGTTCATCTGGGTAACGAATGGTTGCTGGTCGGAGGTTTGGTTTTGGTTTTCAGTGCGTTGTATTAGTATTGGTGATCATATATACGTTGCCCAGCATTTCTTTAGCAGGATTGTTATTTAATTCCTCTCAGTTGCTCTAAGAATCTGAAAAGAAAGGAAATCTCAGAACTTGCATAGTGGAGTAAATGGAGTAAATGGTGGGATGCAGTGCAGTGTGGTTGTCCTGATACTTGCGTAATAAATCCTGGTGTTTTTGTAAGGAAGCCTGTTGCCAGGATCTAAAGAGATCCGGGGGAGTCTTGAGAGCCCCCACTTCCTGATAGTGTTGTGGAAGAAGAAAAGGATTATTTTTCGGAGTTGTTGAACAGAAACTATATCTCTGTCTCAAATTGGAAGGATTAAGTGTGTAGGAGCGAGCTGTGTATTTAGGAAGGAAGGCTGTACAGCAGCAGGTTTGCAAAGAGCACCTCCGACCACGTTCACTTACTGCTCATGATCATTACAGAAACTTTGCGCTTACTCTCTTTGTGAGGATTTGTCTTTTGCAAAGCTGAGGCAAAAACTTGTCTGGCATCCGTTTCCTCTTTCATGTGTTTGGTTCAAAGTAGCAATGTCATTTTCCTGCGTAAAATATTTACCCACTTGTGCTTAAATAAGGGGAGGTGGTGGAGGAGCTGGGGTCAGGAAATGAAATACTGTCGTGAAATTATCCTGCGGGCAAGTGTGCTGCAGCTTGGGAAACTGTGTGTGCTCTACTCTGTCAGGGTTAAAAATGTACGTGTTACCTGCTGAAGGTCTCAGTGGCTTTCTGTGCTTGTATTTCTGTGCTTCTGTTCTGCTGTAACCTGAAGAGTTACACAAATCAGCATGAAATCATAAACGTCAGGACATTTTAAAGAGTATAACACCTTGGATAATTTATTAATAATATAATATATATTTGGTCTTTTAACACATAAAGTGTAAATTGGGGCACTTAAATTGGGTCTTGGTAAAGATTCTGCTTGGTGGCTGTTGGTTAATACTTACAGAACCCCTCACAGCTAAAAATCCAATAGTTTGGGCAGGGGAACGTGTGAAGCCTGTTTGATACGAACGTGTCCTTTGTTCTTCCTGCCCTTCCCCCACGTGTCCTGCACAATAACCCTCTCCCTCCGTGCCCATCTTGTGGTGTGGGGCGCACGCTATGGCAAGTCTGGCATCGCCTGCATGTGGGGATTGGCCAGCGAGCTGCTGCCAAACATTAACAGATGAGTTGTGTTGGTGGGGACACTGATTGGGGTTTTCACACAGCTTGGCTGAATTTAGCTGATGTCTAAGAATCCTTTGTTTTCAGTTTGCCCCAAGTCTCGCCACGGTGTCAAAATTATCTGGGGTGGAAGGATGGGAAGAACAAAGCACTCCTACAGCTTTGTAAACTGGGGTGTAAATTAATTAATTTTATAAGGAGTTCATGGCATCTCTTGCCTGATGGTAGCAATGCCATTATATGAAAGGATTTGGGCTTGAATTCTGTAGAGAATGATGAGTCCATTGGGTTTTGTTGGTTTTGAAAACTAAATCACCACTGACTTCTGTGCATAACAGTGAGTGGTATGGGGATGTTAAAATGTTCTTTGGGTGGATAGTTGTGTATTGCCACCTTTGAAAATGTCTTTGGTGCAAAGGAGAGATTCCTAAGAAATTCAAGGAGCAAGCTGAACAACAAAGCTTCTGTTACATTTTATGGCTTTAAGAGCAACCATGGGTTTTAAAAGCACGTGTATATAAAGGCTGTAAAATTGCTATATTAAGAAGTGGTGACAGGAATTGTGGCCTAGGTAATCCAAAGAAGACGACTGTGGCAGAGACACAAAGGCAGGAAACTGATTTGAAATGCAAATAGTGAAAATGTTGTTGCCAAGCTGAGATAAGGAATACTGGATTTTACGGTGTACTAACATCGGAGGGACGTTAGGAAATGCCAGGTGTTTAAAAGTAGGTAGGCATGGTGAAAGTGCCCTTCTTGTACTTAGTTCTTTGGTTTTTTTTGGTGCACTATGAAGGATGATAGGAAACATTTGTTTTGAAATATTTTGCTCTTAAACTGGGAAGAATATTTGGAGGTTTTATTTTTGCATTATCTCATTTTACAGAGCTAAAATTCTCTTCTAGTTTGTAGCTGACCAGCTGTAGAGCTGGCGTTTGGAACCTGAAGTCTTTATGGCGCTTTAACATATTTCAGTGATTTAATTAAAGCGTTCTTTCTGAATGTAAGCTTTGCAAAGTTTGTGTTTCACAGCCTTTCTTTGAGGAGCAGAAGCAGTCCGTGATGGATCCAGCTTGCATTTAGGCCAGAATTCCAGCTCAGCTTCAGAGCCTACGCGTGATCCAGCCTGCTGGTTGTTCCTGCTGAGCTGTGCTTCGTTTCATCTCCCAGGGAAGTTGTAGAGCATGCAAACAGGTTTATTTTTTGATGAAATTGGACTGAAAGTTGTGATCCTAGTGCTGGTTGAGCATTCAGTCCATTGGGCTAGACCAGAGCGAGTCTGAAGGAGTGCCTCTCTCCTTCCCTCCCCTGAAATGTGTGTAGTGCCAGCATCAGCTCCTAAGTTTTGGCAAACTGATTATGTTTCATCGTCATGTTTGATGGACAGGTCGAGTCTGTTTTATGGTGGTTGGTTGGCGACCTCCCTGCCGATGTCTCCCCCCTGAGCTTTTTCACCTTGCTTTCTTTCCCTGACCTGCTGGAGAGGGGGAGTGAGAGAGTGTCCCTGTGGGTGTATGGCAGCCGGCCAAGGTCAGCCCACCAGGCTCACATACCTCGTTGCTGCCTAGCTCAAGTTCAATTAGTCTTTCAACTTTCTTTAAAATATATTATTGATTTAAGTAGTGCATTTTGTTTGTATTAGAGATACGAGTAAGAGTTTAGCTATCACATTTTATGGCTTAGTAGTAGCACAGTGTTTCAATTTATTTTTTAGTGGATGAAGTTTAAAACTACAGCTTAGTTCACTGTCACCAGAGGCCTTCCAACCTGCTTCTCTCTCTCCGGATCGCTAATGCAGTGGTCAGATGTATCAGTATCAGGGAAAGGGGGAAGAAAGGCTGAACCTGTCCGGGTGCTTTCTAGGGGTCTGTGAGATTAAACGTGTGACCCTTTCAGTCAGAGACTCCAAATACAGATACGCACTGATCTCTTCTAAGTCCCAAGCACTGTCGTCAAGTGACATTTGAATCAAACGTCTCCGTATATTTTTTTTTTCTTGGTCTTTCTTAAGGAAGTCAACTTTTGCCTCACTGGCTTGAAATGTTTACTTTCTATTCAAGTTCACTGTGGGATGGTCTAGTTCTGTGTTACAGGGCTCCTGGTTATACTTCTTTGTTGCCTCCCTTCTCGGTGCTTGGACAAACTTAAGAATCTTGCAGGCACTCAATTCCTCGGTTCTTTTACATCCAGAATAAATGTGATCCTTGGCAAAATGTCTTCCCTGAAGTTCAGCAACTGTTAATTTTTTTCCAAATATGCACAACTGCTCTGTATTTGAAATACTGATTGACTTAGCAATCCATTTTTTTAAACAAAAGCACGTGCCATCACTCAACCCCACAACCCCAGGCATCATAGCTAGCGAGACTCTTGAATCAGGGCAACGAAGTAGTAACCAGTTTGAGTCTCTTTAATGCATCTGCTCTTGAAGACTGCCAAAAATAGTGTAATGGTCCAATAGAAGTCATAGCAGTGAGGCAGCCATCCCAAGATCATAGTAAATACGATCCTTTTGACTGCCGCAGTTGTCAACAGATAGCAGACATCAAAGTCTCAGCGTACTGAGCAGGAAAGATAGCTTCCTCCATGTGGGGAGCGAGGTCATGGATGCTGTTAGGGAAGGAGAATGTGCATGAGTGATTTTGAAGTTCTTGTTTTGTAGAAAAATTTACATTTTCAGATGTTGCTACGAGGCAGTAGGTATTCTTTAAATATAAAAGGAGAGCTGAAAAGAATGAGTATGGTGTACGAAGTGTGTCGTCTGGCAGCTGGAGTCAGCAAGTAACATCACGGGTTATAGGAACTGTGTCAGACTTCCAAAATTTCACCACAGAATTTGTGGTCAAGGAACAGATCCTGCCTCAGTCATGAACTGCTCCAGCAATTACAGCTATCGTTTAGCGTAACGTCAGCAGTTTCAGGGTTTTTGTTGTCACTGAAGGCTATCTTCAGCCACCCTGAAATACTGCTCAGATCTCTGTGGTGCTCTGTGCAGCTTTTGCTCCAAATGTGTTGCCTTTTCCAGCCCTACTCTTTTATTCCAATGGTCGTGCGTCAGGAAAGTCTGTAATCATGAGGCCCTTTATAATCGAGGCTGAAAGAGGATGGAGTGAGAAGCCCTCTTGGTTAGGAGAAACAGTGCACGAGATACACCAGATGATTGTGCTGTCGTTTGGAGGGGCCTGGCCAGGCTGGAGAAACGGGCTGGTAGGAGTTTCATGGAATCCAGTGAAGGGAGATGCCTGATCCTGCACCTGGGGAGGAATAATCCCTGCACCAGTACTGGTTGGAAAGCAGCTTTGCAGGACCCCCGAGGGTCCTGGTGGACAGCAAAGTGACCAGGAGCCGGCAGCACACCGTGTTGGCAATGAAGGCCGACAGCGACCTGGCTCTGTTAGGCCAAGTGCTACCGGCGGGCTGAGGGAGTTGCTCAGGGCACCCCTGGAGAGCTGGGTCTGGTTCTGGGCTCCCCAGCACCACAGGGACGTGGGCACACCGACTGGGTCATGGGAAGGGCCACAGCGGTGTTTGAAGTGATCTTGAGGCATCAGAGATGAGGAGAGGCATGGGGATCTGGTGGTGGTTAGCCTGGAGAAGAGGGGGCTTAGGGGGGTTCTGTCAGCGTGCGTGAATACCTGACGGAGGTCGTAAAGAAGTCGGGGTCACGCATTCTCAGTGGTGTAAAGCGACGGGGCAAGAGGCATTGGGCACAAACTGAAATGCACCAATTTCCACTGAAGCATGAGAAGAAACACGTTTGCTACCGGGATGATCACATGCTAGCATAGGTTGTTCTTGGAGATGCTCGAAACCTGAGTAGGCATGGTCCTCGGCCAGCAGATCTGATTACCCTGCTTTGAGCAGTGGAGGTTGGACTAGACGATCTCCAGAGGTTACTTCTAGCCTCAGACATTGCATGAGTCTGTGAAATAGTCAGCCGAGAAGGCATTTCCTTCAGTTTTGCCTCTCCAGCTGTTGATTCTTCTTCAGTGCCGATGGCTCAGCTGTTGGGCACAAATGACTAACAGGTTTGTAGTGAATCTGGCCGTCATTTCCAAAAGCATCCCTCCTGGAGAGGATAAAAACCACTTTCTTTACTCATTAATTTCAGAGAAATTTTTTTTTTTTAATGGGTGAGTAATTGGGATAATGGCATATTACTCCAAACCTTTAGTGCTCAGTTTTGTCTTGTGCTAGGTACCGCATACCAGTGCTTGTCCCTTCTATTGCTCAGATTTTTCCAAAGGAGCAGAATTTGATTTTTATTCTTTTTTTTAAACTCATGGCTTTTCATTGTATTCAGAATGCATGGACTGAAAGCGTCTGTGGCTGATCACTTTCAGTCTGCTGGAGCTTGGCAATTCTGCAAGAGTTACAAACCTGAGAACCTGGCTTTTGTGGGAGGATGGGAAGGACACATGCCAGTGCCTTATATCTGGTGTGCCTTTGGCAGATTCTTTTTGGAAAAAAAAAATGGTAACAGATTTCCATGAATCTAATGACACCTATCTAAGAGAGCTTGATTTTTGTCTTACAGGCAAAAGTGTAGAGATGACCTCTTAGCTTTTCCACTGTACGAAGTAAAATAAGCCAGTGATTTTCAAACTGTCGTGCACTATTGAACTCAGCAGTCTTTGTTGTGCAAGGTAGTGACTTAAGGATAGTCTTAATCCAGAAATAAAATTCCAGATTTCCTATATATTTCTGTATATGCATTTCTGACCCTTTAACTTGCAGTTAAATGAGTTCTCATCTTCTTTCTCATAAGATCATCTCTGAGTACTTGTATAGATGGAAAAAAACCCAAGCATAGCTCAAAATTTGAGAGAAGAGGAAAAGAAGATAGAATATTTCATGCAAAGTCAGTGATTTTTTTTCACTAATTCATATGGACTGATATGGTGTCGCTGTTAGGCTTTCTTTATTGGTCACTTTCTAGTGTATGGCTTCAGATTATAATCATGCACAACAGGAATCTGTGTAACAAGGTACCAATGTTGTTGGTCTTTTTTTATTTTTCTTGCTTTTAACAGGTATCAAGCATGATGGGACTATGTGTGATACTTGTCGACAGCAACCTATCATTGGCATCCGATGGAAATGTGCAGAATGCACAAATTATGACTTGTGCACGGTTTGTTATCATGGGGACAAACATCACTTGAGGCATCGTTTCTACAGAATTACCACACCGGGAAGTGAAAGGTAATTTTCTTTTCCCCATGAAGCTAAGTAGGGTACATTTCATTGTGGTTAACTTCTGCAGGTTTGGTTATTGAAACTTGGATTGGGTAAGGTATTGTCTTGAGATATAAACTCAGTTACTGGTTCTGCCTCTCTGTGAGGGATTTTAGATAGGACAGATCTTTTGAGTTTGGAAAACAAGAAAAACTAGAAAGAATGGAGCAGATAGAGAAGTTAGGATTTGATTATTCAGGATCTTTTAACCTCATTGCATGCTTCCTAATTCTTGTGTTATATAGCAGGTTTAAAACGAAGGCAAATAGCTTTACACAATGTATAATCACAACATTATTTGTCAGCAAATTCCTGAATGTCAAAGTTGAATTAGGTTCAAAAATGGTGTAGACAGATCAAAGAGTAATTTCCTCATTGTGGACTGTGAAGAACATAGGGGTCTGGAGACAAAACCACCAAATTGAACTCACTGTTCATTACCGAAAGCAGAGAAGAGATGCTGTGAAGGGTCATTCTACCCTTGTTTTTAATGTTATTTTCTTGAGCATCTGTTACTTGGGTCTCCTGGAGAAGAACTGTGGGGAAAAAAAAGGGGCTTTTAGTTTGTTCTTACATAGCTGTTCTAATGTTCTGTAAGTGACTTGTCTAAATCCAGAGCCCCTTTCTATCATGATTTATTGACTGGATGAGTGAGAACAGTGATGCTTGCCTGTTACTAAATACTTCAACAGCTACATTAAATACTATGTAATGGCTACATGTTGTGGTATCATCTGTGTGAAAACTCTCCAAAATACTCTCATTATATCGTTGGAAGCCTCTTTTATGTAGATGTGATATGCAGTTGAATGTGACAGTGTAAGGCAGAACGTTGTTTTTCTTCTTGGTGAGGTAAGGTTTACAAATAAGTTGTAATTTAATGGTGTGCTTTATCAGCACGTTTATAGTTGTGAGGAGTGGTTGGAGCACAGAGACTGGATTCTCATTTAGTGTCTTGTAGGGACTGTGTTTATTTTCTCAGATGCTTGCTTTCGGGTTTTAACTATGGCAAAAACGCCCATGTCAGTGGCTTAATCAAAAAGTAACTTCTGTGTTTTTTTGAGATTCATGCCAGTAGGTACCAAATAGATAGCATAAGCTTAGTATCTGAGTCATAAAGTTCTAATGCAGAACTAGACATAGAAGTTTGATCCAAGAGTAGAAAGTTCTGGCTTATTGTGATGAATAAGGACTAGGTAATAAAATACAAATCTGTTTTACTCCCGTTTAAGAAAAATAAATTCAATTGCTTCTGAGAATGCTTGCCAGACTTTTTCACTTCCTTTCTAGCTGAAGTTTCCCCTGTAGTTTTAGGTGATCTCTTATGGTGTGTTAAGCATAGTTTTGGAGGTAGTGTGCGGTGTATAGAATTGCCAGAAATCTTTTACATCTTGTTGCTTTCTCTCTGTCTTTGTTTACTCCCATTCATATCTATCTTGCAACTCTTACGTAGAAGGTAGCTTTATCTGCCAAGGAGCTGTTTCTATTGGGTAAAACTTAGATGAGAAAAAAAATTGATTAAGTTTAACTTAATCAGGGAGAAGAGGGCAAAGAGGGAGGAGAAAAGGGCAAAGCCATACTAGGGAGTTTGAGGGATAGCTCATAGGAAAAATGACAAGATGCATCTTCATACGTTTGGATGAAGGAAAGCATGAGCTCTACCTATTTTATTCTGAAATCTGGAATACCATGGACTGCATACTAAAGTAATACGTGCTAGCTTTTGTCTCAGTTTTGTAGATGTTGAGGTATTTCTAAAATGCTACTATAAACAACATATCCCTGTGTTTCCTCTCACCCTTTTAGATTAGGTAAAAATTGCTAATATTTTCATACGCGCTTTGCATTGATTTTAAGTTTAACTTTTTCCTTGTCTGCCATCTGGTGGATCTTTAAAGTTGAGCAGGAGAGTGTTATACCTCCTGAAGAGGTCAGGAAATGTTCAGAATTTCAGCTGAATACTTTTGTCTGGCAACATTCTCGTGGCATGAAATAAGAAGTTAGTCTGGTTGCATACAAACTGGTGGCTTTCGAGACGACCAAAAATTCAAGAAAATGTTTCTATTTTTATTTGTAAGTTCCCACTAGCAGTCCTGTTTTGGCTTATCTATGTCACTTCTGTCTAAGTCTGAAGAAGAGAAGAGTTTTGCTTTAGGCAAATAGTGTGTTATGACAAAAATAAGATCGAAAAAATAAATGCTGATATATTGAATGAAATTTGCCAAGATTTGCAATTAGTACTATGTAGAACAAGTCTGAGACACGAAGGGGAAAGATGTAGTTACTCCACTTAATAGCATAATTCCTCCACTTAATAGCATAATTCCAAATAAAAATGGAGTTGCAGAGAAGTAATGTTGGCGTAGGGTGCATCTGAGAGAAACAGGAATATGTCGTTATGTGAGTCTGTATGTTTCTTTATTGATTTTAATAATATTTAAATAATATGAGTACAAATCTATATGTTACAGGTTGTTGTTGGTAGTAGGAAGTTTGGGGAAGAAATTATTAGAATGAAAAGCTAATTCTAAATACATAGTAAAGCAGACTTGTGGTCTGCTGTTCAAGTTGGGAATTTAATGGTGGTGATGAAATGTGCTTTTATGCAGTTATTTTTATTTCAAGATGGTTACCTTCTTTTCTACCCCGAAGGATTCTTGGACTTTCTTTATTATCTTGACATTTTTGGGTGGTTGTTTGTTTTTTTAATAACTTCAGGGTATTGCTGGAGTCTCGCCGTAAATCAAAGAAAATTACAGCAAGAGGAATCTTTGCAGGTGCCAGGGTGGTGCGAGGAGTTGACTGGCAATGGGAAGATCAAGACGGTGGCAATGGCCGTAGGGGAAAGGTAAAAAAATAAAATAAAACTAGTTTAAATAAAAAGATACATTTCTGCATGTTCATGTAATGATCTCAATAACCTTTCTTACTGAAGAGAAGATAGATCACCGTAAAAGTCAGTACTTTAGTTTCTTAGTCATTTCCGAATCTTGCTCTGTAATGCTCAAGCACTTAGGAGGGGATGTACAGTATGAGAAGTTCACTTAAATTTACTTTTTTACAATTTTCTTTAGAAACTTGTCTTGGCTGTCCTAAGACAGCCTTATAACATCAAGATCTGGAGTATATTTAGTGTTACTGGAGAGATGATGTAAAAAACAGTTCTCGAGCATAGCCCTTTCTGGTCACTCCTGCGTTCTGTGGTCTGATTGCTTGTGGGTCACCACATTTGTTAGTCTCTTGGTCTTGGCTTTAAGTGCTTGCACCCTGATTTTTTTGTTTTTCGTCTAATAATCTATAGAGAGAGACTTTTCTGATGTAAAATGAAGGCTTTGCAAGTGTCTGTTGTGGATGTTATATTACTGGCTTATTTAGGACATGGTGAGCTTTTGGTACAGTTGTATGATAAAAATAATTTGATTTGTGGAAAATTGGATTGCATGGAAAGACACGGAAAATTTGCTGAGATTAAGATTAGAAACAATGTAGATTTAACTTGAGAACTAATGAGAGTTCGTTATAAGTATGAACGTAAAGCCGGGTGTGGTAAGATAGGCAATGACTTACCACCATACATGAGATATTATTGAGTGAGAATTGGATGCTCTTCTGTCTGGGTGAACTGATGTTTTTGTTCATGTTTAGTATGCTTAAGAAGCCTTTCAAAAAAAGTGAGAAGTTCTGAATAAAATAGTTAGTCTATTTCATATCCTAGACGTTTATAGAAGCTTTAGGACCTCTGAGGATATCATTTTCAATTTTATTGAGAGGAAATAATATAAATCTCTTAAAGCAAAGGGTATTCAGATGTATCTTTATTTTCATCTTGATTTATTTACCCCTTGCTATGAATTTTGCAGGATGTTTTGAAATCTCTGAAACCTTGCGAAATGAGTCTTAGCCTGTGTTGTCTGTGCGATGTACTAAACTAGAATTAGTGGGACTTATTTGCAAGCTGAAGACATGTATAAATGCATATAAAGTGTCTTCATGATGGATATAAACTAGGAAAAGCAAAAAGCAGAAACAGTTTTCAAATAAATAAAGCTAAGAATAAAGGCAAATTCCGGAAGTTGATTCTTTGAGTAATAGAAGCGGTCTAAGAATTTGCTGCATGGCCTCATGATTTCAGAAATGTCAGGGAAAGTCCTTTTCACTTCCCTTCTTTTGTCCTGCTGTTAAACAAATTGGCTCAGGAAATAAAACCTTGTCTCTGCTACTGCCACCAGGCTAATGCAGGTTATACAGACAAATTGGAGCAATTAAAACAGTTTTCATCCTGTTTTTCTTAGTGCAACACTAATTCTAGCAAGAACATGTCAAAGCATCATAAAAATAAATGTTTACGGTGCTGATTTTGTTTTGTACTTATGTAGCTAGATTATCTACCAAATATATGGAAGAACGATGGATTTGCAAAGTACATACTTAGGCTTATTAAGACACCTAGGGAATGCTTGTATCAACAGATATGAAGCTTAATAAGATTTTTTTAAATTAAATTCAGTAAGACTGCTGTATTGTGAATTTGTCTGAGGGGGTGAAGAAGATTCTAAGTTCACATCGTGTTTCTGAGTTTTTTTGGTTACATAAACACTTCTCTTATTTATAAATAGGTAACTGAAATCCAAGATTGGAGCGCGTCAAGTCCACATAGTGCAGCATACGTTCTTTGGGACAATGGTGCTAAAAACCTTTACAGAGTTGGCTTTGAGGGCATGGTAAGTATAAAAGAACATAAAGGGTAAAATGCTTGGAGGGGGAAGGGCGGTAAGAATAACGTGTGCTATTCTGCTGCTTTTGTAATATCCTTTGTCAGTGTGCTGCTATTAGTCAGGTCATTGTGAGTACAGCTGTATGGATCATGCATATGTATTAGGAGGAAAGTCTGATCTGGGAATAAAACATAGGAGTGATTTGAAGTTAAGAGCTCCTTTTTGCCTGAGTAGCGTAAATATTTACATTGCATACATAATTATCTTACTGTGCTTAAATTGAAATTCAGAAAAGAAAAAAGCTTATTCATGAACTTTTTAAAGACCCTATTTTTTCTCAAGTTCACTTCAAATTTTGGTGTGATTACTGCAAGATTTGCAGTTTTTAAGTTATCAGAAACTCAACACCCTCTTGTGAGCAATGCAGTGGGAAGGTATGGAATTACGTTACAACCTTAATTCGCTTTAGCATTACATTTTTTGTTTCCTAGCTTCTACGGCTACTGCTACAGCTTTAGAGAGAAAATAGGTCAGACTCTAGCCTAAGTGCCTTCTGTTGCTCAGTTTTCTTATCCTAATGTGGGTCAGGGGAAGGTTACTTCGATTATCAACTGCTTATAACATCTTAATTAGCATTTTCTTTGCATGATTTTTGTTTGATACTGCAGAGGAAAACCATGTTAACTTAACATTGAGGTGTCATCTTATCAGATGTGTATTAGTAATAAGATCTTAAACAATGACTAGTTGGCTTTTCAGGAAGCGAAATTATTTACTTTTTAGCCTCACTTGAAGTAAAATACTTTCAGAATAAAAAAGAAAATACTAAATACCACTTTTGCAGTAAATGTATTATTTTAATATCAGATTTAGAAAGAATAAGTGGAGGTCAGCTTTTCTGATGCATGTTTTGGAAAGTTTGTTATTTCTTCAGCCGGCAACAGGAAGATGCTAAGGGTAAAATGAAGTCACTATTGAGTGACATCCTTCTTGGTCCCTTCAGTTCTAAAGAATATTTCTTAAATGCTGGCAAAAGGGGGGGAGGGGGTTACAGTATTACGTAGTATAATATTGTTAAAGCAATGGTTGGTGTCTTCTCCCTAATATTTGATTGTGACACATGGAAAAGGAGCACAGTTACCAAAGTTTAGACAGAATGAGTTCAACTGATTCTTGTGTTGCAATTTTGGAGTTATGTTAAAATTTATGGACTGTCTAATAGGAGATATAATGCTATGGAATCACTAAATGTTACTATTGACCCCAGAACTACTACATTAAGATAAGCCATACTCTGTTCTGAAGTAGTTATTCCCTTAATAAAAATGTATTTATTATTTGTTTACAAAACTATTCTTTTGCCAAGCTATTGCCACATAAGGAAGTATTAAATATTTCTAAAATACTTTATTAACTACATCAACTGCAAGCTGATGATGGAGAAGTAAAGGGCAGCTTTCCCCACAAGATGTGTACAAATAGAAATATTTGGTCAGTCAATTTGATAATTAACAAAAAAGAGCTGTTAAACTGCTTACGAAACTAGATATATATGCATAACATATAATGCATACATACTATATGTACACACATATATAAAGGATAATTTGAGGCCTTGTATGTAGTGCTTAACTGATTGTAATCCATTTCTACATTCATTTTTACCTCTGTCAAACCCTTTCATCAAATGCAGTTCTGACTTCAGACAGGATTTTGTATATCTGTGACAGTCATTTGCATGTAAAGGTAGATTTTATAACTGATCAGTTGTGTGCCAATTTGTATGTTTCATTATGTACTGTTCCAAAAAGCTGGTTAATAGACTGTCAGAAAGTCCATATAAAAATTGGGACAAACTTGTCTGGGGACCTAAGAATTGATTAAGAATGTTCAGAGTGTGTGGAAACAATACTCAGTGTTTGCCCATGTAAATACAGCTGGGAAAAGACCCATACTTGCAAATGAATAACACTTGCCTCAGACACAAATGGAGCTGATTAAAGAAACACAGCTTATTATCGTAAGTCAGGGTTGCTTATTTGATAGCTGACAGGCTGCATCTGGTCCTCAAAATGAATCTATCCAGCCTGCCAGCTTTTCTGTGGGAGAGACAAGGATTGGCTGGTAGGGCAGCAGGTGCTGGCTGAAAACTTCCATTTATTTGTGATCAGATCCTTTGAGTTTTTAATCGAGTTTGCTGTTGCTGTGTTTACATATGAAGTGATCGAGGGTGCACATCCTGTCTGTCTTTATGAAGTCTAGCATTTAAGTCTGGGTGTTTATTCTGCCGTGCTGACGCAGGCCACAAATCCCCAAACTGAAACCTGATTTTATGGTACTGTTAGGTTGAAAAACATGTTTGTTACATCCATAGTAGGAACCAAGTACAGTTGGCTAATATGGTTATCAACAGTGCTTGCATTTCATACCTATATGTGTATTCAGGTTCTAGAGCCAGACCAAGCTGTTAACTGTGTTACCTACTTGAAGAATACATGAATGCAGCCTTTTCATACAGTTTAATCTTTTTATTGAAAATTAGAATTGAATGAGAAAATTGCAATTTAGCTCTTTGGACTTTTTTTTTGGAGTTTTAATTTCTTCATATGAAGCACATGAGGATGTAACATCCATTGGTTTTCAATAAGCATTATAATTCTACTACTAACTGGTAGAATGATTTTGCTGTAAAAATGGAAGAAAATGGTTCCTCTAGCAGGAATGTCCGAAATCTGTTTCAGTATTTAGGAATTATTCCTATGCTATTAAATTTCTTTGCTTTATACCACTTGCCTTTTTTGCTGTGATTAACCTCCTCCTCTTGTTTTTCATTATGGAGGATCTTCCTTTCATCTGTGTAGCCTCTGAAAGAAGTAACTGTAGTTATCATCCATCATTGTCACCGTAATCTGTAAGCCATCTGCGTTTGTGTACTTTTTTTCCCCACAAAAGTCTGAGTAGTTGAGTGCATGAGGGAAGCTAATAAGGTTCCTGGCCCTTATGTTTTTGATGTTATTTTTAAACTTTGTTTCTGATCTGGTTGGTGCCCAATTTCTACTAGTCAGTATTTATTGGGTTACGTTTAAAGGATAGTCCTTTAAATTACTCTAGAGGATTTTAAGAGTGGTTTATTAGCACACATTTTAAAAATAATAAGAAGGCAGATCTCTTGTCACGTAAGGCGTTGCGGGTGAGAGTTATAAAATATGTAGAAATGCTCTTTCTGCTGCAGTTATAACACAGAATGTAAGTCAAATCTCCAGTTTGTTACATTGCCTCCAGTACCTCAAAAATGAGGAATGTAGGAAAGATCAGCAAGAATCCAGTTCACAAGCAGCTGTGAAATTGCTCAAAGAGTCAATTTTATCTTAATCCACGAATTTGTCTGGAACATTGCTGGGAGCATGGAGTTGTTGATTTCTATTATTAATACAATGGCTTTTTTCTGTATTGTCAAGCTGTGACTCCAATATCATTTAGAAAGTAGGGGTAGTTGTTTTTAAATTGAGAGAGGAGTGAGATGTTTATGTGTACGTATATACCTTGTATATTTATTTGCATTTGTCAGCCGACTTTGTTTTGCTTCTCTTCATGTGGCTTTATTTCTGTTCATTCTCCTGTAGTCTCAACCAAGCAAAATTTTTCATCTCTCCATAAGTGAGTTTCTTAGAAACATACTTCCCTTAAACAGAAATGCATTTTACATTTTTTTTTAATTTATCATGTAAACCTCCAAGGAAGACAGTTGTGAATTTAAAATGATCCTCTTTAGAAACAAAGGAAGTTACACATGGAAAGTTTTTATAAGTACCTATAATCAATAGACCCTTACTGTTCAGTCAGGACGTGTCTGCATTCTGACATTCTCTGTAAGAAGCTGTTGCTGTTGTTTTTACGCCTCATATCTCTTTAGATTAGAGAAATAACTGAAATGATAATTTCTCCTTTTATTGCTTTCACTCTTCTCAGCTTCTTGAAACTGAAAAAGATTTCAGTTCATTTAATTTGAAATGCTGCATTTCTTAAAACTTTTAGCTAGGACTTCTGGATTTGTCCAGTCCCTCATTGCTGTAATCCGGTGACAAAGCTGTGTGCCCTGGCTTTCCTCATTTGCCCTGCGAGGGCATGTTTCCTTGCCAAAAACATTTCTCAGTTTTGAGACTTAAAATGACCTTTAGAGGGTGTGTTCCCTCCTACCTCAAACACCTGCAGCTGTGGCATGGTTCTGGCTGGTTTAACTGTCAGATCAGTATTAATTTCTGTCCTGGTATTTACTGCTGATGTAGGTGCTATTTCACAAACATTCTTCTTTTTCTTAGCACACCTGGTCTCCTTATTACGTCTGCAAACTTACCTCCCTGGTTCGGGTGGCTCGCCTTTTGTGTTGATTGGAATAACTCAATTATTCCAATAGGCAGCTGCTCCTTCGGCACTGTTTTACTCTTCAAGGTCAGAGATGATGGCCCTTTTTATACCATCTGCTGACATTGCTGTAATACACTTTTTTTATTCCTTGAAGTTTTTATGATGATGAAATGGCTGGGTTTTCATTGGTATAATTGGATAGTAAGTCAAAGCCAGCTGTTACATTTTCTGTGTTTCCCATTTGGTTGACATGATCATGATCTTGATGTAATCCAGTCACATACTTCTGAAAAGCAGAGAGTTTTTCAGCGAAGTCAGTAGGTAGATGGTAAAAGAATGAAGATTGCTGTAGGCAGAAACTGTCAGTACCCACTGAGTTTTCATTTTAATGATTTTCTGCTTAACTGGGGTTCCTGTCTCTTCTCTAAGTATACATAAATTCCACAAAATCTACAGCTTGTTTTTCTGTTTCTTTTCTCGGAAGAGAGCCATCTTCTGGGTTCACTGAATGATTTCTACGTTCAGTTAATGTATGAAAGCCTATGTTTTGTGTTCATCTGTGCATATTTGTCTCCATCAGGTATTTATACCTGACTCACAGCTGTTACTTCTGTTTCTGTGCACAGCATCACAGTGAGTCTAAATCTTGCATTTCAAATTCTCCTTTTTTTTTGGTACATTCCCCTTGGCACTTGTACACCTAATCTCCAAACAGTCTGCCGTTTCAGTCCACCTACAAGACTCAGGCTCTTCTAAAAATCCCAGTGGAGCTCTCTGAAGGACAGTACAGCAGCACTTTCCAAGTGAGGAGCAAAGCTAGGTGATGAGGTGATGTGCTGTCAGCTCACTGTGGCCAGGCTTCGTGTGTGTTTGTGGCCCTTCCTTACTAGGGGCTCTCTCACCATGAGGTCCCTAGAGGAGGATGCCATAGTACTGCCCCTGATTTTTGAATTAAATGACCTGGGCAGAAGAAAGCATGTTTTCCAATTTTGATAAAACTAGTATCTGGTTTGCTACAAGTACAATTCTAGTTGCTCAATCAGTTTTCATGGTACTGAAGTACAAATAAGAACAGTTTCCTGTCATAAAACTCCTGTATTTTTTTTTCAAGGTTGGTTATGTTGTGTTTTATTTTTAAGGCCTGTATTATGTTGATGTTACATTTGCTAGTAGTGCTGTTTACAAAGTTGTCAAAAGAACTCTTTGTAAATACAGTATATATGAGTTTTACTGCCTTAATCTCCGTCAGTGCCTCATCTTTCTGTGCATTTTTGAGTCCTTTTCAATTTTTTGGTGATGACGTGTTAAAAATGAACACGTTACTTTGCTTTTCTGTAATAGAAACACACTCTTTTCCTCTGTAGTAATCTTAACATTGACTCCACCATGTTGCTGGAAGGAAGGTGAGTGTAAAGCTGATGCTGGACATCAAGCTACAGCTTAGTTTCACACCCAAGTACATCATTATACTTCAGAAATAACCTGCATAGTGCATGGTGCAGGCTGCGTAGTAAGAGAGAGAGCAGATGTGTAGGTTTTTGTGTTACTCTGTAAAAATCAAGGTAACTAACTTGCTTCCTGAGAATTTCTGCCTCAAGATAGTAATTAGCCTTTTACTGAATATTTTATTTCTGCAGTTAGCTTTTTAGCCATTGTTGCTCTGCAAGTTAACGCTTGCTGTAATGCACCTGAGCGTCGCCTGGCTGCAAGGAGAACTGCGTAGGACCCTCCTGCACTCTGTGGTCGATGCTGTGAAGAAAGAAAAACAACTCCTGCGCCTGTGATTGTCGCCTGGCCCAGGAGGCTGCGTTCAGGGGATGGGACCGAGTGGTTCCAGGCCCATTATGGGTCTGTGGGCGTCTGTCAGCTCGCCATCTGGGACGGCCAGCGCGGCCCTTTTGTCCCCGGCCGACTTGAAGCCAGGGCCTGCCCACCGGGTGGCAGCACGCTGCTGCAGGCCGGCTGTTCTCTGCCCAGCTGACTCCTCCTTTCTCCTACTTTGGAGAGCAGCTAAATCTCATTATTTCTATCTGGCAGTTTCTGTTGTTTTTTCAGAAAGTGATGGTGCGTTCTTCAGAGGTCCGGGTCACTGAGGGAAGCCTGGTGGTCATCAATGCCTCCCTCAGTGACTTGGAAGACTCGAGAGTTTGTTTTAATCCTTTTGCAGGAGTACAGTCTGTCACTAAATCCTAGGTGTGGAAAAAATATTTATAAAAAACATTTGCTTAGTTAGGGTTGATTAGATCGCAGCCGCCTGTCTTTATTTCTTCCCCCATTCCGTTAGAATATTCTGACACATATACAGACAGTTTCCAATCTCCTTCTCAGCCCATCATGCACACAAAATGCCCTTTGTTTAGTGAGGATTGATCCGTAAGGAGCAATGCCAGATGGTAGCCGTTTGGCTTAAAGGGTTACACAGAGAAAGAACTAGAGGAAGGGAGAATTACAGGAGCTCCCCTGGCTTTATGAATAGGAGCTGGTTATCACACTTGAAACTTCTGTCCCTCACATAATAAAATGATCTTTCTGAAGGCATATGCTTTTGTACTTTTATCTTTAAATGATCACGTTTAGTTCAGCTTAATTAAAACCCGCATCTTTGTATTCTGTATGTTTTTCATAGGAAATTGTTCAGTTTTTAGAATTCAGGTGCTAGGTTTTATTCTCTAAATTTTTAAAATATATGTATGCCAGAAAAATGTTTGGGAAGAGGGGACAGCACTGGCGAGCCTGAAATAATACCGTACAGGAAAGGCTGTGGCCTCAAGTACTGTCTGCAGTTACTACTTTCTTTATTTGCTTGTATTCATATGCTTTTTTTTTTTTAACAATAACTATATAGAACAATGCCAAGGAGATGGGTTACTTTAATACCTTTTTGGGTTAAAAATTTGTTATCCTTTATAGCCTTTTTGTATTGGTAAGTGTTACTTGAATCTTGCGAATGTCAAGGCTGACAGCCTCGGAAGTATTTGAGCTTCTTTGCATCATTGACTTTCATGGAGTATGTTTTCTGTACACAGAAATTTTCATTTTTCCTTAATTGAGTGTATTTCAATTCTAGTTTCACTGATTTATGTTAACCTGGAGACTCAGTCAGTGAGGACTAAAGTTGCCTTAATCTCTCTCCCTAGTCTGACTTGAAATGTGTCCAAGATGCAAAAGGAGGCTCTTTCTACAGGGACCATTGTCCTGTGTTAGGTGAGTTGAAGACAGTGTAAATTTGTTTTGATCCATGTTAATCGTATGTAGTGTGTATTTCTCTTTTCAACTGTAATCTGAAATGACTCTCCCTCATAGTGAACTGTAAATGGTAGCACTTCTGTGCATTAATAATAAACTGTAACTCTTTCCTCAGTGTTACTTGGTATCATTGTGCCAAATTGATGGCAAGAGAGCTGTTAAATGTTGAATGAGTAATAAATAGTCACATGTTGTGCACTGTATTTCTAAGGAGATAAACATTTATGCATTCTTCTAAGACCTTTAGATATTCAAAGATGTTTAACAAAGTAGCATATACTCAGCCAGAAAAAAAAACATTTGAACATATAATTTAACCTATTACTTTGTGCTAATACTAGTATATGTTGTGAAAACCTGGTTGCAGTTTCCCACATCTGCTATTGCAGTGACATATTCTTCTTGTCTTAGCTGGGCTACAAATATGTATGGAATATATAATAAAAATAATTGCCACATGTTCCTTTTTTTTTTGAAATACAGGCAAATTGGAATAAAGTTTATGGATTACTTGGCACAAATTTCTCTGTTATCTTAATGTGTAATTTCCTTTGTGAAACATCTGGTCATAAAATGGGACACTACAGAAAATTTTGATTTTTGCACTATTGCTTTTTGACAGCAATGGTAAAAATGTAAAAACAGTAAAGGTTTGCCTTTTTTATAAAACAAAAAAAACAATAATGTTGTCCAGAAAGCTGTGTACTGTCAGGTAGAGGAATTGTTTGAAAGTAAAAATGCAAGTTATTCTGATCTTTGTATCTTGCTTGTGTACTTGAAATTAGTTTTGTCAGTTGAGTCTGACATAAGTGGGAATGTAAAAGTAGAAATAAGTTCTTTATTACGCACAGGTAAACCTAGGATCTTATGCATACCTTGTATTCGTTTTGGTTCATGTTTTAAAAGTACAGGTCTATGCTTTCTACATGAGCTTATTTTGGGGTGATACTGTGTTTGAGTGCATGAATATTGATCACTGAAGTTAGTAGGAGACTTTAAATTCTTTCCCTTCCACTTTATCAAGTTGCTCTTAAGGGATGACAATGAACTTTGTTCATCATTCTAACCACGTTATCCTCCATCTTCTCAGTCTCACTCTTTGGTAGAACATCTGTCCCTTTCATTTGTATTCTAAACATAGTTCACAGATATATTCATGCTGTGAATTTAAATCTGTACTTGCACTAAAAGCTAGGAAATTATTTTGGAAGCTTTGTGTTATTTAGAGTAGAGTACAAATAATAGTCCAGCAGGGGCCTAATTAAAATAGAGTAGCATGTAGTCAGGACAAAATACCGAGGCTAATTTTGTTCAGTACCTCCTCAGTGACCTTTATGATGAGGCAAATCCAGTCTCAGAAACTCTGCAGGTGACAGCAAATTGGCTGAGCCATGTAGTGGAAAGTAGAGCTTTAATTCAGAGAAATCTTGAGAAGGTGAAGAATTCGGTGAATGGAGACCTCATGGACTTCCACCAGAAGTGGATGAAATGGTTAAAATAACCCTATGTACCAGGACAAACTTGGAATTTTGCATTCCTAAGTGAGGAGCCTTGCTGAGGAAGACACGGGTGTTGCAGTGAATACCAAATGTGATGGCAGTATGCCATCACTGCAAACAAAGCAAACTGCATAGGGGGCTATATTAGAATTACAGACTCATTCAGGTTGGAAAAGACCTCTAAGAACATCTAGACCAACCTTTAACCTAGTACTAACATGTCCACCACTAAACCATGCTACTAAGTTCTACATCTACACACTTCTTGAAGACCTCCGGGGATGGTGACACAACCCTTTCAATAAAGAAATTTCTCCTAATACCCAACCTAAACCTCCCTGACACAACTTGTGGCCTTTTCTTCTCAATGATAATGAGGCTGTGTCCAGTTTGTGTTGACACTTTCACCCTCCACACCTTCAGTTCAAAAAAGGTTAATAGAAACTCTAGAGGTTCCATCTGATGTTGGTTTGCCAAAGTGGTTAAGGGAGTGTGAGGACATAATTTACAAGGAGAAATAGCTGGGCTTGTTTAGTCTGGCAAGGAAGAGGTGAAGATGTAATCCACTAGCTGTCTACTACTAATTGAAGGGTGACTGAAAATGCTCATAGAATTGTAGAATGGCTGAGTTGGAAGGGATCTTAAAGGTCATGTAGTTTGAGCTCCCCTGCCGTGAGCAGGGATGCCACCCACTAGACCAGGTTGCCTAGGGCCTCATCTAACCTGGCCTTGAACACCTCCAGGGATGGGGCATCCACAGCTTCTCTGGGCAGCCTGTGCCAGTGCCTCACCACCCTCTGAGAGAAGAATTTCCTCCTAGCATCTAATATGAATTTTCCCTCTTGAAGTTTAAAACCATTCCCCCTTGTCCTGCAATTGTCTGCCTGAGCAAAAAGTCACTCTCCATCTATTTTATAAGCCCCCTTTAAATATTGAAAAGCTGCAATAAGGTCTCCCTTGGAGCCTTCTCTTCTCCAGGCTGAACATCCCCAGCTCTCTCAGCCTTTCTTCATAGGAGAGGTGTCCCAGCCCTCTGATCAACTTCATGACCCTCCTCTGGACCTGTTCTAACAGGTCCACATCTTTCTTGTGCTGGGGGTCCCAGACCTGGATGCGGGACCCCAAGTTGGTCCTCACAAGGTCCTTTTTAAAAATGGGAGTGATGTTTCCCTTTTTCTAGTTACCACATGGCCTGACTGCCAGGACTTTTCAGATATGAAGGAGAGAAGCTTGGCAACTCCCTCAGCCAGTTCCCTCAGGACCCTGGGGTTTATGGCATCAGACCCCACAGACTTGTACTTGTTCAGTGTCATCAGGTGGTCTTAAACCTGCTCTTTGCTTACAGTGGGAGGGACCTTTCTCCCCCAGCCCTCATCTACGGATTCAGCGAAATGGTAATACCAAAATGTCAGTTGTGGCAAATGGTATAACAACAAATTGTGGTAGCCTGAAGGTGTGACTTGAGACGTTCAGGTCATGTATTGAAGAAATTTTCTGTAATGCTGACAGTAGCACTGGAAAAAGTTACCTAAGTTGTGGAACCTCAGTCCTTGGGTGCTTTCTGAGAACTGAGATAGACAAAGCCATAGCTGACCTCAGGTGGTTGTTGCTAGCTCATCTTTGTGTGGAATATCAGACCAGGTAACCTTCAGATATCCCTTTCTCCAGTTAACACTTCTATAAATCTTTGCTGGTTTTGCTCTTTCTTCCCTGTCTAATCGTGGCTGTCTCTGGAACGTTTGTCTTCAAATCATTGGTTTCCTATTTAGTGAGTTCTTTATCAGTAGCTTTTCTGTAGAAATATTTTTTGACTTTGTCTTTGCGGAATTGACTGTTTCCATGTTCTGAGTGTTTTGTTGCAAAGGTAAAGGGTGCGGACTCAAAATAGCGTTCTGTCTATAGGTCCTTTAACAAAGACCAGGGCAGAGAGAAGTCACTGTGACAACGTGGGTGGTCATAGAAGTCAAAGTCCATTGAACGTGAGCATCCATTCATGGCTGTGTTTCCTCTCTTAGCAGTTTCTTGTAAAGCAGCGTTGTAGTCTCTTCTTGACCATTCTGTCCTCTGCAGACTTTGAGTGCTGCAACATCTGGTGTGGATTTTGGTCTCTGGAATTGGTCTCCCTCCAAAGAATGTTATTGTCTGTGTGCGTCAAACTACGTGTTTCTACTTATTACAGTGTGAGGACCCCTCCTCCATTATTGCTTCTTGCTTGGAAGAGGAGAAACACTTTTTTTTCCCCTTTAAGGCAGCAGTGTTATTAAAGACTCACCCTCTCCTTTGCCACTGATGTTGCTGTTGAACTCCATCTACGTGAGTTCTGCAGTTGTCATTCTTGCTATTCAGTGGATGGTACCAGATACCATCCTCTTGTTCTGTCAGCAAGCAGATCTACAAGTTCATTCTCTCATCAGTCAACGCAGCTCAATGTATGTGGATGTATGCTGTTTTCCCCCAGCTTTTGACTTCTTGCTATGAAGTGTCTTTTGAAAGCAGGCGTGGTTTAGGGAGAAGGTTTTCGCACAAAAATTTGTGGGTTTTCTTGTTTGCAGTCATATCCACACTTACAAGGTTATAAGGACTTTAATCATTAGTCATTTTGGATAGTCTTTTGCCAGTGCTTCTCCTCATTCCAGGGACTGACGCAATGTAAAAAAAAAAAACAAAACAAAACAAAACAAAATTATTTGGGCATATCTTTCAGCCTCTGAGTCGGTACATGGCACTCTGTATATGATGCCTCAAAACTATCAGAGCTAGTTGTTTCGATGCCTAGAACCATAGCTGTTACTATCCCTGTTAGAGGTCATACTGGAGCCGGTCACAAGTATTTATCATTTACCATTTTCACTATTTGTCGTGAAAACTCAGTGAGAAATAGATAATTCCATACCCAGAGATTCAGGGTTTTAACTTGTTCACGTCCCTCCCTTTTAGCTCTTGGCCACTACAGTTTCATAGACATGGAGAGGTCTTGTGGGTATCAGTTCCGTGTCAGAAATGAATTTGTGTTGTTTAGATTGCTTGGAAAATTAATGTGGCCATCTGAGTATTTTCTTCTTCCATTTCAGGTGAGCAAAACGGTAACAGAAATCCTGGTGGGCTGCAAATTGGTGACCTTGTAAACATTGACCTTGATTTGGAAATTGTACAGTCTTTGCAGCATGGTCACGGAGGATGGACTGATGGCATGTTTGAAACCTTAACAACAACTGGAACAGTTTGTGGCATTGATGAGGATCATGACATTGTAGTACAATATCCAAGTGGCAACAGGTTTGTTATATAGCCTTCATCACTGATCTCACGAAACTGTCTTTGCCTTCTGCACTTGTGATCACTTGCTGCCAGAAACTTTCTTTTCTCCTTTTCTGTATATTAAGATTTCCCTGAGAATTTTTATATTCCTTTTGCAACATGTAACAAGGACTTGAGTAATCGCGCAGCTCTCAGATCTTTAAAGATCTAAAACTGTAGAGGGAAAAGAAGTTTGTTTCCTCTCACACTTAGTGAAAGTTTGAGTCCAAAATAATAAAGCTGTGGAGTATCTTATTTCTGAGGTAGAGCTTAATACAATATTTTAATTTTTTTTAATTACAAAGTATCTCATGTTTTTAAGGGGGAATGGTAATAGTAGTGTATTGTGGGGTTTCAGGAAAATGGGTTAAGATGTGAACTTCTTATGTTGGGGATGTCATCTAATCATAGAATCTTTAAGGCTGGAAAAGACCTCCAAGATCATCTGGTCCAACCGTCCCCCTACCACCAATATTTACCCCCTAAATCATGTCCCTAGGTACCACTCCCAAACATTCCTTAAACACTTCCAGGGATGGTGACTCCACCACCTGGGCAACCCGTTCCAATGCCTGACTACTCTTTCTGAGGAGAAATTTCTCCTAATTTCCAACATGAACCTCCCCTGATGCAACTTGAGGCCATTCCCTCTAGTCCTATCACTAGTAACCTGTGAGAAGAGGCCGACCCCCAGCTCCCCACACCTTCCTTTCAGGTAGTTGTAGAGAGCAATAAGGTCTCCCCTGAGCCTCCTCTTCTCCAGACTAAACACCCCCAGTTCCCTCAGCCGCTCCTCACAGGACTTGTGTTCCAGGCCCTTCACCAGCTTCGTAGCCCTTCTCTGGACGTGCTCCAGGGCCTCCGTGTCCTTCTTGTACTGAGGGGCCAAAGCTGAACACAGCACTTGAGGTGTGGCCTAACCAGAGCAGAGTACAGGGGGACGATCACCTCCCTGGTCCTACTGGCTGCACTATTCCTGATACAAGCCAGGATGCTGTTGGCCATCTTGGCCACCTGGGCACGCTGCTGGCTCATGTTCAGGTGAGCATCAACCAACACCCCAGATTCTTTTCCTCTGCACAGATTTCCAGCCACTCTGCCCCAAGCCTGTAGCGCTGCATGGGGTTGTTGTGGCCAGAGTGCAGGGCCCAGCACTTAGCCATGTTGAACCTCATCCCATTCGCCTCTGCCCATTGACCCATCCTGTCCAGGTCCCTCTGCAGGGCCTTCCCACCCTCCAGCAGATTGACACTTTTCCCCCAACTTGGTGTCATCTGCAAACTCACTGAGGGTGCACTCAGTTTTCTCATCCAAGTCATCAATAAAGATATTAAAGAGGATGGGCCCCAACACTGACCCTTGAGAAATACCACTCATGCCAGCTAGATTCAACTCCGTTCACCACCACGCTCTGGGCCCAACCCTCCAGCCAGTTTTTAACCCAGCAAAGAGTGTACCTGTCCAAGCCATGGGCTGCCAGCTTCTCTAGCAGAATACTGTGGGAGACCATGTCAAAGGCTTTGCTGAAGTCTAGGTAGACTACGTCAACAGCCTTTCCCTTGTCTACCAGGTGGGTCACCTGGTCATAGAAGGAGATGAGGTTGGTCAGGCAGGACTTGCCTTTCATGAACCCACACTGACTGGCCCGATCCTCTGGTTGTCTTGCACGTGCTGTGTGATTGCATTCAAGACGACCTGTTCCATCACCTGTCCTGGCACCGAGGTCAGGCTGACAGGCCTGTAGTTTCCTAGATCCTCCTTACAACCCTTCTTATAGATGGGTGTCACGTTAGCAAGGCTTCAGTCACCTGGGACCTCTCCCATTGACCAGGACCACTGATAGATGATGGAAAGCAACTCAGCAATCACATCTGCCAGCTCCCTCAACACGTTTGGGTGGATCCGATCTGGCCCTGTAGGCTTGTGACAGTGCAGGTAGAGTGGCAGGTCTCTTACTGTTTCCACCTGAATCATGGGGGCTTGATTCTGCTCCCTGTTCCAGACTTCCAGGTCAGGAGGCTGAGTACCCCGTGGATAACTGGACTATTAAAGACTTATAAAGAAGGCAGTGAGAATCACAGCCTTTTCCTTATCCATAGTAGTCATGTTCTCTACCGCATCCAGTAAAGGATGGAGATTCTCCTTGGCCCTCTTACTGTTAATGTATTTGTAAAAAAATTTTTTGTTCTTTTACCACAGTGGCCAGGTTGAGCTCACGCCTTTCTGATTTTTTCCCTGCATATGCTATCAACTTCCTTGTCCTCTCCCTGAGTTGCCTCTCCCTTTTTCCACTGAACATAAACTCTCTATTTCTGCTGAGCAATGCTGTGCCTGATGCACCCCAGGGTATGGTTGGCCCTTCTGGCTGCCAGGGCTCACTGGTGGCTCTCATTCATCTTGTCATGAACCAGACCCCGCAGAGCCATTTCTGCAGGGCTGCTCCAGCCCCTCATCCCCGAGTCGGTACGTACAGCCAGGGTTGCCCTGTCCCAGGTGCAGAATCCAACACTTGCTTCGGTTGAACTTCATGCAGTTGGTGATTGCTCAGCACTCTAATCGATCAATATCACGTTATTTGTTCATGTATTGCCCCTGGATATTGTTTGTTAGTATTGCGAAGTACTGAAAAAAAAAAAAAAGCTGTTTTCCCAGCTAACGTGAGCTGAAGGGGTACAAGTACCATCGTGTCTGACAGTCATGGCTGCAGAGCTGGTCAGGGGAGCTAATCTATCTTGTGGTCTCTTTCCTGACTTTGTACTTTATAGAGATCATCTGTTGCTTCTCAGTGAGATCAGACAGTTGAGTGCAAGTCAACCCCAGACTAAATGACACATAAAGGACACACCACTGTATTAGATACTATAATGTAATCCAGCGTAAAAACAGCTGAATATCTGTAAACCAATAAAACTTACAGTACAAATGAGGATAGCTCAGTTAAAAATTGAGGTGCATCTAGGCCATGCATTTGATGGAGAACATTTTTTAAACTGAACGTTGCATCTTCTTACTTGGGAAGGGGCAAAATCCTGAGTTCTTTCTTTGTTGTTCTCTTACAGTACAATTCTTTGTGAGACAATCTGAATCTTTCCCTTTCCAAACAGACTGACTTGTCTCCTCCTTGCCCTGAAAAAATAAACGAATTGTGTAGCTACTTTCAGGACTATTACGTTGTTTTGAGTTTGCTTCCCATTTGTCTGGGAGGATATTTCTTCTTTGTTTCAGAAACATACATCTCTGAGGATTACCTGGCAGTATTAAACTAAAGAGCCACAGACGTGTATGGGCAAAAAAATGGTTAGCAGCATATATGACGTAGTATCAAATTGTAGAGAGCTTTAGGCATACAAGGAGATTATTTTAAGCATACTTTCACTTCCCAAGTTTAGACTCTGCTTTAAACGATTCATTGTCTAGGTGGACGTTTAATCCAGCTGTTCTCACCAAAGCCAACGTTGTCCGAAGTGGAGATGCTGCTCAAGGTGCAGAAGGAGGTACCTCTCAGTTTCAAGTGGGTGACCTTGTTCAAGTATGCTATGACTTGGAGCGAATCAAGCTTCTTCAAAGAGGTCATGGAGAGTGGGCTGAAGCAATGCTTCCTGTAAGTAGTTGTATGTTTGGACTATCAGAATCATACAACTCGTATAATTTTTCTGATTGTGATTATTAAAGTACCTGGAGGTTATGGGAGTCAGTTGTGACTTTCTTCTAAGTCGGAGAAAGTGTACTTCACTAAGCAGGGTAATACTTGCTCAGCTATAGTAATCTGCCTAGCCTGATGAAACTTATTTAAAGGGATTAGTGGCTGTACTATTACACAACAGACTTCATAAAATCTGTGTTTTGTTACAACTTTCAGATTTCTCAATATTTTATTTTTAGTATTATTTACGCTTGATGTTTTCTTCAATGCAGACTTTGGGTAAAGTTGGTCGTGTCCAGCAGATCTATTCAGATAGTGACTTAAAGGTGGAGGTCTGTGGGACATCTTGGACGTATAATCCAGCAGCTGTCTCAAAGGTGGCATCAGCAGGATCCGCTATAAGTAATGCGTCTGGTGGTAAGTTGGAAGAATAACCTGTAACGCATGTATGATGAGTAGTAGTGTTAATCACAAAATTGTTAAGTACCAGTACATCATTTGTAAGTAAGGTTAATAAAACTCAGACCCAGAGTTCAGCTAATCCAACGTTAACTTCACAGAGAGATATAAGAATAAGCTTGCAGTGGGTATGGAGATGTTATTCAATCTTCTCTTGATAAGATGCAAAAACTCCAAATTTATGTTTCTGTTTGGCTACAGTACAAGTGTAATGCAAGCTTGGAGGGCTTTAAAACAGTGCAGCTCCAAGGGCTTTAAAATTGAAGTGATTAGAAGGGACATTAGACTGGAATAGGCTCTAAGGCATGAAGAGTGTGTTACTGAGTGTAGCAAGCAGCATATTTGTTCCTTGTTTAAAAGGTGTGGGATACCAAGCATAAGGGAGGAATTTGTTGCAAGCAGTTACTCAGGATAGTGTTCTTTCCTTAAATGCATTGTCTTAAACTTAATTAGACAATCTTTAACTAATCACAGTGGGAGATTTTTTTTCAGTCTAACATGAAGTTAAGCTAGAAGACTAAAAAAGCGTAATATATCAACATATATTTTTACCTTCTTCCCCCTCCCTTTTGTATTTCACAGTAGACAAGCTATTTGTGATTAAATCAATTTTGTTGTGAAATACGTGATGTGACAGTCTCTACTATGTAAAGGATAATGGGGTGCAGTGTTTCCTTGAAACTGAATAGTAAATTAAAGCTGCCATTTTATGGTGGTTTGTGTATTACTATGTATGTGTGTTTTGGAACAAATTTCACTTATTTTTCTGTTCTTTTGAGACTAGAACTGTAATCTTAACTGTGCTGTGTTTAATAATTGTAGAGAGATTGTCCCAGCTATTGAAGAAACTATTTGAAACCCAAGAATCTGGAGATCTCAATGAAGAATTGGTTAAAGCTGCTGCCAATGGAGATGTTGCTAAAGTGGAAGATCTGCTAAAGAGACCAGATGTGGATGTGAGTGTTCAGTTCTGGAGGGGGCTTGTTCTGGGGACCTGTAATACTAAAAGAAGTTAAGTTGTCCTAGACAACCCTTGCCAGACAGTAATGTGTCTGCACAGAGGTAATACAACTGGTTCCAGTGTCTCTTCTATTTGTTGTCCTATGAAATGTGCTGGGGAATATATGAAAATGCTGCTTAGTACCTTTTTTCACTGGACAAGTTTTGTGTTATGTTGTCTGCTGTGAATTAAAATACCTTCAGGCATATGTCTTCCAGAGTCAGGGCAGAGAGTCAAATGCTTGCAATTAGTGAAGGGTCTTCAACTTCTTCTGTTTTGAGATAAAAGGAAGGAGGACTGATTTGGGTGGGTTTTGTGTGTGTTGTTTTATTTTTTTCTTTTTCTAATTCATAAAGTAGACCACCTAATGTGCTTTGTCAGGTACTTTTTTACCAAATTGTCTAATCACATAACAGTGACAAATCTAGAAGAAAATGTTTAAGAATTATAGGACTTCCGTCAGGGAACATGTTTTGAAATCACGAGATGTTTTTCTCACTACAGCAGAGATTAAACTCCATCAATTCTGAAGGGTAATCTGTAGCTCAAGATTATACAAAGCATGGTATTTTGTTCAGATTGACTCCTGTTCTGGACATGAATTAGGAAATGATGATGAGAGGGAGAGAGAGTTGTCATCATTCTGAGAACAGAGAACTGGCATCATTCTGAGACCTGTTCGCAAAATCTTGCCTTTACAGTAGCCCAAAGGTGATTTTTTTTTTTAATCCAGCTATCGTTAAGGTCTTGATGTTTGAAGTAAATCCCTTTGTTGCGTCTTTCCTTCAATCCAGATAATTCTATAAAAATGAAATGGAGATCTTCTAGGAGATCCTAATGTATGTCAAAAAGACAGCTGTCTAAAAATAGTTCTTTTCATAGTTTCATGTGCTGTGATATGCTGTTGCTTTAAGTTTTCTAAGAGACTTGAATTTATACAGTGTCTCATAGGTATGCATGTGTGTATCTTGCAGATGATCTCAAAGTATTAATATGCTTCCAGGTAAATGGACAATGTGCTGGACACACAGCCATGCAAGCGGCTAGTCAGAATGGCCATGTTGACATTTTGAAGTTGCTTCTGAAACAGAATGTGGATGTAGAAGCAGAGGTAAATTAAATATTTTAAGATATACACTTTTTGTCCCTTTAAGTTTTAAACTTTGCTATGTACAGAAATACAAAGTGTGCCTGGTGACAGGCAAACTGTCTTTGCTTTTCTGGTTGGTAGCTAACTATTAAAAAAAATTGCAGTGTAATTGGAAACGTAGGGAAGAATGTTTTTAAAATAGTATATAGCCAGATTGCAAAGAAATGAATAGGACTGTATGTTATACAAATTGCCTTTCTTGGACAGGATCTTACAAAGCATCGTGTGTTTAGTATAAGATGTGTAGCTTTGTATTTAAAAGCTGCCATTCAGTGTGTGCATTTCTGTTTTGCATGGGGGGTGAATGAGATGTGGGAAAGATGTGAGAGATTACTTTTCCTTTTTCTAGTGGCTATGAATTCAACAGTGCACAGAACTCTGACCATCAGGTTATTGATTCCCTGTCTGCACTGATACCTTGTGTACATCTATCCCGTTTCTTCCTCCTTGTTAGCTATTGGGAAATTAATTGCATCTTTTGCTGCCTATGATCAGTACTTGTAAGGCACCAAACTCTTTTAGAAAAAATGCTTCCTCGTTACTGTAACTGATTCCTTATTATATCACTATCTGCCTTTTGGAAGAAGGCAAAACGGATCTTAGATTGTTCTAACTTTCACCTGAGGGTTAAATTTTGGCTTCATGGGGAGAAAACATCGCTTTCATTTAAGCAGTAATTCACTTAATCTTTTCTTGATAGTTTGCACTATCTATAATAGCTCTATTAATGCTCTGTTAACTCTTCAGAATTACACAGAACTTATGTTGGCTTTCTTTCATTAGTTGAACAATACGCTGCAACTGCATTTTTTTTAATTAAGAAATAGCCTACTCGATAGCTTTATATCTACTGAGAAATGTTTTTTTAATTATTTTTATTTTTGTTTTCTCCATGGGGGAACATATGGGAAACATAACTACATGGCGGGAAACTACATACTGTCTTCCGTAATGTTCTCATCTAGATGTATTTTTGCGGAAATGTTTTTTAAAACAATTTGATCTTGAATTTGCTCTAAGTAACAGGGAATTGTATACTGAATACATTATTCCTTTTTTCCTGTTTGAGTCCTTTTTCTGCTTCCCTGCCTTGTGCTGTCGAATGTGTGGGTCAGATAATTCTTTTAAATGTCACAGTGTGTGAAAACCCTCTTTTCTTAGCATAATTACATTCCCAAACTAGCATCCTGCTGACAGGATTACAAAGGATGAATACCCAGTTCTTTAACACCTTTAATTATGTGAAATATAATTCATATATAGAACCGTGTAAAGCTAGTATGGGATTGTAGTGGATGAAGCCTGGTAGCAGTAGGCCAGCACACTGCCTGTGGCATTCAGAGGAGGAAAATACTGTCAGATGCTGCATCTCCAACCTCAGATACTTACCCTGTTTCTTGTATACAGTGTTCAGTTACAAGAAAGTTTCTGATTCCTAATTAAAGAAAGTTTGAGCAGAGAGTAATACAACTTCCAGCTCTGCTCTCAGTTTAAAATGAAAGGATTTCTTGTTTAATTTTTTAGAATGATTGCTCCTGAGAGAATTTTCTACCAGCAGATAGTAATATTTGCATTTTTAATCAATTTTACCTCTTTTATATGCATTGATGGTGTAGCCTTTGTTCATTTTGTGGAGCACAAGAAGGATCTGTCAAATTTCTCTTACTCAGAATATAAATTAAAGCTTAATAGAATACTCAGAAACTAATAGTGGGCCCAGTCATTGTTTGGATAACAGAAAAACAACTTTCTGTGCTTAGGCTCTTAGCATTATATTAACATATATTGTAGGCTTTAGAAGATGCTGCAGAGCCACCCCATTAAGCACAGAGCAAAACTTTAGTCCGTTTACTTCACTGTTGTGGTCTGTGGCATGGAAGCAATGAATAAAAATCCTTACTTTGCCTGCTTTGCAAACTATATTTATTCATGGTGACATTTTCTGGGGATGCCCTGATGGTATTGTCTCCTTTATGCTTATATCAACTTAATTTTGAGTTCAGGTGGCCTCTGTTTAGTCAGAAAGCATTTTGTTACTGGTTGGGATTTAGCTCCTGAGATTACCTGTTTTGCTGGTGAGCTAGAAATAAGGCATTTGTAATAATGCCCTTATTAGAAATAAGGGACCTCTATTCATTAAAAACTGAGTTCTGTACATTAAGATTTCATAAAACCATGGTTTTGTCTCAAAATTGGAATATGTTAAAACTGTAAAATACTTAATTGTATGGGGTTTCATCAGGAAGTATCTCAGTGAACTTTGCAGACTGTAAATATGAAAAGACAGAAATTACCACTTACCTGTAAATTGCTCTGCAGAAGTCAGTGTTCTAACAGTTTGACAATGCTGCCATCTCCTAGTGATCATTATAACTTGATGGGAAATACCAAAATGTTGCCCCTTCTGATTCATTACCCTACTGGATGAACAGCTTTGGATGCTTCTGACTGTTTGCTTGTATTAGATGATCCTGAGAAGGAGTCTTGTTATTTTGAAAGGCAGTTTTGTAACATGAGTTGATTCAGAAGGCATAAAAATAGCAAAATTAATTGAAGTTGCTGTTTACTGCCCTGAAGGTCTTGAAAATGGTATTAGCATTTCCAAAAAGATGCATTTAGTAACCAGCAAAGTGTACTTCCATCATTTTGTAAAAAAGGCTTTAAATAGTCTCATTGTTATTTTTTGTGCAAAGAAATGTATTTTAAGAGCTACAAATTTCTGCGTTGATGTAAAAGTGCATTAGGAGCGTGCTACACTAATAAAAACAACTTTAGAGAAACATTTCTGAAGGGGAATGGAATTGATGAAAGAAATTAGGCTTATTCAGTAAGGATTCTGTTGACATTTGGTGCACGCTTGATCAATCATGATTTTATCTCCTGTCTACAGTTTTCAGTATTTTTCTATTGTCAAAATTAAATCTTGCAAATACATAGCAATACTCCACTGTGCACACAAATTCAGACAGACAGCTAGCTTATGGAAGTTACTATATCACTGAAATCTGTTTTATACCTTCCATTCTACTTTTTGCTTTTTGTATTTGACATTAATGTTGAAATGACTTAATTATTTTAAATGTTTCATATAATCATAGAATGTCCTGAGTTGGAAGGGACCCACGAAGATTATGAAGTCCAAATCCACTCTTCTGGATGTTAAAATAACCCTGACTGACAAATTTGTGGTTTTCATTATTTAATTCCTGGTTTGGATGAAACTGAAACAAACTGCATTTAATCAGAGTTTTAATGCTGTGAAGGTTCATCACAGAATCAGAACCTCTATATAATTTCAGCACCAATCTCAGATTACCTTTGGAAAAGGTTTATTTACTGAAAACTAAGACACATAACAAACCCTAATAAATACTAGCTTAATTATATGACCAATTCTCATCTTATACCATGATTAGGCAGGTATCTGTGGCACTTACAGGGTACAGAACAGGTTACCCTTAGTTACTGGGTGGGTGCTATTATTTTTTGTTTGTTTGTTTTGTTGTTTTTGAGTTTTCTGTTTGGTCGTGTATGAGGGCAATAGTTGCATATGGTATTGAATGTCATAAAGAATGTGTATGTTTTTATACAGAGATTCTTCATTCTCTATTGTTTGCATTTTGATCAATTTTTTAATTATTTCAGTATTCGGAAGGCATTGAGGTTATTTAATTCTCTTTCTTTGAAGAAATTGAGTATGTGTAACGGTTCAGTTTAAATTCATCATCTCGTTGAAAGGAAATGTGGAGTACACTGGATCAAAATAATGTTTCTGCTTTAGGACAAAGATGGAGACCGGGCTGTCCATCACGCAGCCTTTGGTGACGAGGGTGCTGTGATCGAGGTTTTGCACCGCGGCAGTGCAGATTTGAATGCTCGCAACAAACGGAGGCAGACTCCACTTCATATTGCTGTCAACAAAGGTCACCTACAAGTTGTGAAGACTTTATTGGACTTTGGCTGCCATCCTAGTCTCCAGGTAATGTGAATGGTGATATAGATTCACTTTTTAGGTATTTAATTTTGATTTGCTGTGTGTGGATGCTGTGTATAGGTGATAGAAGAATTATGGAAAATGGGGCTGAAAAGAACAGATCTTGCGAAGTTATCTATCACAGCCTCTGTCCTAACATGATCAACTGTAATAAAAATGCTCTTATATTAATTTATTTTCTTGACAGCCAGATATAGGCACCTGACTTATTCAAACCAGTTCATGTTAATTGGTGTTTTCACAGACTGTAGTTATCTGTAATTGTTAACTTTTTCTCCTGTTTAACTCCTCCTCTATTGAATCCGCAGCTGTTTGCTCCTTTTGCAAGCCACAGCTTTGCATTTTTTCTGGCTGGTGATACTGTGGAATGTTTCATTAAAAGAAACCTTTCTTTAAGAATTGACCTATCATTGTTAAAACTGTTTTTAAATTTAAATTTTATCTAAAAAGCAGTGATGTGTAGGGCCTCAAGTACCATAATTACACAGGGAGTGAGTTTTATCCATAACTAATGCGGCGGAAGCTGCGACATATGAGTGCAGCCTCCTGTTGAGAAGGTAGAGGAGAAACCAGCTGTCAAATAAGCAGGCATCCACATTCTGCAGGAGCTGAACGCAGCCGCGTTGTGAATGCAGTGCATTAGTAGAAGAAATCTGAATGGTGAAGTTTGAAGAGGTTTGCAACAGAAAGAAAAAGCTGTAATGTCCTGGGAAAATCAAGATACATTGTAATGACACATTAATTCTCTCGTTCTGCCACAATGTCAAAAAGCAGTAGGATTTTTGAAATTGTATATCCGCGTAACAAAAGATGAGCAAACTTTCTTAAAATTAGCAAATATAGTGATTGTTCATCTGCTTTCACCTGGCTTTGCAGGCACTCGCTTGATCTTGCTGAGGGATGAGCTGTGTCAGCTATCCAGACCCTATTTAGTATTTGTTGAACATAAGATAAATAAGGAGTCTGTTGGGTAGAGTCCCGTAAAGGGTGTCTGTGTCCATCATATAGTGATGGATGAGATATGGATGGCCAAAGTGGGTATCTCGAGCTTAAATTATAGAAGTGCGTTTGGTTCGAAAAGCTCAGTAGAATGGTGCTATGAAACTCCACCTGGAAAATATAATTGTCACTGAAAATACTGAACCTTCAGCTCCTGCATGTATGCGGAGGAGCTCTCATGCGCGAATGTGAGTTGGTGATTGATTTTGGTGGATCAGCGCACAGGAGGGTCAGACTGAGGCATGACTGGAATTTAACTGGCCAGCACCCTACTATTTAACCCAATTCACTACGTAAACAAGAACGTATATTAGTCTACAAACAGGAAATTTAGGAAGTAGGATCAGTTAAAGTGAAAAAAAGCTGCATAGTTTAATTCTGGCAAACTGGTTCACACTGGTTCAAGTGTTTCTACTGTTTGGCACTTTTTGTTTGGCAGTTGGTGATTCTCGCTGTAAAGTTGGTAAAGATTTGTTTTCGTACTACAGTGTATTGCTAAAATGTTCAGTTCCTGTGTTTATCAGTTACCAGCTGAGTCAGTGTCAGTGACAAAAGCCTTCCTGACTTATATGGCATTAGAATTTTACTGGAAGCATAAATCTGGAGAGTTTGCCTATAGAAGCAAATAAGCATAAATGGATGTGTTCTCTGACTGTTAGTCATGGGGCATTCCTTTTCAGTTCTACCGTCTGAGTCCTTGAATAAATAATGTACAAATTACTTCTAGGAATAAAAAGTATTTTCCCTTATTTGGGGTATTTGAAAAATACAATGACAAGCTAAAAATATGAGTTATTTGCCTTCAATTATGCACTGAAATATTTTCATGTACCTTGCGTAATGTAATCTGGTATTAGCCATAACAAGTTTAAAAGCTTAATATTGCTTGTGACATTGGCCTTTGCTTCATGGAAAATGATGTGCTTCAGTTAGAACAGATGTGCCTAAGTTTATTACTTGGGCTGCGTTTTATTTTTTGTTTTGCTTATGCTTTTATTTCCTAGTGTCTTTTTTGGTATTGCCTTTTACATGGTTAATTGCTAGTTTGGTCTTAGCCATCATCACTCAGAACTGCCAGCCTTACCCCTCCTGGCTGGTCTCCTCTGCTGGGTTAGTCTTTGTTGCCGTCCTGTTACTTAGAAATTGTAATTTGGGCACCAGCTCAATTTGGGTGCGAGGCACGGGGAAGCTGATGCCTACACCAGAGTCCTCAGTTCTGTCAGATGGACAGAGTACTTGAACCATTTTTGGAGTCCACTGGTTTGGAGTTCTGAGAGCTGGGTAACCACAGAAGGCTGGGAGCCCAGGGTTGGGATTATTGGGATTACCTACTCAAGGGTTTGCAAAAACAGAGCAGGATCAGAGGTGGCTTGCTCTGAACTCTGCAATATAGCTCCACTTTCAGGCACAGAGAGCTGTTGCGTGTTTGTGGAGTCAGTTTTCTTAGTGATACGTAAGTGTCTTTTAATGTGGATGCACGCAAAAACTGATGGGAGCTGTTTCTGGCTTCAGGATTCTGAGGGTGACACTCCACTTCATGACGCAATAAGTAAGAAGCGGGATGACATCCTGGCTGTGCTGTTAGAGGCTGGAGCAGATGTTACCATCACCAACAACAATGGGTTTAATGCTCTGCACCACGCCGCGCTACGAGGAAACCCTAGGTAAAGATTGGTTTTTAATGATTATTTTGTCGTCATTTGTAAAAGGAAGGCAAGTGCATGAGAGTGTAGAATCATGGTATTCTTTCAAAAGGTCCTTAAGCCTGCATATAATTACATTTCTTAGGTTTTGATGTTGCTTAGGTAGGAATTCTTTCTAATAGTTGAGTAGCTGTGATTAGAATGAAACTACTCGTCCGCTCAGTTCAGCGCTCTGTTGAGGTATCTCTAGATCTGTGGGAAACTTCACGTGGTGGCTGTAAAATTTTGCAAATGAAAGTTTTGACAAGTGACAAGTTAATAAGCGTGATCTTGAGAAAGCATTTGTAAAAATGTTCTTCCCAAATATTGGAATTGGGAAAGGGATTTGAGTTTTTAGAAATATTTGAGTAATTCTTAAAGATACCGTGTGGTTATAAAGTCATCTTAGGATTGTTGTATTAAATTGGTTTGACAGTATAAGAAAGATTTAGTTTTGTTTCCTCAAAACCATCTACAGAAGGAATTTCTCATTGCATGTTTTATATAGCTTCTCATTCTGAAAAAGTTAGTTTTAAAGCATAATTTGTTTTGTGCTAGCTGCATGTTGTACATCTACAGTGAACCTTCAGTTAAGGTAGTTTTTAAAAATGATTACACAGAACTTCATGGAAGATTTGCTGTTTGCTTATCACATTATGGATAAATGTTGATTTTTTTTCAAGGCTGTCATTCTGAAAAGAGTTCAGTAATATGTTGTCGTATGGTGGAGAATTGGGTGTGCTTTGCATGAAGAAAGGTGTATGTTTACTTGTTTAACTTCACTATATTCTGCTGCTTTTCATTTGAGTGAAGATGGAGAAATAGGAGGTGTATATTTTATATGGGAATGAAATCTGGGTTAGTCTCTTAGTACGTAACTGTCAAGACTGATGGTTAAAAAATAAATGCAAGTATTTGTGTGTGTATAGGAATGGAATCGCACTTCCAAGTTAAAAGCAGTGGTTGGAGCTGTTTTGACAGGAACAATAAATGTATTTGCAGTTTCCTCTAGTGCCTGTAAAAGGTCTATAAGAGAGCATTTTAAGGATGTAGTTAAGGGAGCATGTTTTTGGTGTTCAGAAGGTGGTTCTTTCAAGTCTGAGCTGGTAACCTACTCATTTAATGTGAATTCTCCATATTTACATAATATCGTTAACCGGGAGTGCTGTTTGCTGTCTCCAGTTACCTAGATGGAGTATTCTTTAGTTTTCTGTTTTGTGTTACCTTCTTGTAACAGTTGGTTTGTGTGAAAATACCAATATGAGATGCAGGGACAGCATATGAAAAAGAATCTCTTTCTAGGGATGCTGAAGATTTTTCTCTGGGTGAATGTTTTAGGGGCTACGGGCTTTCTCTTTGATGGAAGGATCAAAATTGTGGTTTGAACTAGTTCAGTTGGACAGTCAGCAGAATGTGAGGCATAGTACAGTTTTTCCCAGAATCCCCTCTCCTTTACAGAAGTTTTTACTGGAAGAATAAGAAAATATTTCCAATATTAGTGATTTGAACCCTGTGTAGGTAACTCCCATACATGAGTTTTCACTAGCATCTGGACAGGTGAGATATGTAAAGCAGGTAGATATCTACTTTTTGGTTGCAGCTGTATTTGAGCACTTCTGAAGCAGGTAAAACAGAGAGAATCTTGTCTCCATTGTGGAAGTTGTAGTTTCTTTTGTTCACAAAATTAGATGTTTTACACATCAACCTGGGAAGAACTGAATGGAAATAAAAATGAAAGAAATAGATTGTGGAAAAATTTCACTGTCTTGTGCTTCTCTCCCCCCAAATAATTATTTGATTCCTTTTATTTACAAGTTAAGTTCCGTTTCCTTTCAGACTTTAATGATGGCCATTTATTTCATTATGTTGATTATGTAGTTCTCCCACTGGCCTCTTTCTGAATGAAAACAAACATGTTTTTTATATTTGCCACCTTGTCTTTCTGATCTGATACAGACTGATAGATGCTACCAATCAGTTAAATGCCCCGAGCCCGAAATATTTAAAGCACTGTTAAAAATAACACTCTGAACTTCAGTTTGTAACTGGTATGGGTCACAAGCCGTACATATTATATTCTGCTCAAAACCTTACTTAAGGACCTGTCTTCCCTAAACTAAGCTTTCCTACTCCACCTATGCTGGAGTTTCTTTGTGGCTTCAAGCTGTGGTGCCTTATATGGAATGTACTGCACTAAATTCCCCTTAAGGTCAAATATATAAATATATAAATAATTGTTATTCGTATGAAAATTAAACATATATTCATGTGTTTATATGTGTATATGCATTATATGTATTTGCAAAAACAATATACTTACTGTGTATGTAAGTATTGATAAAGCCCACATCCATATTCCTGGTTATTGATAATAAAGCGTGTGTAAGTGCTTGAACACCACAATAAAGTGAAATAAATTTCTACAGATTTTTTTACAGTCGATATCACATAGCTATTTGGAACCAATTTCATTTTCAGTGCAAAGCCTATTTTTGTTCTTGAGCTCTGAACTTTACTGACAGTAGGGAGATAAGCCTCCAAGCAAAAAAAAAACAAAAACAAAAACAAAATCAAACACAGACAACTGTTGAGGAGAGCACTTGAAAATTTCTCATTTTTCAGGTGAAAATATTTACATTCTAATTTTTAACATTTGAATATCAGACAAATATTAAAAGAAAAATAGTGTTTTTTTTTTCAAAATGCCTGTATTTTTCTCAGCAGTTAATCTATGACAGTTTTGCAGTGTTTTCCAACAGTAAATGTATAGTGTGTTTTGGAGAACCCCCTATTCTAAGCAGAATATTTCTCCTTTCAATAATTTGCTGCTGTTCATACCTTTAGAATTGGTACAGAAACAACTTATTTTTTCATGCTGATGTATAATGATGAAAGTATAATTCAGGTTATGCTCTAGGTAGATTTGAACTTGTGCATGGAGATAAAGCTAAAAAGAGATTTAAACTGACATACGGGGAAGTTAAAATGTTATTTAATACGTAATTTTTAACCGAATCAGTCATATTAAAAGTGCATTTATTTTGGAGTTTTTTCAAAGTACTGTGAACCTCAAAGCTTGCCAGACTTTGCTTCTTCAGTGTTAATGAGATTTTTCAGACAGAAAAGAAGAGAGTAAAATTTGAGAATGATGTACAGGTTGGGTATATTTCCCATGTTTTCGGCTTTAGGATATGTTTGATCTATTCACATACCTGTGACTGCAGAATTTTCATTTGAAGACACGGCTGTGAAGTGTGGGCGTATTTTATATCCGTTGCCCCAGTTAGCTTTAGATTTGCATTGTATCTTGTGAAGAGAGCTTTATTCACACTGCAGTTAGCATCTTAAATAGTGGCTGCTTTTTGAGCTGACCTCAGTTTGCACATATGTGCCACTGTTCTTCAGACCAATGCATTCTGCTACATTTTAGGTCAAAAAAATTAAAATATTGGGGTAAGATGCAGATTTACATTGCTGTTCAGTTGCGAGGAGTATATATATCGCGTTTAAGTTTATAAACTTAATAAGCAAATAGGAGGAGGTAGTGTTTCAAAATGGAATTGCATTTTTCCCCATGGCTGTTGTATTACTTTTCATAGATCTGTCCTTGGTTTTATACTTGCAGATGGTTTGAACTGGTTGGCAGTGGGATTTTTTTGACTGCAGGGATCTGTGAGAGATGGGATTTGTCAGCTGTTGTTAGAGTGTCTCAGGACTTCTGTGTGCAATAGTCATGCGAGTCCTCAAAGAGACAGGTTCTGAGGTAATTGAAGAGTTGTTAAATTCTTTTCTGAAACAGTAAAAGCGATCTTTGATTTCACATTTGCTCTTCAGAAAGTAAGTGAAGCTTAGTTGAAGCTGAATGTTAAAAAAAAAAAAAGCATACTCTTAAAACCTCTTACTGAAGTATTATGTCAGAAATGCTTTGAAAGAAGACTTTTGTTCAGATTCGTTTGGAGAAGGAATATAATCTCCATGGGCAGACCTATAATTAGATAGCACATTAGCCTGTAGCTGTTGAGGTCAGCGACAAATTTGTTATCTTTAAATAGTAAATAATGTGCCCAGCATGTACAAGATGGCAAATACAGCTCCTACCCTGAGGAGTTTCTTCCCTTGTATGATTTAAAAAACAAACAAAAAAAACCCACAGCTCCAGAAAGTAGTAGGCCTGCTGTATACTGCAAATACTGCCCATATTTTGATCACTTTTTGGTCAGTTCTGTTAAAAGGGCAACAGACTTGAGAAAAAATACAGGAGACAATAAATCATTGGAAAATCTGTTTATTTTGCTGTTTGCCTGTCTTCATAAATGTTATGAGATCAATTTTCACTGAATTACGGACAGGATATTAAAGACCAGTAGCTGTTTATTTATAGATGCAACCTTGAAATTTTAGAATACAGAACTTACTATGCTTTTTGTTACCTTCTGTCTTCAAAGTACCAGGAATAATTGAGCTCCTCTGCAGAGAGGACTGCATAATTACTCTGAACAGGCTTAGTGTCCAGATTTAAAAATACGAAAAATCCTGTAGTGATCAATGCATAGCTACAGCTGGTTGAAGGGGACCAAATCCATTGAAGAGGTGATTTGGTTCCATTTTACCAGCTTTAGCAAAGCATTGGAGTGCAGGAAGGTTATAATTCAGTAAAACATTTCTAAGGCCCTTTAGCATACGCAGACTGTTTACAAAGAACATGTGGCTTTCTGCTGTGTTACACGTTTTGTTTCTAGTCACTGCAAATTTAAATTCTTTGATTAATTTGGAGAGGGCAACATGGTAAGCTATGTACCAGCAAGGACTGTACGGTACACGCGTTTGTTTATTTCTCGAGGCTCTTTGGATGAGTCTCAAGTCAAATTAACAGTTGCAGTTTAAACTGTTTTCCATCTCCAGTAACTAACTTCTAGAGCACTGACCAGAAACAGCATGCTTACAAGCTCTGCTCCTGTAGGCTTCCTTTGCCTCTTTATGTTCAACTGTACTGGAGGGAAGGTTTTGTTTTCCCACCTCCCTACCCCCCTTGGCTTTCTGGCAGGTTACCTTTTGCAGCTGCTCCAGTGCTGTGGCTGGTTAGCACAAGTGTAAATGTCAAGTGCTTTCAATTCCACCACTATATCTCTGGTTAGTATTAACTTTTTAGGAATGATTATATAATATAGCAGGGCATTTTTTTTATTTTTTTTTACTGTTGATTGTATATGTAAGCATGTTTAATGCCAGAAAAACGCAGTTTTTAAAAGATTTATCTGGTGTTGCATCTGATTTTTGCTCAGCTAAGGCTCCTGAATACATTTGTGCATGCTTACATAGCTCTTTTTACGTTGTGTGCCGAGTTCTTTATGAGCTTTGACTGCAGAGGGAAATAGGAGGCAACATTAGTTCAAGCTATTCTCTAATGACTATATCAAGTATAGTCTGCATCTGCTTGTTGCAGAGCCTGATACTGGTGAGAAGATTTATGTAAATATATTCCCAACACCATGTATCCTAATAGAAGCATAGCAGGTGTGTCGCTTGGACTTAAGCATTAAAGATGGCTATAAAATTAGTTTCTATTTTTACCAGTTATACAGGAACTGTTTTACAGATACAGCTGCTCAAGTGCACTTTTGGATGGCAATACAGTTGCATGTACTGGCCATATCGGGACAAAAAACGGCCGTGGAAAAAAAGCCGCGTAGCATTTGATAATGTCAGCATCTGTTATCCCTGTCAGTCACACAGTTGAAATGTTTGAGTTACAACTGTGTCAGCAGATGCCCAAAGTTCAGCGTGTGCTCAGTTAAAATTGAACAGCTGATCTAAGTGATGGATGTGACATTTCAGAGTGACTGGATATGTATTCTTAGAGATATGCTAACATGAACTAGCAGGAAGCAATGTCGATATATAATTTTAACTTCTGTATCACTGAGAACTGTCATTTTGTTTCGGAATAGCATTGCGATGTTACACAAAGAAGCAGCAAAAGAACACAACATATGACGACTTGTTACCAAAAACTTGTCAAAATAAATTTAAGCTGTTAAAAAGTTTGGTTATATAGCGGAGGCCAAATCAATTGGTGGCGAGGACAGGAACTCCTCAGTAAAATACGTAAATGCTTAGCAGTTAACCTCTCTGTAAAGCTGCTGGTAATACCAAATTGCTTCTCGGAGCCTGGTCGAGTTCAGTAGCATCACTGCGTTTAGAAAAGATACTACAGTTTGATTTGCTTCCCACTATAACCCAGTTTTTAATTTAGATGTTAAGACGCCATTGTCTTTGTGCCAAAATATCTGCTTATAAAAGGAATAGCTTTCAAATAAATTTAACATTTTACTTAAGCAAATGGTTCTGATAAGAGGATGTTCTTTCTTGTGTACGTGTTATTCTGTAGTTTCAGGTAATAAAAATAGCAGGCTATGTATAATAGCTATTTGAGAATTATGTGAGTATTTAAAAATAAGGTTCTCCATCTAAAAATGGTGCCTATTTCCTTTTTTTTTTCCTGTTGTTATTTTTCCTCCTCCCAGAATTTTTAGTAGGTACATGGGTAGAGTTAGGATATTTAATCTGGGACAAATGTGTCTACTTTTCATGAATGTATCATGTAACTGTTTTTAGAAGGCTGCTATTATGAATAGGAATTGCTGGACTGATGAGCTGGGAGCTTTCCTTTATATTTTCCTCATTTCTGAATTTTATAATGAGCATCGTAGGGATGGTATGTGCTGGTATATTTTAATTAATACTGCTTTTGGAGCTTGAAACTGCTGTGGGACTTTTTCCCAATGCTTTGATATTTCTCGTAGAGGTCTTACAATTTTCTGAATGCTCTAAAATCATATTTGCTTGGCCAATTTTCTTATATCTAGCTTTACAGTAAATTCAGTTCATTTGAAAATAGTATTTAAGGGAACTTAATAGTATTTAAGGGAACTTAACTTCTAAGTATTAGTTGTCAATGTGTTTTCATTTAGGAATCTGTCAATAGCTTTAATCTGCTGACTAGGAACTGTGGCCCAGAAATCTCTGTATTGTCACTTTCTGTGCATAAACCTGACAGAGCAGTTTGTATCGCAGAGCTTGGTGAGCATACTGAATGCTGGTTTGGAGAAAATTCTGATTTAAGTGTCACATATTAAATGGCAGATGTTATCATACTCAGTAATTCTGATTATCCTTTTCTCTAAATCACAGGCTGAATTTCTTAGCTGGTTCTGCTTGTGTCCTAGTTGCAGCCTGTAGGTTAAATACCCTGTGATTGATGTAAATTTAAAACCTGCCATCTTAAGCACACAGAACTTGCTGTGATTAATAAAATAATGGCTTGGTTAAATGAGATATATTTTGGTAATTGATTTGGCTTTTGAGGTTTGCTTAGGGTCTTTTGAATGAGGTGTACTGGTAATTGTAATGTTCGCTGCTATGCTGCGATCTTAATTAGTATGTTTCGGTTGTTTCCAGCCTTATTTTGAGTTTTTTGTTTACAGCTACTGTTCTGCTTATAATCCACAAACAACTTTTTCTACCCACGTTTACGGTCACTTAATTTAACGTTTTGTGATTTGGTACTAATAAGTACGTGTTACTTTGGCAATACCAGCTGAGCCCTCAGCAAGTTAATTTGTCACATGAATGTCATTCAAACAAGGGGGAAGCCTGTTTCTTCCAACAGCTGTTTAGTTTCCTCTTACTGGTTGTTCCGTGCCTGCCAAAAATACATACTTCTTTACATTCCATAGCATTGTATGTTCATATGGGTACATAAAGAAGTATGTACTCTGAGCAGGTACACACAGAGTTGCTCAACTACCTGTCAGATGAACCTGAAAAGCATTTTGCTTCCTACTAGTGCTTTCATTAGGTAAAATTCAGGTTGATACTTCTTTGGAAGAACATTGTTACGAGTAACTGACGGTAGAAATCCAAACTTAATACTGTAACTGAACTCGACAATGCAATTTACCTGCACAGAGGCTTAAAGCTGGTTATAGTTCATTGCTCTGTGATGGCATGGACATTAGAAGTGCTTATCCAAATTCTTGCAGCATCTTGATGTTCATTCTCAGCGACCAAGTCTGAATGGAGAGTTGAATCTCTGGTAGCTTTGCAAAGTGTTTTCTTGGGATTTGTAGTTGTATTCCACCATAAAAACTGCAGTTTCCTCTGAGGTCTTCTCGCAGACTTCCATGCTGGTGTGCTGGCATCCTAAAGGAAAGTACAGACTCATTTAATACAGGAGTTACAAACTTTCTTACCCTCCCCAGCACCATTTTCATGCATTCATACATCCCGTACAGTACTCTGCAAACTCTTCACAGGTTTCTGCTTATTTCTGTTGTAGTTCAGCGTGGTTTTAAAAACATAATTGCACATGCCAGTGGTGATCCTGCTTATCGCAAAGATGATGACATTGAATTAAGAAAACAACCTCTAACTGCTGTGACAGGATTTGGATTGTTAGGCCAAAGGTCAGATGTGACAGCCAGTATCTATTCAACACTTCTGCAAACAGTTTTCTGCATTTTTTTTCCCTAAATTGGCACTCACCTGCTTCAGTTAAAATCTTGTCCACACTTGAAATATTTATGAAAACTTAAAAAAAAAAAAATACAAAAAAAAAAAACCCCAAACCACACAAACCTATAAAAAAAAAAAAAACCCAAACCACACAAACCCAAATTTGCCCCTGTTGTGCCAGACTGTGTGCTGTGGTTTGGAATGATAGTTAACCATTTGATGTATGGTAGGGGTTTGACTTCTAAAGGGCTGTCACATACAGCTTATGGTTGCTTAATTTCAGTTTCAGGAGTTTGTTGGGGTAATAGTAAAGATTAAGCTTTGTCTGTGCAGCACTAGAAGGTAAATTTAAAGTGAGCTTGTCAATTAGTAAATGTAATAGTCGTAAGGCAAGACGAGAGCAGAGGAAGGAAGAATTTCTGCAGCTCCTGACAAAAACCTAGTGCAGCTGATGGAGAGCAAATCAGAGTGTAGCAGGAGCCAGCCCAGTACTACAAGGAGAAACAGCAATGCAGCATTAGAATTACAGCGTTTGCGTTCTGGGGTTTTAAGTAGGTTGTCTTCATGTACATCTGAGATAAAGCACCTTGACATTTTTCCTTAGACCTACTTCAGCACTCGGCATTGCACTACCATGCTGTTAGCTCTTTTTTTTTTTTTTTGGTACAGTTGATAACCCTTTAGTTGTGGCTTGCGTAGGAAAATAATGTATCTGACTGAAGCTAGCAGTCACTCTGTTTACTAAGCAGTTAATGGCATTGCAATATTTGAGGTTATCTTCTTCAGCAAGAATTCTGCCTGTCAGACGAGTTGGGCTTTTCTGCTGCGGATTTTGGACTAATGTTGCTTTCTTTCAGCCTGCTCTTTACACTACAAATGCTTGACACTTCACCACACTCAAAATCAAACTGCTCCCAGCGCGGAGGGATTAATACGACAATTACAAAAAAAAAAAAAAAAAAAAGACCGAAAACGTTCTAGCAGCTAAGTTAGACATGCAGCAAGTCACAGGCATCCTGGAAACGTGCAGAGCAGTGCAGGTCTGCTGAGGCTGTGTGATTACCTGGGCGCTTAGTGTCTGTCATGCGGCGCTGGCAGAGAGGTAGTGACCTAGCGGCACACCGGCAGCAGCCATCTGGTCCCAGTGTCATCTCATCTGGTCCCAGTGTCACCTCATCTGGTCCCACCACCTCATCTCCTCTGGTCCCACCACCACCACCTCGTCGGGTCCCGAGGCGCTGACTCAGCTCTTGGTGACAGGGCAGGGGGCGAGTTTTGGGGCGGGTGCTGCCTCACCTCCTTAAATGCACAGAACTTAACCCCCCCCCCCTCCCCGGCCCCCTCCCAAAATCATAAATAAGGAAAAAAAAAAAAAAAAAAAGGCGCGGAGGCACCTGCCGCCTCGCTTGGGGTGTCAAAGATGGACGCTGCCGTATAGAAATGATACCTTAGGTCTGCTGGACTGAGAGCTAAGAGTCCAAGGATGGATGCTAGGAAGCCATGGGAAGGTGAACTTAGCCCACTGTCAGGTGAGGATAATCACAGGCAAAAAAAAAAAAAAAAAAAAAGGAAAAGAAAAAGCCGAAAAATAAAAAAGAAGCCCCAGAAGTTGGGAGTCACTTGAGGAAAAAAAAAAAAATAAATAAAAAAAATGCCCCCCGCGCTGCGCCCCCCCACCCCCCGCGCCCTCCCGCGGCAAGTGCCGCTGTCCTCCGGCTCCTCGGCCCCTGCCCCGCGCCTTCCCCCGCTCGGGGCCGGGCTCCCGGCGGCGGCCCCGGGGCTGCCTCCCTCACGGCCCCCGCGGCGGGCGGGAGCGGGGCCGGCGGGGCTTTATAGGCGGGCGGGCATTCGGAACACGCGCGGCCGGGCCGGCCGGCTCCCCGCGCCCGGCTCTTCCCTGACCATATTTAGTCAACCCTCGCTGAAAGCGCTGCCGAGCGCCGAGCCCCGCCGCGCTCCGCCGATCGATTGAGCGGCCTGGCGGCCCCCGCCGCCGCACCGCCAAATAAAGCGGGGACGGGCCCGAGGGGAGGCGGCCTGTGAGGGGCTTCGGGCGGCCCCCGCCGGCCCCCGGCTTCCCCTGCCCGGGGTGTTCGGCGGGGGGTTTGTGTGAGGAGCCGTTTCTGTAAGGGGTTTTGCGGCGAGCAATAAAGTTATCTGGAAGAAAGCGAAATGGGAGTCGGCCTCTGGTGTTCTTTAAAAAGTCGCGAAGGAGGAAAGGATGGTTGAAAAATCCGAACTGACGCCACTTGCCTCATACACCCAGTTACACATCTGGTCTGTAACAGGGCCGGCGTTTACACGCTCAAACCAGGAAAAGGGCATTTTTTATGACCGTGGGGAATATATGCAATGTTTTCCTCAGAATAAAGTAGCCAAAACGTACCCGCTTAAATACAACAAGCCAAGGAACCCAACCATTTCAAGGCGCTCTGTCTTTTCAGACAAAAGTCTTTCTGTAACTTAGGAGCAGAAAGAGTAAAAATGCTGACAGGTTTCTCAGTCTAAAACATATAAAGCTCATCCCAGTGAATACTGATGCAATTAGTAGTTACTGATACATTTAAGTTCAGTGCTCTAAGGCAGGGAGTGCATTTAAGGTAGGAGCTGCAAAGTCCTGAACGAACCGCTGTCTTGCATTTACACTTCTCCTTGTTTCCTCCTCTTTTTGCGTCGTCTTTGCCCTGTGCTTGGTAGCTGCTTATCCCGTAACTACTTTTGCAGCATAGCTTTCTGGTAAAAAATCATTTTTTTGTTTCCCAACTGTTTCAAAATCGTGCATTTAACACAAAATTGCTGTGCAAGATTTCGGCTAATATAGAGTATGTTTTTGTAGCTCACGTACAAATTGATATACCTTGTTGTTTCGTTAGTTTAATGTATGTCGAAATCAATTCTTCAAATACCAAGGCATACTTGGAAATACTGAGACAAAAAGAAGGAAACAACCTGCTTATTACTCAGACTCATGTTAACTGAGCAGTGAGGTAGATATGAAATATTGAGCTCTCATTCCATGATACAGAGCGCTCAGCAATACCTGTCCAAGGTGTTAATGTGCTTGTTACTTGTTCCTGAGGGATGCTTCCTTCGTTTTTCCAGCGTAGCTCTCTGGCCTGCACAGTGAGTGTGTTGTGAAGCAGATCGGGGAACGGATTTGGCTTAAAGTTGTGTGCTGACGTTCACTTACGGTCATATCGTTGCCAAAAATAGCACTGTCCTGCTCCTGCGTTACTTCTTGCACTGTGTTGGTACAAATATTTCTTCGGCTTCACGGTGAACAGGATCAGAGTAGTACTCCACATGAGAAGTAATCCAACAGAAGGAGGAGGTTTTTTTAGATGCTGTAGTGGGACCATGCTTTTTTTAAAAAAAAAAAAAAAACAACTTAAATTTTTAAAGAAGTTTTCTAAAAGTGGAGCAAATGTAGTCAGAGTTCAAGAATGGGATAAGTAAAAGGTAGTCTTGCTTTTTTGGTGTTTTAAAATACATATCATACTGTATAGCCTTAAAGGAAAACTTTGCAGTGGAAACTGTCTTTAGATCTGATCTGTTCCTTTAGCTGTTTGTGGATATGGCAGGAAACAGGTGAACAGGTTGAGCTGAGCAGCAGTGGGAATGAGCGGAGAAGAAGCTGAGGGGGAAATCCTTGAAGCCACGATTTACTGTAAAATATCTTCCATAGGAGGAAACCATGTCACCCTGTGACAGTGGAAAGCTGGCCTGGGGTAGGAGAATGGCAGGAGGGGAGAGAAACTTGTCATAGAAAGCGCACTGAATCATTCCAGCCCTTAGAGATAAGGTTTCCCGATCAGTTTATGCTGATCTCAGACTGCTTCTGAAAAGGGCAGGCTGCCCTCCCTGCAGCTCCGGCTTCATCACTTCCTCGTTCCTCCCACTGGTAGTGGTCGGGAAGTCACAGCACAGGCTGGATGATATCATTGATCTGACTGAAAGTGGGCTTACCAGATCGAGAGCCTGGCAGGTTGTTCCACTCGCTGGAGGGTGACGCGTCTGTACAGCCAGCGCCACGCTTGCATCGGCAGCGTAGAGAGAAGTGGGACCATGTCTTGTGGTAGCAATTTAAGTTAAATGTGCTTAAGCTGATGTGAAGTGGTCAATCTCTTTTATTTTAAACCTAAGTATCTGTTCTTTACTAAAAACAAACAAAAAAAAACATTAAAAAAACCGGTAAAGCCAACCCACTGCCCTTCCCCATTTATGACGCTGCAGTCAAATTGCAGTTGGTAGCAGAGAATCTTCCTTCTGTTCTTTCTTTACATATTTTTGAACAGCGTAGAAGGATAGCTTTGCAATTAAGAACTCTAAATCTCAAATCTTTTCTTTGCAACAAGGTGGTAGTTTCATCGTGCTGCAAGTGCCTTTACCTTGCAGACTGTTCACATAAAGCTGTTATTGTACGTGGCGTTTTCAGGGAATGTGAGCATCTGTAAAAATTCTGTAAGTAAAATACCGCACGAAGAAACAGATCCTGTTTATAGGTTGACAATGAATAGTATACCATATGTTAAAGCTGTTGGTCATGACACTGACGACTGTTTTGTCGTAAAATTCATGCTGTTGAATTTGCATCCTTGCATTATGCATGATTTAAATATATATATATATATGTTAAGCCGTGATTCCTTATGGGTGTTTCTTGTACCCAATCTCTTCTAACTATTAAAGCCTAGGTTGTCATATTGTCGGCAGATAGGCCAGACCAGAAGGCAGCCCCTCCAGAGAAAATATAAATTATGGTGGGTTTTCTAAGTTATTGTGCCCCTCAACAGCTGGGTCAGGGAAAGCAACAGATACCTCAGTCTCTGCCCACACATGTGCTTTCTCTCTTTACCTTTTTCCCTGAGCAGGTGTTTAGCTCCTGTGAAAGATGAAATGGTTTCTTCAACCCCTTCAAGGCTTTACAGACAGCTTCCTCTAAAAGTTTCACCAAATTTTTCTTTTGTTATCCTACCTAGCAGGGTTCAGATTGAACTAGTAAAAGGCGACCAGGAACTGAAAACAGCCCAAGATCTTTATCAGCTTCTTGCTAATCTGTACATACTGCAGAGCAACAAATGCCAAAGCTTACCTTTTGTAGAAGAAAAAAAAAATGTAGTTAGCATAGCAATGACATAAATTTGGTGCTTTAACAGGGCTTTTACACAAATTATCAATAATCTTTAAAGCTAATTCAATTAGCCGTGTAATCTGTAACAGCTGAATAAACTGCAAATGATTAGTCAGAAGAGTTTTCTTCAGCTGATTTCATGGTTACCATTAGATTTACTGATTTCTTTTTAATGCAATTACAGCGAAAGAAGTCTGTTTTCTGTTTTAATGTATACAAGCTGAAAGCAAGTTTTCAGGACCACATCAGCATTGCGGTCCTGAAAAAGGAGCAGCACAGTTCAGCTTCGTCATTAATACTGTGTGTGGAACTGTGAATTAAGAATGGCTGTGTAATTGGCATGTAACATTGATTCACTGACATGACTTTTTATGGTACAGTGCACGCTTGTTTCAGTGAGAACTGTTCTGAATGATAGCCACTCAGCCAAGTTGTCAACGTTTTGGCAGCAGCTCTAGAAAATCCTGCAAAACAGAATAGCGGTAGCAGGGAAGCCTGCAATGAAGGAACGCAGTCGTGTGTGTTGAAGGAAGCTGCCTCTGAGCTGGTGGGAAGGAGGCTGCAGCCACTGAACAACTTAAAGGAATTTTCCACTTGAGGCATATGAATGCCTCGCTGCATTTTAAGGTGTCGTGTCCATAAGACCATCCTTCCATCCTGCTGTCCAGTAAGTTAGTGAGGTCTGGTAGAGAGGGAAGTGTGGTCTCTGACTTGCACAGGCAGAAGAAACTGAGTATTAGTTACTGGCCCTCTGATGCTTCACGGTGAGAAGTAATGTAAGTTTCTGTTTTGCATAGAGGTTGGTTGTTTTGTTGGTCCTACTGTTTTTTCTTTGTTTGTTTGTTGTTGGTTTTTTTTTTTTTCAGTAGGAATAAAGCATTTTAAAAGCATCCAAAAACATACCAGGCATCTCATTTATATAAGATACTGTTTTAGCCCCCAAATATTTTACAGATGATTTTCAGAAGAAAGTCTTGCTGGTGTTTGACAGTAAACTAAGTGGGAAAAGATGTGAAAACAGAACTGCTGAGGCTAGTGCTCTTGCAAATATTAGGATGAGTGGTATTTTTCATAGTATATAAAATTGCTACATTAATTTCTTAATTTTCTCTTAGAGATGAGGTGTTAAAGAAATAGCAACAGTAATGTTTCTGAAGCACGCTCACTTCCCAATGCATCTGTTAAAGTACGTGAATGTACATTAAGTATTATTTTAGTTTGCTTTAGATCCGTGGAGTTGGCAGTTTCCTCATTTCCTTACGGAAGACAAGGACATAAAATGTAAGCTGGGATGGCTAAACTGTTCCTTGTTCAGTGACCAGAACTACTTTGGAGACAGGCTGGCTATATTTAGAGAAACGCTTCTCTGGGTGTTGTGCCTTGCCATAGCGTTCCTCAAGATGTAGCTGCAGTTGTCTTCAAATCTTCAAATCCTCAGTCTTTGAAAGAATTTGTGTTGTTTTTTCAAATATTCTAGCTTTTTCTCCTAGCATGCGACAGAACCTGCAGAAGGTGTGATGAACAGAAGCTGAGCAGTGTACGGCCTGTTAAGCATTGTGGTCTTTGCTGTGTTAAGTGATGTAGACTGTGAGGAAGCAAGAAGCTTAGTTCTGCCAGGAAAACAAAAAATCAAGAGATGGAGAACTGTTTCTTTTAAATTGTGCGCTTACCTCGAGAAAGCCGTGCTTGTGCTGAGGTCTGAGAAGATGGAGGTGACCCGCAGACAGCCAAATGCATTTGGTTCCTGGTGAAGATGTTGTGGTTTTGCAGAGGACAACCCTGCAGAGCACACTGGCGGTGGACACGCAGCGCAGCAGTTGGTCATCAGTCTCCTTCGGGGCCTGGGGCCAGAAGATGCAGTTATACTTCATGGTGGTTACTTTGTACACTTTGAATCGGGAGAAAAGCCACAGTTTTGGTGTGAGGAGGGTGAAACAGGGTTTGTCTAGTGAGCTCTGCAGGATCAGGAGAACACAGGGAGACGCTTAAGAAGCCAATGTTGTTAGCTCCAGTAGTGCAGAGGAAGGAGTGCATGTTCTTAACGATACAGCAGGCTACCTTGGGGACTCTTATTTCTGCTCGTTGGAGTGAACCATGCCAGAACCGCAGTTTTTTGCTTGTTTTACGGGGAACTCGTTGGCTTATGTTAAGACAGAGCTGAGGAGTGAGTAGCATTTATGCCATGTGGATGTTCAAGGCAACCGGTCAGTGGAATGAATCAGGAGCTAAGTTATTGCTTACAAGGGCAGATGGCTTATTGTTATCCGCTGCAAATATTTTTTGAGTAAAAGGCTCGCTTTGTGAGAATATTTATTGAAACTCTGCCTTCGGAATATCAGGTGGCTAATGAAGAACCGTTTGATTCAGTTATGGTACCTACATTGCAAGGCGGCTTGTAATTCAGTGCTTCCACTTGTGTTGGCTAGTATTGGATTTTAAAGTTTAAATTTTGTGGAGAACGTCTGTTTCTCCTGTGAATCACACCTTGCTTCAACAGAAGGGAAAGATCAGGTTGATAGAAGAGGTTTTCTAGAACAAGATTATAGCAGTTTCTGGTTTTTTGTTCTTCTCTGAGCAACGGCCGTAAGGGAGCTACGTGTACTGTTTACAAATACAAAACGATAAGGGAATCAAGTTTGGTTACCTGCCTATTCCAAAAGCTAGGCAAAGACAGGTGAGCTTGAGAAAAGTGTGTTTCTGAGAGAATACAAGATAGACCAATTTGTTCATCTTGCGTTGCGTTATTAATGCCTTTTTCGCTGCCTTCTTTGCATTTCATGGATTTTAGCCTGCTTTAATACTACAGTAATCAGGTTGCTTTTCGCCATAAATCCACTTCCCTTGGTAGGTGTCTTGGTAAACACATAGAGAAGTGGGGTAGACTACTGGACACTGCCATGGTTTCTTAAACTCGGCTACTGTCAGTTACTGAAATTCCTGTGTTCCACTAATCTCACTTTACAGTTTCAGCATTCATTTCTTCTGTTCCTAAAAGATCTTGCTTCAGTTTTATCCTAGAAATAGAAAGACTTAACTGTTAGGGACAATAGCATCAATTCATAAAGTAATGATTTTCAAGAAAACCAATGTGTAATGAAACTCGTTTCTTAAATAATTAAGTAAAGTTTGCCATGAAGATTTTCAGGGAGAAGCATTTCTGGCTTCTATGTTTCAGAATCTTTGTGAGTAATATTTAGGGTAATTTTTGGCGCAGGGTGATTGGCTGGTTTGTTTGCGTACTTCTTCTGGAAGGAACTGAACATGAAATTTTTAGACTTTGGAACTGTTGGTACAACTTTTCACCCACTTTTCTCTTTTTTGAGAAATGGCTAATGTTATTTCTGTCACTGCTGCTTTGTAGTTCTGCAAATGAATACTGCTTTTGCTATTGTCCCGTTGTCATTCAGCAAATCCTTCACAAATGCACTTATGCCGTCTCTGCTTATTTATTTCAGTGCAATGCGTGTATTGCTGTCCAAGTTGCCACGACCGTGGATTGTTGATGAGAAAAAAGATGATGGTTACACTGCCTTGCATCTGGCAGCTCTCAATAACCACGTGGAAGTGGCTGAACTTCTGGTGCATCAGGTAGGGCTCTTTTCTCAGGAGGATTTAAGTGTCCCACTTCAATTAACCATCTGATGTGAAAATAGGTTGCTGCTGCTGCCTGCAATCGCAGTGCAGAAGCAGTGGAGCAGGGAAGGCCACGTGGTGAGCTGTAAAGGTCAAACTTGCTTTTGAGATCATTACAATGGCCTAGTAGTGCAGGGAGACTGGACAGTTTGATACCTGGTTTGATTCAAGACATCAGCGTCTGAACAGAGAGTAATTAAAGTAGCTAATCACTACTGCTCTCAAGTGGGAATCATAGTGAGGGTTTTATTCGGTGCCTTAATCGACTGCCTTGCCTGTAGACGAATTGCTGTGATGGTAATGGTCTAATGCTCTGAATATCTTTCAGGGCAATGCTAACCTGGATATCCAGAACGTAAACCAGCAAACTGCTCTGCACCTTGCCGTTGAACGACAGCACACGCAAATTGTTAGGGTAAGTATCTTGTTGCAGTCAGCCATAAGATGAATGGTGCTTTGTTCAAGCTGAGTGTAGCTGTTAAGGCAGAGATGCTTCATGAACTTAAAAAAAAAAAAAAAAAAAAAAAGGTTTAGCAGCGTGTTACAGCTATTGAATGTTTGTATGATTAATTCTGATAAATGTGGAAACCCACCAACAGTACAGAAGGTCAGTAGGCAATAGGAAGGAAATTTCAGGAATGCTAAATTTTTGTATATATATATATATTATGGTCTCCTCTCTGTGGCTGCTAATTCCGGCATCCCTTCTTGTTGAGTGAGGGCGATCTTCTGTGTGTTCTTCTATAATTTGTCTGAGCTTTATGGTCTTGTAATGGGACCTCAGAATAGCATTTTTGATGAGTAATTATTTTTGCTCTTGGCTTTTGCAAACTAACTAGGTGAGATACCATTTTTTATCAGTTTCACTCCTGAGTGTGTAGCTTTCCCTGTTCTTAGCTTGGGAAAGCTATAAGCAGTAATAAAATCAGCAGTGAAAGTAATGCAATTTCTGTTCTTGCGCACATGATTGCAAAAGTTTAATACTTTTAACAAAAAAAAAATAATTTAACAAAACTGTTGATGGCATGGGAAGCTGGAGTCCAGCACAGCTTGCCCATTCTGGCATGGAGTGGGCTGTTGAGGCTTGGAGAGAGTGCTCAGTGCTGTAGGAAATGTTTGCTATAAGTGAATCCATCAGCCTGGCCTGGGCCCTCTGTGTAGTTTTTGTGTTAGTGTTGTGAGAATCATCCTATATTAAAAAATTATTTTTACTCGGGCTTAGAGAGAATTGTGCCCCCGGTGCAGAGCTGTGTCGGTGGCTCTGTCTGGCATTATTTTGCTGTAAGGTTTCTCCATCTCCACGGGTTGATGGATGTGATCCCATTACAGTGAAACATGTGATACGGCCCTATATCTGGAACCACTTGCTACCAAAGAATGGTTTCGGAGAGTCACTTGCATTCTGCAAGCCTTTCTGCAGCTATATTTATTTGGTGAGCTCTTGTGCCCTTCGGGAACTGACAGGGCACCTGGGAACACAATACCAACGTAGCGGATGACAGGAAGGTAGGCACGTTGGAGTGCTGGTATATGGGTTGGGTTGACATACTTACATCCAAGAATGTTTACGTGAACGACCCTATAGAGCAGCCCTACTTCAGAGCTGGATTAGCTTTGAGAAGTCCTAAAATAACTCATGCAGCCATGCAAAGAACATGTTGGCTCCTATATTTCAAATTTAATTCCTATTGGGTACTTTCCAGGGTTGGGTTGTACCCTCAGGCATCTGTGGAATAGTGGTCAAAGGTAGCAGGGTTCTTTTGAAAGCTCTGCAGTCATGACAAAGGGGGATTTTTTTAATTTTAATTTTTTTTGGTCTTTATTATTATTATTTTTAACTTCTGCAAAGGCCTTGAATTTCCGTGGTAGACAGGGATTCCAGGTTGCTCTGAAAAGAGTTTTCTCTTAGATTTTCTTCAGAGGGATTACTAGAAACCCATAGCAGTGACAGGGAAATTTTCATAACATGCTACTGTTTCCAGGAGAAACTCTGAAACAGAACATGGCTAGTGGCAGACAGGATGTGAGCGTAAGAAAAATTGGGTCAGAGTAAGTCCATTTAGAGAGTGTAAGATGTCCAGAGGACTGTTGTGAGTTTCAGCTGTTTGGTTTTTTTTTGCTTTCAGCTGTGGAAGAAAGGGTTGGGGGGAAATGATAAGCTGCAATCAATTACAGACAGGCATTTCCTTGACATAGAAGTTCTGAATTCCTTTTGAGGTATTTTAATTTTAGCCTTTTCTAGAGTCTGAGATCCTTTGATTCGGAGAGGCTGAAATCCTTGCAAGCAGGCTGTTTCTAAAGAGGGAGATTACCCTTTGTATATTCCTGTTTCTAGGCCGTGCTTTTTGTCTCCACTGCAATTCAGAGTTCTGCAGAGTAGCAAAAGTTCAAAACTAAAGTTAAAACATCAGCTGCTGCTATCTGTGGGTTTCTGAATAGCACCAACGAGAATTTTTTTTTTAAGGGCATTGTTATTTGTCAGCATGTGTTGGCTGTTTTGTGTGACAGCATATTTAAGAAAGTTCTGGTGCATCAAATCAGGGGAGAGCTGGGTGCAAGTGCAGCATGAATGGGAGGGCCTATGCAGCCTTAGGCTTGCTTCATATCATATGAACTGGAACGTATGTCGTAGGGGGCATGGCTAATTTTAGCCTTAAAGATGAGTCTTACAGTTCAGTACTTTCCAAAGCGTTCAAAGATGGTGTGTAATAGTGGTTTCGGTGTCTTCTGCTGCGTAAGGATAAACCTAAGTATGTGCTCAACTACTTTGTTAATTGAGGATACTGTACATTAGCAGGTTATTATACATTAAGTTGTAAAGTTCAGCATGGTGTGAAGGTGGTGATCTTTGAGGTCATTGAAACCTATTATTGCGGAATATATGCATATCTAAAGTTTTGCCCATTTTGTTCCGTTTCTGATACGTTACTCTAATAGATTGCATTGTAGGCTTTCTTGTAAGAGTTAAAGGTAGAAGGAATCCTGTAAAATGCATCTGTCTCTCACTCAGCCATGCACAAGGCTTCTGCTGAAATAAAGTTGATGTTTGGAAGAGGTAAAGGCTTCAGTTGGAGGCTGAGCTTGAAGCAAGAGAAATAAATTTAAATAAACTCTACTGTGAAATGTAGCAAGATATATATATATATATATATATAAACCTTTTGGACCCTAAGTGCATATAACCCTTTGGTGCATCCTAAACCAAATACTTCATTGAAATTAATTTTTAAATGGAACGAGTAGCTGTTTTTTGGTTTTTAAAATGGAGTTCTCTCTCTTTTCAGCTCTTAGTCCGTGCAGGTGCTAAGCTGGATATTCAGGATAAAGATGGGGATACTCCCCTGCATGAAGCCCTGAGGCACCACACCCTGTCACAGCTCCGCCAACTCCAAGACATGCAAGATGTGGGCAAGGTAGATACTGCTTGGGAGCCATCAAAGAACACAGTAAATAAAATGCATTTATTTATTCCTTTTTTTTTTCTATGCATTTGTCTCTTTATTATTGTAGCTTATATAGTTTCTGTACTGTTGAACTGTTTTTTGGCAGCATAAGTTAAAGTATATCCCGCATTACATTGCAGTGTAGGCAGATTTTTTTTATGGAGTTTTTAACATTTAGTCTCTGCCTTTGTTAAAGAAAAATATGGGTTCAAAATAGTTCTGCAGCACTCTTTCATAGCAAACGCGTGTGGCTGCCAAAAATCAAACGTACAGTAATACAGTACGGAATAAGACTAAAATTATGTTTTCTGTGGTTCAGCATCTTGCATGACTTCATAGCTTTAATTGTTTAGCTGCTTCTCTAACCTTCTAAAAGCTTCTTCTGTTAGAACAAAGCATTCTTAATCTTTGCATGTTGATTTGCTAAGTATCTGCCTGACAGAGTTAATATCAGAAATGGTGCTATAGTAAGGAAATAGTCAAACTCCCGTTAATAAAGGTCAAAATCTTTTTACTAAAAAAAAAAAAATGCTCACACCTGAAAAGCTGTCCAAAGAGTATGTGCAAAGATGAATTTTATAGTTTTGCTGATAGGAAAAGGAAAATTATGGAGTGACTTGAATTGTGGAAAGCAAACAGCATTTTTCCTGTAAATAGTGAAGATGTGCAGCGTAACAGGGAATCAGATTTGCTGAGTCATTTGTTACCAATATCATAATACTTTTTTCTAATTTTAACTATATGTGATAGTTGCAGCATTTCATTCAAAAACAACTTGATTGAAAAGTCTTTGTTCAGAACAGTAATTCGACTGTACAACAAATATTTTTCAAATTGGCTTCTTCATTTCACTGACATACACCGGCCTAAGTATGGCCGCCATATATAAAAAAATACCCGTGTCCTTTCAAGGTACGGGAAGAAACCAATTGCAGCTCAGATGTGTTTCCATGATCTGAAATGGACTCTGTGAGACTCGTCAAAATCCTTTGTGTGCATGTATTTAATTTTGAAATGAATGAACAGGAAGCAAGTGCTCTTTCTCAGATCCAGCATTTCATACATCAGTTTCTCAGTTGCCTGTCTATCTTAGTGATACCCACAACGAAACTGGATGAGTTGTGTTTTGAGTTTTTTAGTACAAGACGTGTGGTTTTCACCTTAAAAATTTTTTTTTTTAGTTTTATCTTTCAGAGAAAAAGACGGTTTAGTTTTTGTTTTCTTCTCCATGCTGTTTTCTTGTAGTTTCATTTGAGCTGTATTGGTTTAAACAAATTTACATTTTTGGTTTCACTTTGGTTGGTAATTTAAAGACAACAACTTTGGGCTGTTGTCTTTAAGATACCAACCTGCTGAGCCCTAGGGTGCATCATTGTAGTATAGCACTTCAACAGTTATTCTTTTTCAGTATTTTCAACTGAAATAAAATTTCACTTGTGGGATTTTATATTTTGGATTTTTTATTTTGTTTGTTAGTAAGCTGTTTCATGTTTAACAGCAACATCGTTGAAAACCTACCCGTTGTTACTTTTTCCTTTAAGCACGGCTTAAATACAAAACATACTTTACTGACACTGGGAACTTATGAAATAAGTGGAATTTTATGGAATGGAATCTTTAGTATTGATTCTAGTAGTTCCTTGTGAATGTCAGTATTAAGCTGTTGTAATAACTGAAGCAATTTTTGTCAGTTTTGTTCAGTTGCTATTTTGTTAAGACAGACTATTTAAAATGCATGTTGTCGACAGTTGGCAGTACAGATAGCCCTACCGACTTTAGGCGTCAATATGAATAATAAGTGTATTTTATTAACATATTCTTTATGAAGGTTGTACAGTTGGGAGGAGGAGAACTTTTCTGAAGTCCAATCCCCAACACCATAAAAGAAGTCATTTCAGTTCCTTTATTACAGATGCAGTGTTCCTTAGCCTCTGACACTTTTTATTCTAAATAAACATATAATTCCACGGCCTTATATGATGTCATGTATTTTAATACAGGCATCTTCTGGACCCTTAAAACACTTCTAAGATCTAAAATGTAGCCACTGCATAAATGCTAGTTTAAACTAAAGGAACTCTGATGGAAGTCAGTCAGGTCACGTACTGGTTGAGGGGTCAGTAGTTAAAATAACGCAGACAATAATTAGTGTTTGTGTGGATTATGCCAGGAAGAGACTTTTTCCTGCGGGTGGATGGGCTGGGACTGGCTTGTGCTGATACATTTCTGACCTAGCCTCCTCCAGAGGAGACTTGCTGCAGCTATACTGGCCCGAAGACATAATGTCTGTTTTTGCTTTTGTTGTTTTTTTCTCTATTCTGTGTGCCTGAAATGTTTCAAACTACCAAGTGTCATGTGTTGTGATATTGTCTTGATGATTTTAAAGCATACAGCATGCAGAGGTATTTTAGGACTCGAGATTTTCTTGAATGATGTTGGTGACTGTTCCAGGTGGAGGAGCCAGTCTTGGCGTAGTGTATGCCCATACCGAGTGAAGCAAAATATCCTGGTAGCTGTGTTTGATTTTCCTCTTGGAGAAACAACAATAGTTGTTTCATTCTGGAACAGCTCAGAGCCCGTGAGGTGCAAGTGTGGATGGTAAGAGAACTCGTGTCCCAGGAACTAAGAGAGGACTAGAGCAAATTGGTTGCAGGCATGCCTTCAAAGAACGTCTGCTCTGCCAACCTCAGAGCAAATCGGCTTTCACTGGGCGTTGTGCTGCCACAGCTGGATTACAGACAGGACCCAAGGTAGACAGATTGTAGATAAAGTCTGTGCTTCACTTCAGCTAATGCTGTAACTGAAGTGCAGAGAAACGGGCTGAATTTCTAAACAAAACTGGTTTCGTGATCTGAACACCGCAAACCAATTTCTGTCTGTAACTTACTGTTTGCCTTGTTATGAAATCTTTCAAGCTATGCAGTTTTTATTTGATCATAGGAAAGTGTGCTGGACCACGAGTATCCATGAACTCGTGAAGCAACCTTCAAGAGTCTTGTAGCACTTAGTTAACATTTGTTTATATAAAAAAATCCAGTTAGAAGGAACTGTAGATTGATTTTTATTTTTTTTAAATTGCTTTCCTAAAACTGGATGGCTGTATGATGGCAAAGATAATCTTGCAGATAATCAAGGCAGGGGAGAGAATTCTAAGGCATACTTCACATGCTGCAAGGTATGGGCCCAAACCCAGCTTTGTTCTTCACAAGTCACCTCTGAGGGCTAGGAGAAGTAACTAGAGAGGTTTTGAAGACTGTTTTCTTCATGGTACAGACTCAAAGGTACGCAACCTTTGGATATGGGACAGGTATCTGGTATTTGAAATTTATTCCTATATGCTGCAGCATCTAAAATAGCACACCTAGTTCTCTAAACACAAAAAATCATTTTGTCTAGGGTAATAATCATTAATTTTTTTAAGGGTGGTACTTGACACCCAGCTTTTAGAAGGAGAGGTACAGGGATAGACTGCACAAAACAGAAGTGGGATAGAATAATGTAAATCGGTCAAGTTGGGTACTTAAATCAATTAGTGGGAGTGAGGTGTGTACAAAATCCTGCCTCTCTCCCAGTGTCGAAGCCTTTGTGACTCCGGAATTCAGCACTTAAAACTCCTTGAATTGAATCTGTGCCAGCTGTGCCCAGGCTGCTCCTTTGAATAACAGTCCTGTGTGGTTTGCTGAGGGACTCTTGGTGGTGCCAGCAGTTTCACACGATATGTAGTCTGCATTACACTTCTGCATTTTATCTGATCAAGCTTTAGTGCAAAAAGGTGCTGGGAGAAGGCCCAGAATACTCCAGAGTAGGTGAATCCTGTCATTGTGGGGCTGTGGGAGTGAGCCTTCTCTCTTTGTTTTTCTGGCTGGCCCTGCGGATCGTGCATAATAGTTACACTAGTTCAGAAAATACACAGATACAGTAGTAGCTGTGAAAGGGTGAAGGAGTGTTACATGATTAGGGACAGGAAGGTGACTTTAAATCCCTCCATGCTGAGAAGACAGCTAAAATTAAGTCTGTCTTGGGCAGGTGCATTACTCACTAGGCTACTAAAAGTGTGTTCACTTCTCTGCCCAGCTGTGTTTTCCGTCCAGGTGCAGTGGTGGTACCTTCTCATGTGTACTCAGCAATTTTAGCGTGCTTTGGCTGTATTTCCAGTATAGACCCAGTGGGACTATGCCCTTTAACGCTTGTGTAGTAGGACAGCCCCTTGACGAGTGTGTGCAGCGTGCAGGAGATGGAGTGCTTCAATAGGAGAACTATTCCTTGCAGAATCGTAGTTCCTTAAAGGAAAATTGAGTACAGAATTAAGCAACCATACGGTAGTTTTGCTTTTAGTTCTAGAGTCGCTTCCGTGGGCTTTCAGATTCGTACGTGTGTGTGTGTATGTGCTCGTGCTTTCCTTTGGCCAGACTGCTCGTAACTGTAGAGAGTCTCTCAAGTTGCTTACGTATTTGTTGTCTTTCAGTTAATAATGGGACTTGGCACTCAGGGAGCGGAGAAGAAGAGTGCAGCATCCATTGCCTGCTTCCTGGCAGCCAACGGAGCTGACCTCAGCATTCGTAATAAGAAGGGGCAGTCTCCTCTCGATCTCTGCCCTGATCCCAGCCTCTGCAAAGCGCTGGCTAAATGCCACAAAGAAAAAGTCAGGTATGTATATTAATAAAATACCCCGTTTCTGAATCTCTGTTTTCTGTAGATCAACTGATGCATTTAAAACATCGTGCTTTTGTTACCTATAGTGTTAAAACACGCAGGCTTTTTCTTGGCTTTCACTCAATTCTTTGTATTCTGTGATACACTGAATACTATCTACACGTACCTTCCTTGAAACCTATGCAAGTCTCACAACAGTCTCACACTCTGAAGTTTGAACTGTGCCTCATTCCCAGGCCTTGCTCCTCCTCTGGCTGGTACCAGCCCACGGTGGGTTGCACTCCTGTCGTGTGGTAGCTGGGTCTGAGTAGGGCTTGCTTACTGTTCTCACTCACCTCCTGTGCTGAGGATTTGCTGCAGGCATTATATCAGTGCGTTTGGAAAAGCCGAGGTTTGTAATTAAAGGAAAAACAGGTATCTGACCAGGCTGTGAGGAATTTTATTGGGAAGGAGGGAGACTGAATAGATTTGGGGTTTGGTTACTTTGAAGAGGCTCTTTCTAAGCAAGAATGGGTTGTAGCAATTTTAGAGAATTGGACTAGATGTCACCAGGGTAGTGTTTTGTTTTTGTTTTTTTCCCTGAAGCTTGGTTTGCAAGGATTTTGATGTGTTGGGAAGTAAAAAACACTGGTTATTACATTCAGTTAGGGTGAAGATTGCAGTACCAGGGCCTAGAAGCACAGCACAAAGCTTGTTCATATGGGAGGGAGGGAGGTGGCAAAGTGTAGCTGGAGGTTGGTAAAACTCCGACTCCAGAAAAGAGGTGGGGGGACATCACTGAAAGGATAACTGAGCACCGGGACTGGTTGCCCACAAAGGCTGTGAAATCTTTCTGGGCAAATTTTGAGGACTGGAATGGAGAAAAACCCAGAATAACGTGAATTCAGGGCTGACCCTGGGATGCATGGAGTACCTCTTGAGTACCTGTCAGGCTGAATGGCTGCATGACTTTGCAAAAAGAAAAGGAGGGGTTAGGCCTGGCACCTCAGAAGCAAGGAATTATAATTTCACCAAAATGTCATCAAGTGCACCTAGTGTGAAAAGTTACAGCTTGCTACTCGTCCTAGTTGTATTCCTGTCACTGGCTTACGATTCTTATCCTTAACTCTGCTCAAAAGTCAGTGCATGCAAATGAAAAACGTACTTTCAAAATGTCACAAAGAGAGACTGTTCTTGTTGATGTTGCCCTAGCACGTAAAGTGCTTAATTTTATGCAGAGTCTTTTTGTCTGTCTCAGCCTCATCACCGTGGTTGTTCTTATTTCTTGCCACCTTTTATGGGCTTGTGAGCATTGTAGGACTGAGCTGTTTACATTTAACCCATGCTCCCTCTGCTGGGTGAGCTGCAGCATAGGACACAGATGCAGGGTGAGGTCACTTCAGGAGTTCGGGGCTTCTTTTACAAGTCTGCCGTTTGGAAAGTATTACGAGTATATTCAGGCTTTCTAGGTGGTGTGGTGTGCAGTTCTGAATCTATAGGGTGTTATTACTCTGTTAAAAACTAAACTCATGAGATGGGAGGGAAGGTTTTGGTTTTTTTTTGCATTTACAAGATGCTATTCCAATTTGCGTGGTCTGTTTCTAAAGAATGTCTAATCTGAGCACGAGACCTCACACTTGTGGCAACTGTACGCTTTGGAAAATACAGTTGGGATTGTGTTATGATATACACTGATGCTTGAATGTATAGGGACATACAGATAAGCAGCTAATTGATGTGCAGTGTGAGTTCAAAAAAAAAAGTCTGACTGCAAGGTTTCTTTGTAGTGGTCAAGTTGGTTCCCGAAGTCCGTCTATGATCAACAATGACTCTGAAACCTTAGAAGAATGTATGGTGTGTTCAGACATGAAGAGAGACACTCTGTTTGGCCCGTGTGGACATATTGCCACGTGTTCTCTGTGCTCACCACGGGTGAAAAAATGCCTCATCTGTAAAGAGCAAGTTCAGTCTAGGACAAAGGTAAGCATTTCCAAAGCTTTCTGTTTCTCTTTCTATTTTTAATGTAAAAGTAAAAAAGAGATCAAGGAAAAGTGGATATTTTAAGCTGTATTTTGCCTTACAGGTATTTCACTGGATGGAATTTTCAGTCTTTTTGATATCTCGTCCCAACATTGTATGATAATCTTGTCTGTTTGCCTGTATTCGTGTCCTATCTGCCCCTCATTCTCTCTCTCCATGTCAATGTCTTTGTTGCTCAGGTCATCAGAGTTCATAGTACAGCCACCTGAAGGTGTTTTATTTTTTCCCATGTTAAGATAAATTGCTGCACTTCCTGAAATATAATCTCCTCAGTTATACTGAGTTCTTTTATTCCTTAGGGCTGCTTGGAAAGATTATTCATCTGTAAACTGAGCTCGTTATGTGCTTGTTTTTATTCAGTATTATTTTCATCTTTATTTTCTCTTTTTCTATTTTATTTTATTATTATTATTTTTTGAATCAATGAATTTTATTACACTTTCTTCTTCAGAATATCAACCAGTTGTGCCCTATTTCAGGGACCTAATCCCAGTAAGTTCCTCATGTTTCCCAGATGGTTGCTCCCAAGTATTTGTGACTAGGCTGGGTGCATCCCCATTGCTTTTCTGTTTGAGTATTCCTTTATTCCTAGTAATAGCCAGGTCTTGTCCTCCTTGTTGCTTTTTGGCTGTTTAAAAAAAAATAATAATAATCTCATATTCCACTTACAGGTTTTCTGATCATAAGAAAACCCACTCTGTTCTTTTTATCTCTATCCAAACACCTTTGGCTAGTCGGCTTCTGTGTTTCTTCTCTGTCTCCGAGTAAATACACAACTTGCAAATACAAATTCATACTGTTTTTACTGTTCACTATTCTGTTCTTCTTAAGACTGTTCACTCATTCTGCCATGCATATTTTCGAAGGCGAAATGTTAACATAGTGTGAGCTCCTTTTCTGTAAACTTTCTTTATAGTCAGTGGAAAGGTTCTGCCACGGGGGTTCAGAGCAGCAAAGTAAGTCTGCGGCCCCCTCATCCATCTAAAGAAGACGATCTATGGAAATCAGCCTTCCTGGGCGAAAGCTAACCTTTGTGGATAACCTTCCTTGGATTTCTTTTGCTAATTTGGAGAGTATCTATTCAATAATTCTCTAATGTTCTTCTGTATAAACACTTAGCGTAATATCTGCAGTGCTAAGAAATGAATGAACCTGGACAACAGTTTTAGAAGAAGTGGTCCAGGCCCGTATGAATGGAGCGGCTTGAGGTGTCTGTGGCCGCTGTATCCATACAGTTTGTCACGTTAAAGGGCATGGGAAAACCCTAACCCAGAATATAAAATAAATTATTGTGAATTTGTCTTGCAAATATGTTTTTGTATATATTACATATGTACAATTATATACAAATTAGTATATATAGTATACATATAATTTGTATATGAATTATATACATAATACAATTTTATCTATATGGTGGAGCAAAGAAAGAGAAAAGAGTAAAGAAAAATAAACACACTGTCCTAGCTGCTTCTATGTGCCTGTCAGTATACTGAACATTTAAATAATGCCAGCAAATATGTCTTCTTAGAAGTCAGTGTGATAATTCCTTTAAATTGAATTTTGAGGTGATGAATTAGTAAACATAACTAACACTAGATGGAACTTCTTAAAATCCACATGCCTTTCCAAAGAGAATGAAAAAGCAAATTGATGTAGACAGCAGGAGATGAACTGTTCTCATATGTATGTTTATTGTACTTTACAGATTGAAGAATGTGTGGTGTGTTCAGACAAAAAGGCAGCAGTGCTTTTCCAGCCTTGTGGTCATATGTGTGCTTGTGAGAGTAAGTAGACTTGGCAGGATGTTCTTTTTGAAATAGTCCTGAAACAGAACATTTTTAATAAAAGATTGCTGAAAGCTCATTAATGATCTGACTTTGAGTACAACTTACCTGATAGTTTGGTGTGATGATGGAGAAGGTTGGCATTACTTGGCAAGCTGATAATGAAATATTTAGAGGACAAAGTGGAGATTTCCAGAAATTCAGAGAGCAGTTGCTTCTCTCTGAATTATTTAATAGTGAGTAGGGTTGCTCAGATTATAGCAGCCTGCTGTATAAAGTTCATTCATTGTTTTGGTATAGTTTTCTGGGTGTGTTCAAAAGTGCAAATCATGTTTTAAAAAATACTGTAAGTAAATATTTTAATATGCTTCATTAGCGATCTACAGATTTGCCCAAGGGCTCTAATTTTTCTATAAAAGATACATCATATATCTTGCAAAAAGACATAGGAGGTCTCCAGAAATCTTCCGTTTTGAGAATAATTGGGTGAGAATACAGCCACCGCCTTGTCATCAGACTTTTCAAGGGTTTGTTGAAGGGTCATTTGCCTAGAGAAGAGCAGTAATTGCTGCTGAGGTACTATATGAGGGGGAAGGTAGTCTTTTCCAATAAGTAATTGCTTGTTTGGTCTTGTTAAAGAAATCTGGTTTCTTTCTCTGTTCTGGCTGAGAGACCTGACATTGCATCACTGACTTTATTGTTCCTGATCCTGATCCCAGTCCTGATCTGGGCTCTTTCTCTGTCTGCAGTTGAAAGATGATGAGAGAAGTTTTTTAATTGGTTTCCCAGGAAGAGGACAGTAAAAAGATTAATCACTGTGGTGTGATTTCAGCAGTGAAATACTCATTACCAAGTCAAAACTGTAGCAGTGATAGCAAATGGCTCTACAAATGCAAAAGGTTTCTTTCCAGATTATTTCCTGTAGATCCTTTGTAAGCATGATGAGAAGGAGTCCTCAAATTTGTGTACTTTATAGGATCTACTCTGTTGATTTACAATAACCTTTGGCAATTTTGAGACATTGTCACTTGCCTTTTGCAGAATAATGCTAGCTTTCATTCTAGGATGGTATCAAAACATATGGGTTTACTCTTTTGAGGTCAAGGAGCCACCTCTGTTTGCCCCTGGCGTGTTAGTACAATATGTGAGATCATTGGTTATAAAGGAAAAAGCAGGTAATCAAGACATTCTTCGAAGTTCTGGTCTCAAATGGGTGTGATTTTACTTTTTTAACTTCTGTAATTCTTGTGGAATAGATATTTGCTTGGAAAAAGAGGAACCTGCTCACCAGAAATAATGTTAAAAGAAAATAAATAGAACAAGTTTGCTTTGAATCCCAAACAAGAGATTGTTTATGGGTGTGATTTACAGAAAATGAAGTTAAAACAAACAGAAGTAGATATTTGTATTGTAAACCTTTGTAATGGTATTGGTATATAGTTACTGTGAAAAGAATAAACAAGCTCGTGTTAAGAGAGAAGAAAAATGAGAATAGTAGGATTCACAGTTAATTTATTTCTCTGTCCCCTCAGATTGTGCAAGCTTGATGAAGAAATGCGTACAATGTCGGGCAGTGGTAGAGCGAAGAGTGCCTTTCATAATGTGCTGCGGAGGGAAAGGTACAGAAGATACCACTGATGATATTTGTGAGTGACTCCAAGACCCATACTCTTTCCCTTCCCCACTACCAACTTCTTATTTTCTTTCTTATTCTTTGAAATGACCTAAATCTTTCCTCTCCTTTTTGAAGAAAAGTTTCGTAAAACAATGTTAAGTCAGGTATCCACTTTCTGTTGTTGCTGCCTTCTATATTGGTAACAATGCTATGATAGCACCAACCATTTCTCTAAAGGACTGCCTACATTGTCCAGAGTAGAAGCTGAGACATATATGACTTCTTGGCCACTTATTAATGACCTATGAAGAAAAAGCTGAAGATTGACTGTGATTGTGCATGAGAGTACATACATGTATTATTTTTATTTCTGGAACTGACTAATAAAGAAATAGTAAATATTTAGCATCTAGATATAAGCAACTTTCATGACATTGTTCAGTTTTGCATCACCTGATTTTCTAAAACTTCTTGTGACTTCTCTGAGTAATTTCTATGAATTATTTTTATGGACTGCATGTGTGGTGTGCAGTGTTTGAATTGAATTTTATCTGTATTGGAATATTAAGTCATTCTTTTCACACTTCTCATAAATGGAGAAGTATAACCCTTAAAATCAGGGTTGTAAATACTTTGTAAATTTGAAATTTGTCTTTTAAAGTACTTGTCTTTTTTTTTTGTTTGTTTGTTTGTTTCATATAGCAACATTGCTTCCTGGATCCGTCAAAGACAAAACTGATAACCCGAGTTGCTTTAGAATTTGAACAAATTATTTCTATACTTGTGTGTAGTTTTGATCACCAGATAGAATCAGCTGTGTGGATAAAGGTGTTTTTCAGTGTGAAAGAACTCAGCTTGATTTTTTTTTTTTTAAACTTGCAGAAATCTTTACTGGAGGAGCATCACTGACAAATAAGAACACTAACAACACTGAGGTGCTTAGAGGCATTTTGAGCATTATTATTGAGGAAATATTTGCTGACTTTGTTGCTACAAAATTCAAAAGTTCTTCAGGAATTGAGCTGCATTGAGATTATAGTGAATTAAATTAGATGATCAAATACATTTGAATTACATTATTTCAGATAATTGAAAATTTATAGTTAGTGTTCTGGAAATAATTATTCCTGTTTCATTAGATGTAATCACATATCTTTATTTTCTCTAAATTACAGCAAGTGGAAACATTCCAGTTATGCAGAAAGACAAAGACAACACTAATGTCAATGCAGATGTACAGAAGCTGCAGCAACAGTTACAAGACATCAAGGAACAGGTAAAAGTGCTAGATAAAAATTCTATGGGTCACTAAGGTAACTGGAAAAAGCCAGTGCATCTTCTGTTATTTAAAACAAAATAACACATTGAAGTGACTCAGGTCTTAAATTTTAGTTAACCAATAATTTTTGTGATGTTCATTTGTCTTCCACGTACAGATTTAAAAATAAAAACCAAAAAGAAGTGGCAATTTTTGATAATCCATCTATTAAAATGTCTGTGTTGGTGTGACTAAATAGGGTGGTCTGCCCAGTCAGAATGTCCCATGCCTGTTCAGCTGACCTGAATGTACTGGCTACAGCAGAAGTTGTTCTCACAGAACGCTGATGAAAGTAGATATTCTTCACTGCTCTGTATCTAGCTGAACCTTAACTTGTCTGTTCATGAGCTGCCTTTGAGCAGTGGCTGGCATTTAGCTGTAGCATCTGGTTTATGTACTGTTAAAACAATTTGGTGGTTGCAAAATGAAATCCATGGCGTGTAAGTTAAGTTATTTGAATATTTGGAATGAAATGAGAGTTTTTTTCTTTTGTAATTATGCATCATGTTTGCAGGTGGAAATCTATTTATATTGGCTATAGAGAGTGATAATTCATTGGTTAATTAAGTTACATGCAATTTCGAAACCTAATAAAAGCAAACAAAACTCAAAATTAATGTTTCAGAGAATTGAGAGTTGCCTGTTTAGATTTGTTACGCCTCTAAGTCTAGTTCCAGTAGAATTATTGAAATACTTGTCTACATGCAGGACTTGTCCTGTGGTAAATCACTACATGGTTTCCTTGCTTTTAGAATCATTTAGAATTATAGAATCATTTGGGTTGGAAAAGACGTGTAAGGTCATCTAGTCCAACCTTTAAATCTTTTCCATCTGAATAAATGAAAATTTGAGGTTTTTCAGCAGTAAAAGACTTGGAGTATTTGACTGTTGTATGAACTTACTGATGTGATTTTTGACTTCTGTATGTATAACATAATTGGAAAAAAATGTTTTAATGGATATAGGAGACAGAAACTTTCTTGTTATACTACTTGCCTTTTCCTCTTGGAGGCTTACAGCAGTCTGTAATGCTTCAGTGATGGCAGCATCGCATCTAGCTGAGGTGGTTGTTACTCTCAGCTGTTCTTGTGCATGAAAGTTAAGACTGAAGTTTTGGGTCACCAGTTCTAGGGCCCATGCCTAAATGCCTTATATTTGAGAGCTGATATGCTGTGAATTTTAATCTTTGTGGCATGTATGTGAAAAGCTGCTCCTGTCATATGGTCCAAGACCCCAGTAGCAGTAGAAGTTCTAATATCTGATTAAAAGCATACTCTTCCATAGTTTGTGTCTGCAAAAGAACATGCAGATTAAAAATTGTCATTTGAAAAATGCATGTCTTCCTCAATGGTAACGTCTGGAGCTACTGCATATCTGTGACTTCTTTGATCTGCTGTTCTATTTCAGTTTTACTTTTTATAACATTGTTGGATGAAAAGAATAACCTTGTTAATAATAAGGTTACTGCTTTGGCATTCAAAATGATAGATCCAAACATGGAGATGAATGCTCGAATCCAAGTAATCTGTTTTCTTCAGATGTATTTTTTTTTCTGGTTACTTTATTTTATGAGTTTATAAATGATTTGAGTTCTGCTTGGCTACGGTAATACTTTTTTTAGTGGAGGGATGTGAAAGAAAAACTACTTCATTTTACAGTTTTTCTCCTTGATTAGATGTGATCTCAGTTGTGGTTTTTTTTGGTTCTCATAAGGTGCTCTTTCATTCATAATAATTTTGTCTTTCCGTAGGGAGTTGCTATAGCAGTGAGCTTTCTAATATCAGAAAGTTATGTTGTATTAGGGAGAAAAGAATAATTATTTTATACATGTTGTTTTCTACTTATATTTTCTGGTTTTCATATTTGCAGTAATAAGAAAGATTTAATACTAGAATGCTTTGAGAATTGAGGTCCATTCTTTTGCTTTGAAATGCCCTTTTGTCCATTAATTTTTATTTTTATTTTTTTAAATAAATATAGAACAGATGATTATTCAATGCTTGTTTGACAAGAAAGAGGTAGTTCTGGTCATTCTTGTGCAGATTTTGGCTTGAGGCTCTTTCTTGTTTTGCTTATTGTCTTTACTGCTTATTCTAGTGAGGGGGCAAGTTTTATATCTCATTTATGAGTATAAAGTAGGATTTGATTACAATTAGTCATCTGATCTTTTTGTGCTTGAATTGATGCATAGCATTTGGTCTCAGTCATGTATTCTTTTGCTTTGTGCTTTAACAGTTCACTCTTTTGTTACAATGATAGTTTTGTACTTAAAATTAATTTGTTCTCTTTCAGCAGGTATAAACCTGTTTCAACTCATACCTTCAATGATAATCTAATATGTTAGCGCAGCAAGCTTTTAAAACCATTTCTCGTGCCAAGCAGAAGTGATGCCTGATGTCAGCTGAATCTCCCACATCTGACGACCACACCATTCTTCAGGGATTCCCTGAATGTGAACCCTTTTGACTGTAATTGTGATACCTTCACCTCATTTCATACATTATCATCATCATCTGTCTAACACCTTGTGTATGTTCCTTCACCATACTTACATCACTTTCTTTCTACTTAAATTTATTTTGTCACTGTGCCACCTGTATATTGTTGGAGAAAATGTTTTTAGTAATAAGGAAATATTTCAAGCAATTTAAGTTGTTAGTGGTAAAAATTGATTTATTTGAATTATCAGGCCAAGTTATAATTAAAGGTGTGATGAGTACTTTTTCAGACCTACTTTTACTTATCCACAGAAGTTATTTTTACATATAACAGATATAGTGCCTTTTTATACCATTTGTTTTCCTTCAGAAGACAGTAGTCAAATGATTCACGCAGCTAAAAGATGTAAAATGTGATTTCATACAGAGGACACTCTAGCAAACTACTGGAAATAGATTCTGCTTATTTCCTGCTGCTGTGGCACAAATTGGCTGTAAGGCATATAATGAACTTTATTCCCCTGTAAAAGTGCATATGAGCAGGTAGTCAAGTAATGAAGGCTACTAATAATTTTCCTACTTTATGAAGTAGCATAAATGTTAAAGTAGTATCATATTAAGAAATAAAACAATTCATGTATTTTAAATATTCCACGTTTGTACTGAGCAGGAGAAACTGGGCAATTCGTTAGTATTGCATATGCAATTGCAGAAGAGATCTAGAAAATGAAAATGTTAGTATTTCTGTGTTTCACTGAATTAATTCATCAGAAGCAACAGTGTTTGAAAAGATATTTTTGTATCCCTTGATGGGTGTTTCCATTTTTCAAATAGTCATGTAGCATTTTGGAGAAAAGCAGGTCTTTTTAATTCCAGTAATTCTAACTTTATATTTAGACACAACGGCAAATAATTAAGCTAAGAACGTAGAATAAGGGCTGCAATTTTTTTTCTCCAGTGGTAAGATTTGGGTTGCTTTGTCAGTCCTTTATCAAAGGACATCACGTTAATGGTATTAGATTATGGATACTTGTCACAGGACAACTGCATATTCATTGGAAACTGACAGCTATTTCACTCATACTGAAGACGGTAGGTTACTGGCAGAAGCAAGCTCTAATTTTTCCATTGGGAAGTGTAGATGATGACGTGGTGTGAACGGAAAGATAAGCTGGACTGACTGACAGTCAGTCTGCAAATTTTTAGTTCTGAGACTGTTTTGGTATGATAGTTTAGAAATTCTGGCAAAGCTGGAGCACGGTGTTTGTGGAGTGATTTTTTTGTATCCTTTTCTATATAACAAATTGACATAAGGTTTTATCTGGAAGTTTTACATATCTGCTAGCACATTATACTGATATCCTGGAAATCAAAATAGGCATTTGGCCAAATTCCATGCAAATTTAAGCTCTGTTTTATTTATTTATTTATTTGTTTTTATTTTTATTTTTGTCTTCATCTAAGCAATCAACCCTAGAAAGTAATATCTGTTAATTCCATAGAAAATATGTTTTAAGATTATACTGGACAGGGTTCCTAGTATGGCTTGTATCTCTCAAAAATGAACAAACTGAAGTAAACTCCCAGCAGTTAGTATGGAAACAAGTCACAAGTTCAAGGTAGTGATAAAACGAGTTTGTGTTTGAAGTCTTGTACCTGTTAGCATTTCATATTATATATAAAATATACATTCATAAGTGTTAGTGCGTCTCAGATCTGAGCACATCATGGATTTGATTTGTTGGACAGTAGAACAATATTAACAATTATCAGACGTTAAATATCTATTCATTCACTAACCTTTGATAAACCTCTTAAGATGAAATCCTAATATAAGATATGCTGCAATATATTTATGGTGAAGGAACATGCCTTACAAAAACTTCAATTTCTACATATGACAGGTGAAGGACATTGTTCCTTATTCATTCAGTACATAATCAACTTTGCTGTTGAAGAGCTTTAGATCTTTCTGGGCATTGGCTGTCACTTTAATATTCATCCATTAAAAAGGATTTTAAAAGTTTGCTGTGCTATTGTTATGACTGAAGGTCACTGATTTATTAATTGCTCTTCATATACAACTTGGTATTCTTTTCATAGAAAATGTAGGTAATTTCCGTGAGTAAAGACTGCAATTATCAGAATTGAATCTTTACATGTAATATTGATTATGCAGCATTTTTATTGTTTTTACATATGTTTAGTGCTTCTTCTGTAAAGGTAAGTACCTGATTAGCTAGGGAGCCTGAGAAGAAATAGGTAAATCATTTACCTGCGCATTGCACGACATAAAATTTTGTGTTGTTTATTCCCTGAAAGATTACATCATGTAAAGGGGAATGTTGCTGAATAGTGTCTTAATTTTGCAAATTTAGGTGATGATAATGAAAATTTGGTATCAACCTACTACTTGGTTGCCTTAGTTGGAGATCATATCTGAGGAAAAAAAAAAAACAAGAACAGAAAGCAAAGGAACAAAAAGCACAAGCTTTGTGTCATGAAAAGCCCAAAAACTTTAGATCAATGTGATGTAAAAATATATGTTTTAAAAAAATAATAATAAGGTTTTGGAATATATGCTCAGTCGCTGGATTATGCTATGCCAATGACCTATTATGCTTAAGATGGCGTATTTATTGTTAACTGTTAGTATATATTGCATTCTCAATATTGCATCAGTGCTGTCATTGACTATATAACCTGTCAAAATCTTTTACAGACCATGTGTCCTGTCTGTTTGGACCGTCTGAAGAATATGATCTTTCTCTGTGGCCATGGAACATGTCAACTTTGTGGAGACCGAATGAGTGAATGCCCTATATGCCGCAAGGCAATCGAACGAAGGATCCTTTTGTATTAAAACAGTGGAACGAACCAGTGAGAGTTCATGAATAATAAGGACATCTTAATGATATAAATCTCTGCAAGTCTGAAAGGCAGTAAAAGGTTCTAAAGAAAACATTTCTAATACTGTAGCGCAGGTTCATTACATGGTAATTGTTTAAAGACTGTGAACACACCAAATAATAGAACAGTATTTGAACAGTCAGCTTTTAACTTTACTCATAAAACTAAGATCTGAGCCTGAAGCTAATTTACAGCAGTCCTTTTTTTAGTTTTCTTTCTGTTGTTTTCTTCCCCTTAAAGTGTAAAGGGACAATCTTGTTTTGGTTTCTTTCATGTTTTGTAATGTATGTATGAGGTGTCAAGCAATGTACTTTTTTTGTCCCCTTTTTTAATATATTGTCAGTTATTATTGAATATAAATATGTAGTGCTTTTTGTTTTATGCTTTTCTGGAGAACGTTCAGATTTCCTGTGACAGTTACGATTCACAAGAATTGTTATCTTGAAATACACGATAATGCAAAATCAATACACAGTGCATAAACAGTAATAATAAACATCGTACTATTTCACTAGGATCAGGCCTCAAAATACAATGTTAAGCTAATTTGAACTTTAATGTGCCCTTTCTGAGGATGGGTTGGGAAAGAAACAGGAAAAAAAGAAACATAGTTTGGAGATGTTGCATTCCTCAAACTGCACTTTAGTATAACATGTTCAAGCTAACTTAGTGAACTTCTTAAGTCTGTCTAGCCACACAGTTTCATATGGAATTGTGTTTAACTTGGTTGGATAGTAAAACATAGGAGCAGTGGGTCAGTTAATCTGTTTCAGATGAGTGAATTTGATCAGTTGTGGGGGAACAAATATATATGTGGGGCCATTTAAATATTCTGGGTCTACAAATTAGAAAAAAACTGAGATGAAGTTTCCAAAAGTTAAACTTTAATGTTGTATCTTATGATGTATGAAGCAAGCTACCTATTGTTTTCCTCTCTTAAATTAGTTGTGTTGTCTCCAGGCAAATTTTGTCAACAGCAAAAGCAAAGAATTAATATAGCTTATTCACCTGTGTTGGGTGTTACACCAGAACATTAATGACAAACATTAATAGGTAATACTTCAATTCAGGATATTGCTGGAAGAGGAGTTAATTTTGAGCTATGCTTAGGTGAGCTGAAGTCAGCTGAGGGAGTTAGCTGTCACTGATGTGACTGAGAGGTATTCATGGACATGGAAGTACTACTGTGAGGACTTCAAAGTGTTAACGTTTTGATAACAAGTACCTCCTCCTGTCTTTTTGGGTGGAAGAAAGTATACTGATTAAAAGGTTGCTCGCAGCTAACAGGAATGTGGGCTTGCTCCTAAGACTTAGTCCTGTTGCGGAGCAAAGTGAAAATGAGATGAAAAATCAGTAAGGCATTCACCTCTGATACACTGTAAAATTCAAGGGTTGCAGGCTTTGGTTCTTAAGATTGTCCCCTAATATTTAATAGCAGTTTTGAAATTAAATCGGGTAAAATATCTCCACTTGTTTCCCAAGCAAATCAAGAAGACACCTGATAATAAATGTTGTTCAGATGCGAGCTGTGCACAGATGGTTACAGCACTTTTTTTCAATTTAGTGAAATACATAAATGGTCCCATCAGTGCACAGTGATTTAAAGTATGGAGATGACCTAAAAGGCTAATAGAACATGCTAAATAGTTGTAGCTTGTTAACTTTTCTGTGATTATCGCTGTTTTTTTTCCAACCCCTTGTTTATCATTTGCTGTACCCAAGCTCCTGTTGAACTCATTTGGCACTTTTCAGAATTTGGGCTATTGGTACCTGCCTTCCATTTGTTGAAATACTCTGTGCTCGTATGCTAGGATTTGGAAGAATTCCATTTTGCTGAAGAGTCTATTGAAAAATTAGGCAGGAGAATAAACAAGTTACTTTGTAAATAAGAAAGTTGGATTAGGAACTATTGCTCTTACCTTGAATTGAGTAAGGATCTAGCAGATTTGCACAAGTACTTGTGCCTTGTTAGCATAGTCTTACAATCAGTATTTTAGCTTCTTCTAAAGACATGAAATGGTCTTTTAAAATAATTTAAGTCTTTATTGTGTAGCTGTTTTCTAGAGACGAAGTTTTATGTATGCATACTTATTTCTAGCAGTATTGCAGTGTACGTAAACACTAAATCGTCTGAAGAAGTTGCTTGGGGCTAGTGATCTGTCTAAGCTTTTTCTATAATACTGCACATTAAGTGTCAGAAACTTAATTTTACTCTTCCAGTAGCAGCTGATGAACCGAAAAGCCTATACTGTTATTTGTGCTACAGAAGTCGGATTCATATTTTCACTTAAAATATCACTCCATCCTAACTTCTAGTAAGGCTACCTCCTTTCTGTCAAAGTATTGAATTCTTTGCTGGTTATTCGTTGTCTTTGGGAAAGGATGGGGAACATTTCAGTTTTATTTTGCTTCATCAGTTTTGATGTCTGAATTCATTGCGAATGGTTTTTACTGACTGTGTAAATTACGTACAACAGAGCTGTATGATTTGCCACAGTGTACATTGTATATTATTCTTGCAGAAGTTGCTGGAATCCGTACTGTTGTCTTTTTATGCATTTCGTAACTTGTTTGTGCTGACAAAACAAAACTTATCACAGAAGTTTTAGTATAAAAAAAGTTTAGAGGTTTTATAGCTGAGCCTGTGGTAAAAAACAAAGAAAAAAAAAGTTCTGACTCAGGGCTTTTTAACAACTTAAAGAAATTCACAATATTCTTCAACACATCTCGGGGAATATTGTGGATGTGGTGACTGTACAGTGCCTTGATAGAACTAAGTAATGGGCAGCAGCCGTAGAGTCCTTACAGAATGCAAGTATCTTTGGAATCCAGTGGAGGAGTTTACGTTCATATAACTGAAATGCCCCTGCCATGGATTTATATACTTGTATATACTTTCTGTAAAGGAAATGGGCAAATTTAGGTTTTGCTAAGCTTTCTGTGAGTTGTTTCATTGTTGCACCAGTCCTGGGGCAGCCCTGGGGCTCTGAAGGGCATAGCGTACAAATATACAGAAGCAGCATTTGTGGGAAAGAGAGCTGACAAAATGTTCTTTATGGGATGTCCTTGGTGTCAGGGGAGAGGTCGTTGTATTAAAAAACGTGTAAAAATGCCTGCTTTATTCTGGCCCAGTAAGTTTTTTATAAAAAAGAGAATCAGCAACAAACCTATATGTTTGCATGCCATTTCATGTTATCAAAAATGTCTCATTTTGAGCTTCTAGGAAATACTTCTTGTCCCAAGCTTCATGTCTTCAGGAATGCAAATTATTCATATTACAAAACAGGTTTTACTGAACCACAGGAACGTTTTTGCTTCTGTTAAAACCAACTTTGTATTTTCAGTAAATTGTAGCTTTTGACATGACTGTTTATTGGAGAAATTTAAGATTGTCTGTGTGAATGTAGTGGATTTCTGTATGCAGATAGCATTATATAATTGCTTTCATTAAAACTGCTTAGCAAGGTCTAAGCTTTTCAAGAAAAATGCTAATGTACTGTATGGTTAATAAAACTTGTTATATAAGATACACTCTGACTTTCAATAGCTTTGATTTAAAGATGTAAAGAGACAGAATTAATACTGATTTTTGTGCACACGTCACTGGGAAGGGTTTTTTTTGCTCATTTAATTTGATTCTTCTTAGTCGTAATGAAGTTAGATGTTGCCACAGAATTGGAAGATTTTATACCTCAACAAATGTTTGGTAACTCTGTGAGTATTTGGCAGGTAATGTTTAAAGACCCACCAGACCTTATCTGGTGACGGAGATTGCGATCCAAAGCTCAAAATATTCTGGTTCTTTAGAATATACCACTGAAGAGTGAGTTTGCAGTAACATCAGAAATGCTGATTGCCTTTGAATTTTCCAGATATTCCAATATTTTTTAATCAACAGAAGTATGAAGGGCAGATTATATTGTAACAACAAAAAGTTTGACCTTAACCTTCCTTATGTGCAAATTTTTGTATCAGCACACAATTCATTATAATAATTAGAGTTGCTATTAAATTTGTGTTATATTCCAGCTTGTTATTGAATAACCTTTGCAGATCTGGCTACATGAATGGGATCCCTTAAAAATCTCCTGCCAGATATAGTAACTCGCGTTCTCTGAGATAGCATTTGCTGCATCATAGTTTATGCTTTTAGGATTCAATTTAATGGATTCATTCAAAAATACTTGTATGTAACTAAATATAACAATCAATCAGACTCTAATGCCTAATTGTTTTAATAATCATAGAATGATAGGATGGCTTGAGTTGGAAGGGACCTTAGAGATCGTGTAGTTCCAGCCCCCCTGCCATGGACAAGGATGCCACCCACTAGATCAGGTTGTCTCACCTCTTTTAGTTTAAAACCATTCCCCCTTGTCTTCTCTCATCTGCCCATGTAAAAAGTTGCTCTCCATCTTTTTTTTATAAGATCCCTTTAAGTGCTGAGACCGCAATGAGGTATCCCTGGAACCTTCTCCAGGTAGAACATCCGCAGCTCTCTCGGACTGTCTTCATGGGAGAGTTGCTCCCTCTGAAGGTGGCCCTCTGGGCCCGCTCTAACAGCCCCACATCCTTGTGCTGGGGGTCCCAGGCCTGGACGCAGCACTTCAGGTGGGGCCTCACAAGGGCAGAGCAGAGGGGGACAGTCATGTCCCTCACGCTGCTGGCCGCTCCTCTGGTGATGCAGCCCAGGCCGCAGTTGGCCTTCTGGGCTGCAGGCACACACTGCTGGCTCACGTTGAGCTTTTTGTCCACCAGAACCCCCAAGTCCTTCTCTGCAGGGCTGCTTTCAGTGAGTTCTTCTCCCAGTCTGTGCTCATGTCTGGGATTGCCCCAGCCCAGGTGCAGCACCTTGCGCTTGGACTTGAACCGCATTAGGTTCACATGGGCCCGCTTCTCCAGCTTGTCCAGGTCCCTCTGGATGGCATCCCTTCCTTCTGCTCTATCAACTGCACCACTCAGCTTGGTGTCATCTGCAAACTTGCTGAGGGTGCACTCGATCCTACTGTCTGTGTCATTTGTAGAGATACTAAACATCACCTGTCCCAGGACAGGCCCTTGAGGGACACCCTCATCATCAGTCTCCACATGGACATAAAGCCATTCACCACCACTCTCTGGGTGCGACCTTCAAGCCACTTCCTTATCCACTGAATGGTCCACTCTTCAATTCCCTCTCTCCAATTTGGAGATCAGGATGTCATGTGGGACTCTGTCAAAGGCCTTACAGAAGGCCAGGCAGGCGACCAGTTGGTTTTCCCTTGTCAGCTGATGCAGTCAGTCCATCACAGAAGGCCACCAGATCGGTCAGGCACGACCTGCCCTTGGTGAAGCCTTGCTGGCAGTTTCAGATCACCTCCTTGTCTTGCATGTGCCTTGACATTGCTTCCCGGAAGATCTGTTCCATGATCTTCCCAGGCACAGAGGTGAGGCTCACCGGTCTGTAGTTCCCTGGGTCCTCCTTTCTAAATGGGTCCTCCCTTTCTAAAAATGGGAGTAACATTTCCCTTTTTCCAGTCACCACATGGCGTGACTGCCAGGACTTTTCAGATGTGATGGGGAGAGGCTTGGCAACTCCATCAGCCAGTTCCCTCAGGACACTGGGATGTATGGCATCGGGCCCCATAGACTTGTTCTTGTTCAGTGTCATCAGGTGGTCTCGAACCTGCTCTTCCTCAGTGGGAGGGACTTTGTTCCCCCAGCCTTCATCTTCATGTTTAGGGAAATGAGAGATGTGGGAAGCCTGACTGACAGTGAAGACTGAAGCAAAGAAGTTGAGTACCTCAGGCTTCTCCATGTCTGTCGTTACCAATTCTCCCTTCTCCTTTATCAGAGGGGGAACTCTCCCCTTGGCCTTTCTTTTCTGGCCAGCGTACCCACAGAATCCCTTCTTGTTATTCTTTGCATCCCTTGCCAAGCTCAGTTCCATCTGTGCCTTGGCTTTCCTGATCCCATCTCTGCACATCTGTGCAGCATCCCTGTACTCTTCCCAGGCCACATGTCCCTGCTTCCTCTGCCTGTGCGTTTCCTTCTTACACCTCAGTCTGACCGTCAGGCCCTTGCTCAGCCATGCTGCTCTCCTGCCTTCCCTGCTTGATTTGTTACACGTGGGGATGGAGAGCTCTGACATTCTAAGAAAAGCATCCTTAAGGAGCTGCCAGCTCTGATCAGTTTCTGTGTCCCTAAGGACAGTGTCCCAGGGGATCTCACCTACAAATTCTTTATGCAGCTGGAAGTTTGCTCTTCTAAAGGTTAGGGTCCTGACTGCTGTTTGCCAGCCCCATGCTCCTTAATCACAAACTCAACCAGGGCACTGTCACTGCAGCCCAGACTGCCTCCAACCTTGGCCTGTTTAATGAGCTCTTCTGCACTGCCAAGCACCAGATCCAATAAGGCTTCTCCTCTGGTTGGTTTGTCTAGCACCTGGACCAGGAGGTTATCCTCAATGCACTCCAGGGGTGTCCTGGATTGCTTACAGCCCGCCGTGTTGTGTTCCCAGCAGACGTCCGGGTGGCTGACATACCCCATCAGGCTGAGTGCGAGTGTGATGCTTCTTGTATCTGAAGCAAGAACAACTATTTATCATAGCGTACAGGTGAAAAATGACCTTACAGAAAAAAAGTTTGTTGCTTTCTCAGTTGTTTTCAAGATTCCTTCAGCTGTGGTTTATATGAAAGGTCTATATGAATGCATAGTTTTTTCAGAGAGACTTAAAAAAAAATCTTTTTATTTGAAAACAGTTGATGCAAATTATCAAAATACATTTTAAATACCCACTTGTTCTTTGCTTTAAGGCTTACAAGCTATTCACATGCTTCTCAGTACCTACCGCATTGAAAGTGATGGCAATAGCTTTAGCATAGGCTTTAGGATGTGGTCTCTGTGGTCTCTAGGGTTTCAGCCCCTAATGTTGGTCACAGTGGGTGTGGCTGGTGTTAGATACTGATGTTTGTAGATTTTGAGAAGGCTTCTTCCACACTGAGAAGGGCGGTAGACCCAAAAGAAAGGGCAGTTTGCAAACATGCCGCTCTGTATCTTAATGCACCTTGCGTTCCTAACTAATTCAAGCTGTTTCCATCATGCAGCATGTTTAAAGCACGAACAATGGGACTGTGGAGATTTCCTTCAGATTTGACATTTAGTAAATGCGGAGGGTGGTTCTTCATGAGGGTACTTTGTCTTATATAGGGGAGAAATATTAGCAGCAGTATTTGATTTAAAAAAGAAGAGAGGCTTCCTTAACAGACTTGGTTCTCCACAATATGGAAAGGTAATTTCAGTCGGGAATGATACTGTTGAAGATCTAGTTCTCATGCTTCGTGCAGCTCATTTCAAGTCAATACAGAAGGATGCATTGGAAAGTTTTTTTTGTTTGTTTGTTTTTTTTTTGTTCCCTTTGCAGTGAATGAGGAGTATGTCCAGGCTTGCCAGGAGATACTCAAAAATTCTTCTGAAAAGCAGTCTCTAGAGGGCAATGCTATGATGTGCTGAAATAGGTTTAATTATATTAGAAATCAAGAAATGTGTCAGCTGATAATGTAAAACTTTTATTCTGTTACAATGCAAAACAAAGTTGTAGGAAATTTAGTGTAAAATACTTACAATTATGGTTTGCTTAAGCTTGCATGACTACCTTGAGGAAGTTAATACAAAATTTAGTTCCTGCAAAACAGCATAAAATCAGGAAAATACACTTGTGAGATTATACTGACCCCTCTCAAAACTATGACACTGTTTCACTAAGTTTTCTTTAGCAATAAACCTGTGGGAGCTAAGTATACAATCTGAAATCTGAGACGGTTTATGCAGTGACGCTCGTGCATCCTAAAACGTCTGAGTATTTCTTCCACAAGGGGTCAGTAGCACCCTCCGTTTGGGACAAGGGTTTTTTATAATATAAGCGCAGAGCAAACAAGGGATAAGGATAATGATGATTGCATTAATATGTGGGTGGACCAGACCTCACTTGTCCCCTTCTTCAAGCAGGCTAAGTATAATTAGCTTATTTGCTGACTCCAGTAAGCACCATATTCCATCCTTTGACTCTCATGTGACATGAACATTGCTACTATTGATTAGGGCAAAGTTCCAATGGAGTGTTTACCTTTAGCTCTAGTTGAAAGTACTCATTTAGTCTAGCTTTTTTTCCTTTTTTTTTTTTTTTTTTTTCCAAAAGCATGCAATTGGGGTAGATAAACTCTAGGAGAGAGCTTGTCCAGTGAGCAGGGAAAAAAATTCTTGCATGAGTGTCCCACATATTCTTAGTGATAACCACAGCCTCCCTAGATGGCTAGAGTTGATTAATATTTTCCACCCTGTTGTAGCACAGCTTATGGTTAAATATGCTTTGAACCCTATCAGTCTGCTCAGTGGAAGGAATGTCCAAGTTCTTAAGTCTTCCCAGAGTACGCGAGTAACTTGGAGACACAAATTTCAAGTATCGCAGTATCTTTCTACCAAGAAGTTGAACAGACCAGACAGCTATTCCCTAGACAAAGTTTTCCAATCCTTTTACCAAAGTCGTATTTCACAAATAGGAACGTAACTACAGTCAACCTCTTTCAGGTTGGCACAGTTTCTCACTTACACTTGGTGAGTTACAAGGGACTTTCCTTACCTTCATGTTTGTAACTTTTGTCCTTTTCTATTTTGTGTCTGTTAGGGTTTTTGCATTTCATGTCTGCACTGATTCTGTCTCCCACTGCTCAAGTCCTCCATTTCAATTATTTCTGTAAGCCTCTTTTTGATAGCAGAACTGTATCCCATCCTTCTCAGCGTAGTTATTTCCTAGACTCATTAAAACTAATCTCCATTACGCTGAGGTTAGCACAGTGCTTTGGCATTAGTAGAGAGGGACCCTATCCTTGTGTTTAACTCCACTCTTAATTTCATATACTGAGAGGAGGAGTTCCTGAATTCAGTCTTAGCAAAATTTCACGTTATGTTATCAATAACCCTTGTTTCTTAATATTGGCAGTATAAGAAAGAGCTTGTGGCTGCCACCTGAGGAAAGGAAAGGGGTGCTGCTTTTGTCAAAACTGTTCTCACCCCTGTGATGAAAATAGGGAACAAGTAATTGTTTCAGTTGTTATTCCCCTCCCCCCCCTTCTTTTTTTCCCTGTAGGCTCTCTGAAATTTCCATTGTTACCATATCTCAGATTCAGTTTTTGGTGACACCCTAAGGTACTTCCCAGACAAACTCATTCTGGACAGAAGTTACTGTCTCTTAGTCCTGTGTATTTTGCTCACTTAAGTTGACCAGAAGTCATCTGCTCAGGTCAGTGGGATCACTTGTATGAGCATGGGTTGTCTGCAAAAAGAAACGTTCTGTTATTGGGCTTTTTGCTGCCTCCATGGAGAAGTGTGAAAACATTCTGCCTCTCTGAATAAGAGTAAATCTGAAACCACATGCCAAATAATACTCTTCCTACTAAGCTTTCATAATCCTTACTCTTTATGTGATCATACTGTGACTTGTGATACTCTGTATGAAAGCTATATAAAATAAACAGCAATTATACAGCATGTATTTCCCAAAGGACATGTTATATGGTTTGTTGGCTTTGAAACACAATGCTGTCATTCTTCCTCTCTTCTTCCTCTTTCGTGGTGAGACCTGTAAATAAAGACTACTTCAGATCTATGTAGGCAAGGCTGATTTTCTGAACACAAAGGGCTTAGTTAAGCTGTTTCTAGTATAGCCTTACAATTCAAAACATCAAGCCCAAGGTTTAATTGCATTTCTCTGATCTATAGCACAGGGCACTTAGATCACTTAATTCATATTGTTCTTGGTTTTTGGTCAGGTGATTCTTATTCTGTATAAGGCTGAATGAACCCTCATGTAACTTGTTCTCTGAAACTGTGTTCTCCCACTACATACGGAGGACACAAAGTCTGAAAGCCCTTTATGCATTCCTGATGGCACAGAAAAGTGTGTTAGGACAAAGGCAGTGGGGAATCTAAAACTATATTGCAGCCATAGGCCTTAGTCTAAGGAATTTGTGAGATGAGAAACTCAAATGGCAAATTTGATTGTGAAACTCTTGAAGAGTTTTAATTTGTTCCGTTTGGACTCCTGTGAGCTTGTATCACAGATACACTGAGTTCTGCTGTAACCCTGTCATCTCCTTTGTCTTGTATGCCCCACTATTCCTCGTAGGTCCTTCCACACCAGTTCTACCTGTCATGATATGTCCTAGACTTACACTAGAACTAGAACATGTGGAGAAGGAAGGTGTGGGAGTTGCAAGCCAGTCCTTACAGATTTACTGTGCTGCCTCATACAATTATTCCCCATGACACACACACCAGGATGTAACGGGGTAAATGATCTTGGGTTGGTTTTGCTGTGAACAGTGGGTGCCTGCAAATAGGCAGTGATGGAAAAAGCTACTGCAGGTCAACTGCTGAGTGCTTGCCCTGCAGCAGGCAGGGGCAAAGTGTTACAACCAAGTAGAGCTGAGTGGGCCAAGCCCTCTAGGAGTCTACAGGTCCTGAGTTGACATTGCTTCATCAGTAAGTAGCATGTAAATGAGTTAGATAAGAAAAACATATCTTCAGGAGCAGGACTGGGACACCAGACATTTAATTTTAGACTTCATCTGCTGTGCTGAGTCAAACTGTGACACCAAGATTTGGCAGGCCACTGCCCCCCTACCAGCCTACCTATCCCTGCAATGTCCTTCCACAGGGTGTGAGGATGCTCTCATGGCTCTATAGGACAGCTAGTGGTATCTCCTGTAACTTTCCAGGACAAGGAAAGGACTTTAATGTTTTTGATTTGGTCTCTAGTGTTTTGGACTTGGTATGGCCTTTTTCTTTCTGTTCATCTTCAATTATCAAATAGGGCTGCCTTACTTTTACAGATGATATGTAATTTTGAGAGAAAATCAATGTAGGTATCATAGTTGTGCCTGGAATTCTTGGATTTATCCCAACATTTCCCACAAAATTAGCCCTGGCCATTTTAACAGATACAGGTGTTAAACCATTAAGCTAAACAGCTTGAATGCTTTTACGGTTATTAATAGTGGTGGCCTGCAGCTGCCATTTTTTTCTAGAGAAGGCAGGTAAGGACTTGACACATCCTAGGTTGTGCTCTTCCCTGTCATGGCTGAATGCTAACTTGGGCAATTCTCTGTAAAACTGCAGCATTACACCTTTGCTTGAATGGTTGGGATTGCTTAAGACATCTTCATGGCGTGATGTCCTCTCAGTGGTAGCTAGCAGTGAGAGCAGAAGTGTGGTATGGCCATGATAACATAATATTCTTCATGAATTAATACATTGGATTTTGCCGAAGGGTAACTATCTGAGACGAGGTCAGTAGTACCGCAGCTGTTTCTGTCACCTTGCCTAGGAAGCTGGAGGCACACCACTGCATTGTGCATGGTAGATTTACCCCTAAATGCTTTAGAAGAAGGTTGCTAAGAAGCTGTCTGTATCCTTGGATGAGTTGCCAATGGATTAGAAGCAAAGTCACCTGAAAGGTACAGACTTTCAATGCTTGAGTGAAAGTATCTCTCCACATTCTTTCTTTTTTATTATTATTATTTTATTTCCTCCTGGTACAGAAAGAACATCTGAGGGAAGAAGGGGAAGCTAACAAGCCTAGCTTATTTTGCTGTAAAGTGTGTACATGCAGCACTGGAGAACACTGCAGATATCTGTGAGTCTGGACAGGTTAAAAAAAAAAAAAGAAAGGGGAGGGGAGGGTTAATGAACTGTTAGGTGACTGATGGTATTTCTAACCCGAAGGAGAGCTGGCCGCCTCAGAGCTGAGGTTGGTGGTGTTACCCACAGTAACTGCTAGCTCGTGTTTGTGTGTAGTTCGTTTTTATTTTATTGTTCGGGTCAAAGATAAGCCAGTGGCTCTGTTAAGTGTGGTGAATATCTGGGAATAGCAGCGTGGTTCTGCTGAGCACCGCTGCCAAGACTAGAGCAAGCCAAGGGAGAGTGATTCTTTTGTCAGGGACAGAAATGTGGTCTGACACAACTTTCTTATCAGAGGGAAGGATTTTTCACTTCAGGAGGAAGTTTGGCTGGGAATGCATTGGATAACATTTCTCATTTTTTCAGGTCTGCGGGAAGTCCTGTATAAATGCATTTTCCATTAGTATAATAGCTGTGTTACTGTCCCTCCTCTCTAGAGAATGTTAGTGGCTGTGGATGTGGGCAATAACATAAAGAAGACTAAAACGCTCTTAATCTGTGTGAGTCAGCAAACATACCTTGCATGTTCACAGCCAGGAGCCATTTGCTCTTGGCTCATGCCACAGAGTAGGCAAAACATGGTTCTCTTTTTTTTCTAATTTTTCATTCCAGGAATTTCTGAAGTTTCCCTTGATCCTTTCCAAACCATCGGGTTGTAGTTAAATTAAAACCTGGCCTTTTCTTTTGGTGAATACTTTGTGTAACTGGCAGTGTTTGTGTGGGTTCCAGCCTCAACTTGGATCACTTTGTTTAAAGATTGGGAGCCTACATGTATTATAGAGAAACTGCATTAACGAAGTTGAAGAGATGTGTCTTCTAATTGCAGCCATGAGACTGGGATTTGTTAGATTTGATTTTTGAGTTTTCTGGGAGTCTTCACTCAAACCACGTAGTTTGTGCTTCCTCTCATTCCTATGTGTAAAATGAGGAAAAAATTATACTTGATGGTACTAGAAGAGATCAGCTAGTGTATGCAAAAAAGCCTAGAGATGAATAAATGAGCTCCTGAGCAGCTAACACGCCTCCCCTGCCAGCCCCTTGCATGGTGGTATACCAGCTGTGCAGTGGTTTCAGACCTTTTTGTGGTGGAAAACTAAAATCTAGCTCCAGTGCTAGCTCACAGGCCTGCCAAAGACCAAACAGGCAAAAAATGGACTATTGTCTTCCACCTCCCAAGCAGCGGGAATTATTAACTTATTAATTAACTAGTAATCACATACAAATATGTATTTTATTATAGTTAACAAGTAACAGTCGTTATGTTTTAAAGCAGCTGGTGGAAGAAATCCACGTTGAATAAAGGCATTGAGCTGCAATATCAAGGAGGGGTGACGAAGTGCCAGCTCTGGACGTCCTTGGGTTTCGGCCTCGCGGTGCTGGTGGTGCTGCGGTGCTGGGTGAGCTGCCAGAGGGTGTCACTGCATGCGTTACGGAGAGGGAAGAACGAGGTGGCGAAAGGGAATAAAAGTTCAAGTGTAAATTTCAGTTTCGTTGTTGAGCTAGAAGTAAATACAGAAACATGGATGAATCAAATCCTCACTTTCCTGGAGATTACAAACATTTCCTGGAGATGCTTAATTATATTGAAATGCTTAATTATATTTATTTATTTATATGTTTTTTGAAATAAATATCCCGGCTGTTCAGGACCAGATCCTCCGATATAAAAAGTCACATTACTGCTGACTTCCATACCCATTCTGTCCCTGAGTTGTTTCCAAGTGCTGACTGTTACGCACGACGTGGATAACGCTGGTTTTAAAAAAAAGAGAGAGGAAAGAAAACCAGAGCAGGCTCTCCTCAAATCCTTCAAAACCTCCTGTATGAAATTGTTGGTGTTTGCAGACCTCAGTGCCAAAGGTCGCTCTGGCTGAGGGCGCCCGTCTTCCCCCGCCAACTCGCCGTCCCCACAGGCAGGCTGGCTGTGGAGCTAGGCCCTCACAGGCCGCTGCCACCAGAAGACGCACGTGTATGTGCTCGGCCAGCCCGAAATACACCAGCCTTGCTGGCTCTGGGCTGTTTACGTGATGTACATTATTACCTCGCGGTGCCTGCACTTTCGGAGAGGCCTCTTCCCCGCAGGCCGTTGCCAAGGCCCGCGCTGTCTCTGTGCGTGTTATCGCGAGGATGACAGTTTAAACAGGGCTTATCGCTGTGTATTCAATCAAGGTTTATGAGGGCTGATAAAGATGTCACCTAGTTGCTTTGTGTGTTCATTAAAACGCTATTCCTCGGTAGGACTTTGCTGTATTATGTTCTTTTTTTTCCCTTTCTTCACCGATTTTAGCTATCTTCTCAGGAGAGGTGTACGTGTATGAAGGGGAGGTGTGCTTGCTTTAGCACCATTATTTCTGCAGGGAAGAATTAAAAAAAAAAAAAAAGAAACTAGTTTGGTTGACCCAACGCTATCTGCATTTAATATCTCGTGTTATCAGAATTGCTTATTTAATAATTCAGTAAACTTTTCCTAGGTTTAGCTTGCCCGTGGCAGTAAAGCGATTTGTGTGCACTTTATCTGCTGTGCGGTGCGGTGGCTACAGCACAGGGGGTGCTGCTTGTCCCTAGCGATGCTTGGACGTTCCTTGCCGCTTGCTGCACACAGACCCGCTCATCTCTTTTCCTGATGGGTGGAAACGGGGTACTTGCGACACAGAAATGTAAACCTACTTGGTGAATTGGTTCAGTTGCAAGTCAAAGCCTGAGGAATGATTGCTAGAAATAAATAGGTACTCATGTAAAATGTGTCGATAATTTTCATGTTATCTGGATATGATGAACAGTAACAGAAAATGGACAAAAATATTTTATTTTATTGTGTTCTAAGCTTCATTTTTTATTTTTATTTTTTTTCCCCTTGATCCATATCCTTTTCCCAGCTATAGTTTAGAATAAGTACACTGGCCTAATTGTATCTGGTAACATTTCCATTTCTGCCGATCTTCAGATAATCTCATTTTTACAGTAAGCAGAAGTTGTTCTGTTGCATTCTTGTTGTTTGAGTAAAATTTGTTGTAAAACAAAGCAGATACACAAAACCATAATGAAAAATGATTAGTTGCAGCTGTTTGCTGTATTATATAAGAGGGGAATGTCTAAGGAATCTATTGGCTAAAAAAAAAGTTGAAAATATCTAACAGACTCAGGACCCTAGCTCAGTCAGAAATCAGTTGAGATTAAGCCCGCGTGTTTAAGCTTTTTTGAAAAATGGGGAGAAACTGAATATCCTTAGTTGATTCCTTAGAGCCCCAGGCCACGGCAATTTCTTGTTGTTTATGCTGCAGCATATTGGCCCTCTCTGTATCCTACAAACTTTGTGAATACTGATAGCTGTCGGCATTTCACAAATGATTCTTTCACTTTTGTTTACAATTGCTGCTGGCAGGCACTGGGCTATCTAAGGCTTTAATGCTGTGCATGTGCTTTCATAATAAAATGTTATTCTATGAGGATAATAACACTTACTAGAGATCAGTATTAAAATTAAAAACAGAGCCTCTCCACCATCACTTGTTAACACTTCTAATGATTGTTTGCTTATTAACACTAATTTGTTATACGCTTCCATTTTAGCTCTATGATGTCTGGTCTAAGCATGAGGCACTTCTGTGTATAGTAATTATGCATAACCAGGCTGATCTCTGTAATAAAAGTTACTGTAGCATGATCTGGTCTGCTTTCTGTGAAATGTTTTATATTGGAACCAATTGTTGACCCCTGCCTTATCAATTCACTCTATCTGTTTGTCTTTAAACAGGAGTCACGGTAGTCTCTGGAATATTTGCCTGGGATGAAGCTATTTTAGCTGCTGCACTGGTGTCCATTTAACCTTGATCATGAAACACACGCTGGTCATCCAGCAGTACAGAACTTTTTGAAGCAGAATTGCTATTGTTTGTGAATAGAATCTATGGAATATAGCAGAGTGGAGATCCTTAGGGCTTACTCCTTGGTGCTTTATGAACACAATACTGTGCTTTTTACATTTTGCTCTTTATTATCACTACAAAGCCTCTGTGGGCTCCAGAAGAGAATTAAGAGACCACTTTACTAATGTATTGTGCAAACAAATAACAAAAATACAGGTTTCACTAGACACTGTGCGCAGCAATGCCATCTACCTGCCTGCTTGTGTGTGGGAAGCATCTTCAGATTACTCCATCATCTTCTGATCTGGTTATCTCTAAGAAAGCTTTATTCATTTTTAAGATTTTATATATTTTTTTCTGTTTTCTTTTGTTTTGTCTAACAGTCTCTCCCTTTGCCTACCTTAAAAATAAACAAATGCAAAAAAAGATTGTCAACCTCTTCGTTTTCTTAAAGCATTATACCGTGGGCAGTCTGAAAGCATAACTAATTTGCCTTTTGGTATTTTTTGGAGTTAAAATAGAAAATACCTTGATTCCAGATTGCTGATGGGTTGAGAAAGCCTCATTCACACAGTAAGCCATTTTGGCAGGGTGTGGAAAGGGGATCTGAAGCAGGGCAATAAAATATGCCTTTGGAAAGATTTCCAGTTTCTGTGCAGAGGTCCCATCCCTGATGCATTTGCTTACACAAATTCTGCTAAATCACCAGAACATGATTACCATCCAAAAGCTATCTGTCTTTGAATGTATATTGATTTCTATTTCCTCATTTAAATCCAGAATGTTTATGTGAGCAGAGTATTGATGGGGCTGAAAATCTGGCGATAATTTGGTATATAAAAAAATAAACACTCTTAAATATTAACAATGCCAAGAGATCACTGGTCTGTTTCTACCTAGCTGAATGGGAAGGCATTCTCAGTGCAGAATAATTAACTATTTCCTTTTGTTCTTCGTTGGGTCAAACAATATATTCACCTGTGTTCATACAGCTCTCATTTTAGCCACACCTGGTAGTTGTTCCACCGACAGCATCAAACCTTGAACGTGTAGCTGGACAGAAACTACACTTCATTGTACACTACCCTCTTGGCATTGGCAGTTGTCTTCACAGTGGGATCTTAGGCTGCTATCACCATTCTTTGGAGGAGTGTCAAGAGGTCTCAAAGGCTTGCTGTCACTTCTCCCCTTCCATGTTGAGAGGGGAACCTTGGCAAACTGGAAGGAAGAGGGGTCCTGTTATGGGAAAAGCTCTGAACAGTTGTGTGTGCCAACACAGCTACCTTCCCCGAGCAGGCTGCTGCCTCGTGCAGGGAGGTGCATGTGGTGCAGATAAAAGCACCGTGGCGGTGCTGGTGGTGCCATTGCTTTGCTGCAGTGTGTTGCACTGTAGCCATGGCATCTGGTGATTTATGAATGTGTGTAGACTGTTGCTATGTTGAGGTGTGATTAGGTATTCATTGATAACAGCCATGCTGTTTCTGTCTAAAAGAAGACTGAAGCCTATCCAGATCTGTTGAGAAGACTCACTTGCAAGTTTGCATATGTAGGTGGGTGTTTATGGGCACTGAAAGCTCAAAAATGACCATCCTCTTTAACCCAGACCCTATAGGGAGGTTAGTAGCTCCAGCCATTGCCTATGAGGCTGTGGCAATTGATTTTCTCAGCTGAGAAAGAAGAGGAACAAACCTTTCTCCATCTGCCCTTTTAGAGCAGTCACTTACAATATTGCATGATTTGTTCTTTTCTGGTCACCCGAAATACTCAGGGATATATAGTAAATGTAAGCTTAGGGAATAGGCTTGTTTCTTCTTTAGATACCTTCCATGTACTTTAAAGCAGACCTCAAGGACTGTTGATTGAATACCATTACACTAGAAAGCATATTAGCTAAATACAGTCAGAGGCTTTACCCCACAGGTATTTGTGTACTCCCTCAAATTTATGGAAATTTCCATAGCACTGATTTAGCAACTACAAACACTTTTTTTTTTCTTCTAATTAGTGGAGTTACACTGCAGGCTGGTCAAAGTGTTGTTATTTTAATCCTTATCCATCTTCCCTGCAATGTTACTGCTACTTGTGCTAATCTAAATGTAAATTGTAAGCTCTGTGGGACAGTCTGTCCCTTGCATTTGAAACATCCCTCTTCGTTCTTTTTGTGTGTGTGTATGTTTTATTCAATGTGTGCGCACGATCCTCAGAACAGAATGCCTATCACTTGCCTTATATGTTCCTCGATGATTCTTAAATTCATGTCCCTAATTGAGACCACTCGTGATCTCCCCTTCCGACCATGAATCAAGGTATCTGCAATAAGCCAGCAGCATGGAACGTATTTTAAGGTATCTACAGCATGTCCCACTAGAGCCTCCTCATTTCCCCAGTGACCAGGAAAAATGAATTGCCTGTGCAAGACGCCTGACAATCAACAAACCAGAATTGTTTGGGAAAAAGGAAAATAAATGTGTGGGTGGAGGGAGTTACAAAGAGACGGAGAACACCCTGCAGTTGCCTCTCCCCCTCTTGTGAACTGAGGTCCTGCTCCGGTGCAGCTGCGGCAGTAGAGCCTAGGCTGGGAGAAGACTTTTGGATGTGTAGGCTCCCGGCCATAGAGGGGTTTTACGGGTCAAAGCCAATACCTGTATGTTACTCCACATAAATAAATCATATGCCTGTAAAATACATGCTAAATTTTGCTGCTGGGTCCTGTGGGAGTAGGAAAATAATTTAACACAGCTGGATGCTCGTTCGTCTTCTAAACTGTTTTTATGGTTTAAAAGAATAGCTTCCTAAATTGACGTCCTATGAAAAAACAGGGAGTAGGGCTGCACCAGAGTGCAATGCACTGGTGTCACCGTAATTAAAAGATCAGCTCTCCCACTTACCTTCCACAACATCCCCGTTCCCTCTAATGAAGGAATTTTTACCTAATCCGCCTGAGCAGCTGTTGTCTGCCAAATGGCCGGGCTGCGCTCCTGGTGGAGTTAGCTCTGGCAAGAGGAGTTCTCCGGTTCCCATGCTCTTCCCTCAACTTGAACTCAAGCGAGGAGTCCCTGCGGTGCGTGGATAGTGAACTAGTAGTTGCAACAATAAATATTCATTTGCAAGGCTCCCAAAGACCCTGCAAGCTCCCAGCGCGACCCAACCTGAGGCCTGAGGGGAGATGCTGGATGGAGGTTGGCATGACAAGAACTGCTGCGTGGCTGCTAGCCTCAGAGCTTAACTGGCCAAGTAGTTTCTTCACTGTTTCCCTCATCAGTGAAAAAGCCAAGCTTTTGTGAGGTTGGTGCAAGTTGAGTGAATAATTTGAGGGACTTTGAAGACAGCAGGTGTGGAATTAGTGATAAGCACAGGAATGCCTCATCCTATGGCTCCATTGCTCTGGTGCCTGTGATCCAGGTAAGGGAATGACCTGCCTAGGCCCAGGTGCTAAAGCCAGCGTGCTTAGAAACTATTGTGGATCTGCTGGAAAAGTCAACTCGGCTCTTTGAGGAAAAGTGGGAAACCAGTTCTCATACTTGATCCACGCAGCTAGCAGCAAACAAGCAGTTGCTTTCAGCTGGAAGACTGGTAAATGCCAGGCAGGACAATAAAACTTTATGGTGTAAGCAGCAGCGCTCCTAAAGGCCTCTTGGTTTCTCCTCCATTTCTGGCCTGCTAAAGGCACTCTGGTAGGTTCTGGCAATGGGGAGTTGGAAGAAAGCTGTGTGGCTGTGGGTACATGGAGAATGTAGGCCCTTGTCGGCTCCATGCTCCCTTTTAAAAATGCAAATTGATAAATAAACACTGAAACAATGGGGCTCCACTAATCCTTTTACAAAGGGCAAATTGCTAATCTAACTCCCCAGCCAGGATGGCTGCTTTGCCTTAACAATAGCTGCATTTATACCTTATGTTTTACTTGCAAACTGACATGTAGTGAATTGGAAAGGGTTTCGGCTCACCTGCTCGGTGGGGCAGGCGGCTAATCCTTTTATGCTCCCAGCCCTCAGTGAGCAGTGCTGCCATTTGATCGTGCTGGAGGGAAAGAGGCCAGCACGCCTCTGCCAAATTTTCAGCCACGTTAGACTTGGTTGTGCTTTAACAATGCCACCAGTGTCTCCAGCACAGGGAGGGAGAAAGATCTATTCATGTCTTCATCCGCAGGGCGACCGGCCTGCACACCCAGGGCCTGATCTTCAGAGGCGCTGGGCACCCCAAGAAAAGGTGCTGAGCTCGATGACTTTTCCACTTTTCCTGTTTTTATCACTTTGCAAGTGCGATGAGTCCTTGCTGGTGAATATTGGCAGCAGGGAGCCAAACCAGGGCATGAGTACACAGGTCTCTGACATCCTGGGCCTGGCTGGGCCTGTGCTAGGCCATGGTAGAAAACCAGCAGTGGTGGAGAAGGGGCTGAGTGTCCTTGTCCACCAGGCTCCCCAGACTGGGAACCCCAAGTCTGTATGGTGGCCTACCAAAGGTGAATTGGTGCCAATGGATAGGTTGTGCAAGCCTTTACCTTGCCCAACATTCATTATTTATTCTGTCAGTTTAATAGATGTGCTTGTGGTGCCTCTGTCCTAACTACTTCTTTTTGTTGTTACTTGGTCTTGTAATTCCAGCACTAGATCTGATTCAAAGAGATGGAAATAAGATTTTTTTCTCAGTCATTTTTGTAAGCAAAATGTCTCCAATAGAAAACCATGAGTCCGTTTGGAAATTAAGGAAGTGATCCATAGCTGTAGGAGGGTAATTTGCTGCAAGGGGAGGATTGAACTGATGCATCTCAATAGGCAGCGGATCTGTGGGTCCCTTCTTCCATGTAGCAAGCTTTATATGAGATTAGTAGAGGAAAATCAGGATGTTTTCCTACTTATTTATTTATTTATTGATTGATTGATTGATTGATTGTCCTTGTTGGGATTATATTTGTAATCTCCCAGTGTCATGGGAGAATAACCTCAACCTGTGCATTTCCAAGGAGAAATTACAACTTGCATCTGGCAAAGCAATTCTTGCCACCTGTATTTAAGCAATTCTTTGGAAAGAGATGCAGGAGGAGTCGTGGGCCAAATGTGCCAGACAGACTGAAATCCACACAGCTAGCAGCAACGCAGCAGTTGCTCTCAGTCAAAAGATTCACAGACGCCAGACAGCCCAACAAAATGTTGGAGGATCTTGTTAGACATTGCTGGTCTGAGGTCTTCTCTTCACTACTATGAGGGGAGTGTTGATGCAGCATCAGCTCAAAATAAAATATAGACAAGTAAAGGACATCATAGTATTTTTTTTTATCTGTTAGCAGAGTGAATTACAGACTGTGTGAAGTGGATTATTAGAATTTAAAACCTAGGTCATAAAGAGCTATGAATTTTGTTTTGTTTTGTTTTGATTTTAACAAGGATCTTTGCTTCAGCTAGCTCAAATTAAGAATTCATCTTCCCTTTGCTTAATGAAGGCAGAGCTGACACATGTAACACCCATAAAAGAGTTATGGAGAGAAGCTGTTTCATGTCCTTTTCCATCTCACAATACTAAGAAAAACTCTTGTGAAATTGTTGGTCATTATTTTTATTAGAACTTCTGTTTCTAACTATCAAATTTGGGAATGATACTGTATGGCTGATGAGCAGCAAATAACTACCTATATTTTAGAATGCAGTGTTATGGGATTTTCGATACTTACTCCCCTGTCAATCTAGCTTCCAATACAAAAAAAAACAAAAAACAACCAAACAAAAAACAACCAAACCAAAAAACAGGACAGAATTTGGTTGAAAGAATAATTAAATACATGCAGGCAAACATTCAAGAGAAAAAAAAAAAAAAACCTAGCAAAAACCGGTCATGGTAGACTAGCAAGATTGCTTTATTTTATAATGTAACTGTATTTATAGATAAGAAAATACACATTTTTCATCATTCACATCTTTGTTAAGCATTTCTAATATTTCAGATTCTTTTCTGAAAACATTTGAATTCTGCTAAAAGTATTATTTAAGTCAAATGAGAGTATATATAATAGCACTGTAATATAGGTAAGGAACTGGCTAATAACGCAACAGCAGTGACTTACGTGGGAAAAAGAAATAATAGATTCAAGGGAGTTTTCTTGGCAGAGTTTCATAAAAATAAATCTGGTGACCAAACTGTCTTAATATTTTCACCGAGTGTCAATGTAGGATCATGCTGATGACCTGAAGTTGGGAAACATAATCCATAAAGAGCAGGATTTGGATCTCTACAAGGAGAATGAAGTAATCACAGTAGCAGAAGCAGTGTGCAATGTCATGCTGCAAAAGATGAGATCTTGAAGCATTTAGGGAGAAATGCAGTATCAATGCAACCTTTTCCATGGAAAAGGGGAGCTTTGTGTCGTTCATAGCACCAAGCCAGTTGCCTCATATGAAATGCTGTGTATGGCTCTGGTCAGCTGTGCTCTTAGAAAGAACTCAAGAAAAAAATTAATCTGCATTGAAAATAAGTGCAGAGTAGGGCTAGCAGAATAGCCAAGAGGCTGGAAAATCGATAGTATGAGAGAGGCTGAACCAGCTTCACTCATGCTCAGAAACTACAGAAGGGGAAAGATGGAAAGGAAAAAAGAGTGGCAGGAACTGAAGATCAGTGAGTATAAGAAAAGATTTTTATCAGTGAATGCAAGGAGTATACACAAGCCATGAGTAGGCTGTAGGAGGAAATTCCTGGCATTGGACCACTGAAGTTCTGGATGAGCTTTCCAAGGTGAGCATCTTAGAGAACCTGATGAAAGTTTAAAGCGTTTAGTATGCAGATTGTCTTATTGGCAAAGACAGCAGGCAACCAAGCTGGCAGTGGGCAGGGCAACATTCATTGCAACACTGGCTTATGTTTGAGGAATCCTTTGGAAAGAAGGGCAGGAGCAGTCATGGGCCAAATGAACTGTGCTGGAAAAACAGAAAAGATGTGGAGGCTTTAGGTCAGGCAACACTTGCCTGAGGTCTTTCTTGTCCTCTCTGCCAGGAGGGCAGCTCAGAATGCACATAGCCAGGTTTGCTACATCTGAAGTATTTGCCTGGTGGTGGAGAAGAGATACTTGTGGGAACTGATAGAAGATGACCACAAAAGGGGGGGGGGGGGGGGATGGGGGGGGATCTTCCAAACCAATACATATATTTCCATATGTTTCATAAGAAGCCTTGGCGTGCCTGGGTAATGAAGGCATTGCTGTTTCAACAGGAGCCTTCAGTTCCCAGAAATGCTGTCTCAAGATCTGCAAAACAACTTGCCTTTTTTGTAGGCATCCTTGCTTGCAGTAGACGAGAGCGAGAATGAGCTCTTCAGTTCACGAGGGCAACAGCCCTTGTGCTGTCTGCTGGGAGGTGTTAATCTCCAAGTGGAGTAGGATGAGAAACAAGCACTGTCTGAGGCCATGCTTGAAGCTCAGAAACTTGCAATCTGCCCAGCTAAGCTGGCTTTCTGGTTAGGAGCACCACTGCGTGGAAACCTTCTTGTAAGACTCACAAGACTCTTGCTAAAAGAGCAGCTGAACAAATGTCAAACCCAGAAGGGGGAAGAGGAAGAAAAAAAGAGAGAAACTGAACAAGAAACTATAAAACCTGGGGGAACAATCACGGAAGGAGAGGAAGGAAGAGTGTTTCCTGGAAAATAACGAACCTCGCTGAACTTCAAATCTAGCCCAGACACCCCGAGTTAGCCGTGTTATGTTAGACAAGCTTAATCCAGCAAAAATGGGGAAGAAAAAGAAAATAAACTGAAATGCTGGAAGAGTGAATGATAACTATTTGCACTCATGTCATGCTCCTTCACATCCCCACCATGCTGCATGCCACAGAAGGATGCTGCGTACAGCGACCCCTGTGACCAGACTGCTTTGTCTGTAGATAGAGAAGAGGGGAGAAATAAGTGTGGGAAGCTGAAGAGTCTTGCTTTGGATCATCAGAAGATGAAAGTAACTCCAGACAGGCAGCTGGAGCTGGCCTGCAAAATGCAGCCACTTGGCTGCACGGGAGAAGCCCTCCTCCGCAGTCCTAAGCATACCCTGTGCGCAAAAGTTAAAAGCAATTGAAAGAGAACCTTAATGCCATATTAAATGTTGATTCATACGTGGCTGGAGCCACTGTGACCTGGAGGGCTGGTGTTTGATCCAGGTCTAAAGTGACAAATTGATCTGTAAATTATGCCAGTTCCCATGAATGGCAAAAGTCATCTGATAGAGACCGGTCGTGAAGGGTGTGACTTGGGGCTGGAGCCACGTCCTCCTGGTGTGCGAGTGCACAGCGGCGTGAGTCACTAATTGCCCTTGGGAATAGCCCTCTGCAAAGGAATGTTATCAGCACCTCTCTGGGCCCGAATTGTTCCCCACAGACCTGGGTCGCATCACTGGTCGCTAACTGCCGGGAGTTACGTGCACGCGTTCAGTTTCTTCTGCTTGAGAAAGGAGCAGCTTTAGCAAAGAATTGCTCCCAATCTGGCCCACGCCAATGGTAAACAGCTTTTGCTTCTGATCACAAATGGCACCCAAAAGGACCATCCTGACACCATTTTCTATTGTTGTAGTTCGTTTTAAGTCACTCAAAAAATAAGGAATGTTTTTTAGGAAATAGATGGAATTTTAAATGTACATCAGATGTTTAGGCCAGATGCTTATTGAGTCAATGAATCACTTGCAGTTGAGAAATATTTGCTCTGTCCACATGTTACTGCCATTAGGAGTGCTTTTGTCATGGAGCATATGGAGGAACAAGTCACTCTCTGAGCAGCAGAGTGAATTGAATTGGATTTTCATCAGCTTTCTCCACAGTGGATTCTCTGACCTTCAGCTTTTCCATGAGTGGAACCACGCTGGTCTCTCTTGGTCTTTCTGTCCCCTGCTCTTCCTCTCCCCCTTATTCCTTCCTTTTTTGCAGCTGTGTATTTTTCTCAGACTTTGTAGAACTTAACGTCTCTCAGTTTAGTTTGTTAAATTTGGTAAAACGTGGCCGACAGGATTGCACAAGTTTTAGTCCCTTAGAATGCTGAGCTAAATACGAAATGGTGTAGGTTTTGCAGCTAATTTCTGATCAGTAGCATAAATAAGGGGAATTATCTTAAAGTCAGTGATCACTGATGAGAATTAAGAGATCAGTGTCATCTAACCAACAAGAGTCCTCATTAATAGCCAAGAAGTACTGTCTGCCTTGTTTTCCTCTACTTCTGAATTGAGGACAATATCTACAAAATGTCAGAGGTGCTGAATTTATAGTCCATTCATGTTTATAAAATGCTTACAGGCAGACAGCTGTACTTCATGAGTGTGTTATTATTGTCCCAGCTAGGTCTGCAGAGAAAAAGAACATTTTTTGAAGCACACAAGTAGCAGTCTTTATCCCAAATTAAAGTTGGATATCAAGAAGGTAAAAAAGACATTTAACGATCTTCAGTTGTGAGTGGAGTTTAATTTTTTTCCACGTAGATTCAAAATGACATCATTCTTCTAAGAAGCAAATATACTCTCATGCTCTTACATAGATGAAATTCCACTATATTTTTTTGTTTCTGATGTATCCACTGATTTCTGCTGGAGGGCTTTGGGGGGCAGTAGGGCCACTTCTTTTCTGTGACACCTGCTTAATCAGAACTGGCTGTAATATATGGGCTGAAATTTGTGTTTGGGTTATCAAGACCATAACAGCTTTAAGGATTCTGGCAACAAGCAGAGTAACAAGTGTCACATTTATCTAGCTTAATTATTTAGTTCTGTGGATAGTTCATTGATGCCATTTCAGCAGTAGGTCATGTAACCATTTCCCCAAAGCTATCTGCACAACAGGAAATCATGAAAGCTTTAGACGTGTGCCAGCTGAAAAATTCCCCACTGAAGTGCTGTGGGGTTTTGCTTTATTTTTGCAGTAGGTGCTTTTCCCTGAGCTCATGTAAGAAGAAACCTCCCAGTCATCATTCCTGGACTGGAACCGGACCAGAAAGGAGAAGCTAGACAATGCAGCAAAGTTGACGTTTTGAAACTACTTCCAGTTATTTAAACAAATCTATTACCTGTTTGAATACCGGGAAGTACTCCAGGACTTCAACAGTTTATAATTTTCTCTTGTCTAGTTCCCCTGGTTTATTTTCCCAGGCCTTGTAGCTGCCATCTTGAAATGTTCTCATTAAGGCAGGCAGGTCCCCATTTTCGCTCTGTCTTCAACCCCGCAATATCAGGGCTGGTATGACAGTCCTGCTGTGTTATCCATCCTAAGAGCCTTTTATTCAAGATTCAGGTCTGCGAAATGGGGAAAAAGAAGCTGCAGGGTGGTGGTGAGCAGTGGTAGCCATCCTCACTTTGAGGAGAGGTGATAAAACTTGGCTCTGGAAGTCGGTGACCACAGCAGGAGGTGGCAGGGGCCGAGCTGCCTTGCTGGGACAGGGGAATGTGCAGTGGTTTGAGGGGTCTTGCTCAGGACCTTTAGGAAGGGTGAAGTTGAGCCCTTGTGGATGGGCACATTATTGCTTTGGTTGCAATGGGAAATCGCTGAGACGTGCACTGTTTTAGAAGAAGGATTTAAGAGCAGCTTGATACATACACACAAGTGCTCTGTGGCATAAGCAGCTGTATTCATCTAACAAGTTAAGTTAAATTAAAAAAAAGTGCTGTGAGGTTTGACAACTCTCTTTCCTTTGGGCTAAAAAACAATTTCTTGTTGCACCTTTAATTCCCCTCCTCTCTCAATAAAAAAACGATCCACTTGGCCAGGTGCAATGTCAGAAAGCGGTCCGTGTCAAGCAGCAGCATTGGCCGGTGTCCACGGGACTTTATTAAATAATGGAGTACCACAGCAAAATGTGACACAAGTCCAATGTGACTGACCGCGAATAAATAAAACACCGGTCTTTGACCACAGGGAAAAACTTGAGCTATTTTGCACACAAATCTCTGGCCCAGAGATTCCCTCTGGGGGAAGGGAAATTTTGTTCCTTTAATAATATTAACCAGACCCGTGTCCTAGTCAGCACTGTGCTTGCCATTTTGTCTTTTAGGTGCATTTTTCCTGAAGGAATGATCTTGTACCTGCCCCTGGTACAAGGTAAGGCTTGGGGCAGTAATCCGGCTGCAGAGGTTTTGTCTGCAGCTGAGTGTGGCCAGCAAGGCTTTCCTTCCAGCCCTACTACTGGGGGTTTCTTCTGCTTTGCCTTTTGCTCCTTTGCAGCCTACCCTTCCCGTGCTGGTAGGGCAAAACATCAGAGTCCTGTGTGCTGTCCTCTCCTACCTGTCTGGATTAATAACACAACTTTTGACTCATTTCCCTCCTCAAGTCATTTTACTAGCAATGCATCTCATCTTCTACCAGGTGTGAAAGGCTTTGGCTTTTTTGGTTTTCCTGTTGTTTTTGTTTGTTTGTTTGTTTTTGAAGAAGGAAGAAAGTGTGGATGGGGACAATTGTTTCCAAAGAAGCCAGCTGCTTGGAGTAGCTCTTTGCTGAGATGCCAAGATAGGCATTTTGCAGTAGATTATTCAGCTGCTTAGATGGCTGGGGACAGAGATGTTTCAGTACAGACTCTGATGCGGTTAAGAACCCATCACTTTTAAACATTTGATCTAAGACCTCTAAAGAATGGCTGAGTTGTACTGTCAGAAGTCCCAGTCACTACTCTGCCTTCCAGCTCCACTTCAGTCTTGTTTCCAGTGTTTTTGTGCCTTTGAATATTCTGTGATTTATGTTCTTGAGTTTGCACTTTGCAGTCACAAGGGAAGTCCCCTATGTGCCTTAAGGGCCCTTTACTATTGCATTTTAGCTTGACATTCCTCACCTCAGCCTGTTCCTTCACTCAGTTTCTGCAAATGAGGAGACGTTCCCACAGAGGAACATCTTCCCCCACAGCACGAACCATGGCTGGGAGAAGGACACCTACCTTTCAGCTTGAACACAGCTCCAGCCAGGTGGTAAAGGCAGGCCAGCACAGTTATTTCCTTTCTATTTCTGTTGCTTATAGCTGGGTCCCACGATATGATGCTATAAGCCCCATCCTGCTCGTGCTTCTGATTTGCTTGCCTGCCCTGCTTCTCTCTGCCCCTGCCTTCACGGTCCTTGGAGAACTACAGGCACAATTTGTCAAGATAAATGTAGCCTCTATGGATCTACACTCCTTGATGCCCACCCATACTTATTATTTAGGATGAAATGTCCATAGCACCTAGAAGAGTTGAGAACATTTGGAAAACAGTCTTTACCACATGCTTCTGCCCACATCAAATGCCAAGAGATGTGTGTGGTGTGCAGAAGGATTTAACAGCTTGCCAAATAGATGGAGACCTCACAGCATAACCAGAAGCAGTTCCTGGCAATATTAAAGTTTGCTTTTCCTCTTTTTTTTTTTGTTTTTGTTTTTGTTTTTGTTTTGTTTGGTTTGGTTTGGTTTGTTCTGTTTTTAAAACTCCATTCCCTTTCCTTTCCAGGCTACGTGGCTGTGGATCTTGATCTTTTCTTTCTGACCAGCCACTGTTGAGCTTATAAAGTTTTGTAGAGGCCACACTGGAAAAGAAAACCTGTTCTGTTTGAAAACCACTTTTATTTGCATTTTCTTTCACATGGTATGTAGAAAATTAGTCAGTCATGTGTGAGGAGAAAAGCTAACATCCCTTGTAACCAAGCAGTTGAATGCTCTATATACCTGGGCAAACAGGTTGTAGAAGCTGCAATTAACCACCTTTGACTGTATAGTAACTTCAAGTTTTCAACTTTCATGGCCACTCATTGGTGTTTGCAGAGCATTCCTAGAGCATATGGTAACCTTTAGCCCAGCACTAACCTTCAGGAATAAGTACAGACTCTCTGTCAATCCCCTATGGGGCATATGGTTAATATTACACCCTAGCCGAGCTCTTTTTTGTTTGTTTGTTTGTTTGTTTTTGCTCTAAGTACATCTGAGTCCATCAGCCCTCATTCAATATCAGCTCTAGGGCTGCCAGAAGAGCTACACTGATACTGAAATACAAAGCCTCTCGTTTGCAAGACCCTCACACATAGGGTTCTCATTATGTCGGGTGCCATGCAGACATTTAAAAAGAAGCAGTTCCTGCCCCACGACGTGCTCACCGTCTGAAGAAGTGCCACAGAACAAGGGGAGGAAGCAGCGGCGGAGAGCAGTCCTGCGGGGACTTGTGTGCGATGACACAGCCGACGGCTGATGGGGCCAGGCTTAGGACCCAGAAGTCCTCAGCCGAGCTGCCTCCCTCAGCCGCTATGTTCCCAGGGTTGGTTGTTATTTTAAATGTTTGTGAAACATCTGCATGTGTAAAAGAACAAATCATAAACCAGTTGCAGTTTTCGGCCTTTCTGTTCTGTCATAAGCATTGTTTTAGGACTGAGGAAGAGGGACAGAAAGATCTGTTAAGCAATATCCCATGAGCAATATAAATCTCCTGAGAAAATAATGTGGCTTCTTCATCCTATCTGACTCCTGAAAGGCCTCCGTCCCTCGCAGGATGGTACATGCTCGGTGTCCCAACACCGCTGTGCCGGGCAGGCGACGGAGCCCAGCTGTGATCCTGGCAGGGCTCTGGAGAGGGGACGGGAGGCAGCGGGTGTCCTCGCCTCCTTGCTAGCCTTTGGACACTGTCACTTCTTTTGCTGCAGTTTAAAGTAGACAAGGGTGGCTCTATGGAAATTAAATCTCCCTCCTAAGCATTGAAGAGGGGTGTAGTTATGCCTGTGTCTCCTTATTTCAGTTTTGTCACATTATGTTTTACCTTTGTGCCTGACAAGTGTTTATTTTGCTCTTCTGCTCCCATGAAACAGAGCATGTGGGTGCTCAGAAGCGTGATGCTGTGTATGAACCAAACCAGGCAGTGCCTTTCATCCAAACTTATGACACAGGACAGTCGCAGGAAGGCTGGCAACAGAGCATGCACCAAGGACTCGTACCTACAGAGGTGGCCAAAGCGGTTGACAGCACCCACACCCCCCTTTCCCCAAGGTGCCACCTTGTAGGGGGGCAGCAGCAGAGGCAGAGCCACATCTTGGTCACAGCCATTCGCAGCTGGAGCATCGGAGCTGCCCCCTTGCACCAGCAGCCAGGGCTGGCAGGGGTGTTGCTGAGATGGGAGAGCTCGGTTCGTCCCAATGCCACCCCACACGGGGACCTGCGACCGCCAGGACAGGGGGGATGGCAACAGCAGATAATCATGTTTGGAGTTGCTGTCCGTCTGCAAAAATGCCTGGATAAGACCTTCTGTCTGCAGGTTTCTCAGCTCTGCAAGCACCAGTGCTCCCCACGGCGTCCCCACTGACCAAGTGAATTTTGTCCCCATCTAACACAAGCCTAGGCTCTGGGTGCCTCAGAAAGCCAAGCTGTGGACTTTCAAAATTAACTGCCCCAACAGAAGATGACCCAAATTTAAAGGACTTTTTTGGAAATCTGAATTCTAGCAACTTTCCCTGAAGCTATAGTGACGTGGTGTGGAACAAAACCTATTTCAAAGTTCATAGAGAAAGGCAGCTAAATGTGTCAGTGCTCTCCCCACCTGATGATTTTAGCACTGAAAAACTGCTGTTTTTGGAAAATGTGGGTCCAAGCTCTTCGAGCGCAGATTGAAGCGTGGTTGGGAGAGGAACTGCAAGAACCAGTTGGGTGTCCTTCCCTGCCCTCCCCCCGGCTGGCCATCTAGATTAGGATAAGAGCTGAGAGTGGGTTACTTTTCCCATGACTTTTTTTTTTTCATACCTCTGGCGTGGAAGCAGGGTAACTGATGGAAAAGTAAGTGACCTGAGCGGTTGCTGAAGGGACTGAGGTGTGGGGAAGTGAAGGAAGACAAACTGTTGGAGAGTAATGATTTTTCCTCAGTTTCTAAGTCAGTCTCCCCAATCGTGACTGTGCGCTAATTTAAAACATCAAGAGGTTGAAAAATGGCTGCCTAAACCTTAAGCCCTTCAATGTATAGATAAGCATCTAAGTAGAGGGTCTGCGTCAGTATGTGGCAGGAGACGCATTCACTGCAGTGGGTTTGGGCTGGATTTCTGAAAAAGCCCCGAGCATCCACCAGCTCCCACTGAAGTCTCTGTTAAAGTATTTTTCCATTTCCTGAAGTGCTGAATTATGGACTTAAAAACCCCAACTTCAGGCATCAGTTTTGTCTGTGTGAAAGATCTTGTAACAAGTATAATAAAATAAATTGTACTAATATGATTTATGGCTTCTTTTTTTTTTTTTTTAATTTCTTCTAGTGAATAGATTGAAAAAATCATTTTATTATTTTTTTTTAATTTTATTTTTTTGATATTTCTTACCCAGCAGGGATTGTACTGGGAGTAGTGCTAGCAGCTCTGGCCTCCCAAGCTCTCCTCTGAACCAGGCTGGTGTCCCCAGGCCCACCAAATCGTAGGGTCCTGCAGCTGGTGCTTTGTGCCAGTAGGAAGTGGTGACGAGCCGTCCCTGCCCTCCCAGATGAAAGATGTGTCAAGGAAACCTTTGAAATCTCCCACCTCACGTCCTCATCTCTCCAAAGATAAATCTTTCCCATCCAAACCCTGCCCTCAGTGCTCCGCTCTGCCCACCATGCGTGCCAGAGAAGACGCCTTTGAGAAAAAAGACAAAAATGCACCCAAAAAAGCCCCTGGCCACAGCAGTTCTGTTGAAACCCTGCTGCATCTTTGCTGTTGCAGCTTCAACCTCCAGCTGGAGGGCCACGTTTCGTTATTGCTAATTAATAGCATCTCGCGGGGCAGCCGGGCAGCACCACAGGCCCCGTACCAAGCACTCCCTCCCACCGTGCCCCCCGTCCCCGCTCTCTGCTGCCTGCCACTTTGTTCCACCTTTTGTCGCCATCTGTACCTGGTTAGCTGGAGAATGTTTATTATATAATTTAGTTAACTCTCGACTTGCGAGTCTGCCTGTTTGATGTGCCCTCCTGTTAATGCAAAGCACACCATTACTAGTTAATGATCATGAACTGTCATCGCAGTCACTTTGAAAAGGTGACAGTGACGAATGGAGCCAGCGGCTCCCAGGGAGGTTGATCACTGAATGGACAGTAAAGTTTATTTAAGCCCGGGCCTGATAATGGCTCTGCATATTTCAGATGGGTTGTTTCCAGTCCCTTCTGGGATAGCAGACATTCCCCAAAGCGATGCGGCCTGCTGCCCCCCCAGGCCCCCTGCCTCCGGCTCTCCTACGGTAAGACAAAAAATCGCCCTGCGTTTCTGCATCTGCTGGCCAAACGAGGGGAAATCCCTGGGCAAATTTTCCTCAGAGCTTGGAAGAAAGGCAAAGCCCCTCGCAGGGTGGTTTCCACAGCCCAGCGGCTCCTCAGGCTGGGGACTGGGCCCAACTGTAATGTACCAGGGCTTGTTGGCTGAGCTGGGGCCTCTTACCTAGCGTGAGCAGATCAAAGCAATGATTTCTTTTCTCTAGGACAGACGTTTATCCCGTAGTGCTCTAACCGGGAATCTAGTTTCTGCCTTAAGCCGCAGATACTTCTACACTTTGGGCCTATCCTAGGATTTTCACTAGGACCAAGTGCTGCACGTGAGAATATGGACCTCCGCGAGGGCTGCTAAGCTCAGCTGTCCACGGACTCTCTGTGCCCCGTTCCGGCACAAGCCTGAAGGAAAGGGGCTAAAAACAAACCCCAGGCCTTGCTGTGCCTTTCTGAGCGGGGCTGGCGGGAGAAAAAGCGGGGCTGGGAGCCTCGAGGTCCCAAGATAAACAAATCTGCTGGTGAGAGTGACCAGCGCTGGGTCAGGCGAAGGGTCGCTCGAAGGTCAAGCTGCCCCGCAGCCTGGATGTTTTGGTTGTGTATTTGCCTTCCCGAAAGGCAGGCTGTGCTGGAACGATCCCCAGCATCAAGGACACCCCCGGGGACACCCCCCGGGAAAGACCCCCGGCAGAGTGGGGTCTTGGTGGCACAGCAGGGAGAGGGAGGTTGCCACAGCTGCTGAGGTGGGCAGATCTGGGGGTAGATCGAGGCGCGAGGGGTGATTTATGTGGATGTACCCCCCCTGGCTTTCATTTTAATGTAAGCTGAGTGGGAGATGCCGATGGTGAATGCCAGGCAGGGTTTCTCAAGCTATGTAAAATCCAGAGCCTCAGCACCTGACAGGAGCCGGTTGGACCCAGCCAGGCTGCCAGGTTGCGCTGCCAGAGCACCACACATGGGGAAATCAGATCTGGCTGGAAGAGCTGGAGGTTGCTGAATACCTGATGAAACAGGGAAAAGCCTGAGACACTCCTCACTTTTCTCTTTCTGACCTCTGAATCTTTAGAAGATCTGTCTTTCGAGCTTTTCTGTGCAGCCAGGAAGGCTACAAATGGCCTCTTCTATTTTCTGAGATGTGCAAGTAGAGACATTTGATGGAAGGACCCCACTAAAAACATTAGGGATGGCATACCTGTGCCCACAAAGGTTGCACAGCTGTAACACTGAGAAACCCAGCGGTACCTGGCCTCAACCAGAGTGCTCCAGGGGCAGTTCTTCTTGTCACCCTGGTCAGGGCATGCTGGCTACAAACAAGCCAGTGATTTCTGCAGTTATTATCACACAACAAAGAATTAACAGAGAATAGATGCTCTGGGGCTAATCTTCGCACTAGCTAAAAGTACTCTTGCCTTTCTGTAGCAGTTCTCATCCACGTATCTCTGGCTGAGCCTGATGGAGGTGCTGACTGAACCTAACGTGAAGAAGGAGCTTTTCCATCTGCTTGCCCCCGCTCTCTAAGACCTGTTATTTGTTGCTGCAAACCAATTTCACGGTTGCTTTGTGCTTTGCCTCAATAAGCACGTGGTAAAAGTCCTGTGAATGCCTGGACGTCCAGCTTGCTCTCGTGGCCCTTCTGGCATGGTCCTCCTCTACCCCATGTAGCCCCATGGACACACTCACAGGAAGGCTGGCAGGGCGAGGTGAAAAAGAGAAATCCATCTGCACAGGACAGGTAGTCCTTGAAACTTTAATTAAAGTGCCCAGATGAGAAGAGGGCAGAAACTGGGGGGACACAAAAAGGCTGTGTTGGGGACAAGGATGACTGTTTGTTGCAGCTTGGGTAGAGTCACAGCCTGGAGGGAAATGGTTGGAGAATTTCTAGAGACACACATAAATGTCTGAAACAATTACACCAAGAGCATTTATTGCTACATAATTTTTGTTCACTTCTCCATCGTGGTCACAGGATGCATGACAATATTTCGGGGCCTCATCCACGTTAGAGGGATGGGAGGGAGTCTGTCATCTAACAGCAGCTTCTGGATGATCTGCTGATACATGGTACTTGTACGGCATGATCAAAACTGGAAGGTGTTAGGTCCTAGCTGCACAAGAAAACCATGTCAATGAAAGCAAGCAATGATTTGTCTTGAGTTTAAACAATATCAAGCATTGCTCTCAAAGCAAAATAAGGACACTGCCACAAGGGAGGCACATTAAGTAGCCCATTTATAAACCGACATGGCTTTTTCTGGTAGACAAGCCTATAAACCACTCGCTGGTATCTCAAATGGCAAGTTATCATGCACATTTAAGCGGTAACAATGGGCTTTTAGGAAAAATAAATCAATGAGAGGAATTAATGGTCGCTTTCATTGTCAAAACAAATGTTTTAAGTGAGCCACGGGGAGAGAGGCAAATTATTCTCATGCAGCCCTGAGGTTTGGGGGCGATGCCAGAGAGCTGCTGGCCGCCGAGGGCTGTGGCACCCAGGCAGCGCTGGCTTTGGTGGCAGCGTTTCAAAGCAGAGCCGCGTCCTTCGCATCACCTCCCGAGGTGCCTTCGTCCGATGGGGCTGAAGGTGGCCAAGCCGGTCCCCCAGCTGCTCCGCCAGCCCTGTGCACTGAGGGAAGGTGGGGAGGCAGCTGTCCGCTTAAATTTGGGATGAGACATGTTACCCAAGTGTCTGCAAACATTTAGACTCAGAACTGCTGCTGCTAACTGCCAGCCCATTGTCTGCGAGTGACAGTTTTCTCTGAAAGTTACTTACCAGAGGGCGAATGTTGATTGAGCAAATGAACACAAAGTGGTCGAAGCCGCTGGCTGTGAATTGTGCTGCTGTTAGTTTAAACAGCTTGGAGAGAATTGCCTTTATTCGGGGAAACGGGGAGGAATATTCACAGAGGGCAAAATTTGCCGGTAGTGACTAGCATGGGGGCGAGATGGATGGATTGATCTGCCGTGACTGAGATGTGACCCTGGCCGTGCTTATTGTGCAGGCTGTCCCTCTTTTCCTGTGTGATTTAACCCAGGGCTTCTCCCCCCCTCGTGGTTGTCATCCTTCTGCAGTGCTGAACCTGTGCTCGCCCCTCCTGCAGGCACAGCGCCATCAAACCGGGCTTGGCCAGGTGGTTTCCTCCAGCTCAGATGCGATCAGGAGGCTCCCAAAGATCTGCACCGGTGTGCTAACACCCGAGTAAGCACCCTCAAGGTGAGGATCAGAGGGTCTCTGCTCCATGCAAATGAACACTGAATCCCCCTGGCTGATGGAGATGCTGGGGGAATGTGGACGAGAAACCACTGCCCGTGCCATGGCTTGGCCACTGCCAGCTTTGCTGTGTGTTCATGGGGAAGGGTCGCACAGGTAAGAGGAGTTTCCACGGTCTGACACACACTGCTGTTTGTGGCTTTGTACAAGGCTTTGTACAAGAGTGGCTTCAATGTAGCTGTGCTTGTCACAGCCTTATCCTCTTTACAAAAACATACCCCCTCACATGGCTTTTCTGCTTGCGAGAGCCACGCACAGAGTCACGGGGCCGTGCCAGTGTGACTGCACAGGCGTTTGGGGCAGGGCACACCTGGCACGACAGAGGCATCGCCCTGGAGCCGCCCGCACCGACACCAAGCTGGATGGTGCAAAGCAAGCTTAATGCTGTTTTCACTGCCAGACCTTCATTTACACCTCAGCCGGCACTGGGCTCGCTTTTAGGGGCGGATTTAATCCTTTTACTCCATGTGTGAAGGAATGCGTGCTCACCAGCACTGCTCCTCAGCACAGACACATCCTCCTCTGCTTCCGGAGGTGAAAAGCTCAGGGGATGCGGTGTGCCAGGCTTGTCAGCATCCCCTGCTCACCCAGGGGATGCTCGGCCTGCGGTGAAGCATCCTCGGGCACAGGGAGCAGGCTGGGCGTATGCAGGCTGTGCATAGCTCTGGTCCCGGACAAAGAGAGCCTGTAAGGCTGCTGGGATTTGCCTTTATCAGCGGCTGGGGCAGGAAACGTCCCACACCACAATAACCTGAACTCCACCTTATGTCAGCAAGCCCTACAAACAGAAGGACCCGGCCGTGGGCTTTTGCACCGCCTGGTACTGTACACCGTAGCCTGCTCACATGGTGAGCGGACGGAAAAACAACACGACTGGCCTGTGCTGATGGCAAGCAGATAACCGCTCGCTCCGCTCAGACGGGTATTGTTTCCTTCCCACCGGCCTTCTTTCTGCCACCACCGAGCGCACGATAAAGCCCTGGCTTTTTATAGGGCTTCTGTTTGAGTTTGTGCTGATTTCAATGCAGTCATTCAAAACTAACACGCTCGGTGAATTGTTAATTCAAGTTTGCTGGAACACGGCAGCTAGGGAAAATGTAAAGATTATTCTTAACCAGTTAGCACCGGGTGGGAATTCCCACTGCTGCTGGGGTTGGAGCTACCTGGGCTCTCTATGGTTAGTAATTTTGGAGCCAGGGCTGGAAAGGAAGGAAGGGAATATGAGTGGATGTAAGGAGTGGCATTTTGGGTTCTGGGCCATTATTTTGGTCAAATTCTGCTGATGTTGCTGTTTTACATCCATGTGCAGCTAGAGATAGCAAAGACCTGAGGGACTTTTCAGACCCAAATCCTTGTGCTGGCTGTTCCCTGAAGTGCTAACAGTGATTTTAGATGTTTTGCTGAATTCTCTGTGCATTACAGCAGCTTTCTGGGCCACCTGCTAATAACCTCTCCTCCCTTGCTGCAGCACCTGAATGGCAACAGCTCATCTGGCCTCTCTTGGGCAGGCAGGAGAGAGGTAAAACACCCAGCACGCTGGGGCACGAGTTTGGGTTTGTAGCAGGATGGTGGCACAACACGGCCTTTTGGAGACCACGTAGTGCAGGTACTGCTGATGGCCCATCTCCTTTCAGTGCCGGAATGTGGGTGTTTGCCTTAATCAGTGCTTCCTACACTATTTCCAAGCTGAACACTCCTCCAGGAAAAATAAATGGATCATAAAAGCTTGGCAACGCGAGCTATCAAATGCTTCTCTCTCATATACAGCTCAACCGCAGCCCCGTCCCTTGGCAGGTCCTCCATGCTCTCTTCCCTCCCGCCCAGGTGGATCTCTGCAGCTGCTCCGTATTTCGCCCTGGATTATCTGCAGCAGCTTTTTGTGTTTCCTGTGTTTGTGAATCGGTTTGTTTCTGCTCCGCTCCCCCTTGCTGCATTCGCTGCGCTCGCTGTAACTCGCTGCACGCTGTGTCTCTGCCTCCTGTGAAGAGGTTAATTTTGGTTGCCTGAAATATGCGGTGGGGACATGGGAGAATCTCCCGTCCTTGTAGTCATGTGCTTCTGCTCTTTTCCAAAGCCAAACAACACAATACAATTGGAAGAGACACAACAGCCCGGGCTCCAGCGCAGTACAAAGTCACCGCTCCGTCAACACGGGCAGCAGCGCTACTTGTCAACATCGAGCGTGCCCAAAGGTTTGGTTTGGTGCTGCTGCTGCTGCTCGGATTGTGGAAACAACCACAAAATGGCTTTGCCACCCTGGTAATATGCAAAGCTTGAGTGAGAAGCAGCCTCTGGCCCGAGGAGCTGCAGTCCTGTTAGACACGACATACGCAGGCAGGGAGGAGAGGCATGGAGACGGCAGTGGCAGGGCGAGGAGTAATTAATCCCAGGTTTCTGCTCATGGAAGGCTCTCCAGGGCCCTGGGTTGCTCACCAAACCAGGCACCAACTCTAAACAGACTTTTGTAGCCATTTTTTCTTGATCAGTGAATGTTTAAGGCAGTGTTTTGATGTCCCTGTACTGATTTTACTCTGATTTCTGGCAAGTTATTTTCCTGCAGCACCAGCTGACTAAACAAGCAGCTCCAAGCTGATGTGGTGCCTCCTGGCTTTAGGGTCCTTTTTGGAGATGCTGTGATCCACCTGAGGGATGGCTTTGCCCTAGTGTGGTTTGAGACTCTGGGTGGCATATGTAGCTTGTGAAAGGTGCTGAGAGTCTTGCCTAAGAGCCTAATAAAATTAAGCACTGTGACAATGACTGTGGTCGGAGCAACATCTGCTTCCTCTGAAAAATCACAGGCGTGGAACATACCAGGCCAGAAGAGGCAGGAGAAGGAAAAAAAAAAAACCAACACCAAAATATTATAAATTAAAACAAAAAGTCCTCCAGCACCTACAGAGCATTTGTGGTACATGCTGGCACCCACACCTCCTGTCCTCGTCATGGTGTGGGGCTGATGGGGCAGGAGCAGGGTAGTGCAGGGCACTACTGTTCCTCACCTCTCCTGTCCTCCCTTGTCCTACAAACCCAAAGCACGGGGACTGGGACCAGCAGCATGTAAAACTGGGAAGCTTTTTACGTGCACATGGACATTTAACGCCCGCATGCATGCAGACTTCAGCCTCAGGTTAGATTAGTTCTGTACAATAAAGTCAGATCCTCTGGTTATTTCCACCTATTGCTCTTCCATTGCCTTCTCAGGAGGTCTGCGGTGACTCTTCTTGCACCTGAATCCTCCCCTCCACTGCAGAAAAGAAATGTTTGGAAAAGTTTTCAGCTTGCTCCTCCTCCTCCTCGTTAAATTTAGCACAATCTTGTAAAGCACTGTCAGGAACAGCAATTAGAGAGCCACATGTTTTGGTTCATGGTTATCTGCAAGGTCAGCGAGAAGAACAGTTTGTGTTGGTGAAGGTTCCTTGGTTCTCTGCAAATTAAACACGGAGGCAGCACGTTAAAAATAAAAAGAAAAGCAAAATGTCTTAGCCTGTCATGACTCTCACAAACCTAACCCCCTTTGTAGATCCCAGAAATTATTCCTTTCCTTTGTAATATTGATGAAATTTAATTTGTTGTGTTTAATTAGCTTTGATGAAGGCTGGGAAAGTCAATGAACCACCTGCCATCGTGCAGGGGTCCCAAAATATACCCCAGACTGCCTCCATCTAAATGGGGATCTCCCTGGGGACCTCCAAGCTAATGGCATCCCACTTGGCAGCAGATGAAGCCAAAGGATTTTCATGCTAAGGGTATTTCACCCTCCTTTTTTTTTTTTTGTCCTCTTTTTCTTTTTATCCTTCCCTCTTCCACCATGACCATGACAGTGGTGGCAGCACATGTAGCAGGCGTGGTGAAAACAAGCATGCTTTGCAGCACAAGGAGGGAAGGGGAGCAGGACGGTGTGCCAGCGGCTGTGCCCATCACCCCGGGGACGTGCGACACCTCCACCCCGTGCCACCACTTCGACCGGTGGGCAGCACTCCAGCCCGTGTCCCATCCCACCCCTCCGGGCCTCCCCCTCTCCCTCCCCCTGCCTCGCTTCACGTAATTCCCATTGTAGCCAGAACACGCTCTCTCTTTCTTTTCTTTAATGGACCCCGGCTGAAATGTGCCTTACGGTATTTTTAGCCGAAAGCTTGGCAGCCTGGCAGCCCCTGGGCGTTTTGCCACCTCCAGCAAAAAATGTGCGTCGGCCCGATAAGGATTACAATGAGCTGCTTGGGGGGCCTGCGCACGGGGAGCGCGGTGCCTGCTGCCTACCTGCTCTGGGGGGGCTCGGGGCAGCCCCCCCGTTTACCTACCCATCCCTGGCCCCTTGCATGTGTCTAGAGGTATAGCAGGAGGCTTTCCTGGGGAAACCATCTGAGCAAAATGGCAGAAAGCTGTCATATGGCCGGAATAGTTTTTTTATTTTTACCGGGGCAAGGTGAATGCAGCAGCACGCCACAAAAGCTTCCTCGACACGAAGAAGATGGGGAGGAGAACAACACGCACGGGGCCAGCGCTGGGTGCTGGTGGCATTTGCACCAGTGCCAGGCACGGCCAGCCTCGGTTTGCTGTCCCTGATGTGTCAAGCAAGGTGTTTGCACGTGGGGACGGCCTGCCGTGCCGCCTTCCAGGCGCAACCAACAAGGCTCTGTGGTGGGATTTTAATTTGAAATATAAATATTGTGTCAGGCTGTTTCCCCCTCGCTGTTCCAGGTTCTACATCTCACTGAAGAAATGGCAACAGAATTATATGTCTTGGGAAACGTATGCAGAAATGCTGCTTTTGCTAAGCAGGGCATTTTGGGGATGAACCTTACAAACCAAGAGATGAAGCTTATGAACCAAGTAAGCTTATCTAGCTTCCTGATCACCCTGGCTCCCCCCATAGTCAATGAAGGGAGAGAAACTCCCTCAGGAAATATTTTCAGGGGTAACACAGGTGCTCTAAATAGTCTTCAAATAGGCCTATCTTCTCCATCGATGCTCCGGGGAGAGTAGGTGGCCGGCTGTGCTGGGGCCAGCAGCTGTGCCGACCTTTTCCAATCCACACCGCTCCGACCAGAGCCGCAAGGGCGGGCCAGGCAAGCATAACCCCTGCCTCTGGACAAATGGCTCCATCATTGCTCTGTGAAAAATGGAACAATTTCAAGGGGAGAGGTGCCTGGAGACTGGTGGTGAGGATGGTTATGTGGTGCTGGGTACGTGAGGGTGGCTGATGGTGTGTGTGCATGCATGTGGCGAGGGGTTTCTATGTCTGTAGGCACAGAAATGGACAAGGGGATTGGAAGAGGCCTCCAAAAGACATCTCCTTGCCCAAGAAGTGACCAGCTATGCATGCACCGTATCTGAAAGGTGTTTTTACACTCCTGTTAAGGACTCCCTCTTACCATCAGAAAGGTTTTCTTCCCTGGCCATTATGAACAGGGGAGTTGGCTTATTTCCCTCTTCATCTGAGAGCTGTCTTATGTAGCTGAAGATCATTACCATGTCCTCACCAATCTTTTTGACCTAAAATGCTTTTTCAGCCTGCCTTAGCAGGTCACATTCCCCAGACCTCTGCTTATTCCCATGGTCCCTCCAAGGAGTCCAGCTCTTTACTGAAATGCATTGCCCCAAACTGGACACCACATCAGCAGCCATACCAGGACTGCTCTGGACAAAAGGATAATTTCTTCTGTTGTATGGACAATGCTGATCTTTTTTCCTTCCAACATTTTTTGTAAATATTTACTTTTTTGTTTTTGTTTTTGCTAATAGTGTGATTCGGTCTTTTATACAGAACTGATGCCTAAGAGGCATTTTGACAATGAACCACCACCAACTGCTCCTTGGACTGGGTTATCCAACCAGTTTTGCACTGAAGTTGTGTTCTCCTATTTTTCCTAAAGATATTTGAGACAGCACCAACCCTACATCCAGGCAGAGTGATGGCAAGGTGGCTGGAAGGACACCTTGGCACAAAACCCCATGGGCTTTAGATGTTTTGCCACTCAGCTTGATATGTCCCAGGCATCTGAAGAGCTCTTTGGCAGCTGGGCAGAGAAGTGGGGCTCCCAGTGTTAGTACTTTGTGCCTCTGGGACCATTCAGGTTTGATTTAGGCACCTGTGCCTGTTGCTGGCTCTTGCAGTGCAGCTCTCCTGGCTAGACCAAAGGGCACAAATTCACATCAAACAGAAATGTTTCTTTCAAGTGAGTTCACCTGCTTGGAGATGTTATTTTATATGTAAAAGGCTCTAGACTGAAATTTTTCTTTTGGAAAACTTTCCTGCCCAGGAAAACACTGAGAAACTTTATTCTAGCTTACTAGAGTGAACAGAGATCCAACTACAGGAGAGTGCTGCAGCCTGCGAGATCCCGACTGCCAAGCAGCTGCTGGATTCCGGTTACCATTAGTGGCTTGTACTAAAGGCCAGCAGGTTGCTCCACAAGCCTAGATTTTGAGTTACCACGAAACCTGCACCTCACCTTCCCCTCACCCCTCCCCGGTATTAAAACCTTGAAGAGCTGCAGCACCCAGAACAAAGGAGAAAGCAATAGGAGAGCCGCAAGGTCACACATCTGCTGCTTTCCACACTTTCTTATCTCTGACATCACGGGCCTGAAGGTCTTTCTTCTCATTAAAACAGCTGAATAACTGCAAACTGTACACAAACTGACTAAACCTGTGGCCTTCTGCCTTAGTCATAATATGGGCTGTCTCGCCAGGAGGATGTTTCTTGGCTCGGCTGGGGCTGAAGGAACGAGCTGGTCTGTGTGCACGCAGCAGGAAGCCACCTCCGCCACCGTCCCTGGGGCTGACAGGCCGCAGGACACCCCGCTGGGGTGGCCTGGTGCCATCCACGGTGCTACTGAACACACGGGATGTGGCCCCATCTTGCCCTGGGGAAAGGCAGGGTCAGGGGCGTGTTGTGTTGGCGTTGGAGGAGTAATAGGCCAGGGGTAGGATGGGGAACTACTGATGGGGAGAACTGGGGAAGAACAGATGACAAGGCACGTTAGGGGTGTGGATGCATTAGAAAATAAAAGAAGATAGGAGGGTCAAGTGCCCTGAATCAACAATTCCTATATACAGCTTGGATTTATTCAAGCAATGCCAGCCTCAGCTGGTCCCACACCACTCTGCCTCTTGCATCTGGTCATGCCTCTGTCTTTTGGAGAGTCCCTTCTCAGGACTGGCCACTGCACACACCTCTGCTAGCCTCTCACGGCTGCCATACCTCAAACAGCTGCCGCTGGGATTTCTGAAAAACACCTGTGACCACCACCCCGCTAGTCCTGGTGAAATTCATTAATGGCAAATCATTTGTCGTGACATAAAGTAGGATGTATAGGATCTGTTTCTGGGGGTTGTATGCATCCCCCCCCAATTGGTGATTCATGTTTAGCATCTGGAAATCTGACGATCTGGGAGAGCTGAGGGCACAGCAAGTGGATGGGGGTGGTCCAGGCTGTGAAAAATTATATGTGTACTGAAGTAAGTGGATAAAGATGCGCATGCAATTCCAAGGCTTTTCCTGCAGGAATACAAAGGATTGCTAAAGATGAAAATTGGAAAAAAAAAATGTGTAAGAGGTGGCTGCTGGCAGCAGCAGTGAAACACGAGTGTTAGTAGTTTTAGTCCTTCCTATGTTACTTGTGACCGGTTGTGAGGCGCTGTTAGTGCAGTGCTGTGGGTCTCCTGCCTAACACCGACCTCACAGCTCCCCCCTGGACTTCATCCCTGTATCGGTATCAAAGGCAGCTTGCTTTTGGCTGAAACACACCTACCAGCAAGGCTGTGGCCCTTTGCTGGCATGCTCTTCATCCTCACTGGTAAAAATACCGTTCTTAGTTCTCACATAGGATTTTATTTTTGATCTGTCTTCAACTTCCAGCTATTCTTGTTGTGGCTTTCTCTGCCAAAACCAGGAGGCTTTTGCTACGTGACATTGTCTGCTTGTGAATGAATTTGTACCACCATCAAGCCAACTCAGCCTCCGTTTAAAAAGCTGAACACTGAGATGACGCCTTTGATCTGTAATTTCCTGCACAGCCTCCAATTTTTTGGTACTTTTGGAGGTGTGGACACCCTGACCAAGAACCAGTAACCTACCAGGGCTGTCTCCACTACAAGCAGCTCCCTGTCCCTACTTGGTGGGACCCCATAACACCATGAGCAACATACCAAAAGCAGTGGGGGCAGAGGTAGAGCTGTTTCCCATCACAAGAAAGCACAAATCTGCAGGTGCATTACGGGTTTATTTTTCTCAGCCTTCTTTCTTTAAACAGTGAGTCTCGACTACTGCTGGAAACAGATTGCCAAAGTTTCAAGCGGGTTGGATTTTCCTTGGAAGTATATTATCTAGCAAAGTTTCTCTTTTTTTGACAGGTTCTTAGATCAACGTGCTGCTTATCTGATGAAACATTTATCACAGACAGCTTGTGGCAGGTTGCCACAGTCTCGTGGCGCAGTTCCTGTGTCTTTGCTCAACTGCTTGAAGACAAAAGAAGGCGACACCGCAAACAGTAAACAGCAAATATTGCCAACGTGCAGGTATCATTCAGGTATCACTCCCTAGTTTGAAGAAAACCCTGCTCAAATATGGACTGATAAACGAGCAAGAGATGGCAGGGCTGAGTGGTCATCTGGAATAATGATATTCCAGCTGTCTGGGAATCCTGTGGGGCTCCTCACCAGTCAGAGCTGCAGGACTGCAGCAAAACTTGTGGCTTCTCTTAGACAGAGATTGTTTGCTCACAGATTACTAAATCTTTTAAGTGATCTGTCTCTGGGCTGTGATTCTGGAGTGTTAGTACCTGTGGACTGATGCCCACATGCAGCGGAAAATGAGAAGAATAAGAAATACGCAAACCAGCAACAGCTAACAAACACGGTGACGCCTGGCGTAACTGCAGGATATAGTAAAGCCTGGGTGGAACAATTTTTCCCTTTGAAAATTCTAAACATTGCATGGAAAATTTCCAGTCCTGGTGGCACTGGATATGTTGAAACAAATCATTAAGTCTGCATTTCATGTGGAGGCTGAAGTTGAAATCTGCTATTTCAGCCTTTTGCTCCAAGTAGCTGTAGGTTCAGCTTAACTCTTGCATTGCCTTTGACAAAGTGAAGTTTCCTGGAATTATCCCAACAAAGCCCTCCATAATATCCATTCTGAGATTTAAAATAACAATTCAGGTTTTTACTTTGGTGTTGAAACGGTGCAAACATTTTTAACAGTAAAGTGATCTGTAGAATAGAAATAATATTTTCTAAACACCATTAATGAGAAAGAACAGTGATCCAGGTCTGTCAGAGCTGTTACACCTGGAATATCCCTTAGATAAGCCTATGGTTAGTGCATATCTCCTGATCTGGGTACAGGCACATCTCTTTCACATTTCCTCACTGATGCGCAGGGCTGTTGGTCGCTCTAAGGCTGACCAGGTCTGGCTCTCAGGGTGTATTGCAGCAGACACCAAAATGGACAAAGCACAAATTTATGTTTCTATTTTACAATGCAGACAGATAACAGAGCAGATTTGAGATATTTGAGATCAAAGCTAGGGGTATGCTGGAAGCCAATGGTTGCCCATGCAGTGCTGTGACTGGCGGAGGGAAATAAAATGCTTTGGTTGTGCAGTTCAGCCTCTCCTAAACACTTCCATTTCTCTCCTCCTCATGCTCCACTAAGCTCAGAAGCCAGAAAAATACAGCTGGAGCAAGCATAAGAGTGTCAGGGATAAACGACTCCAGGAGTACAATCTCACTGGTAGGTCTTTGCTGATGATCAAGGTGGGACTCCCATGAAGATTTGAAGATTTTTGTCCCCAGTGCTCTGGCCTTCCAGGTTCGCCAGCATTTCCTCAGCCTTTGGCTTGAAGCTCTCAGCCTGAATGTACTGCCTGCCCGCCCCCAGACATTTCCCCCCCACCAACAAAGGATTATCAGCATTTATTACAATGTTGTCTGTAATGGATTACAGCTGCCCAGGACCCAGGGAAGCATGACTTCACAGCCTATCACCCCTCCTCTTGTTAGGATCAGTCGTGCTGCTGCAGCATGTTGAGATGCGGGGCTCCACTGGCCTCTAGGATGCTTATTACTTAGATACCATTGGGTACAGTCAGATGAGCTCATGTGAGATCCTCGTGGCAGGTCAGATATAGAGGTGAGGGACAGGACCTGAGCTTCCAGACTCCCACCCCAGTGCCTGAGACATTGGTCTCAGCTTTCCCAACACCCACACACGATCTGGAGCAACAGGCTCTGCTCCTGGAAGACCTTGTCTCTTGGTTTTTTTTTTCCTTCTCTGACAGTGGTTTTCAGATCTTCAGCCTCTTGGCATCACCTGAGATGCTTATACCTGGAGTCTTCTCTCAGGAAGCACCAAACACCACTGTGCCTGCAGATCTCATACTCGCCTTCTGCCCAGTGTCCCCCCATTTCCCTGCTCCCCCCACAGTGGGAGCACTTCCAACTTCATCCCTTCTCCAGATACTTGCTACAAAGCAGTGCAGCAAGGAGGATGTCCTGCTAAAGATAACATTAGTCATATAACCCACTACTGACTACCCCACCTGTGAACACTTAACAAGGTTTTGCAGGCTGTATCTTGCCCCAGAGGAGGCTCTTCCTCTTGTTCAGAAGCTGTAATGATGTGGAACTGGCTGCTATCCAGAGCCTACAGGAACATGCGGCCTGAGCAGGATTAATCCCACGCAGTCATCCATTTGTAATGCTTCCCTGCACAGTACCAATATGTAAACTGGACACTGGAGTTACATCCTAAGAGGACTCAGGAGATTGAGCTCTGGAGTGGCTCTGATGGCTTATCAAAGGTATTAGCCAGATCACTGCAAACCCTGCAAAACAGATCAAGAACCTCTTCCAAAAATTAGTGACTTCTTTATTTTCTTCGTGCATTGCTGTGGACAGAGACACATTTGTGGTTAGCAGGGACTTCCATTTTTGATGACCCTGTGTCCTGTGTTTGTACCTGAGTATACCATAGCTCCCTGTGCCTGTCCTTCCACCACGTCTATGCCAGAGCTAGCAGGGCTGCCTTTCGAATAGGGACGCCCAAAGCACTCTTTCTGGGGTAATAGCCAGTCCATTAACACAGGGAGTACTTTGCAGATGAATTTAGTATCCCAAAGACACTCTTATATCAATAACCTGTCATAGGAATGGGGAGATGGGAGCTCACAATTAAGGCAACGAGCAGAACCAGGTAGATCAGACTCTCGGGCTCTTGAGTCCCAAGCTGGTGCCTCAGGCTACAAGAACATGGCTTTCCTTGCCTACATGGTCCAGTCCTGGAACCAGAAGATGGAAGAGGTGAGAAGAAAGACAGCCTGACTGGAAACAGGGGACGCTGGAGGTCCTGAGGGAGTGGGTTTAGCTCCTGTGGGAACGTCGTGAGGACACGGGCAGGGAAACAGAGTGGGATGGAGGGAGAGGTGACAAGCATGGCCAGAAGGAGGTTGTGCAGGTCCCACCTGCCTGCACGTGCTGGGTTTAACCTCCTGACACCAGGCAGCTGGGGAGTGGGCAGGGCCCTGGAGAGGCCTGTTAGCACAGCTGCATGCAGACGGGGCTTGTAAAAGGGAAGCAGTTGCTGGAGTCAGAGGGAAAAGTCTCTCTGCGTGCAGATAGGGAGGGAAAGAAGATGGGCTGTGGCTGAGTAATAGGCCAGGGGAAATTCAAACCAGGAGGACAAGGCCTGCATGTAAAGTTAAGTTTCTGGAGACATGCAAGAAAGAAAACTTGAGGTGATGTATTTCAATAGTCCAGACCACTGCTTTTTCAACAAAACCTGGGGACTGAACCCCATCAGAAACTATCCTACCCTTCTTCTTCCACTGCAATAATCTCTATTCTGTTATCAAAGTCACCTGTCACTCAGACCAGGCAATCCAGGTAGCTATTGGTTTCACAGGAGGTTGGTTTGCTGCTGAAGATGTAAGCCACTTTTGAATAGCAAAGGGAATCATCTGCAGAAGTCAAGCAAGAACCCTGAGAGCCAGACTTAGCTGGGCTACGTAGTACAGGTGTTCTTTCTGGAGACCAGGAGTGACTGAAGGTAGCAGCAGGAGTTTATTGGTGGTGGGTCAGAGGAAATGTTGCAAACTTTTGACTCTGTTTATGTAGTGCTGTATTAAATAGGTTTGTGAATCAATTTTGAGAGTCTGACTTTCAGTGTGAGGACACACGTGCTACCACAAGAGTATTTTGAATTCTGTATGTCTCTTTGGAAAATCAGTGCGGATGTTCTCTGCATGCATAATTTTAGGTGTCCATCTTTTGCGCTGTGATCCAAAAGTATGTATTCTTTACCGGAGCAGCAGCTCCATGCTTTGTTTCAGCAGGTGCAGGATAAAATATGAGAAATGACTTCTGGTTACAATATCATCTGTAGGACCAGATCCAGTAGAGATTTCTGGAATGGAAAATGCAGAAAACCTGCTCTTTGCAGAAGTTCTGGAATGGAATGAGAAAACAGGAATGAAGAGGAGTGTAAGAGCCCTCCCTGAAAAATAAGAGGCAAAGCAAGACTAAAATATAACGTGGCCTAAAAATAAAGCTGAAGAAAAAATCAGAACTGAAGTGAGAATTGTGCACCTTCCTCTGAAGCCAAGTTGCCATGCCACTGTAATCCCAATACACTGCTTCAGCCTGTAGGCTTGCTGTTGTCTAATCTTTTATTTTTCTTGGGATTCGTTGCCTCTGATTAGGCCCTTATTCTGCAGACATTTAGGGATTTGAGTTAAGTGGCAATTACAGAGTGTTTCTTGAGAAAATTGTGTTTTGACATAGAGCCTGTGACACAGTTCCTGTAAACAAAAAATGTTTGAGGCTAATAATGGTTTTACAGAAACAAAACAGTTTTGATTCCAGTTAAAAGCAAAGGTGTGGCTCAGTTTCCTTTTTTTTTTTTTCTTTTTCCCCGAAGTCCTTGCAGCATTCTTTTGAGCCATAAAAGTTGATTCTCATTATTAGGGCAGCTGTGAACAAGTGCAGGAGGACAGGTAATGTTCCTGATCCCAGGATTTGGCCATGGACTGTGCGGACATCAACTGGTGCAGTATTTATGTGCTTCCACAGAGATCTGAACCCTGATGTGTAACTATAAATATCTGTGATTTGGTGCTTTTTCAACCGGTGCAATTTCTATAAACCATATGCTGCATTTTATACTGTTGTAATATATTAACTGAGAAAGTAACTCAGGGCACGTCTGGACCACGTGTACCAGCCCAGTCCAGAGCTAGGCATGTTTAGAAGGGCTTGTCACCTTGGACCCAGCGTGGCTTGGACTCCTCCTATAGCCAAGACGGTTCATGTCAGTCAAGAGCAGGATCCCTGCTCTGCAGGCACTTCTTCAGGGAAAAATCACCTTGCTTAAAGTAGTCCAGATATGTGGGGGCCTTTCCACAGAGGGAAAACTTTCTACTGTAACATGTTCCTGATGAGCTCCTCATCTTCCAGAGCAGCAGATTCTCTGCCAAAGCTGTGTAATCCACTTTAGAGCTGGCTCTGGGTTTTTCTGAGCACAGTGCATCCTCTGGGAGGAGAATGGCCACAGAACCTTAATCAAGTGGCTCTTTATGTATGTATGTATGTATTTATTCAGACTACGCATCCATTTACATTGTATTCATTGAGCTTTGGGTCAAATCCTAAGTCATTGTCTGCATGCACACAAGTATTTATCTAAAGGTATGGGTTTAAACTGATTAACTCAAACCAGTGCGAGCTCCTATGTAGGCACCAATATTGGCTTAATACCTTACACAGAAGTACTCTGAAGTTGGCTAAGGTCTTGTACAGATCCTCTTCTTTGAGAGTAAAGTGTTTGCACAGTGGCAGGACTTAGCTTTACTGGGTTGTACAGCAGGTGAGTTAAACTGGTACTGTGCTGAGGCGCATGAAGCCCCTGCGTCTGGGGGAGCGGGCTGCTGGGGAGCTTGAGATGAAGGACCTTGTGAAGTGAGTGGGAAACTGCCTTCTTGGTAGCGGAGGCTGACTTTGTTCTTTCCAAACTTTCAGCAAGATAACACAATTTCAGATCAAGGTGAGCAAAAGCTGCTGGTCCACTCCCGTGTGTCCTTGCCCTGTCAGGGAGCAAACTCATTTGCTTTGCAAAGCGCTCACAGATGCCTGGAAGAGGAAAAGGGGTAGAAACGCACCCATTCTGCCCCGGCCCCGCTGCAAATGAAGGGCACGCACGTGGTTTCTTTTCTTTTCTTTTTTTTTTTTTTTGCCTTTGGGGTTGTTTTCCTGCTTGGGTGTATTCAGGCTGCCTCCTGAGTAATTTAATCCTCCTCACCCACGGGAGAGACGGGAGTCGCAGAAGCACCCGGCTTTATCAGCCGCGTTTCTTCCCTCGGCTTATCAACAAACGAACTCCCAGTTGGCTTTGTTTGACTCCTCGGGTTTATTGGATTTGTTGCTTCCCTTCTTCATTTTCATATTAAAGGCTAACGCGGGGCTGTGATCCTGCCACGGCTGCCTCCAGCTCGAGCGCTGATACTCGGGGCTCTAATTGCTCAGCTGCCTGATGTAATCACCAGGAGGTGCAGCGCGTGTGTGTGTGTGTGTGTGTGTGTGGCTACAGGCACTTCATATTTTCTCCCCAGCCAGATAAAAAAAAAAAAAAGAAAAAAAAAAAAGAGTCAATTGGCTCTGGGTCTGTCAATAGTGACTAATCAGGTGCTGTACAATTAATTATGGAGGGGTGTCATTTTAAAACAATTCTGAGGTGGGAAAGAACAGGCCCGGGCCCTTTACCTGCTGGCACTGTTTGTGTTGCTAAGCCAATCCAGGCTGCGTCCTCTATTTCATTTACCTTTTAAACTATTGCCCCCGCATAAGTAAACACTTTCTATAAAGTGTATGTGCATGCATGTGTGTAAGTGGGTGGAGGGTGATCTGGGAAGCTATCCACCCTAGAAAAGAAATTAATAATGGAGGAAGGAAAAAAAAAAAAGGCATAATTTGGCAGTAATTTCTGAAGAACACCAGAAGATAACAGGTGGATGAAACAGCAACAGCACAGCTGAGGCTGAGTCTCCGTAACCTGAATTGCTCTTAGGTGGGGGGACAAGAGCTGTCCCCATGGGGATGAGTGTGCAAATGTGGGACTGGTCCCAGCTCCTCGTGCTGGGTTTCCCTGGTGGCCACGGGCCCCGTGTGGTGGGGCAGCAGCTCCTTTCCCACCTCAGCAGGTTCTCCCAGCCTCTCTTGGTGGTGGCCAGCATCTCCTGCCCACTTGCCAACAGACAGGCAGGTGAGGGTGGGACGGTGCTCCTCCTCTCCATCTGGCTGGCAGTCATGAAATGTCCCCTGAAAGCCACGCTCCTTCTTCAAGGGGGGTGAGACCGGTGTGGGGAAAAAGAAATGCATCCACAGAAATAACAAAACCTTTTGGTATTAATGCAGAGGCAAGGTGGCGATGTTAAATGGTGGTGTCAAGCCAGTTCAAGACTGCCACACGCTGGGACCATGCTCGCACCTCTGCTGCCTGTGTCTGGCACTGGGGGTGGCAGAAGAGACCAGCAGGGAAGTCAGAGCAGGGGGTGCCCATTGGGATCGCCCCTGTGAATGTGCTGACCTCAACAGGCGTCTCCTGGGCATGGGTTAGGGGGTCTGATACAAGGAATTGGAAGTACCCTCTCAAATTGTTTAGCTTCCTAATATAAAAGCTACAAAATGCCCTTTGCACAAACTCTCTGCCTGGCGTGCTTGCGATTCTGATCGTTCATAGGCATGAAGAAAAAAAAAGGTAAATTCTTATGTGTGTCTGAGTGTAATTACTAACACCACTTTTCACTATAATAAATGTAGTTAGATGGGACAGTCTGGATAGACAAGTGATTTATTAGAACATAATTTAGTAAGGAAATTCCAAGGCACACCATATTTTGTTTTGAACTTTCTGAAATTAAGCTTGTTGGCTTTTTTTTTTCTTTTTCCAAATTCAGTTTGTTTTTCACTTCATCAGCTAACATATTTCAAATGAAAAGATTCATTAAAGATTGAGCAAAACACTTGATTAAAATGCGTGTATATTTTGTTTTGTCAGAAGACTTCTAAACCCTTATCCAAAGTCATTTTCACAGCTTTGCATCTATCTCAGTGTCACTGCTGACAGCTTCCTCCCTCCCCCAGTCTTCAGAAAAAAATACATCACGTTGGCTTTGCTAATGGTGAAGCATTTAGTACACTTAGCCTGAGTCTCTGTTAGCATTTTGATGACAGCAGCTACCAGAGCTCTGCTGCCCTGTTTTCTTGCCATAATGAAATGCTGGGGCTGGAGCTCTTTGCAAGGCAAAGTAAGCGGGTATAGTCCATCGGGGACGTGCAACATCCCAGTGCAGGGCGGAAGTCTGCTGTACCCAGCTTCCTGGCTTCGAAGCAAGGAGAACTGCCTGCTACAGGAGAAGCTGCAGCAGGTTTTGTGCTGAGCACGTGGGAAGTGTATTACCCAGAGAAAGAGCTTTTATCCGAATCGTCCCAGCAATTAAATACGTCCTGGTTGTGCGGCTCCTGCCCAAACTCTCTTTAACCACTAGCGGCGTAATTGTGGCAACTGCAAGAACATCTGCTCCTCTCCGTGCTGCCGAAGCCAGTGGCATTTAGCGACAAGGAAGAGCACAGGGTGAGGTAGGGCAGTTCCTGCAGCAGGGAGGCAGTGGCACCGTGCGATGGGTGGGTAACACGGGCTGTGCAGCAAAGTAAAATTAACGGATGTAGAAGTGGAGGTTACAGTGTAAACACGCGCTCAGATACCAGAGTAATGAACGTAGTATAAATATTTGGATGTGTTCCTACATCTAATTCTTGGCCTCATAATTCTTGTGTCAAATGGTTTACAAAAGGCAAAACTATATTTCAGTTGCAGACACGGCTTCATAATTCTTAAGGTTAATTAAAGCAGCCAAATGCTCTTCGTGCCTCAGCTTTGTACAAAGCTGTGTATAATTAAAGGCTTTTCCTATCAGTGGCTGTAACAGCAGTGATTATCAGCACATATGGAGCTGAGGCTTCAGCCTAGGTGACAAGCAGCAGCAAAGCGAGCTGTCTCTGTGTCTCATGTAAGCATATTGTTGCCTGTGTGCAAACTGCGTGTCTGAGAAGAATTAATCATGGCTTAGGGTCCTGTTATATTACATATTATTATATATTATATATATATATTATATAAGTGAGTATATAATTCTCAGAGTATCGCTGCCGAAACGCAGGTAGCACAGAGGCAGTACATGTCTCCTATGCCTAGCCTGTGCCTGTTGCTCCCTGTATGCAGCCAGCCACGGTCTCCCCTTGCGAAGGGGACAAGGTGAGCAGGCATGCGGGTGTGACCCTGCCACCCACCGCAGAGGGGACCACAGGGCATCTCCCCGGGGGCTGGGGCTGGGCTGCTTGTGGTGGTCCCAGCGCCTGGGATCAGCCTGGTGCCAGGCAGGGAATCCACCTTTGCCAGGGGAATCCCCAGCTGGCACTCCACAGCGTTTTTAAGGACAGCGAGGAGCCTTATCGAGCCTCCTCATCTGCGCCAGATGCTTCGCATTCCAGCGATGCGCCGCAGATGTGCTGAGCCCTACTGCATCCTGCTGTCCCCAGGGCCAGCAGCTGCCACCTGGGCTCCGTCCCAGGCGCAGGGGACGGGCATGGCACGGCTGCCAAGGATGCCCCCGCGGTGTCGATAGCGGGTGACACAGCCCTGCCCCTCGTCTGTGTCAGGGGGACCGTGTGGCAGTGGGTGCCACCTGCGCAGGGAGGCCGCCCTGTGCACAGCCAAAGTTCAGGCAAACAGAGGGAAGAGGAGGCATGGTTCCAGCCTGGTGGCACCGAGGACACGTTGGCCGCCATTGGGTTTCGCCTTGAACCACAGCTGCCAGTGCCTGAGGTCTCTGCAGCAACAAGCTTGCAGTGGGACATGCCCTGGGGGAGCACCCTGCTCCCAGCAGAGTAAATAATTAGGTAAATTAAGGCTTCTGACAGCATCTTCCCAAGTGCTGGTGTCTGCCAGTCCGGGGCCAGACCCCAGTGTTTCCCCATCGCTTGTATGAACACCACTTGTGCTCCAGTGTTTCCCCATCACTCGTGCTCCATCTCTCTATCTTCCATTTTTCGGTGTCGTGCTGTTCTGGGGCTTCTTTCTCTTTAAGAGGAAACTCGGCGGAAGCTGAGCTATTCAATATTGTTTCGTATTATTTGGTTGTGAAACAATTTAATTTGTTTATGGCTCTAAAGGTCAGATTTGACTGTTGCCCAAATTTCTAAAGAATAAAGAATGAATCAGGCTGAAAGGGACTTTGTGGCATGATAAACTGGAGAAAGAGAAGGGGGCTAGTGAGAATATTTAACTGGAACAGCAAGACAAACTTACCTTCAGTTCAGGTTTAAAAGCCTAGTCAATCATTACACATTTTTTATTATTTACCTGGTACAAAATCCCCCCAGCAGAAGAAGTAGAAAAACTCACAGGCCACATTCTTTCAAATTTTTAGTAGCTTGCTTGGCATTTTTTTTTCTTTTCTGTAGCTCAGGAAAATTCAGGTGGTATGGATTGCATTGGTGCATTTATAGATTAGAAATAAAGTGGCAGTGCATGGTGGCTGTGACTCCAGGCAGGGGATGTTTGTAACACTGATGAGACCAGGGCCAGCCGGGGACTTTGAGAAGGAAGGTGATTCTCACACAGTGAGCAGAAGACAAAGGTTGCATTTACACCTGGCCAGAAGGTTTAATCATCTACCATTTCCAAACATTGCAGGCTCACAATCTGTTGTGTCTGAGATCATAAAACATATCACAAACTGGAGACAAGAGAGCTGGGGCTTGATTGACCAGAGCTTATCTTTTCTTTTTTCTTCCTTCTTATTTTTCACTCAGTTTTCTGCTTTAAAAAAAAAAAAAAAAAAAAAAAAGATGCTTCTTTACTGGTGTAGCAGGAAACATGATGCAAAGCAAAGCAATTCTGAAAATCCAGGATGAGTGGGTGATTTCCATTCCTCTCCGCTTCATCACACCAAACACTTGGGAGACAGATCACCTGGTTGCTCAAACCTTCCTCCCAGGCTTGCAAGGAAAAGAAATTGTGGAAAAGGGAACAAAAAATGGAGAGGAGTACTCAAAGAGAAGCAGGTAGAAACCTCTCATAGGTTGGTTTTCCAGGTCCTACCCCCGAAATATCTAACACTGAACCATCTGAAACTCTGGGTGTAGGTGACTTTCGCCTTTTGGGGGGGTGAGGTTTAAATTATGGTAACAGTTAAAAATAATCCATCTGTGATGGGAGGGGTTTTTTTTGCAACATTAGCAGCATTTTCGCACTTCTGATCTGCTGTTGGTTTCTCCCGTTCCTGTAACCCGTTGCTGACAGCGAGGTTGGCGAGTTTATTGAGCAAGACCAGTAACTCCCGTGCTGCTTCCTTCTGATGGCCTCTGCAAGGTCGTCACCCTTAGTTGTGTGGTGGTGGCCAGGCTGTGGAGAGGATCGTGGATTTAACACATGTGGGATTTCCCACTGTTATCCATGATGGGCCCTGAGAGCAAGCGTGGAAGGGCCATGCCCTGGCCACAGCTCCATCATCCTTCGTGAGGGTTGGGCCTGCCATGCTAGGGAGGAGATGTTGCTTTGCACCTCGTTTGGGTGCTTCAGCGCTGATTCATCAAAGCACTTAGCGCTGGGGGGAGGAACGGGCCCGGTTGGGATGAAGGTTTGCACTGCAGACTTCAAAGGAGGCCCAGTTTAACCCTTTGACTTCAGTGGGGTTAGAGCCCCCGTTTGGAGGTAAGCATGTGATAAGCTGGGTTGGGACCACCCTCTCTATTTGGAGGGGGGCGTAAATACCTTGAGTTTTGGGGGTATGATCACCTGTCTGATGATGCCTCTGTGAGATTTATGCCTGCCAGCTTTAACCTGCTTTAAAAAAAAAGAGTGGAGTAGGAGCAATAAGAGTTTCCCCAGGTCAAGCTCATCAATCAAGGCAGGATGGAGGGCCATCTGCCCCTGGCATGGCCAGGTGCCCTCAGGGTGTCCCTAGCACCCTGGGGCTGCCCACGACCTGATAACAAGAGTGGCATCTTTGATGTCGCCTGGGGCAGCAGCCACACAGAATTGCATAATCAAGGTCACTGGAAAATTACACAAAACTTTGCCCACATCTATTGGAAAAATGTGAAACACTTGCAAAAAAAAAAAAAAAAGGAAGAAAGAAAGAAAGAAAAAAAAAACTAACCTCATACCATGCTGTGAATGGCATGCTACAGTGGTGAGCTTTCCCCTCACTGTACCCTAGAAGTACGTATGAAAAAATGTGAGCAGACATAACAGCAATTAAAAATTTTCACTGATAGCCACATGAAATCAGCTCTGAGGTTTCCCCTCTCTCTTCTTCAGATAAAGTTTTAATTACATGATGGTGTGTGAATATAATAAGTAATCATCTCATACTTCGCATTACTGAGTGCTGTCTCTGAGGAGTTTAAGGGGTGAGCTGGGTTTCACGTGCCCTCAGGAGCTGCTAAGCATTTGCATGGCTACTTGCAAAAAAAGAAATACCTAAGCTGAAAATATGTAGATGAAAATAAAGAGGAGAAGAAATTTCAGAGCTCATCTTTGGAAGAAGAAATTTCTTGGAGAAACTTCTGATACTCTCTCAACATTTTCCTGTTTTGTTGTTGTTGTTGTTGTTTTTACCTTAAATTTTACATTAAAAAGCACTTTTTTCTCCTGTGTTCTTGCCCTTTTGGTTTATATTTATCCACCCCTCCACTTCTTCTTCTTCTTCTTCTTTTTTTTTAAATAATTTTCTCATTTTTTGTTTGTGAGAAAAAACAAGTCATGGAGGTGGCATAAAGAAGAACAACTTGTAGCATGAAAGAGGCCAGGGCTAGAAAGTGAACCAAAAAAGCCCAAATATAAAATGTTTAAAAAAAAAATCTAAGAAAAAACTTTAGAAGTGAGAACTTTAAAAGTGAGCCTGAGAGGCCTTGTAGGCCCAGGTCTGGTGGCGGGGAGGCCTCAGGGCCATCCCTGTTTGCCCATCCGGACTGGTGAGGGCCACATTTACCAGCTGCACCCAAATGTTCCCGGCTCCTGTCAATCCAGCAGGAAGTCCTGGCATCGGGTACAGAATGGGGCTGTCTACAACACCCATCTTTCCTCTCCGTATCACTGAATTAGAGAGGATGCCCCACAAACCACTGGTTTTACGTCACTAAAGTCCACATGGTACAGAGGCCCAGGAGATGTTGCACAATGTATCATGATACCACATAGAAACACTTATGCCATTAAGTCTGAAGGCTAAAACATTTGCATTTCTGACTAGACCTTCTCACAGTCGAGTCCTTTCCCTGTAATGCGAGTGCATCCCCTTCCACTTTCTAATCTGCCAAAGCTTTTCTTCTTAAAGCCTCTCCCACCATCCCGAGAATTGTCCCTTGACTGTTGGTCTTTCTGGTGGTGAGAATATTGTGGCAGAATCTTTTAACTTCTTCTTCCAGAGACCCAAGTAAATTAATATCATCTGCTGTTCCACTGCTTCATAATTTCTCAAGCTTGGATGTACTAGAAACAAAGTCGTCTTTTCCCCTGACTGTGGAAGGAGCTCTGTCTTTTTGTCTTTCACATCATACCTGGAATAATGTCTTGTATCTGTCTTCCTAACTTTAAAAGTTGAGTGAACCCTTTTTCCCATTTTTATTCACATGAGAATTTGTGAGGAGGTTGTTAGTAAACATCCACATTGCTTTCCTAGCCAATATGTCATGCCATCTGAAAGACAGATTGTCCCCCTTAATCACATCCATAAACCAGGTGACTTAATTATGGGACAGGAGTTAAAGTGTAGACACAATTCATCCTCTGGAGTTTGCATTGTGCTTTGAACAACAACAACTACAAAATTTGACACAGTGAATGTAAATCTTTATTTACAGGACACTGAAATCAATAGGGTTGTACTGCTTATACCACCTCTGATGGCACTTTGTTGTACATGGGGATTAAACTTCTGTTGTCTCATTGCATGCTACAGTGAAAAAAACTCTTCTGTCCCAGAGAGCTCCTAAATGCATGTGGGGGACTGCCTGAGGATGGAAAGTCAGATATTCATGTTGACATCAGCTATGAGTGCCTCTGTCATTAAAAAGAGAAACACTTCCCAGTTATGTAGGTGCAGCTCCAGCAGCTGAGCTATTCAGGCAGCACCTTGTCCCCATGGTCCATGGGTAGTTTTGTGGTAGAGAGCTGCATCCGAGCTTCTGCTGGCTTGCTCAGGCCAAAGGTGACTTTTTCACAGAACCACAGAGTGGCTGAGGAGGGAAGGGACCTGTGGAGGTCATCTGGGCCAACTCCTGCTCAAGCAGGGCCACCCAGAGCAGCGTGCCCAAGGACCCTGTGCAGGCAGCATTTGAAGATCTCCAAGGAGGAGACTCCACAGCCTCTCTGGGCAACCTGTGCCGGTGCTTGATCAACTGCACAGCACAGAAGTGCGGCCTGGTGTTCAGAGGGAGCCTCCCGTGTGCCAGTTTGTGCCCATTGCCTCCTGTCCTGGCACTGGTCACCACTGGAAAGAGCCCATCTCTGACCTCTTTGCTCCCTGCCTCCAGGTATCTTTACACACTGATCAGATCCCCCTGAGCCTCCTCTTCTCCAGGCTGAAGAGTCCCAGCTCTCTCAGCCTCTCCTTGGAGGAGAGATGCTCCAGCCCCTTCATCATCTCGGTGGCCCTTTGCTGAACTCTATCCCATTTATCCAGGTCCCTCTTGTACTGGGGGGCCCAGCACTGGACCCAGCACTCCAGGGGTGGCCTCACCAGTGTTGCCAAGAGGAGAATCAGCAGAAATCCAGTGAAACCCACTCCGGACTCATGGGGGTAGTGGGGCAGCCACAGGGCCCTGGGCAGGGTTGGGGGGTGGAAAGCCAATAAATTCAGTGACACCTCTTGGCTGCTTTGTGCAGAGATGTAGCGGCACCGGCTGGAGTACGCTGCTCTTCCACATACCACGAGCGGCTCCTGTCACCCGCAGAACATTTCCTGGATCAGCAGAACTGCTCATCAGCTATAATTTTTGTTGAAATATCTTGCTTTAAACCTGGAGAGCACCAATGAAGGCCTCAAATCTGTAAATCAGCTGCACTTTGGAAAACAAATCATTGTGGTGGAGTTTTGCCAAGCTAATATTCTGTGCTCATTCATTATTTGGTTTTCACTTTCTAAGCTGATTTAAACAGACCATGCTCTAACTGTACCAGTTGCATCCAAGATATGAGCCTGATTTACACTTTGAAGATGTGAGCAGCCCCGTGGCTGTGCTTCCAGGATGAAGAAGTGCTACAAAGAGGAGTTGTTGGGCAGCAGCTGCTGTTCCTGTAGACAAGAGCTTGCAGGTTGCCTCTGCTTGCCTACTTAAGCTAGAAAGGTGTTATTACTGCAAGGAAAGCAGTGATCTTTCCATGTGCCAGAGCAGAAGTGGTGTCTTCCAGGGATGAGATGGTAAGACATCTCCAACTGTAATTTCCTAGCAGGACCCGGTAAGAAGATACACTGGGATAAGCATCTGTGAAGGTAAAGCAACACCTGGAAAAATGGTAACAGAGGAGAGGTGATGGAGAATTGACATTAACACCTGAAGTCTGGAAAACAGAAAGGGTGGAAAGGTAGCACCATGGGAAGGTGGGGAAGAAACTAGTGGAAATTAAGTAATTATTTAAGCGGCCAAGCAAAACCCAGCTCAGTGAAACCAGGCCACCACCCAGGATGCCTGCAAGGGGCGGGGATGCAACCAGTCTGAGATGGTGTGGTTTCACCAGCACTGAGACAGAATCAGAGAGGACAACAACGGTTTTTAGCTTCTGTTCTTGGGTTTGGGGGTTTCTTTGGTTCTGAGGTTTGTTATGGTATAGTGAGACAGATAAGGTTAAAAAACAAAAACAAAAACAAAAATAATTACTTGATTCAAACACTTATCCTGAACCATAAATAAATGCTATTAACCTTAATGATGTATTTAACAGAAGTCAACCTATTAAAAAAACTTTCATAATTTTCATCTTTCTCAACTCTACTTATTTTTCTCTGGGACCAGAAATACAGGTAAGATCGGATTTTTTTAATTGCCATAGAAGACCAGAGCTTCACCTAATGTAACCTTGTTCTAGTCAGAAGCAATGAAATATGAAAGTTGAATTGTTGTGATGCAGTGCAGTTTCAATCCTATTTTACAATTCCTGTAAGCCTGTGTAATTAGACAGGCTTTGAGATCAACCCTGGATTCTACTTCTTCGTTCAAGTGAAAGCCTCTCAGGGCTTCCTGAAGGTTACCACAGTTATGCTATAGTTGCATGTTAAAAACCACCTATCACATCTAATAACACAGCTATTTACACATCATAAGGCTTTTTTTAAAACAAAGGGTCTTTCTTCAAAGGAAAATGGGCTTCCTTGTTGTTATTGCTGCATGCTTGTTTCCTCATCTTGATATAAAAGAAAAATCAACATAAATGATTTCTGTCTTGTGTACAGAAATATAAAATTTGGGTCTGACATATGTGCACGTCTGAAAAAGAAAGAAAGAAAGAAAAAAACCTGGCCTTGTAAAATTCTCAGATTTCACACTTGTCATGGCATAGGATTAAGGAGATTTAAAATAAATGAACAGGTTCACATAAGAACAATTGTTATAACTTCCTTCATTGATATCCTCTTTAAATTTATTGTGTTGCCAGAAGCAGGATGAAGAAGTCTTTGTGTAAATCCACATCAGGTCCCCTCTGCAAAGATTGCACAGACCACAAAGTGCTTGGAAGAGCAGCTGCTGGAGTTGGTGGGGCCCTGTTTATTCCAACTTCTGTGGAGTTTCAGGTACATCTCTCCAACAGAGACTAAAAGGCTGAAATGTTCCTTAGTGTGAAGCACTTTTGCCTAATTTTTACACATGAACCTCAGTGAGAAATCAAACTTTTATGCAAATTGAGCAAGTACCTGGAAGTTGTGATACACACAGCAAAGTGGGGTGGCAGTTAGCAATGATAACCACCCCACGTGGTAATCTGAGTCATGACCCCATTGGACCAGCTCTGATGTTCCTGCTGGTACCACTCTTCTCTTTATTGTCATCAGAAGCACATGCCTCATCGTCCTCTTTCTATGGAGATGGTGGCAGTCCTTTGTTTTGGGTATATCCTTGTGGAGCTTCAGGTGGAACCACTGAAACATTGCTATCTGCACATCAATGCCTCTCACCCCACTGCTGCTGTAAGCATTTTGAGCCACATCTTCCTAGCATCTTCCTTGTTCTTAGTGTTTCCAAGAAATCATCCTGATGAGACATCCAGGAATTGAATGTGGTGCCAGGGGCAGTATGAGCTCCCCATGAAGACAAGTGCCTGCATTTTACAAGAGCAGCCTTGTGCAAGGACAGGCGGGACAGATGGCTGAACCTGCAGAACTAGTTTCAGCCATAAATGCTCTGAGAACCGTAAATGTTCAGTGGCTTTTTTTTTTTCCTGAAAGCTGAAATATATTTGGGAAGTACTTGTTCAAACTACAGACTCAGTCAAATATTAACAAGTGGAAACTGAGCAAAAAGAAAAATATATATATATGTACTTTGAAGGGCTCAGGCTTGTGTGGGTTCTTGCTGTATTTGCCAAACTACAATCGCTGGGGCCACACTTGCGACAGGCTAAAAAGTTGCTGTGAATAGAAAGTATATCATAAGGGTTCTCAAATGCGAAAGTGGGGCTGGAACAAAGAGCAGGCACCAGACAGACTTCCCCTGTTGACGACTGCTGGCGTGTCACCCTGGTGCCAGCAGTCTCAGCAGCGCCGGCGGCAGCGGGCGGCAGGATCGCACCCAACGCCACCAGGCTGCTTTGAAACCCTGCCTGCGGCCTCGTCGCAGGGCAAGGAGCTTTATCTCTCTCGTTTTGAGAGTATTTGCTTTAAAGATGATTTACCACACTTGACAATTCCCGAATTTCCTAAATTGGGCCTGAGGCATTGTTGTTTTTACCTTGCGCTGCACAGAGCGGTGCCGCAGTGCTGCAGATCCAGGATGTTGCTCTCGATGAGGTTGCTCTCAATGCACACTGGAGGTCCTCCAGCACCGCTTCCCTCTGCTGTCCTGCTGCTCTGGGTGCTGGTGGAGACACGAAAAGCTTCTGACTGAAGGGATCAAGCCAAACCACTGCCCTGTGTTGCAGGAGCAGCACCCCACCGTTGAGTGAGGACTTCTCTTACTGCTGTTTTCCAAAGAACGTGGGCCACAGAGTACATGTAGCAGAGGAAAACACAGCCGAAAGTGCTCCCAAAGAAGTTCTCAAGTCTTTCTTTCTTTCTTTCTTTCTTTCTTTCTTTCTTTCTTTCTTTCTTTCTTTCTTTCTTTCTTTCTTTCTTTCTTTCTTTCTTTCTTTCTTTCTTTCTTTCTTTCTTTCTTTCTTTCTTTCTTTCTTTCTTTTCTTTCTCCATATTTTGATCCTATTAATCAACGGAGTAACATCTCCAAAACCACACAAACACACCAATAATGAACGTGATCTATTTGGTGCTGATGTGGTTTTCTTTAATGATATTGTTGCTGACTCAAGTGCTGCGTAAATGCTCTTCCTCCACTTGAATGCAAGGCAATACAAAGAGTTATTGTTTCACGCATATTTTGCTGGGAAAACTACCAAAACCTTTATATTAGAACATTGGATGACCGTATCAACAGCATTTTCCTGGACTGCTGTTTGATATATTTTTATTATTTATTTTACTTATGTTGGTTCTTTTAATCTGTTCTTATTAAAGTCATCCATGTTTCAGTAATATTTTCACTGTGTTTCTTTTGAAGGAGGCAAGTGTGTGTACCAAAAGATTAGATTATCCTGTTTAAAAAAAAAAAAAAAGAGAGAGAGAGAAAAGGGAGAAATGTCTTCAAAATGAAGTACATCAAAAGTAAAAGTAGGTGACAAATGTTAATATTTGCAAAGTGCTTCTGCTTTGATCCTGCATTTCTATTTTTTTAAGAGCTTGACAAATGTGTCCTGTGGTTTCGCTTCAAACCTCTTTGCCTAGTGCTTTACTTGACCCACAATCCATTTGATCTTCCACTTGTTTTTTCTTCTGTCCAGGAGGCCTCTGGACTCGATAAAAGGATAGTTCTTATCTTCCACTTGCTGCTGTTTAGAGGCATCCCTTTTTTATTTTTGGATGGATTATGTTATTGTGTCTGTTTGCTTAGGCAATTTCTGAAGGGATACTCGTATAGCTGTTATTGTTTGTGATGGTTCCCTTCCCATTTTCATGCCAGTAACAGCTAGATCAGATCAGGATCTGGATCCATCGGCTGATTCTGGCACAGGATGTGAGGAAGAGGCAGGAGTCGCAGGGTAGGATGGCAGGCTGCCACTTGATTCCTATCACATAATTTCCAGGCATACCGCCTCCAATACCTGAGCAGAGTGGCTTTCTATTATTTAATAACCAGATACTTTTAGGAGCTCTGCATCCCACAGCCACCCCCTGTATTAACAATGCCCCCGGCTCCAGGGCTCCTCTTCTTGTGCAGTCCTCGGGATGCTTCTGCTATCTTTAAAGAAATGGAGAACGAACCACAGCCTGCAGCAGATGTGTGCCCACTTCTGCGTCGCTCTGGGAAGCGTCCCCCATGGTAAATGTGCCTCTGCAGTACTTCGGATGTGACAGTGGGGTTAGCAGTACCTACACTGCTACCAGGCTTCAGGACAGCGCTTCTGCCAGGTCTCCCCACTGCTATGCCTTCATTTTCTGGTGGCAGGTTTAGGGTATCTTTTGCATTGCAGGAACTGGGGCTTCTCTGCATTGCACTCCAATCCTGTCCCCAGGAAAAGACATTGGCACAGGTGAGATTAATTCCACTGGTGTAGCAGGAGGTATGTGCATTTTGAACACGAACATGAACATGAGGAGAGAAGGGGAGCTTGCTTTTAGGAGCAATAGCTACGATGCCTTTCTTAACTGGGGTCATTAGCCAGGGTGCTGGAACAGCAAAAATACCTTTGCTGCCGTATTTCTTGTCTTTAATGGGAGTGTGACACCTGTCAGCTTGCTGTCTTGATCTTTCTCCTGCAGAAAGCATGTTGTGTGAGTGGAGAGGGGAAGGCATGCAGCAAAGCTGAGCAGTGTGGAGATTTTTGTGGGTATGATCGCCTGTCATTTTAAAAAAAAAAAAGAAACAAAAAATTCCAAGAATGAGGAAAACCGTGATGATGGCACTCAGGGATTCAGGGAGAGCCTAGCTAGGTAAACACTTCATCACTGTACCAGCCTCTTCTGTGTTTGTCTATCCCTTTTCTTTCACTCTTTTTTAATGCATAACTATTTCCTTTTGCTCTTACAAGTATACGAATCCTTCTGCGAGCAGCTTTGTATCTTCTAACACTTTACCCTTAATCAGGTTCTCTGCATTTCACAGGTTGTCAAAATGCTTTTCTTTTCATTAGAACTATTTTGTTTTCTTAAAAATAATGGCACCGGGGTTTTGCACCTTTTTTATTTCAAGGAATATCTGCAGCCAGATCAGCTCTTACTTTCCAAAGCTGTTTTCACAGACGTTTCCTGAAGATGGACTATCAGATAAAATGCTGACTTTAGCCTTTTCTTTATCCTCTGTGTAGGGTATTATTTTATTGCTCATGTTTGTTTTTGCAGTTCCTTTTTTCTGGGTTTTACCGAGAGCTCTTTTGCCAGTAGATCAGGAGACTCAGCGCCAGCGGTGTGTCAGCTCAGAAGCTGTGCTTGTCTCTGCTGGACAAGTCCCTGAGCATGCTTGATGATTTATGGCCAAACTAAGATAAACAATTAATCATAATTAAGGAATGGATTAGACAAAGAAAAGGCAGTCTTTGCAAGGATTTCTTTGCTTGGGGGATTCCTCTGGCGGACAAAGGTTGCTGCAATGTCTCTTATTCCACCTCTCAGCTTGCAGGAGTCCAAGTGAAGAGTGGAAATAATCAATGATTGGTGCCGGGCTGTGGTCATCTGTGCTGGCTTGACAGCCTCAGGATGCCAGAAATGTCATCGATCTACTTCTGGACACGTCCAGTGAGTCTGGAACCATTCGGGGGCGTGTGAGGCTGGAAGGCTGCCTGTTTTCCACAATGGTTATCAGCAACTGGAGGCAAGAGGTGGTTACTCCTTAAGCACAGTGTTTCTTGGTGAAGAAAAAACAAAACAAAACAAAACAAAACAACAAACAAACAAACAAACAAAAAAAACACCAACACCATACAAAATGGAGGAGGTAAATTAATAAACAATAACTGTTGTATTTATCTATTTTTTTTTAAATTTCTCCTCTGTCCTGTAGCCTTCCTTCTCTTATGCCCTCTCCCCACGCAGTTATCTGCCTATACAAATTTCCTGGCGTTTCCTGGAGGGACTCAGGGAAGAGCAGGCATAATGCTTGTGTCCTGGACAATGGGACAATGGTGTGCTCAGCAGTAATTGCCTGATTTGCCTGAAGATGGAATATGTCATTGCTAGAGGGAAGGGTGCGCACAGGGTGGAGTGAGGGTGCCAAAAAGCAAAGTCTATCCAAGGAGCTCACCCCCTCCTTGGACAAACCGCCTGCTGCATCGCCTCGCTGAACTCCAAGCAAATGGGAAATGTGTCTTGTAAAAGGCAGGAAATGTTAAGCCACAGCTAAGAAGCTGGGACCCGAGGGATTCATCCCACTTAACTGAAAGTTAGATGGTTAATTTCAGCTAATTGCCCAAGCTAATTGCTGGTGAGAGAGATTTAATAGCAGGGACAGATTTAACCTGTTTTAGTCTGGACTCCTATACTAGGATGAAACAGGTCACCTTACAGGGTTGCCCGTATGGGATTTCCCCATAAAACAGGCAGCTAGATTACCTAGATGCATAACTTTTACAAGACCAAGAATCCAGCCTCCAAATTTTTCACATTTCTCACACCCTGCACAGCTTTAACAGATCCTTCATTCCTTAAACCGCTCTCGCTTTACTGGAAAGAGAGCGCCACGGGATTGTGAAAGCACCGCAGATATGACTGTGTGCCTGTGCTCCTCCGCAGGGGGCAGGAAAGAAGAGTGAAGAACGCAAAGAGATGAGGATCGGAGCTTCTCCGAAGGGTGCTCCTGAGTGCTTGTGCTCTGTGTGCCTTCTGCTTGCCACTGGTGTTTTGTCATCCTCTCCCACTTTTTATTATCTTGCTGCAGCCAAATGGGCATCCCAAGAGCTCAAAATCTGCCCTGAGTCTATTGCAATACTGCTGATCCTGCTTTCCTAGGTCTGGTATTAACGTTGCTTGTGTAGGTAAGTCATGTAAGCGCACTTGTGGGTTGACCCCCTTCATCGATAAGGATTTGGACTCTGAGTTGCATTTCTGTACCTCTGGTCTGTATGTTTATTTTGCTTCTCTGTTTCTCCTATTTCAGCCCAAAAGGTCTGGTGGGAGGTTTCCCAGCACTGTGCCTGAGGCAGAGTCTGACCCAGGAGGGGCAATGCCAGCCTTGGCCATGGCAGGAGGCCCATGCACACTGGCTCTTCTCAACACTGTGCAACAAGGGGAAAGTCTGTCTTTCACTTTTGCATTTGCGGAAGCATGACTGGCTTTTTGCCTTGGCACTAGCAGAGCTGAGAAGCCTCCAGGGAGGATGGAGTAGCCGGAAGAAAAGTACACACTGCAGCCTGCAGAATGGAAACTTTTATAAGTTGGGGTGGTTCAGTGTTGTTATAACACCTGTCAAGGGTAGGAAATAATACCTTGACCCTTCCCTAGTGCTGCTCAGACAGGTGCTGATACAGTGATGGATGTTACACAGGGATAAGGGGGAGGCAGGAGGAGGGGCTTGTTCATTCCAGAGAAATAAATATGGGAAAAGGTGTGGATTTAGCAGGTCTGGAAATGCTGGGAAAGGGTGATGAAGGATAAGCATGCCAGAAAGCATGTTAACAGGAGGCAAATGAATATAGCTTAAAAATAAGCAAGTACTCAGAGTTAATCCATGTGCCCAAACCTGAACCAGCCTTACACTGAAACTTGAAGTTTGAATGTGCATAGATAGCTTACATGAAAGTTTTTCCATTTTCAGGAATGTCTTTCATTTCTGGGTCTGACGAGAATAGGCTTGCAAGGTGCAGCATCGTCAAATGGTCAGGCAAGATTTGTAGCCTACCTTAAAATGGGAAATACTGGAAATCACATGAGAATTGGTGGTGGATTTTTTGTTCCGTTTTGGAGAGATTTGGTCCTGATCCAGCAAGACAAGTAGTCGTGTCTGACCCTCAGTATGTGAGTAACTCCTTTATTTTTGTGGGACTATGCAGAGGCTCAATGTTATTACAGATGTAGAAAGATACCCCACAAAATCCTTCCTTCACATGATCTTTTACGTGTCCCGTGTTTTTTGAAACATCCAAAATGAGGTGAATGCCACCATCTTGTGAAGTCTGCTATCACCGCAGGCTGCCTGCATTCACTCTTTTACCCAATAAGATGACACAAATGTGAATGAAGCAAGTAAAATTAGTAATTTTAGTTTAATACCAGCCTCCCTTGGGAAAATGGCCATCATGGCCTTTATTTTGATCATCAGTGTGACTGTGGCCATATCCAGATCTGCCACAGACCTTTCCTAGACCTTTCCTCTCTGTGCTTGACAGCTCTGGGAGTTTGGCATTCTGCCTTACTTGGCTCTTCCATGGGCTTAAATGACAAAATAACATTTAAAGAAAAAACAGAGTGTTTTTTTTTTTCCCAGAATAAATGTCCTCCATGAAGTGTGTCTGAAAAATTCCTGGAAACCATTTCTTTTTTAAGCCATCACACCCAGTATTTTACCCATCACACACTCTAGACCCAGTGATTTAGTTCAAACAACAACCAAGGAGGTTTTATTTCTGCTTTGGTTCTCCTTTGCCTTCCCCCACATCTTCCATTTTCCCCCTTCTATTATTACCTCAAACAATGCCTTTTTGGAAAGCATACTCTTTCTAAAGGTGCTTTGTTAAAAAGCAAAACAAAACCACAAAAGCAACAGCAAATAACAAACTTCTCCCTAAATCCCCACAGAAACAAATAAGATAACTTTGAAATTTAAAAGCACTGGCACATGGTCTGCTGAGTTGGATGCTTCAGCCCAGGTAAACCACAGTTGCCCTCCAGTTGCTCTGCTGACTTATTTTTTGCCTTCCATTTGATGCTCTTCCACTGAGCCTCAAGGTTTCCAGGCTTAGGTACCAACAGCCACAGAGACCAGCTAATTGGCAATGACAGACAGGAGTGTATATAAAATCATGTTCCCTCTGCTTGATGAATCCATGGCTTTCCATCCCAAAGGTGCTAAGTTGGGCCAGGGCTCTCAAGGAAGGTGGCTATGGGGAGAAAGGCATCGTAGAGACTGTATTTTCCTAAGTGTGTAGTCGAAGGGAAGCTGAGAAAGATCCCACTGAGTAGGAGCAACTGGCAGGTACCAGGATGAATTTTTTTCCCAAAAAACAGGAGCTGCAGTTCTTTCCCCCTCAGCTCTCATGAGCCTTCTGGGAAGAAGAAAAGGAGGTGCCCCATATGCGTAGTCCCACATGCCCTTAGCTAACCCTTCATCCTTGTTGCAGGCAGAGGACAGATGAGTAATCCCCTTCCAGGCAGGAGCCTGAAAATCTCTCCTTCTTTGCAGCTTGACTCCCAGCTAATTATTTTATGGTGGGCACCAGCTAAATGACCATGCCATGGGAAGGTGTAGGCTGCTGCCCTCTTTGCACTCCTTGGTGTTCATGAAGGACAAACAGAAGGGGGAACAAAGGTAACAAGGGGATCAAGGGAAAAAGTATGCATAATCCTTTCCAATTTCTTTTTAAAACCATACATGACTCTTAATGTTACAGCCTCACCAAATATTTGGAGGCTATGTTTATTGTCTTACTTTTGGAAGGACCTTAGACCTAGTGGATTTATTATATCATTGTTCATAGAGGAATTTCTGTGTTTTAAGCTATCCTCTGGGCCCGGGGCTGTGTAAAATGCTCAGACATTTTGATTGTACACGGATATATATTAATTGTAACGTTCTGCCACATTTGTGGTGTTGATATCACAGGACTGATTTCTCCTGACAGATACTTCTGGGTGGATCTGAAGTAGCTCATGCAAGGACCGTGCAGCATATACGACTCGAGCGCAGGCAGTTGTATATGGCCTTCTCTGCATTGTCCTACCAATGACCCCTTCTGTAATCAGGCAGAAATCATGCTCCTGAAGAGTGGGAGGTAATGCTGCTTCCATGCTGGTCTGTTCCTGGGCCCCCGCTGTAGACATTGCCAACAGTAACAAATTGCTCTGAGTTATGTGCAGCGGTTTAGCGATGGGGACTAGTTATTTATTAGAGAGGGAGCTGTGACAACAGCAAAGGGCAAAAGAGGGAATTAAAAAAAATCCAAATCAAATGAAATGAAGCTGCTTTGTCTAGAAAGCTTCTTGAAAAACAAACCTCCCATTTCTCACTTCTGGATCACACCTTATTTATCTAATGGGGGGTCACAGGCAGAGTTTTGAATGCAAACTCCCTACAAATAAAGAAATATCCCCAAGGACTGTAGATAAAGGTGACAGGGCTGTACTAAACTGCATATCCAGGGGTGACAAATTAGTTTTATTGCTTCTTTAGTCATAGTTTCCTAGGCATAAACCTGGCTCCAATATTGGTTTCCTAGCTCAGAGGCACCTTTCAAATTGGAGAAGTATGATACAAATAAGGGACCTCCTCCCTTGCACTTGAAATGAGAAGAGGGGTGAATGAGGACACTGTCTGGGACAAGCCAGGTCAATGGAGGTCACTGGAGCAATGCTGATTGCCAGGAGCAGAAAGCCAGACCCTGTGTTTGTTTTGACTTGAAAAAGAGACTTCTGTGTTTAGTGCCATGGGTCTATAAGGTAGAGGTTTCAAAAACGAGAGAGGAGCTGTTTATGATGACCCTTTAATTGCTGTAATGACATACAAAAGCAATGCCATTAGACTATTGGTCTGCAAAGATAACTAAGTTTCACCCTCATCGATTCAATTCAGTTTGCCCAGAATAGGATTCTTTCTTCCTTTCCTCCCTTCTTAAAGGTCACTGATATGAATGCTCAGCACTTTTACTTGAGGCAGAAGGCTGAAGGGTTGGAGATGCTCTGGAGAGGTACCTGTTCAGCAGGAAATTGCCAGGTCCTGGGGAAGAAGGCGCTTCACAGGCAGAACGAGACTTGGCAGCAACGTGACCCAGTCTGGAGCAGAAGAGGTGGGTGGGAAGAGGTGTTGGTGCAGACTCAGTGGCCATACCTGCTTGTGTGAAGCACTAGAGAAGTCAAATGAGAGATTGGCTTGATTCAGATTGAATCAGCTCCCCCCCAACAAAAACACAGTACAAAGACCCTGGTCATCAGTGAAGCTTTCAGTTAACAGCTATGGATGGGCTGAAGCCTGTATCCACAGGGACTTGCTGCTGAGGCTGAGCCAAGCTATACATTGTGCACTGGTTATCCACCTGTATAAAGGCAGGGATCTTCCATGGGCACCACCTTCTGCAGGCAACCACTAGCAGACAACTTGTGAAATTGTTAATTCTCTAAAAAAATACATACATACATATATATATATTTAAAAAAAAATATATATAACCATAACACTTTGAAATACTGGCTTATCTTTTCCCCTTTCACTTTCCTTTTTTTTTCTTTTTTTCTTTTTATTTTTTTTTTCCCTCCATTATCTCTTTTGCTGGATAATGCAATAAATGAACACTTTCATCTTTACTCCTTTTGCCTCTCCCTGATGTTTCTGCATTTCCTCAGCTTTGGAGGAACTGACCAGTTAAAACAAAAACAGATGAATCCTGATCACCTGAAAAGAAAAGTCAGGGGAAGAGAGATTAAAACTTTTCAAAGTGTTTCACGAGTGCAGGTCTCAAAAGGATTTCACAAGAAAATCCAGTAGGACCTGAGAACTGGAAATGACATTGAAAGTCGAGCTCAATTCTGAGATGGCATTTCTGTTATTTGGCCACCATGAGCAGAAAAGTATAGGATGCTTCTCATCACCTTGTGAGGATACAGTGAAAATTTATGGGAAGCTGCAGTGTTTCCAGTCCTCTGTAATGGACTTTAATGCATTTTTTATAGACATCAGTAACAATGTGTCTAGATCCACCCAAAACTCCAAAGCCAAATCAGCTTTGGGTTAGAATAGAGGAATTTACTTTTTCCTCACTTTCACTGCTGGGACAGACAGCCTTCCTCCCTTATGAGGTAATTTAATTTTCGCATTATGCTTTATGGGATATCCTTTATTTACCTAATGCTTTCCTGTCGAGTCTTTTCAGACTATGAATCTTGTATATTTTATATACACAAAGGTGACTTTTCCTTCCTTTAATGACCATGGCTTATCAGTGCAGGCAACCGATACTGGACTCATAAATATGTCACTCTCCGGGCTGCGGCAGCCCCTTCTGCTTCGTAAGACTGCTCCTTGCTGCTCGCTCCTCCCTTCGCTCCCTGCATCTCCGTGGTCCACTCGTCCCCTCGGCTCCTCTCAACTTGCCATTGGCCTCTATAAATAAATCACTGATTTAAGCTATAGGTGAAAATCATTGTGAAAGGAGCACGCAGAGGAATGTAATACAAGGTCGGTGGAGCCAGCGCCTTCCGACTCTAATTAAATATTTCCTGTAAGCCAGTGCCAATTGTGCATCTTGTAAGAACATTTGAAAGCAGGAGCTTGAACTCCAAGGGACCCTCTCGCCTCAAAACCTGTTTCCTGTTTAACAAGATTTAACAAGCAGAACCAAACATGCGCCATCAGCAACAAAAGTCATTGTAAACGGCTCCAATGTGCAAAGGTGCTGGGTTTCCTCTCTGCCCTGAGCGCCTACCAGCCCCGCCAGCCCAGCACGGGGTGGCTGCAGTGCGATGCCTTAATGCCATGGGACAGCACAGGTTAGTGTAGGCTGAGCTGTTTTGCTGAGAGAGGTGTAAGGAAAGAGAGAAAAGAGCCTTCTCCAAAGGGGTCAAAGCTCGTGAGGTAAAAGCTTCAAAGCTTTGCCCCACTCTCTGAGCTTTTTTGTATGTAGGTTTTGTATAGAGGATGATTTCTGACTGTCTGTGATAACATTTTCTATGTGATATCTACCTCTTCAGCTTGAAACACAGCCTTGGTGCTTACAAGGTGCCATGTGGTGCCTGGGACAGGCTGTATCCCAGGCTAAGCTCCCCGCCCAGGCAGAAGAAAAAGCCCAAAGCAGAGATTAGCCACCACCAGCCTTTGGATGCACAATCAGATATGGAGAGTCTGGTCATGGTGGCCCCAAAATTTAGGAAGTCCATGCGATACCCATTTCTGGCTGCATTTGCAAGGGTAACACTGAAAACATGCTCACTGTGGCCAAGGACTGGGCAAACAGGGATGCTTCTTAGAGGGCTGCACAGTGGTAAGAAACATCCACCCATATACTCATATGCAAAATACATATGTACAAAATATGTGTATGCATCTGTATCTATATATATATAACAGGTAAAATTCCAATGTATTATGCTCCCTGTACCTCTCCCCCTAAGCCAAAATGTCTAGCACTTTGCATAAATCCTCCAGGTGCTCCTGAGATAACCATAACAACGTCTGGGGCAACAATCCCATCCATTTGCTGCAAACAGTAGTGGCATTCATACGCCAAAAAAATTACAAATCTGACTGAAGTTTCCACGTGCACAGCCTATGTCTTGCCACTCTTCTGGAATCAGCTGCTATTCCCACCTGTGACACCCTGACACCAGCCAACATCCAGGCAAAGGCCTATGAGCAAAGAGGGGATGAGTGTGAGAAAGAGCAAGATAAATGCTGTGAAATGGAGTTTAGTACGGTGAAGGCAGCTCTGGCCTCAATACTGCTCACACACTGCTCAATAAATTTCAGCCATGGATGTTGTGAGCTTGAGATATGAGACACATTAAAGCTGACTGTCCATTGTTAGGGTGGAGTAGAAGGTGAGAAATAGGATGTGGACTCTTCAGCTACACGTTAAATGGGTTGCTCTTTATTTGACATCCATCATTTATGGATATAGCTCAAGTACGGCCATCACTAAACCAGCTGAATAAAAGTAATGCATCCAAACCTGGGGCAGGAAGCTCCCTCACCTCTCCCTCCATATGCACACAGTGAGGTGTTGCCTGAGAACCATGCTGGGAGAGGAGCTTGGGGCTTCTGAACTTGCATGAAACCACCTGGGTGGACATCAGAGAGGGACAGGACTTGCTCTCTAGGCTGCAGTGTGCTTTTAATTGCTCATAATTGTTAGTACTGACAGCTGAAATGTTGTCAGCACCACACCTGGGAGTGGGAGAGAAGGTGTGAGGAGAGCATCCGAGGCTGCTGTCCTTCCCTGGAAAGCAGAGAAGTGAGCAACGCAGCTTGTGCTGGGGCTGGTGCCAGCCAGTGGTTTAGTCTGGGGTAGAGCTGGGGTATGGCTGGAAAGGGACGTGCTCCCAGTTTCCATAATCTAGGTCATGGAAAGTAATAATCTAGATAGCATTGCTTGTTATTACTCTGGTACCCATGTGCTGACGTGGCCAGTTTTATCGTCCTAAACTGGCTCCAAAATGATGTGTAAAAAAGGAAAGAAGGATGTATTGGTTTTACATTGTACAGAAGGGAAACTGAGGCAGGCTGAGACCCTATTTTTTGAATTGAGTTTCTACAAAGTGTCTGGAGCACAGCTGGGTGTTAAAATCGGAAACTGTGTCTCGTGTCTCTGCCTGGGAGGAGGAGGGAACGGGCAAACTTTTCCAGACAGGCGGTGGGGTGGATTAGCGCTAAAGAGGCTGCAGACCTCGGTCACTCAGCTGCCAGCAGAAAGGAGGGGGAGTGCAGCGAGGCAGCTGGTGGAGAAACAGGTGCGAAGAAGGTTTCCCGATAGCTCTGCTGTCATCCTGCTTTGAACCCTCAGCTCCTCCGTAAATCTTCCCTTTTGGAAATCTCTCTTCAAAGTTTCGTTTTCTCACGTTCCTAAAATAGTTCTTGATAAGCAACTTGTCCTGCTGGTAAAGCCCTTTTGGTTGCTTTCCTAGTAATCTATTTTCATGTTTTCTCACTGTGCTTCAGCTGCTTGCATTCCCATTTGGAAAAAAATATTGATGAAAGAAAAAAATAAATAAATAAATCCAGCCAAGGCTTAACACAACAAAAAGGGAAAATGTTTAGGTTTAGTAGCACAGCAGGACCTTGTCTGTCAACTGAAATTCCAAGAAATGCCATAGGCGTGTGTTGGTAGGACCTGTATCTAACCTCTCACTGGAGAGACACTGGGGCTGTGCTGGCACAGGGCCTCCTGGGCAGTCCCGGGTGGTGGGGGAAGCAAAATGGCAGAGTATGTGGGGACTAACATCACCAAAGTGCCTTGAAACCCAGTCCACATCCCAGTTGTCTCCACCATGTAGGAGAAAAGTAACTCACTGTTATCCCCAAGTAATGAACTTCTGCCAGGACTCCTCCCTCACCTTTCTGGTGCCTGCGGTGTTGTGTTGTCCCGCTGCTCCCGTCTGGAAAAGATTTTGACATGCAGGTATGTAAGTTTGCCTGGGAGAAAGCTGGCCATCCTTCTTTGTAGGGCAAGAGTTCTCACAGAGACTCGTAACACCGTGGGAGCTCCGGACTGCTGCAGGAACGGGGGTGCTGGAGGGAACAAAAGGTTTGCAGGTGGGGGGCACTTGGCTGTTTGTGGTCTCTTCAGGTGAGCTCTCTACCATTCCTTGAGACAAGTGCAGAGCTCTCTGTATAAAAAGCCACATCAAGAGGTTGAGATCTGATAGGGATGGCACCCAAAAAAGGATGAAGGGCTTTTCTGGAGTGGTTTGGATGCATGATGTTAGAAGAGTGGGTCATCTGGTGAGAGTAGCCGGAGAAAGGGGCTCCGCCTTAGCTTGAGTGCAAAGCTCAGGCAGCAGCTTTGTCAGTTCTGAGGACCAGGAAACAAGATATCAGTCCTGTTGGCTTCTCTTCTGAACAATTTTCGGCTGATTTTGGGTGTCTAGCCACAGACAAAATAATTAGTGCCAGTTCTGAGGCTGTCATTAAAGGCTGTTTCCGTATCATGTGCCAGGGCTGCTCCTTACAGTAAGAAAGGCAGGATGAAAGTTGTGCTATAAGTGACCTGCTCACGACAACCCTGCTTTTAATTCCTCAGCAGTGCGGGGTAAAACCATAAGCTGGACTTGGGCAAGGGCTGCCTGTAGCCTTCAGACAATTTATCCAGGCTGTTCCCTGGCCCTGGTAGCTTTTTCTCCTGGGAACCCCTCAGCAGCCTGGATGAGCTATGCTGGTATCACAATCATCTCTTCTTTCAGTGGACCTCTTTTGTCATCATGCCAAACCACACATCCATCTGGGGCCAGAGAAAAGACCTTTTCCCTTGGGGATGTAATGGTTGGGAAGACCCCTCAAAGGGCCAAACCCTATCAATGCTTGTTTCCCTAACCTCCGAGCACGACAGGCTGCACCATCTTCCCAAGGCAGCAGGCAAGGGACACGTGTGTGCACATGAGCAGCAGGTAGGGAGATGCCTCGGCAGGTAGGCTCGGTGCCTCCAGGAAGGCCAGGACAGACTGTGCCTGTCCATGTGGGTCCAGTGGTTTGACGGGGAAGGGGAGGGAGGCAGCCCCCAGCCCTCTGCTCCTGCTGCAGGAAGATGGAGGGCTCTTCTGCACGGAGAGGTGGAATGAAGCTCTCCAGCTTTGACAATATTCCGTAACAGATAGGTCACCACGGTGTAGCTACCCCATGAGCAAACAGCATGTTTCTGTTTGGTTTTCATGTATTTCTTCCCACTCAAGTCTGACACAAACAAAAAACACTGCCCCCAGTTTAGCCCAAAGGTGACCTCTTGGCAATACCGTCTCAGAAGTACCCAAACTGCACACACCCAAAACACAGACGCGCATTTTTCTAGAGTCAAGAAGTCTTTTGTGTGGGTTTACAGTGAATTACAGGCATTTGGGAGGGAATCAAACAGGAACCAAGACAGTAACTCCTCTAGTGTACATCAGATCTCAGCAAAGTAGCCCTGCTTCAGCTTCTGTGCTCAACCACCCTGCAGGCAAAAGGCTAGTTTTTCTGGGATCAGAGACATCCACCACGCTACACGGTATCCTATAAAATCACCTTTCTTTGTCCTGACTATGAGCTGCAGATCTGACGGCAGTCTCATTTGGGTCAATGGTAGTTTCTCGTTGTTTCTCACAGTTTCTCGTTGACTGCCATGGCAGCACAAGAAGGCTCCATCCCAGAATGCCTCTAAGAGTGACATTTAAGTCATCTTAGGATGTAAACATTTAAATATCAAGCATTTAAATGCTGATGGTAGCGTTGGTTTTCCATGCTACTAAAGGTAGGTTCCTTAGTGCTGTGAGGGGTTTCTCAGTGGTGCTTGAATACTGCGGAGAATGTTTGTTCCTGCTCATCTTAACCCTAATAATTGCAGAAATTTGATTTTAAAACAGGGAATCAGGAAAGATTGCGTAAATGATTCACTTTTTGTCTATGTTGCACGTGTTAAACATGCAGAAGGAAGAAAATTTAGAGTCATCAAAGCACAATTTCCAAACAGACTTGCATCATTAAAAAGCCATTTAGCTTCATAGTTCAAGGTTAAGTTTGTTCCCAGAAGATGAGGTAATTTAGTAAAATAATAATGCTCCCATAAAACAAACCCCATAATAGCATTCAGCCTTAGCAGTTGCAAAGGAAGGAAACTGTAACCTCTGTCAAAGCACAGGGATGAGATTAGCATTAATAAAGCATTCCTCACGAAGCAGAGTGATAGTATACGAGGGAAGGCACATCCAAATAGCCCTCATTTCCACAATGTTTCCTCTCAGATATGGGCTTTTTAATTAGCCATCGGAAAGAAAACTGAAAGTGCACTTTCTCCTTCTCAGCTTCTCCCTGGCTATTAATCTCGGTGCTGAAAACGGTGCCACCAGTCCATCATATTGTTATGAGCTAGTGGAGACGTAAAAGAACTGCATTCATATTCCTTATCACAGCCCAGAGGTATTTCCTTTGTGTAGCTAGGAGTATTTTGATTAGTTTTGGCTGTGTCTGCAGGGAAGACACAGTTTATATTTTCCACAGCTAGCATCATTTCTAGAAATAAAGCATCTTTCCAGCACTCGCCGCTATTTATTGGTGGGGTTTAATTGCTGAAGGGGGTTCATTGTTGAGCCACAGTCATTCCTTTTTTAACTCCTGTCGGTTTCATGACTAAGTTTGAGGCAAAACATTGATAGTGAATTGTTCCTGGAGCCAGGCAGTGACTTTCAATGAATCATTTATTTGAGGAATGTAACATTTCCCCCCAGAGACTCCACTGTCCACCAGCCGACGTGGATAATCACTCATCCTCAGAACCACGGAGGTACTCTCTTGGGAGGGATTTCAGAGTGCTACCTAGGCCATTTTTTCCCCATGTCTGGCCTTTCCCTAAGGCTTTTTCTCAACCTGCTCTAAAAAGGACATGTGATGGGGATTCTGCAGTCTCTGGCCATCCTTTAACATTGCTTGTACCCTTGTTGACAGGTGACCCATTGCTTCCATCTGCCACAGAAACAGAGAAAAAGTATTCCTTTTCTCTTTGCAGCAGCCCACTTTACACTTTTGAAGACCAATGCCCGAAGACCTTTTTCTTCCTTTTTCTGTTGTTGGATGGGCAGCCCCCAAATACTGAATTGCAGTGCAGATGATGCAGCAGGCAGGATCTGAGCCCCCATGGGAGCCTGGAGGTGGTGGCACTTCCTGGTGGCTTTCCAGTAGGAAAAGCTCCCGGGCAAATCTGGTGGCAGTAGTTCAGGGTGGCACAGCCCTGAAAAAAGCCTGAAAACGCCTGTGGCTTTTTAACACATGGAGGGGAAAGGAGAGAGGAAATGTTCTCCTTCCCCTCCGCAGAAAGGGGATGTGGTGACAGCCCCTAGGTAAGAGCCCTGAGAGCAACCAAAGCCTGAAAGAAGGCTTGCAACAAACTTTGCTTCTCACTTGTTGCTAAATCTTTGCCACAAAGAAAAAAAAATAATTTTAAAAAAAATCTGGTGCTTCACAGATGTACAGGCTTTGCTCGAGGGGACTGATGGGAAACATAACCCACTTTGGGGTATTACAGGCTTAATGCACACTTGCACTTTCCTTTTTGAGGCTGCTAATTTTACATGACTAAATTAGCTGAGGAAACCAGATTAAAAAAATTAAATGCTGGCGGAGTTCCCACTGGCTTAAGAAAAAGCGGGGCTGTGTTCTGCTTTGTTTTATCTTTTGTTTCACTCAGAAACCTGAAGCAAGCAGAAGCCTTAGGAGTGCTAATTGGGGATCGGCGCAAGCCTCTAAATAATGTTATGACAACCTGTATTGTTCTGTAGGTGGAAAATGGAAAAAGAAAAAAAAAAGAAAAAAAAAAGAAAACAATGGCAAATGGGCCACTGATTCATGGATTCCTGTCACCTCAGACATTTCCTACATTAGCAGCCTATGAATATAGCTCCAGATGAAGGACCAGGGTACAATTCCCTGTGAACTTATTAGCTGGAGCTGTTACTAATCCTCCAAGTGCTTTTACGCCCTGTGGTCGCTACTGCCCTAAACCATACAGGTTAGGGCTTTGCCTACCGGAGCCACACAGCCTTATAGACAGCAGCCCCCAGAACAGCTCTGCTCCCCTGCAACACACCCCAAGTGGTGGCAGCTGGCCAGGAGCATCAGGGACATGAGGTGCTGCACCTCGGGGCTGTGAAGACGCAGTGTGCCCGAGCCACCCGCTGCTTCTCTTTGTCACCCTGTGTCCCCAGACCCCATGGGACACACGAGAGCATTGCTCCTGGTGTGGAGGCATCAAAATAAAGTAAGCTAACCCCGTGTGTCTGCTTGGAGCAGGTTCCTTCTGCTCTCCTGGCATATGCCTTGGAAGAGGCTTTGTCTACTGCCAAAATCTCCCTATGCCCTACAACCCAGGGAGCAATTAAAACGGTATCTTAAAAATGCAGCAACAGTGCACACTCAGCAGATTTTTAGATCAAAACAACGTCTTCAGTGAGAGAAGGGAAAAATTCCTGGTCCCCTGTTCCCCACAATGCCATCACAAAATGTCATTATCTTGGTTCATCCTATCTCCAGTGTGTCGCTGGGATGGCGTGAATGAAGCCGCTATTTGCAGCACGCAGCTCACGCGAAGCTGGTATCAACGAAGCCACTTAATTGCTCTTCTTCACAATATTATGCAATTGGCTCTTCTCTAGTAGTTCTTGTCAGTGCTGAGATCTCATGACTCAGTGTCATGAGGGAGGCTTCTCCTTCCTGTGAGCAGTAATCAGCTCGCTAGCAAATCTCCCTGTGCTCCTGCATATGTGAGGACACCTCCTTTCTTTGTTGCTGGCTTCAGGAATGCAGCAATCAGACGTGCATCAAAAATAATTGTATTCAAATGAAGATAGCAAGGTAAGGCCCTTTGCTCCTCTAAGAAACGCTGCAGGATGTAGGTAACGGTGGCTATACTTCCTTATACCGTGTATTAATAATGAAACTTGTATTGAACAGCTGTTTGGGAAGTGTTGCCAAGGGTTGCTTTGGAGGCTGGAGACTCAATGCTGTGCTTTTAGCAGATGCTAAAATTGTGCCAGATAGTGCTAGCACCCAGAGAGGTGGCTGGGCACTGCCTGTTGCATCAATCATAAATTTAACCCTTCCTGGAGAACACCCCAGGTTAGAAAGCTGATTGTGTAGCAGCTGTTCAAAAGAGCTCAGTTCCCTCCATCCCTTTCAATTGGTGTAAAGCTGGTGCTTTAAGCTTCACAAGTGTAAAAAGTGCATTCCTCAATGACAGCTAGTATGAACAAGCTCTCCTGAAACTGTGAAAGCTGACTCCTTTATGAGATTCTCCTTCCAGTAATGCACTGCTAAAACTCAGGAATCCCCTTCAAATCCTGGTGAAGGTATTTAGATTTGAAGGTATTTAAGATGTTGGGGATGGGAGGAAAAAAAAAAAAGGAGGGACTTTTTTTTTTTTTTTGGTAGGATTCGCTGAGTGCTGCTGTCTGCTGTCTGGGGCAGAAAGGTATGCCAGTTTTGCCAGCAACCAGAGCTTCTTCTGCTGCACACCTCCAAAAAAAAAAATAAAAAAAATCCAGGAGCTGTTTTTTAGGGGGTTGACCCAATTCATAAGTCCATGAGCCACCCTTACAAGATTGGTGTGGTGCCAGCGGCAGTGGAATGGAGCTGGGTGAGGTGCTGCAGGGTGCAGATGAAACGTTCCCTGGCTCGTGGTGATAACAGCAGCACCCTTAGGAACATTCCCCTTCCCACCTACCACCACCACCTTCTCTCCCTCAGAAACACAAACAGGCCAACCTGATTTACATTTTCATAGCTGGGAGCAATTGCCAGATTATTGAGTGCTGCTATTTATATCTAAATAGTCACAGCCCTAAACAACTGCTTGTGGGGCATCAGTGTGGAAGGCTGCGTGCTATGATCTGGAGGGATGCAGGCAGAAGGAGGAATGCATCCAAACTACAGAAGTACTTTAACCTACTATAGACAAAATGAGTGAATCTGGAAGAAGAGATATGTGTGAGCAGCGAGTGATACAGTGTGTGCAGACTTGGCTGGTTTACCAGATTACACCGGTCTCAATCCTATTCATAGTAATTCCTTTTGCTAAACAGCTTCCTTTGACTATCTTAAGTGCTACAGCCCTGTGTGGGACCTGGGCAGCACTCTGTGCCACCTAACCCCATGGGTACCAAGCATCGTCCCCCCTAGCCCAGGGCTCGTGAGGCAGTCCTTGCGAGAAAGCTCTCCACGCACTGTTTTGGCTGAGTTTCTGCTAAGTGAATCTCTTGGCTCAGTGCAGAGCTTGCAAGGCCACTTAAATCTCTCTGACCCTTTAATGAAGTTTTTAAAAGGGCTTCATAAATCTTCATCGCTAAAAATTGCTTAAAGCCCTGCAGGGTTTCTGTAGTGGCATTAACCACTAAAACAAGTAGACAGGCTTGGGTATATTTATTGCATTCATCTTCATTATTCCATGGGTTTTGCTTCTTTCTACTCTGTTACATAAGCTACAGCTAGGAAAGGGAGCACAGGAGGGGGATCTCTGGCTCAGTATCGCTCATCCAGCAGCTTGTTACCATCCACTACAACTGTGTGAGATCAGTCCTCTTCTTGAGTATGCTTTCTGAGCAGGCAGCAACTGTATGCCCATCATTTAGATTTCCATATTCATTTGTTTTTTGGGTAGTTTTTGTGTGGAGCCAGGAGTTGGACTCGATGATCCTTGTGGGTCCCTTCCAACTCGAGATATTCTATGATTCTATGATATGGGAAAAAATCTGATTTTTGCCTTTCCTACAAAAGCATGCCTCGGGTCATAACCTGGCAGCTCTGAAATGGATCAGCTACCTGTCTGCCCTTCTCTTTTTTTTTCTTTAGAATTTTGGCTGGCTTTGTTGATGGCTTTTTATGAGTAATATGAGTCACCTCTGAAATAGCTGTCAACTTGGTGGCTATGTAAACGTTACTAGGAAAATACACTATTAAAAAAAAAAAAGTTTATATACCATGTTGTGGTCCCCATAGTGAGTGTAGAGATTCTGTGTGCCCTGGATGGGTTGTTTGATGCTTCACCTCTGGGAAGTGAAGACAGAAATTACATGGATGAGGTTCACAGGCAAATATAATACAGTAGAGGTAAAGTCACTGAAATCAGTGAGAGTGTATTCTCCTTGTGTGATGGGAAGGGGTTTAAAAATGGCAAATAAACATGAAGTAGGTGGACACGGAAGGAAGTTTGTATCTCACCATATTTTGAGGGTACGGTTCCGTGGCTAATTCTACAGAGAATGAAGGACTCTGGCTCCATAAAGGTTTTTTAAGGACTGCAGGCCCTCAAGCTGGTCCAGCCAAGCCTGGGCCACCCTTCAGGAAAATTCCATCATAAAGTCATACTTTCAGGAGCCAGATCACTTTCAGGGGTTACTTTTTATTAGGTATTTTGCTTAAGCCATTATGAGACAGTACAGTGCCATGGACGAGCACCGTTGTAGTCACCATGACATTATTTTATTTTTAATTTATTTGCATTACAATAATGCATACTAATCTCAGGGAGTACTGGAAAAGTGCATGTGGACCAGGAGAGAATAAACATGCTGGTGTGGGCAAACAAGGTCTTATTGAAAAAATTGACACTGCTTAAATGTGGTGAGAGCACAGGTCACAAGTAAAAAAATCTTCTGAGTCCCTAGTTTATGTCAAGACTGGAAGGAAAAATAACAGCTGATTAACATGGTAGAGGCTCAAAAAGCAAATTGTGATGTGAAGGCGAGTTACCTGAGGCACTAAAGGAAAATTCCAAACCCTTGTGAATTGGATCTTCTTCCATTGACTTCAGTGGTTTCTGGATGAGGTCACGCCGTGATGCTGTCACAAGTGAACAAGTTGGATGATTGCTTTTCATCTAGGGAACTGTAGAATGGGTATACTATGTTGTCTTCTCTAGAATCCATTGGAAGGGGCTAGGAACACACTTTTACCCTAATGCGGAGGAGATTAGATATTATCTGACTTCCTTTGTGTTAAAGGCTATGCAAGTTTGCCCAAGCGCTTACAAAACCATATGCAAAAATTTGAATTAGGTTATAGCTTTTGAGTCCTCAAGAGACAGATATCACAGGCAGAGGACTGAAGAAATCAAAGGGCCACCATCACCTGAGGTCCATGGAGTGGCAGGAAGCTGGAGAGATAAGAAAGGAGGCCTGGGAGATTTCAGCAAGTGACTCATGGTCTTTACTTTGAGAGAAAAGATGGAAGAACCCTAAATCCTGGCCAGGATGACTTAGGAGATGTTCTTACTCAGTCCTGAATCACTTACACAGCTTCATCCTCAGCATGTAAGCAAAATAAATAAGACTGTGATCAGAGACCCATAAGGAATCACAGCTGGGGAGTGTAGGTGGCTGTTACCCTATGGACAAGGCAATGTCTCCAGCTTCATGACTCTTATTAAACCCATCTATTTAGGCCTTCCACTGACTGAATGTTAGCTATCTAAATAAATGTCTTTAAGGATATAGGCCTCATGATTAGTCTGAGGCTTTGCCTATGCTGTATTTTCCCACGATAAAACTCACATGACTGCAAATCTCCAGTGTAAATGAACTGCATTGGGATAGAAAAGCAGCACTGCTGCAGCACTTCAGTACCAGGGATTTGCAGCAGAGAAGCTTCGTGGCTACGAAAACAGTCAGGAAAGGCAAAATTTAAGTTCATACATACAATGAACTGTCACACCGTAGTCCCATGATCCACTGCCTTTGGCAGCTAAACTGCCGCAACCAGCCCCTGCCCCAGATGCTTGTTCCCAGCTCTGGCCTGTAGTTGTCACCTCCTCAGTCGTGCCAAAACAACTCCGTGTAGGACAGTGCTTAAATCAGAGCACTGATGGAGAGTGATGGAAGTTAAAAATAAACCTTTTGCAAGAGGAGGAGAGAGGGAGATGTTTTTAATTGTAACCACTTCAGTGGTCTTTCTCCCATGCTGGTCCCACATGTAATTCCATTAACACAACTGGAGAAGGCCATGGGATTGTTGGGCTGGCACCAGTGTGACTCCTCCAGCCAGAGGAGTCCCTCCAGGCACTGGGAGGGGATTGCTTAAGCCAACATTGCACCAAAGCCAGTGCAATGTAGAAGGACACCCTCCAGTACAGAGAATTATGCCTTCCCTACCTGGGTCGAAGTCAGACCCAAGGCTCCCAGGCTCTCCATTTGCTATTCTAGCTCCTAGACCCTTGTGGCCATAGTTTGAGAATGTGTTGTGTGCAAGCCAGCATTATTATTAATAGAAACAAATAGACACTGAGGTTTTCCCTGTTTTATAAATGAATATTCATTATAATCATCAGCCTCCTGCAAAATTTGGTAGTATGGTTAGATGTCACCCACTAAAATCTATTTAAATACAAAATGCTCAGTAAACAGAATAAGAAACATCAGAAAAGATGGGGAAAAAAAGCTTTATTTAATGATTATTTTTTACATGATCAACAAAGAAAATATTTGTACATTCCTTAAATAGCACAGAAAGTTCAAGGAAAAACACATCTGAAAGGAGTTCAAAAGGTTGCAGTGCAGATATGACTTGGCAATTTGAGGAATAATTCAGCAACTTGCTTTTGTTTTGGTCTTGGTCATTTCTGAGCTTTGATGAGCTTTGCTGTGAGAGAGTGAGTTATATGTGCATAGCCTTGGTTATATGTTACAGTTCAGACATTTCAGTGATTTGCTTCTGTTTGAACAAGAAACACATCTGCTTGCATAAAAATGTTACTGCTGGATTGCTCCAGAGAAGCACTGCACCAGCAGAAATACCAGTGAAGCACGTAAAATCCAGACAGTTTTCAAACTGCTGTCTAGTTCCGAAATCAATAATTAATTACTTAAATATTTTTGGTGTTGAAACTTGGTGGACATTTCTTAAAAGACCCCCTGTGATATTGACTGAGTTTCAAAGCACTTTTCAGCAAAATGGGCCGGCGGTTTAATTTCCAGTGCACTGAAAAATTAAGTAGTACCCTGAGTCACAAATCAAGGAATACTCCCTCAGGTCTCCTGATCTATGTGCTGGATCACACCAGTTCCTGGATGCTTGGGTGTACAGTCAGGATTTAAATTTAAATTACTAGGCTCTCAGTATGTTAATACGTCCTTCAATTCTCTTCTACTAAATAGAGCCAAGGGCATAGTGAGTCAGTTTCGTAATTAGATGATATAATTGTCTCATGAACTCTGTACAAATTACCTCTTCTCTGTATTGTTTTTGCAGTGTATTGTTTTTTCTTGAATAATATGGCACATTTCCAGTTCATATTGCAGTCAATAAATTACCCTGGTTTATAGCTTGATGGCCCAAAAAATGAATAACTGACATCAACAAAAATAATTAAGTCGTTATCCTTTTTAATACTGTCAGTACTGTTCATTTAGACCACTACATTTATTTTAATTATAAACACATTTCCCTAAAAGTATCTTTTTGCCTCTTTTTTTTACCAAGAGGTGACCACAGATGAGCCACTTTGCTCAGCTTTTAACAAACTTGGTGATTCTAAGCTTGATGCTAGGGTGTAGTGATGTAAAGGGAACTGCATTTTAATACATTTTAATTAACTAGGTCAACTTGTGCAGGCCTTTCTCCAGCAAAACTCCCACTGGAGCTTGGTCCTTAATCATTAGGCTTTATTTACTTCTGGAGCTTTACACAGCAGGATTCTGCTTTCCAAATAGAGGGCTGATAAAATAATTCAGTCCATTAAGCGGTGCAATTTTGACAGACACTGGGAACCACCATAAGGTTGAATATTACAACAGATATGTACTGTCTTTTTAGTGAGGTGTAATTCTAGATTTGCTGGATTCTGCTTTTGTACGAAGAGCTGGGTGGGTTCGAAGCTGCCCGTAAGCCAGCCCCAGCCCCTGAAAGCCCCTGGGGTGTTATCCCCCAGCTCCGGTCAGCAACTGAGCCCTGAGTGAGATGGTCCCTTTTAGCCCCCCTCCCCACCCGCGTGGCATTTCTCTCCCTTAACCATAACAAAGCAGGGAACGTACTCTGCTTTCACTGTGATAACACTGGCTCTATCCAAAATGCCCAGCCAACGCGAAGGATTTGGCCTAGCTGCTCTCGGTTAGTGCTCGGCTCAGCTCTCCGAGGGCCGGGCCTCATTTCATCCAAGGGAGTCACCCTGATACCTTCAGCGGGCCTCCTTTTCCAGCTCGGGTTTAATTGTTTTGCTTTCTGCTTCTCCCTGCAGCTTCACCCTAGTCGGCTCTATGTTCCCAAATTCGAGTGAGTAGATTTGGGTAACATATTTTTTGTAGAGAGTATTTACTTTCAGCTTTCTAGTAGTTACAGCCCACAGCCATTAGTTTCTCCTCTCTACGCTTATGAGAGGAAACACTCGTGGAAGATGTGTCACCCTCTGGACCTCACAGGCACACATAGTTCCAAGCAAGCACAAGCAAAATATGTTTTTCTATTTCTTGCAAGCAGAAATGAAGTTAATTTGTTTGGAAAAGTCCCACTAAAGGAAATGTCATTCAGCGACTCTGTTGAAGCTATCAAAAGCAAAACTGAGCTGATATGAAAACTTAGCACGGGCAGCAGGCAGGGTTTCTGAGGTCAGTAATAATTATTCTTGTAGGGGGTAGAAACTAGAAGAAGAGTACGGCTTAAAGTCTGGGTTTAGGCTGAATTACATTACCCTCAAATTCTCTGAGTGAAACATCTTTGTAAGTATTCATGTTGGTCCCTACTTTTTCCAGAAAATATATTTCCAGCTTTAAACCTGAAGCACAAACTGGGTAGCTTAAGGCAGTTCAGGGGCTGTTGCTTTCTGCATACCCTGGTCACTGGACAGAAAATGAGAGGCTTTGCCATGTTTTCTGGTGCCTGTATAGGGCCAAGGTGCTGAGATCTTGGCTTCTGATCCAGGCTGTGACGTGTCAGATGTGACAGACCTTTCCTGCCACCCCAGGTGTGACCCCATCAGCCAAACTGAAAGGGAGAGGAAAATTTGAAGCACTTGCTCCATCCTCTCAAAATGAACCCATTTATTTCACAGTTGGTCCTTTACCAGGGTAAATAACTAAAAAAACAGAGAGAAAAACTTTGTTTTGGGTAAAAGGAGATGTTTTAACTGATATGAAGGGAAGAGTTATGGCTTTGCGTAGACACTGAAACGCTTTGGTTTATGTAACGTTACCTACAGCTACAGTCATTACAGGCTGGTTGGTACAACGTGGCTGTCATAGTAGGGGCATTTGGGGGAATGCTGACAGCTTCCCTCAGCTGCCCCCTTCCTGCTGTGCAAGCCGTCAGAAATTGGTGCCCCCAAAATCCTGCTATACCCTTTGCCTTTTGTAATATGTAAGAATTGAGTATCAGCGTGAATATTTGCTGCCACCTCACTTCCATGTGCCTGTCTCCAGCCTCCTGCCGTGTGCTGTATGTACTTAACCTCACAGAAGAAAACTCTGGACCATGGGAGCTGCCTGAGTGTGGCACTGGGAGGACGAAGGACTTCGAAATCAGCCCACACAGTCAGCTGGAGGACATAGTGTGAGCGGGGAACGAATAGCAGCTACAACCTCAAGTCCTCTGCTAGAGAGAAGCCCTCGAGCCAGCTGAGCACTGCTGAGCTTTCATCTGCAAGCACGACTGGGGCTCTGTTGGGTTTAGCTGCAATGCCACGAGATGCTGTTGCTGAAACTGCTCTTTTCACCTTGCTGCCCAGCAGCAAGAACAATGCAAGTTTATAGGGCTGTGCTAGCCACGGGGCTAGGAGGTATCTTCTCTGCCATCCCTAGAGTCATGCAACTGTATGGCATCTGCATCGTAAAGAGGTGCTGTTAACCTGCCAGAGCCCAACATGAAAAAAGGAGCATCTACCTTGCCCTTAAAGCTGCTAAGCTTGTTATAGGAACTATGGGAGCTGCTGAGTTAGAGCTGCCTGGGTTTGTTTGGGACCAATGCCTTCCGAGCTGTGGCAGCAGAAACCTCTGCATTAGGCGTCCACATACTGATCTGGGCTTTGGGACAGGATTTGCTTAAAGCCAGCTTGGTTAAGCCGCAGCCGTGACCTGAAGGGCCATGTGGCAGTTCACACTACTAACCTCCCAGCAGAGCAATCTGCAAGGTTCATTGCTTCTCCAGGTATTTCCACAGAGCTCTCATTCTCGGGACTTGTTCTTGTTCTTTGGTCATTGTGAGTGAGGACAAATTCCAGCTAGATGAGTAGTCTTAAACGATTTTAAGAATCAGATAAATTAGCAAAATTACAGAAGCAAGGCTTCTCTGCAAGCAGTGATTCACATGCACTCAAATCCATGTATGATTTCATTGTCAGAAAAAACTAACCTACAGCAATGTCATAACAATGAAAATGCACTGCTGCAAAGCTGAAGTAAAGCATACAGCGTGTGTAAATCTGTCCTAAAACATTTTTTTCTCCTTATTTCACAGCTAGATATTACAGTTGTGTATGGCTGAACTTATTGGATTGTCATCACTAAATGCTAAGAGCATGATCCAGATGTGATCCTGGTTGCAAACGGATGTTAGCCGTAAATCCCTGAGGGTATCTTGTTATACAGTTGCTTGGTATTATGTTCAGGGTTTATTGAAAATGTCTAGGTCCTTTTATTTTATTTTTTCTTGGAAATGCTGGTCCCTGTACAGCCTTGCCATCACATTGATTTACTTGGAGGAGTGGTTACTCAAGAAAAGGGTTGGTGACTCTGTCCATATTATGAATACTGAAGAGCAAAAGAAAAAGAAATCACATTTGGATTATTCCCACATACTTTGCCAATACTGTGTTACTTTAATTCCTTGCACATGTATTATGCCCATCAATGACAATAAATGTAAAAAAATTATTACCGAGACTAAAAACCACCCTTATGTATAACCGACCGCAGCACTTCTTGCTCATAGCCATCTAATCGGGATGTAAGTAGAGTAGTTTGGTGCCTTGAAATTCATTCGGCTGTGACATTTTAGAATACATCAGTAACGGCAGCGGAACAATGCATTGCAGCCACCCCGTTACAACCATCTTTGGGGACAACCGGCTTTCTAAATGCGCTTTTCATTTTTTGAAAATACGGATGCCCTTTAAGAATTAGTTGCAAATTCAATGCGACCGGCAATAACGGCGGCAGAAAGCAGCATTTTCCTAAAAGAATCGAAAACTGTGAATTATTTGCACAGCCTCTTTGCTCCTGGAGGCTTAAGGGAAAGGGACGAACACCTCGGGCGTTACATGTACGGAGTGGAAATCGCGGCACGTCCACGTATTTATTTTTATTTATCCTTCTGACTGCGCACAGGGCGTTAACACCGACGGGGTGTAAAAAAAAAAAAAAAAAAAAAAAAAAAAGGGGGGGTGAAGAGAAGCAAAAGGGCGAGGGGAGTCGGGATCTCGCTTACCCGTGCGGCGGAGGGGCGGGGGGCGCCGGCCCTTTCCCAGGGAAGTGTGGGGTGAGAAGAGGGGGGTTGCTGCTCATCCCCACACCCCGGAGCCCTCGCATTTTTTAATGATACCCCCGAGGGTATTTTTGGGGGCCAAGCACGGGGAGATGCTGCCCAGCGTGTCGGTGACGTTTGGGGTTAGCCCGAGCTCCGGCATCCCCACCCTGCCCGCGGGCGCCTGCCTCCCGGAGCAGGAGGCACCGGCCTCCCTTTTCGGGCGACGAGGAGCGAGGCTATTTGTTAATGGGCTGCCTAATTACCCCGAGCCGCTAACTGCAGCCTGCCGCCCTCTGATGTGGTGCCTTGAATTTGTTGACGTCGGGTTTGTTGGTGCTGGTGGTTTTTTTGTTTGTTTGTTTGTTGTTTTTTTCCAGCAGGAGTTTAATTTACAGAACTGGTCGGACCCGCTCTGGGAGATATTCTAACGTTTTGTAATGAATCGTCAGCCCGAGCAGGAGCAGAGCCCCCACATTTTGACATTATTCAATAATTCAAATCATAATTCGATCTGAGAATTGCAGTTTTGGCGTAAGGGAAGCGCTTTGTTGAAGTCAGATTGCAATTTTCGTTGGTTTGTCGTTGTCTGGTTTGTGGTCGGTTCTTAGTCTTTTTTCCTTTTTTCCTTTTTTCCTTTTTCCTTTTTCCTTTTTCCTTTTTCCTTTTTCCTTTTCCCTTTTCCCTTTTCCCTTTTCCCTTTTCCCTTTTCCCTTTTCCCTTTTCCCTTTTTCTTTTTCTTTTTCTTTTTCTTTTTCTTTTTCTTTTTCTTTTTCTTTTTCTTTTTCTTTTTCTTTTTCTTTTTCTTTTTCTTTTTCTTTTTCTTTTTCTTTTTCTTTTTCTTTTTCTTTTTCTTTTTCTTTTTCTTTTTCTTTTTTTTTCTTTTCTTTTTCTTTCTTTTTTCTTCTTCTTCTTCTTCTTCTTCTTCTTCTTCTTCTTCTTCTTCTTTTTCTTCTTCTTCTTTCTTCTTCTTCTTTTTCTTTCTTCTTTTTTTTTTTCCTGTTTCTTGTTTACCTTTTTCTTTTTTACCATTTTCTTCTTTTAAATAAACTTTGTTCTCAAACTCTTCGGTAAAGCGGCTAAATTGTCATGAAAATTGTTTCCCAGCGAGAGCCGAGTGCTTGCAACAAGTGCCAAGAGCAGTTTGCTCCGGTTTTCAGACGAAAACCCCGCAAAACGGAGCCAGTGTCGCTAGGTGGATGGATGGGCAGACAGATGGACGGAAGGACGGATGGACGGGGGGATGGATAGATGGATGGATGGATGGATGGATGGATGGATGGATGGATGGATGGATGGATGGATGGATGGATTTGGTCCCATGGCAAACACCTCTCTGGGAGCTTTTGCCCGATTCTGCTGCTTTGTGGCATTTCTTAGCAAAGACAAAAAAGAGCGCAGCGATGCACGGCGGGCTCGTTTGGAAGCACAAAACGATATTTTCTTAGCGGTGTGAGGTAGTGCCCTGGGAATAGTTGTTAATGGGGAAATTTGCCTGATCTATTCTTTTTCAAGTAAAAAAAAAGAATTGAGTCCCTGCAACCTCTGCTGTGGGGGCGGAGGGGAGGCGGGATGGGTTTGGGTGTAGGCTGACACCGCCGTGATCGCGGAGGGGGAGGACGAGGGGCTCCCCTCGAGGATGGGGGGGCAAATCACGGCTCCCCTCTGCCCTCCGTGCCCCTGCTCCCGGTTCCCTCCCGCTGGGAGCTGCCGCGGCGAGGAGCCCGAGGACCTTTCCCCGGGGCTTTCCGTGCCCGAGAGAGAGGGGTGAGGGCGGGTTTTGGGGCGCTGGGCTCGTCCCGGGACCCTCTCGGCACCTGGGGGGGATCGCCCTAACCCCACCGGTACCGGGGCTGCCTGGCGCGGCCGCCGGAGCCTCTCCTCCGCGCCTTGCGCTGCTTTTAACACCGCCTTTTTTTTTTTTTTTTAAAGGTTGAAATCATTAACCAGGCGGAGCTCGGGGGCTGGAGGAAGGGCAAATAAAAAAGAAGCTGCAGATCATTATTAAAAAAAAAAAAAAAAAAAGGAAAGGAAAGGAAAGGAACCCGCTCTCAGCCACCTATCCCATAAAAAATCCGCTGGTGTGAGCGTCGGGGTTTGAAAGCCGTCGGGGAAATCACCTCAAAGCACGGGGGGGACTGCCGACCGGCTGTAGGGGGGAAAGGACCCCCGGATCTCCCCCTCTCCGCCGTCCGGGGGAGGCTGCCCGGAGCCGGGGAGCAGCCGGAGGGCCGGATCCTGCCGCCTGCAGCCGGCGGGCAAGGCTGGGGCTGAAGGCCGGCCTCGGGGCGGGAGTTTTGGGGAAAAGACAAATAAAAAAAATAAAAGAAACGGGGTGAAACGGAGTGAAACGGAGTGAAATGAAAGGAAGTGAAGTGAAGTGAAGTGAAGTGAAGTGAAATGAAATGAAATGAAATGAAATGAAATGAAATGAAATGAAATGAAATGAAATGAAATGAAATGAAATGAAATGAAATGAAATGAAATGAATAAAAGAAAAAATGAAATGAAATGAAAAACTGAACTGAAATAAAATAAAATAAAATAAAATAAAATAAAATAAAATAAAATAAAATAAAATAAAATAAAATAAAATAAAATAAAATAAAATAAAATAAAATAAAGTAACCCAACCGGGGCCGGTGCCTGCGGCGGTGGCTCAGCCCGCTTCAATGTCACAGCCGCCAGGGACTGGAAACACTCCGTATCACGGGGTGGCCTTGATAAAAGGGTATTTTAAGGAGCTCGGATAAGGGAGCGAGAGCAGAGAGGGGGGAAGCTGCCGGCACGTCGCCTGCAATACCCGCTAGCCTTATCAGCCCGGCCTAAACTCCCCGGCAGTTTCTGAAGTACATTAAGTTACATAAACACGGCTCGGGGGAGAACTCGCTCCACGCCGCGACAGTCCCCAAAGTGACCCCCGTGCGGGGCTGCCCGGTGCTGGGACCGGCTCCGCACCGAGCTGGGGGCCGGGGCAGGAGCGGGCAGGGAGCGCCTGCAGACGGCTCTCCCCCACCCCTTTTTTGGGAGGCTGAAGTGCCCGTGAGGGGCTTTGCCTTAATTGGATGCAAACCCTTTTATTATTTTTTTTAATCACCCTTCCCTTTTTGGCCACGACGGGCAGGAGCGATGCTTCCTTGCTGGCTCGGCTCCCCTGGGTGCCTCCCGGCTCCGAGCATCCCCCTGCGGGGCTCCCCTCGGCCCCAAAATCCCCGCACCCCGTTGCGCATCCCGCCCTGGTGCCGCCGCCCCGCCGCGTGCCCCGGGCTGAAAAATGACGTCACGCGGGGATTTGGGAAGGCGGTGACGTCACGAAGAGGGAGCAGCCGAGGGCTGGACCCGGGGGCAGAGCTGAAATGAGAAGGAGCCAGGCTGGAGGGGAGAGGGGCGCGTGGGGGTGGGTTTCCACGCTGGTCCCGGTCCGGCCGGGCTTTCTAAATGGGAAAATTCAAGAATCGCAATTAATATTAATTAATAAAGCACAATTATGGGGCGCGGCAGCAGCCCGGCTGGGACGAGGCGGTGTTTGCATCCTCACCCGCCGCTTCCCCAGCTCCTGGAGCGTATTTTTTATTATTTAGGTGAAAACACGGAAAAAAAAAAAAAAACAAAATTAAATTAAATGGCAAATTCGTGTCGCAGGGCGCTTCGAGGCGACGCGTGGTTTCCTATTGAAAATTGCACCCACGAAAAAGCATCTAAAAGTCAAAAAATAAATAAAATAAAAAATAAATAAAATAAAATAAAATAAAAAGTCCTTTCAATCTCCCTTTCCACCGGGCAGGGCGACCCGAGGAACGCTGTTCATCGCCCAGAAGCGAGCCGCCTTTAATCCCGCAGTCCAACAGGGAACCGGCTCCCCAGGAACCCGCTCGTCCCCCTCCCCGCCCCCTGCCGCGACATCCCCGCAATCACGGCTCGCGATAAAGCCTCGCTGTCGCGACACGTCCCCGCTCCCCCCACCCCTCCAGGCGCCGGCGGAGCAGCCGGCTGCCCCGTGCCACGTCCCCCAGCCGCTCTCGTCGCCTGCCCCGGTCACCTTTGCCTTGCGACCCCCCCAGGAGAAGCCGGGCCCGGGTCCCGGGCTGGATGCGGCCCCGGCGAGCCCGGGCTGAGCTCTGCTGCCAGCCCTGGCCGCGGATGCGTCTTTGTGTGGGGACTGATGATGACAGATACCCAGCTGATAACCCCTGGCGAACCGAGTTATTTTAATTTCCAGTCACTTTCCTGCTAAGTGCCGTATCAGTTTGTACACAGCTGAGATAAGAGGATAGGGCTGGGGGGGGGGGGGTGGTGTTAAAGGGAGAGGTTGGGGTGGGGGGAAGAAAAAGGGAAGAATGAGAAAGAAACAGCGGAAAAATGCCTACCGCCTGCTGCTGGCTTGGCCACATCCTACGGCCGGCTTTGGCTTCACCTGATGGCTGGGGTAGCTCAAGGAGGAGCCACGCTTTTTTCCTCTCGGATAGCTCCGATTATAAAAATCGGGAGATTTGGGGTCGTTCACCTGATCCCTTACAGCGGGAGCCAGGCGCACATCCTCCGGGGCACAAAAAATCCCTAAGAAAATGTGAATATTTCCCCTAAACGGGGGGGGGGGGAGGCATTCATTGTGGTTTAAAATAATAATAATCATTTATACGAGCCCAGTCCGCTCACCCCCGGGCAGGGGGCCGCTGCCCCCTTCCCATCGCTGCGGTGCCCCCCCCACGTCCCCGTGCCGCGTGTCCCCGTCCCCCTCCCCGTCCCCCCCCCCCCCCCCTCCCCTCGACGGGGCGGCCTCCAGGGCGCCCGCCCCCGCCGTGGCCGCACCGCGGGCCGGCTCGCCGGCGGGCCTGGCACCCCTGCGGAGCTCCGTGTTTGTTTTAGGGCCGGCCGAGCCCAATCAGGGCCGGCTGCCTGCACTTTTCCGGCAGGGCTGCGAGAGGCGCCTCCTCCTCTCTCCTTTTTATACATCGAGCCGCCCGCCGCCGCCGCCGGACTCGCCGCCGCCGCTCGCCCCCCTCGGCACCGGATTTACCTCCCGAGGAACCGGCCCCATGAGGGCCACCGGCAGCAGGTTTGGCCCGGCCCTTCTCGCTTGTCCCCGACTTTCCCCGGCCCCATCTCCCCCTCCCACCCCCCCACCCCCCATCCCACCCCGGGGCCGGCCGCCGAGGGGAGCCGAGCTGCGCCCGGCCGGGGGAGCCCCGGGGAGCCCCGGTGGGCAAACATCCGACGCCGGTGGCTGCAGCCCTTATCTGGCCGGCCCTTATCTATCTGCCCGTTATCTCGCAGGGGGATAGAGAGAGGCGTCCCGTGCCTGTCTGCCGGGGGGGGGGGGGGGGTGCGTGGGGCCGGGCTCGCTGCGCGGTTCGGGGGGCGGTTATCTCGGCGGGCTGAGGGAGGGGACCCCCACCGGAGGCTTTGCTCGCTGTCACCTCTCGGGGTCCCCTTTCCCTTTCTGCTCCTTCCCCCCCGAAGCGCCGCGGGTGCCCGTGCGCCGGCGGCCCCGGGATGCCAGCGGAGTCCGGCTGGCGGCGGGACGGTGCCGACCCCAGAAGGACCTGCTGGGGATCGGGGCCGTCCCGCTGGCACCGGCTCCTGCCCCGTGCACGGCACCCCCGGCCCCGACCCCATCCCGGCCCCATCCCCGCCGCGCACACGTCGGGGCCCGGCCCCTGCGCATCCCCCGGCTCCCGGGTGCCTTCCCCTCCTCCTCCTCCTCCTCCTCCTCCTCCTCCTTTCCGTGACCTTGGGCTGGTCAACGAGCAAAAGAGCGGGGGCTCCCGGCGGAGAAGCTCCCGTCTCCCTCCGGAGAAGCACCCTTCAAGGGATCGCCCTGCTAATTGTTTTCTCGGTGGAACCGAGTCAAATGACTCATTCATTGAGGCAGCGCTAACAACAACAAGGGCAGCGGCGGCGGCCAAGGCAGGGGACACGTCCCTTTGCACACCCCCCCCCCCTTGTCCCCACTCCCTCCTCCCGAGCCCGCTGGGGAAGGGGGGGCAGCGATGGGGCGATGTGAGCCGTGGGGTGCCTGGAGGGTCCCCGCTGAGCCTCGTTGCGGGAGGGAGAGCGGCTGTCCCGCTCGCTAACTTTGTTGTTATTATTTCTCCCCCCTCCCTCCCTACTCTTTTGTGCCCTCCCTCCCCGCCCTGCCCTGCGGACCCCCCTCCCCTCCCCTCCCCTCCCTCCCTCCCTCTCTCCCTCCTCCCCCTGCCCTCCTCCCTTCCCCATCCCCACCCAGCGGCTAGAAGGGGACCTGGATGGCCGTGGCTGAAGGCGGCTGGTGCGTGCTGAAGCGGGGCGCTGCGGACTCCGGCGCTTCCTCCTGCCCCTTCGCGGCCAGCGAGCCGGGCCCGTCTCCACCTTCGCCTTCCTCCTCCTCCTCCTCCTCCTCCACCTCCTCCTGCGGCGGCTCCCAGGGCGAGCGCAGCTCCTCCGAGACTCCCGACGGCGGCCCCCGGCCCGCCCCGCCGCTCGCCCCGTCGCTGCCCTCGGGGGTCCCGCAGCCCCCCGGCCCGCCCGGCTGGGAGGACGTCCTGCTGCTGGCGGATTTCGAGCGAGCCACCAAGCTGATCTGGGCCAGCCGCGGCGCCAAGCCCAGCGCCGCCGGCTCCGAGCAGCCCGAGGAGATGTACCAGACCTTGGCCATCTCGGCCGCGCAGGGCCCCGCGCCCTACGACGGATCCCCGGGCGGCTTCATGCACTCCTCGCCCGGCTCGCCCGTCTACGTGCCCACGACCCGCGTGGGCTCCATGCTGCCCACGCTGCCCTACCTGCAGGGCAGCGGGGCGGCTCAGCCCAGCCACCCGGGGGGCGGCCACGCCGTCTGGTCGCAGCCGGCGGCCGAGAGCCCCTCGTACGGAGCCGGCGGCGGCTCGCACCCCTCGGGCCGCTTCCCCTACTCGCCCAGCCCTCCGGTGGCCAACGGGGCTTCCAGGGAGCCCGGAGCCTACGGCAACAGCCTGGGCGCCCGGGACCAGTACAGCCCGCTGGCTCGGCCCCTCAACGGCTCCTACCCGGCGCCCTACACGTCCTACGTGGGGCCGCAGCTCACCCCCGCCTGGCCCACGGCGCCCTTCGAGAACTCCATGCTGCACTGCCTGCAGGGCCGGGCCGCCCCCATCCCCGTCCGGGCCCCCAGCGCAGGTAGGAGCCGGGACGGAGCGGGGGGACGGGGGGGGACGGCACGGGACGGGGCGGACGTGGGACGGGGCGGGCAAGGGGATGGGGCGGGCAGGGCGAGGGGACGAGGCCCACGCGTGCCCGTGGCGGGACACGGGGGCGGCTTCTGCGTTGCTTTGGCTTTCTTTTTCCTTTTTATTTTTCGGGGGTGTCCCCCCAGCGAGTCGCCGGCCGTAAGGGTTTCCCCGGTTTGGTGCTTTTCTGCTTGCCCCTAAATAGGGGAATCTGGTGAAGGATTGATTCGCTGCGGGTTTTTCGGTGCTGAAGCTCTCGGGGAAGCTGCCGGGCTCGCTCAGCCCATGTGCGATTATTTATTTAATCCGCCATCCACTCCGTTGCTTCGTTTAAAAAGGATTTAAAAATAATAATAATAATAATTAAAAAAAAAATAGAAACAAATCGACCCCGCTCCACTGACAGGAACGAGAAACCCCGTTAAAATCTTGCTGCCTAAAACGCGGCGCCGTCCCGAGGGAATTTTGCTTTCGCTTCAGAGGTGTTGTCACCTTTTTATTCCGAGGGAGGGAAACTCGCGGTGTCGGTGTTCTCAGCGCAGAGCGGCGGCCGAGCTGCAGCGACGTAGCGGCGGGCGGCAAGGTTAACGATTATTGCAGCCCCTTCAGCTTTAGAATATATTTAGGTAGCTCTTTAGAATATATTTAGGTAGCTCTCTAGAATATATGTAGGTAGCAAACACCTATGTAAATACAGAGACGTGAGGGGGTCCTATACAGGCATGTATAGATGTGCATGTACACCCACACGCACACATTGGAGCAGCGCTTACTTTTATCACCAGCTGCCCACCAGCGAGGCACATTTACGCCCGCCGTGATTTTTCCCTTGCAGTGCAATGTCGCCGAAAATTCCCCGATCCCGTTTCCCCTTTCCCTCCCGGTGCCACGGGACGGGTTTGGGGCTCCTGAAGCCACCGGCTTGGTGCTCGCTGCAGTGACAGGGGGACAGGGGAAGGGTCAGCTTCAGAGGTGGGAGAGGGAGAGCAGAGCCGACAGGAAAATCGAGTTTTTAACACCATTTCCCCAAATTCCAATGGAAAGCTGGGTGATGGGGGAAACTAAAAAAAAAAAAGTATATATTATTATTTTTTTTTTCGGGGGAGAAGAGCCGGGGGATGCCCGCTGCCTCGCTTTTGTCAGAATAATAACAGCACTGATTATGTTTCCAGCAACAAGCCCCTGTGCTCTAGGATGCCACTGCCCTGCCCCCTCGGCTCTGGGTTTTTTGGGTCCTGGGGGACGAAATCCCGCAGCGAAGCCAGCGGCCGGGGGCTGCAAGTCGCTGCTGCGGCCGGCAGATGCATTTTGATAGCGAGATATTTAGGCGGCCTGATACGGCTTCTTTGACGTTGCTCGAAGGGTTGCTAAATATTTATCTGTAACGAGCGCTTTATTTTGCTGCCCTCCGAGATAAATCTATTTCTCACGCGTTAAGGGGAAAATACTTAAAAAAAGAAAAAAAAAAAAGAAGCCCGGGAAACATTATCACGGCAGGGTTTCTTTCAGTAGGCACGAAGGTAATGCTATCAAGTAAATAGCAGAGACAAATAACTGTTTAACTTCCAGCGTCCTTGAGACCTTAAGCATTTTCCTGATTACAGTAGTCAGTGGCGCTTTTAGTGCAAAGATTAATAAATCTTGGTGATGTGCTGAGAGCCACAAGCTGACAGCGTAATTTGGACTGTGCTCTCTGGACCCTGCCTGTTTCTGATTCCCGTTTAACTTGCAATAATTTGCAAATGAAGGGGCGAGAGAAATGTAAGGTGGTGGGCACGGGCCAAGAGCCGTTTCTCTGTAACAGCAAAGTGCCACCAGAGCCCCGTCCCGAAAGCCGCTTGACATTTACGAGCTCCCTTTCGCTTTACAGCCCACAAAGCTAATAAGAGAAGGAGAAAAGAATAATCAAACGCTGAATTCAGGCAGGTAGCGGAGGGGATGGAGGGAGCAAAACTCGGTGACAAAGCTGAGGTTAGAATCGTTGAATGGTTTGGGCTGGAAGGGACCTTAAACATCATCCACACTCCGTAAGAGGCTTTCCCAGCCTGACCGCCAAAGCTGCTGCAGAAATCACAGCGCTCCCTTCAAATTATTTCTGCTCAGCGCAGCGCGTTACATGGGAAATTCGTGTTTCTTTTTTTTAATTATTATTATTTTTATTTTTTTTTCCACGAAATAGAGAGAGGTGAGACAGAACGAGAATATAAGGATTGGCAGAGGGGAAAGGTGTTTGCTTTTGCATGTAGGCTCTCTTTATTCTCTGCCGTGCATGTAGACCTTTTTTTTTCAGTGCTTAGTAGCTGTCCGAGCAGGATGGCAGAATACTCCAGATTTTTCCATTTCCTCCGCTTCCTAACAACGGGGTCGAATTTAACCAAACCAGCCAAGTGAAGCTCTCTCTCCCCGTGGCTGCCTTAGCAGCTCAGGTCCCCAGCCGCTCCCTGAACCCGAAGTTTAAGCACTTCGCAAAGCGTTTCCGAAGAAAAAAACAAAGCGCTTCCGAGGAGAACCCCCTACCGCAAAACTCCTCGCCCGGCCTCGACCCGGAGCAAATATCCAGCAACCCACCCCCCTTTCCAAAACCCTCTCTCCCTTTGCACACCGGCCCCTAGGTGCCAGCCGGTTTTGGCAAACCACTCGAGGGCCGGGAGCCGTCGGAGGGAGCCCCCCGGAGCCCCCCGGGCAGGGCTGCGGGCGCGGCGCTGCGCTCCCGGCCCCGTCGCCTCTGGGGGGGCGGCAGCCTCCGGGCGCACCTCGGGGGGGAAAAATAAAAAAGAGGATTTTTTTTTTTTAAATCACCCGAGGGCTGCTGTCGCTGCTGGGAGTTGCTTTTCCGACGGCTCAGCAGCGCCCGGGGCTCGGCCGCGCTCCTCCGCGGGGCTCTGCGGGGCTCTGCGCCCCTCGGTGCCGCTGTCCAGGCCGTGTCCCACCGCCTGTCCCCTCTGCTCCTGCCCCCAGAGCTGCTGGAGGACCTGTCCGAGAGCCGCGAGTGCGTCAACTGCGGCTCCATCCAGACCCCGCTGTGGAGGAGAGACGGCACCGGCAACTACCTGTGCAACGCCTGCGGGCTCTACACCAAAATGAATGGCCTCAGCCGGCCCCTCATCAAGCCTCAGAAGAGAGTGGTGAGTGGGGAAGGAGCGGGGCAGCCCCACAGCCTGCCGTGGGGGGCGAGGGCTGCAGCACTGGGGTCCCCCATTTAGCACAGACGGGCTGGGCAAGCACCCTTATAGCCCCTATGCATGGGGACCCCCTGGCTGCAAAACCAAAGCGGGGCTCGTGGTTGGATTTGGGGGGCAATGCCATTGTGGCTAGGGTGAGAGCCACCCTCCGGGGCCACCCCTGGGCCCTGCGTGGGCAAAATCACCCCCTGCCCCCCACAATCCACACGCCAGGCACAGGGTGGCTGGGTTTTGGTTTTGTTTGGGGTTGGTGGACCCCATCAGTGGGGGAGTATCACTGATTTGGAAGGATTTGGTGCTGCTCATGTTGGAAGTTGCCTTTCCAAAAAGGGGGAAAAAAAAATCAAGGTTGGAAAGTGTTTGTTCAGAGGGCTAGGAATTTCTCCAGACCTGCTTTGTTTGCTGAGAGCTCGATCCTTGGGAATGTAAGCAAGTTTTGTATATAATTCAAAGAAAACCAATTGTTTAAACAATGATAATAGCCTTTGTTTTGTTTTACTCCTAAGAAATGAGCGGCAATTTTTCTAAAAATACACTCCTAAAACTAGGGGGGGAAATAAATAGTACAAACCAGAACCCCCTGTTTATAACTCAGGCTGGCACTGAATAGGCAAGGAGAAAATTTAACAAGCGGGAACTGCACATTATGTTTAGCAAATCTGGGTGGAGGTCAGTGGAGAAAAAGAATACTCTCCTCCGTAATGGCTGTTACTGAGCGAGCCACAATAAATCACGCCGGTATAATCCGAGCTGATGTTTGGACCCTTGTGTATGGAGACAGCGTATCAAACCGATCAGCCCTTCAAGACCCTTTCAGTCACGCCAGCTGCTTGCTCTGCCCCTATTTTCGTAGTGTTAAAACACGTCCCGTTCTTTATTTCACAACCGTCTGAATTTAGTGCCCTTACAGGGGAAAACAAAAAGCAACGAGCGGAGTGGACAGTAAGGGCTCGCAGTCCCAGCCCAGGTCTGCTTAAACCTAAACATTTCATTTAATATTAAACCAGGAGTTGATTTCCGCTGGGTGTCATTTTTTTTTGTATCTGGCCATCCCCTAAATCCCATCAGGGGAGGTGTTACCTCCTCGGCAGGGACACAGGTCTGCAGCCCCTGAGCAGCGTTGGAGCTCGGCTCCAGCGCAGATTTGAGCCGGCCGATACCTGGCCCCAGCCTTTCTCTGTTCCTCCCCTTTTTGGAAGGGGGTGAGGGGTAAGGAGACCGAACCACCGTCAATCTGCGGCCTGATTTCAGCCCGACACCTCGTCTGAATAACTCTGAAATAGTTCTGTGCAACAGTCCGCACCAAGTGTACTGGCCATAGCTATAAATCAAACGTGACTGCGTGTTCATGCCGTTGGAAATATGTAGGTGAGAAGGGAAAATGTTTTGAAAATGCTAAACATGTTTAGATTTCCCTGAAGTTTCTGATAAAATTCCTGCGGCAGAAAAGTCATTTTAGCTTCAAAACTTGCCCAGAACCTCACTTTTGTTTAGCTACAGGAATGAGCGAAAGGTATTGAAATAAAATATATGAAGATTTAGACCAGACTGCATACAAAAAAAAAAAAAAAAAAAAAGGAAAGATTTAACAGAGTGAAATATCTGATGGTATTTCATTTGCAAAGAAAGAAAATGCAACGTTCTGTGTCAAGACCAATTTTTTTACCCGGTCCATGTAAAACTTGTATTGAATCAAGGAGCACAATTTGGAGCACAATTCGGACACTGTGCACATACATATTTAATGATGAGATCAAAAATCCCGCTTTTGTGAGAACTCGATTTTTAAGAAATATATACTTCGGCCGATATTACATTTGGCTGGTTTTCTTGTTGTGCAATTAATAATGAATTACTGATTCAAAGTTACAAAAATCCTATTTAATCTCTAGCTCTTTCCCATCGAAATTCAAGAAACTTGGTTATTACTCTGGAATATTCTTCATTCTTAAAACATTTCCATCCGTTTCCCAAGTGGCAGGCAGCTCTGTGGTATCAAAGGTGACCGAGCTGTGTCTAACAGCCCAGCAGTAAATGATTCAAGAGGAAGGGCACAGTACCCTCAAGTCAGTAATTTCAGTTATGGGCGCTTTATAGGCAGAATAAGATTAATGCAATTGTCTAAAACTGACTTTTCCACGTAAACTTGTTCAGCTGCCAGACACAGAGCTAGTCGCGTTTTTTTTTTTTTTTTTTTGACAATGCGATACTTTGAAAAATAATAGATTTATGATGCAGTTGGAATTCTTTGCTTGTGATGAACGTAAAAGAGATCGCTTGTTACAGGAACTTTTATAACCCATTCACCTTCATTTCACATGTTTATGAGGACTGCCTTCACTTATGATATACAGCCTGCGGCCATAAAGCGCTGGGTTATACGGTTATTTCTGATACGAGGTTGCTTCACCTTGGCTCCAAACTCCACGGAAGAGTGTCATAAACGGCTTGTTTGCAGTGTGAACCTTGCTGTCCCACACCAGTTTTTCTGAGGGCTGAGGGAAAGCTCCCTTCTGTAAAATATGTTCCCGAGGCACGTTGTTTTTTGCATGAGGATAAAATGTGTGATGATAAGGAAGTCTCTTCATGGAGACGACGCTCTTTGACGTGCTCTCCCCCTCTGAAAGCCCTCCTCGACCCCTCTCCCTTGTCCAAGCCCAAGTTTTAAAGCCTTGTTCCAGTAAACTGCAAAGAGACAAACCATCCTCTCCCGCCTGCCTGTTTACGCTTGTGTTTTTACCTCTGCTTGCCTGCAGCCCTCTTCAAGGCGGCTCGGCCTGTCCTGCGCCAACTGCCACACCACCACCACCACCCTGTGGCGCAGGAACGCCGAGGGTGAGCCCGTCTGCAATGCCTGTGGCCTCTACATGAAGCTTCACGGGGTAAGAAAGTCCCCTCTGGCTTGGCTTGGGTGCTCTCTCCCTAAGACTTGGGTGTTCAGTCCCCAAGTCTCTCGGTGCTCTGTCGCCAAAGCTCTGGTGGCTTTGGGTGTTGTGTGCGGGTGGCATCGGGTTTCCTGAAGGTTGGGGCAAAGTTTCTGGTGAAACTTTTCATGGTCTCGTCTTGTGGTTTCGAACTGTAGAGTTAAAAAATGATAAAGGTGTATAAAATCGAAAAAAACACAGAAAGATTCTAGTCGTTGAAAAACGGTTGTCCCGTTTTAGTGAGCTATGGTTTTGTCAGTGCCTGAAAGGGTTTGTAATTGCAAATTTGTACGGATTTGTACAAAGAGACTGCCTCTGGTTATGTGGTAGAGCTCCTTTTGCCACTGTGATTTCAATCAGCTCTTCGATGGAAAAAAAAACTAGACTTGTAGTATGACAGTTTTTCATAGTGTGGACAGACATAGCCACGACAGCAAAATTTTAAATGTAATTCCAGCCATTCCTGCAAAACTTTAAATGTGGTCCCAGCCTTTAACATGCAATAATGCAGGAGGAAAATAACTTGAATGTAATGGAATAAGTTTGGGGTGAGACTTGGAACCTGTTGTGCCCTGGTAGGTTAGGTTATAGCCATGCACAAGTGTCTGAGGAACAAGGGCATTAGGACTGGTTGGTACTTGGTCTAGAAAAAGTAAATTATTTCACTGGTTTAAACATTACAATGATAGTAAGCACATGGCTGAATTGTATTTCTCCAAACCGGTGTTATCACAAAGTTAAAATACATTTTAAGCCAATGTTTTCTGTATAACGATTATGGTTGTAATAACAGAGAACACAAGGCTGATTTTTGAACACATTTTCTCTACAAACAGAAATTTGGATACAAAAAGCTGTATCGTATGCAGAACTGCTTATAGGAACAGACGCTATGCTGATTACGGCACGAAGCTTCTGTCCTAACACACTTACTGGGGACAATCCAGTTTGCATAGCTGGTCCACAGGAAGAGGAGAATTTTCTCCTTCATTCACCTTCTTGCTTTCCAAAATGAACCACTAAAGTTAATCTGGAAACTGGCTGGAAAAAGGAATTGGGGATCAGGTACACCCAGTCCAATTTAATTTCTTACGACCTATGGCCAAATGATGCCTTTTTTTCCTTAAAATTGTGCTGTTAATTTGTGGACTGACTGAGGTGTTGGAAAAACTACATCAAGAAAAACATTCCCCCCCCCTTTTTTTTTTTTAATTCTGATAAAACTCCTCTTGAAACAACTCATTGCTTTGCCCAAATAAAATACAAATGTTTTTGGAATCGCTACGGTGAAACAGGAAAAATGACTTGCTATACGTGACTTCATTTCACGTGTATTTCACGTGTATTTTCAACATCATTATTTGCTTGTATGTTCTAGTTTTGGCTTTTGGTGATTAGAGCACATGTACAACTCTATGATTGGTGTGGAAATTTAATTTTTTCAGGTTCCCCGACCCCTTGCTATGAAAAAAGAAGGAATTCAAACCAGGAAGCGAAAACCTAAGAACATAAATAAGTCAAAGGCATGCTCTGGTAAATATGAAAAGATAAGGTAGTTGAGCTACAAGAGTTTGTTTTTTCCCCCCCCCACTGGAAGATTCTTGTTTTTAATGCCAGATCCCGATCTTTCAGGTAACAGTACTACTGCAGTTCCTATGACTCCAACATCCACGTCTTCTACAAACTCAGACGACTGTAGCAAAAACGCTTCCCCAAGCACACAACCGTCAGCTTCAGGGGTAAGTACTGACACAGCATCCGTGTTTGTAAGCAGGCTGATCACTGTGCAGTGTTATCACAGCTTTTATCTTATCTAGCAGAACAATAATCTAAACAAACTTTCCAGTTTTGTTAGCTGATACTGGAACAAGATTTTCGGAGGATATCACATATAGCTGCAAACAGAGTGAGGAGCTGAAGTACTTTACAAACCCCTTAATTAAGACCTATATAATTTTTATGATTAAGTTAAGACATTTTGTTTTGAAGTGTTTAGTTTCTTCTCTTTCAAAGGTTTTCCTCGGGAGAAAAAAAAAAATCATGACCAATTGATCCTTTCAAGAAACAATTGCGCACGTGCCCTTTTTTTTTTTTTTTTTTCTGAAATGGTCTGATAAGGGTTTATCCTGCTGCCTGGAGGGAAGCATAACGGCTTTCTTTCTGAACTGAGACGTGCTTACACCCGGCTCCAGACCTCGATGAAACCAGGCAGGGGACCCGTTCTGATTGTGGTGCATGGGGATCAGCCCTCTGCTGGCAGGGGTCTCCTCCAGGGACGGGTGCTCAGCATCCCACAGCCCCGAGCTCCCGAGTTTGTGATCCTGATTTCACATCATACGCTCAAACCATCTCTCACTGCCTTTCTTCACTCAGTTAGAACATGTGATAACAAATACTACTGATAAAGTTGCATAGCTTTATATAGATTAATTCCTAACCATTTGGCTATGCATACCCATATCCACACTCACTCCTTTGGCCTTCTGAATCTTTCAATCTGCCACATAATTTCTTTGAAAAGCTTTCCTAATGTGGCCTTCTCTACTCCTTTATTAATAAAAAAAAAAGACATTGTTTATAATGACTATTTTTCAATATGTCTCAGCATTCCCACATCCAAATTCCTTTCAATACTTTAATTCATGACATACTAAGTTTCATTGTAGAAAGGGAAAAAAAAATGTTTTTAGCAAATGTGATTGTTTGTGTGGTGGTAAGGCCACCCAGTTTCAGAGGCACTGGGCTTTTGGTTCTGATGCTGCCAGGCAAGGATATCATTAACAGGGCTCCTCTTTGACATGAGGAAACCTTGTCAGTCCAATAAAATAAATGGAAAAAAAAAGAAACCAGAAAAAAAAAAAACAGAAAAAAAAAGAAACAGTAACCAAAAAGTGAGCTGTTCAGGGTCCCCCCAGCGAGGCCCTAAGTGTTGCTTTAGGTTCTCATCCTAATATTAGCAGAGGGTAAAAAATCAGAAAAACTTTCCCTGCCCTTCCCTTTGGTTTCCTACTGATCTGAGAAATGTCGTGCAATTTATACAGTGGACAGAATTGTAACCAAAATCCACCCCGACCCCCAGAGGTGCAGCTGTGTGCTGCTCTGGAAGGAGAGACCTTAGAGGTGAAATCCCGTTTTCCCCGCACCGTTGCTTTTCTGGCTTGCTGACTTCTGCCTTCCTTTCTGCAGCCCTTCTCCCTATAAGTGAAATTAGCAATCTTTGTGTTATAATTTTAGTGGCACAGTTTGTGATATAATTTTGGTAGAGGGAGTTGCGTGAGTACAAGACAAGTGTTGGTGGTTCCCAGGACAAAGGGCTAGTTTGGTGCTGCTAGCAACTAAGAGTAATGCACAGAAACCCTGAGGCTGCTCTTAATTACATAAAGGCATCCCCCAGTGCCAGGACATCCTTGATTTTTCCAAAGATGATCAGCCTAGGAGAGGACATTCGCAGCCTTTTCTCCACCGTGATTCCATCACATCTGCCCTGCATGTACAAAACGCTTGCAAAGTACCTCTCGTGTGTAAAAATTTCTGGAAAAGGATGTGATGGAGACAGGCTGTGTCTCCTGGTTGTGCCCATGCATCAGCAGGGATGATGCTCAAGCATCAACAGGGGAGACTGGAGGCTGAAAGCAGGGAGGTGGCAGGTGAGGCTCGCTCTGCATCATTTGGGAAGCGGTCACCAGCTGCGAGGGGAGCAGAACCATTGCCAGTGGGCTGCAATGTTGTGGGGAGGCTGAGGGCTCATAAGGCCCCTTGAAGTCATCGGGAAGGAAGGGAATTCAGCATTTTAGAGCCCAACAGCCTTTAATCTGATCACATGCTGAAGCACAGATACTATACTGGGCTTCTATTTTCCTTGATTATTTTTTTTTCTTTGCCATTTGAGTTGACATATTGATATCCCAAAGGTTTGTATTTAATCTTAGCCCAAGCAATGGCTTTGCACAAGGAGCATAACTTTCTCCAGGCCACGTCAGGAGGTAAAAACCCCTGGATAGATGAATCCAGACTCTCTAATCTTTAGTCACTTTAAAAAGAAGGGTGACGTTGCTGAAACACAGGCACCTGTTTGGAGGACATACCTGGCCCATTCCCCACGCGTTACACAACTGGCATGGCAACTTGTTGTTGTCTCACTCTGTTTTTGCTTCTCTGGCTCTTCTGTAAGGAGGGGAAAAATGCCAAATTGACATTAGGCAGAAAAATATGATGACGTTTTAGAAACTGTTGTCTGAAATTCACAGCCATGTTGTTGCTAAATGAAACAGAGAAAATGAATTCCTCTACTGGTACAAAAGTAATTTATTATGCCCGTTGTGGGAGGCTGCCAAAAGAGCTCCTAGTTATGTAGAAATCTAATGGAAATGAAATTCAGCAGAATTCATTTGTGTCAGTAATACTCACTTTTTGCCCTACCTTTCTTTATCTCTTTCAAAGTAAAGTAAAGAGGGGAGGGCAGAAAAAGAGAAGGGCAGCAATTACTCACCAAAATGTCTTTGAGACTATCCATTTCATGAAGGGAATTTTATACGATGCCAATTTTGAGACAAATTAGCGAGAACCTTAAATGTTGATTTTATGTTCTAGCTGAAGTTTAAACATTTAAAAGATATGATTAATGAATTGCTATGGGTGCAAAGTTGATTTCAAACATCCCAAAATGTAGAAGTGTTTGGATCGTGCATGTTTCGTTGTCCCATTGTAAAGGGGCTATTTGCCAAATTCACATCTGGATCTAGGATTTAGGCCCATTTCAGTTTTCCTAAGCAGTATAAGTACTGGGTGTCCTGTGTTACTAATATGGAAAAGGTCCAGCTACATGATATATGAAGTTGCCTTACATCCCCATAAAAAGAAGATTTGAAGGTTTCAGGCAGCCTGCATCTGCATCTATACCTGCTCTCCCTTTGATGCTGCTGAAACTGTACAGAGAAAAACTACGTGGAATAATTTGCTAAACGAAGGGCACAGTCTTTAGTGCACACCCATACATTTCCATGCAGGGGCTCCAGCTGGTGTGATTACCAGAAGGGTTTGTTCCCTTATTAGGATAAAAGGCAGAATGAAAACTGCTGTAAAATCTGCTTTTCATGGCAGGGCATGGAGACTCTTTGAGCCAGAGCTGATGTCAGTAAAGGCTCAGCAGCACCAGAGCAGCTCCTCTTTCAGAGGACTCTACTGCACCCTTTGCCTCCGATTCGGAGCTGTCTCAAAAGGACCGTAACCACACACCACTGAAAAACTGTAGAATAACTTAGGACAGTGGTCTTGCAGGTAAAACATGTGTTTACTTCCTTTGGAGGCTGATCTTTAGAAGTGGTTCAGGACTGGCTCTTCAGTGTTGTAGTATGGAAAGGGGGAGAGCTGAAGGAAACGGCCTTAGCAGGTGAAGAGCTAGGGGAAACGTACAGTTCTAGCTGTCCCCCTGATGACTAACAATCTGGGCTGAATTCACGAAATAGCTTCTTGTGCGTTTGCTTTATTTCATTTTCAGAAGAGGAATCACGAGGTTGTTAGAGATATTTGCTCCCTTCTAGGCAGAAGATTGGTAGGACTGAAGGAGGCGATGGGGGAACCAGCCTGAGTACAGTATCTCCCAGAGTGTGGATGAACCCGTAGACTCAACCTCTTAAAAAAAAATTCCTAACCACCTGGATATTGGAAAGCTGAATGTCCAAGGGTCCTTCAGACTATCTGATGATAAGATTTCAGTTGGGATATAATAATTCAGTAGCTGCCGGGACAAAGTTTCCACGAGAAAGCCTCACTAGCAAGGTTGTTAGGACTTTCACCTGGAAAATGGGAACACAGTGCCTCAGTCCTGGTATGACTAAATATTTATCTAAACCAGGTGGAATAAGATCAACAAGAGGCATGAGGAACATGGCAACCTCAAATATCAAATAGTCTGGTAGTCAGGGCATTATGCTGGGAGATGTGATACGCCAGTTTAAATCTCCTCTGACCGGGAATGGAAATGAATCTAGGTCTCCTATCTCTTTTGCATTATTCCTCACTCCTGGGCAAAATAGGATGCTGCTTTCCTCTCCCCAGTCAGTTTCATAAATTCAGTCATTCATTTTCTTAGCTGTGTGTACATGTATTCAAAAGAAAGCATTTTTAAATTTATTTTATTTATTTATTTTTTTAATCAAATGGAAAAAGGCAATCCAGCTTTTTTGTTTCAGCAGGGAAAACCAAGGAAAAGGAGTATTTTTGGTACTACCCAGACCTTATGTATGCATATAGACACATACATTTTGCTTTGTTTAGTTTTATTGCCAAAACAATAAAGCCAATTACTCACACAGCCCTCGACAGCAGTGGGGTCATCAGCTTTCCCAAGCCATGGTGGAAGTTGCCTCCCTTAGGAAATTAATGAAGTATTAACCACAGATTTATGTTGCTATAATACAAAGGAGAGATTAGAAGATATGTAAACTTACACATCTGCAATATAAACAAAAGGATCAATTGGACCAGCAAGAAATTACAGCTTTCTGTAGTCAGGGGGTCACTAAATCAAGGAAAAATTGTGGATTTGCAGTACTGAGACCTGTTCTTCAGACACCAGGGAGTGACAACATTTGGAGAAAGCACTCTTAGTGGGGATGGCAGTTACCAAGGGGAGCCTGAGACTGGAAAATTAAGGCCTTCACTGCTGTTTGCCAAAATACATTATATGTGAAAGATGTTTTTGCAAGTGTGTCTCAGCTGACCACAATTATCGTTTAAGTGTAGCAAAGCTAAACTAGGCTAATAGAAGAGGAAGGGAGCAGTTTATCAACTGAGGCTCAGTTTACTACAGACGTGGTACAGTCCAAAATGCGTGGAGCATTTTGAACCTTCGAAGCAGACGGAGCAAAGGTCTAACTGATGGTGCAAAGGTCCAGACCAAGGCCCTTAGCCACCCCCTCCAGACGTCAGCACATCTTCTTGACCGGAGCTTTTGCCTCTCGGCACGGAGGCCTGGGGGGAGGCCAGGGTGGGCACTCCTCCCCTCTCCCTGGTCTCCATGCAGGAAGAAGTGGGTGGAATAAAGCAGGAGGCCTTCAGATGGAGATGTTCCCTCTGTGCTAGGCCAAGTGGCCCATTTCTGGTCTGGGCCTGCAGGAGTGGGGAGGAAGTAAGTGTCTAAATCCCTCTGCGGCTTCAGCCGAGGTCTCCCCGTGAGCGTCGTGAGCATGTCCTCTGCAGCAAGGCCACCTCTGATCCAGACAGCTTGCCTGGGGGGCAGCCCCATGTCCAGCTCCGGCTGCTTTGAGTAGAAAAAAGGTGGGATCCTTAAACCACCTTTGCAGATAACAGGTTCAAACCTCTTCTGTTTGTTTGGGAGGCAAGCTCTTCCCAAAGGATTTCATTCATTTTTTATTTTTCCTCAGGAAGTTGAGCTCCAGTTGATTATCTGTCTTGTTATCAGATATCAGCAATAACAATAAATCCATTACTTTTTTATTGATAGAGCCAGCCATTGTGAATTAGAATAGCCCCTTAACTTCAGCATTGTTCAGCTTATTTATTCCAGCTGACATGTCCTCTAATAGCCAACTGTAACTTCTGGCTGCCTTTCCCCCGTCAAAGCCAGAGCAGTAACAGCAGAGGCAGGCAGGCTTGGGTCGCCTAACTCAGTGATTCATCCACCTCCTTCCCATGAGTTTGTTTTCCATGTCTCACTTTGGGAGCTGCCCGAGCTGACTGGATTTGTCATGACATTACCGGGGTGGGGTTTCCAGGCCCAGCAGTCCTGCCCAGGTCCTGCCTGCGCTGGCTCGATGGAGCCAGGATCCGGCCTCGTTTGGGCAGGGATGGGCGGCCTTCAAACAGGACGTGCCTCCACGTCCTCCCTTCTGGGGTGCCGGAGGGAGGGGTGGCTGATAACCAGGCATGGAAACGGCACAGCACTGAGCCTCACCTTTGTGGGGCTGAATCAGGAAAAGGGCGAACTACACTTTCCGAGCCCGGAAAAAAAAAAAGGCAGAGATAAGATATTTGCCTACCGGAACAGCAGCGGCAAATATGGGCAACCGGGAACCTTTCAGAGCAGCTCCCAGTGTTTTCGGCTCAAGTTGAGCAAACACTGTTTGACTGTAATGGAAACCCTTCTTTCAGTGCGGGGAGAATCAATCTGTTAAAAATCAGGCCTTGTGTGCCAAAAGGAGTCCACCTGATGTATCATAATTTGTAAAAAGCATTGTTAAAAATCTAGGTTGATGTGAGACCCAGAAATGGACCCAAAGTTTTGCATGAATTCTGCCTTACTGAATTATTTGTGCAGTCATAGAAAAAGAGCCTACAGAGATCAGTTGTTACTGAACAGCAGTTGTGTATCTGATAGAGCGATAACATAAAACATATTTTTTTCAGATTATAGCCATTTTGGCTGTCTTTGGGGGAAGCGGCGTTTTTTTTTTTTCACTGTCTGCATTTTTGGGTAGCAGCTGAGAAAACGAGGTCCTGGTTGATGACTGGGTGCAAGAATAGCAGTCATCAGCCATTTTAATAAAAGGTAAAGAAAATATTTGTTTCAGACAGAAGTGACCACTGGCAAGGAGTATCTCCTTCAGAAGGTCAGGTTTCAGCTGGGTTAAGCATGGCAACAAAAACTCCAAAGTGCCGCTTGGAAATTGCCTTTGGATAAGCGAAGCCCCGCTTTTCCTATGTACGAACTGCTAGCTTGGCACGACTCCAGGACAGCCAAGAGCTCTACTCTAGTAAAATGATTAAATATGTATACTTTTCACTTAAACAGCAGGCAGGAAGCTTCTGCAGTCACAGTTTAGGATAGTCTTTTTTTCTTCTTCTTCTTTTTAAGGAATCTTGTCCGAAGACTATCCATTAACAAGTAAATTAAGGTTTTAAAGTTGACATATCCAAGAGTTAATTTTGCATGAAGTCAGCTCTTAAACATTTCCTTTATCAGGTGAAAATGTTGCCCCTTCTCTGTCTGGCACTGCAAATTTTTCCTCTTTAGTGGATCTGCTCAGCCTCATGGAAAAAATGATTGTTTCTTTGTCTTTGCAACTCCCCGTTTCTCTGTTAAAATAAATGGACTGATTACAGTGCTGGTCAGAGTTTCAGCTTCATGCCTACCAGGGCTTCTCCGTGCTTTGTCTCAGGAGCATAGGTGGTGGCTTGTGGTACAGAGCAAACATGCTCCTCATTCAGAGGCGTAGTTCTTCTCCACTTGAGATAAAAGGGGCTTCTTCCACCAGGGGAGCAAAAATATAGGTGCCACCCCACCTGGGGTTTGGAGACAGGCAGTGGGAGGTTGCCCAGAGAGGCTGTGGTGTCTCCTCCTTGGAGATCTTTGAAAGTCACCTGGATGTGGTCCTGGGCACCCTGCTCTGGGTGGCCCTGAAGGAGCAGGGGTCGGAGCAGGTGATCTCTGGAGGTCCCTACCAACCTTAGCCATGCTGTTATTCTGTGTGATCCTGAGAGTGGGGCATAAACCTGGCTTTTGACAAACACCCAGGAAAGCAGTGCGTGCAAAGCTCATCCGCTCAGCAAAATCTCCCTGTTTTTTTTTCCTTCTGCAGGCGAGCTCGTCAGTGATGTCCGGCCCAGGAGAGAGCACCAGCCCTGAAAGCAGCAACCTCAAGTATTCAGGTCAAGACGGGCTGTACACAGGAGTCAGCCTGACCTCCACAGCCGAGGTGACAGCGTCCGTGAGACAGGATCCCTGGTGTGCCCTGGCTCTGGCGTGACCCGATGCCAGCCAAGCTGGATCCTGGAGCTGTGTGGCAGCCCCCAGACATCCGCGCGGGGTTTCTTCTTCTCTGGAGCGGCAGTGGCAGCAGCGAGAGTGCTGGCAAGGGACGCTCCTCTGAATTTGTTTCCGTGCCTTGGTGGCAGAGGCAGATTCCAGCCCTCCCAAAGAGGCTCTGCCGAAGCATCCTGTTCCTCATCTATGCAAGAAAACTATAGGGAAAGCAAATGCCCACCGGGGGATAGCTAATGCAGCCTTACACACCTAAAAAAAAAAAAAAGAAAAAAAGAAAATGGAAAAAAAAAAAGAAACTTAGAACTATCGATAGATTCCAGAATTACATCCTCAACTCACACAGCAGTGCTGCCTTTCTGATTGTATATTTGTTTTCACTCTCTTATCACTTTCTCCCCCAAGAACTGATGGATGCCATCAGCGTTGGGGAGGGAGTAGCAGAGGCTTGAGTCATTAGACATAGCCAGATACTTTCTGAAGAGCGCTGGAAGCGTGTACGTACTGCTTGAGTCAGCACAGGCGCCCTGAACTGGACATTTGACGTCTTCATCTGTCCTGCACCCCCCAACGCCAGCGCCCGCATTGCTCTGCTCCTCTGTGCCAGAGCCCAGCTACACCCGGGGAGGAAATCACAGCCTTTGGTACAAGCCTCACGGGGTTAAGGAGATTTTGTTGTTGTTTTAAGATATTTACTCACTTTGCAAGACTGCATTATAACTTTTGAAGTACACTGTGACTGAGGTTTATGAAAGTTCATATTTTGCGGCTGAACTGTATAGAGTCAGTCAAAATTTGTAAACAGGGTAGCAATCAGATATTTTTCTTCCATATATACAATAATTTTTTAAAGAAGTGCAATTTGCGTTGCAGCAATCAGTGTTAAATCATTTGCATAAGATTTAACAACGGTTTTTATACGAATGAATGAATGTAAACATTTTAACTTAATGGTACGTAAATAATTTAAAAGAAAAACTTAACTAGGCATCCTTAGGCTTTTTAGTGCAACAAAAAACATCCACTTTCTGTATTTCGAGTTGTTAAAGAAAGAGTTTCAAAGAACAAGCCTTCTCTCAGGAAAATTGCCGTAGCCGTTTGCTCATAAGTTTTGTACAAAAAAAGCAAATGCATCCCCAGGTTGTTGGTTTTTTGTTTGTTTTTTTTTTTTCTTTTTTTTTTTTTTTGCCATTGAATAAGTATGTGCTGGAAAGAAACAAATTGCAATGAAAATTTACTACCTAACTGATACATATGTATATACTCCATGAGATATTTAGGCATCTTCAAAATTTAGGATGCAATCTGTATAGTGTGGCTAACGCATAGTTAGGTTGGTTTCCATTGTTTTTCAAATGGGATGTCATTTGGAAAGTTGTTTCATCAGAGCTTTACCAATAAAAGGGTATCATTTGTGTTTTTTTTTTTTTTTCTGTACACTGTGCCTTCTCCTTTGCCTCAGCCGCAGTTGTTAAGCTGTATTAAAAGCTATGGAGATGTACCTGATAGAGGCAGCATGCCTGATGGCTGCAGCGATGTTCCCACATTGAAGTATCTGCTCTGTCTGGCTAAGTCTGTGTGGTGTGTGGCATTCCTATAGCTCCCCTCTCTATGCCTTATAGTGGTATGTAAAACTAGGGTCCTGCATCTACCCACACGAGTGCATATGAGATGTTTTTTCTGATGATAGCCTGGGGAACTGTTCCCGAACCTTGTGAGGACTGCCATGGTTTTGCTTGGCCTTCACACCGTAGCTAACGGGTCAAAGTCAGGTCTCCTGTGTATGCAAAAATCTGCAAACGGTGTGGCAGAGCCCTGGCGTGTCCTCTGTCACCCTCTGGAGGTGAAGTCTGAAGGGCAGCAAAAACCGAAGGTGCTGAAAAAGGGAAGATGACCACTAAGAGCTACTGAGGGGAGCAGAAAACCTCTGCCTGGCTTTGAGGGCCAATCCTCTGCATTGCTTCGCAGATGGGAGCAAGACTTGATGCTGTGTGTGTTTTCCAGCTACGTCAGCAGCACTGCCATACCGGGATGCCCAACCATCGTGCCCAGTGGTACCGTCACCCCATGGAGTGGCTGTGACGTGAGTCTTCGCCTCCCTGAGCCAGATTTTCCTTGGGGGTGAAGTGGGATAGTTCCTCTGCTTGTGGAGAAGCTATGGTGATGTGCACCCGCTGAAATTCTGGCCTGTAAGACCCAGAGGGCTGAGGCTGCCTCCTTAACCTGGGAGCTGATGTGAGGACCAAGGGATGGACACAGCCCTTGGTGAAGAACAGCTTCTAGCCAAAAGGGTCAGACCAAGCCTCTCCTATGGTTTGGGCTGCTCTGGACCTGCCCAGCAGCCCCAGTGGGGCTGTCACACCAGCCTTGGTGCTGGGCCACATCACTCCCTTGCTCCCTGGGGGTTGATGTGGTTGAGCACCCCAGTCCTGCTAGCCTGAGGGCCACATGGGCTTGGACCTCCTGACTTACAAATGGAAAGTCATATCCAAGTGCAAAGAGGGCCATGCAGGGAAACACTGGGTTTAAAAAGCAAAGGGTGTGGAGAAGAGGGTGAATCTCCTTCCTTTTGAAACATTTGTTGGCTGAAATATTCTCTTCTGTGGTTTTCCATTGTTGACACTTAAATGGATAAAAAAGCTGTTGCTAACTGGTGTTGAACAGCTTTCATGCTTAGCTGGTGTGCCACTTCTGAATAGCACAGTGCGAAACTCATTGCTGGGCAGGAGAGGGCTGCGTATGTTGGAGCTACATTGCTTGGAATTGTTCTAAACCAGGGAGCTTTAGGATACTAAAACCAAACCAGGGAGTTTTAGGATACGCACACATCCAGCAGCCTGCGGATGGTCACATTGCTTTGAAACCCCGTGGCATCTTTGAAGAGGGCTCCTGGGAAGCCCTTCTCCCTTCTCAGCACCACCTTTCCCCAGGGTCTGACTTAGGGTGGTTCCTGCAGATAATGAGTCCTGCGGGGCATAGAAGGGTGCCCTATGTAAAAAGAGTCCTTTTGGATCTGAGGCTGAAAATGCTATTTTAGGTGATATAAGCAGGAGAAAAAAAAAAAAGGAGAGAAAACCAGCTTTTCATAGGGAAGGTGTTTCCCATTATTTCTTATCAGCAAAAGCATCAAGAATGAAATACTTTGTTTCCCTGGACCAGAAGCAGGCCTAAAACAGGTTTTTATTCCTCTGCAGGAGGGAAGGGGGATGCAGTACCATGTTGCCTTACTCTACAGATGCCAAGGAGGTTCTGTGTTATGACTTTACATAGAAAAAGTCTACAAGTCTACAAGAACTCTTATAAGAGTACCTCCCTACTCAACAAAACTGCTCTCCAAGTGTACTGATTGCTGGAGCTGTTTGGCAAAATAAAGATTTCTCTCTCTCTCTCTTTCCTTTTTTTTTTTTTTTTTTTAATTTTTGTCTTTTAGTCCTGCTGAGCCGGCACAGCTCTGGGTGTGTGAGCTGGACTTTGCTCTGGCTCATACATCACCAATAACACTGATACCGATAGACGGCCTGGCCAGATGCTTTCCTTACTTATCCCTGTTTCTCTTCAGTGACAGCCCTTGGGATGGGCTGAGAAAGAACAAAGAAAGAGTTCGACTGTGGGTCTCAATTACTAGCAAGGCTGAACAAGCCAAAATGACCCCAGAGCAGCTCTCTAGTACCAGGATGAAGCTTCAGAGTTGACATTTGAAAACAAAACAAAACAAAACAAAACAAAACAAACAAACAAACAAACAAAACAGCAACAACATATAATTACTTGTTAGCATAGCGCCTTTTCTCTGGAAACAACTCTGGAAATGAAATAGCCAATGACTCAAGGCATCTGCTTGGAGCTCCCATGCCAAGTAATACTCAGGCCCACATTTTGCTTTGCTGACCCCTTGAGAGCAGACCGATCCTGGACATGTGTGTTACCCCAGGCTCCTGTCTTCCCTAGATCCCAGGTTTTGTACTAGAACTGTTCCTGGTGCCCTCATCCATAACTATATATTTTTTTCTATTCAGAGTGCTTGAAATCAGCTGCGATCCCTACCATGGTGCAAAGTATTTTTCAGCATGGCATTGAGGGCATACACTGGTGTGGTGTGAGTGCTGTGGAGGTATGACAGGGTGCAGCAACTGCTGGGCTTAGTCTGGTGAATGGGGTGAAGCAGAAACAACCAGTCCTGGTGGTGACTTGGGGATGTCACCCAAAGGGAGAGGCACCTGGCTCTTTCCAGCACCACACGTGGGTTTTTTTTTACTTGTGGGCCAGCAGAACGCAAGGACCAGATGTGAAGTGAGAAGCCAAAGTAGCTGATTTGGTTTGGTTTTCTTGCTGCAAACCTAGATAGAGACATTTGTCAGCCCTGCAACGTTTGCTATATAGAACTTGGGTAATTTGCTCTCTGTTCCTGCATAAAAATAATACCGCCTCTTTTCTTTTCCAAGAAAAGAATGGATTTAGGAGTTACATCCAGTCCCTGTTACCAAGAGCCTTAGCTGAATGCCGGCTGCAGGAAACCCAAAATGGACTTCGGCTCCTTCTGTGTGGTTGCAGATCCAGATCTTCCTTATCCAGCTGTCCTGAACTTCATTCCTCACAGATCCTTCAGTTCCTAAATATGTATACATTGGAAATTCCAGGGTTGTGTCAAACACACTGAATTCAGTATTAAAATATAGTGCAAGGGTTATTGCAGTTGGCCAGGGGAGAAGGAAGCTGAAGGCTTGAGGGGCAATTCTAAGTGGCCTCAGCTCCACATGTTGCAAAAAGCTTTGAGATCCTTGTTACATGTTTGTAACTTGTTTTGGAATCATTTCTTACCTACTTTCCTTAAAGATATCTGAAGAAAATTGGAATAAGACGTACGAGAGGGGAGGAGGATTTAGGTGCCCTGGTGGACATGCAGCCAAACAAGAGCTGGCAGAGCAGTGCAGTAACCAAAAATTCTGATACGTTGCCTGAACAAATAAACAGGAGAATATTGAGTAGGAGTGAGGAGGTAGTTTTACTTTGGGATGCTGCATCCAGAGCTGGCATGCACATTTGAAAAGGATGTTGAAAACGAGAGTGTAGGGAAACAGAACCACAGAAATGATTTAAGGACTGGGGAAAATGTCTGGCCTTGACAAGTTTAAAGACCACAGCTTGCTTAAAGTATCCAAAAGAGGACTAAAAGGTGACTGATTTAGAGAGTCCCTTCATGAGAAGAAAACATTTGGTACTTAAAAGGGCTTTGATCCTACAGAGAAAGACATAACAAGGTCTAGTGGACAGAAGGTGAAGCCAGATATACTGAAATATTACTGAGAAATTAGTCTCAGATGAAGCAATGAACATAATTAGCAAAGGGAGTGATGGCAAGGGAAGAAGAGGAGTGCTCAATCTCTTGATGTCTTTGCAACAAAACTGGAAGACCAGCTTTAGCAGAGCAAAAGTGACTGAGCTCAGGACCAAGTGGGTTACATCTGCTTCTTCGTAATTTATGGGCTGGATTAGTTTCCATTTGGCCTGACACTGTATTACTTTTTGGGATGAGACCCAATGCTGAGATCTTGAATTTTTGTCATTATAAAAAAACCCCATGGCACTTTTCCTGTGAGTCGTGGTAAACACTGTGGTGTCTTGACCCAGTTTCAGCATAAGTAATTACTTTTTCGCCTACCTAAAATGTCCTACTTCCTCTCCAAAACTGTCCTGCATCTTTGTTGTTTCCTGTTAAATACATCCTGAGTTGCACAGAAGAAAGGGCCGTGTTTCAAAAATGAACAAACAAAACTTGAAAATCTCTCATCTTCTATGGTGCAACATGCAGGCAGGGCCTATGAAGCAGCTTGCTGTTGTTGGAGAAGCAGGAAGGAAACATTTGCTGAAGACGATGGTCTGCAGGTCTTCCGTCTGTGACCTTTCAATACTGTGAAGACTGCAGCCTGAAAAATGAACAGAGGCGCATGGAGCATCTTGCAAATGAGGGGATTTTAAAAAGGGGGAGCAATGGTAGGTTGGTTTGTACAGTGCACCAAACCCCGGCTCTGATCCAAACCCTACTTGTTTTGCTTATGGGGATAAATATAACAGAAAAAAAAAAAAAAAAAAGGCTGCATTTTGTGCCTTGCTTGCTGGGGACCCAGCGTTGCGGCACAAGAGGCAGTGGGAGAAGATGTGCCTTGCGTATTTGGCTCGTCGTTTCTCTGACCCCTTTGCAGTACAAAAGAGCCCCAAGGCAGATGGACAGATCCTGGGGAGTGCTCACACACTGGAGGGGTTTTGCACAAGCCTGTCAGATGTGCCTCTCCCACTGCCTGCAACAAAGCCAAGAAGAGAGTGTGTGTGTTTGCAATGGGCTTGCGGACAGGAGGGGAGAGGATACCTGGTGGAGATGAGATCTGCTGTACCTCATTGATGGGGCAGGCTCTGCTTGCTGTAACTCGAGGCACCCGAGGGCCAAGAAGCTCCATCTGGCCTTCACTGAGCCCGCATGGCCTCTAGCAGGCTGGGTCCTCCTCTTCTACATGTCTGTGTGTGTGCATGCACCTTTGTTTTCAAACGTTAGATCTTTTTCTCTTCTCTCCTTCTTCTACCATATCCCGCAGTGGCCTATAATTCACCTGAACCCAAGTTTAGGAGACAGAAGTGCTGGGATGTGGGGCTGTATTTTCAGACCATAGTCTCTGTTCTGTCTCTGTTCTTCACAGAACAAACTATGTCAAACGGTTCATTTCATTTTATTTTATTTTAAACTATTAGGAACATTTTTTCCAGCCTGGAACAGGCTCCTGAAGAGAGCAACACACCCTTCCCTTTGACATGGTGATGTCCTGTAGGTTCTAGAAACTTTGACTTGCCTTCTTTATCAAATCAAGTTGAGAACCTGGAGACTGGAAAACAGCATTTTTATTTTATCTAATGGAAAACAACGAAAATATTGCTTAAAAGTTTGACCAATAAAATACTTATTTCTTGCAGCTATGAAGTGATTCCTTCAACGTTTTAAATTGCATGCTGGCTGCAATCAGAGTAGGCATGGAGAAATGCCTACTCTCTGTGCAGTTTAGCAACTCTCAGAAAATTAAAAAATGTGTCTTCTCCCAAAGTATTGCTAGGATTATCTGTGCACTAGAGAGAAGGAGGCCAGTGGTGTCTTTAAAATTAGAGCTCCCATTTTATTACCAGTTCCCATGCTTTGCTCAGAGTAGTGATACAATTCCTTGGACTAAATGAAAGCTTTGTATAAGCAGGAAATTCAGGAAAAACAGCTTGTCTTACTAAGTCTCCATGATCAGTTTTCAGCAAATGTAAGAAACTTGACGTACAGATCCCAGCAGACTCAGGCTCTGTAAACAAGGCACTGATATCTTACCATTTCTCCGTGTCTGAGTTCATCAGGGAAGAATGGGATAGGTATCAACAGCTGTGTGCCGTATCCCTTCTGCAGCGTGAATTGGTCCCGATCCTGCTGCCTTTAATGCTTGTGCAGTTTTTCCTGTGCAAGTAGGTAGGTGAGTGAGCCAGAGTGCTTGCTTCGAGACTGTGTGGTAGGGTCAAATCTGTCGCACTGTGAAACCATTTCTTATCTAAAGCAAAGGATTAACACCTCTAAAATGAGCCACATTGAAAAAAAAATAATAATCTGGGTGAATATGAGAGAAACTCGTATTTCACACCTGCTATGTACCAAAGTGTGCCTGATATTTATGTACACTCTGCTTTCCTGGCCCCAGGCAACCTAAAAGGTGATCAGGATGCTTCGCTCATGATTTAATGTACTTCATCCAGGGGGGAACCTATGCGAGCGAAATGTTAACTCTGAGGTTTCAGCCACACACGGTTCTTGAGAAATTTTGACCTTGCCTCTTTGTCCACGCAGATTGAGTCTGGGACCTCCCGTAACTCCCCCAGCCCAGGCCTGTGCTTGCTCCCCCTGCAGTCAGGAGCACAAACCCTGGCAGGTCAGTGGCAGAGGTGAGCTCTGATTTATAAGGACCTTTTAAAGAGAGGAGCCCCAGCCCTAAATTATGGTAGGCTAAAATAGTACCTAAATTATGGCAGGGAAGCAGTAAGCCATCCATTTCGATGTAAGAGCTGTGTTAGCTACAAAGGCAAGGAGTACATGCTTGACACCTTTGTAATTAATGAGACTCCCGATGGCAGCCTCCTAGATCAAACCCCAGCCGCTGGGAGGAGCCTCGTAAAATGCAGAGGAATTCAGGACAGGCTTCGGCTAGCTTTTCCAGATGGCTTGAGTAGTGCGGTCTGTGTTTCAGGGACTTGCCAGGTCTATCAAGCAATCTTGGCCATCAGAAGCCACGGCTACCCCCTGTCCCTAGGGGAGGACAGGGTCACCCCTCACTGCTGGGGCGATAGGCATCCCACTCACCTCCACCACCTCCACGGTGGTGCAGGAGAGCTGTGCCCACCTGGGATGATGCTGAGAGAGCTTGATCTTTGGGCCTGGCGACTCTGTCCTGGCCAAAGCTGGCCTGTTTAAAGGAGAACCGACACTCTAGGTGGTTAAAAACATGAATGTGTGCTGCTTACATGGCATAGGTGGGAGGGAAGCAAGGTCGTGATGGTTGGATGGGGCTCTGCTAATAAGAGGCATTGCAGCAGAAGGCAGTGGGAAAATGTCTTTTTAGGGAGAAAACTTAAGAGTAAGGACAGCAGTAGCGCAGGAGAAGAGCAGGACAAATCTCAAGCTGCAGTGTGATCAGGAGACTGAATCTTCTCTGCAAAACTTTTGGAGGACATTCCTTGTTCTCATTTTGTGGGTTAGAACGGTGAGTTTTCCAATTTTATTTCATTTTTGTCACAACCAGGCTCCTTTGGCAGGAACATGAATGTGTTACAGGACCTCTTGAATTTTTGGTTATACCCTGGCATGGTACATTTTCTGGTGACAAACATTTTAGCAGATCTAAGGGAAATTTACAATTTGCCAAACTTGTTGTTGTGGTAATTTTACAGTAATTTTGTCATGGTCTGCACTTGCCCTGCTTGCATCACAGACTACTTGTAGGCACCCACAGACATCGTGGCTGCATGCTGCCCCCAAGACGTCTGTCCCCAAAAGGGAGTCCTCCAGAAGGGCAGAGCCAGGACCGATATAGCCTGGTCTGTAAGAGTTTAGAGATGTATAGGGGAAAAAGAGCCCAGATTAAATGGCTCTTTTAGGTAAATTCACTCTGAGCAGAGATGGAACTTCACTATGAAAGCAGACAAGGTAGAAACCTTGGGGAGAGACAGCGGTGACTCTCTGAGCTCCCTTAATCACCTGATCTCGTTAGACACACTGACTTCAGACTCATCAGCAGTGGGGAAAAGGGAAAGCCCCTGACACCCCTGGAAATGGCAATTTAGAGATTTAATGGTTTTCTGCATCAGCATCATAGATCGACAGATGGAGAAAATAATGCTGGGGAAACTGATATCTTTGTGATTAGAAATAAAACTGAGTTTTTGGTCTGTATGATAGTCCATGGATCTTCCTAGACTCAGATTCACGTTGTTTGTGTTTGGTGTCTGTGTGGATATAATGCTTTTAACCTGCCAGGGTTAAACCACAACAGTGGGAATGGCTCTTTGTCAACCCCTTAATTTCACCATCTTGTTTTAAAAGTGCACCTGTCTGTTTGCTGTCGTTATTTCCTGTGACCACTTAAACTATACAAGAGATGGGCAAAAATAAGAAAGATATCTGATGAGACTCATGGGTCTGCCTGAGCTGCTCTCTTCCACCTTTACACTGCAACCCCCCAAAGCTGCTCTCACTCGTACTGGTGATCACATGTCCCAGAGACATTTCCTAGCCCTGGGACCTGCCAAGGTTGGTCATGCTCTCACTGTACCCTTTCAAGTGTAACCTAAACCAGTGTGGCCTTCACAGTAAAGGATAAAAATTTAAATGCAATCCAGGTACAAAAAAGGTAGCAAAATTAGTGCACCTGGCCTTTATTTCTTCCCTTCAGAAAACATTTTGAAGACACTCTTGTGGTTTGAGTGTTATCCCCTGAATGATTCAGGACTGGCAATCCCCTAGTCACAGCCCAGGGTGAGGTGCAAGGCGAATGAACTCCAGCTACTCAGAGGGAGATTTTTTTTTTATAGCAGCAGAAAATACAGGTCCCGTTTTTGCCCTTTGTACCAGAGATAGGGACAAAATAATAATGACCACTGTGAAGATAATTCTGATTTACACTAAATAAATTATACCACTTGTAGGCCAACTGCAAGTATCAGCCTGAGGCACGCAGCTCACGTTCCCAGCTAGAGCAGAGGAATGAGACGGACTTGGGGGACACCCCTGTGCCTTTCTAGCCGTGATCGTTTCCCAAACAAGGGTTTCCAGGACAGTCTTATGAGAGATGTGAAACATGCAAAGCCCCCAGCATCACTCTCCCCAGGCGCACACGCTCTCCTGCCTGTCCCCATTGCAAATGCTGGAGCATTGCTGGTGTGGGGGCAGCATCCCCATGCCCTGGCAGGAGCAGGGAGAAACTGCGCATCCCCCAAGCACCATGGCTTGCGTGGGCGTCCTGGGAGGAAGGGGAAAAGATGAGCTGGAGTTTCCCAAAATATTCTTATTTTTTGGGTGCTACCTGATACGTGGATGCTGGTGCTGTGTCTTAGCCAGCAGGCTTGGGCTGAGAGGGTGAGAAGGGGAATTCCCTCGCCCCATGAAGAATGGGAATCATTTATCTACCACAGCCATGAATATATTAATTCCTTTGTTTTGTGTGTATTATTGGACTCCTGTGAATTAACTGCATAGCCAGAGGATAGGACAGCATCCTTCTATTAATAAATACAGGGTAGATAAAAAAAGTCATGTGAGAGTTTCGTTGTTTCAAAAATTGAACAGTGGACCTGAGGCATGCAGTATGTTTTTAATTAGAATTATTACGTAAAGTGAGTAATAAAGTGAAAAAGCTCCTTGAGTTCTCTGATAGGATATTCATTAGCTAATCAACAGAGCTATTATTTTCTTTGAAGTGTGCCCTACTCTGCTGAACTAAAGTGCACACACTGATTTACTGGTAAGGGTAATTAAAGGGCATGTCATAAACACCACTGACGTAATGGAATATTGTTCTTTAACCGTCTTTCCAGTTAACTCTTCCACGTGGAAAGACAGATATTTTGCAGCTGACCCTTACCTGGTGTCAAGAGTTCTCCATCTCCTAGTGTCACTGCAATTTTGGGAACCAACGACACTCGAGGATGTAGGCTAGCAGTTATGGCCTCCTGCAGCTGTGAAGTAGATGTGTTTGAAAGGTTTCCATATAACAGCCTTAGCAAAAACCTCATTGCTGTGCAGAAGCTTTTTCTCAGAAAAAAGTAGGAGTTTCAAGGAGAGCCTACACCAGTGTAACCTGGCTAACCCGGCAGTGAAGCCCTGCTGGGGTGGTGAGCACTTCAGAAAACACCACCTTCCCACCACGCCTCTCTTGCACTTGCACCTTCCCTGAGATATAAACATTGCCCCTGGCTGGGCAATATAGATGGTATACACCTTTCTAGTTGTTAATGGGGATCTGCTCTATCTGTAAGGGGAAGGCCAGGTATGTTGGAAGAATTGTAGCTAAGTTATGCATTAAAATCTACATCTTTATATAGCTTGGAGGATCTTCAGTAATAAAGTCCGAAAATTGGTGGTGCTTTGCATCCAGCAGAGCTGCAGGCTTACAAATGCCATACTGGCACAAGGGTGCATGAGTGAGCAGGGGAACATCAGCACAGACGTTTCCTTTTTCTTGCTTGCTTTCCCTTCTCTCTTTCCACCGCCGCCCCACCCCCCCCTTTTTCTTCTTCCCTCTCTCTCCATCTGTTTCATTTGGTGCATCTTGTTTTTTTTCTTCCCAGCTATAGGGTTGTCTTCCATATGTTTCTGGACAATCAGAGGATTGGAAAAATCTTAAATCCACAGCACTGAATAAAACTACTTCTTAGTTTGTTCATTTCTTTTCCTTTGCATTTATTGGATTCCCCAAAGTAAGCAAGTGGTAGCATCTCCTTACTGAAATTCAGGTAGTGGTATCATTCCAGACAACAATAATAAATAGGTCATAAAAATGGAATAGGTAATTGTCTTTCACTTACACAAATGAAAGAAGAAGAAAACAGATATCAATAATTTAAAATGTTTGATTTCATAATATGGCAAACATTTTTAACTGTGCATTTTAAAGGTATACGTTCCTGTTTATCTAAAATATGCATGTTTTCAATGTAGGTGACTGTTTTCATTTGTAATTCAAAGCAGTGGCCAAAATTCTATTTTGATCACAGATCTTTTTCATCTTACATGTGTTACTAGACCCAGTATTTGCTCTCTGTTAGGATGACACTATCAAAACCAATGATATAAACCCACAATGGTATACAACTAGAGCACTCACATGCTTTTCCATTACAATCCAAGCTGGAAAATGCTCTGTCCTCCTGTCACTGCTGAGAAATAGATTGAGGCTCATTACCTACTTTAGGGATCAACAGAGATGAGATGGATTCAATGGTTTGCCAGAAATCTCACAGGTGCTATCCAGGGAAAACATTTATGGCGTATCTCCCAGGCCCCAGGCGATGTCCCAGCTGGTGAACATGGGCCTGGGTAATGGTGTGTGACAGCTCCACTGGTGACTTCTTGGCATGGTTTTGGTCAGGACCACGTAGCACTGTTCCAGCTGCCCCCCAACAAGGGCTAGGGGACCAGCAGGGTCCAGGGACTGTGCCCAGCTTGAATTGTTGCCCCCTGCTTTGAGGGTGAGAGAGCTTGGTGGACATAGGCTGTGCTTTGCAGTACTCTTCCTTTGCCTGTTCCTTGGCCCATTTTTTTTCTCCAGCATAGATAGAGCCGCTTGATGTGTATTTGTGATGTGTGGCTGTCTGCTCACATGGAATTGGCATATTTCAAGAATGGCTCATGAAGAAAGAAGATAAAACACAATATGAAATGTGGATGAGTCTTTTGTGACCCTGAGCCAAGCCCTGCCTTAAAACTGGGGATATTTTTTCATGAGGACACGTGATCCTCTGCCTATGCAGTGTCAGCACAAAGCAGAGATAGGCCCCAACACATGACTCTTTAGTGACTGGTTTGAATGGAAATGTGTGATTTCTGAACAGATTTATTGTGCAAGCAAAAATGTATTTGCTAAAGATTACAGCAGCCTGTTTGCTCTGAATGCTGAGCCTGGGGAATAAAGACTGCTCTGTGTGACTTTTCGTAGCACAGTGAAATAAGGTTTGTGGTGTCAAATACCTGTTTTAGCTTTGTTATGCCAGTCCCATGGTCAGCAGTGCCCCATCTGTGTGGGGCCAGTGGAAGCATGGCAGGGCCAGGGCCTAGAGACTCCTGCGTCCCTCATGGACGCAGACAATAGGCCTGCATACCACTCTCATGGCCTTGAGGTCTGTGCCAGGTGTGGACACACAACCTACGTGCCCATCGCTCCCCGACCTTCCCAAAATGCTTCTTTGTGTCTCGGCGGTCACCGAGATGCTCTTCGGCCCACCAGAGCCCCCAGAGGCCTTCTCTATGCTGTCCTCAAGCTCCTTTCTGCCACCTCCTTCTCAGGGTAGCAGGGACCCAGGAGTCTCCACTGATGTCTGGCTTCTGATTAGAGAAAGAAGGGAAGAACCAGGACTTGGCCTTAGACTTCCAATTAGTCGTTGCCACTTCAGATACCCAATGTTGCTACAATTTATGTCAGATATGTCTTGTGTTTTATAATTTCATAGCTGGAAGATTTTGCAGGAGGTAGGACTAGGGTTCTGCTACAGTGAGCATTTTCCCTAAAATGCAGCAGCTGAGGAGTTTGGTCCCATTCCCTCCAGAGCTGTTTGCAAGGCTGGTTTATGAGCGTTTCCTCCAAGAATAACTTGTAGAACACATAGCCTAGTGGGCAACAAACCATCTTGGTCTGGGCGCAGATGTGTTCTGGGAGCATGAACCACACGGAAAGGTGGACAGAGATATCTCAGGCTATTTGACAAAGGCAAGTTAATGCAAAGCAACATTTGGGGAATTTCCATAAGTTAAAATCCACCCCGTTTCTTTTGCCTGGTTTTAATTTTTTAAAGCATTCAAGTGGCTGATCTGCAATGCATAGACCTCAGTTTGGTTTGGAGCTGCAGTTCAGATGGACTTGTAGACGAAAATTAAAAAAACATAATCTTATAAGTGTGCTCAAGGTCAGCTGATAAAAATAATTCTTTTCCCTGTGTGTTGAATGCAGTTACAGGTCCCATCACTCAATTTCCCTGGCAGAAACACTCCTGAGACTTTCTTGTGCTGATACTCCACTGCACTGTTTGGAAAGAGAAACTCAGCCAACTACAAAGTTATCTTGGAGTTGTCCTTGTACAGGGGAGAATGGGGCTTGATTTGGTCTGGCAGGCTGCTAACATTTGCTGCCATGGCATTTTTTTGCCAGCCTTCATGGCGCCAGCGAATGGAAGAATGCCGCAGCCCATGGATTTCAGGGGGTTTGTTTAGCATAAGCGCGCTTGTAGGAGGAGTAGTTTCCTGAAAGGAACAACCAGAGTGGCTGACCTTGCACTGATCCTGCTGACAGTTCCTGCTTGAAATAAGGTTGCCCTGGTCTGGTACAACATCACTCACCTTCAGCAAGGGAGTTTCCAACTGTTAGGAGACGCATAAGAGCTATATAAGGACTAACACATCCACAGGAATCCCTCTGCACCAAACACGGGATCTGAGCATGTGCAGGCTCTGAAGGAACTCCAGACTGAAGGTTGCAGTCGGTTTGTGGAAGATGTCTCCCAGTTCTGCACACCTTCAAACATCAAATTTTGAATCTAGTTCTGGATCCCAGGTAAAGGCAAAGGCAAACAAAGGGTAAATATCCTGAAATAGAAATCAAAATAATGTCCAAATTATTGGACAGGCTAGGATCTCCATAGCTGTTACTTACAAACTTAAAAATTGAAAAACCTTGTTGCAAACTGATATAAGGGACTTGGCAAATTCAGACTCAAGGCAGGGGACTGAATGTTTTGCCCCTTTGCCCTCCTCACGCTTCTTGCCTTGGAAACCTACCTACAGTTCTGCCTGTTAATGAACATCTGCTTTTGATTGTCACAAACCCATATATTTCAGTAAAATAAACATACCTGATGTCTGCTTGGGAAACAGTCTATTGTTTCTGCTGTGGCAGGTTCAAGCATTGCTTTTAAATCAGAAATGGACATTTTTTTTACTCACTTGCCTACTGGTTACATTTAAGTGCTAAATGACCCCAGTGGGAATTATGCTTCTGTGTTTGGTCTAGCTGCAGGACATGGGCTGAAATGTTGCCTTTTCCTTGGTGTCTGATGTGTCCTGTGTTGAAGGACTATCTCTTGCATATACAGAGTATTGGTATAAGTGTATAAACGTATCATTTCCCATCTCTAGGCAATTTTGTGTTAGTTCAGCTGGACACTGGATTAAATGCAGATGAAAATACTCAGGTTAAAAAGCATGACCGCACCAAGTCCTGCTCATCTCGCCCAGTAATACTAAGCTACTGTCTTTACTGGAGCCTTGTAAGTTGGTATCTCTGTTGCTGTCCTTCTGTCTGTGACACAAGACTGCATAATAGTCAAATAAGAAGAAAATATGTGTGCACGGTCACGACGAAAGCTGTACAAGGCAGGAGCTCCTGGTTTCCCAGGGCAGATAGACCTTCATATGTCATGACATGGTGTTTGCTGTTTGATAACCTACTGATCTTGTCATATAGTATGAAAATCACAGTTTCTAACCATGGGCGAAATCAGCACCTGTTGATTTCATGATAACTATTAGATTGTATGGGCATAACCATTTCTTGCCTTACAACACTGCTGAGAGCAGCTGAGATTCCTCACCTTCACCTCTTCAGTCTCAGTTCCAGCTAGTTTCAGTCTCCATAATTACTTGTTGTGAAATAATAGGGGTGGGAGGGCCCTTCTGCTCAAGAGAGTAAAAGGTTCAAGATTTAATACCATTTTTTTTTTTTGTTATATCCTATCTACACGGTGAAAAGTTTTCAGCAGTCTAATTGTCTGTAGGGGAAAAATCAGTGCAAACGTACTGGTTCAAACCAAGGACCTTTCTAGCCCAATACACCGTCTCTAAAACGGGCTACAAAAAGATGCCTTGGGGAGCGTGAGAACAGGGCAAGTATTTGTAATATTTTCCTTTAAGTCCCTCCCACTCTCTGACCATTTTCAGCTCAGAACCGTTTGGACTTTCCTAAGCCTCTGCAGTTTGTTTATGTAGCAGCTTCAGATGGATTTCTCATCTAGGGCTTGTCCTGTCTCCCGTTTATCCTCTGTAAATTGTGTGCACAGTGCCTTTTGACAAGGGACTCCACAGACCTAGCACCTGCCACAAGAAGAACCACCTCCTTCAGCCTGTTGTGAACCCAGTGCCTATTAGTTTCATTTAATGGTCCTTAGGTCATATTTTGGAAGACACTGTGTACATGCTGATCTCTGTCTGCAATCTCCAAGCCACTTCTGATAAACTACTGTCCTATCCCCACCAAAGCCTCTAATGTTTTAAAACCTGGGTCCCCCAGGTCATTTCCAGCTTGGGAGACTCAGTCGATAGACAATGGAGGGAAGTGGTTTCCCCCTGAAGGAAGCCTGTGCTGCAGTACCGGCACATTTGTGCATGACAGGTCTCTCAGGGACATCCAGAAGTGTCGGGCCAAGAGCACAGGCACAATGAGACTGGCTCACACCCCCACACTGAGCTGGCCAGGAGGCACTGGACTCACAGCTAAGGACAGCAGTCAGCCAGGGCTCTGCCCAGCTGACTGACCTGGAGGACTGGGGCAAATGCAAATATAGTCAGCCCATAGAAATGGAGTAACCATTCGACTGCACGTATTGGTACGGGTCAGCCAGGGACTTGCTGGAGAGGTGGCTGCTGGCCAAACCTTCCTCACCAAGGGGAATGCTGCTAGCATACAGCTAGGAAGGTTGGAAGGTGCTGCAGGAATTTGGTGCATGAACCGTAGACCGGGGCTGAGTTTGTTTAGGGCAGTGATGACATATGGAGGCCCATGTGGCCTGGGGTAGGATTGAAACACTTTGGACACAGGAAAGCGAGTGGCAAGAAAGAAGTGAACAGACAGCACTTTTGTTCAGGCTTCCATTAGGATCAAGATGAAAATGTGCATCATGCCTTTTCATTTCCCCCTTCTCAAGCATCCACCCATCTGCATTACCAGTCTTCCATGCAGCTGAAGCAAGAGAGGGACTGTGGAGTGGGAAGTGGGGGGACACTCTTCTGCTGCTTGCTATCACAGCTGGTTTTGAAATTGAGAAAAATGCATGGGATTATTTGATGAACTAATACAACCACATGGTTCTCATTCGAGCAGCATAAGAAAAAGGCTAGAACAGCAGCACTTACCTTCCCCTACCCCCAAAGGCAAATGAACCATTAATGCTGCAGTAAACCAGTAGAGCAAAGGTGTGTTTGCTGCACGAGGTCTCATAAAACTGAACTTTGCCCGAGACTGAGCAAAACTGTAAGAAATACACTGTTGGCAACTAAAGACATGATTTTTATACGGACAAGTCATCTAAGACCTTCATCTGATATTTTATGTGGTTTAAATTTTTTTTACACAACATCCATTCCTATCACTCTTTGGCGGGAAAGATGTCAAGGCAATAGGACAGATACATTAACCACATTTCTTGTGCTTACTTGTTACTGAGGTACCTTCTCCCATTTTAAAGTGTTTTATGGTCAAGTTGCTCCATTTGCATAATTACTGCCACATCACCAGTCAATCAATTTTATCTGTTTCTCTTCCAAACCAATCTAAATTATGATACTCATATAAAAACATCACACATGATCATAGACTTCACGTTTGTTATTGTTTCAGGTCAAAAAGATCTGATAAAATTACCCTCTGTTATTTCCCCCTCTCTGGCAGCTTCTTTCATTTACAGTTCTGCATACTTTATATGACACAGTAGTATTGTTTATCAGCAATTTTATTTTTCTTTGAATGGGAGACAAAATAAAACAAGTAATTGAGAAAGTCAAAGCAAAGCAAGTAACTCACAGGCTATTATGAGAATTACTCAATTTTATAAGCACATGAAATCACAACTATAGGTTGACAGGTTTGCCATGCAGACATCTGTGGGAAAGTCCAAAATGCTCCTGCATTCTGGGTAAACTCCAGATTGTATGCTAAAAATGTATCTGTGATTTCAACAGCACCTGGACTCCATTGACGAGAGAAAGTTGGTGGCTTTATTTTACATCTTGGTGGAATATTAAAAATAAACTAAACTTGAGGGAGATGACATGACTTACAGAGGTGTCTTCAGAAGTCAAGATGAGCAAATTCTTTTCTAGATTTTACATATCTGTAAGGAAGTATGACACAAATCATCGCTGCTGTGAGTTACGTGCTGGCTGGATCTTGCCACAAGTCCACATACAGGGAGAAAAAATCAGAAATATCATAAATGTTGATAATAAGAGGCACTTCTTAATTTCTTGGTGGTGGGAGTGAGCTCCCAGTTAAGAATTATCATAGAATTAACAATCTGATGACGTTCTCTAAAAATTTGTTGCTGATTCTGGCTCATCTTCCATGCAAGGCACACTATGACAGACTAAACGTTTTATCCCTTCTTATTGCTGAATGTAAAGCTCAGACTTGCTGAATGTAAAGCTCATTTTTGATCATTTGAAGGAGAAATGAAAAACTAGCCTGTTTCTTGCATAAAGGAGAGTTGACAGAGATACTTATAGAAGTTTTTAGCTTCAAAAGATTCCAAACAGAGCCAAAAAAACATGCAATACCTCATTTCTGCTGACTAATTTATCTTGCTCTTCTAGGTGTCCAAAATGTCATTTTTTAATTTTTTATTCTTTGTGTTTAGATTCATATTCTTACAGGCCAGACAGCAGTTTGAAGTGAATGGCAAAATTCCCACTCATGTTCACCAAACGAGGAATTCACATCTGCTTTAATCAAAGGCTTCTTGGTTGCTGCTGCCCTTGTCTCAGTGGTGCAGTTCACTGTTTCCTTCTGCTCCTCTGTAGCTCATTGTTGATTCAAGACCTGTTATTTGCACGCTGCTAGAAAATAATCCAGTGTGCTTTAAACAGGAAAACTCATGAAGGAACTGGATGGTGAGCTGATTGTTATTTGTGGTTTGGAAGTAAGTTCTTCACTGCTGATGAAATTGTTAGAGGAAAATAGCTATTTCATTCAAACTGCTTTCATGGCAACTGTTGACAGTTTCCTTCAGAAAAGCCAAGCCTCACCATTTACAAATAATGGGTTCAGTCTTATCCTGACAAGGACAATGCTATCAACAAGCTTCTGTCTTCAGGTTGATAAAAAAGGCTTAATAAAACAGTCTTTGTAAAAACATATAGTGACAAAACCAGCACACAAGCTAAGATGAGGTAAATCGTTTGACCAACTTTTAGTTGGCTGGAGATTTTGGGTAAATGAGGAGTGTTGCTGTAGCACGCACTTGTTTTCCCTTCAGTGAAAGATGAATATGTGGTGGGAATGCCTTGAACTGAAGCCTGAGCTGATATCTATGAACGAAAGCCAGATAAAGCCCCACTCGAGTGGCTTCTTTCCTTCCACTTGGAGAGAACCTGGATTATTAGTTTTTCAGCCATGTGGTTTGTGCTGTGTTCTGGACATATATAACCTGTATATTCATGTGAATATGAAGCTAAAAAGGAAGCAATTGGACAACATGCCTTGTGGTGGCATCAGCACCCTGCTGCCCCTTCAGGTGACCTGCCTGGTATCCCATATAGGCAGGCAGCTGCTCAGTCGCTCCTGCCAGGCTGGGATGAGGCTGAAATGACAATCCTCTGAATGAAAGGTGGAGAGCTGCACCTCTAAGTAGTGCTTCTTACCCACTACCAATTTTGCAGGTGTTCCTGGTGTTTCTTTTTCCTGGATCATGACAGTGTGCTCACTTAGTTCTCCCTGAAAGGCTGTTGGGGTATCATGCACATATCTATGCACATATAAAAATGTTCAAGCACGCTAAATGTGTAATGCAAAGACTGATCTGTCTTGCAGCTCTTTTCCAAGTGTAATTGAAATGAATTTGCTCTGCTGAGTCAGATTCTCTTTGACTCCGGGGTGTTTTGTAGGACTACTCTTTCTGGAGGACCGAGCAAGAAATAGTATTAACAGGGTGAAATTCCGTGCTTCCCAGAGCTGTGGGCAGGGTCTTCTCAGGAGACAATCCTTGAATTGGGAATTTACTTCCCCCCTTGTGTGAGGGAGCCCAAGTTTGTTGACTTTCCCAACACGTTGCATAGGCTATCTATTTATTCAGGCTTTTTCTGAGCGGGTGGGTTTGGTGCGGAGGATCTTTGAAATTTCCTTTTGCTTTCCTTTCTTTGGAAGACACCCATTCATATCCTTACTGGCTTCCAGGCTTAACTACTTGTCACCTAAAGGAACGTGACAGATGTACAAAGCTGCAGAAAAAAAAAATACATGGAGAAATTACTCTCTTCCTACATGAGCCTCTGTACCAGTTCTTTAGTAATTAAGGGAGGAAACCAGACTTCCTCCTTCCCAGCAATGCCAGACGTTGCTGGCTCAGCCCTTGGCAGTGCTGGTGCAGGAAGCGTCCCTCATCTTCAGCCGCTCACATCCTTACAGCCCGAGGACGAGCTGGCAGATGGATGCGGCAGGGCCAGCCATACCAACAGGAACAATCTCTTTGTCTCCCATGGAGCACTTAGGAGGTCAAAAAGGATGTGCTGTTGTTAGCTGGGCTCCCCACCGGCTGCAGCAGGCCAAAAGGGTCCAAGGCAGGGCTGATCCTCCTGCCTAGGGAGAGGAGGGCGGAAGGATGAGGGGGCAGGGAGAGGGAGATTTTGGACTGAGTTGATAGCAGCATAAAATATTTTTCAAGCAGTAAATCTATTAGATAAACTAATCTCAAGTGTTATGAGATTCCAGATGAAATACTGGAATATGCCAAGCTTCTCATTTTTATTTCCAAATGTTGAGTTAATTTGGATCCAAACCGAGCCAAATTTCGCCTTAGTGTAAGCAGGTGCAACTCCACGGGCTTGAACAGGGTTACACCCACTTACAACGGGGCTGGATTTGTCCTGAAGTGATTTAAATAGGGCAGAGCAGAGCACAGATGTTTCCAGTGTTTCAACTTTGAACCACATGCCACATGAACAACAAAAATTATTCTCGGTCTCTCTCACACCAAGCTGTGGCCTGGTGGAAAGCTGTGTTTAAGCACAGGGCCTCACTATCTTTCCTTTTTTTTTGTTCTTGTTTTTCATTTGCTGCTACTTTTACCCACTTTCTTTTCTTCTTCATCCTTGCATTTAAGATGTTTTAGTTAACGGGAAAGACCTGCCACCAGAGTGAACGAGAGTCTTGTTGATGGATTCACCTGACCCAGATGTTACCTCATTTCCTTCTGACTTCAGTATAATTGGGTATGGGAATAATACTCACGTTGTAATTTTCACTGCAGATTTTGTGGTCATTGTGTTTTGCCTATTCTCTTAAAAAACAGACATATTGGGAAACTATAGGCTTCCCACTAAAATCAAGTGACTCTTGCTCATTTAATAGTAAGAAAGGTGGTGTATGGAAAAAAAAAAAAAAGGGACATTGACCTGGCAAAAGTACTTGGTTTCAAGTTAAGTTATAATTACATAACCATAGATCGAAAAACAGTGCTGGATGTGGACAGGACTATCGTCCTTCCCGTCACACCACCCAATGAAGCAACCACATTGCTGCCTGAAGGGGTCTGGCAGGGCAGTGCTGCCGGCCCAAATTAAGCTCTCAACACAGCTTACCCCCATCCACAGCTCAGATCAATGATGGTTCAGCAGCACTGGGGGCTGCCCAGGAGATGCAGAAGGTTCCCACCTACCCAACTCCCGGCAATGCTCGGGGAGCTCGGGCCCCATCTGGAGCTCGGTGTCACCTGGCTTTTATTCTCCAACCCGGATATTTGTGGCTCACAGCCATTAACTCTTCCTCCGCCCCCCCCTCCGTGCAAGCAGAGCAGCAGTTTGTTATCCGCTTCCTTCCTCCATCGCCCCCCGCCACGGCACAGCCCTGGAAGGAAGGAAGCCCCCAGCCCACCTCCCGCTGCCCTCACGAGACATGGAGCCCGAGTGCCACATCGCTGCTTTGGTGCACAGGAGGGAGTGGGAAAAAGTGTGCTTTGTCACCATCCTATTCGTGGATGGAAACCAGCGTGCTTTTTGGATGGGATGGCCAGCTGTTATTCGCAGGAGTCAGGGTTTTTCTCATTTCGGCAGGTCTGTGAGCATCCCCAGAAATGTTCAGCATCACAGGCAGGGTGTCAGCCTGCCAGCCACTCGTGCACCCCAGGACCTCACAGATGCCAGGGCAATTACAGCAGGCAGGTCTTCGACCAGGTGCTGACTTTGCAGTGATAGAGCTGTAACTGGGCCGGAGCAAAAGCCCCGAGTTTACCCATGGGGAAGGGAAAGATGCACTTTTCCCATGGGGATGGAAATGTGTGCAGGCTGAGCTGCTTCCTCTGCTCTGGAGCCCCAGGAGGCTCCGCTCTCTGAGGCACTGCAAGCCAGTGAGGCAGGTCGCTTTGTTCCTTCAGGCTCAGATGTTTAATGGTCTGGCTTGACAAACTTTGGGTATTTTCAGGGGTTTCAAAGAACATTTGCTGTTAAGGAGTGAATCCTTAACATCTAGGAAAATATGGACCTTCTTAAAGTTGTATACGAGACCATCTTCTGGTTGTTCCCAGATGTCAAAGTACTCTTTCCATACTGTTATTCCAGTTAATTTACTCTCCTTGAAATTCACACAAGAGAGGCAGGCTTGCTTTTGTCCCTGAACTAGTAGTGTGCTTTTTAGCAACAATAGCAGCTTCAGCTGCAGAAAGCATTTTAGGTTCAGACCTGGAGGATGTTAAGCCTCATCTTGCACTTCCCCTTCAGCCATCCCTTTTGTTACTCATGTTAATATTCTTGGCTAGAGCAGCTCATGCTGAAGGAAGAAGAACAAAATGTTCGGTCTTTTAAGTACTCAGCTTCACAGTTGTTTTTTTTTCTTGCACTACAAACATTTTACCTAGTCTGGATTCAGCACAGGACCTTGCTGTATTTGTCTCACAGGCACATACAAATCAGTGTGCTCTCAGACTTAGGTAATAATCTGTGCATATGCCATGTCAAACCAGTGGTCAAAACAAAGCAAGGCAGAAAATAATAAAAAAATATAGCTGTGTTTATAGGTTTTCTTCCTATAAGTTGAACAGATTTGAATTAATAAATACTTACAGGGGGCTGGGCAGATATTTAGAGTATGATACTAATCTGCTGCCAGACTCTCTGTGATAAGTTTCCACTAAAGACATTCAGATTTTTTGCAGAGGTCTACCTGGAGTCCTTACCCTGTGTTGTTGTTTGAAGGAAAACAGTGATTGTAAGTCCTTCCCACCTGGGATGCTATGATGAGTTTTACAGAGGATATTCCAGACTCTGAGCCTCACTTTCTTCTCTGACACTCTTTCAAATAATTCAATCCTGAACATTGCAGAAGCCTGATGAAGACATGTTTCACATTTAGATGAGACAGCCCATACATCTGAAAGCAATTGCACTGACTTGCTGTCATGCAGATTGTTGCAGCAGTTATGCTGGGCATTTGCTTGGGCATTTTCATCTTTCATGTGTTTTACAGGCAGCGGAGACTCCGACCTGGGCAGGAAGCTAGTGCGGAGCAATGATATCTGATATCTGATATCGTATCTGCAACCCTGCTGTGAGGCATCTCTGGTCAACCAATAGCTAGGCTTACTGCTCCATTTGTTTCTCATATTAATAAAGCTCAGTGATTCCCAGCTTTCTTGTTTTAATTTGAATAGTGTTTTTATTAAATAGCATAATTTATGATCATGCTGTAGTTGCTATTTCTACTAACTAATTCTAGGAACCTGGGATTTCCCTCAGTGGAGTAAGCTATTGGTCTGCCCAGTCCTGACTCCCACCTAGAGCTCCATGCTTTGAGCAGGAGGCTGGGCCAGGCCATCTCCAGGGCTCCCTTCCAGCCTGGACGACTCTGTGAGTCTAAGATACAACTCTTACAATCTAGTGTTATGTACTATGCAGAGCTTTTTTAACACCTGAGTGAAATCAGCTTTTGTCACAGAGTATGAACTTATCTCCCTTTACGCCACTATCAACTGAAGCCCATCAAATTACCCATCCCCTTCAAAATGCAATCGCATTATCTGGCTTGGCTTCTGTGAAGAAATACTTCCATTAACATATTGTAAATATTTCATGCTTTTATCTCAGTGACTGCTGTCTCTGTAACTTTCAATCAAAATTCCTTCAGTCTTGAAGTCAAAATGTATTTTATTTTTTCCCTACATTTCTGATATAAGTAATGCTTTATTCAGTGGGAGACATGCATGCTTTTAAGTCTCTGCAGTTCTTTTCCAGTAGATAGTGTCCAGTCACTAGGAAGATGTTCCTGGTACAGACAGGAAGGGTAAGGAGGCACAGTGTGTCTCCAGAATAACTGAAAGTCAATTTTAACATACCCCAACAGCCACATGCTCCCTTCTCCTTCACCCAGAGCATGCTTAACAGACATGTAGTCCATCTCATGTGAAGCCTGGGTTTGGATTTATTTCCCCTCAAACTCATCCAAAGGGAATGAGTTTAGTCATCCCTGTGACTAGCGGTGTTCCCCAGGGGTCGGTGCTGGGTCCGGTCTTGTTCAACATCTTCATCGATGACACTGATGAGGGAATAGTGTCCACCCTCAACAAGTACGCCGATGACACAAAGCTGGGAGGAGCGGCTGACACGCCACAATGCTGTGCTGCCATTCAGCGAGACCTGGACAGGCTGGAGAGCTGGGCAGGAAGAAACCAAACGAGGTTTAATACGAGCAAGTGTAGAGTCCTGCACCTGGGAAGGAACAACCGGACGTATCAGTACAGGCTGGGGGGTGACCTGCTGGAGAGGAGCTCTGAGGAGAAGGACCTGGGGGTCCTGGTGGACAACAGGTTGATGAGCCAGCAGTGTGCCCTGGTGGCCAAGAGGGCCAATGGGATCCTGGCGTGCATTAAAAGGAGCGTGGCCTGCAGGTCAAGGGAGGTGATCCTCCCCCTCTACTCTGCCCTGGTCAGGCCTCACCTGGAGTGCTGTGTCCAGTTCTGGGCTCCCCGGTACAAAAAAGACAGGGATCTCCTAGAAAGAGTCCAGCAGAGGGCCACAAAGATGATACAGGGCCTGGAGCATCTTCCCTATGAGGAAAGGCTGAGAGACCTGGGTCTGTTCAGCCTTGAGAAAAGAAGACTGAGAGTGGATCTTATCAATGCTTATAAATACCTGAAGTGTGGGAGACAGAGGGATTTGGCCAACCTCTTTTCAGTGGTTTGTGGGGACAGGACAAGGGGTAATGGCCACAAGATAGAGCACAGGAACTTCCACACCAACATGCGAAGGAACTTCTTCACAGTGAGGGTGACGGAGCACTGGAACAGGCTGCCCAGGGAGATTGTGGAGTCTCCTTCTCTGGAGATACTCAAGGCCCATCTGGACGCCTACCTGGGCAGCCTGCTCTAAGGAACCTGTTTTGGCAGGGGGGTTGGACCTGATGATCTCTTGAGGTCCCTTCCAACCCCTACAATTCTGTGATTCTGTGATTCTGTGAACAGCTCCCATTTTGTGAGTCTTCTTCAAACAATGAGCACAGGCAGAGCGAGGAACACTTCTGGACAAAGTGCTTGCCTGCCTCTGAGATATGTGTGAACACAGCGATGAATTCACACTTCCTTCAAGGACAAGACAAACTCTGCTTTAAAAAATAGCAAGGTCTATTATATATGTGCACAGACATTTGATTTATTGATGCATAAAGATACATGAAAATCATTAATACAAAGGCACCAATACTGATACTCAAACAGGGCTGTTCCAAAGGAAAGCAGTATTCATTCTCATATTTTCATAGATCTAATCTGTCATGTCCATCTTGTTCCTTTAAAATAGCCAACTATATCTGACTGAGCTAATTTAGTACAATTGGAAGGCATTTAGTACTATCTTTGGTAGCTTGGGTTGTCACCAGCTGTGAAATGGTGTGCACATTAACTTGCAGAGAACTGAGCTGGACAAAAATGCAGGGAACTGATTTTCTAAATGTCTGGAGAGCTCTCCTACTGGGTACAGAGCCACTGACACACACTGCTGGCATGGCCCTGGGGCAAAGGACGAAACAAGAAACGCCTGGTCCTCGTTCCTGAGCCCTCTCCTGAGGCTCTGGCCCTGGACTGAACCATCTCCCTCCTGCTGGGCATGGGAAGCTATTACTAGGACATTTTTATACCTCCATGGATTTAAAAAAAAAAAAAAAAGCTTTTCTTTTAAAACAAGCTCAATGAGCAGGAGGTAGAGCTTTCTCAAGGCCTCACATTTCTGTTCCATGTTATTACTGGTAGTTTGGCAGTGTCATTAAATAATGTTGTAGAAGGTTAATTATTTTTAGTCGAGCAATGTAACATGGCAATAAAATTTTCAAGCAAGAGACCTGTTTGAAAGGTCGATGACCTCATATAAATTGCTAAGTGTCAATAAATATCTTACAACACAGGTGGAACAATATTTGTATGGTTATGGACAGAGCTGTAGAGTTTAACTTGCTCAAGACCATTACAGATCTTATGCTTATAGCTGAACTATGAATGTCACCTACACAACCTTTAAAACTTTGTCCACTCAGACATAGTTTTTGACTTTTTCAGAAAGCACTGCTGTTTTCGAAAACTGAAGGTCACCACGAAAGCAGAAAGGCTTTTGAGTGAAGGAAAAAATGCCAACTGCCTAAGTAAAGTTTGATTTTCTTTTGATTTCACTGAAACTTGATTCCTGAATCATTTTGCTTTACACTTTCCCAAACAGACATGACACTGTATCAACATCTTTAGATTTTTGAGTTCTGGAATTAAGTTAATATACGATTAAGTTAATATATGATAATTATTAAACTAGGAACACACAAAGAAATTTCTAACTTCAGTCTTCTCATGTACCAACATAACCTCTTGGGCAGGATTTGCTTTTCTGTAAGATTCACCTACATCTGCTACTTCTGCCACTAATGGAAATGGGAGGGGAAAGACATTAAATGCTTTCTCACAAGGACTTTCCAACTCCATGCTGTTTGGATGCATGCAGGCTAGGTGACCAACATGCAAGGTCTTTGTGAATGGAGGAAAGCATATACTGAACTATCTCCCTGCTATTCTGTATGCAATTTCAAAGCAAAACAAAGCATGTCTTTTATACGTGATTCATCTTCTGGGAATTCATGCTTTCATAGCACCTTTTCTAAAACAGGAAATAAATATGTGTTGCTAAGCTACTTTCATGCTTTGAAAAATCCCACTTAAGTTTCCATTGTCCAGTTTGTGTTCTGAGGCCTGTGCTCCATCACCCAGCCAGCCCTTTCCCCCCCCACAATAGACTTTTGCTCTTTGAACGTGAAGGTAAAGAGTCACAATGACTCCCTGCTTCACTCAGCAGCTTTTGCCTCTTACACCTGTGCAAAATGTGCTCCAGCCTCACATTGGGCCAGCTGGCTGAGAAGTGCTTGGAAGATGTAGACGAAAACTCCCCAGGCACAGAGGGAAATCTTGTGGGCAGCAGGGCACCAGGCCAACTCTGGTGACCTCTGGCTCCTCATTGGAGCCCTCAACAACATCTTGATGTCTGCCCTGGGACACTCAGTGCTGGTGACCTCTGGCTCCTCATTGGAGCCCTCAACAACATCTCGATGTCTGTCCTGGGACACTCAGTGCTCCAGCCAGTATCAGTGCCAGCACTTCAGCCCAGCAGCTGCAGTGACCTGCATCTCAAGAATCCAGTCCGTCATCTTACCGTCTTTGACTTGATGCACATAAACTTTATACCATATACAATTCACATGGAATTACTTCCCACTTACGTTTCTTAAAAGCAGCTGTCTACAGGTTAACCTAGAGTTATAAATAGGACTAGCTAACATGATTGTACAAGCTTTCCCCCAGATCCTGGTCAATACTGTAATTCTGACCTGTAATGCACTCTCCCAGCAATTCCAGTACTGGGTGTCTCTTAAGCAAATAGGGCTAATCACTTCAACAGGTTGCAGACTTTTATGAATTGAATTGCATGGCAAATAGCTGTGACAGTGTGTACAACATTGCCAGACAAGAAAACAACATCATTATGTAGGGCAGAATGTGCCCCATCTCAAGAGAAGAGCGGAAAAATTGTATGACATTTTTAAAAGATGTGTAACTTAGTGGTAAACTATTTTTTTTGGTTATTTAGTTGTGGGTTTTTTGTTTATTTGTTGTGGTTTGTTTTTTTTTGTGTGTAGTTTTGTTGTTTTTCGGTGGTGGTGGTAGTGCTATGTTTGTTGTTGTGGTGTTTGCTTGGTTGGTTGGTTGGGTTATTTTGGTGTGTTTTTTTTTTTTTGTATCCATCTAGGTAGCCACTGCTGAAACTTTGGGTCAGACACATGGCGAGCAGGATTCTGGCTCTCTGCTTTCCCCAGTGGGCACTTCACGCTGAATAATGTGTGACAACCTGTGCCAGCTCGGTGTGTCACCCTCAGCAAAGCAGCAATGTGCCTCCGCGGTGACCGAGAGAGGAAGCCCTCCACAACATTAACACCACGGGCACCTACCCCTGCTTTCAAATGCCCCTTCCCCGTGCCCACTCCCCTCTCCTCCACCTGGGCCAGGGCCTGGGCCTTGGCCTGGGCCTGGTGCCTGGTGCCATGTTCAGGCTGGGGGGTGCCGTGGCCAGGCCAGGCCTGCAGCACAGAGCTCTGCCTGCTGGTATGTCGGGCTAGGCACTGTGGCAGGCTCCTGCCAGTGCCTCTCGTACCGGCTTGCAGTACAGGGCTGTTGTAACAGAGATGGCGCACAAGTGGATCTGGGGGGACTGGAGGGCTCAGCTGGCTGTCTCTGCATGGTTTTGGCCACAGCACTGTTGGAAGAGGTGATGAGCAAGGAGCCCCCAGCCCCAGAGCTCCCAGCAGCTGTGGGCCTGCCGCTGCTGGCTCCATGGTTGTGAAATGATCCCTGGCACGCTTTAACAGCTACACTAATACCCCCATGGAAAGAAACAGTTTGTTTCATCCACTCTGCCACTGGCAATCTGCTTCCATTTCCATTTTCCACCTCTTGCCCAAATTAACTTCAATCGTGTCACACATGAAATGCATTTGGCTACATCTTTCTTCCAGTATGTAGATTTACATTAGTAATTTAGTGCTCTGAAGGTTTTGACATAATTAGACAGTCAGGCCAGCTAAGCTATAGTTTGCTTTATACTTCACATATCAAAGAGCATTCAGAGCACTTGGAATACTCTGGAAAACATTTCCCTGCAATTTTCAGCAATCCAATACAAATTCTTGGTAAAATGATACATTAGTCAAATATTACACAACATGTCTTTCTCTAACAACTTACAGCTCGTTTTAACTGTACTAAAAATAGTGGTTATAGCCCTCATTAATTATAAGGATGTTGGACAGTAAATTGCTACAAAAAAGCTTTCATGCCAGGAACTGCAGCTCCCTTGTTTGTATTTGATGTCTGTATTATGAGACAAATAATGTTTCCTCTCCTAAAACCACAGGCCCTGGCCCAGAGGAGCTGGCAAAACTCTCCTGGAAGAAAGCCAGGGAATAGACTGGGGGACACACAGGCTTAGGGGGGCTCTGATACCTGGAGTTCATGAAGGTCCTCTCCTTCGTGAGCTGTTCTCCTGCAGCTGTCCTGAGCTCCAGGGTACAAAATGACTGGGGAAAAAGATCGGGAAATCTGGGACATCCCCCTCTGATTTTGAAAAGGGGTTACTTCCACAGAGAAATAAATTCTCTCTCTGTATTTTGTAACTTAAAAGACTGGGGAGAGTTGCAGGCTCAGAATGACGCTGAGAGCCAGCTAGGCTCTTTCTATCTCCTACATCTGGAAATGGAGAGTCTACTATGAAACGCTTCTTATACGTGTGCCACCTCATGGTCTTCAGGCTTTCCCCAGAGCAGTAACCTCACAGCACAGCACCAGCAAATGCATAAAAGGCTGCAGCAAGCTCCAGGGCTCACCCCTGGTTTTGTGTCACTGGTTTCAGTGAGGTCACACAGCCGTATGCCTGGGGTTTCTTGTGGCACTTGCAAGAAAGATCTTGATGAACACTGCAGAACACGCGACTATAGGGAATCCCGTTGATATCAGGAGGCTATTTTCAGCATGTGGGACCAGAGGTCATTAAAATTGGCAGTAGTGCACTGAGGTTAAACCAGCATGTCCCTCCAGAAGAATTTTGCTTGGAAATCTTTTTGTATCCAGTGGGAACACAGGCAAGTAAGAGGGAGATGATGTTAGTCTATAAAATCATGACTGGAGTGAAAAGAGTGAATAGGGAACAGATATCACAAATAACTATCACATTACTAGAAGGAAAGTTACATTCCCACAGCAGACTAAATTGACCTAACAACAAGGCCTTGGCTATCCTGTCCTCTTCAAATCAAGTTGAAAATCAAATCAAGTGAAGAGTGTTCTGCTGGTCTAGAGCGATGAGGCAGTTCAGCATGGAGGTGGACAAACAACTCCTAAGCTTGTGTGTGGCCGAGGCTGAGGCCATGGCCAGACTGATGGGCAGGATGCAGTGGCTTTTGTACCTTACCTCCTGACTCTTGTGAGTCCTGCCCAGATTGCTGTGGCAGGCAGTGAAATGTTCAGGAAGCCTGCAGTGTGAACCTCTTGTCAAACAAACCTGATGCAAAGTCCAGCACCAGATAAACACAAGGAGATCTTTTTCTCTTGAGGAAATGCAGAAAGATACTGTAGGACATTTCCCTTCAACATGCTATGGAGGAAGTCTACACAGGTCTGGAGAGAGGGGTTGGAGAAATTATTGGAGGATGTGTCCGGCTGACTTCTGACAGCTGAGAAGTTGTGAGAAAGGATGGGTTCATATAGGATCTATTCTTCCCTGTGCACCACTTCTCAGCCCCTTTGGTGACAGGCCGGGCAACTGCTAGTGGGACAGCTCAGCTACTGCCATTACACATCAACACCTTCTCCTTTGTCCCTCCGATAGTTCAAGCCAATAAAACACACTCAGAAATTCACTGTATTGGAAGAATGACCCCCTTTTGTGCAGTTTTCTTCCCCTTAACTCAACTTCATCCTATGCCTGGCATGCTATTCAGGTTCTTTGGGTATATGTGGGATTTCACTGCAGTAATCATACGGTAGAAAATAAACAAATAAACATCAACCCAACTATATGACAGTACAATTTCCTTGCTAAAATACAATGGTATAAACTGGTATAAAAAGGGATTCTATGATTTATTGTGATTGAGGGCTAGATCCAGAAAACTCTTTCACTTCCTTAGCTAGATGCCAGCTTTTTTTTTTTTTTTTCTTTTCTGTATTTCACTCAGATTTGATGGATTTCTCTGGATACTTTGGGGTTTTGTTTTGTTTTGTTTTGTCACCTAAGTATAGTGGTGATGATTGTCACAAAATGTGGAATTTATTTCCTTTGAGAAGACCAGTAAAATCCAAACTCTTCCCGGGAAACCTATCTTTTTGTCTTCAAAGCCCAGAGGCCTCAACTAGCATACTGAGACATATTAAAATGGGCTAAGAATTTACAAAACAGATGAAGACCTCAGACATTTGCTTCATTAAAATTAGTCGGAGGATTACTCTATCTCAACAGGCAGCACAAAATAGACAATAACACTCCAAAGCCCACATTGCATAAGCTGGTTAGTTAATGTGAGCTAGCCAAAGTCTGCTAGCACATTAGAGTAACAGGACCCATTCATGGGATGTCCCAATAAGCCTCATAATGTTGGAAAAATCACCATCCCTAAACACATTTAAATGCCAGGAGTCAGCTAAAAGTTGGGCGTTGTGAAATTCTCGTGCAGCAAGAGGGAAGCTGGGCTCTTCCTGCTCCTGCTCAACCACGGGGAGCATTCCCAGACTCACTCCAGTGGGAGCGACCGCCAGTAAAGTAGCACTGAGGAGAATTCCTCAAAAACACCCCCTCAAGAGCCACTTTGGCTCCTCAGTCTCTTGCTGCCCCTGCGTGCTACGACAGCACAGGGTGTGCAAGCATTGCGAAATTGTGGCCCTGTGTGCAGGCAAGCGATCTGCTGGAAGCTGTCAGGTTTGAAGGTCGCCTTGCAGATTGGCAAGGAACAGTAGCCCAGAAGGATCACTAGGTCACGTCCTCCTGCGTGCTGCACAACATTATGCTCCACTAGACGAATGCTACTAGTGTTAAAAGCAGGGAGTATGTGATTAAGGAGCTTTCAGGCTTCTTGAAGAACACCTCCCAAAGAAAACTAAGTGCCTCTGAGGGCTAGCAGACAGGTGTTTGCTTTCTCTTTTCTGTAGACTGAGACCAGGGTACTAGCTAGCACACAATAAGCTGTTTTTTTTTTTTTCTTCTTCCAGGCTTGGCCAGATTAGTCTTCACATCCAGCATGCTGAAAGAAAGTCACTTGTACAACAGTTCTTGGGGACAGTCTTTTATTCATCCCAAAAGAGTTAACCCAGCCCTTACTGGGTCTACCTGTCAGACACCCCAGCCTGGGCTGGAAATGAATGCAGAAGAAAGAGGCCTTGTTATAGCAAACGATCTCACCAGATTTTCTTACTGATTCAAGGTATTTTCATGCTGTCTGGCACTGGACCTGTCACAGGACTGACCAGCCCATTTCCTTCTTCAAACTAGAACACAAGTTGCCTATGGTTTGTAAACACAGAAATCAAGTGAGCTGTAGTCTGGGAAAGGAATAAAAGGGTTCTCTTTTCCACCAAAGAAAGACATCTGTAGAGCTGTTCACTGAAATTGCTCCTGCTGGTGTGACCCTGCACACAGGAACAAGCCCTTTTTCTCCCCAGCTGAGTTGGGCAGGGAGGATACCAAATAGGCAAGTCAACAGAAGAATGCAGGGCAGTCCCTGAAGAGTTGTGGCCTGGAAATTCAGCAGAAGATAATCTTGTAGCATTGTTTGTTTTGTATGGCTGCTGGATTTCCCTTTGCTGCAGGCTTTGTGGAGGCTTTTCATTTAGCACAGCCAGAAAGGAGCAGCTGGGACAGTGGCAATTCTGGTTAGTAGTCTGTGGAATAATAAGCTCCTTACAACCTATGTATGCTGACTGCTTTAGCTGATGGAAATTAAGAATTGCAATTGACTGATACTCTCGTCATAAGATGACCACTGCCTCTTTGTAGCTGGCAAGTTAGAGAAGAGTCATTCAGCAACATGTAAGAGAATCATTGGCATTTAGGAGAGTAAAGTAAGTCAATTCTAAACTGATCATGCTAAACTATCATGGAAATGAGGTAAAACTGTAGTATGGGCAAGATGCTGCCAGGTGATGTTATCATGTTTACATGACAGCTCTAATATGAACCTAGAGGGGCCTCAAGTTTTAAGCCTAAAATTGAGAGTTGGAAAACACATATTCAGCTGCTCAGTCCTAGACACCCATAATTTTTTGGGTGTCTCCTTTTGGCCTGACTGTTGCCCTTGACTCGCAGGCATTCAGGCTGCGTTACTGCTGGACAGAAGAGACCTGGCCACCAGGCTATAGGCAGGCTAGGAAGGTTGGGTATATGAGGACTTTTTTTCAAGCAGAGTTTATGCAGAGGAAAGGCGTGTGCGAACTGCTGGCCAGGATGGCAGGAGCACAAGAAGCAGTGTGTGTGCACGCTAGGAGGAACCCCTCCTTCCCATCCCTGGTCCCGCTCCTGTTGATGATTTCTGCGGGGAAAAATCTGTAAGGACCTAGCTTCAAAAGGTCCCTGTGGGGTTAGTGGCACCATATTACCAACCTTAATTCAGGTATCTAATCTCCCTGGACCAGGGGTACGCCGTGAATTAGGGATTGGGTCCACCATGCGCTGGTGCTTTCAGCTCACAGGCAGCTTCCAGCTCAGCATGTAGATTTTTTTGGACTGTCCTTTGGAAGTACCTAGTCCTCTTCCTGCATAATAGTTTCAGTTTTAACCCTTAATACAGCATTCTGGGTTCTGCCACTACTACACATTACCTGTACTGAACTTGTAGGTGCCCAGTCCTTTGCTGGATGTGGCCTAAGGTTTATTAATTTTACCAGAAATACACATTTTTAAACAACTTTATTTGTCCATTTTTGTCTCGCTATTTTATTGACTTTTTGCAAATGATCGTCTGGCAGGCAAAATGGCACATTGTAAGCATTTATTACAGATTATTCACACTACAATTCACACGCTATTCCAATGGGCCCTAGGGGGAAAAAAAATCTACTAGAGTAGGATGCTGGGAAACTGTCCTTTATTCACTGTTAACTTCAGCGAGGGTGAGACAGTCCAAGAGGCTGGAGAAAAGTCTTATGACATGTGCATAACATTCCCTGCTGCTCTCTGGAGAAAAATCTGCACTTATTAGAAGGAGTAAGGGATTCCTGACTGATGGAAGAACATGACTCTGCTCTTTGCTGAACTCTAAGCATTTCAGCTCATCTGCGTTTGAGAGTCAAAAATAACTGTCTCAGAAGTGGTCTGATGCAAACATTTCTTATTGCCACCTTACACTACCTCAAGAAATGTAGATTGCCTTTCTCCTTTGCTTCATTGTCTCCAGTCCCAGTTTCCCCGAGAATCTAAGGCACATGTAATGCCTATTTGCACTTACCCCATCTATCAGGCTATTACCAGCTAAAGCCATTTAAAGCCATTAATGCTTCTGCGTTTACCATAACAAACAGCTTACTTACTTCATGAGCTCATTCACGAAAACAAAATTAATTTTAGAGGCTAATAGTGACAGGTAGAGTGTGTGTTATTGTTACTGAAGGAGAGATGCCCAATTCTAGGCATACTGGTGGTGCTTACAAATGAGCTGTGCCTGGGCCACAGCCACTGGATGCTGGTGAGGTTCCCCTGATGCCATGCCAGCTTTTCCCCAAGGAAAATTTGTCCCTTTTTTTTTTGGTATGAGCATCTGACCAATGCAATATTTATAACATATTTATTTCACATAATCTCATTTAGAACTACAATTACATTCAGAAATGCAATAAATGAAATGAATATATTTCTTAAAAAAAAAAAAAAGCCTTAGGAATGATAAAAAAGTGAATAAAGAAATCCTTGAATACACTAATAAAATTAAGTCAGAATAAATAAATTTAGATATAAACTCCCTGGTGTCAGTGGCATTATTTCTGATTTTGACACTGATACTGGTATAAGCCAGAACAGAATCAGGTCGTCAGTGTTGTCCAGAGTTTGGAAGGACATAATGGATATAACTTAATGCTTTTCAGCCTAGACTTTGTAGTTGTGTACACTCGTCTGAATTCTTCTTTTATAATGGCCAAGCCATTAAAAGGAGACCTTTTCTACCCCTCTAGCATGTAGCAGCATTAATAAATCAAATGATTTCTTGCTGGACAAAGTAAGTTGGCCTGAAAAAAAAAATTGTAAAATATGCAGGCTATGTAGCTGTGATCATTACTGTAATAATATGGTTCTGTATAGTACATATGTAATATTTGTTTAAAGACAACATAAAATCAATATTCTCTTAGAAGAAAACTTTTTGGTTGAAAAGATGTAGCAATAGCCATGCATGTAATATAGTTTAACAATCTTAAATATTCCAGACAGGAAAAGTTTTTTGTCAAAGTCTCTGACAGTTTAAACTTTAAAGCTTCAGCAAAACTTTTAAACTTTTAAACTTTGAACCTGTTTGAACTTCATTTGATTTATGAATTATTAAATGTACCACTGAAATTCACCGTCTTTATTTTCATCTAGTAAAGATTTTTTGTTTAAAAGCTGCAGATGAAGAGTGGGAACTAAGGAAATGCAGCCTGAGGAGATCATAGCACAGTTTTATCAGAACAGCATTCCTCTCAGCTGTATAAAACAAAAACCCAGTAAAATATTTAGAAGTGGAAGAGATAAAGGACTAAAACTGGTATATACAAAGTGTGGAGAAAATGAATGCTAAACTGGAAAGCTGGATTAGACAAGATTTTGAAAATTAGATATCTCTAAATGAATTATTTTACTCTTCCTTCATGTCATACGCAGTTTTTATATGTCGGGATTAAGAGAAGGGCAACATCAGGTTAACAGTGTCTTTAAAATTAAGTAGAGGGCAGTGGGAAGGAGGAAGGCATTACTTTAGAAAGTTTCTCTGGAGGAAACAAATCTATGGAAAGGGAAGTGCCCTGAATGGCTCCCAGAGTCCTGAACCAAAGTGCTGGCTGTAATTTATGTCCTGGCTGACGGGGGACCTACTTAATTCACAGCGCTGAAACCATATAGGTATAAAATAGAGAAGCTAAGTGATCAGCACCGCTGTTGCAGCCGCACTCACACGAAACTAATCACATCTCTCAGATCCTGTCCCAGCACGGTCTGGGCAACGCACAAAGCTGTGGGAGCACAAGGATCCCAGGGGGGATCTTTCTGAAAGCCTGTAGGAAAGTCTGCCCTGGAAGAGGCACAGGGAGAGTGTGGCGGCAATCTGTGCACAGGCGGCGGGTATTTATAGCCTGTGTCTGAATGAGCCTGTACAGATGCAGTTTATCTGGGAGTGCTAGATACTGTCTGCATATTGATGATCCCTTGCTCGCAGGATAAAAGGAGAAATAAATAGAAGACAAACGCACTCGTTGGCTATGTAATGAATTGTAAAAGTCTGCTTTACTGGGCTGCTTCGTGGCAGAGTCCCCTGGGAAGGCACCGTCCCCCTGTCACGGAGCAGAGCTGTGCTGGGGCAGGGGATAGCAGTGAGAGCAGCATCCAGCAGCCGCTGGGAAACGTGGGTTGCTCCAGCCCTCCTGTACGCCTTCCAGCAACTGTTGTCGCAGGGCAATCACGTTAATAAGGCCAGAGATAAAAGGGATAAAGCGCACCAGGGAAACTGAATGGAACTAAAGCTGCGTGAATACTGAAATATCCAAACTTGGCAAACGTGTAATGTCAACAGTGTAAGTTGCAATTGAGCTTCTGAACTTGCAGTGAAGGGAATAGAAGACAAGGGTAAAAATGAGGAAAAATTGGGGAAGAGGGAAGCCAGAAACAATGTACTCCTCAGCCTGTGCATGCAGCCATTACAATTATCCATGCAGCATCTAGCCTCAGGTTACACACGGAGAACAAGGTCTTAAACAGGAGAGAAACTAGATATGTGAGTATTTTTCTCTAATAAGGAGCTTTTTGTCTGTCTCTTTCCTTATACCTTGATCAGGATGGTGTCATCTTACATAAGAAAAGGTGTAGTGATTTTACCAGCTTCCAGCTGGAGCATAAAATCAAGGGTATTCACCAGCTAGGTGAACGGCACCGGGACACCACAGACGAGTGGATGCCCTACAGTGTGACTGAGGATGGAGAATCATGAGCCCTGTGAACTGACTTGAATCAGAGCACTTCAATTTATCTGATGTTAAGTGGGTTTTGCTGAGGGGCTGCCTTCAAAATAGGGCTACTTGACATTTTTTACCTTGGAGTGTATTTGCTTAGAAATCTGAAAAACTGGAAGGCTTATGGATAATGGGAACCGTAGAGACGTGCAAAGCCCAGCTATGGCTCACTAAATCACAGGCAGAGGTCTGTACTTTGGTGACTGCGTTAGTTCTGTGAGAGCATTCATGAATGTAACGATAGCAATTGCGGAATTGGGCATTTGGCTCAAATTCGCTTACATTTCATGAGCAGAAAAATAATAGCGCCATTCTTTTACAGTGCAAACTGAGTTTGCTCTTTTCTCCCAAGCAGTGCCCTAGAGGCTTTTTGTGAGCACATGTGTGCAGGGACACTTGCTCAGGTAAATTAGGGAAAGCAATGTCACTGGGTGTTTCCTACCTACTGGATAAGGCTATGACAGTCATACCTCCTCTGACAGTTGAAGCTCAGCACTCCGGACCCCGGTGTTTGAGAACTGAGGCTGTGATGGTGACCCTAAATGGCACAGGCCTTCAGCAACAGTACTCTAAAGACATAATGAATGCCTGAATTCTGAAGTCAGCTTCTTAATTTGGGATAAAAACAAATCATTCAGCCTTATCCTGAAAGCTAGGTGGATTGGGCAATGCCTATTTACCTTGATAACTATTTTTGTGTTGCCACGTGAGGGCTGATAGGAAGGACCATGACAAGTCTCTGCAGTGATTTTTTCCACCACTTTTCACTTGTGCTGTCTCTAGGGATGCACTAAGACAATAGTAACTCAAGATGGAGAGTGGTTTTTAAATCTGTCTTTTCTATGAAAGCCACGGGAGAGAAAAAAAATAAATAACGCTCTGCACCAAAGCTCAGGAGACTGGAAACCATCTCAGCTTTCAGTGTGGAAAAGCAGCTATCTCCCACCCACACAGTCAATGCTCTTACAATGCATCCTAAGAGCAGGCTCAGATCAAAGGGGCTTTCTGGATGAAATCATCACAGGTTTGTGTATAAACATGTCCTCTTCTCATCCCCAACCGCTCTGGGATCAATTTCTCTATCAGCAGTGCCATTCAAAAGGCGGGCCTGTGAGTAGTGATGGGGGCTTCCAAACTGAGCTGCCTGGGAGATCTGTGGATCAAAAAGCACTGTTAACCAAAGGAAAAAAGTTTTCTCATTTCTTCTATGTTACCCATAGTGTTGTTTTAAAAAATAAACTAATTGTCACTTTGGCTTCCAGTGCAGCCTTCTGTTTTGTGCACGGTCTGAAATTTCCATTGGTGCCCTGACCCAGCCAGGGGCTTTGAACGAGCTCCCTTGAATGAGCATAGGAAATGGGTCAGTCTGGAGCAGCCTAACCCACAGATCTGTTGCTGAAAGTAAGTCTGCACTTCAGGAAACAACCAGAAAGAAAGAAAACGGGAAAGAAAAAAAAAAGAAAAAAAAAGAAAAAAAAAAGAAAGAAAGAAAAAAAAAAAGGGCTTTGCTCAGGGAAATCTGTGCAAAACTCAAGGAAACCACGTACATCATGAACATTTTAAAAGAAATATTCAATAGTGGAATTTGTGACTCATGGACTCATGCTTTAACCATTCTTCCCAAGTGCAAAGACAGGGAAAAACATGCTGCCAGTGTAGGTAGAGAGCACGTGTTAGTGGACTTGGCCACTTCAGCTTCCAGCACGCATGAACAGAAGTATCAGTTGTAGCGATCAGAAAGAACTGCAAGGCCAAAAGACTTTGACAGAGTGAAAATTTGACTTGAGCATATCACTAAAGCACCGAGACCTTTCACCTTCTGTTTCCTTTGCCTCTTATAAACAGATATGGTCTTCTGGAGACTCCTCACCTCCAGGAGGCCCACAGCCTGCCCGGCTCTGCCAGTCCCCCTGCCAAGGGACTCTAAGGCACCCTTAGGGTGTGCAGAGGGGTGAAGGGATGGACCCTTCCCTGAAAAACCCAAGGGGCTGCGCCCCCCAACCCAAATACATGTCAACCTGGTGGCTGCAGGCCCTGGGGGCTGCGTCATGGAGGCGTGCTGGCGGATGGGGTGCGTGGCGGCCTGGCCTCTCCTCCTGAAAATTTTGGCCGGGCGGCCTCCTCCCTCTCTTGCCGCTAAGCATTTGAAATATTTCCACCCTGAAGTGGACCAGTTTCTCCCAACACTTGTAGTGCTTGGCAAACAGCAGCAGCCCAGCACATCCCTTCCAGGGCGGGCGAAGGGGGAAGGTGGCTCCTGGCCCCCCCCAGCCCAGGCCTTGGCGGCCCCCCCAAAGTATGCAGTGGGCGTGCGCCTCCCCGAAGTGTGTGTTTTGGATGAGGCAGCGCATCAGCTGCCTGGTATCAGCGCTGCGGCTCCGGCGGGGCGGGATGGAGGCTGAGCAGAGCCAGGCTCGGGAGGGTCAAGTACAGGTTGCTGCAGGAAAGAGCCGGGGGAGGGGAGCCCGGGTCACTCCTCTCCCTGCTGTCTCTCCCTTTCTCTTTTTCCTTTTTCTTCTTTTTCTTTTTTTCTTCTTTTTTTTTTTTTTTTTTTTTTCGTCCACCCCTCCCACCCTTTTTCCTCTTCGCCCCCTCCTCCTGCCGCAGAAGGGGATGTTGGGACTATTCCATCAGTGTGGTATGTCTGTATAAACATCATTAGCTCCTATGAGCTGACACGCTGGAGATTTTCATTTCGTCTTACAAATCGCTCCCTTCCACAATAAAAATACCATGCATATTAGGCTGGATATGTTAGGAGGGAAGACGGAGATGTTTATTCTCGCTGCCTTTGATCTCAGGCAAAGCAAAAAGCGGTCTCGGACGAGGACTATCACCACTGGCAGGAGAGCACAAGGGTCTCCCTGAGGGCCATGGTGCGGGTGCAGGGCCGGTGGCCTGGCCATGGGCATGAGGCAGCGAGCGGGGAGCCGGGCACCATCCCGTGCTCCCACCAACCCAGCCGAGAGGCCCCGGGCTCCAGCAGCACTCCCTGGAGCAGCCCAGAAGGTCTGAGCAAGGCAAAGCCGGCTGTGAAATATCTCATCTCTGGCACACCAGTGGACACAGCTTGCTTGCCTTTCTTCAGTTGTTTTTTTGGGGGAGGAGGATGCTCAGTGGGGTATTACCAGTGTAGCACCACTAAAACCAGTGAGGCCTGCTTGCCCAGCTCAACAGGGGAAGGCGGCACTCAGCACAGCATGTGGCAGTTCTTGCAAACCTTTGTGGCGTTTAGTCAAGTTTGGTAAGCCCCACATCCCAAAGGCAGAAGGTCCAGGGGCCTACTCTCACCGCAGACCTTCTCTTTTTGCTTTCAGTAATGTTTGGTTTTGTCTCTTTCTAGGTCTCTGCGTACCAAGCCATATGAACAACCAAAGCCTGTGTAAATAAGGCCATTCACAGTGTCCAAACGTGCAGACACCGCTTCAGACCCTTTTGTTTGCAGAAGTCCCCCCTTGCGTGACCAGGAAGCCCTGCCGTGTGAAGAGGGGCCAGTTGAGTTGCTAACACAAAGCTTGCAAATACCAAACGTCAGCCTTTTCCCCTCCACACGGCTGATCCTTGGTGTGTGCCGCAGCGTAGACCCATTAGTCAGACTGCATTGGGTAATCTTTGCTTCTTGTCCTTCAGCATTTCCTGTCTGTACCTCAAACCTCCTTTCCATAAATCCCCTGTACAACGGTGTGGGCAGAAACCCCATCGCTCACTGGCCATTTCCCCCCATTCTTCGTCTTGGTAGCCCGGTGGGGTTGTGCCAGAGCATTCAGCTCCTTCCTCCCACTCACTCTTTCGTTGATTAATCACCCCAGGCTCAATCAGGAAGCTTCACTCATCTGTGATACTGTCTTTTCCCAGGCAAACTGAAGTCATTTGTATCAAAAGCAAGTCTGGAGGGTTTTTTAACAGGTCTCCTACATACACGATTATGTGAAATGGAAAATCCATGGCTGCAAGATAGCTTGCTTCTGCAGTAGAGGATTGCTTTCTACTCTACCTATATAGCTGGAGTTACTTCATGGCCTTCAAACCCTCAATTTTAGAGAGACAGCTGGGTAACTAAGGACAGCATTTTGCTTAATAGGTGTCAGAAGTCAGAGGTCAAATGGAGTTATCATTTTTCCAGTGTCTGAGAATCTAGCCCTCATTCTTTGAATGCATTTTTATGCCATGTGATTGCAGTCGAGGGACTGATAGGCCTGGAGCACAAATCATGACCAAATAGTGAAGGAGTTAGAAATCCACATTTCTCAGCTAGAGATGAAAAACTGGAGCCTTTCGATCCTCATAGAACAAAATTCATCACTTAGGCAGGAAAAATGAAGTGATGGATCCAAAGGTCTTAGCTGAATTCATGTTATTCCTTTTATCCAGACAAGTAAAAATAGAGATCTCAAAACCTAGTTCTCTAACTAGAAGGGAGGAAATGCCCACTTCCAAGTCTGGAGGATCTGTCTTCATGCGGCCAAACTTGTGATTCCTGTGGTGTAAGATTTTCCCAAAGCATAACCATAGTAATTCCAACATCACTAATAATATTAATTATGTGCATAATGTTGAAATTACTAGTTTGTATGATTTTAAAACATCTGTTTTACAAGACCAGATGCTCTCCTTCCCTGCTGGGTCATGCAGAGTGACTTTAGTGACCTGGGTATTGCCTGTCCTGCTGTTCGTGTCAGATTGTTCAGCCCACTGAGGGATACAGCAGGCTCAACACTCTTACAGCAATGATAAGACGTCAGTTTTTCAGTGCCAGGCATCCATGAATGACATCGTACAGAAACAATGTGCCCTCATTTTTATCACCCAAGCTGCCTGAGTACCTAAAAATTATCTTGAGTAAATAAAAAGGGGGTTTACTTGTGTTCGCTTTTTCTTGTGGCTTCTGCATGTATTCAATGCTAATAGCTTAACAAATAGCTAATTAGTAGAAGCCTACACTAACACAGAAAATATTTTAACACACTATTGGTGGAAAGACAATTTTTAATTCACATGTGCTGAAAATCACATAAAAATAAGGCAGTGATATTTAGTTTTTCCTAACCTGGTTTCTGTGAAATAAACTATAAATATCTAGCTGTACTAATGAGATCTAATTTTGCATCTGCAGTAGAATTAAAATCTGCAGTAGTAAAAATCAGCAGTAGAATATAAGCAACCATTTGTGAACATTTGTACAGAGCAAAGTTTCTTAAATTCATACAGACAATAATTTTGAATAAAGGCTCTTAAAAGTACCGTAACTTGTTTGCTGACAGCTCACAAGCAGAATAAGCCAGACCCTCTAGATAAATTATTTGCAATGAGCTCTTTTCTTGGATCTAGTTCTCCTCCTCCTTGAGCAGTATTTTTAAAGTGAACAGTCACTGATTACGTGGATTTTCAACCCCAGGGATTTGGAAGCAAAAAGAGCTTACAAAAATGAGTGTGTTTGTTTTTGTGTGTTGTTTTTTTGTTGTTGTTGTTTGTTTGTTTGTTTTTCCCCACATTAATATGAATGCCAATATAATACAAACATGCCTGCTATAAATTGAACAGGGATCATCATGCAGAGCACCGATTGATTCTGCCCTGAAATTAGGAACTATTAGCTGTTTTTCCTGAAAAGGTCACCAGTGTGAACTCACTGGGCAGTGGAAAGTCTTGTGGACGGACTTATTGTGCTGTCAGAGTAAATTGTAAAGAAGACTTCTCCCAAGGCTTGCTACTAGGACATAGCTTATGGAACATAAAAATTATGGAACATTCAAAAACTAAAATGGAACATTTTAAATGCGATTTTTAAAAATTATATATGTCGATTGAGAAATGTGATAAAGTTTTCTATGAATAAGTGAAAACTCTCATTTACAGTTCACCACCACTGTGACGGGCTAAGCGGCCTGGTTCCTTCACACAGACCCATTTACACAGATAAGAAGATGCATTATATTTGTACGTACTCCCACTTCCGTGTAACTATTTCACCAGTTTTGACTCGTGCAAAAGCTTCAGCGAAGCAAGAGTTGGAAGTGCAGGATGGCCTTGGCTTCCTGCAGGATGAGGTCACTCTGAATTACAGACCTTTTACAAGTTGTCCTAAAAGGCACAACCCCTTCTATACGCAGCCCTAAAACTGCATGGAAGTGTGCTGCAGCTTGGAAAACCAAAGCATGCAGTTTATCCACTTGTCTGACATTGCAAAATTAGTGCAAACTCTTATTTATGGACAGAAAATATCTGGCTTTCTGGTGTACCTGGATGCTCCCTGAGGATGCTCAAGCCTTTTGTGTCCCTCTGTGTCTACATCTGCACCTCCTGGCACCCAGAGGTGGGGTGCCTCCAGGCTGGGGTCCCCAGCACCGTGAACATCCCGCAGCTGCGGAGCCAGCCGAGGCAGCTCAGGGCAGCGGAGCTGCGGCAGCAGCACAGACCTGCAGGCGCCACGTGAGGTACAGATGCCACTAAGAGCAAAAGAGCTGAAGGGCTGACTCAGCAGCTGCTCTCTAGGAGCAGCCAGAAGCAGTTAGGAAATGCATGCTTTGAAGGCTCCGAGATGCAATTCCTTCCTAACAGGGAAGGGGACAAAACAATTCGAACTATGTGCAGAATTTAAGGCCAGAAAAGAGCATGTAGCAAGGCATTGCTAGGCCATATAACATCATCAGCTGCAATCAGTACCTGCGGTAATGGCCTTTAAATTGCTGAAATGGCATCATTGCATTGTGTTTACTTGGCAGGTATCAAATGTAAACCTTCGGTGCGGCATATTTTATTTCTTAGTTAAAAAAAAAAAAAAACTGGGAGGAAAATTTGCACCTTTCCATATCTGCCTACAACAACACAGGGCAGCATCTGAGATAAAGCATATTGTGCTTTAAGCAGGAGGACATAGTGCAGCATCCATAATACCAGTGTGTGCTTTGCAAATCTGGATGAGAGATTTTCTTTGCGTTTACTGCAGATACAGTCAATTTGGATGATCATCTGTAAGCAGCAAAAATCTGTTGCAAGCAGATCCACTGGAATGACAATCACATATTCATGTTCGTGAGCTCTCTGTAGAGATTGTATCCCCCTAGCGTGGGTGTTTTCCAGACCTACTTACCTGCTTCTAACTTTAAAAAGAGCCAAGAAGCATGCTCAGGCATTAACTTTATTTTGACTCTTTGGTGAACTGCTGAATTCACCACTTTGGTGCAATTGCTAAATACAGTTTTCCTCCTATCATTTAAACCTTGTCTTGCCCCTAAATGACCCTCCGCTCAGGTGTCAGAGTCACCAGGCTCTCTATGGAAATACAGGACGGTGTTGTCCTTGTTACTGCGCAGTTTGGAGGTGGCAAACAAGTTACTTTTATTTTCATCAGCATCAGCTGCCAGGGCACTTATTAGTTGGTAACAATGATGTCAGAAGTCAGTCCTTTGGGCTCGGCCTTGGGTCCTCTATTTTGAAATGTCTGGCAAGACGCAATCAGTTGTTCAACAGTTTTTAGATTTCCCCATTATGCAATGACAACCTGTGTTTTCCCAGGTACTTTTCAGGGCAGGCAGCTCTTAAGCACCTAGAAAAGCAGCTACCACCAGCCATGCACCCATCAGTGCTGTGCCTCACGCTGCTCCGGTCTGAAGGACAGCCCTGCCCAGGGGCTGCGATCTCCGATTTAGCTGCACAGCCACAGGCTGGAGCTGCTTCTCTCCAGCTTTCTCTCTCAGTGTTATCTGGCCGCTGGCTGCAAATGGCTTGAGGTGCCAGCATGTGGAGTACCCCTTGACAGTTAGCTGCCCTCTCCCAAGCTCGTCAGAGCTCTTTTTCTCTTTTTTTTTTTTTTTCTGCCCTATAAAATTATTTCACTCGCATCTAAAGCTGTTTAAGCCTTTTAACTGGCTAAAATGTTTTCACCCCCTTATGGAGAGCAGGTAGATACCTCCTCCCGTCGAACTTCCCTGACAAGGCATGCAGTCTGGGCAGCAGAACAAGCACGGAACCACAGGAGGCAGGAAACAGCCCCAGAGCTGGCGCTGGTGCTGTTTCCTACCGAACTGCAAGCTCGTCTCGCTGAAGCTGCGAGCTCCTAGCATGTAACACAAGCTGGCAAAACATGGCATCCGACTGAAACACGGCATGCCTCTGCTGTGCTGTGTGATATGCCAGAGCTGATAGGTATGAATATAGACTTAAATTCAGTTTTCACTCATTTGCAATGACTTCTAGTGCTTTTACTGACTGTTTGTTTGATTTGAACTAACAGTTCCCTGGGTTTTCATCTGGAGGAGCATGAGAATCCATCTTCCAGGGGAGGAACAACAGGACAGTGTAGGTGTTGTTACCAAATGCACTCCCTCCTGCATCAGCTTCTCTCTGTGCTCTCAGAGACTGCAACTTAATGCTTGTTAAAATATTATTTCCTGGATGGTTCCAAATGTTGCTTCCCAGGGGAAGAAATAATAAAATGCATGGAAGATGCTTATTAAAAAATAAATAAAAAGAAAAGAACAACCCTTTCGGCCAAACAGACACTAAAATCTGCCACATTCCATTCAAAAGACAATGGAATAGGAAATGAAACATAAGAATATGCCTACCATTAAGCAAAAAAGTCACCCTGTCAAAGGGCTGTAAATAGTAAAACCAGAGAGTATTCACTGTAGCAGCGAAGCCTGGGTCTAAGTAGATTCTTTGCAAGGGGTATAAATTGTCTCTGCCTTTACTAATTGGCGCACAGCAGAGCCCAGGCATTAGTCCTCCATCGTTAAGTTTTTCTAAATTCTCCCAAACAATTTTAATGTGAGTACAATACAACCTTGAGAGCAGTCCTGGAAGATATGCGAATGTCCAGTTCTCAAAACAAGATTTCAACATGCGTCACGTCCCTCCTTGGACTATTTTGGCCAAGGGTGACAGGATCAACCAGAATTCCAGGTTACAGTTCATTAGTCCATGACAGCAGGATTATCTCTGTCTGCAAGAAGGGCAGTTCTGACCATACACATCAGGATCTTTTAAACATTTCCTAGGATACTTATCTTGATGCAATTTTTGTGCCTCTGAGCAAAAATAGAAGCGATTAGACCTGGGTCGAAGGTGTAATGAGCTAGCAAAGCAGCTGAAGATTTATAATAAATTCAACTGCGAATGCAAGATTTCCACTGTGAAAGAGAAGATCCTTTCAAGTCAGGATCTTCAGAAAGCACCTTCAGGTGGAGCTGGGCTGTTTCATATCATTTGGCTCAGTTTTGTGCTGGGCTGAGGAATCAGAAAAAATGTGCTTTAAAATCATCCCAAGTTAGTGAAACAAAGGACCAAGAGCACGGGCGATTAGTCACTGGAACGCTTTACTCTGGGAAATGGTGAATGCTCCAATGCTTGATGTCATCAGATCAAGACTGGACATCTTTCAGGAAGGTCTTGTGTCAGGCAGGAGAAGCTATTGAGCTCATCTTGTGATTATTTGTACATCAGAAGTGGGAATGGCTGACGAGGAACCTGAAAACATGACAAAAATCTGTGAAAGCAGGTTAGTGGGGTTCCTTATTTGATCTCTCAGTGCAATAGTCAAAAAGATTCTGCTCAGAAATGAATTGAGTGTTGTCTGAAGAGAGGCTGAGCCAGTACAGCTATCAGCTCCCTCTCAGCGCTGCATTGGCTCTGTAGTGCTGACAGCAGTAAAAACTTGTTTATTGATTGTCAATGAAGTATGACTTGAATATGCACAGTCTTCAAACGGAAGAGGAAAAAGATGATTTTACATCATCGTTGGTCTCGCTATCACTGCACATAGCTGCACTGAGTCGATCCAATTATATTTTCTGATGTTAAAGTTTGTGGGCTTTTTTGTTTTGTTTTGTTTTGTTTTGTTTTGTTTTGTTGTTTTCAGGAAAATTACTCCCATATTAGAAGAATTAAACACTATCCTGGAAAAGAAAATGTTGACTCAGATAAGGAAAATGACTGCTGGAAGCACAACAGAAAGTAAATTCTGCCTTTTATTTAACTCTTTCCTCTATGTATCCATGAGAATATTGCAAAAGATAGGAAGCAAAGACATGCACAAAATGTAGAAACTGAAAAAAAAAAAAAAAAGAAAAGAGAAAACAGAAATGGTGTGTGTCATTGAAAAATACCTTGATTTTTTGGAAGAAACAAATATTTTACTTCCCATTCTCCCCAGGCATTATTCTGTAAAAACAATACAAAACATTTCAGCCTGTTCTAGTGATGACTTTGTAGGATTGACCCCCATGCAGAAAGCCAAAGCAATGTCTGTGACTCAGATAAGACACAACAAGTCCTATTTTGAAGACATCCTTTTGCAAAGGATTAAATTCCACTCTTTAAATACACGTAGGCAGCCCTATCTAAGATGACGCAAACATGATAGTGCCATCTTAGCAGCAATGTTGTGGCTGAAGATGCTTTCAGCCCCAGCTCCTATTCTGGGGTGCTTATCATGGGTTTGATTTGGGACCCATTGCACTAGGTGTAGTGCAAACCGTACCAATGAAGCAAAGTTTGCTTGCAGTTTTAAATGATAATCATGCTTACAAGGAGAAAAGTTTGGAAACTATGGAAGAATGACATTGGGTTTTTGTGTTCTTTTCTGTAAGAGCAGGGCAGTCAGTATTCACTGACAGAATAAAAAGCCACAGAGTCAGAAAATAGGTTACACATGGATTTTGGTTTGGCTGCCGTAACTCCAAAAACGTATTTTAGAAATTTCAGAATTCTCTCACACTCAGTGATTCATGGAGATAAATGTGCTTGGCACTCGGTAAGTAATGTGATTTAGAGTCACACCTCTGTTACCAGACCTCCAAGCATGTCAGCAATCAAACACGGACCCATTCATTTCTCTATTTCCATGTGCAGCCATTTGAACCAGAACATGCTTTACACCCCCACGAGGTAATGGTAGCTCTTCCACCAACTTTATGCTTTCTTTGCAATGATGGAAATGACTCGGCAAAGTGCAGAATGACAAATAATTGGATCCCCATAGGGTAAGTCCAGGTTACACATGCAAGATAGAACCCAGGGCTCTGGCCCACTGAAAGAAGGGGCCAAAAGCACCGGAGTTGGACAGGAGGCCTGACTTCAGGGACAGGGACAGGAACCCTGGTTTGCACCAAAAACATTCAGAGCAATACACAGCTATTGCAGCAGGCCAAATTCCCAGGGATGCTTGACACACGTACCCACTCCATGTGAGATTTTATGTAGTTGTTGATTCTTAGAAGGTCTCAGTCTAGTCGTTTCCCTGTTTTACAGCACATTGTGAAAGCCCACAGGACTACCCCATGTTATTCAAATTGCATGTTTTCTCCATAATCTCTAAAAATTCTGCCATCATCTCTGTCCAGAAAAGCATTACCAGTTAGGTGGGTGCCTGAAGATGTTTGTCTCATCTTCCTTTCTTGCCTCAGGTGATTCTGCATGCTCAAAGGGAGAGCTGTGGATGACCTAGACTTTCAGAGACCGTGTTCATGCATGGGGGTTTTGAGACTTTCTACACCTGCCTGGAGTCTGAAAACCTAAAATCTAGGGCTGCCCAAATTTCCATCATTTCATGGATGGAAAATACATTTTAGATCTCAAGTGGAAGCTAATACAATAATGAAGCTCTCAGAACCAAGTTAACACACAGCTTGTATGCATACTGTTATGGCAGCGTTCTTTACAAGTCATTTATGAGTGCAACTGTATTTTAAAGCAAGATGGGAATCAAATAACTGGCTCTGTCTCTCATCCCCATCCTTGAAAATGTGTGTGCAAATCCCAACACACTCAATGGATGTTGCATGAGAATTACACAAATGGAGCCACTTTTCAGAGAGCTGTACAGAGCAAGGCCAGGATGCTGCTTGCTGTTAGCACTCTCGTAAATTCATTTTTCTCTTTTCATTTTTTTCAGTATTTCTCCTCCCACACCTTTGCCCTCTCTGCCTTTCTGAACTTTCACAGATATTTAAACATTGGCTTTGGTACTGAAACTGGGCCCTGATCTTATGTGAAAAACAAGGAAAACCTTCTGAAGGAATAACCTAAGTGTAACACCAGATAAATTAAAAGTACTCTCTGCTGTCATTCAGCAAAGCCATGTGCAGACAGAGAACTTTCACAGCTATTAAAAAAAATGTGCTATTCAGTGCAAACTTGCCATCTGGCTCCTAGCGCTGGATTCCACTACAGTGTGCTTCTTGAGATTACACTCATCTGCCAGCCTCCCCCTCTCCTCCCAAGGCACTTAGGAAGACTCTTCTGGGAATAGAAAGTGAATTATTTTATCCCAATCACCATGCAGCTAACTATACATGGTAATTAAACAAAGAGACATTCTCCTTCTGCCATTGGAGGCAAAGGTTTTCTTGCTAGTAATAAATAGCGAGCACTCTTTGGGAAGATGAAAAGATATTTACAGAATAAACTGCTATACTGTTATCACGCTGATGGCCAGGCAAAGATAATCAAGCATTAAAATAGAAAACAAGGGGAAGATATTCAAAGCCAAGGCTTCTTATGCCATCTTTAATGGATGCAGTTGTTCTGGATGATCACGAGCATCTTTGAACACAGAAGAGAGGGGGAATGTTTATCCCTGATTTAAACAGCCATGAAGCCAGTGGAGTCCACCAGGAATGAATGTGGTTAGCTGGGAAACCTCACCTCCTATGGACAAGGGAGTAGCTTTATTAATCCCAGTGGCCTCCATAAATAGTGTCTTCCATATAAACGTTTGCAGGATGAGGCCCTACTAGTTGGCAAGGTGGGGAGTTTTCCATGCAGCTCCCATTGCGTGTCTGGGAAATATTAACATTCAAGCAGAGGAAAGTACTCTTTTGTACCAAGCACCACCAACTTCAGCCGTGGGAGACCTGCAAAACGCAACCCCCCCCAAGAGCACCCACTCACTTGGCAGCCCTCTCCTGTCGGCAGTCCCAGATGACTCACGCTCTCCTCACGCCCTCTCTGCTGCTGACCCTGATATTCCCGCCAGGTCCCAGCCAGTTTGCTGAGTTAGAAATTCGCAACAGCACACCGCGATGTTGCAGCTCTGACCCCAGATCAGAAATTCCCAGATGGCCCAAGCTCTTCTCTTTTTGACCTGAAAATTAATTTCCCTGATGATTCAAATACACCCAGTTGTTTGTTTGTTTGTTTTTTAAGCATGCATTTGAAAAGCTTTGATAATTTTAATTCACCTGCAACTTCTGTCTCAATGTCAGGATTGCCAGCTCTAAGTAACAAAAAATATCACGAGGTATATGCTCCTGGCTCTGTCTCACTCTCTACTCATGACTTTTACTTGAAGAATATAAAGAGCTTTTCATTTAGTCCTTTGGTTTTGGAGCCTCACCAACAACTGATAAAATAAATAAATAAATCAGAGATTCTGAAAAATTCTCAGGACTCCAGGAGCTTAGCAGAATGGTTAACAGCAAATTTGAAATTCCTTCTTAGTTCAGATGCTTATCCTTCAAGCTCAAAACTACATTGTGATTTGAGCTCCCATCTTGAATCTGAAATACTATGACTCCCCCTTGCTTTGCTGTGACTTTTCCAAAGTTTTCTGGATATAAAATTTCTTAAGCATAGTTCTTAATGGACTTATTCCCCACTGGGTCCTAAACTCTTGCTTGGATTCCCAGTTGGCTCTGCTTCTTGCTCCTGAGGCTGAATTTATCTTATCTCACATAAGGAGATCCCTAATGGCTTCTGCTCACGGGTTTCTTTTCCTCAAGAAACGACACTCCCCCATGGTTTTGTACTCTGCTTCTCAGTCTGCCAAGCAATATATAGCATGTTATTCATAACTGTGTGAATGTGTTTTGATAGACTGGTTCATTCGATAGCCTTGGTCCTGCTGATGTCACAGACCTGGTAGTCTGTCAGGCAAATAGTTTTCCATCTGCCAAGACTTTTATGTCTAGTGATTAAAACTACATTTGCAGAGTTAAATATCCTAGCATCATTTTGAAACTCCTCTCTATGTGGAGGATGGAGAGTTTTATGGATTCACACCAGCTATAATTTTGGTCCTTGTTAAAATTAGCTGCCAAAACATGTCCATTGTATCAGCTTAGTGTGTTTCCAAGTTCATTTCGAATGGCAGATTCAACCACCCTCAGCACTCTGGGTCTTCAAGATTATGCTAAGAAACAAGCAGCTCCAAACTCTGCAAAAGAGAGAGCCCCCAAATCTGCTTGATGTTTTAGGGCTGGACTAACCCCTTGCTTAAACAGCCTAGCTCCACCAAGCTTTACAGCCTAGTTCTCCAGCCCGTGGCCTGACCCCAAATACTGCTAAGCCAAGCAGCAATGCTGTGTCATGGAGTGGACCCAGCCTACAGACAGCAATGAGAATGAATAGCAAGTGGGTATCACAGGCTCTGGCTTGCTGTGCTGGAGCCTACCCTCACCACCTCTACAGCTGGCACCTATGAGTGTCCTTTAGCCAGCTGTCAGCATTGCTCTTTTGGTGATACCCCTGCCCACCTGACTATGCTGGGGTAGAGCAGAAACTAAGAGCAGAAACTAGTCTGCTGATAAACCAAACTTGGCTTAGTCTGGTGCCCTATGATTCACTCACACACTATTGCTGCCTATTAATATAACACTTTTTCCAAGATTCAGAAAATGAATTACTCATAGATAAGCCATTGAAGCTGAAATCTTGTCAACACTGTATATTTAGAAAGTGGCTGTGGGACAAATCCAGGTCAGTCCTCTATTCAGTATAGAGTCGGCACCTGAATGGATTTGCTTGCTGCAGGGGACAGTACCCAGAAGTACTTGCCACCTTTTGTCTTTTGCAATACACTGACTACCTGGACCCATGCAATTTCATAGGTAATTCCACAATGTGGAGAACAAAGCATACAGGTGAGATGATGAAAAAGACACGTCCAACATTTTGGATGTTTTTCATTGTGCCTGTCAAAAGTGAGTTTCCTGCAGTAAGACAGGAGTGTCAGAAGTTTGCTAAAGCCTGCTTGGTCTTCTCCTCACCTCTCTTCCTTCCTCTAATGCTATAATAGACCTCATCTTCTCCTCAGAGATGACAGAAAGGGAAGCTGGACTTCTGTGTCTTCATCACCAGACATCCACTGAACTGGTGACTTTCCCCCGGGTGCATAGAAAGGCTGCCTATTAAATGCAGCATCGAAGTGGCTGTTTTGGTGATGTCTCATCATACTTACTTCAGTGCTTTCAAGAGTAAAAATGATGGCTTAAAAATTAATGGATGTGAGAAAACAAAGTATGCATAGGCCCCAGAAATCATTTGCTTTTGCAAAGATCAAAGATGACCAGTTTCTGCCCTCCAACAGACTCACTACATAGCTAATGATATCTGGTTCTCCAGTCTATGAAAGGTCATAGAATCATTAAGGTTGGAAAAGACCTCTAAGATCAACTAGTCCAACCATCCACCTACCACCAACATTGCGCACTAAACCATGTCCCTAAGTACCACATCTATCCTTTCCTTAAACACCTCCAGGAATGGTGAATCCATCACCTCCCTGGGCAACCCGTTCTAATGCCTAAACACTCTTAATGAGAAGAAATTTTTCCTAATATCCAACCTGAACCTCCCCTGGTGCAACTTGAGGCCATTTCCTCTAGTTCTATCACTACTTACCTGTGAGAAGAGGCTGACCCCCAGCTCCCTACAACTTCCTTTCAGGTAGTTGTAGAGGGCAATGAGGTCTCCCCTGAGCCTCCTCTTCTCCAGACTAAACAACCCCAGTGCCCTCAGCCGCTCCCTATAGGACTTGTGTCCCAGGCCCTTCACCAGCTTTGTAGCCCTTCTCTGGACGTGCTCCAGGGCCTCAATGTCCTTCTTGTACTGAGGGGCCAAAGCTGAACACAGCACTTGAGGTGTGGCCTCACCAGAGCTGAGTACAGGGGGATGATCACTTTCCTGGTCCTGCTGGCCACACTATTCCTGATACAAGCCAGGATGCTGTTAGCCTTCTTGGCCACCTGGGCACACTGCCAGCTCATGTTCAGGTGAGCATCAATCAGCACCCCCAGATCCTTTTCCTCTGCACAGCTTTCCAAGCCTGTAGCGCTGCATGGGGTTGTTGTGGCCAAAGTGGAGGATCCAGCACTTAGCCATGTTGAACATCATCCCATTCGCCTCTGCCCATCAACCCATCCTGTCCAGGTCCCTCTGCAGGGCCTTCCTACCCTCCAGCAGATTGACATTTCTCCCCAGCTTGGTGTTGTCTGCAAACTTACTGAGGGTGCACTCAATTCCTTCATGCAAATCATCAATAAAGATTTTAAAGAGGTTGGGCCCCAACACCTACCCCTGGGGAACACCACTGGTGACTGGTCACCAGCTGGATTTCACTCCATTCATTACCACTCTCTGGGCCCGGCTGTCCAGCCAGTTTTTATCCCAGCAAAGAGCGTACCTGTCCAGGCCATGGACTGCCAACTTCTCCAGGAGAATACTGTGGGAGACCATGTCAAAGGCTTTGCTGAAGTCTTGGTAAACTACATCATCAGCCTTTGCCTCATCCACCAGGTGGGTCACCTGATCATAAAAGAAGAGGTTGGTAAGGCAGGACTTGCCTTTCATGAAACCACGCTGGCTGAGCCTGATCCCCTGGTTGTCCCACGCATGCTATGTGATTACTCAGGATGACCTGTTCCATCACCTTTCCTGGCACTGAGGTCAGGTTGACAGGCTTGTAGTTCCTGGATCCTCCTTACGACCCTTCTTATGGATTAGTGTCACATTAGCAAGTCTCCAGCCATCTGGGACCTCTCTGGTTGACCAGGACCGCTGATAGATGGTGGAAAGTGGCTTGGCAAGACTGTACTGTACAGAGTCCCACAGAGTCTGCCTCTAGTCCCACAGAGTCTTTCAGACATCAGAGTATGGCCCCCCAGTGTGGTTTCAATTGCTAGCAGGTTAAGTAAGTCATTTTCCAATAATGTTTCTAGGTAGTCAATATTCCAAGCAGCCTTTGCTTAACAGAACCTAAATCAGTTTAAGATGTTTTTTCATATCTTTCCTCACCTTTCAGTATTGGCAGGTGTTGAAGCTTTATGTCTTTTTCAGTCAGTCTGTACATAGTATCTCTAACGTTTGCCCCTAAAGATCTCACAGTGAATGGGGACAGCCTGACATAAAAATCCACCTCACCAGTTTTTCCAAGGTGATGTACCAATGCTTTGACACTGGCTGTTAAAATTTGCTGTTTGAAGGGTTTGGTGGCCTGGTCATGTACTTCTGTGACGGAAAAAAAAGTGCTATCCACAGAGTTATTTGCAAAGAAAGTTTTTCAGAGGGCTTTTTTCAAAATTTGTATCAGGATCCTTGCCAAGCATCATGACTCCATTTATTTTCATCTCCCCTAAGGTGGAAAATGATCCAAATTCACTTGTTCTCCACTAGCTTTTGAATCATGCCAAACTGCATCTAGGATAAAACTAAATTCCTGAAAAGTCTCAGATCCACATAAAGTTTATGAATCAAGAGAAAGGGCATGTGAGCAGGTCTAGTGCCTATGCTGGTAAATTTTCTGGGTTGACTATGCATTGAGATTGTGGAGGAGATGTGAAACCATCAACTGTACCTCCAGCTTGTGCCTGGGGATAAGCCAAAATAGTAAAGTATAAATGCTATAGAAAAAGGCATTTGTAGGATTTCACTGAAAATCTTTCTTCAGTTTTTGTCTTTCTGCAGCAAGAAAGATGAACTCAAAATAAGGAAGGTAAAGAAAGGCAAGGAGGGTGATCAGGAAATAGAAAACATGTCTGAAGGAAGAATTAAAGAGCTTTGTAAAGCCTAGCGGGAGAAAGTGTGAGGGGGAGACTCTTATATATAAGTGTATGATGCAAGCACCATGAAAGGAGTGGGTTTTGTTTTGTTTTGTTTATAAACTAAGGGGTGATGCTAGCACAAAATTACACGTGTTTCAGCAGAGAAGGAAAAAATCAAGCTGAAAAGTAGTAGGCTTGTAGCACTCAAATGACTGAGGTTCTGAAGAAAGTATTAAGGTACTTGAGTAGTTTGAAGACGGAGTGATGTCCATGACAATGAGGTCATGATATACCTGTTTACCTTGCCTCAGAGGAACTCATTCCCCAGCCTGAAAGTCAGTTTGTACATATACAGATAAGATGTTGTCTCTAATTTCAGCATCCTCATGGCACTCTTAATAATACTCAGTTTTACAAACACATTAGATTTTTTATGAAACAGGTAGCCTAAAATCCCAGCCCTTGGTACTCTCCAATGTGTCTATTTTAAGCCCCTTGTGAAGTGCACGCCCTGTCCAAGACCTGTTTCAGTGTTACTTCCTCTTTTGTAAGTGATGCCTCAGTGCAGCTTATTTAGTCTTGTTGCTGTTCTCTCTGGTTTCATTTATCTTTTCACAGCAAGCCTTGGCAAAGCCATCTCTGCTTACTGACTCACTGTGAAGTCATCATCTAGCATTGCTTTCTTATTGCAAGGTGGTATTGGCACAAATAGCACATCAGTGCCCAGGATCAGTGAACAGAGCCCTTCCTAAAGGGTAGGAGTTATTTTTCTCTTCCTTACTTCAATTTAATCTGTCAGCCCCTTAGGAGAGGTTTTGGAAAGATGCTGTTGAACATTGAAGTAGAAAGTACATGCAGACAGAGCTCTTGTCTCAGCACGATGTCCAGTAGAGGAAGGTCTTTTGTCTCCTTTCCTTTCTGTTCATAGAATTGGAGCATAAAGTCAGGGTCATCAGAGACCTAGAGGTTATTGACTTCCAACTGTTTGCTCAAAGTATGGCCAACTGCAAAATTAGATCAGGCTGCCTGTGGCCTTGTTCATTCAAGTTTTGAAGATCTTTTGAAGAGTCCACAGCCTCTCAGAGCCTCTCAGAACAACCTACTCCAGTACTTAGCTACTCACTGAGTGAAATACAGTTTTCCTTATTCCCATTTGGAATTGCCCTTTCTTCAACTTTGGACCATTTCCTGTTGTCCATTCAGTGGGCAACTCTGAGAAGAGTTTTCTGAAAACCCCCTCTCAAAACAGCTGCAGATAGCAGTTAGATCCCCATCGGCTTTCTCTTCTCTAGGTTAAACAGGCCCAGTTCTCTCAGCCTCTCCTTGTGCCTTATGCACATTATGACTCTGACCACCTCAGCAGCTCTCTTCTGGACTTGTTCATCCTACAGGTTATGTGGATGAAGAAGCTTTGCATTGCTCTTCCTTCCTACCCTCTGCTCTCAAAGGCTTATATATTTGCTAGCTGGGGCACTCCAGGTGGCATTCCCTGCAGCAGAACTGGATCTTGAGCATCTCAGATCCAGTTCGCTGTTCGCAGTATCACTGTTAGCCAGTAGTGATAGGGTCAACCTCAGTCATGGTTAAGCCTGGACATCCTGACTGCTCAAATCTCAGCTGAACTTCCCAGTACAAAGCAAATCCTGCTTCTCCCCATTTCCCAGCCTGCCCACCCCACCCTTCGTATGCTAAACTTTTCACTTAGAAAGGCCACCAGTGGCAAAAACACAGCTCTCTCCTCCTGACTTCTGGCCCTTCAGCACCCCGTTTCTTCCCTTCAGAATGAGTGACAGGGATTGATCACTAAACCTTATCGCTATCCTGAGTAAATATATGGTTCCCAGATGAACTGTTACAGCCTGCTGTCACCTAGAATTGTTCCCTAAGTCTTGTTCTAGATGTGACACTGAGTACAACTGATCACTCAGTGGGCTCATCCCTAGGTATAAATCTTCCTGGCACATCCCACGTTGTTAAAAACTAGCATTAAAAGGCATTGTTCAAGCATCCCTTTAGGAGCAATCAAAATAGGTGGTAATCTACTCAGCAAGCAGCATTATATCAATACCATGACATAGTTTCCCTTTTTTCATGATGAGAGATTGACAGTGTTTTGACATTATGGATTGTCATCATGACAGCACCGAACAATGACAGCTTGCTTTATCTCCCAATCAATTCATAAACATTAATTTCAAAATCATACAAGAATAATGTGCTGTGTGTACCAGAAAATGTGAAGAATCCTTCTTAGATCAACATGCTATGAGTAACAGATTTCTTAGGAAACTGCCACAGAGTGTAATAAGAGGAGTGTTTCTGACACAAATGCAGCCCCTGGCAGTTGTGTCCATAGAAAGCAGTGGAGCAAGGCTGGGAATCTGTTTATTGACAAGTGAAGCGTCTTCCCAGTAACAGCGGGAATACTGCAATTTAAAAAAAAAAATACACATACAGGCACCTTACTGGAATGTATTATAATTTACTTGAGCTAGACTGGGAACTCATTCCCACTGCTTCTTTGATGTGGCAATAGGCAAGTGAAAGAATGTTCACAGTTTATGCATTCATCTCTGGGAGAGGCAACCCTGAATTCCTTGTGGAAAAAGTCTATTTTTGCAGTGGAAAATCCTTCTTCTCCAAGCTACTATTAAATTATCTTTCCCTGGATTTTCTGCCCATCTTGTGTACCCAGAGGCCTAACATACACGAGGACTAGAGGTAACTGAGATCCTCTAAGGTAACATGCCCAGGCCTCCATCCCATGTTCCCCATGTTCCTCCATCCCAGTACAATCAGCCTGCCCATATGCTGTCGACCCAAAATGCTCTGGAGCATTGGCCTTACCCTGAGCACGTGGTAGGGCACAGGCATCTCCATCTTGCCTGCAGCCCAAGTTGCTGCCTGGGGGAGAGAAGTATTCATGGAAAGCAAGGTGGCATGAATAAGCTGCTCCCATCTTTCCCAAAATCTCCTGGGGTGAGGAGCAGGTGTGTGTGAATGGCCCACGTTCACACAGAAAGCCTTTATTACCATGACCACGGCAAGACTGATACTCACCTGGAGCAGTATCAGATAAGAGGATGCGTTGTGGTCCCTTCACGGCAATGGCCCAAACACCCTGCCATACAGCAGCCCAGCTCAACACCTCAGCCAGCATGCACAAAACCCATTTTTAACATTGCCTTTGCCCTTAGCTGTCAGTGCCAATTCAGATCACCCGGAGAACCTGGCTGAGGCAGACCTCAGGTTTCTGTACCAGAGATGTTACCCATATGTACATGGCTAACTTCAAACCTTACGACACAGAACAAATTTTAACTTAACTCCTTTTCAGGTAGAGGCAGGGAGCTGGCCCCTTTGTTCCAGGACCTGCTTTTCCATGCCACCCTCTCCCTCCATCCCTGCTTGCTCCATTCGGCTCTTTGCTGGAATATAGCGCGAGGACTTCAGGTTTCTGCACAGGGGGCTCACAATGACCTCTGACTGCTCGCCGGGGTTTTGGTGAGAGACTGGTAGATATAGGGCATCAACTGCTCCTTCTGAGCCAGAGGGCAGAGCTGTACTCCAACAGGGGAGTACTCACACTGGTACTGCCCCACTGAGGGCTTTTGGGGAAGGTGGCCACCAGCAAGGAAGCCTGCAGCTTCATCAAAGGTACAGCAGGAAAAAAAGAGTAAAAAGCTGCTGTGGCATTCCCTCTTCGAGTTTTTGCTGCCACTAATGAATTATTAACCTCAATGATTAAATTAATATTTACAAGACTGCACTAAAGCAGTAAAGATGGGCTAGTTGCTGAAATACCATTTCCTCATTGCACGTACCCTCCTTTCCCCTCTGTGCCAGCCCTGCTCTGCTGAGCGCTGAGTTCCTGGTGAAAACCTTTGGTGCACACATGCAGGAAGTGAGGTCAGGCTTGTTTTGGCAGTTTCAGCTGCATTTATCCCAGATAGCAGCTGAATTTTATCAGTTGGTTTAGCCTTTGGTCTTCAAGAGACAAACTATTATTTCACTCCTCTTTAAAAATAATAATAAAGTCGTTTTTAGGGGGAAAAAAAAAATAGCGCAGTGATCCTGGAGAAGAAGCGAGGGCAGGAGCCGTGCCTCGCACAGCCGGCTGAGCCCTGCTGCGAGCGCCCTCGTGTGCCCGCAGCCCCCGCGCCACGGGTGGGCGCCGCCGTGGGGATGCCCGGGGGTCCCACGGGGAGCCCTCCCCACGGCGATTTCCGAGCCCTCCGAACTGTGAGACAGTTTGGGGTTGTCCCCAGGTAGGTGGGTTTGCCCCCGTTCTCCTCCCCAGTAGGGAAAATGATGTGATGCTGGAGGATGCAGAGGGGAGCGGGGATGCACAGAGGAGCAGGGATGCTGCCGCCTTGCCTGCGTCCTGTCCATGCCGATGGGATGCCCACCCAGCCAGCAGCATCCCCCAGGCCCACTCGATGGCACTTGATGGGTCTTCTCCTTGTCGCCGAGGCCATGACGAGGTTGGCATCAAAGCCCTCCTCTCTGCGAGGAGGGCATCAGCAGCTCGTCCTCCCCTATCTCCACTGTGTGTGGGCAACGAAAATACAATTAAGTAATGGGTGAAAGCAAAATTAATAAAGCCAGCCCTCCCTATGAGGCTAAGAAACAAACCAAAAATTCTCTCTTTTGATTACAATTCTTTCCCTGGTGTCATGAAGGGTATTTCCAGAGTAAGAGTGGGCTTTCTAGATTAATTTAGTTAAAGTCAGTTTCAGTTTCATTCACACCTTACCCCCAGTCTTCTCAGTGCTGGTGGCTTTCTTTGCAGAACAAGAGCACAGGTTGTGATCCTTTTTCTAGGTCCATTTGAATTTGTTCAGCTTGAACAAGGTTTCCTCCATCTGACCGTAGACCTCTCAGCACGTCCTTCCAGGAGAAAAATGTATGGATTTTGTTCTTGTTAGCAACTTTCATGCTAAAATCACCGCAAGGCAAACACAAAGTCCAGATATGAAATATAAATAACAAACAATGCCCAGATTGGAAACTTTCTAGAGATTACATTAGACCCTGGAACAGGGCCCCTGCCTCTGTCAAAGAAGTGTTATCTTGAGATTGTCAATGCATGCTTCAGGGTAAGAGTGACTTTGTCCCCAGAGACCCAAGGGAACATAACAAGTGACATCAGTCATATTTTGGAGACTGTAGAGCCTAGTGTCACTAAATGTCAGCTAAATCTCTGTACATGGCTCTCTTCAAAGAGTCATTCCTGAAGTGCTGAAAGGTGAGGGGGGCTAACTAAGCCAATTAAAGAAACATTTACTAAGTAGTGGAAGGACACAATGATCTACAGACCAGGTATATAACAATTTATTTTGTTTTCCTTTAGTTTCCATCAGGGCCTAAGTGGGTGGGAAAAAATGCCTCTCTACCAAGCACCAGAGGTAGGACATTAGCTGACGAAAGGCAGGAGACTTAGACTGAAGCAATGACCGTTTCTTTTTCCCCTAGAGCTGATGTTCTGTCTGTTCCACCTCGGCATTCCTTGTGAAGCCAGAGACAACAAGCCAGTCTGCCCAAACACAAAAATAAAACACCAGACAGGCTTCTTTGGGAAAGGCAAAGTTTCTTGTGAAAGAGGAATTGCAACTGGAATTTACAGGAATGCTAGCAGTCATACCATCAGGTCAAATCCAGATCCTACTCGCTTTATTGTAAATAATGAGCAGTCCCTGGGACATGCCAGCTATGGCAACTCCTTATTAGGCCCTTTATTCGTATGTCTGAGCTCCTCAGAAATAATTAAGTGGGGAGACATTTTGTATTATTGGAAACAAACCTTTGTATTTTCTTGGTGAAACCAGTGTTTTTCCTTCTGCAGAAGATGACTCATGTAAAAAGCATCCACAAAGGAATCATACAAATACACTCAGGGATACAAATAGACTGTTTTTTGTCAATTGGTCCCCTGTCAATCATAGACGGGACAAAATTCTGCTTTGGGGTAAGCCGATGGCACAGTTGCAAGTATAACCAAGGGATGTAGACAGAGGCGTACTTGCAGGTCGGGCTGAAGCAGTCGAAGAAACAAGGCGTTAACCACTGCCCCAGCACTGGAGGTAAGTGTTTCCCCAGCAGGGCCCAGTGCTGCAAATGGAAATCATGTCCAGGCAAAGCCACCAGCTTAGCTCAGCCTGCTTTCTGCAGCAGCTTGAAGTAACTCAGCTGACTTTGTGCTGAAGCTGATTAGCTCATGAAGGCGGCTTGCTTGGCTCCGCGAAGGACGTGGTAACCTCCCACTGAAAGGCACTTGCAAAGAGGAGATAGGCAGTAATATCTAAAATTAGGAAAACCCCTTCTGAAAAGATCGTGAGTCTGAGCTTTAAGAGAAGAATTTAAACACCAAGTCCTTATCTGGGATCTGAGTTCAAGGCTGTTCCTATCTTGGGTGTTGGTTTGGTTCATTATGGAGATAAATCCAAGCTGTGAAATCTGGATCTGGACCAAATTTCTCCATAGTTTGAAAGAGTTTGGCTCCATCGTTTTGGAAAGGGCCTATCACTGCTACTAGGTCTTTTAACCCGAACAATAGATGCAGACATAATAAGAAGAGAAATGAACATTAGGATGTCATCATAACTGCATCAAGATGAATCCCCCAACACTTTCCAGAGTCTCTAATTTACAAAGAAAGAAAAAATAGTAAACCATAAACACTAACTGAAACACATCCAACATTTCAATCAGTGCAGTGCACTTATTACATAGCCTCTATAAATACATTCTACTAATGCAGGAAGTTTGGGGCAAGAACCAGAGCAAAGGCAATTAGCTATACTTATTGTGATTACTAGACATTTGACAAAATATTGTTTGCTACTTGAAAGTATGTAATTATGAACAGAAGATCACTATCAAAAGTGTTTCTTTAGTATAATGAATGTGTCTGTATAATGTATAATTATACATTTAGTATAATGAATGTGTGAAAAGCATCTTTTTGCAAAAGCAAAAGCAGTTCTGTGTATATATCTCTGTGGCAACATCACTCCACGTCGCTGAGGTGTCAACTATAAATTATACAACTTCAGGAGACCAAAGATAGGGAAATGATAAGACACAACTGAAGGCCTGGAAGAGAAAGCAAAAACAATGGAGAGATATGGAAGCCAGTGGCAGCCCTGTTTAGTTGGCACATGCCATAACAGTAAAAGATAGATCTGACACCTACAGCCGTCATTTCAAAGGGCCCTTCGGGCTCCTTCCATGCTTGGGCCCATGGAAAGTGAGCCCCTCGGGTCAGCAGTGTGGATATTCTTTGTGGACATTCATAGAAAATTTGGCTTCTTGTGATGAACACCTAAGCAGTTTGGACACAAGCCTACAATTGTTAAGAAGGGGGCAAAAAAATTATAAATGTATGACATGCTTGTGAGCCTACTGAATTCTGTGAAAGACACGATTGACATAGTCTGGCTTTTGTTCAGGCTTGCAGTCGTTATTACAATTACTGACATGAATGTAATACCACAAAGTAAGGTTTTGTAGCTGAACAAGTGCAGCTAATCTTAGCTAATCTTTTCACTGCATCTCAGCTCCTATTATTCTTCTAGGGATAACTTTCGTATACAGTCATCTTGTTTCTCTTGGTTGACGAAAAAGTCAACTACTGGATATACTCCATACTATGGTCTTTATCATGTTCATTTCACACATACACTGACTTCATCCAAACTAGGTAGGCAAGTGTTTGGCTTCGTTTTAACAAATGCTGGAGTGTTAAAATGCAGCTGAGACTGAAAGTATCCAGACTGGATATTTTTTGACAGTTCAGCTGTGGGTAAAAATGTGAAGTAGTTAGCAAAATGGAAATCTTAGAGTCTGGAGAGGAATAAGGTAGCAAACCCACCTAATCTCCAGTACTGCATGCTTCCCAGAACCTTAACATTTGAGCATCTCATGGGCTTTAAAATATTTACCCTCTCAACATGCCTGAGAGGTAGGTGAATAAAAGGCTTGCATTTTACAGGTGTCAGGCTCTGCCCAGGACGTCTGTGGTTTGTATGTGACTGAACCTGGGTCTCCACAGCCCCCAAGTAAGGCTCTTCTTCCAGACTTGGCTGCTCTTTGGGAACAGGCAATGCATGGGCTTTGCCATGCAGCTCCTGGAAGAAGTGAAGGCTGCCTCTTACTGTTTCTTTTTACATCAGGTAAAAGCCAAGGAGCTTTAAGGGGTGGGCATAAATGGGGCCAGGAGGATAAGCACTGTGGAACAGGAACTACTGGAAAGCTTAGAGAAAACCTAGCACATGTCTGTAATGTTTTTTTTTTTTTCTCTTTTCCCTGCCTGCATCTGAAGCAGGGCTCTATGTACAGAGCTCTCCCCACACCGTACTTTCCTCGGCAGTGATTTACAAACTGCTCTCCTCTACTTCATTCTCCTCCTCTGAGAGATTGCCAGTCCTGTCAGCATTATCCTCTCTGACACTTTGCTCTGGAAATATTTCAGGATCAGACATGCTTTTCTTGCTTTCGCTGCCTATATTTCTGGAAGGGCCATCAACCAGACAATGTTTTGCACCGGAGTCTGATGCCAGTGCCAGAACACGGATGAGTTAGCAGCCACTTAGTCTGCAGAGTCTAGTACCAGCCGCTCTGCACAAACAGTAGCAAACCTGAAAATCCAGGGAAACAGGAAGCTTCTCGGTGCACTGCTTGAATTGCAGACCTTTCCCTTATTCAGACCTTCTGGCTGTAGTTGCTGATGGAAAGGAATTTGCAGCGGGAATTGCAGATCAACCTAAATCTCCAACTAAATATAGCCTTCCTTGCAGTGGGGGGGAGACAGGGGAAATATAACAGGAGGGGGAGAGCTCTTTTGACAGACAAAACGTATGTTTAGAATAGTTAGGCATCATTAATTAGTGATGAGTTTTCAATAGGAGGCTTTATGTGTTTAAATTCTTAGTAGAGCAAAGTTGAAAAAAGGGAAATTCTGCATTCAGAAGAAATGTTACGAAGCTGTGCATGTTACAAAAAGAAAACACGTGTAAGCACAAAATATTACTCACTGAACAAAAATAAAGTGAATGAGTCATGATATTAAACAACTCTATAAACAAAAGTTGCAGAATGCCTGGGAAGACTTAACTAATTCAATTTCTAGTCATTGTGTTCCAGTCAGTGTTGCCTTCCTTCAGCAGGCTTGAAGAGCTAATGGGATGCCTGTGGGAGGCTAGTGTGAACTGCAGAGGAAGGGCATGTAATGTTCTAGTAATAGTGGCTGAAGTGTATGCAGTAAGGTCATCTGTGGGGATAGAACAAGGAACATCTGAACTGTGCATTTTCAGCCCTCTCAACCCCTACCAGCCAAATTGCTTAATGAGGAGACATAGATGAAATCACAGAGTTCCTGCAGATCTTGGACAGGACTAGGATCCAGGGAGGACTGAAGCTGTTGGGGTTTTCACCTTACCTTGTGTCCAAAGAATCAGGAATTTAAACACGGATTGCATTTCGCAAAAATAACAGAGAAACACCTGAAATTATTTTGCAAAAATGTGATTAATGATTGATTTCTGTCTGGACAGGGCCAAACTCTATGCCATTGTCTGCAACATTTGGAGCTACTTAGGGACCTAGGGAACAGGCTGCCCAGAGAGGCTGTAGAGTCTCCTTCTTTGGAGATATTCAAAACCCACCTGGATGCCATCCTGTGTAACATGCAGGGTGACCCTGCTTGAGCAGGGGGGTTGGACTAGATGGTCTCTGGAGGTCCCTTCCAAACTCAGGCATTCTGTGATTCTCTGATACTTAGGCTGTCAGCAAGGGTTTCGAGATGCTCTGAGGGCAGTAAAGGTCCTGTTCAAGTCTGAACCTGGGACAACACTGTTTCAGGTTCAAAGGACATCTAGACTCAAAGGTTTTCACTGTCCCTCTTAGGATATATTCAGACATCTTGACTCTGGTGTGACCTTACTGTCCCTCCAAAACTTTTGTGTCCTCTTGGGTTGAGGTAGCAATTTAGGGGAAAGAAGAGCTCTGAAGTCCAAAGGGTTTCTGAAGTGCAGACTGTGTCTTGAAATGTTCATGAGTGCCTAAATGTGCTTTCATCTCTACCATTTCTGTGCCTGTTTAGGAGAAAGAAAGTTCCCTCAGGCACCACATGGGGTCTAAGGGGCTGGGAAGGTGAATTTTCAAATTTTGAGCTAGAAAAGGTGGGATGAACTCAGAACCAGCTCAACATGTACATTGCTTCAGTGTTGCAGCTTGTCTTCTGCAAGTCACACAAACGTGAACCCTAAGACTGGTGAGATCTGTGGTGGGAATTGCACTTGAGTTGAGGCTGACAAAATGCCAGGTGCCAGAAACTACAGGTCTGAAGTTCTACCTTAGGCAAGTAATTTCCCTGGCAGTATGAAGCTCAGTATCTGCTTCTGCAGATGGGTTAATGTGAGACTCAGCCTGACACAGGGGTATGAAATATAGCAAAGGTGACAAAGTTATCTCTGCTCTTGTTTATTGCCTGAATGCAGTTCCAGTGTTTATAAGACAAAGAACAGTATTCCAACAGCAGGGAGAGAGAGAGAGAGAGAAAGAGAGGGAGAGAGAGAGGTTTAATTCAGTAGTGTGTATGAATAATACTTGAAAAGACAAATAGTGTTTGGTTTAGTTAATATATTGCTCATTAGTGAACCACAATACAGACATTTTTTAAAAGGCTGCAGTCACCATGACAACCTGATAACATTTAGTCACATCATTTCCGAATATGATTATCCTCCTGGAAAACTTTTCTTTTTTTATGAAAACAGAGGGCAGATTTCAAGTCTGTGGTCTGTTCTTAAGATAACCTGTTTGTTCTCGCTTTGAAAAGCACTATAATATAATGGGAAAATGTAAGGAGAAGTGAAAGAAAGACATAAGTGGAAGAGGGGGATTTCTATCAAAATTGTTATCCCAAGTTCAAGGAAAATCTTGCTCTCCTACACTGTAAAACTCATACAGAGGGGGTAATCTGCACATATAGTTTAGACTTCGGGCCTTAACTTTCAAAAGGATCTTCATCCTGGTGCCACAATCCCACAGCGGGGTTAGGGGTTCAGCAGGAATCAGGTAGATGTCCCTGCAGGACCAAAAAGGAGATGGAGACCAGGACCTTTAGGGACACTCATCCATGCAGTCCTTCTGTAGCACAGCAGAGAAACCATCTTTCAGCATGAATCTGCAGGACACTTGGGGATAGCCCATGGGCAGAGCAATCTGGCCTCCGTACTGACTTGTGTCTGAAAGTCTGAGAGGCTCAAAGTGCCTTGGGGTGCTGGACGACAGATCGCGTCAGGGTGGTCCAAAATTTGCTGTTCTGCTCTGAGGGGTAGGGAGGATGCCTACTTCTCCCTCAGGCTGCAGCCAGCCCAGGCCATGCCACACTGGTCCGCAAGGTCCCAGCAGTTCCCTGCTCTGATGAAGACACAGCTCGTTCCCTGTGTTCCTGAGAACATTACCTAGTTCCCTTTCTGAAGCAAACTAGGAGTACAGTAGCCTATGTCCGCTTGCAGCTAGCATAGCTAAGTGACGTTGCTTGATAAATAGGTTGAATTTATCGGTAACCTCTGCTGCCTTACACTGATTTACTATCATCATCTCAGGCACTGCCAAATTATTATTTTATTGGGAAGGAAAATAGAGGTACCACAAAGTGACACTTATTCCTAAGAAGAATTTGGCAGGCAGCCGTGATAAGAAGGACTCGGTGGCCTAAGCCTGAGCCTCCCAGTGGGACTGCTGCAGTGTGAGGATTCCCTTACTAGGATACAACAGGAGCCGAGCCTGCAGCCCCCCTTGGCTTGCCTCCGCGACATCTCCTTAGCTTAACATGGCTTGGATGAAACGTTTACAAACCCCAAATCTGTGCAAACTTGCAATCACCAGCCTAATTAATTGTGATTTCCTGACAGGAATGGTTGCAATTAGACAGTTAAGTACTGGAGGTTGTGCTCCAGGCAGGATGACTGCTGGCAAAGTCACTGGTTAGGAATTTGCAGAAAGCGAAGGAGAGAGTATGCAAGGGCTGTCAACAGAAATTTGGTCTGGGACTCTGAATTAATCGAATTAATATTCAGGGTGAGAGCAACACATTTTTATTCTCCAGATGAATGTGGATGAACAACCTAAGCCCGTGATTTGAATTCAGAGTGCTTTAGGTTGAGGGATTTGGCTTAATTTTTGAAGACGTGGGGCCAGTCCCCTGGAATATATGTTTGGCACTGAGGATTTGCGCCATTATTTCTGACTTATCCTGGGCCACACAGGGCAAAGATCCCATCCAGATCTTGTTTTCACTGCAGCCCAGGGTTTGATTCCCCTCTGTGGGCAGTCAGTAGTGGTGCAGGGCTGAGAACTGCTCTGGGCAGCCACCCCATCTCAGACAGAAATGTATGAGACTCCCTAAGGACTATTCACAATGTAGGTGATGTATTAGCAGCTTCCTCATTATTATCCTGACTGCAAAAAAAACCAGAGGAGACCTCAGGCACGAGAAGGTGGACAATCATGAGCAAGACAATGTTGCCAGGGCTCAGACTGAGATGGCCTCCAGGGAGCCCAGCCTACAAACTGCAGGTGTCCAACAGGCTCGGTGTGTGCCCTGCAGCTCTGCAGATGCCTGGTGGGCTGTGGCAGCCCCCCCTGGACTAATTGTTCCAGCACAGCAAAGCACACCATGCCTCAAAGCTGTTCAACTGTCTGCCAGGGCACCAGCTTTCTGTGGCAGACAGGAAACACCTGCAATTAATCCTCTGAGTGCTGTGTCTGGCTTGCTGGTGGTGCTCTCTGCTCTTAGCTGGACATCGGAGCTCGTGTGGCATGGCACAGGGCCATGGGGGCATTTGCAGAGCCCTGATGGGGAGACACCTCAAAAGACTGGTAGGCACCCATTTGTAAGGGGCTTTGGTGGGCCCACAACTGCTCCTGCAGTGTGATCAAGCTGCAACATAAACATGATTTAACCAAAAGAGCTTTGGTGTTAACCAGAGAAGGTGGTGGAGGGCAAGCAGAGGTGTTTCTGCATCAGCTTCCCTGGAGGACTCTGGCATCCTGCTGAAGCAAAGTTTCTTCCCCAGCCCTGCACCGCGGTGGTATTTGGGAGTGTGTGATCTCAGGCAGCACAGCTCCGTGCCAGGCACCAGCCTCCGATCTCTCAGAGAGATGCTGAGCTCCACTTGGCCCGCCACGTGGTGGGAGTGGGAAACGGGGCCGAGGCTCCTTATCTCTTATTTCATCACTTTATTGCAATATTGCGGCTGATTAAGTAGTTGAGAATGACTCTTCGTGCAATTTTGGTTTTGCAAGCTCCTGAGGGACAGGTCCTTGTACCCTGCGTTGCTCCATTTCAGAATGAATAAAGGAGGCGATGTCAAACTGCTGTTCAGAAACTGAAATTAGGAAAACTCTGTACAATTATTCCAAAGGCACCTCCACAACCAGTCTGTATACTCTCGGTGTTGCTGTGCTGATCTTTTTCTGTTTTTTAATGTCAAAAAATCTTTGCTCCTGAACTGAGGATGAGGGTCCATCCCAGAACTACACGTTTCACAGGAGTTATAAACTCCTCAGAACAAGTGGCTCTAATGGAAACAAAAACAACTCTGTAACGGTAGCAGGTGCAAAATGAAGCGGGACATTAAAAATAGCCCAGCCACATTCTCCAGCAGCGTGCGCTCTCTGTGTGTATTTCTCCAAAATAATCCATTTATCCTTTCTCTCTGTGGCTACAGTGAGCCAGCTCCGTGCTCTGTGTGCCGGGGATCTGCAGGGGCGGCTGGGAGAATTCGCGGAAAACCACAGCCCGTCAGCCTGGCGCTCCCCCATGCCTTCATCTCAGGGTCTTGCAGAACATCGAAACCTTTTCCCTGATGAATTCGAGAAGCAAATGTGTCTCTTTGGGCTCTGATAAGTGCTGACTTTTATTTCTAGGAGTATACGGTTAAATTGCTTTGTGATTTGCTAGGGGTGAGTTTGGCTCTGGGGCTGTTTATTTTGCCGGGCTTAGTGATCATGAGCTGCGCTGGAGCTTTGAGGGCTAAGTGGCTTCTTATGCAAAAAGCATATTCCTCCTTTAAATTGCCAGCATTTAGCAAGCAAAGCCCAGCTTTCACAGATTTCCTCCCAGCCCTTCTGCATCTTCTGGCTGCCAGCACTTCTCCTGGCCCAGGCCCTTCACTTCAGCCTAGGCTTTTTTTTTTCTTTAGGACTGTTTTGTGGTGTCACCTTGTGATACCATCGGATGATTTTTTTAGGATTCTTCTCCACGTTTGCATTTGCCAGTCACACACTCAGGCCAGATGACTCGAAGGCGATGATGGGTGTAAATGCTGCCATGGTGCTAACACCGTGGAGCACAGTCTGGGAGCCCCAGGCTCTGGTGGGCAGTCACCCAGCCTTGTCCAAGTGCTTTCATTTGCCCTTTTCTTTGCTGAGTCCTCCTCCGGGTCTTCAGAGACTGCAGGGATACTGTTTTACCTAACAAATGGAGTCAAAAAATATTCAGACAGAATGAAAACTTGCAAATGGTTTACTGTTATGCTAGTCATTAAGCAAAAGCAAAGAGCTAGGAGACACCATTTTAATACTGTTAATACCCTTTGGAAGCTGAGTTGTTGATCACTTACATTTATTTCTTTGTCCCTGGGTCAGTTCTCATTCTACCCCATTGATCTCAGACCAGGGTATTAGTCACAAGAAAGATCCAAAGTAGATCCACTGGACCAAAGTCCTGGTAATTTCAGTAGGGGCAGAATTTTTCTGTAGACTTCAGCCTCTTACCAAGCCAACTTGTGTCTCTGTAACCCAGTACAAGGTCTGGCAAGCTGTGGATTCAGAGAACGTGAATGAAGTTCATCTGCTGACGGCTGAACACTGTTTTATCTAGATAAATGTTTCACGGGGCATTTACCAGCAGCTTCTGGGCTGCAGTTGGTGAGCCTGGAGATATGGGGCCCTTACTGCAGTCAGTTTATATCACCCTTAATAAATCAGCTCTCCTGGCATAAATCAGCTAGTCACAGCCCATGTAAGCAGACCTGGGTGACTTGCTGTGACAGAGACTCTCCCATGAAACCAGAGATGCCCTGGGTGCCTGGGGGAGCTGCCCCTGCCCGGGGATGCAGGCAGCAGAGGGATGCTCTGGCAGCCCCAGGGGAGCTGCCCCGCTCTTCCAGGGTCCGGCCGTCCCAGCCTGGCCCGTGTCCAGGCCAGCGTGAGCAAGTCATTTGTGGAGCTGCATGAGGGGACACTTTCACACACTGTGGTTTACCCACAGGCAGCAAACATAGCTATTTTGCCTAAAATAATAAACGCCCTTCAAGAAGTGGGCTTCCCAAGCTGCTTGGAAGAGCAGGTTTTACTCCACGGCCGAACACTAGGCTTTTATCTTTGTTTTGAGCTGGAAGATGAATCAGTGAGGGGCGTAATTTATTTCTGTTTAATGTGGTGTATTAATTCACAAACTTCTGTGAGGCTTACGTGCAAAGGCCCATGTGTGGAAGGCCAGTGCGACTCTCCAGTAACCAACTCTCCCTTCTGTGTGGGGCTGCTCTCCTCCGGCAGCTGGACTTTGGCTGGTGAGCTCAGTATTTATCGCACTCTGCTACCGAGGAGAAAAGGCACAGCCTGTCGCCTGGCCTCACCTGCAATGCAAGCACTTCAGATGCTCAGCGACTCCAAAGAGTCTAAATCAAGAATTTAATTCATACCACGAGTCCTAGCCGTCAGCGTTCACGGGAGGCACCAGCAAAGCAACCGGAGCAGACACTGGCCGGCACTTGATCAGCCCGATGTTATTGGCAGATGGTTAGCATAACATAGCCCTTCCCCATGGCTGAAGATTTCTTCAGGCTCGGAGGCCTTGCTCATATTCCAAATCCATGCTCTGTTTATATTTTCTTTGTCCTGAACGAAAATTGGCCCCATTGTGTGGGAGCAACACTGGAAAAGAAAAACAAGAAACATCCACTGAGAGAACATGGATAATGTGGGAGCTGAAGAAATGTACATACTTTGTCGATTCCATTTTCTGATGATGTCAGAGTCAAAGAATATCTTTTAAAAAAAGAGAGAGAAAAAAAAAACTCAGCAACTTGGAATCAAAAACTCTGTTCATCACAGCCTCTTGTTAAAAGAAGAAATGTAAACATTCTCCCTTGCCACTGCCCCCCAACCTCCAAGAAATGAAATCTGGCTCCGTTCGGGTAGACCCTCAGATGGAGTCGAGGGTATGTCTCCAGGGAGGCAGGCGTTAATGTACCGGGGGAGGGACAGCGGCGGGGGGGGGGGGGCGGGGGGGGAGGAAAATTTGATGGCATGATGTGAAATGCAGGGATTCAAGCTGCTGCATTTCATGGAGGCTGAAGAAGGGCGGCCTGACACTTTACAGATTGGGTGTAATACACAGGAAATTTGTCCTTTCTGCCAGAGTAGTCTAGGGATAGGGCTACCCCCCCACCCCCCAAGCCACTTTGCTTGGCTGGTAAAAGCTCAGGAGAAAAGGGTTAAATAAATGTTTGTGATATGATAAGGTGCTTGTTTATTCAAGGGATGACAGATTATTGGCTCCCAAGGCAGGGTTGAAAAATAGTACAAAGGAGCTGGCGTTCCCCTCACTGATGTGATTTCCTCCTAAGGTTTTGCTTTTTGGTAGGAACAATATGCGCTGGGAATTAAGAGGGATGACTTTATTGCAGACTGGAACAGACAGACTAAGAGCTGCTTTCTGGAGTTGCTGACTCTTGTTGTTGTTGATTTTTTTTTTCCCAAAGTTTTTCCTCTCTGCCCAATTTCTTCTCTTTGGAAAATGGGTTATCTCCCATCCAGGAGGAACACCCAGCATGGCGAGCTGACTTGAACACTTCAGATTAGGGCTTTGACCCTTTCACTTTGTACATGATTTTCTATTTTATCACCATGTCTCTGAAGCTAGCTCCTGCTTCACCACCCTTGGATATGAGTTCAGGCACTAGCCGATCCCTGCCCAGAGGTAATTAATTCCATGATCATCTCCGTGGGAGCAATGCTGTGGCAGGAACACAGGGGCAGGGCATGATGCCCATACCCACTGTGAGAGCATCCTCGCATTGTAGGGAGGTGGGGACCCAGGTGGTGGTGTTTCCCATCCCTTATGGCACCCCAAAAATGACTTGCTGGCCACAGAAAGACTCTCCGTCACTGCCGTCAGCCGGAGAGCGATTTCCTGTGCGGGCGAGTGTGATGCTTCCCATTGTTCATCCAGATACACATCACCCGATGAGGACACACCAAAAGGCAAGGGGAGGATTTTTCACCAGCACAAGATGCCCGTGACAACTCTGTGGCAAGGCTACTGCATCAGAGATGTGGCTGCACCGACACCAGCCCGCCAGCTGTCACCCGCAGGCGCGGCCGCGATGTTCAAGCTGAACCAAGCCTGCCAAATCCGTGCTCCCCGTCCCGTGGAGGAGCGGGCTAGTGGTTGCTCATTGGGAAAGCCAGGCAGTGGTTCCCATGATCCTGGAGTAAATGACAGTTAAGCCACACATTTGTTTTCAATGCTTGGATCCGGCACTGGATTCCTTTTTGAATGAAAACTATGCCAAACATCTTTTATAATTTTTTTTTTCCTCAAGCAAATATGCAAGCAATCCAGCAGTGAAATGCCAGAAACATTTGCTATCCTTCCTAAGATGTGGGGTAGAGAAAAAAAACAAAACACCACACACATGCACACAGCAAATTTTATTTAAAAGCCTTTGGAGGCCAAGTCTCTTTAAACGCTGGACTGGGTTGTTGAACTCCACTCTGGTATGCATGTGCATGTGCAAGGGGGAATAAATACCTATGTTTTGGGGGTATGTACAGAAAGGGTCTCTCACACTATCTATTCCTTTCAGGTACTGCAACGCTTTACAAATAAATACACTTACATACGAAGGAAAAAAAAAAAAAAAGATCTAAGTCAAAGCTTAATACCAGAACTTGGTTCTTGGAAGGAAAACTCCGAGTCATTTAGTGGGTAAATCTAGGGGAAGGCTACAGGAGATAGCAGATCTGTGTGTCCTCAGTGCTGGAATGGCAAGGGCCTGAGCAGCAAGGATGCTGCTCCCCAAATCCTCGAAGCCAGACGCATCCATGGCAAACAAAGATAAGGCAGAAGAGGGGTGCAGACTGCACAAGGAGGTGGATTAGTGTTCAAAGGCCAAGCCAAAGGAGGGAGGAGATAAGGCATCACAAATGTCATCGGAATCTGCTGAGCCCCATCCAAACAGGGTCTCGTCACATTGTTGGGCATGAATAACCAGGGGCCGGGGGATGGATGTGTGAAGGTCTGTCTGAAGGCTTGCTCCTCAGCATCTCTGAACACACCACCTTTCCTTCTCCTCCTCTTTGGCCGGTCCCGCTGGACCCACCTCCATGGTACCTAAGCCTTGCAGGGAGCTAGCTGAACATCTCATTTGGAAAGCACATACCAGTCCCTGGTCCCATGTGCACAGAGAGGGGGCTCTGACCTGGCACAAAAAAAAAAATAAATATATGACTATCCTCAAACCCAGGGCAGAAGGGGGCTGTAAGCCCCCAAAGCTCCTCACAGCCACCTCTGTGGATTTACCTTTCCTGTTACTAACATTTCATTGTCAATGCTCAGATAATTTATATTTGCTTGATCCTTCTTTGACCAGCCTGTTAAGATAATTTTTCTTAATTCTCAATTAATATTGAGTTGTTTGTGTCTTAAAACAAACACTTTGCCAGGTTTCTGCCACAATATCAAATTACCCTGTTAAGGTGTAGTTTCTTTTTGCACCCCTGCTAGCTTTCATGATCCCATTATGCCCATCTGAGTGGTATTTTAACGCACTTCCAACCTCCCAATCTCTCTGTACCTCCTCCTATGCTGCCCCAGCATTTACGGGGAGTAGGGGGCCAGCTCATCCTAAAACCACATGCTGTGCTTACTCCCATGTCAATAAAAAGGCATCGGTATCATTTTAGCCATATGGGTGTTGTGCGGCTATTAAAAAAAGCCTTCAAGTTGCCCTTGTGTCCCCCTACACCCAATGGCCATGATGTTTCCATGGGTGTCTTAGTCTCCAGTGTACTGCTGGTCAAGTGCATAGGAAGTAACAGTGCCTGCATAGCCCAGAAGTTTGTGTTGGTTGTTTAGAGCAGATATTTCTACACTCTTTTGGAGAGTTGGGCCTGGTGCCCTCAACCTGCACCCAGCTAGCGCTTCCGCAGCTGGGTCTTGCAGGCACAGGTCTGTCACAGTCGGTGGAGTGAAGTCAGTTCACACCAGGGGCTGAACTGGTTTGAGCAAACATTGTAAAACATCCAGCTCTGCAATGTGTCAGTAATGTCTGCCAACAGAAATATTCTTACACATATCATTCAGCTGCCATTTATATTTATCTACCAAAAAAAAAAAATGGTGGCAATTTTATTACGTGCACATACTCCTGCTCATACCTACATGAACGAACTAACCCAACCCTAAAAGCAACAGCTCAGGATGAAATCAAATTCTCCCATATGGGAAGAAAAAAATGTGCATCAAAGGAATTGCATATGTTTATTTTCAGCTTTTGTTTTCAGGATGATCTTTCGATTTGTGGGTCAGGTTAAGTCACATATTTCCATGCAGTGTTTCACAGAGGAGGAGAACAGACACCCCTCTGGCTGCTGAGCTATTTCTCTTCTTGGACACAAAGTTGGTCTTCAACCAAGCTTGGGTAACAGGTTAACAGAAAGTCAAGGGGAAGTCTTGTAGGATGCAATATTTCTCCTCTAAGAGACTGTGTGGAACCAGAGGAGAAGGAGGCTATGTCTTGGGGCTGCGTCTTTGCACAGGTCCCAGTATCAATCAGGGGACCATCCTCTGAGGCTGAATGCCAGCCGTGTCACAAGGCTGTTGCCACCCAGCATTTGGATGGGATCTCAAACCAAAAGCTTGCTTGCCATGTTTACACCAGTCACAGAAAGTGATGGGCTGTAAACCCCAACATCAAGGCACTCTCAGGGCCTCAATGCTGTTACATGACGTATGAGTGGGAATTAAAGGAGCTCTGCTTCTGGTCACCACCACTCATCTCCATCCCTTATGCCCAATACTTCCAGCTCCAAAGCCGTGCCTCTGAGTGGTCTGAGTAGTGAGAGTGCCCTGCCCACCTCTGCCAGCCATGGCACACAGCCAGTGCTTTCTTTCTTTGCCACAATTACTGTGATTGCTGGTGCACCCTCCTCCTTCCCCTTACCCCACTCCCCAAGGGATCACATGCTGAAAGAAATGATAATTTGGCTGCTGATGGTTTTGCAGTGATAGGGGTCATAATTAGTGAGACTTTGATTATGCCCTTTTGAAGATGAGGTAAGTGCTGATGTTTACAGCATCCCCCTGTCACTGGCCGTCATATGACTTCCTTACACTGCCTCTGGGGTGTTGCACAACTTCTGCTTCCCCAGTCCCATGAGAGGTATAATTTTGCCCAGCACAGGGGTAATTCCTTCACTTGCAGGGAAGCCATCAGTCATGTACACAGCCTCTCATGCCATGGCACTAGGCTGGCCAGAACCCCCCCCCCCCGGGCCCCCTCCATCCAGAGAGGATATGCACCAAGTTGCACGGGAACCAATGGTGCTGTTGCAGCCTCAACTTCTGGAATTTCCTGGCTTTTCTTAATCTTAACATCTCATTAGCCTTCATTTGCAGATGTATATCCTTGCTCTCTTCTCACAGGGACTGCTGTAAATCACCGCTGCCTCTGCTGAAATCAGCAGAGTGGTCTCAGAGAGGAAAGACCAGAGGCAGGGGGACTGCTACGAGGGCTGGGAGGCTGTGTCTCCGTCACCACGGCCTGAAGGTCCCACGCCACCTTGTGCCACCTAGAGAGGCTGAAGCAAAGTCCATGTCCACATTCAAAATTTCCTCTGACGATCTCGACCAAACTGAGCTCGCAGACCTTCTCAGGCCTGCCTGTTGCTAGCTCCTGCTTGGAAGAAGGGCTGTCATGCTGCATTTATTTGGAGCAATGAATCCCTCCAGCCTCTTGATAAATGGAAGAGGCTTTGGCAAAAGTGCTTTGAGCAAGCAAATGCTTTATCTGGATGCATAGAGCAACCGTTAGTATCCTATGCACTAGAAAGGCGTGTCGCTTTATTTTTAGCTAAGTAGGAAATACTGAGGGTAGCATTGTTATTCAGAGGTTGAAGATCAAGTGGCAAACTGGTTAAACTGTAAACAGGACTGGAGAGAGATATGAAACGGGGAGCATCTGTCTTCTCCTTATTTGTTCATGGTGATCACTTATAGTCAATGTGTTTGCTGTGGTGATAAAGCTACATTTTAAATAGAGATTAGTGGCTGGTGAATTGGTCTCCAGTTGCTGTTAGAGTACAACATTGTTCACGTGTAACATAGAGTGCCAATTACTACACCAAAAGGAGGTTATTCAAATGATGGAAAAAAAAATAAATTACAGGATTTCATCTCATCTTCAGCACAAAGGCCGATACCCAAGTGGTGGAGCAGGGAGGTGTTTTAGGCAGAGACAAAAGGGATCTGATGGATCACTGCCTCGAACTGCAGGCAGTCCCCAGTGACTGGCAGACTGAGGCACTGTGTTCCCACCCCAAGGTGGAAAGTCCCCCGAGACCACTTGACCTTTTCTGCAGGTGACTGAAGCAGACCTACAGGGAAGAGTGACCAGAGCAAAGTGGCTGTTCACCCTTGCTGACCCTGCACTTCTGAGAGCAGGACGAATGGGACTTTTTGCCACAGAGTGACACAGAGGCATGGGACCCTGGCTCCAAATTTCCAGCCACTGTATGATAACACTTCCTGGAGAGAAAGCCTGGCCCAGAATCACAGGATGGCTGAGGTGGGAGGGGACCTCTGGAGGTCACCTGCTCCAACCCCTGTTCAAGCAGGGCCTTGAGCAGGGTGCCCAGGATCCTGTGCAGGCAGCTTTTGAAGATCTCCCAGGAGGACACTTCACAACTTCTCTGGGCAACCTGTGCCAGTGCTTGGTCACCTACACAGTAAAGAAGTGCTTCCTGGTGTTCAGAGAGAATCCCTGGCGTTTCAGTTTGTGCCCATTGCCTCTTGTCCCATCACTGGGCACCACTGAAAAGAGCCTGGCTCTGACCTCTTTGCTCCCTCCCTTCAGGTCTTCATACACACTGATCAGATCCCCCTGAGTCTCCTCTTCCCCAGGCTGAAGAGTCCCAGCTCTCTCAGCCACTCCTCAGAGCCCAGCCTCCTCTCCTCCAGCCCCTTCATCATCTCTGTGGCCCTGCATTGGATTGTCTCCAGTGTGTCCATGTCCCTCTTCTACTGGGAAGCCCAGAACTAGACCCAGAACCCCAGGTGTGGCCTCTCCAACACTGAGTAAAGAAGGATCACCCCTGTTGACCTGCTGGCAATGCTTTGCCAAGTGCTGCCCATGATGCTGCTGTCCTTCCTTGCTGCAAGGGCACACTGCTGGCTCATGTTCAGCTTGGAGTCCACCAGCACCACCAGGCCCAGGACAGCCCGGCACCCCATGACCCTTAAAATCGGGAACAATGCACATCCATGCAGTTTGCCTTCACACCCCCCAGGCTGGGCAGGGGGTGAGGCACAGCCCCCCGTGGCCATCCCCTCCATCCCTTCCATCCCGTGTCCCCAAGGACCAGTTTGTGGTGTGTGGCCACAGAGCATAAATGTCCCTAGGGACTGCCCCAGCCTGAAGGGGCAGGGGGGATTTTTGCCTTTTGCGCTCCTCCCGGCGCTGCTTGGAGAACATTCCACAGATAAACCAGGTTCATAACTCAACAAAATACACCGAACTACAGGAAAGCTGTAAAAAAAGAAACCTATAAACTGTATACAGATATGAGATACACTGAAAGGCATAAACATAAATCAATATACACCTCGTAAGAAATCTCACTGTACTTAATGTGTACAAAATATGAAGCAAATAATTACATACCAGTGTATATTTCTACAGGCTGTTTTGGGTTGTTGGTTTTGTGATTTTTTATTTATTTATTTATTTATTTATTTAATCTCAGTCTGAGATGAAAGCTGCCATTACAGATTTATTCTAGTGGAAATGCTGATATTTGTGTGAAGTGAACTCTTTCTTTGTTTATGTAACCCTGGGTTTTCAGCTACTTTATCAAATAGCTACCTCTCTTCATTTGCTGGCTGGCAGAAAACCTCAGCCTTGTTCCTCGTCACTAGTTGCAGGCAGGATAAATGCAACAGGCATGTGGTGCAGGAGATCTCAGAGCAGCTGAAATGCCCTGCCAGGGTTTCTGTCTCTTAAGGTGGCAAATTCAGTGGCATTGGTCTGCAGGGTGAATCTTCCACGAAGGAGGGAAGGGGAAAGATGGTTGTTAAAGGCTCTCATTTGTAGAATACTTTCTCTCTGAAAAGACCTCAGTTGCCTGTGCAGGCCAGCACACAGTCGTTGCCTTGCACCAAGGAGTGAGCCCATGCAAACAAGACCTGGTATCCACAAACACTTGGACTCAAAACTTGCAGTGATTGCCCATCTACAGTGGGAGCACCACATCACCTCCTTGCTCCTGCTTTGTGGTGTGGCTTGGCATGACCGCCTGAAGCTGAAGTAAAGCTTTGGTTTTGTATCTTTGCAGTGGAAGAGAAGATTTTGCTTTTCATTGCCACCACGCCACCTGGCCACTAGAAACAAGGACCTGTGAGCACAAGGAAAACTAGCTCAACAGCAGAGCTGTTCTTATTGCTATGGGCACTTCTGATTCGTATTGACTACCCAGCTTACATGCATGGCATTTCCACTCGGGCTACAGGAAAAACAAAGAATTAGAAGATATTAAAGTTAAAATTAAAAATTATTAAACCAGTATTAGAAAGTATTTCTTTCCATACAATTCCTGCATAACTCTGCAGCCTATTTTAAACAAGGGATTAGCAAGCACTATCAGGGCAATCTTACACCACTCTTCTCAACATTTATGTAAAATCACCATTTATGCATGTATACAATTGCTACTTTCTTTACTGCCTTGCTCTTCAAAAGTACTTCTTTCTGTCTCTGGTAAATATAATTTTCCCATTTTCTTTTCCCCCTCTAAAACACGAGGTTCCCCTTTCAATGGGTTGCCTACTAAAGAAAATAAGAAATCTTTTTTTCTGCACCTTGCCAGAAGTTGTCCAAAATGAAACAGTGGCAGGGTCATGTACATCAAGATATGACATGGTTGTAAGGGTAGTGGGGAGAGAAGCCTGTCTGTAAGTGGGGGGTATGATTCATATGGATAACAATAGAGTCCACTGCCCTTTTCTACTAACCGTTTTTGGTTTGCCTCAAATAAGTCATTGTCTAACTTGTATAAATCTTCCCATTGCTTCTCGAATTATTGTTGGGTATTTGAGAAACATTTTTTGTTGTTGTTTTATAAGGAAAAAAAACCGATTGCAATCACTCCCAAATAACACTTAACTCCTTGACACAAGGTCAGCAGGGGGGTTTGTGAGTGTGTGTGTGTGCGTGTGTGTTTTCTTTCTAATCTGTGAGCTGTTCCCTGAGAGACACATTGAGAACTGGGGCTTGTCTGCTGACATGTTTTACACAGCTGATCCATTAGGATCCTGCTCTTCCTAGCCTCCCTGGCACCGCTTTGATCAGCGACATGTTGAAAAAAAAAAAAAGAAGGAGAAAAAAAAAAAAGTAAAAGGCACTTCTCTGATCAGGAATCCCTCCCCTCCACTAAATCATCCTGGGCACTTTAAAGCCATAGGAACCACCGAGGGACCTCTCAGCTCTGTGAGGCTTCACGACAGCTCTTCGCTAAAACATCCAGACACGAGACAATAATGTCTTTTGCCCGGTGGACTCTTCTACCCAGCTCTGTGGTTAACCTCTTCCCTGCCCGCCTGCCTGCTGGGAAGCCCCAGCTTCCACCGACATGTCTGCATCCCCACAGGATCCCAATTTCTTTAGCTGATTGACACCACTATGGAGTATAAAAAAATGACATCTTCTGTGGTGAGTGCTGATGGCACACACAGAGGAATGGAAAAAGCCCACAGAAATGAAGGCAGGAGTATGGCACGAGACCAGATCCATTGTACAGATGTCCAGGGGTCCTCAACAGTGAGCAAGAAGGTGAGGGCAGCCAGGTGTGCTGCCACTACAGTGACAATCCAGATCAACTTCTCCATCACTTCTTTTTTACTGACCCTTAGCCTGGCTCTCCACCTCAGTCACTCACTGCGCAATCGCCAGTGATAACCTCAAGCAGTCCATCTCCCATCAGGAACAACTCACAAAATGGCCATCCCTGCCTTCCAAGCCAAATTGGAAAGTCTTTGTTGTGCATGCATCTTGCCACAGCCACATCTCATTGGGATGGAGAACCAATGAACACAGGAAAACACGGTAATTTGAATGCTAAATAAATACCCTGTGGTGTTCATTAGCAGTAGGTGTAGTGCCAGATAGCACATGGAAATACTGATTGCTCCCCTGGGTTATTGTCCTCCAAGCTGTTTCATTTTGCAATGGATGGAGGATACACCAAGCGTTTCAGAGATCCGGATGGGTTGTCCACTGCTCAAGGAAATCCCCTAAACCAAAGCTCTAGAGGCGTCCCTACTCCTCACCCATCTCACCCCTGACATACGCATTAATTCCTAGCCTTTTTTGAGCATTTTTCACTGACTTGAGTGATGAGAGGGAATTTTTGCCCTGAATGCCCAGTGTGTCCTTGTTATTTTATATAGCGAATGAACAGGGATAATGTGATAGAGCCCTCCTGAGACTGATATTTTGGCAGTGAAGAATTTAAGCAATAACTGAAACCTGCTTTCTTTTGCCATTCCGCTGGTGCTGGCTTGTAGCTCCACTACTGCCACATCCACCAACTTTGCAAAACATCCAGCAGCTGACCTTTAAGGCAGATTTAAGAGCATATATAATTCTGCCTTTGGCATGAAACATTGGCAAGAGTTTCATGGCGTTGTCAACATGGTGTGTTACAGGGAGGCTTTCCCATGTCAGTTTGTGGTAGTAAGATATCCCCAAATGTTCAGATTTCACCTCAAAGTACCTGCAACTTGGAGGGCACCCCTAATCTGGTCCCCACCACACTGTTGTTTATCCTACAGGCTCTCCCTGACCCATGTGCTCTGGTCAGCAGGCCAGTCTGAGGGGGGGTTAGAAAAGCATCAATATGCAAAGCCTCGGTTCACTTAGTTCAGACTGGGGCTGGAGGAGGATCTCTTCAGCTCTAGGTTTTCCTCACGGTGGCTGGATGACATGAAGCAGTCCCATAAGCTCCCGAGGGGTCTGTCAATGTGTCAGGTCCAGAGTGCCTAGCCCTTGCAAAATGGAGTAGCTGAAAGCAGTAGCATAAAAAGAACTCAAACACCTTAGTAAAAACTAGGATTAAAAAAATAATAATAAAAAAATCCACATTAAAACAACATACTTTTTTTTTTTCCAGGCTATTGGCAGATAAATGACCTCCAATCTTATAATTAAAGAAAATGTGCAATTAGCTTAATCAGATCTGTGGGAAGAAAAGCAGTCGCTGAGTCTCAAAAGGCAGGTTCTGAGAAACTGCAGCCAACTTTTACTGGGGCTGACCAGAGACACTACATCACAAACAGCATGAGCCCTGCCAAAGCCTCCTTCCTGTGAAAAATGATGTTTCAATTTAGGCTCCTGTGTATTGTATTCGCTAATCTCCCTCTCACTTGCTTACTCACTTGTTCTCTCTCGCTCTTTGACACTGTAAATAGAGGCATGAAGAAGTATTTTCTTGTATTGATATTATTATTGCATCCTAATTCCTCAATGAGATGAAGTCGAGTTAATCATTTCAGTTCCTAATCAACCTCACTGTTCTTTGTACCTCTCGATCCAAAGATGGGATATTTCGTGATACAATACAAGGGCCAAAAGCAGCCAGGGGCTAGAAAATAGGTCTTTCCTTCAGGAAAGGAAAATAAGACTAAATCAACTCTGCTTTCCGTGTGCAACAGGAAAAGGTCTTAAAAACTCTTAGCAGTTGTAGAGGTGAAGGTCCTGAGAGGCTGCTAGAAATCCTAGGGAGGAAGCTAAGCTCAGAGATCAGTCCCTCCTCTCTACTAAGTGGGAAACTGTGCAAATGGCAGGACCACTCTGCTTAACCCTTTGTTAGAGTGTGCTTGTCAGTAGTTTCCTCTCATTCAGGAAAGGCATTTCCAAAAAAGAGAAATCAGGGAAGGAAGAAACCCACACCATGTCAAAACAAAATAACAGCAACAAAAAAAAGCTGTTTTAAAGAAATGTTTACTCAAATCGTTTTAAAGTCCAAGTCCTCTTCCTAAAAGCAGGGACAAATCCTTTCTAGTGAGGCATAGTGAAGAGCCAGCCCTACAATGACCTTGCAATCACACAAATTGGGCTCACAACTGGGCAAATTTGGACACAAGCAGTTATCAGAACAAATAACCCTCATCCTGTCCATTATTTGGCATGCCTTTCCTAAGGGCATTTTCAAGCACATTGTGGGCCATCTATGCAGTCATGCCAGGGTTTGGCTTTTCTCTGGATGTTGTTCCAAAGAAAGAGAAGGATGCAGAGACACTCCTTGGCTCCAGGGTTTGCTGGCTCTGCTGCACTCCCAGTGCAAGAGATAAGGCCCGCATTACAAACAAGTAAATATAAGCAAGCAAATGCAACTCCTGTGTCTTCTTCTACCTGGACAGTTGCTCCTCAGCATCTGGCTGGTAACCACCACCTGCTCAGCAAGTGCCTGCTCCTGTTCACAACCCTTGGTTTTGTGGAGAGCACAGCTCCAACTCTACACTCTACCTGCAGGTAGAGGTACGGATTGCACATGTGCTGGTTCATCTGGTTTACAGAGCCACAAAAACTGTGGTTGCTTATATGCAGGCAGTAAATATCTTCCAAAACAGACATTATTTTCCTGATTCTGGGGCATTTTTCTTTTCCTAAACACTTATGCCACCAAGGTTTTCAGGTTTGTTAATTGTTTTTTTATTTTGCCTTTTTTTTTTTTTTGAAAACACTAGGATTTTGAAATGTCTGCGTGATCTTTTTTTCTTCTCTTGTGTCAAATTTATTTTTTGATGAAACATGTAAATGTTCTTGTTATCAGCTTCTGTCTGTTTTTTGTTGTTGTTTTTGTTGTTGTTTGTTTATTCACAACTTTCCACCTAGAGAAAATACGTGATTCTCAAAAGTAAGGGTTTCCCTACTATTGTGTGTGCTTTCTTGTTGACTCCTAATGTTTTTCCACCATTGGATAAGGGCAAAAATTCAGGGTTAAAAATAAAGATGGGGCCCAAAAATATCTGTGAACCAACAATAGGAAACGGATGTGTTTATTTTTTGGTCACTTTCCAAAAACCCGAAGGAGGTAATACTTTATGTTAAAAATATTTATTAGCTCGGGTAAATGAACGCATTCAGATAAAGACCCCGTTGCCCAAAGTGTGAGGCAACAAGTAAGCTAAACCTTGTCTATTTTGCAGCACATAACAAATGTCTGGGTGCAAAACCAAAACCTGCTGACCCGCCAGGAGGTACAAACAGGGGGCTGGAGCCGATGCCCGTCAGCCTCCAGCCCTCGGGGTGGGTTGGGAGAGCAGGGTCCCATCAGACACCCGACAATTCGCCTGGTGCGACGGAGGCCAGCAGGCTCCCTGCCAGCAGCGGCGAGGCAGAGAGAGCCGGAGGCCGGCCTGAGTCTCTGAAAAACCCCATCGGTCACCTTTCTGACAAGATAAATGGCATTTTAAATGCAGAGATGACCTCGGTAATCAGAAATAAATCAGCAGGATAATCAAAATTGATGGGTGAGTCAAATCCAGAAAATTTATATAGTGGAGCCCTGTAGAATAGCTTGGAAATCCCCGTAAGTCGGGCCCTGGCTGAAATTTTGGTCCCTTTGCTGTAGTAATTTAAACTTTTCTATTTACTTTGGCATTCCTTTGTTCAGTGACTTGGCCTGATCGAAATGCTTTGATATGTCCAGCAAGAATAAAAAATATAAGAGCCGAAGGGTAGTATCTTGGTTTAGGACAACTGTGAACACAAAATTTAATCCTGGGCTTTGCAAGAGGGACTCTCTAGAAAATACTGGGGGGGAAGCAATTAATACTGCATTTAAAAAAATAGCAGCCCTTCCTTTTCACTTTTCTTTATAATGTCCTGTAATCTGGGCCAAACTAAACAGTGCTTACGCCACTACTGATGTTACGAGTTCATGCACCGCCGCTGATGTTACGGACGTCAACATAGCAGTCACTGGAAAGGAAAAGCATGGGTAATTTGTCCAGAACAGGGACAAAAGGGGAGTGTGGAGAAAAGCTGGCCCTCCCATTACTTTATTTTATTCCCTGCTGTTAATTGCTTTCTTGATACACCCTTGCGTTTGTCCTTTCGACATGTAAGCTACCATCACACGCAGGCTACGCAGCTACCAGAGCTGAAATTGCTCTAAGCCCCATTATTCCTTAAACAATCTTAAATCTGCTGGCACTGCTCTGACACTCTTCTAAAACCTATTTACTGGCCTCAGTGTAGTTACTCCTGCTTCATATCAGTGCAAGGAGAGCAGAGCCAGGCCAACTCTGATCTTCTTGTGCCTGACATGTGGCTCACACTGTTTTTATGTCAATCAAGAATTTGGCCTTGAGATCCCCATGCTCTCAGTTTGACTCAGTGTTTTAAAAAATATATTCTTTCACATCTGTGTCTCTCCTTTCTGCCTTTCCTTCATCCTCTCCAGACTCTACTAGCCTACACTTCATGTCTGTAAACTCAACCAAGAGTCGTGGACCTCTTACGGGCCATTTATTGCTATCTGTTGTACTCGAGTTTACACTTATCTGCCTTCTTAAAACATTTTGGAGAGAATCATCACTTTTTCGTAGGGCTGGTAAGGGTTCTTCCACTGAAACTGTTTGGAAGTAAAATAGACATTTGGCTAACAAGAGAAGATGTTTTTCATAAAGGGGGCCATTTTTGTTTTCCACTGGCAAAACACAAATGCCTGAGAACTGATATAGAGATTCCTGTCCCCACAGCTGTCACTTCAGTACCTAATGTTCCTGTTTTATTCCAGGGGTCTGCTTTGTGCTTGGGTGATATCTTCAATGATGTAACTCAGACAGCTTCTTTCAAGAGCCCTGTCTGCCCCATTACGACCCCCAGTTCTGAACAAGGATTTTAACTTGCCATGACTTGACAACTCCTCAAGGTCCTATGATGGAGTTTCCACCTCAGCCTTTCTCATTTGGGACAGTATATTTAAGCATGTAATAATAAACTTGGGATGGGACAGCTATTTTCTGACCAGTCTACTTGCAAATTTTTAAAGCCCTTAAATTATATAAAGGTTGCAGAGCGTAACTTGGGCAGCTAACTAACAATACCACCAGTATTTTAAATAGCTGATAGAGAAGATAAACAGACAAGCAAAGAGGTGAAGGACCAGAAAAAGGATATCAGAAGAATTATGTAATTATATTTTCAGTATGTTTATTGTAGATAGAAGATTATTGAAGATTAAATCTTGGGAGTCGTGTAGGTGCTAGATAGGATGCATCAAACGAAAGTAAAAAACATGTTCATTGTCAAGTGTTCAAAGATTAAAGGTTAACAAATATGCTGGGAAACAGCTCCTGCAGAGTCTAAGAGAGGTGTAGAGGCACTTCAGTGAAAAAAATTGTCTTTGTTTCCATGCCGTGAGAAGGCAGTACCTTCAGCTCCCTGGTCTCCTAGTGTGTAAGACCCCATGCCAGAAGTCATACTAGTGGGGAAGGACACAGTTAAATCATACAAGCATGCTGCATCCACGCCTAAGCCATCCAACCATCTGTCTCTGATCATGGTGAAGGACCCTTTGGGTGGCACTTTGGGGAGGATACATCAGACACAGCCTCAACAGGAGATCTAGCTCAGGGGTCATGAGGCCGGAAAGAGGCCATGGTACATCTGCTGCTGCTGAAGGAGATACGGGCTTTCAGGACTGAGGAGAGAGACAGATGTACGAGACTTCAGTCACCCACTGTGGAGGAGCTGCACATTATCAGCAGTGGGATCTTCTCACACAGAAATCAGACATGGCTTCAGCCACTGGAAATGAAAGGATCAGGAATCATTTCAGTCTGCTCTCTCCAGAAGCAACTGCTGCCTCAAAGCAGCTAATGAAACGACTGTCTGCTAAGGATTTATCCATTTGTGGTCTAATCTTTTTAAATTGTTGATTAAGCATAACATTTTACCAGTTTCTTACCAGTTTCTTTCTTTCTTATTACCCATCCCCATACTGTGATCCATATTCTGATGTCATGTGACAGTTTTCTGCAGTAAAAGACTATGAAGGCATTTTTGAGTCTCTGTTTTTTCTCCCAGATACCTATCATTGTTTCAGGGAAAAGATGTAATAATTTGTTGCTCAGGACTGCAAGCAACCTCCTTCCCCAGTGTATTACCCAAAACTGTAAATGCCGCTTATTTGGAAGTGAAGTGTACGGCGATGTACACATACAAAGCAGTTCAAATTCTGGTCGTGCTCAGACAGCAGTTACTGCCATAATTTTCTGGCTTTGCATTAACTCATTGAGCAGAAGCCTTGGCTTGGTCACAGCATTTTTTCTTGTCTGAAAGATGACCTGGTTAATAGAGAACAAACACTGGAGCTCCTCTGTTCTTTCCTCTTCTCTTTCACACATGCACATACACACAATAACATGCATACATGTGTGTATACATGTATAAATATAGAACACACACACACACACACACACACGCATATATATGAACACTCATATATACAGCAGCTGCTTCTGGACCCACAAAATAGACTCTTGTGGCTACATTGTAAGGTTTACCTTGGAATACGTATTGTGCCGTAGCAATAGGTGGCATTCCTTCAATGCTCTTGAAGGAACATACTTTTTCTTGGAGCCAAGGTGAAGTATTGTCTATCAAAAAAAAAAAAAAATGACCATCAGCAACAGCATGGCCTACATTTCAAGGAAATTAGTCACACAGAAATGAAAACAGTCAGAAACCTGGCTTTTGCCCAGACAACAACTGGTTTCTGCTTCTTTTAGGAGTCACACACGGACAGTAACACTGTCAGTTCATGTATGATAAAACAACTACAGCTCTGAGTGTCTTTGGAAACTCTGGCATGTCACTGAGGCTCGGCTGCAAGAAGGTTGGGTTGGAAAGACACTAGGACAGCTCTGGAGCCAGAGGCTGCATGAGTAGCAAACCTTTTGTCCCTGTGTGGGAAATGCCAGGGGACCCATAGAGCATGGTGACATAGCCATACCTGTTCCCACTGTGATGTACAATTTACCAGGCTATTAGGGCCAGCCCATGACCACAGTGCCATCACTGAAAACCCACTGAGGTCGGAGCTTGCTCATCATCTCCTGTAGTAGTTTACACTGCTGCAACAAGGTGAAGACAGACATGAACTGCCTGACTTACCAAACAGCAACACAAGCTGTGAGGCAGCTAGGGGGTGGCATCTGCTGGTGCTGCTCAGGGTGGGGTTTGCCTCACATTTGAAAGAGCAATTGGAGGATGCAGACAGATGATTTTAAAGACAGCAAACTGGAGGGGATCTGCCTGGCCCAGCTTTCTACAGGTGGCAAGAAGTTTTCCCATTTCTCGCACACTACTGCTCTGGGAGTCTGTTTTCTGGAGGATACAGACCAATATCCTAAGAGGAAGAAAGAAAAGGAAGAATGCAAATCTGTCCAGAGGACTGGAGTGTCCCTGCATGAGAAAGTGAGGGAAGCTTGGAACAGTAAAATCTTGTTTGCTAATGACAGTTCTGAGAATTTTAAAAAATGAAGTGGGAAAAAAGAAAAAGAAAACCTCCATGAAACGTTGATTAGATGCCAGTTCACATAACTCTCCTTGGCTACCATGTATTATTATTATTTCTTTTAAAGACTAATAGATCCTATTCTTGACAAGCGCAAAGCCAGGAGGTGGGATCTTATCCAGTATTTTCATTTTTTAGCCCACAAGAGGCAATGATTGTATCAGAATATTATTTGTCTGCCCAAACCACATCCACTGTGTGAACCTCTGCAGAGGACTTCCATTCTCAGGAAAAACTGTTCCGTCAGCGTGCAAAAGAAACATTCCTCCTCATCCTTGTTGTCAGCTCTGTGAAGGCAGAATTACACCTCCTAGGCCAAATTTCCAGAGCAAACTTTCAAATTTGCATTCACAGTTTTTACCTGAAAATCTCTACACAGAGGCCAAACCTGATCCAGGTACATCAAAACCTGAGTGCTCAAACAGCGGAGTCAGGTGTATGAAGCAGTGAGCAGTGAAAAAGGAAAGGTGAACCTCAGGAAAAGACTGATGTAATGGAAATGTGGTCAGGCACATCTTTTTTCCCTTCACCACGTGGGACACACGGCTTTCACCAAATGGCCTTTAGAGCAAACAAGGATCAACTCATCCTTTGCAAAGAGCTTTGAAACTCTTAAGATGGAGGTGGCTTAAGGAACTCGTGGGAGATGTAGATTTGGGTTCAAAGCTTCCAACTCAATCATCCTATGAAGCTCTAGGGACTTCCAACCCTGTAAAAGTAGCCCACAGATCTCTTCATGTTCTCAGCTTGTCTTCTGGATGACTTTAATGCAGAGGCAGTCCCAAAAGGCAGCCACTATCCTTAGCCTCGTGCTTATCTGTCTGTGCACATTTTCTCCAGAACTTAGCGTTACCAGATCCTGACTCATAAGAATGGCTTTGCTTTTTTATGAAGCTACCAAAGGGTCCTGGCATTAGCATGTGTGTGAGTGTCCTGATAAGGGTATGACAGCGTGTGGGAGGCCAGAGGCGGGTAATGCCACTGGTATGTTGAGTGGGGAATTAGTTGTGTGTGTAGAATGACCCCTTCTTCCAAAACCTCTCCAAGAAAAGAGGCCAAGGAGAAAGAGCAGCAGTGACAGCTCAGGGTCCAGTCCACCCTACTGAAAGTTTTCCATCCTCATGAATGGAGCCATTCATTGAGTTCTGCTTCCCATTTTGCTTCAGTATCCTTTTCTTCTTAAAATAAGAACTGCCTCTCGGGGGAATAGCTTCTGCTGTAGTGCAGAGCCAGTGCTGTCAGTGGAGTTACACCAAGGTTGAGGTTGATCCCCATGTCTAATTGCCAGGTTTTCTGGAGGTAGTCCTTGGGTAACAAGTCTTTAGAGGGGTTTGCACCACTTTGGGCTTGGCCTGTTTTCTTTAAGAGCATCATCTGCAGAAAGGATTAAAAAATAATGCGAAGAACTCATGAAAATGTTGAAGTTGTTTCTGTGCAGCAGGGTTTAAAACAGAACCACATTTTATGGAATTTTTCACACACATCCTCCCCCTCCCTCAAATTTCAATGTTCCCTTTTCTTCTTTTCTCCCTGTTTTTGACATATTGCCACTGAGTGAAATTAAATGAGAAATAGCCAGGGGCTTGCTCTGACATTTTCCTCCCCGCCCCATCCATCCATCTACCCAGACTCTTCTCTTTTTCTTCTTTTTTTTTTTTTCCTTTTAATTTTATTTTTTTAATAGTATGGAGCAGCAAATGGGAACCTTAGGCTGCACATTTCCATTTGCTGCAACCCACCCATTCTGCTGTTCCTTGCCACCTTTCTTATCATCCCTTCAACATTTTTTGGACCATCCAAAGCTGAAGAAAAAAGCCCTTTGCCTGCAGATTCACTCCAGATTGACAGGCACGGAAAAATCTGGCCCCAACATCTAAGATCAAGAGCTTTATGGCCTAGTCCTGCCTAATTTTAAGGGGTTTTATATAGCAGAATTGGAAAGAACCAAGAGACACTTACAGCACATGTTCTGAAATACCAAGAATAACAAAGCAAAGGCTTAATGAGTTCAAATGTGTATGTCTGCTGTGAGTAATGATGCCTAATCCTGCTACAAAATAATTCCTTTATATGTTCTTCTGTTTTTTAAAAAATGCATCATTGCTGCACTGGGGTCATAAAAATTACGAATATGTTTTCCCATGGCATGAAGCCATAGCATACTGTAAAGCATTGTGCTGGGCCATTATACACAGCCTGTAATCAGAAACAAATGTAGTAAGTGAGATGATGTGATGTTACATGAGAAAAGTGAAAATAGAGCAGGGAAGTGTGATAGACAGTGACTTGGACCACAGCATCAGCTCTGAACAGCCCCTTTCTCTAAAGAAATCAGAGGCCGTGCCAGAAGAAGTTATGTTTCTAGATCCTGGTCTAGAAAATAGACTCACACTTCTTGGAAGAAGAAGGAAACAAAACTTGTCTGAGAGCCAGGGTAGACAGAAAAAAATACTGAATTTTCTATACAGAAAGAGAAATACTGCCATGCTGGTGAGGGCATTTCCTCATCATACGCATTAACACAGACTTGGCTGTGGTTTCAGAAATGCAAAGGATCCCATCCCTCCACTCCTTCACCTCACAAGCTTGTTGTGGGGTCCAAGTGTCAGCTGAGACATGGTGAGAGCTATTGATGGTTCTTGTTTCCTTGGAGTTTATGTTTCTGAGATTTTGCATCAATACTATTATCAGCTTAAAAATTAAACTTGGCTCAGATCAGGAGAAATGGAGCTACTTATTTGTCTATTTGCCAGTGTTTCTTTCCTAAACAAACAAACAAACAAAAGATGTTGTTTGTGACACATGCTTTCATTTCCAGGAGTATATCATGAGACTTCAACATCAAAGCTGGATTTTGATTTACTGACTTAACTTGCAGCATACAGGGCAAAAGGTCAAGAAAAATGAGACCCCTTTAGAAAAATGATCATTGCTATTAAGAAGCATGTGGGCCATTTGAATTATTTCCATGCCCCTTAGAAAGGCCTTTAGAAACCTTCAGAGCTCAGCCACTTGTACCCTAATGAGCAGACTGGCCCATTTCTGTAAGGTACAGGTGAGAGCAGCCATCACCCCAGCAGCACAGCACGTAGCCTTTTGTTTCCAGGGGTTCGACAGCGGGCTCTGAGGTCAGAACAATGCCTAGAAGACCCAAACTCCATCCACTGAACCTTCCATCCAATGGCCATTCATGAGCTGGGACCCCCAGCATGCAAAGTTTTTCATTTTATGCAGACAAAAGCTGTATCAGCCATAGATTTCCTGCAAGCCACCATAAGTGAAAAGCAGAGAGAGAGACCACCAAAACGTAACCACGACAACAGTAATTCTTACAACATCTAGAATACAGATTGCTTGGATAATATGACTTTACTTTCATTCCCATTAAAACAGGAAGAATCAATCAGCCTAATTTGACCAGCTAAGCACAAAGCAGAGAATACCAAAGCACCTCGGTAAATAAATTCTATCTAATTACTAATAATTAGCTTAAAAATCCTCTCAGCAGTTATCTTGGAAATTATTTGGATCTTAAATCTGTAGGTGAAGCAGTTGCTACTTCTCTGTCTTCTACAGAAAATAGCCGTCTGCTCCACAACAGAACACTCATTCCATTTTTTTTTCCTGGAATGTACAAATAATTGGTACAAACAGGAGAATTGCACTTCAGGCATTCATTATAAAGCAGGATATTTTCTTCCTAGTGTCTGGATCTTGGATGAAGAATTAATATCTTTGCAATCAAAGAGAAGTTGCTCAATATTTGATATTTTTGGACTGTGCAATACAAATGTGTGTTTATGAGCCACATGAACATGCCAGGTGTCTTTGTTGTAAATCCTTATATAGCAGCATTTACTTCTTCTCTGTCCCTGCTTCTCCCTTATGAAAGAGTATGACTACTTTAAACCATAAATAAACACAGCTAGGGATTTACCATAAAGAAAATCCAAATGAAACTCTTTCCAGATTCCAGTTAATTTCCCCTGCTCATGAACAAATCCCTTTAGTGGATGAACCCCCATGCATGTGAAAGCTGTTGAGACCCCCAAATGCAGGAGGTAAACCATATGCATTGCATTTGTTTGCTTTAATGAAATGATTGATTTATTGGTCACAAATTCCTCAAAAGCATTTGTTTTTATCCCCTGGGTTCTTATCAGAGAGCTCTCCACATCAGTCAAAATCATGGCTGTCATTCACTGCAGGACAGCACGAGTCAAAGGCTTTCCCAGTGCTCCCCGTTTGCAGGGAGCCTTCCGCTACACCTGGAGCACGTCCCCTTCCAGGGCACAGTCACCCCCTCATCCTACAGTGGTTTGCTTCCTAGAATAGCTGGATTTCAGGATGAGAGCCTTCCTAATGGAGCTCGAGTGCATTTGCGGCACAATAGGTCATTTCTGGCTCACTTGCTTTCTTTTCAGCTCGTGGGACAAAAAGGGACATGGTTACACCATTTGCTTACATTGGTAGGTAAAGAAAACCTTAAATGTCACATGAGTCACTTGCACTCAATTAATTTCTGCTTGTGTTATTTATTCACGTTTAAGATATGACTTTTATTCTATATGTGACCTTCAGCAATGGAGCTGATAACAAGAACATTGCTTTGGAAAAGTGAAAGGTTAAACATTAACCAGAAAAAAATAGTTCTAAGACAAACATTTTGAATGTGTTTTTCTTCTTTTTTTTTTTTTTTATTGAATTTGGAAGCAACTTGTCACTTCCCCTCTTACTGCCTCCCCCGTATGACTGTTGTGCTGCTGTCCTTGACATAGTAGCTGGCAGATGCAGCAGGTCCCTGGGCTTCTATCACCATGTGATGGACTTTTCTCAGCCTGCTACACGTCAGTCAGATCTTGGAGCTTGATGCAAGGTCTTACATAATTAGATTTTCATTAACAATTTCTGCTCTTCCTCACCTTCCAAGAGAGAAGCAACCCCTGTTGCCTGTGGGGAGCGAAAAAAGACACAAAATAAAGTGGGCTGGGGACAGGACGAAGCACTGACCAAACTTCAGAGGCACTGCATGAGTTTGGAGCACTGATTTGGGCAGATGTCTTTTCTTCTCTGTGATCAACAAGCTTCTCTCAGGCATAACCACTGTTCCCAAGAATTTTAAATTTAGTTTACAGTGTGAGTCAACCAGGGGGGAGGGTGTTGTGCAGCTTTAGAGGCAAAAAGTCTATGCATCATTAAAAAGGGACTGAAAAAAGAAAAATAGTCTCTACTTACAAATCTAAGTGCCTATTTTACCTGTGTATCAGTTTATCTTTTGTGTGTGTGTGGAGACACCTTTGTTGAGCTCCCACTCTGCTCTGAAGCTACTTCAGCTTTTCTTCTGTAAGGCAGTCTCCAATCTCAGTCACAACAACATTAATCAAAAAAAAGTCTGTAAATCGATGATGTTGCTTCTGCTCCCACCCATTTTTAGAAGCCCAAAACATGGGACGTTCATATCTTTTATTCAGTAAAACAGCCTAATTGCCTGTTGTTTGGTTAATTTGGGTAGCAAAAATAAACCACCAAACGTAAAGATGAATGAAACAGCTGAGATAAAACCAAAGCCAAACAAACATCAACAACAACAAACTAGGTGGCTGGAAATGGGTAACTCCTGCTTCAGGAGTCATTCTGGGTGGTCGAGGCTCCATCTCAGCCCACGGTGGGACAGGGTCCCGGGGCACAGTGGAAGTGTCCACTGGCCCTGTGTCCTGCTGGCTCCTGTCCATCCTTCCTGCACGGCTGATGGCCATGGCCTCCCAGGGTTGTTCGACCTGCCCTTCCCAGCGGAAAGATTGCTCTCCTGGCAACTCTTCAGTCTGCCCGGAAAACAAACAAACAAAAAAAAAAGAGGGCAGGAAAAGCTATAATCATTCAGCTGATAACCCCAGCATCTTTACTGGTTTTAGGTGGGACGGTCTGGAAATCAAAACTTGCTGTCGCTTACAATCCTTACTACCACGGGGTGATAAAACACTGCTACTCGTCTGTATATCTCACCCTCTGTTCAGTCTCTAAAGATCTGTAGACTAAGTGATGTCTTCTACTAAAGAATGACACCAGGTTAGCCTGCACTGTAGGAACAGGGATTTCCTTTCATCAGTTCTTATTTTGCCATATTTCAGTTTTATTAAATGTCCTCTTGTCCTTTGCCATGGAACGAGGTGAATAGAAACCTCCTGGTCTTCTTCCTCAGGACCATTTATTATTTCATACAATTTCCTCATGTCTCCCCTTATTTACGACTCCCACGAGGCAATCTGTGCTGGGATAACAGCCTGCCCTACCGGTGTTTCTAACGCAGCCACAGCCAGATTGTACCAGAAGCCTCCCATAATCATCTCTTCACGGAAGATTTGCAGCCCAGGTCCCAGACCCATAAAGCAGGCTTGGCTTGAGGCAACTGGGGCCCGAGCCCACCACTGTGTGCCTTCTCCCAGCCCTCCCCACCCAGCCCACTCCCTCCCACCTCTCTTTCATCTCCCTCACTAGGCTCTCCGCAGAGCCCCCCTTCCCCAGACAGACGATCCCTTCCTGTCGCCTCCCTGGGATGGACTTCTTCATTTTTCCTCAGCCAGCTCCCCTGGACAGACTCTTGGTTTCTCACTGACTTGCTGCTCTGTTGAGGTTTCTTGGCCTGGGTCCCAGGGTTCCTGCCTTAATCCATGCCTTCAAAGAGATTTGGATAAGTCTGGATAAGCTTCCAAGCCTCTGGATGCTTATTCAAAGCGCGAGGCTGGGGGAAGGGGGAGCATCCCTGAAGGAAGCCAGAGGTCAGCTATGTACAGTCAAGCAAACTTTTTTTATTTTTTTTTTTCCTGAATCAGATACCTCCCCAAATCCCTCAGCACCTGTATGTCAAAATCTGCATTTATGTTAGAAAAAAGGCAAACTCCATCCTGAAACAACATCCCTGGACACTAAGACGTACAGATGGGCCGGCATCTCATCAGGGTGTCTGCTGCAGAATTGAAAACTGGGATTCCTTCTTTCAGGAGAGCTTGGATATGTTTACATACCGCTGGGTATTTTAGGGGTGACTCACTACAGACACCCTATTTGAAACTGAGAAAAAGCATAGTCTTGAAATGAAGTGCACTGAAGAGGTGTGAACACAGCAACAGATCACAAAAAAATGTGAGGCTGGATTCTCCAGCCTGCTGGAGTGGGGTCGGGTGGGTCTCTGCTGCCAGCCGCTGCCTCGGGAGGCACAGGAAGGGTTAAGCGGATATAACGTTTGGGCCCAGAAAGAAATCTTTTCGGTACCCTTCTTCCCCCTTCTCACTCTGATGTTAAGGATGAACCGAAAATGTTTCTGAACATGTTTTGAGTGGTTCTGGTCCCGTTTTGAAGCCATTGGCACCTGCCATGAAAATCCACATTTTCACAACATTTATTGGAACCAGATTTCGGCCCCGTTGGAACCAAACCCAGCATTTGTTCAAATACCACAAGTACTCCAGTCCTTCCTGTTACCCCCTCAGGATTCAAGATATGTTCATTCATGGTTTAGTTTCCTGCACAAAACATGCTTGCTTCGGGAAAATTATCTCTATTTTCCACCCAACCAAAGCCCAGTTGTGCCCTGTCCACCAAAAGAACAATATGACTTAAAGCAGCTTTAAGAACCACTATCTGATGTCAGTAAATCTCTGCCCATGCTACAACTGCTTTAAGTCAGGAAGCAGTGGGTGTGCTCAAAACAACACATAAAGATAAAGATTTTCAGTGCCAGGAACGTGAATGTATTTTGGAAGAAAACACGGGGGGCATTCTGTGCAGGAAGAGATGAAAACATACGTCAGCCCATGGAGCCTGCCAGCACTTCAGCACACACATGTCGGCTGGCCAGGGAAAAGAGATCTTCAGATGGAGAGGAGGAGGCACTGGAGAGTCCCATGAGCTGCGTCCCGCAGAGAGGATGGCTGCTGCTTTTATTTGTCCCCTTGTCTTGCAGCAAAGTAGGGTGTGCTCCTCTGTGCTCCAGGAGCTGAAGGAATGGGTCAGAAGACAGCCCCTGGCCCCATCCTTTTTATAGGAATGGATGTTGAATGGTCTGCAGGGCCAGGAGGGGATTTGGCCGCTGGTCATTTTGCACTACATGACTCCCATGGGGACCTGCCTTCATCTTTCCCCAAGCAGAATGGGTATTCTCACAACCAAACCATTACACCTTGGTCACCCTTTAACCCTAAAACAACCTGAAAGTCCTCAAGCAAAAGGGCATGTATCTGTCCCATGTCCTTAGAAAAGCTATTATAATATGTGATGCCAGAATAATTTCACCAAGACCAAGGATATTTCTATCCCATGCCCTGCATATGTAAATTAGAAGGGAAAAGAGGTCATTACTCCCTGTTAAATGTATACCTGGTTATCAACATACTTTAACTTGCTGCTATTTTTCTTGTTACTTACTGCGCAGAACAACATCAAAATTGGACGTGTGTATCCATATGGAGCAGTATCCTTCTCCAGGAACACCATCTTTTGGGTTCCAGGGCATTGTGCTTCTAGGAAAGAAAATCATCCCTCTGACCAATTCCCTACTTCAAAGGCAGCACTTTTTTTAAGCCACAAAGACACACAAGACAGCAAGTTACCTGTTTACAGGGTGTTTTGACTTGGAATGGTAGGCACATCAAATGCATCTTTTAGTAATAATGCTACTTGCACAGCTTCCTCCATCCCACAGTATCCCAAAGCTACTCTTACAGTAAAGTGCTAGCAATCTGAGCTCCACCATCCATTTATTTTGCTTACCATCAGCTTCCTCTAGACAACGTGTGTTCTCTAACTCTGTTCATAGTCTGTTTGGGTGGGAAGCAGAAGCAACATGGAGGCCTGCAGCTCTCTGACCACCTCTTGCCAGAAAGGAAAAGGCAATGGGAGAGAGCCAGAGTGAGAGCTCATTGCCTTAGCTTGGAGAAGCTACGTCCTGCACAGGGCTGGGGTGGCAAGGTGGGGCAGGCAGCACCTCCTCTTGCTCTGGGGACACTGGCATGCCAGTGACATTCCCAGGTCGCCCCTTAGGGAAGCTGCTCTCTGTCACAGCCTTTCAGAAAGTGGATGGGAACTGTGGTACTGATGGGAGGCCGCTGGAAATCCTGGCCAGAGTAAATGTAATCTTGCTTTAGAATAACTGTGTTTTTGTATGACCAGTGTATCTACTCATCTCTAGCAGGGCTTATAAAGGCTTTAGGCAGAGCCCTCTGTGCTTGCCCTCTTCTACTTCATATCCCAACATGCCTGTGAAACCAACTTCATGAAACCATCATGGGTTCTGACAAGACATGGATTCACACAAGTGAAAATTACCAAGCAAAAAGGCCCTTTTGGTCCCAGTGCTGGCCCTCTGGCCTCCATAACATTACCCTTTCTTTGCTGAACTGAAGTTGCTTTTCCAAAGCCAGAGAAAATAGTCCATGCATTTAGGGAGACTTAGGCAACCTAAACTATCCAGCACAATTCAAGTGAGTACAGCCATGGTGCTGGTCTGCTGTCAGGTATTCGGGCAGAATACATAACAAACGACAGAAAGCACAGCTTGTGAGAGTGTGGACAAGCCACATGTTAATGCAGAGAATCTGGTCTGGCAAAGCCTGGCTTTTCCCTAAGAGGGAGAGCAAAGTGCTGTCCCCTGGAGCCTTCTGACTCTGAAGCTTACAATAATAATGAAATCTCCATGGGCCCAAATGTGCCTCCCACACACATTTCGTGTAGGAGCTTACCACACAGCGAGCCCTGCTAAAATTAATGGGCTGTGTGTGGATTACAGGGGGCTATTTGGAACAGCTGATGGTGACCTCGCAGACGTTTTCCCGTTGTCGTTCCCACCATCCGTTCAGTGTACCTGGCTCTAAATTTACCTCTATGTCTCCTTCAAGGAACGAGTGCACGCTGAAATGAAACGTGGGGAGGGAGAAAGAGAGAGTGAAACACGTTTATGGGGAGAAGCACGGTCTGGTGGCTGAAGCACGAACCTGAAGACTTGATCTCCAGCCTTGGCTCTCCCACTGACTTGTTATTTAGGCATAGTTGTCCCACCGGGGCTCCATCCCTCCTCACAACACAGTGTACGAGCCCAGCATCCAGCACAACTCCATGTCATGATGTAGACCCACTGGCTGTTGGCTCGCTGCTCACTGTGAACAAGGCCCTTGGCTTGGGGCAATGTGGCCATGGCTGCGAAGGTGGCCGCGGCGGTGTGGGTGTGTGCGTCACGGGGCTTTTCCTGTTTGCTTTGTCCTCGGGGTTATTTCTGAGCTGGAGGGAGGCTGCAGCGTGATGTCAGTGTGTAAACAGGGAGGCGAATGTCGTCAGGGCTCGGGGGTGGAGATAACGGGACGCCGGGCTCCCTGGAGAGGGGAGCAGGAAAAAAAGTCAGCTCCGATAAAGAAGCGTAATGGAGATGGCAGCAGAGCCACGGGGGAGGCTGCTGTCCCCATGCAAATGCTTTGGGAAAACAGCGCACCGCCTTCCGCTAATTCCCCTGATTAAAACAGCATTAGTCTGTAGGTGTCGGGGACAGGCAGCTGTTTTCAAGGAAGCCCTGGCTCCACGAGGTCCTTCCTCGCGGGGCAGCGGCAGCTCTATCTGGAGGTAAACGTCAGCGAGGCGCGGAGCCGGCCGACGCTTGTCCTCCTCCTGACAGGCCCTGGCCAATGTCCTGCTGCTGAGGGTCGTGGTAATTTACGTCCCTTCTGTGTACATTAACTTATCTGCAGCGGGGCTGGCGGGGCTCTTTCAGCCAGGCTGTCTCCTCCGCGGGCTGGGAGACTTTTCCTGCCTGTGGGACCCAGAGCGGGAACCGGCTCCTGCCAAGTTCCTGCGCCGGACGAACAACAACAAACAGCGCCGAGGAGCCGGCGGCCACTCCACCGGCCCCCGCGGCATCGCCTGCACCCCAGGCCCCAGGCAGGGGGAGAGGGGACCGAGGCGGCCACCCCCCTCTCCCATCACCCTGGCTTCCCTCCTTGGCTTTATTCTGTGGCAGCTCGGACGGTTATTTGTTGTTTGTGGCTCCCCTGGGCTCTCCTCCCATCCCTCCTCCTCTGCCCGCTTGGAAGGAGGCTGTCTTGTCACGCAAGAGATGCTTCCCACCAGGCTGTGAGTTTTGGTAGCATGGCTGTTGTGACTCTCTGTGCACATAGACTTGGAAGGATGCTAACCTACAGGTACACAATTAACAGCAAATTCACTCTTGGCCTTACAAGAGTCTGTTAAAGGGGAGGAGTGGAAGCACCCAGTGAGTCTTCCCCTGGGCAATGCTTTTTCCTATAGAGAAAGATACTCCCCCTGTGTCCGTAACACTAACTTCCCTGTAACCCTGACACGCACAGCTGAACGTGGTTAATCATCCAGCAGCTCTAAGGAGCTTTCCCTGATTTAGAAATGCTGGAGACTTGCATTCACACTCACGTTTTATGGGGTTATCCACTAAATCACGGAGTCCTTATTAGAAAACAGAAAAGATGAAGTAAACTAGGCATCCTATATGCCTTTCCAAATTTGCTAATATTCCCTACCTGTCTTGGACAAGCTAAGCAAGGTTTTTGAAAGGAGATGTGCTCACTAGCACTCCCCATTATCATTATAAAGCCCACAAAAACGGTGGAAGCAGAAAACAGCAGTGGCAAGGACCTCTTGGTTCAGCGGTCTCAACCCATACTGGTGCACCTAGGAAGAGCTGACCTGCTAAGCAAATAACAACGAGGAAAGAAGGGGGAAAAGATTTGGTATTTGTGACAGTATCAGAAAATGTGTCCCCCTGCACAGTCTTTCAGGATTTCCTGAAAGAAAGGTGAGCAATCCCAAATAAAGGGAGAGGACTCACAGCAGCAAATGTTTAAATGCCAGCGGCATATTTCCTGCTGAAAAACTGAATTTCTGGGGAACAAAGTCTGGGGAGAAATGCCCAGCATAGCAAGGAATATTGCAGTGTCTCTGGTTGTCAGTAGAAAAATTAGAAAACACACATCTCTCCCTGGTGTTCAGAGGCAATCTGTTCACCCCAAGACATCCCACCAGTGAGCTCCCATCCTTACATCCACACCCGGCCCCGAGCAGTGGCTTCCAGTAACAGGATGGCAGCAGGTTTCACATGCAGGAGGAAGACAGAGATTTCATTTCAGAGCTAATGTCTATGTCTGTCTGCAGGTGAAGGAGGACTTTATGCATCGAGGAATTTCAGGGCCATATTTTCAAGCTCTTTTGCATGCTCTATCTGTGAATACCAATTTCATTTTAAAGGAGATTCCACCCTCCCCAGGAGATACCAACGGCTAGTGGCTAAGATGCTCTGACTTTTCAGACATCCTGCTACATGGGAGGACCTGTAACCCAACATTAAGTGCCTACAGGATCTGTGCAAGGTGTCTAGAGAGACAAGAACTTCAGCTATGGGGACCCCACCGCTAGCGTGAGGAGGGGGAGCTACCTAAGTTAGTTTGGAAAAATGCCCAGGGAAGGACTGTGACTTAAGCTCTATGCCTTAGGGACTTAGAGACTTTATGCCATGGTTGGAAAGAAGACCCTACTTTTATCTGAAAGACAAGAATCATTTCTGGAGCCTTCATTCAGAATACCTAAGCATTTTTATGTTGAGTATTTCTTGTATCAAGCATTGGACCTTTGTTTCGTTCCCTCAGGCCACTGGGCAGCCACACCCTTTCTCTCCTCACATCTATACCATGAAAGTAACTCCCTTTTCTTCCTGATTTAAGTCCCTCACTGGTTATACAAATAAATAATTAACAAAACATTTGCCAGTAGATGTTTCATTAAATATCGAATGAAAGTCTGTCATGTTTCCATTTTTCCAGCTGTTGCCTTTTCTCTCCTGGCAACATATTTCTTATGCCTCACGTGATGGTATGGTCTCAGTCCTGCTGGAGCAAACAATTTAGTCATTTGCACAGATAGGTAAGAATTCCTTTGGATAGTCCCAGAAAAACTGCATTATCCCTCAGCTTTTACACTGGTAATAAATACCATAAGTATATGTGAATAAATTAGGATGGAATCCATTCATCCCTGGTCCTCCCAGGTATAAGTATGAAGGAATCTGAATTAGAAAGATTAGTGAAGATTGTAAGGTTTCATGTGATATTTGTGAAGTTCACTGCACTGCCAACTGTGCTGTTTGCCCCATTTTGACTGAAAACTCATTAATCTGTTACAAATTCAGGCTCTGCCTTCCATTTTTAAATCAAGCTCAGTGAACAAACAAACATGAAACCTCCCCAGGCTTTTCTGCATTTTGTTCTAAAGGTGATAACACAAGGGAATGGTCTTTTCTGTGGAAAAGCTGACAACTTTTTTCCATGTGAAGGACTTTCATTGTTGGAGTTTTCTGCTGAGGACAACACAAACACTTGAGTCATGAAGCACGTCCCTTCCTTCAAGTACTTCCAAGTCATCATTTGCCTGTGTATGTTACTGTGTTTAAATCAGGCTTTATGAGTTTTACAGACGGGCAGGAACAGGGGGGGCGGAGGGCAATGGACACCCAGAGCCAGAACAGAAATAGAAGGAAATGATCAGTTTGTAGACCAAGCAGACATGGATACGTGTTTCCCTCTGGAAACCACCAGTATGCATCAAAGAACGGATTTAATCACATACAGCTGAGTTTGAACAAGAGTCATTTGGGTGCTCCTTTCTTGGAACTCCAGAAAAGATAGCAAAATGGCTCTTTGTTTTCTCATTGAACATCACACAGTTCTTCTGCCAGTCTTTCTAATGCCAAAAATCACTGCCGAGTCATAAACACAATGTTATGTATAAGACAGATTTACAAGCACTCGTTACAAATAATTATTAAGAAATAGGATAAGAAAAGAGCTAACAACCTTGCCTAGCTTACATAGCTGTTTGCATGTACTTAAGCATACCTGAAGGTTTTACAATGCGATTTGCAAGCCAACTAGTATCTCAGGTCAATGGTGTAGTTAAAATATATGTGAGTGGATATCTAGACCTCTGTATGTCCAAGATACGGAGAGTATAAATGTTACTGAAAATGAACAGTGCTGACATTGTCTATTCTTCCAGTTAAATCAAAACTCCAGTTTTTAAAATTAAAACTCCAGCTTTTTCTTCATATAGCCTTGCCTTCCATAATCATGTGTTCATATGACAATCTCAGCTTTTCTGTAGTCATGCTTGCAATGGAAATCTTGAAAGTATGTGCCTATGGGCTACTACATCAGGATACAAGGGAACAGATCCATTCTTACAATATTTAAAAATCTCTTATCTTTCAGAACATCATAATTTTAGGTTAGAAATACAAAATGGTACATAGCACCATTTTCTGTTAAATCATTAATAGCCATAAAAGTTCATCTCCTTATGCTCACAGGCATCTGCAATGGAACAAACTCAGCAACCTACATCTTCCCATCTTGCCTATGATGCTGGGAGCCATGAATATCCCTTGATCAAGTCACAGAGAGGATGAGATACTGGAAGACTGATTGTCACCCTTTGATTCCTTGTTTTCATTTTACTATAAAAGACCCTTATCTTCATCAAGGAAGGGCAGGAGTTCTTCCATCAGCACACAGAGCAGAGACTGCTTTGGCTCTGATGGGAGCCTGTCAACTTTCTCCACTTGTCAATCTTACCGAGATGTATTTGCATAGGTAGACCTGTTGATTTTGCATGCAGTACCAGCTGAAATCTGAAGCTTTCCAAAAATCATAGAAAGAAAATAACATTTCTGTCTGAAGTACTTTTAAGGAAAGTATAACAAACCCTCCCAATAGCATTTGTAGTTGAAACACTGGCAGCTGGGGTTTCGTTGTTTTCTTTTCTCTCTTTCTTTCTTCTAGTGACATTGCCAAGCTGTGTTCTAATCTGGTGGGTATTGGGGAAACGAAACAAAAAATAATTGAAGGGCTTCTGGTAAACTTGAATATCTCTGAGGCAAGGACTTGTGCTGTGAAGCAGTCAGAAATCCAAGAGCTCTCTCTCAGTGCTTGCACTTTGCCATCAAGGGGGCTATGTCATTTCTTTGAAGCAGGCTCTATTTTGATGGGCAAAATACCAGAGGATGACGTAAACCTCTAAAGATGATTACTTGGGTCCTGTGTCCGGCTTATTCTCAAAAAATGCCTTGAAAATCTTTAGAGCTTCTGCTCTTTTGTCTGGCAGCAATGAACACAAGAGAGATGTTACTGGTCACAGAGAAACTGAATCAAAGGACAGGCATTGTATTAGGGAGAAGTTCCCTAAGATGTTTTCTTGTCCTCAGTACAATTTGTCCTCTTTTCTTTTTCTGGGGAGGTCTTCAGATAGAAGTGCCAGCTTGGTGGGCACTATGCAATAAGTAGACAATGTAGAATACAATTAGTCTTGGTCCAACACCAGAAGTTCAGCACCCTCCCCAAGGCATCAGTGGTGCTCAGGGCTGTTGCCCATATGGAGCTGGCTGGCCAAACTTCTGGAAGGGCTTTGTAGCCACTAAAGCACATTCAGGAATGACAATGATGCTGTGTGCTTTCTGCCAGCATCTCAGGCAGCTGGATGCATGCAAGCACAGAAATCAGTAAGTGCCTACAGAAGTGCACCGGCCCTCTGGATAAGTCCTGTTGCAGGGATGTGAAGAATTTGACAGTCACGTAATGAAGCTGTTGGTGTACTTGCCATATTGAAAGTGTCAAAAAGTATAAAATAGAAATCAAAACATGGCTGAGAATAATCAAGTGTTATAAAGCGTTAATCTTAAATTCTCTCTCTTCACCCAGTAAATCCTGTATTCTTCATAATACACTCCTACTCCCTCCCAACATCCCCATTCCCAGAACAAAAATCCCAAATTCCCAGCAGTCTTGTGGCAAAGTACCAAGATCAAACTAACAATCTGAGAATTTTTCCACTTTCCCCAAATTATTCACAATTTGACAATTACTGTATATAACAAAACAAAGTCACACACACACTAAAATGCTTGGCTTATGGTTTATTTACCCTATTTGATTTTGTATGCACTCCAAAATCATATTTGTCATGGGAGTATCTGAGCTTCTTGCAGTGATGTATTAAGAAGTGTCTCCCTCTTTCAGCAGCAGAAAGCGTGCAGGGGAAGGCATTCTAGAATTAGATACAAACACAGACGTGTTAAAGAAAGTTTCTCATCAGTACCATCCATGGAGAGCAGTAAGCTCAGCTCTTGGAGAGCTTATTTCATTCCATGTCTTTGATCAAAGCCTGAGAAGTTCCCACTTTCCGTGCAGACAGTTTTTGCTTTCTTAGCAAAGGTCCTGCTGGAGTAGAGGATCTTTTACCACAGATTTAATCCCATACTTTTAACACCAATGTTTTAGGTTCTCCACCCCGGCCAGGAAAACACAGAGATCATTACTAAGACTATAAACTTGACTGAAACTCTGATGGGAGGCCAGTCAAAAGTGTAGAGGACAGATATGACAAATCTGGAATAGCCTCAGCTGTTGAGAAAATGCAGGACCACTTTCTGCTCACGTTGATTTTCCAAGGCCTTTCTACATATGGTATGGCTGTAGCCTGGCCAGGAAATGGCATAGGCATGAATAACTGGAGACAGAGTACTAGTTGCCGGGATGGGGAAAATATCTTGACCAGCTACAAATAGAAGTGAGCATTATTATTGTTAAATCTCTTCAATAGCAATAAATTCAAGAATAAAACAGAAAACATGGCACATCACTGAGGATAGCTATAAGGACTATCACATGCCATAGAGAGAAAATCAGAAATGCTAAGGCAAAGCATAAATTCCAAGGAATGAAAAACAACAATGAAACATCCTTCTGCAAGTACGTTAGTAATAAGACAACAAAGGAAAGAATTGATCCAAACTGTTGTTGTTGTTATTTTGTTGCTTTTTTTTTTTTCCTATTTCAGTCTTCACTAAAAAAGTCAACTCATTAGAGTTAGATCAAATTAGTTAGATCAAATGTCTAACGCAGTTAACACTGAAAGCAAAGAAGTCATGGGCTGAAAGTCACTAGTATGACCAAAAGGCATTAGTAACAACTAGTCAGGGGCAAACTAGAAAATTGCATAGTGTCACCCCCTACACAGTTATATATTGTCAAATGGGTTTCACCTGATGAAATTCACTCTGACAAATTTGAAGAGTCAATCTTAGTGATCTGAAAATTACTGAATGACTGAAGAAGTGGTAGATTACCAGAAAAGAGCAAATATAGTACTTTATTTTTTAGTACTTTGTAAGGAGAAGTCTATGAACCATAGCTGACCTTCTTGAATATTATTTCCAGAAAAATAATTGAACAATGTACGGTAGCCAAACCATCAGATGATAATCAAACTGCTTAGGGCATAATGGGTACAAAGGAACATGGCTTTGTCAAACACTAGCCTTGTTAAGCCTGACTTAATTTTCCTCTCCAGCAGGATAGGGGTGTTTGTGAGTTGATGTCACATATCTGGATGCTAGCAAGGCTTTTGACACTGCCATGTATGATACTTTCCTAAGCAAATTATAAGAAAGCATAAACTAGTCAAAGATACCGTAAGGCAGGTGCTCAGAAAATGGGAAAAATCTACTCAGAAAGTAGCTTGAAATAGGTCATTGCCAGACTAGAAGGTTTCTTTGCCTGCAGTAGCACAGAAGTCTGTCTTAGGTCAACATTTCTATTTAAAACTTGGAAAATGTCAGAAGGGATTTCTCACTTCTTGGAAGAGACTGGAAACATTTTAGGAGACTAGATTAGAATTCAGAAGATAGTTGCACATTGAAGAATCATTATTAAAATACAATATTATCAGTAAGGACTGGAGTAAAGTGCTCTAGCTAGAAATACATTCTCAGCTGTCCAAACGCAAGGGCAGGTGGGGAAACTGAATAGGGAACATTTCTTCCAGAAATGACTAGGGTTTGTGGGCGACCACACATTGAGGGTGAGACAATTTTATAATACTAATGCAAAACAAAAATAATCCTCCAAGTTATGGGGATATTGAAAAGGGGATACTTTATGTAAGACTCAAAGTAATCCTGCTCTGCTCAGCACCTAGAAGGCCAAAGAACCTTGTCCATACTGAACAAACATTTCATAAAAGACTTGGAGCAGCTGGGGAAGGTTAAGAATAACCAGAGGCTTACACAACATGACTTACAAAGAAAGAATGAAAAAAAAAGTGGGGTTATTTTGTTCAGAGGGGAGATATGACAATATTTTTCAAATATATAAAATACAGCTGCAAAGAAAAGAGTTTTTTAAAAGTTCTCTATGTCCATTGCAGATAGAGTAAGAAAACATGAGATCAAATTACAGAGTGGGACATTTCTGTCAAATATACAATTTAAATTTTCTAATGATAAGGGCAGTTAAGCACTGGTACAGATTGATAAAACTACTGTGGACTACTGCTGGTCAGGAATAATTTGGCTGTTTCTGATCCTGTCTTGCAGGCAAACCTCAAAGATGACCTAAAGTTCAGTGGTCCCTGTAGTTCTGCAGGCAATGAGGAATCTGAGATCACCCTTAATCCATGGATGTGATTGACCAATTCTGGTGTCTACCTCCCACCACAGGTACTATATCTGATGTCAACTCATTAAAAATCTTTTCTTTTGTCTGTAACTCCTGGGTTATCAATGGTTTTATCTTCAGCAGATAGCCTTCATTGCTCCCATCCAGATAAGCTCTTCTTGGTCACATTAGCCAACTGGTAGAACCATTACAGCAAGAAGGATGATCAGAACTATCTGCCAGGAGTGCATGTCATCGAACTGGCAGGGAGACATTGAATAGCAGAGGAGAGACAATTGATCTTTGAAGGACTAGACAAATGCAAGGTCCAACAACAGAAGCATAGCTTTCTGCATCTTAGTCACTGGCATCCCTCCAAGAGGGACACAACCATTTAGTACATTTCCCTGAACCCTGTTAACACTCTCAAGTGAAACAGGAGTATCTTCAGGTCAAGAGTGTAAAATGTTGAAGAAAGGTCCAGGAGGATGAAAATGGATGGCTGTTTTCTATCTATTGACAGGGAGAGATCATCCATCAATGCCACTAAAGTGGCTTCAGTTCAGTGTCCTGGCCCCAATCCAAATAGCACCATCTCTCATGCTAATGAATATCCTTGATACATATAAATGTAGAAGCCATATTTCATCTTCCCATCAGATACTAGACTGAGCAAAAGGACATCTATTCTGATCTACAGTATGCCTACAGTCAGTATATACTCTGCACTTGTTTCTCCCCATTGCATGGCTAGTTTTTGATAGAGCAGATGTGCTAACACAGCTTAATTCAGACACAACATTTCTCACAGTTCTAGGATGAAATAGAAATACCCTGTTGGAAATAAAGACAAATAAAATTACCCAATAAGTGAATGCCAAGACTGATATCTTTGTAAGCACTCTTAGGTAATTCCTTAAAAAAAGAGAGATCCATTATGCCCTAACCTGCATTTTGTCACCAGTGTTGTTCCACTGTCAAGGTAAAGAACTGAGGAATGTCCGCAGACCTGTTATGACATTAATCATATTAAACAAGGCATGTGAACAACAACCGCAATTAAACTGTAGCAATCAAAGATGTAGGAAGCATTTACGTTTTGGGAGACCATAAAGTGGTATGTTGTGTCAGTCTCTAAGACAGGAACTATATACACATCCTTCCTAAAATGTAGCCCTATCTCAGGCAGAATTTGTCTGCATCTCCAGCAAAGAGTCAGAGAGTTCACAAGGTACTAAAAACTTGACCCTGGTACACAGTGGTATAGCATCCCCAGAGTCTAACGAAGTATAAACAGTCCAAATGTATCTCCTAGCATCCAATTCTCACATGGCTACCAGAAAAATGCCCACCAAATAACCAAGCTAGCTATTTTTAAGACTCAGGGTTCAGAACTATAATGCCTCCCAAACTGTTTATTCATCACTGGGTGTACTGATGGGCTGACTTGAATTACTGATTGCAAACACATCCACACTGAGGAAATAGCCTTTTCTTCCCCCAAAGAGTTTTGTATTTCTACGTGAGAAATCAGAATAGAGAAGTTGAAATTCCAATCCTAATCTAAGGTTGCTCAAACTCCAGGGAGCTCAGGTTTGTACATAGGTCAAGTCAGAAAATGATACTGTGCCACCCCAGATAGACATTGGTGACAACCAAATGCTCCCAGATTTCTAAAGTGTTCAGCCTTTGACTCTGAATTAAGAATATCCTGATTATAAACCTTATAAAAAATAATATACAACAATACACATAAAAATCATAACCTAGCTTTCAGTCATAATGCTGTTCTCCTATGCTACTTTGCAGCAGTTTCCAGGGTTAGCAATACAAGACCCAACTTTTTCATATACTGCTTTGAACAACAGGTGAGACCCTTACAAACAGGACATGGGGAATGAACTATGTGCATATGCCTACACTTAGGCATGCATCTGCGCAGGTCATTAGTGAAACAGGAAGATTTCATCAACTTTGCTATTGGTATTTGTGTGATCTGTGAAGATGCTCCCCTTTGCAAAAAAATAAAAAAAATAATAATAAAAAAACTTTAATTCAGGAATAGGGTGTGTTGCAAGTTCATCTGCAGCAGTTTTCTGCCACCGATGCGTTGTTCTTTTCCTTACTTTTTTGAATAATTTTGAATGCACAGAACAGTTACCAGCAATAGGCCAAAGAAGAGAATGTCTTTCTTGACTTCCCAGTACTTAAAAAGCATACAAACCTGTTGATATTGCTGTAGTGATTACAGCTGCCTTTGAGCCATGGGTCAGACAGACCTGCTCAGTGGAGTCACTGCTCTCTGGCTCCCCAGCTTCAAGGACACTGCTAACAATCTTTCTTCTCTGAGGTTAAGCTGGCCTACTGCCACTGTAAACACAAAATCTCACTTACATGGTTGAAAGATTAAATATCTGATTAAAATTTCTGGCTGCTAATTTGTTGAACTTGGCCATACGGGTAAATCTGAACTACATGATATTCAGTTCTACATGTTCAGGAGCAGGGGGAGAAGAGGGGAAGGGGGATGTCGTATTTCATGAAACAGCAAGGAAGTCACATTCCAGCTGAAAACCAAGATGGAGAATGTGATTCAGCCCACCTCCAAAATGAGAGGTGGAGTGAGCTTGGACAGGCTGTCCTCCTTGGAACAGCTTCCCCAGGAGGGGGCTTCACACAGCTAAACCAGGCATGGAGTCACTGCAGTCACCCAAGGCATCACTTTCAGATGCAGCACCTGTTTCCAGCAATGCAGCAGTAAAACCTTGCCAGCAGAAGTGTTTAGGGACAGTCTGCAGCTGAGCCTAAATTCAGCAAGAGATCTCAGTGGGCTGGATCAGGAACTTAAACCACCACCTGAGCCCTGGTTCATCATGCCTAGGAAATCTCACACCTGGTTCTGTAGTCTCCCCACCACACCGCTCCCCCTACTCCATATCTCCAGGATTCATCCCTAGTAAAGAGACCCAGGTGGACCATTCCCTCTGAGAGAATCCTTGAAGGGGTTGGGGTGTGCTCAGCAGGCATTGCATATCCAGAAATGTCAAACAAGTTCTACAGATTACAACAAAATGCAAAGGATGGGTTTGGGGTTTTTTTTACATTATAGAGTACATGCAACTCTGAACAATATTTTTTAGAGACAGCAAGCTTCCTACCTCTTGCCAAAATTCATAATTTGCTTATTGCAAGCTATGTTAAAGCTCTGCAAAAGAAAAATGTTTGGAATTTTTTTATAATGAGAAAGGTTAGGCAACTTTAATATAGGAACTTTTGGTCTTTCTACATTAACTCTTCGTTGTTATGGTTTAATTTGACACAACAGTTTCAGCCTCATGTTGTTTCTTTAGAGTTGTTCTTACAGACATGAGCCACAAGCAACCACATTTCCCCACAGATACTATAATTCACATAGTAAGTATCAGGAAAAAAATCATAATCTACCTATAGCAAGGACTGCAAGGCTCCAACCATGTTTGCAGCCAAAATTTACTGGAGTGGATATGTTTAGAAAACTGCGGATTATTAAAAGCCATGTTTTTGTCCTGATAGTCCTGGTCTGTCACACACCTATGAAAGCCTAGCAGGGGATATGACCCCCAAGCATGAATTTTAAACTTTATTTCTAGCATATTTTTAACAGTCATGTTCTTTTTAGACTCCCTTTTTACCACAGCCTTTGCAGAGACTAATGCAGTTGCAATTACTCCTAACTTCCACATTACCTCTTCTTTTTCCTGTGCATCCATGATAGAGCTGTGTTTTCCCCAAATGTGCGCAGATCCCTGGCATGTGTTTTATCTCTTCAGATTCAGTGCAGTGAGGACAGATCCTGAACAATCTTGACTCAGGCTAGGCAATGACCAATTTGTCTTAATTGGGCAGTGAAAGCTCATGGCATTGCTTCTCTTCCCAGCATCAGATTTCATTCAACAAAGTTATTGTGACACTTCCATGTACTTCAGATCAGTATGTTTTTGAATTGGGTCTGGTTGTTCTTCAGAGCAAATATTGACTTTTTCCCCCAAATCAGCTTTTCATAGCACATTTGTGGCAATAAATGTCACTGCTCAAACAGGAAATGAATACACTGATGTGCAAATACAGCCAAAGCAAATTAATTTGAGCAAATACTCCTGGGTGACATTTTGTTCTGCGACCAAATGGCTGCTGGCAGTGACTGGGAGGGAACCCTTTCTGCAAGTTACATGGTGAGAACATTTCCAAAAGCCAAGGAGCCGAAGGAAGATGGGGAACCCTGCACAGCCATTCCACCACCACCAGCAAGACACGACACTTGGCCCCTCAGGGGTCCAAGTACCCAGAGAAGCTCAGGTGAAAAGGAGGCTATGGGGTACACCTACAGAGGCAAGCATGTTCTTGATGGTTGCCACACAGATAAATCTGTCGTGCAAATGAGAGGGGTTTGTCTGTTCATCTCTTGCTTGTGCATACACTTCGGGTAGGCAGAAGCCACCTGAATGTCCTTGCTTATATAGCTGAGACGAGGACCAAAAGCCAGGGGCAAATCCCAACAGGCAAGCAGAGAAGCTGAACTCTCTCTGTGCGAAACTGCTCTCCTGGAGATATCACTCAGGATCATGTACTGAATCAGTGAAATAGCCCACGCACACTGATCTCCCAACTCTTCCTGCCTTTCTTTACCTAAATATCTCCTTTCTATAGCCTCAGGGAGCAAATCAAACCTTATCCTGGGCTGCATCAAAAGAAGTGTGTCCAGCAGGTTGAGGGAGGTGATTCTCCCCTTCTACTATGCTCTCGTGAGACCCCTCCTGGAGGGGGTACTACGTTCAGCTCTGGGGCCCCAGTGCAAGAAGGACACGGAAGTATTACAATGAGTCCAGAGGAGGGCCATGAGGATGATCAGAGGGATGAAGCACCTCTCCTATGAAGACAGGCTGAGAGAGCTGGGGTTGTTAAGCCTGGAGAAGAGACAGCTCTGGGGAGGCCTTCTGGGAAGGCTCTTATAGCGGCCTTCCAGTACCTAAAAAGGGGGCCTCCAGGAAAGAAGGGGAGGGACTCTTTGTCAGGGCGCGTGGTGATAGGACATGGGGAATGGCTTTAAACTAAAAGCAGGTAGATTTAGATTAGACATTAGGAATAAATTCTTTACTCGGAGGGAAGTGAGACACTTCAACAGGTTGCCCAGAGAAGCTGTGGATGCCCCATCCCTGGAGGTGTTCAAGGCCAGGCTGGATGGGGCTTTGGGCAGCCTGGTCTGGTGGGAGGTGTCCCTGCCCATGGCAGGGGGCTTGGAACGAGGTGATCTTTAAGGTCCCTTCCAACCCAAACTATTTTATGATTCTATGATTCTGTGATAAAGGCAGTTGTGCTGGCCTTCTCTGTGCCAGAGTTGATGGCAAAATTTCTCTTTGGAAACATCAGTGCCTGCTATTCCAACACAAATACACTTCCACCAGTACTGCATAAAAAACATTAACAACGTGTGGCCCATGAACACCTTGTAGCCTATAGACACTTTTGCAAAGGTAACCTCACAGGCAGTTTCCGTTGTGGGCATCCTACAAGGCAAAAAGGCATGTTTTGCTATGCAGGCCCTAGCTGGGCATCTTACTGCTTAGGTGAGTATTCACAACTTTGGCATCGCCTATTCAAAAATGTCTTTTTTTTTTTTTTTCTTTTTTTGGCCTACATTCTTTCATAATAATGTCATGTTCAGTTACATTTATCCCAGCTGTTGCCATACCCCAGAATGGCTGGACAAGCCTGGTCTTCTCTCTGTCCCAGAGGTGGAAAACACATTGGATTTTGCTGCTTGAAGCTGTCTGCACAGGGAGAGGGAAGCCTGAGGTGCAAAGCAGACCCAGAACCACACTTCTGAGCAAAATATGCAACTCGATAGTCCAAAAATGTCATTGGCTGGGAGGCAGCCGTTTACCTTTAAGAGTATTTAAAGTATGTTAACTACAGACCAAAAGAATACATTGTAAACACAACATAATAACTCTCTAATAGAGGAGAGAGGTTTTGTATTTACCTACCAGAGACATTTGATTATCAAGCAAAATTGCCTTGTGAAAAGAAAAGCACTCCATCACCTCACAGCCTCGAGTGCCAGCATACCACATATAACTTTAATGTGGTTGGTATCTGTTTGGAGGTCACTTAAAAGGTAACTATTTCAAAAAATGCATTCATATAAACATAAGTTTTAATGCCTTTTGTGTGAAATGCAGAAGCCAAGTCCTGGATGCCTGCGCACGTGAAAGATCCTGTAGTATTTTTAGCGAGATAAAAGGGGTTAATCCTGGTCAAATTCCACTTTGAACACTTACACTCTGCCTACTTTAATTCTCCTGAAATTTCCACTGTACATTGTGTTCTCCTTGGCTTTTGCCCTGGCGTGCCCACTTTCCCGAGGTACGGCTGCACGGCGGCAGCACACTCCGTCGCCGGGCCCTCTCGGCTCTGCTCGCGGTCCCTCTGCCACGTGTGCCTTGTCCTGATGGGCTGCTTCACAGGGACCTCTGAAAGCCTCCTGAGCAGAACGGGCTTAGCCAGGCCTGGCATGCACCAAGGGAGAAGGTTTTGCCTTTGTTTTGTTCACCATTAAGATGCCCAGGGAAGAAAGGCACTACAGAAGTAGGAAATCCCGTTGCTATAAATATCAACAAGTAATAGTTATATCTAATGCCTTCCTTTTCACTTAACATTTTTTTTGTGTGATAAAAGGATTCTAATTAAAAATATAAACTGGTCTTTCACTTTTTGCTTTATACTTATCTTCCACATGTGCTTGTAATAATCTGCCTTCTTGCCAACACCATCTTGTAAATGAGATCCATATCTCAAGGGTTTATCCTGGTTAAATAAACTGAATTCAATAAAACCCATCTTCAGATATTCCACATGTGAGAGTTATTACTACACTAACATGCTACTGTTGCTTCTGTTACCTAGTGTTACAGATGCATTAACTTCTCCCCTTTGCTTGAGTTATGCTCCACTGTATATCTAAGATAAGAAAATGGAGTGCCTGGAGTCTGTTCAGTGTTATCGTATAACAAACAGTGACTTTTTTATTGAAGGAGTTCCACGAGCGATGCAGGTTTTATTGAAACTAATTCAGAGGGAAAAAAAAAATTAAAGATAAATGTTGAACTAAAAACAAAGCAACTCATGATGTTGTTTGTCCCCTTTCTCTTTCTTTCCCTTCTCTTTCCCTCCAGCTGGTAAGTGTTGTGGTCATGTTGCACAGGGCTGTATAACATCTCTTTGCAGTCAGAGCTCAAAGGTTACAGTGGAGTCTTCAAACTGCTCCCAGTAAAGTTGGCATCAGCATTTCCTGCCCCCTGAAATTCATTCATTTATCAGCCTCCTCGCTTTGAGCACCTCAGCGGTGCCTGTGAGTTGGATTGTGCTCAGCACAGACCTCAGAGCAAAACAAACAATTGTATTTGAGCTCCATGGGGTTTCTTTTTTTTTTTTTTTTTTTTCCTGGATGACTTCTTCTTGTTGTCTAGCTTGAACTTCCTGCCTTGTTGCTGTAAAAATGATCTGATCCACTGTCAGACAGAGCCCTCAGTGTGTTTTCCTGAAAATATTTCTTTCTCAAAAGCACCCTGAGGCCTTCACTTATCCAAGCTAAACACCCGTTAAAAAGTCACTGCATTTCATCCCAGATCCTTCCGCAGTTGTGTGGAAAAGAGTGCAGTAGACAGCTGGGTCTTCTCCCAAAATTAGTATACAGGCACCTCTTAGATTGGGATCCTAAAACAAGAGCACAAGGCAAAGGTCAGCTACAACATCTCTTCCTGGGTTCCCATGGTGAAGTCTCCCTTCTTCTCCATTTCTCTTTTTTTTAGTCTCTTTTTCCTGTTGTCTTCCCAGCAAGGAATCTGCCATGTTGCACCACAACCATCAGATGGAAAACTTCAGTTCAGTTTGCAGGGACGTGGACAGACGAAAGGCCTGACCCTAAGATACACAGTTGTTTTGATTGGCAGCCAGAGCCTGATGTCCAGAACGACTCCAAATGATGAATTAGAAATACAGCACCAAGGCTCTCTCGAGATGGCCACAAGGCAGCTCTTGGCCTGTCAGAAAAATAATTAGAACGGCATTGCAAATAGCAAGGCTCCTTGTGCAACATTTATAGCAAGTGGAGGCCTCTCAGGGAAGATTTCCAGGAGCAGAGCCAAAATCAGAAATGAAAGCCAACTAAAGGAAGATTTACACCTCCCTCGAGAAGATAACCAATAAGATTTCAAGGTGGATTTTGAGACTTTGGCTGCTGAGCTACATTTCTCAGATTTTTCTCTTTGATTTTAATGAGGTGAACTAACGCTTTTGTTTACTCAAATTAATAATAATAATAACAGAAACAAATACCAAAGAAACATCTTTTCTGAGCATCAAGGCCTGATTTCAGGGTTTCATCTCCAATAACCCTCTCCTATTGTTTTTTATTTGCAAAAGCACATCACTGCTTTGGGGCCAGAGACACTCTGTACTAGGTACTGTTTAAACACTTTTTCATGGGGGGTTAAAAAAAAATGAAGTAGAAACAGTGGAAACTAGATCTATACATTAAAGTTGAGTGCACCAGTATAAATCATACCTAAGACCCTGATGGGCATATGGTGTAGAAATACACCTACTGCTATGCTCTGACAATTTAGTTCCCTTAGAGGCTTTTTCTTCCCATGAGCTACTCCTTGCCTTTTCTTCCAGGTGTATTGTCTCCTCTCTGTCTTTTCTGCACCCTCAGCCACCTTCTCTTTACCTGTTAGCTTGGGATGCCCAAGCTACCCCTTATTTCATTCAATGGTCACGCAAGGAAGCTGAAGACTCAAAGAATGAGCGAATGAGTCTGCCATGCAGGCGATCACCTTTTTCTCATAGGATTCATCCTTATCTTTAAGTAAACAATCAGTCTAACGTCGGGGGGGAAAAAGAGGTTTCACACATCCGAAATAAAAACAAAACAAAACAAAACATGGCTATGTCTTTGTGTTTCAGACTTTATCTATTAAACATGAAATTACCTCAGGCCTTTGCTTTTTGCATTTGTAACCCTGGTAAATAAATATGAAAGCATCGGAAAATATTAAACAGCAGTTGTGTAAACAGCAAATGTTTCCTACATATATGCCACAATATGCTTTTGGAAAAGGTTCAGTAGGCGCTTTGTGAGGGATACTCCTTTGAAGCATTGTATCAGACCCTATCTTTCTGGCAAAGCTCAGAAGTTTTTAAGTGGAGATCTCTTGCTGGGAATTTTCATCCAGGCTCAAACGCCTGTTGTTAGAGGAGGAGCTGAGACGTGGGAGGCGCCTCCATACCATGCCACTGGTATCCTCTGAGATGCTAAGCAGGGTTTCTGGGTAACACAGCTTCAGACTAATGAATGAGACTAAGGATCAAAATGAGCTGAAGACAGAGAATTAAAAAGCACCCTCTTTTATTTGAACTTCATACTTGATGTATTCATTGGACACTAGGTGTCAAGCTGGGAGGGATAATGACCAGTCTGTCCCTGTTCCCCTTGACACTGTCATCCAGCACCATGCAAAACCCCTGCCGTAACCTTCCCTTAGTGGTTTCCTTTCCAAGCTGAAGAGCCTTGCTCACAAAATCCACTGCATACGTGAAAGTCTCTTCCTCCCCTTTGGTTACCTTCGCCACCCTTCTTGGGACCCGCTTCTCCTCTACTACAGAGGTGAAGGGAGAATGCAGACCTAGGTGTAAGGGAACCACCCTGACTTCCTGTTCACAAGTGATAACAACCATTAGCATTTTACATTAAATTTTCAAATTTCTTCTACAATGTTCATCACATTATGTTTGTTCACATGAAATTTCATTTAACATTTTACCATTCAGTCTTGCAAAACCTTCTGCAATTGGCCAGTCAGCCATCAGTTAATATTCTGAACAACCTAGTAACATAACCAACGTTATTTCACTGTTAAGACTTTTTTTCCAGATCCTCTATGAACATTTTGATCATGGATTTTTGAGCAGAATATTTGCAACCCCAGTGATGATATTCCACTGTGAAAGTAGGTCAGGTTTTCTATTCTCTGCTTCCCATCTTTTCAGCAATTATTTTTGCATACAAGGACCTTGTATCCCAACTTTTTCCAGTTTCTCTTAGAGTTGTTGGTATTGCTGAAAGAGTTTTTAAGAACTCAGTAGACTGAATTTAGAGACTAAATATGTTATCTATATATTAGTTGACTGCTTCAGAGATAAAAGATTTAATAAATAAGATTTCAATAGAATTTAATGTTTGACTTCTCTTTACAAACATCATGTTGACTTTTCAATATAACATATTTATCCATGTTTATTACTTATGTTCCCATTATTGTTTCTACAGCTTTGCCCAAGTGTAGATGTCAGCATTACCGGTCCGTATTTCCCCCAAAATTGCCTTGAACAAAGGTTTGGAGTGTTTTTCTTAACACAATAAAATATCCGTGTTGTTTTGCCAATTTCCTATCTTCAGACACCACATTAGTTTTAAATGTGAGATTAAACATCACAGTTTAATTATTTCATTCTTGGATTCCTCTACAACCATTAGGTAAATCACATGTGGTCCTGATGACTTGGCGTTGTTCGTTGTGTATGTGGAGCCCATAACCTCTTCTACCAGCACTTCACTAAGAGACAAGTCTTCTGATGGGTCCCTCACAAATTAAGATCCCACTGTGAGAACCTCCCCAGGCTTTCCCACACCATCTTTTTTAGACAAAGTATTGCATTTCTGATTTTTTTTTAATAATATATTTATGCAGCACTTCTAGCAATAATGGATCCTAGATTTTGTTTAAAACTTTGTGCAATAATAAATTCCATTGTGAATGGAGAGCAAGAAGGTGCTTGAAAATAATTTTCAAAGTCACCTTCCTACCAAAAGAGCTCTTGCTACAGTGGATCTAGATAGGAAAAAATTTTGGTATTTATAGCGATTTTATCTTGTATATATATCATGGGCCAAATGCTGTCTGTAGTGTGTGCAGACTGTGGGATCAGTCAGCCTAGTACAGAGGGTTTTCGAAGCTGACAAAACCATCATGATTTAAAAGCTAGTTTAAGTTTTACTTACATACTTTTATTTGCTCAAGTTACACCCCTCCATGGATCAGGACTGTGACAACAACTAAGCTGATACTGTTCCATCAAAATGTCAAGAAAACCCCTCCCTCAAAGGAAAAAAAAAAGGAAAAAAAGAAGCAGTTGTCAGCTTTCCCAAATAAGTGTAGAAGTGATCTGGTTTGGAGCAGTAAAAAAGGCAGTAAGTGTCAGACAGCTCGTGGTCACTTATGCAGAAGTTTCTGAATTGCTCATGATAAGACAGCATGTAAAGAACATGAATCATGAAAAAGATCTAGGATAGTTTCTGAGAACAAAGCTCTTGAAATGTTCTTGTTTGTTAAAACATGTGAAATCACAGAAAAGATGATGACCGCTAAAGATGCAACAAATATGTACCAAAATGTTATATAAGCTCATTTATGGAAAAGAACTGATTGTGAACAGTTTGGATTTTTTAGGGATATTTTGTACTGAGATATTTACGAGTGTTTGTGTACACAGTCTAAGTGTTGTGCACAAAGAAATGGTGCAAATTAGATGATGTGATTCCCCAAGATTTACTCAGAGCTAAAATCACATATCTTGGTAGGACAAAAGTTTTTGTGCAATACAAACACCAAATGCAGCCACTCGTATCACTTTTTTCAAATAATATAAAAGTTAAAGTTTTGGTAAAAAGAACGGATTTTACTTGTGGCCAGTGACATCTCTGCCACTGTAATACTAAAGTGTTTCGATTAGTTGTTGCATGCTATGCAGATGAGAAGAAAATAATCCATTGTCTGCTGGACTGCTTTCAATGAGTCACTGAAACGGCATTAAAATATTCCATACAAGCAAAAAATGTGCTATAATCACACCGATCCTTGGCTCCATATCACTGTTTGCTCAACAATGCTTATGATAACTGTGAGATACCTCTCTGGCTATGAAGTAATGAAAAATTAAAATGATTATCTATTTCCAGAAAACTGGGGAGCTTATGTACTGCACAATACAGCAATGCATCGTTTAGATAAGTTAGCATTTTGTCTGGAAAATTGTGAAACACAATATTTCAACACTTCTCCATTCCTGCCAAGGGAGCTTCAGAATCACAGAAGAAAGTTTATTTTGAACATATGGAAAAGATGAGGAATGTCCTCCCAGAGATAACCATCTCTATAACCTGCAGTTGAAAGGATCTTCAGACCTTTTCCAGCTATTAGACATTACTTTTGTATATGAGGTGAGCATTTCCTACTTGCCCTTTTTTACGTTTGGGGAGAATGGAGAGATATTTAAGTGACTGAATACTTCTTCCACATCTCCAGCAAAATACTTTTAATGTTTTTATGACAAGCTTAACTGGAACAGTCCGATTTTGGACGTGCTAAAGTTTATGGCATAAAACTAAAGGGTAAGTTATAACAACTGATGGCAAATTACTTGTTCATAAATATAACTCTTATCTGGTATCATAGCAAAGGAGTAAAATGGGAAAGAATTTCATTCACGGTTATGCTTTAGCTGTAAAATGCCTGACTACACTGAACCTTCACAAAATTGCTGTAACTTGATTTAGACTTGATTCTTTGGAAACAGTGCTGATTTTTCAGGAAATTGCAGGCATTAATAAAGGGGTGAAACTTGACAAGAAGCTGGGTACAGATTATTTTTATGATGAATATTTTGTATTGAGACATTCATGAGTACGTGTGTACATACCCTTGGAGCTGTGCATGAATAAATGGTGCAACGTTATGTTTCCACTTCCTACTTGTCTTAGTTTCTTAAAACTTTCACAATTTATTATGCCCATTCCCACCTTAAATTCAGCAGTGGGAAGGATTTTTTTTTCCCTATTACCAGACCAGGAGAGACTGCAGATGCCTGTTGAATGTGTGCTTTCAGCATCAACTTCAGGCTAAAATTAATTATAGTTATACACATAAGGAATTTTTGAAATTGATTTAGTTTTTAACTAATGACTAACTAAGCTATATGATAGTGTTTAAAATACATAACCACATTTTAAATAACATATTTAAACTCTATGATAACTGAGTTGAATCATCAGTGTGGTGAACTTTTTTGGTGCTATTTGCCATTTTGGTGCTTTTTGCTATTTTGCTAAAAAAAAAAAAAAAAAAGTTTTTGTGCAGACCAGAAAAACTTACCTCCAGAGGTGCATAAAAGCAGTTTTTCTACCTGGAGATCCATGACGCTGTGGCCTGGCTGCTGGCAATAGCCCAAAGAAGTGTCGTAAAACTTGGCTGGCAACATTTGTGAGAGCTGGTACCAGAAATATACCAAGCACTAAGATGTTCTGCAAAGTCTCATCGGTGGCCATGCCCCAAATAACACAAGGGTACTGATGTTTTTCTAGTGAAATGTCCTGGTTTGACAGACCAGCTGTGAGGAGCAAAACACAGAGCCACAAAGCACCAAGTCAAGCTAAGCAATCTCTGTCCCTGTTTGCTCCATTGTGCCCACTATGAGTGTTGGCAAGCCCCTGGCAGTGCATCACCCCATGCCATGGTATTTCAGTTTCTTTTTGCTCGCAAAGAGCTACGGACCCCTACGGTGCTGTATAAATAATACTCATTTAAACTTGCCAAGGACAAATCAAGTGTTTTAATTTCACACTCTAACTTAAGATAAGAAAATAAACATGAGCTGCTGGTGAGCTCAGTAAACTTGCTCATGAACTAGAGGAGTGGAGTGGAGGTGGGAGTGACAGCACATGAAAAACTTCCATTCAGTGGGAATTGGATATAAAAGCAAGTAAAACATTACCCTGCTTGTGAAAAAGTCTAGAAAACAATATGGAAAATATCAGAGTGCCACTGTATAAACCAGCAAAACATCCTGACACACAAAATGGTATTTTCTACTCCTAATCTGAAAAGTTTTTAGACTCCATCTATCAAAATATAGTAAAACTGATTCAAAGAAAAGAAGAAAACTTCCCTGCCTTTCATTCCATTTTCAGCTTCCCCTAGTAATTGTTTATATTAAGCCTGGTGCTGAGGAGAAATCTGGTTGAGGATGCTGTGGTGGTGGTAGGTTTTTAAGAGGAACTGCAGATTTATACGCTCTGACAGGGGCTGTGATGCAAGAGCTCTGGCCGGGTCGCAACATATTAGAAAGACATTTATTGCATTGGCAACATTTTCTCTCTTTTTTTGGCAATTTGCAAGCACTTTAAAACTCTCCAAGAGAAACAACTTTTTTCTTTTCAGTCTTGATTCTTCTCAATATTTCAAGGACAAGGGGAGTCACGTGGGGAGCTCCTCAGCAACCATACCTTTAACACCCACTTCTCTGGCGCATGGGGACAGGGAGTGCCATCACCAACAAGCAGGAAGACAGATCTGAGCAGGTAGGGTACTTGCTATTACCGAAATCTGTTTCTTGGGACTAAATATTAGCCTCAAGTCAAAGCAAAGATGGATACCTTGTTTTTCATTCATATAGATCAGAAGTAACTCAATGTCTTCCACTACTTAAAGGGGGGCTATGGGAAAGATGGAGAGGAACTCTACCAACGAGTGTTTTGAAAGGACAAAGGATAATGGTTTTAAGCTAAAAGAGGGTGTATTTAGATTAGACATTAGGAGGAAATTCTTCACTCAGAGGGTGGTGAGGCCCTGGCACAGGCTGCCCAGAGAAGCTGTGGATGCCCCATCCCTGGAGGTGCTCAAGGCCAGGCTGGATGGGGCTTTGGGCAGCCTGGTCTGGTGGGAGGTGTCCCTGCCCATGGCAGGAGGGTTGGAATTGGATGAGCTTTAAGGTTCCTTACAGCCCAAGCCATTCTGTGATTCTATTGACCTATGATCCTGTGACCAGGACACCAGAGGAGCAGAAGAATCAGACCCATTGACTTTCATCACATCATTTCTGAGACATATTGCCGGGCTCTGAGAGATAGACCAAGTGCCTTGATACCTAGTACAGTTACCGTTTAATTGAACAACAAGTCTCTTTCACAGTGGGCAGGCCAAAACTGATGAACAGTTTGGATTGGATTTCTTCAGGACTATAGTGCCCATCAAACTGAGCAGGCATGCTGAACCTCTTTTTTCTTCCTGTGCATTCCAGGAACATGATGGTATGGTCAAAAGACCTAAATTTCCAGAAGCAATGGAAGGAAATGATGATCTGTTAACCAATAAAAGCTAAGCTAAAGGCAATTAAAAGCATGAGGATGTAAATTTTTCTGGAATTTGCCTTTTCATGATGCTACATCATCTTATTATCCTCACTGCGGTTTACAGCAGGAGTGCTGTTCAGGAAGTAGGAATGATATTTAAAGGCATCTTCTGAACATTTCTTCTATATAGGCTCCAAAAGAAAACTGGAACATCAACTCCTAGGCTTTGTTTTCTTGGAGTAACCATTATGAGAAAAGCAACAGCTTTATTCATTGGGGCTATATTTGACTGTATTATTGTATCAAGTTTCATTAGCTCTGATTCCAGGGGATGATGCATAACACAGTAAGTTTTTACAACTGGAGCAGATTGGCTTGCAATTTGTGAAACAGATGCTCTAAAATATTTTCTCTAACCACACAAAAAAAAGGGCAAAAGTGGAAAGGAGTTCATCGCCTGTCTTGTTTTTCAGATTTTCCAAGTACTTGTTGGCAGTCTCCAGATAAATTAATGCATCTAAAGAAAGCAGAATTGTCTCATTACAAAAAGAAGTAATCACAGGGCCACCTGCTCTGGCCTCTAGGTATAAGTCATATCTAATAACTGCAGAAAGTGTCTTTGTCTCCCTTTATGAAGTGACAGAGCATAAATTGTTCCCCAAGGTTTTGCAGAATGGCACATACCCATCCTCCCTAACACCAATGATGATTTCGACATTGCATTCATCTGCTATAAGCCCTCACCTAGGAGTGTCAAAGGAGTTGACTGACTTAAGTCAGCTTGAGAACAGCCAGAGGAGTTAGCTACAGACTATGTAGCACTGGGACACCCTATTCCCAAATGAAAATTTTCACTCCTCTTTAAAATGCTTGACAACACCTCTGAACAGTTAAAGACAAAAAGGTATGGCTAATGTAATCAAGTGAAACTGTGCATTTAAGTATGACTGGTTGCATTACTTGGCCTCGGTTTCTCAGGATCAGACTAGTGTTGCCTAAGAAAAAGGACCTCCAATTGAAGGCTCATGCAGAAGACAGCACCAGAGCATCACAGTCTCTCCTAATGATATGTCCGACCAGTTATTTGTTCAGCACTAACTCAGAAGAAAGAAAAATCACCTACTGAGTAATCACTACCTGAGGAACAGTGTGTCTAAGTCCAGTGGTGTGTGGCCTGCAGGCAGGGGGATGAAGGACGGCAGGTGCACAAGGATTTGGATCCATCTTGCAGCAGCATCCACAGGGTACGATAGTCTACACTGTATGTCCATCCTGGGCATGGGGCAGATGAGTGGTGACTCCGGCAGAAGGCTGCTGGTAGGAAAGATGAGACCATGACAAGGAAAAGCAAGACCCAGAGAAGGAAAAAAAAGTTTCAAAATCTTGATATTCAAGCTGGAGGCAGAAAGGGATGAAGCAGACAAACCTCGAAAGGGTCTTCTCCACAGCAAGGCACAGTCGAGGCTGCATGGGCTGCACAGGGAGCAGGACCTCCACAGGTGGTCCTGGCCAAGCAGGGCACTGGTGGCGACTGCAGCAAACCCTATTCCTTTGGTGGCGGCCCAGCAGTGGGTCAGGAGGGGCAAGTGGCTCCTGGTCCCTGTGTGGGAGCACAGGTGCTCAAGGAACGCAAGTTTCCTTACACTTTATAAAGTTCTGAAGTCAAACAGTCAAAGGCAGCTGGCACTTTCTGAAGATAGGGGTTTTAACCTTGGAAGAGGGGAGTCCCAGCATGACCCTGGGGAAAAAGGTCTGAGGAGACAAGATTTGCCACAGTGATGGCACGGGTGTTACAGTCATAGAATCATAGAATATCCTGAGCTGGAAAGGACCCACAGGCATCATGAAATCCAGCACTGACACCATCTTCTCAGTCTGATTGCCTTCCTTTTCTTTCTTCCCACTTCCTTCTTCTCCGGTAATCTCATTGCTATTAGGATACCTGGTGGCCACAAAAAAGAAAAAAAAAAAAAAAAAAGCGCCAACACCTTTTCACTTTTCTTTCTTTTGTTATTTACAAATTTATTTATTTGGTAGAAAAAAAAAAGAGCAGGTCTCAATGTCAGAGTTATGCCAAACTACATTTCTCCCACTAAAGAAAACTACAGTAAATGGCAGTTTCATATAATGAATGTGTCTTTGGTTTTATCTTTCAGAGTGCAGCTGGATATTTTTTAGGTTTATGTAGAAAATTTCATATTTAATGAGAGAAGTTAAATAATTAAATAAACATGCCTTGAACGCTTCCTAGCCTGTACCAGCAGTAAGAATTAAAGACCATACATAAATGAAAATAAGCTCAGTTGTATAGGGAAGATAGGAGATCTTGAAAAACTCTCTCTAAAACCTTGAGCTACACGCTCGACGAAGACCTCTTGGTGCACGGTCCATAAATTGTTTTGGAAAGATCTCCCAGGGGTCTCTGTGGTTCTTCAGTCAGAGCTTAGTGCTGTTTTAAAAAATATCTAACTGTGAAGCAACTGTAAAACTGATGTAGTTCCCTGTGCAGTACACAAATGCTGTTTATGAAATTTTCAAAATACAACATGAAGTTATTTTCCCATGGGCCTCTTAGATGGTACCATCGCGATTATTGTATAGTTTTATTCTATTTTTTTATAGGGGACTACTGCCGGACACTGAAATCCTCTCCCATCATCACTGCTTCTGTACTAATATCCAGGGTGTTTCACAGATGAGAGGACAAATTGGCTATGGGACAGGCACTAAGGCAGCGTGGAAGAGCCATGAGGATGCCCAAGAAATGTTGCAAAGACAGTCCACCAGTTTGGTACCATCTGCACATTTTGTCATAGTTTCGCTCACTCTAGAGCAATACTCACTGGAGACCAAAGACATTACTCAGGAGGGTGAGTGATGGCAAGTATGTGAGCAGCTTCCTCTCTCCCAGGGATGATGTTCTGACAGCCTTCCCTCCTGTTGCAGCCTCACTGCCAGCTTTTTCATTAGAAAATGCTAACTCAGCCAGCTGCATCAGTTCCACCATAGGAGAAACCAAGGTGGGCTGCCAGCCACACCAGCACTCAGCCTGCCTGCCACCATGCTTTCCTGATGCTAGGCCAGCTCCCTGGTTGTATACTGCCTTCAAACTTCAGTTTCTCTCAAGATTTTGCATTAGTGAGCTCAAACTGAAAAAGAAATGCACTGTGTGGAAATAGTTTTTTTTTTTTTCTGACAGGACAAAGAAATATTTCTCTCTTGCATTTTTCCTTCTAACCATTGCCTTGAGGGGGAGAAGGAGGGGAGGGATATTTAGAAGAGCAAGACCTGGAGCAGACAACAAGCATCAGAATGCCTATCTGCCTGGCAAAAAAAAACAGGATTTTTAACATTGCCCTATGCAATAAGACCAGTGATCGTTTTCTAAATCACCAGCAGACTATCATGTGAAAACCAATGTATCATAGATATAACAGAAGATGTATGACAAGATGTATATTAAAAAAGAGTCTAAGCAGAGAATGCTGATATTCTAAGAGAAATTAATCTATTCAGTTTACTGCAAATGTTTCATCTGTCCTCTTTTATCAAGATGACTTCTCTGTGAGTTTGTTTCCAAATTAGACTCACTAAATTGAAAATCCAACTCCTTCCCCACTTACACTCTGAGGATTCTTTTATTTTTCCTTAATCCTTTTGGCTGTTATGAAGCAGTCTGAAACAGCATCTCCCAACCGCCTTGCCGAGACTAACTGAATTTATTATATAATCTCATCTCTTGTTCCAAAAAAATTCAAGATCAATCTCAAAGAGCAGTCCTCTGAACTTGGCAGACGCTTGTGTGGGAAAGTCTTTAAACAAAAACAAATTTGTTTATGTACTGGGACAAGGAGCTCAGAAAGAAGATAAAACGCGCCATGAGCCAACACTGCCCTCAGCAGCGGAGCCCGGACCGCTCTCACAGTGCTGTAGGGCCGCCGGTGCTGGAGCAATCCCCGTGTTCCCAGGGGGCAGCAGGGACCTGAGGGTGGCTCTGAAGTCGGGTGAAGAAGCAGACTGAGCACTGAACGGGGAGATGAGGATGCCTGAGCGGTAGAACAGTTTCACACAAAGTCACGTTGAATTCGTGGACGTTTATTTGGGACTTCTGTCTCTTTTGAAAAAATGACTTAAGTACGCAGCACCATTGGCTTCCCGTGAGAGTTAACCACAGACCGTGGAAGCTTTTTTTTTTTTTCTTGAAATCTAATCCCAGTTCTGACAGGCTGCGTAGCTAATTTTTTTTAGATGGAAAAATATCCTACACCTACTCAGGGTGCCGGGACTAGACCAGTTCCCCAGACGGTTCTCACATAAGTGGTGTTTAAGGACTTTCAAGGAATGTCTGTATGATCCACTACACTGAATTAACTCATCCTAGGGCTTCAGATTATAGGTATTTTCCCAAATATGTGCATTGCTCCTTTTTCTTTTTTTTTTTCTTTTGTAGAGAAGAAAGAAGCGTGCCCTTGCTCTAAGAGCAGAGTCAGCAAGCTTTGTTTCAGAGACTGCGCTGTCTGCGCTGCATCCTGAGTAGAAGCTGTGTGGGAAGCCAGCAAAGAGGGCAGTGCATTTCTGTATTTGTGGTAAGGCTGAGGAAAGACAAGTGTAGTCTGTGCTAGAGGGTGAATCTTACATGCTGGAACCGTAATCACCAGATACCCACTGCTGAGCTGCAGCACAGACCACCAGTACATGAACCAAGCCCAGGCTTTTGCATGTACCTAATGAGTGAGGGTAAAGAGTAGGGCTGCCAGAGGCAGTTTTCACTTAGTTGGATCCTGGGAGCGGTCTAAGTAGGCAGTGAGGGGTTGGCTAGACATGTAAAGGTGTTTTTTCCTTCTTGTATGCAGGTGATTGAATAGTAGAGATATCCTCTGTTCAACAGGTTGCTGGCTCCTAGCTGACCAGCAGCGGTAGAAGCATTATTTATAAATGATGTGATGGTGAGACCTTAGTATAAACAAGAATTCTGAGAATATAAGCCAAAAGGGTCAAAACGTTCCAAATTTTTATCTGAGGAGACCACAGCTAAACGCTTTCCAAAAAAACTTTCTTCTACCTGCCACATTTTTCATTAGATTTGCCTCCAAGTGCTGTGCCATCTTGAAGTGTGTTTTGCATGGCAAAAAACCTGCATGTGGCTGGCCCTTCAAGACTGTGTTGTTTGATGAGCCCAAGTATATTTTAGTGAGGAAACATGGAACTTTAATGTGCTCAAAATACAAGCGATCCTCAAACCTGGCCATCCATTAGCACGGAGGTGCCAGAGTTTTGGAAGGAATCAAATCAGTGGTGAAGTCAGTTCCCTAAATATAAACCCATCAGAGAGAAAAGTAGGGAGTGATGAGCAGTGGCACTTGTAGGGAAGAACATGAAGATGCACCACAGTCTCCTTCCTTTGAAAAAAGCAGTGTCCAAGAAACCGCATTTTGCGTGTTCTCCAAATGGACAACCATAACTATGTTCAGGTACTCTGAGTGTGATGGGGAGGAATGACGCAGTCAGGTAGCCTTGACAGAAGCTTGCAAAATACCCAGGGATTTTCAAAGCCTCTCACCCTCACTAACCAAAAAGATTCTCTCCAGGTCACCACTGCACACAGGTCAGGATGAATGTTCCAGAACTGTAATCACACAAGAAGCCAACACATGCATGTGCGAGGGTCCATTGGACAGCATCACCTGCAAGAAGGTACCTCTGCGCGGAAGGAGATGGCTTAACCAACGAATGACTAAAAGCGATGTATGAGACTGCCACAGTGACACCTTGTGTAGTTGGTTGACCAACATACCGGACTTGCACTGTCACCTGGAAGCAAGAGACTACACCCATGGTGCACCTTGAAATCACTGCTCAGGCAATGCATTTCATGGGGAGCTGTGCAGGGGTATGAGGAAGATGGAGCCCTTTGGTACCCCATTGCACTGCTTTTCACCATGAAGCAAGTTGTTTTGTGCTCCAGGCAGAATGAAACGGAGTTTTGTTTAAAGCTAAATACCAGTGCTCACCTTCCCTCAGGTGTTAAACCCTCTGACCTGTGGGTTTTGGTGCTGGTGGTCTGTCGGCACACTTCGCGGCTGTGGGATTGGCATGGCTGGGACCACGAACATCGGCAAGAATAGAACAGGAAAAAACGTTCCTTTCCTGTGGAGCGAGGGGAAACCCAGAAGAGGGATTACGAGGGTGTGAGTCACCATGTGCCTTCTGCATGACTCTGGGGACGGAGTGGCCTCTTGTTCCGGGGCTGGGGCAAAGTCACAGCTTTGCCTGTTATTACTGTTAGTCACAACCCTAGCTATACAAAGTCCACCAGAAACCACGCTTGCAAATGCCTAAACCTGAAATATAAAATAAACACTCAGAAAATAGCTGCTACTTACTTTCTCTAAATATACCCTGAGGCCAGCTCTGCTTCCACTGAAGTCAAGTCCAGTTTTGCAATCAGCGTCAGGGGAAGCAAGGCCCAGCCCTTTATTTGGAAAGATGGTAATAATCTAATTGCAGTTTTAATTTGTCACCAAGACAGGGGTGTGATAAGACATTTTGGTTGCTGCTATAAGTAGCTCTGAGAATTGTCAGGGGTTGCTGTAGGTGCTAAATAGACTTTGTGACATCCTGGCACGGTGAGGAAGGAGCTCTGTGACTCTGGCATATGTCCTCGCTACGGGGAGGTGAAGAAATCCCTCTGGTCCCCCTCCGAACATCGAGGAGGGGCATAGCTGGGCCTGAGAAGCTGCAAGAGGAGTGGGCATAGAAAAACAGGAAGGCTGGAAGCTATGGATCAGCTCCATATCAGCGATCTTATCAATATTTTCAGTGACTCATTTATGGGTTTTTCTCCTCCAGTGTTTTTATGACATATCCACTGTCTTCATTACCATATAAAGATGGGGAATTTAAGCAGAAAAAGGATGGAGAGTTTAAGCAGAAAAGGTGGAAAAGTGCTAAGTCAAGGCAGTTGGATAAACATGAGTGTTTTTAGCTTTAGCAGTATGTTGGGTCAAATCCTCCCCCATTCTAATGTCATGGACTTCATGATGGTATGCACGGGATCACGCTGACACAACAGATAACACTTGCACTACATGGTCATTTCCAGACCATCCCCGTAGAAGCTAATTTCCAGAAAACAGAAAACTATCCGTGTGTGACAAGCATACTTCAAGTGTTCCACATCGTCCACGTGTTTCCCATACATTGTTAATTTCTGTGGTGTAACAGGTAAAGCAACACCAGCATTTGGAGTAGTTACTGGACCCCACCTGGGGAGCAGGGCTGTTCTCTTGCACAGAGGAAGAGAGAAGAGGGAGAAAGGGACTGCTACATTCCCAGCCTTCAGCTCAATAGGTGCTTGGGACAAACTCTGGGAGGCATCCAGAGCTGGAAGCTCAGAGTCACTCCCAGCAACACAGTTGGGACACGGCCTGCATATCTTTTAGCACATTGCCTATATTGAAAGTGAAGACTGGTCAGTTTTGTGATCGACTCCAGATAGAGTCAACTTAAGTTTAGCCAGAATTATTAGCTCTAATTCAGCTCTGCCTTTGCCAGATACAACCTGGCTTTTGCACAATCTCTTAGGTATTTCTGCTCTCCTCTCCAAGAGGGTGTATTAGCTAATGTGCAACCCAAGGTATGTTTGCAACACTGCAACCACAAGGATAAATGTTGCTGGAGCCCGGACATACTTCGGTGTTGCCACACAGCCGTCAGTAAAGCTTTGGACTCAGTCCTGGAACGCCGTGCTGGAGCTCCTGAGTGCAGACGGACCCCCCTGCACAGTGCCAGCAAAGTGTCAGAGACTCCACGGCACAGTTAATCCACGACCTGGATAAGCTGCTTGTGGATAATTGGGAGTTGATTGTACACCCACCTAGCACCTCTCTTTTACGGGACGATAAATGCTTCTCCATGAAAGCACTTGTAAAAGCGAATTCTACCGTTACAGTCACTTTTTATATACATTTCCTTGTTGTTTTCTTCTTAAATTGTAACATGAATCATGCTTTTTACTGCATTCAACAGTACAAACTCCAAACACTGTAGGAGCAGGAGCATTTAGCAGAAGAGCTGAGTTTGCAGTGCAGGTCTGGTCACACCCAGGCAAGAAAGAGGAGGGTTACAAATTACTGTTCAAAACCTAATTGAGGGAAAGCAAGTCCAATTAATTGAAGGCTTAATTTTCTGCCCTCTGGCCCTGTCCTCCTGACCTCCCCTTTAGCCGTCAGATACTCACTCCTGTTGGGACCTGGACAGTTGTGTGATAATTTACAGTTCTGCAATTGCCCATCAGATACAAGGTTCTGTGTATAAAAATGTAAAATTAACAGCCTCAGAGGTAAAGACTCCCTTGCTTTGTCCGTCCAACTACTTTGAATTAAACTTAGTGCTGGAAATGCCCCAGAATATCAGCTCTGGAAATAAAGTGCAGAAACAATTTGAAACCTTTAGTGCTTGTCTGCAGTGCCGTTGGAGTCTGTTCCTAGAGCCCCTGGGTTTCTCTGGTCCAGCATTTCCACAGTCCATGACACTGATTCCTTAGCTTGCATCTATAGCAGCTGGGATTTCTGACTACTGCCCATCCAAGGAGCAAAAATGACCACCCAGCCTGCTTCCAAGTTCAGAAGAGACGAGGGGATTCAGCCCCATATGGCCGGGTAAACAAATCTCGCACAAGACAAGGTACTAGGTGCAATGACACAGCCTTAGCCCCTCTTGCCCTCCTATTGCAAGGGCCCTCTCTTGCAGCTGTGGGACTCATTTCTGTGGCTAGCACAAGGAAAGGACCAGGAATTTCTGATTGTGATGATGACATTGCAAGGGTGTCTTCTTTGATGAGCATTTCATGATATCCTTTGCAGTCAGTAACAACATGACTGAGGATTACTGGCCCATAGGTCAAGCACACACACCCTTATAGCTGAAAAAAAAAAAAAAAAGACAGCATAGATCCTGGCTAGTAGGCTGAACTGCAGTTACAAGAAAGTGTCGTAAAAACAAAGTTAAACTCCAGTGAAATTGGAACTGATACATGGTTGTATTTATTGATTTAGCTGAGAAAGGGGGCTAGGAAGTGAATAGGAAGGAGCAAGAGGTGGTCTTATGCAGTCAGCAGCACTCCACTGGTTTTGTTAGTGTCCTCTATTTCCTGTGTGATTTTTTTTTTTTCTGTAGAGATTTGCTCATATACTCATTGCGGTGAGGACAGGGTAAGGGAAGAAGACACAAGTCAACTTTCCTTGAATATGAATTGTTATAGAGGGCTCAGAAACAGCTCAGCAGTGGTGAAAGCCCAGGACATGCCACCACCTGCTTGCAGCAAGATGGTGGTTTTAATTCCTTCTGTTTACTCTCACCACCGCTCCCACCCCCACAGAAAAAATAAAATAAATGCCTTTGTTATTTACAGTCTGCGCCGAGGGCAGTCATCAAGGTTGACTGTGGGTTTATGGTTGCCAGCCAGCCTCCCTGCTCCAGCAGGTGCCAGGCACCCTGCACGACTCCCATCAAGCCCCGCTCGGCAGGGCAGTGAGTAAGCTGACGAACTCTGCTTATTTCATCTGGGAGGCAACCGCCTCCCCCCCTCCACAAGGAACATCCCACGTATAATAAAGGTTTATAGTCAACCAGAGCAAGACTTCAAACTCATTCCTGCCAGATTCATTCATGTCGAGGGTGGGGATGCTAGGCTGCTCTGCAATGTTTAACTCAACAAATACTAAAATCTCCAGAGCAATGGCCCTTTATCGCCCCTGGTTTCTGTAGATACGGAATCAAAGAGCTAGCAAGCGTGTCCTGTCGGCATATGGTTACCCAAACTGAAACTGGATGCCGGGTATTTAGTAAAATGCAAGCTGGGAAATAAATGTTACGTATGTTAAAAAAAAAAAAAAAATTACCCTACCAAATGAACTAGGAGAATAAAGGGCAGGCCTATCACAAAAAAAAAATCCAAGTACTGCTCTGTGATATATAAGGAGAATTATCCCCTAAAAGACATAGGAAGGGCCTGCCAGGAGTAGTATGCTGAGCTTGGGGAATTACACAAAGTAAAACGTGGAACAACTCTGGAGAGCACAGGAACAAGAATGATCAGAGATCCTGAAAATATGATCAGCAAAGTAAAGCTGCATGAATCGAGGGGAAAAAAAGACTGGGGAGGAGAGGAGAAATGACAATCTTCAAAAACATATATAAAAAAAGAAGCTGCAAAGAGGAAGGTAATACTCTATTAGCCATGTCCTAAATAGACAAGTAATGGGCTTAAACCGTCACCAGGAAGATTCAAAACAGGCATGAGGTAGGATACTGACAACAGGAATAGACTTCTGGGAGAGCCTGTAAGGTCTCAGTCAATAGAGATCTCTCAAGTTAGACAGCATCTGTCAGCAATGGACTACTCATTTTGCCTTCAAACCTTCAAACTCTGCAAAACAGAAGCAAAGTTCTGTCAGCCAAGCTTTCAGGTGACAACCCTGGTTTTCAATCAAAATAAAATAGCACACAGTAGATCTACTGCAAAATCCTGGAGGGGGCAGATCTTGCAGAGAGTGGTACGGTAATAATTAGCAGCACATTCTTCCCACCTTAACATGGAAAGCAACCAACCAAAAATTTCATTTTTAATTAGATGTATACCATACAGTGCTTCATCCATGACAGTAGTCTCAACATGTCCCACCCCACAAGGTACAGAATCATCCAGGGACATGTTAAGGGAACCAATGCTTCAAAACATCAAACTCTAACCATATATATATTGCAGATCTGAACCCTTAAGCCATACCAGGAGCCACTGTTACCTATTGCTGGCTATGGGTAAGAAGGAGTGTTATATTTTGTCAAACCAAAAAGCAGAAAAGACTATCTTATTGTATCTGGGCAAGATCAAGGTCTCTCCATTACAGAGTACTGTTTCCCACGTCTTCCAGAGAGGACTTGCACCCTTTAATGTCAGTGTGAATAGTCGAGCAAACCTCTGCACTAGCCTAGATCACACAGCTGGCATCTGCAGTATCATTAATATCTTCACGTGTGACTTTGGAGATTGCAAACAGCAGCAGAACAGGTTAGAGAGAAGTGAAACACCTGTGTTAATGCTAGAAGGTCTGGATGGAAAAGGACCATAAAGAACTGAAACAAAGCTTTTCATAAACATTTTCAGAATTCCCTACTTTTGACTATTCACAGAAATTTTAGAGACCAAGAGGGTGCGTGGCTCCCACCAGTATGTACACTGCAAGATTTTGTAAGCTGGGAAGTCCCACTAGGTGAACAGAGGAATTAATTTTCAGGGAAATTGCTAACAACTTTGTTTTTTTAGCCCTGACACACTGGCTTCAGTGTTTTCCCCTTCCTTAAACTGACCTTTCTTTTTTTATTCCCCCAAATATCTGTGTGCATTTGATTAAAAAATATAAATAAATCATGAATCATGAATATCATCATGGTTCGGGCTAGCCCACTGCAAGGCCCCAGAATAACTTCCATCTCAATGCTGATTAATGATAACTTGTTACAAGTCACTGGAAAACCCTGATGCAATTTTATGGATAATTCTGAAGTTCTGAAATATGGACTTCTGGCATGGAATAAAAGCAGGGCCTTGAAGATGTGCTGAGACAGTCACCTACCCCTAAACTGCCGAGAGTTAAAGGAACTGGACTTGGGTCTGAGAGAGACCCACATTCCAAAATCTGACCTACACCAGCTTTCTTGATGTCTTGAACCTGTTTCTCTCAGCTTCTAGGAGAGGGACCTAAGGAAGACTTGATCTGGACTCTTGGAAAAAAATATCTTGAAAAGGACACTTGTCTGCAAAATACTTTGGGCTACCTGAATCAAGACTTTTTTCAAGAGAGGAGGGTGCCATTAAAAAACGAACTTGGTTCTAGCAGGAATCTCTTCACTACACAAGGACAAGTGGGCTTGCAAGATGAGAGATTCTCATTTATGTGCTTTCATTTGCTTTTCACTTTACAATGCATTTTAAAATCACAGTTTACAGCTAAGGAAAGAAAAAAAAAAAGTGAGTTTCTTTGGAAACCAGCAAGAAGGAGAAAGCAGTGCCTGCCCCACCTCGCTTTGCTTCGTACCTGGCTGTGGGAAGAGCCTGGCTCATTCCAAAGGGAAGAGTCAGCAAGTGCAGCTTTACCCACCCAAGCATGGACTGACCCTGGGAGCGCAGTGCTGCCCAACACAGACTTCTAAAATGAGAAACTTTCCTGCATTTTTCCAAGACAGCCCTAAAGTGTGTTAATTTTCATTTGCAGAGCATCGAGAAACTGCTTCTGCCAAACTAATCAGCGGCTATCACCAGATGTTGAGGGATACCTCTAGATTCATTTCGACTTGGCACCCTCAAGACTATTTTGTCAGATCCCATAAATTTAAAAGAATTTTTTTTTAAAAAAAAGGAAAAAATAAAATAAAATAATGCCCTACTGCCCTACTGAACTTTTCTGTTTTGCTGTTCTCGTAACATATATGAAACAGATCTGACAGGAGAGTTTCCTTCAGCTCATATCTCAGCAGTAAGTAGGGGTATGAGCTTTTTGCTTGCTTGCTTGCTTGCTTTTTTTTTTTTTTTCAATGATCTTTACTAAAAATAACTCCTTTAAGACTGTGGAAGGAGATTTCCAGCCTTGTAAGTTCAGATGTGCCTGTGTTCATTCAGAAGGTTGATCTGGATTTAATATGCACAGCCCCGTCAATACTGTGTTAAGCCCTCTGGCACCAGAGGGTCCAGGCTGTATCCCTGTATTGTATCCCAACTCCAAGCATCAAGAGGAACTTAATCCATCACATCAGCTCTTGAACCGAAGCTGTTGCAATTATAAGCTCTCAAAATGGGCCCATTAACCTATCAAAAAGCATTTGAGGAGAAGTGTAATGTTGTCAGTTATTGTTCATGGGGAAAGAGCGAAGATAATTCTTATCTTGCAAATAGATTCGCACAAAACCAATTGCATTTTTGTGCTCTAATTGATTTAGCCCGTTTTCTGTCCTATGAAAATTCCAGGGCAGGGTGTTCACATTCTCACTTGCATGCACACTCCAAGGGTCATGCAATTTCCCAAGAGAGGATTAGAGGGAAGGCCTGTGCCTGCCCCATTGCAGGAGCGCAGAGCCAAGTCAACCACCAAGAGCAGAGTATGTTCCACCATAGGATCCCAGGGAGGGCAAGACACACCCAAGGAGACAGAAAAAGTGGCAAAGCCCATGCTGTCTGTCAGAAACAGCAGCAGATATGGCAACATTAATATTCACATCTAACTTAGGTGTCTCCATGTATGGACAGGTAGTTATAGGCACCGTGAGCTAAGCTGTACCCACGATGCATTTTCTTTCCACAAAGCGAAGCTGGAGACTCCAATAACCTCCAGTCTTCACCAAAAAAAAAAAAAAAAAAAAAGATGACTCCCTGGCTTTCAAAGTAGCTCTCCTTTAGGGAATAATTTCTACAAGTAAAACTAATAATTTACTAACCTTCACTGAAACAGAGGATCCAAATCAGATAAGCCTGGTTACAGAAAGTCCAGAAACTTTCCTGTCCTGTTTATAAAATGGGAAGTACACCCTGTGGGCCCCTGTTTTGGTGGAGATCAGGAAGAAGAGGCAACTGTGATGGTGACACTCCTTATGATCCCTGAGTACTCAAGGCAGGGAGTGCCGTCCTTCAGAGCATGTAACTTAAACCCCCAAACATGGTGAGATGGGGAGCCTTGGGAGAAAAGCCCTCCCTAATCAGGGACAACAATCCTGATTTAGCCACCCAAACGAAGTGCCTGTAATGGAGCACTGTGCATACCTGTCATCTGCATCTCCCCCGTTTCAGACCTGGTTTTGATGCTCAGCAAACAGAGTAAGCAGGGGCTCTTTGAAGTTTTGGCAGTGCTGGCTCTGGGTTGAACAGAGCACCGACGGGCCCAGGCCATCTTTCACCAGGAGACACAGAAGAGGACTTGTCCTGCGTGATGCCAAGGGATGGCACAGCTATTTCTGCATTTCCCAAACAGCAGAGAGACCTCTGGGAGCTCTGCCCCACTGCCAACACCAGCAGAAGACCACCTTGGAAATGTAGATGACACATTCAACTCCCCTTGGCTTTCTCTCCATTGGCACATCATACTGAGCAACCTTTTCCAGGTGACAACCCAGTCTCAGCCATAACCAGCTACAAGAAGAGAACACAGGAGACATCCTACTCTCAGTTCTCCTCTCAAAAACAAGGCCCAGTCCCTTGTCATGACTCCCCCTAACCCAAAACTCCTGGTGAGTCATTTTCTTTTCCTTGCTGAAAATACTCGTCTAAGTTGCACTTGAGTCACTGGATTCATTCTGTTCTGATGACTTACACATTTCAGAGAGGATGCTGCTCCAAAAATAATAGGACAGATTCCTCCTTTAATATTTGCAGTCCTGGATGCCATTTCCCCAGTTTAAACAGAGGAGCAGTAAAAATGTGTTCATCCTGTACTTTCCCTACAAAGCAGATTATAGTGACCACTGCTGGAGGCCTCCTGGGCTGAGGGCATATCGGATTTACCAGGGCAAGACTTTTCTCTATCCCTCTGAGATTACATTTTCCTCACCCATGTTGCAACCATGGAAGACTACATTTTACTCTTGTTTTTAAAACTCTAGGGAAAAAGAAAAAAAAAAAAGGAAAAGGAAAAATAAAACCTTCCTTTAGATATTTCCATTTGCTGAGGAAAAGAGCTGAATATACCCACATTTGGAATATGAAAGCTGAGCATCTCGTTAAATTCATAGTTCCCTCAGACGAGTGGGGCCCGTGGCTGCAGACTGCACGGAGCCTAAAGGCCAGCTGTGTACAAAAGGGCACAGCCAGTTCCTGTATGTGCTCCATAACAGCATGACACATCTCAGGGCTTTTGGACAAAGGGATGTATTTTTCATGTGAAATTGTTCCTTAGCTGTATATTTCTTTGTCTTCTGCCCATGGGAATAACGACACCAGGCCAAGAATGAAAGACTCCTTTAAGTGTCTCCATGCAAATTGGTTTGCCATTCATATTTCTTCCCGACTCGGGAGGTTGACAGGTTGAGGCAATACTAAAAGCTTCTTGGTAATGAAGAAGGGTACCTGAAATCCAAACGTTTTTAAAAACTCGCTCGAACAACTCTTTCTAAAACAGGAGGTTTTGCAGGTAAACTGTACTTTGGTAGTGCCTCCCTGTTCTATAAACTGAATTGATAAGATTCAAGCTAACATTTCATCTTGACATTGCTAATACATGTTTGCGAGCATTCAGTTTACACTTTCAATACAGTCTGTCAGATTAGATCTGTATACCTGCTACTGAATAACAAGGGTACTATTGATTTTTTGTTATTTTCAAGTATTTGTTTTCTTCAGTTGAGCACATTCTATTTATTTTGGCACAGGTAGCAGAGAAACCAAGGCAAGAGACTTAACCTCTTTTTGAAAAGATTTAAGACTTGACAAGCACCAGAGCTTCGTGAAACTGCTTGTTCCCATGGTGGTCTGTGACACAGTATTGTCCTCTTTATGACTTCAGTCACTGTTCATTCCCTTAATTTTCTGCCTAAGTCTGCAGTGCAGAGGACATGCAGGGGGTGAGTGTAATGACAGTTTGCTCTTGGAGGGACTTGAAAAGTATCTGAAACATGGATTTCTTTTGCCCCCATGGCTCAGTTTGGAGGCTCTGTCAGGTACCTAGCAGTCACCCTCCATCCAGAGTGATACCCGCTTTGCACTGCAAATGCACACACTTTAAAGTGTGGAAGCAATTTGCAAAATTATTTACCTATACCTGTTGCCACATGAATTTAAAAAATATAATAAAAATCCCAAACCCAAGATCAACAACCCAAACCTGGCTGTTGTTTTCTGGAAAAAGCCACACTATGACAAAGAAATATTTTCTGGCAATAAGTAGCAACGCAATGCAGTGCAGTTGCTTTCCAGCTGATGGGGCTTGCAGTGCCCAGGTGCAGTAGGCACCACACGAAGGCCATGGCAGCCTGGGGTCCCATGTATGGCCAGATTCAATACTGCCCCTGGACATGGCTATAGATGCTACTGGCGATTCTGTGCAGATTATATATTCAGAGAGTAATGCAAACCCAGAACGCAGCGTGTGTGTGTATAGAGATAAATATATTTGCAAAGTCTTAACTACACAGCCTGTTTTCTGCCTTCTTGGTGCGCTTGTGCAGGTATGTGCTCCAATACTGGCACCTAGTGGGGAGTGTGCAGGAGGTGGGTGAGTAAAGAGGTCAGGATTCACAGACACGCATTCAGCCCATGAAATACCTGGAATGCTTTTTTTTTCCTGGTTACTGGAAAGTCCTTCCGGCTCAGCGCAATTGTCGCTGGTTTCATCTCGGTGTCTCTCGCAGACTGCCCCCTCCATCTTGTCCTCCGCTCCCTCTCGCCAGAAGGCCTCAGGGCAAGCCTCCGCTCCTCGCTGCGCACCCGCCCTCCCCTGCTCCATCTGGCATCCCTACCTGTGGTCCCCTCCTTCTTGGCCTTCCTCCCGGATCCCCCCACAGCAACCCACCAGCTTTTCCTCCTTCGGTTCTGCCTGCCTTGACCTGGGCCTGGCAGGTCTCTCGGAAAAGCAAATGACCACTGGCGTTGCTTCCTGCCTCGCGGTGCGCACTCCCGCTTTGGCCTCGGAAGAAAGGACTGCCTCTTACCCAGCGAAGGACTTCTTCCTCCACCCATTCCCATTGCCTGCAGGAACTTTGTGTCCCACAATTGTCCCTTTTTAGCTGAAACAGCAAAAGGCTCAACCTACAACTTCTCCCAAGGCCCACCCTGTGTCATTAGTGTATTTAAAAGGAAGTACCGAGAAGACGTGATGTTCTTGCCAAAAGGCATTTATCTTCTTCTTACCATCTATATGAAAAGGACAACTCTCCCAAGGAGCCTCCAAGATTGGTTGCAAATACTGCAAAGCCAAATTAGACCTCCTGGGCATCCCAGTTATAGCAGTATATTCTTGCTGATTACAGTGAGCTGAATTACTGCTCAGGTTTGTTCCTGTTGCCAGAGCCCTGGCGTATACCACAGCTGTTGAAGACGTTGCAAGGACGCATTTTCAGTGCCAACCCGAGCAAGATCAACTGCTTCCAGACAGGAACTTGAAGATGGGCAGTTCAGGTGAACTGTCAGTCTTACTGAGAAGGGAAAGATCCCCACTACTGCTGGCTGCAGGACAGACAGACCTTGTGCTTCCTGAATGTGGCAATGGTGTACTGCAATTTTGCTGCTAAAGTCAATGAGCCTGCTGGATCCCTAGCGTTATTTCTTGTTTCCTAAGCTTCTCTCAGTCAAACACTGACCATGTCCAGCCAGCGTAGCGAGAGCGTGCAGTCTTTCCTTTGGTTGAGACATTCATTTCCCATCGTGGATGAAGGCCTTGCTTCCATCCTGAAGGGAAGTTACTGTGGGTGACATTGTTAAACAGCCCTCCATCCTGTACGGTCCGTGACCGTGATTTACAGCCCGTCTCTAGTTACGCACTGATTCAGCTGACTTTTCTCTCGAACAGTTGATCTGAATGCTAAACCTACTCAAGGCTAGCAGCATTTCTGTGATTCATTCTACACAAGGAAACACTGAAAATTTATTAGGATGTTTTTACAGTCCCGGAAATTGCTATGTGGCTCTGTTGCTAACAAAAGAACAGAAATGGCTCACAATCTTATTGCACTTTTTCATATGCATTAGGTGTTATAGGCCTTTGTCATTTATTCAGTTTTTAAGTTAAACACTCTTCTGAGCTGGGATTCTGTAAGACTTCCAGTTCTTGTAATTTTATCACAAGCTTCACTAACATTTGGTGCTTTTCTTAAAGCTCTGGTTCTTGCAATCTCTTGATTTGACCACATGAGAATCTCAGATTTATAACAAAGAAATAAAAAAATAATAATAATCCTATCCATTGAGATTGTGGAGAACAGTAAAAGAATAACTGTAAAGCTGCTTGCATGCTAGATGGCAAGGAAAACCTAGATCTTTTGTTTAATTTTCAGGAAATTTTTATATCGCTCCTCTGATTTCGGCTTATGATTTCTGAATCTCTAGGTGCTGGTGAGGACATTGTCTGGAAGAGAAGGGAAGGGGACAGGAAACTATGCATACTCTGTCCCTCTGTTTGAAATAGCCTTGATTTAGCTTGGCATACCGGCTGAAATCAGGTGCTGATTGTCAAGTTTGACTAATTTTTTTTCCTTTCAGACTTGCTGCTTGCCAGCCTACAGAGGCAGGCAGCAGCTGAACCCTCACCACAACACATAACATAGGGTTCCTCTGCCCAGATTGTCATCAGAGTAGCCATAGGCAAATGACAAGAAGTCTTGGGATTAAGGCAGAATTTTCCATTATTGGGAAACATTTTAATTATTCGGAAAAAAAAATATTATTGGGAAAAGAAGGGTCTGAATCATTTATGCACGTGGCTGCATCCACACCATGCACTGGGCAGGCAGGCTGTACTTTCTGTGTTCGTGTATGGTGATGTATCACCACATCTCACCATGAATTTGCTCTCCATCCAAGCACTGCATACAGCTAGAGAGGAGGACAAAAAGCAGCCTTAGTGGCCTCGGCAGGGAATTACATCATTTATAATGCCGAGTCAAGCAAGTGCTCAGGAGAAAGGTGCAAACCACATGTCAGTTCTGGGAAGGGCATCCTTTCTGATGACTGGTCTCTTTCCAGAATACTCACAGCAGTGCTATGAGTGCCAGCAGTGCATTTGTTAAAGCCAAAAAATTCTTCTGAGTTTTGCATAGTAGGACACAACCTCGGCCCACAGAACTTGCTGTAACTTAATGCAAAATATAACAAATTTGTGTTACACAAAGGGAGGTAACCACAGAAATAACAGTAACAGGATAACACCTCGACTGTGTTGAGCTTCAGGGCTGTGAATCCTTCAGGCTGGGATTTTCAAATAGTATTAGGGTAGTCGGACTTACAGAAGGGTGGATGAGAAATAAAAGACATTGCACTGTTTTTCCCTTAGCATTTGTAGAGTATCTACAACCTTCTGAACCCTCTGCTCACTTCAGTGAGTGCTTAGTCTAACAGGGAATCACGTTATGTCCTGAAAAAAAAAAAAAAAAAAAAAAAAGCCTGCCTGTTTTTAAGACATGGTATTTTCAAAATAGCATAAAATCTTTTTAATTGCTGATAGAAGACACAGTCAAACAAAAAGACTGAAGGATAGGAACTCAAAGACTGGCCTTTAGGGATACCAAGCATATTTGTTCACACAGTGTTCAGTTATGAAGATTTTATTATGTACCAATTTGAGTTTAAACATACCAAATGTTCTTGAGTCAGCGGCACAAGCAGGACTGCCCTGTTCCAGTAGATCTTTTTTCTGCCCTTATGGTGGATTTATTTTATTTTATTTTATTTTATTTTATTTTATTTTATTTTATTTTATTTTATTTTATTTTATTTTATTTTATTTTATTTCATTTTTCAAATAAAGAATCATCAATAACCATGACAGGGATCCCTCAGTGAATGGACATCCCAGCATGCCACTATGCTTTCTCTGCAGACCAGCATTTCCACAGGCTTAAGGGAAGGCATAAACTACTTAGGAGGAATAGGATTCACAAAGCCGTCCTGGACAGCTTTACTGTTGTTTGTGAACAGGTCCTGGAGGGCGGCTAGCAGCACAAGAGCCCAGCAATGAAAGACAGCAGCAGAGCACCTTGCCCGATTGTGAACAGATGGGAGAGAGAGGAAGGGAACCAGAAGGCAAAGGGGAAGAGTGAGGAAATCAAAACTCCCCGTGCTCTCTAAACACTTATTTTGGGAAAACACCCTCTCTATGTATAGTGCTTACAATACAACAAAATTTGTGTCCAAAGCTTATGGAAATATTCACCAAATAAGTTCAAGGAAAATTCAAAAAAAGGACAAACCTACAACTCTGAAGAGCCCCTAGTTGGGACCTGCACTAGTTAAGGGTGGCTCACCTCTACTGCCAATACTGCTACACTGTATTGGCGATTGCACATGAGACCAAAGGGCAGCAAGTGTGTACAACCCACCAAGTGAGCTAGAAGAGGCAGCCACAACCTCCAAGGATGACCAGCTTGCCCCTCTGATTTTGGACGTGCAAAGGGTTAGGCTAAACTCCCATCACACACAAGTATAAATACTCCAGAACTGTTTTGGATCTGGGAGGAGGATTGTGCTCACACCAGTGAGCTCTCAGCCAAGGAGAGTCCAGCAGAGGTGAGTCTCAAGAGAAGCGAGGAGCCATGCATCTGTACAGCCTCCATTTACAGTGGAAATGGGCAGCCCTGATCCACAAATCCCAACTCACCACACACAGTAGCCTTTTTAGGCAGAGAACGATGATCATGGCAGCTCCTCCCTCATTTTGCCCCTTGGGGCTCCCCACCATTCACTTTGGGCAAGCATCCATGTCTACCTCTCTCCTCAGCTGACCTCTCCCTTCACATGAGTGGCATCAGTTCACTGATGAGATAATCAAACCAAGTGCCTTTTGTTGGGCTTTTTGTTGGCTTAGCCATGCAGCCAGATTTTATTTTTAAAGAAGACCATGAATTAGTTAGGCATGTAACTAGCACCTAAACAAGCAGCCTCCTTTTGAAGCACTAGTAAGGAGTGTGGGGAAGAGGGTCTTATGTTATATATAAATCACGTTTTATAATGGGTACCTAAGAGCAGATTTGGGAAACTACCTTCAAGCTTCTTTTTTTTTTTTTTTTCCTTTTTTTTTTCTTAAATCTTGGCCATAAATTCTATCACTTATAAGTCAAAAACCCATCTGCTCTAAATTTGCACTTGATTTCATGCACAAATAGGGTTCACACATGTAAGTCCTGTCATTTGTGTGCTCCCAGAGGCAGTGCATAAATTACCTATGCACAAAACAAGAGGTCGGTCAGCTTTACCTCGCACTGTGCAGAGTAAGTGCACATCAAAGGGCATGTTGTGTGCCTGTAATCAGAATGAGACCTGGCATGGGTCACCCCCCTCCATGCAGAAATGCAGTTTTCTTGGATGAGAAAAAAAAAAGCAACTTAACAAAATTTCTGCCAGAATTAATCAGCCAGTGGAAGGTTCTTAGGATTCGGGGTTCAGGTTAGCATTTGACAACCAACACAGCAGATTTCACAAAGCTGTTTGAAACCTGCTTTTGATCTTGGAACAGAAAGTAATGGGTCTTCATTAGAAATTAAGCTCATTTTAGAACATGTCTGTGAGGAGTGGTATTAAATAAGATGTTAAATTACCTCAATATGATCTGTATAGATGGAGGAAGACACATTCAAGGCAAGTTGAATAGGGAATATCAAACTCTGTCAAAATCATAGGTTTAACTCAGATCAGTCAACATGAAGTTGTTCCTGTCCCGGTTAACTAAAAAATTGTGTCTTGCAACACGGTGTTTCACGTGATTCCTTCAGTCCCTCTTCTAGGCGAATTTTCTGTGGAAGACAAGTGCTTTCAAAATCTGGGCAATTCGCTCTGACTGCTTTATATTCCAGTTGTAATATGTACGAAAAGCAGGATCTTAGCAAGAAGCAAGGGAGGAAAGACATTGACACTGAGTGGATCTTTCCCAGATAAATAAATTAAAAACATAGTAACACACAATGACTACCACAGCTTGTAAATTAAGGGAGTAACTGGTGCATAGTGAGGCACTGATGTATAGCCTGGAGGAGGAACAACTTCATGTGAACTACAAACAATTCATTTTTTAAAAATACTTTGAAGAAAAAAATTGTCTCCAGACCAGTTTATGAATAAAGCATACCAAAAGGCAACTCTGATACTCCATTAGCAGCACAAAAAATTGAAATGTTCCTCAAGTCTAGCATAAATAATTCCTGTTTCTTAAAAGTACAGCTGCTTTAACATCTCAAGCTAACTGCACTAGTGCTGCTTGGACAAGCATTGATTGGGACAGCATAATGCTGTGCACCAAAATAAACAGTGCCTTGCACAGGTATCTGAAACTGCTGTAAACTGCAGTTCAGCCTGCTCTGAACCCTGTCATGGGGGCAGAGGGCATCAGTCACACATCTTCTGCTGCTGGTCTGGGCAATCCTGGCCATCAGGTAGCACCTCCATAAGGTACATCTCTGAGCTGTGTTGGAGATGTCTCAGCTTTGTCAGAGCCTACCTAGTTGTTTCTGAACAGTGATACCCTGTGAAGTGCACAGCTGTCAGACTAGTAATTGTTTAACTTGAAGCCTCTTATTTCCTTTTGGATGGGCACCCATTTGTGGGAGCTGCTTTAACATCCAAGTGGGTACAAGCATGAAAGCCCACTGAGGCAAACAGATTTTATGGAAGCAAGCTCTAACAGCATGTTCATCAGATGGCCAAGACGTGCTCACATGTATATACAAGTGCAGGATGCAGCTAGGTAGTAGAGCTCCAACCTATATTTCAGCCTTACACTCAGAAATAAAGTTCAGAGGACAGTAGGCAGAAATTAACCAGACATCTTTTGATGTTCAATTAAGAAAGACCTTTGACAAAGAATGATTCAGTAAAGACATGCCTCAGGACTTTTTTCTTTACTTCTTTGGTTAAAAGACCAATATTGATTCATTTTTTAATCACTTCATTGACTTTATAATACACCATTAACTTACACTGTCTCTATGCTGGGAGCTCCATGTAAAAAAGCTGATTGATTCCTCAGTCATTAAGAAAACATGCAGTACCAGCATTAACTTGTAACTTTTCAAATCTTGGCACAGCTTGCATTCAACCTCTCAACTTCCACTCAACTTCCCTGTCTTGTTTTTAAGTTTGTTTCTTTTAAGCACAACTAAAGGAATCTCCCTCCCTCCTCCCCTCCTCAAAACCAGACGTTTGCATCAATCAGTCTCACCAGCACCTTCACCACTAGGCTTCATACATTTGTGCACTCCGAGCGTCGACAAGTTCTTTAAAACAAAAACTTAAGAAAGTCTAAATTCGAAGGTTAAATACTGTGCAAAGCGAGAGAAGAGAAGACAGTGACAGGAGAGCACTCAATCACCGTATAGTTTCTCATCCCAATGAAAGCATCCTTTGAGAGTCTGCCTAGGTGTTGTCTAGCTTATGTGATACAGTGCAGTGCCCAACAGCACTTCTGTTTGGAAGCTGACGTCTTAGGAATCACCAGCAGGCTCATTACTCATAAATCAGAAGAAGGGTTTCAGCCAGGCCTGGGAATCTGGAGACGCTGCATGGAGAGGGAGTTCTGTCTGCTCTGTGGATTTCAGACCAAAGGGGGGGGGTTGGCTTGGATTCCTATCCCTGTGCATTCAATCAAGTGAATTGCACAACCATGTTGCTTTGCTCTATTTAATGTAGTGTTTCCTGAAACGTCATTAGTGAGTAGTACAAGTTATGGTTGTTGGGGAGGAAGGTTCCCCAGGCTAATAATGGAAAGCAAGTTATCTGAGGGACAGAAAGGTGTTCTTTCCATTGGATCAAGAAAAAAACTCCTTATGTATACAAAACATACTGTTTTGTCCCTACAACACAAGGTGTGAGGTAGCTCCTTGCACCTAGATGGAACTCCACTGATTTTAGGAGCCTATTCTGTGTAAAATATTGTCTTGCTGCAGCCCAACTTTGCAAATCTTGAATTTAGAAATTTGCAGCTAGATGCTGTTCTTTATTAATATTTAAGTAAGTCTCACCTAAACTGAAACACAGCCAAAATAAGGAAACTTAGAGAGACGAGTCTTGTCCTTAGAGGCTCTGAAGATGCCTCATCCTATTGTCTCCTTTGGCATGAGACAGATTGAGCAACTGACATTGCTCAGGGTCCCAGTTTCCCGATGGGATTTCCAAATCAGGAATTTTTATAGGCTGAGACAGCATCATTAGTAAATCCCTCACAGGGTCAGGACTTCTGGCTCTAAAAGTTGTCTTTCCAAAGAGAAAGATCAAGGTCAAGGTAAATGTATATTGATCCAATTTGGAAACACATATGTAGGGACAATTATATGGTCTGGAAGTCAGTCAGTCCTCAAGTCAGTTTAATGTGTGACCTCTGTATTTTGGCCATTCAAAAGGATCAAAAAACCTGCTCAGGCAAATGGGAGTTTTCCAATAACATCAGTGTACTTTAGAGCAGGGCATTCACCTAAGACCCCAAAGGTAGAAAACTTTCTTGCCCTTACCTTATCTGCTGAGGAAGACACGGTCAAATTCATTGCCAGTGTAAACAGACAGAGATATATGTAGTTGGGGAGCATCACTAATTTAAAACGTCATATAAGTGACTCCCACCTGGGAGGATTATTATTTGAAATGGAATAGTGATGTCTCCAACCTCTCTTACTATGGAAATGCTGAATACAGCAAAAAGCAATAAGTTGGGTAATAGCATATTCCAGTGGAAAAAAAAAAAAAAGCAAAAAAAGCACTATTATTCATTCAAATCCATTAACTGCATTAAGAAAGGAGAAGGTGATTCATTCCAACTCTTCTCTGCTTCAGTACAAAGCAGATGTTTTTTAATCATCAGGGATGGTTGTGTCATTGAAATACAGACTGCTAGCTGGATTACCATAAAAACCTGCCAATTAATTAACTGAGCTCCATATAGCCAAAAATAATAGTGCTTAAAAGCAGCTTGTCCTATCTCTGTTGAGAACGGACATCTGTCTACTCTGCTAACTATGAAGGCCTAGGACCTCAAGGACAAAGAATTTAATATATTGACTGATATCTGTGCATTTTGTATTACTGGCTGTATTTTATATTCTTTGTACATCTAGCTTCTCTGGCTTTCAGTCTGTAGCTCTGTTAAACACTTACCAAGATTTTGATTCAGTAAGCTGAGTTATTAGGGCCACTTCCAGCTACAGTTACTGTCAGCAGAGTGCAGCTGGGGCAAACCCACTTCTGCTTAAGCATAGATCCCAGGCAGGATAACACTTACACACACACACACAAAAACCACTACAGTAAAACTATGGAATTTGCTACATCTCCCAGAGATCCAAAGTCCTCTCCTGTCAAGTTGTGCATCAACAGCCCAGTTCATGCTATCTTTAACACCGAAACTATGGAAGAGGGCTTTTCTGGCTAGCTCAGTCCTTTCTGATTGTCACCCAGCCTTGTAGCTGATCAGTAGATACTGTGAATGTCTGTACTTCTTCCCATCATTTGCCACCCTCATAACATCACCACCACAGCTTACAAAATCTGTAAACACAAAGGAGACAACCTGTGTCTTGTACGTATTATTGACAATGCAAAGCAGTGTTCTCAGAGGATGACAAAGTTGGAGCTGGGTATTTGACTGCTCAAATAGAGCACTCAGTGAAATGGACTAGAGTGTATTTTGAAATTTTGTGGCAGGTAATCTACCATACTTCAAAGCTGCCTACTGTCCTACTAGGAAAGCAGGGCCATTGCTAATTCCTTTTGCTGCAAATTCTATAGAAGTGGGACTACAACTTCATTTGGCTTTATTCATTTAAAACTGAAAGGCTTTGATTTTGACTCAGTTTCTGGAAACTAATAATAATACTACAGAAAAAAAATCAAATGTCATTTTAGTTGATAGCATTTCTATAGGGCTGGAAAAAAAAAAAAAGCAAAGATTAGTTTTGTTCCTTAGGTACCTCCTCTGTGTATCAGTCTCCCTTAGCAGGTTCTTATTTAGTGACTTCTTTGCACTTGAAACTTCCTCTGAATCCATACCTGGTGGTCAGGGAATATAAACATCATTCCCTTCAGCAAATTTTTTTTGTGTGTACAAGAAATATTCAAAACATGAACTTTTGGTTTTTGACCCCATTGTTATTGATGAGTGTTCTCAGAGATATTACCTGTATCAAAAAAAAAGGGGTCTGTACTGGATTTTTAAGTTTGTCTTTTTAAAGACAAAAAGCTAGAACAATTTTGATGTGAGGTGAAGGGAATAATTCGTGTCTAGATTCATTGGTTTGTCTGAACAAGAATTATTTTCAGTGTGTTAATGAGAGATAATTCCAGAGTAAAACACAGTAAATCTTGTTTAGTCAGTGCCTTCCTGACCAGGATATGTTTTACAGCAAAATAGAGTGCCTTCAGCTTGCTTTAAAAGTGTAATCCTGGTCAAGCCTGGGCTGGAGATTTCTTGAATCATAGTGGGTTGTTTGGAGCTAAGTGATGTTTTGCTTCTATTTTGGCCATTTGATTAATAGAGTGTGTTTATACCCCTTCCCTCTTGTTTGTTGGATGAAAACTCTGACCTGCCGAACAACATGGGAAAACAGCTCCATCAGGGACTGAGTAATACTACAGAAACGAAAATGTGAGAGAGAGAGAGAGTGTGTGAGTGGGAGAAAATGCTCTTTTCTATTTCCTGTCAAGTTGATGGTGAGGCTGGAGGAGACCCAATTCCTCCAGGGAGTTTATTTAAACTGTGATACAAAAGTTATTCTGAAAAGACAGATGGACCCTCTGACAGGACTCAGCTGCTTTATTGACTGCTGCTGCAAATTTCGCTCTTGGTTTGAGCCCCCAGTCCAAAGGGTAACTTGAGTGAAGAACCCAAGCTTGGGGTGATGTTAGGAATTGGGAAAGGGTTTAGGGTGAAGGGAACTGCAATAGGAAGCGTGTCTTCTCCAAAAGGAATAAGCACTTTATTTTTTGTGGTTAAGATTGCAGCATCAGAAAGGTTTTTGCAGTACGGACATGGCAGAATGAGTCTGCCAGTCTGGAGCATGGTTGGCAGGCCTTTCTGTCAAAATGTGGCCTTTCTGTCAAAATGTCTTTGCTCCTCACATTCACACGCCATTTCAGGAAAGCGTGGCCTTGCCCACACCACCTTGCCCACAACAACAGCCTTAGCTCACATCCCTGAAGGAGGCCTGATAACTGTCATGGCCAAAACCACATTAGGGACTACGTAGTTGAAGACTACGTCCAGGGATATGTCAATGAAACACCTTACACTGCTCTGTTTCAGCTGCAACCCAGGCCTTCAACCAACCAGTGCAACCATCCCAGGACAAAAACTGAGGTGAATCGAAGATAACTTAATTCAAGTTCTTATGCAGATAGGTATTTGACTATAATATGCACTTCTACTCAACCTCCTCAACATCACAAAACCTCCCTGCTGCTGTAGGAGTGGACGTCACTGTGGTGGTGAGCATCTGAAGGACTGGGATATGGAAAGGTTTGAAGTGTTTGTTCCCAGCTACAGGTTTCCCAATGAATTATCATCCCATGAATTATCAAATAAAAAAAAATGCAATACAGCCTCACAGATGAGTAGGATTAAGTGTAGAGGCAGTAAACATGCAAAAATATCCCAAAATGGTATTTCCTGCTGAGGATCAATTTCTATTGCAAAACAGAATTTTTCTGAAAATAATTCAGAATTAAGAAACCAGCCACAGGAAGAATTATATTATAGCCATTTCTTTCCTTCGGCTTTTAGACGCTTGTGATTCTTTTTTATTCTGAAAGAAAGGCAGCAGTGAACTGGATGTTTCATGCTATGGCTTTTTGATGGGGTTGGACTAGGCATTGCAGCTTGTTGTTAAAGTTTATTATAGAGTTAGGTTCATATTTTTTTTAAAGTTGCCACTAAAAATCTCCAGGTTTGTTCTGCAATTTCCTTCCACTATGTTTAGGGGTGTCCTGTCCTCAGAGTCTGAGCACCCCAATTATTTTGCTCGTGGTCCTTCTGAGCATTTCAGAGTTAGCTATGAGATGAGGAAAACCCATACACCAGGGACCCTGTAACTGGTAACAGAGACTTGCATCATGCACAAAGCACATGAGGAAGAGAGACTTTCTGAGGAAAGAGTTAGGAATGGGTCAGGAGAGAAAAACCTTGAAAGGACCAAAAAGAAGAGGGTGGCGGATAAGTCTGAGATATTGCTCAGGATCAGAGGCAGAGGAAGTGAGCAGTCAGGCTGAGGATAAGGCAGACACCTCAGCTGAAGAACAGTTTTAATATGTCCAATTTCAGTCCCTTTGAGAGAACCAAGGGGGAAAAAAAGAAAAAAAGAAGAAAAAAAAATAAAAAAGGTTTTATAAAGAAAATATTTGAGCTGTGGTAACTGAGAGGGGTTTGCATAGTCTGAATATTACACTGTTTGTCCTGAATGAACACTGTCAAAGTCTGGAAAACTGCTCAAGCAAGGGCTAGAGGGAATCCAGGAGAGAGGTCTGAAAGATTATTTGGGCTCACCAGGCCAGACTATTTTCAAGCAGGGAGGTTTATATGCTGTCCACTTCCATTACCAGTGAGCAAGGCAGTACAATCTGCATTGCTAGCAGATTTCTGCCCTAGCATGGTGGACCATCATCCATGGCTATCATGACAAAGAGCTGAGGAAAGAGGTTTTTGTAGGTATTTATAAGCATTTTGGCAACTGTTTCATAGAGTACTTAAATTACTGAGTTACAGCAACCAGCAAAGTCATCTAATGAAGAACTAATGAAATCAGAGTTCAATAATTTGAAGCTATTACTTCCCATGTGATGCCAGGGGATTGAAGGATGTTTCATGGCAATCTTTTTGAAATAATCCATTTCCTAGGAGAATACTGGGCAGCTGCTCATCACAGGTGTATGGGAAACTCACTGTAATAAGCTGGGAGTGGGTAACATGGCCTCCCTGGTCCGGGCATAGCTGAAGTCCCTTAAGGAAAGGAGAAAACCCCATGTTTAGCATTACTGGAAATTGAAATTACTGCTTCATTGGTAGCACAGCGACATTTCAGGATTCATCCACGGTGAGTAAAGGGGTTTCAAGCCCCTCATTAATTCTTCTCTTGTTCTCCCCATCTCTCTGGTATTTTCGTAATCTTTCAGTGATCCCTTATGTACAGGCTCATTAGGATCATTCTTTCACAAAGTCCTTTTAATAAAAGAGGAAAAGGATTTGGAGTGGGATAGGAGAAACTAGAAGGCAGTTGTCATCCTGAATACAGACTGCAAAACATTAGCCTCCGTTTTCACCAAGAGACAAGAGGAAATACCAGGGAAAAGCAGATAAAGGTCACAGAATGGCACATTTTTTGTGTAGTTTACCAGAAGTATGTGAAAACAGCTGCAGAGAATGAATAAATTATGTTTTAAGTTTGGACTGAGCTCAGAATTTTCAACAAAAATCTACCTAACATATTTATAGCAAGTTCTGTACCAAACTGTATGCTACTGCGATTTATTAGCTGGCGATGGGTTTGACAAAATCAGTGTGCAAGGCATCCTTTTAAAAAAGAAGTTATAATGAGACAAAAGACAAGATCATCCCTTGAGTTCATTGTCTTTTTTTCCTTGGGACCCTTTATCTCCTGTCCTATTAGGAAATGTCTAAGTCTATAAGCCCATATGCTGAGGGAATGAAATACCAGCATGCCAATGGAAAGTTTCTGTTTATGGGGACAATATTACAGTGCTGATGGCCTCCACAGAAGATAAGGCCATATATTTTGTCATACAATTACTCAGCTGCCACCAGAGCAAGCAACAATAAAGAGCTATTATTTATGATGTATGGCAAAGAAACGTTTAACCTGTTTCCAGACATAGGCCTAATCAAGCGAAACTTTATTTTCATGTGCATTCATTCCTGTACCAGTAATATTTGAGGGGAAAAAAAAAAAAATGAGAGAGAGAGAGAGAGAGAGAGATGAGCTTGGCAAAGTGGCAGAGTAACCTCTGTTATTAATGAGCGTATTAATTGTAAAAGCAATACATTTGGAGTACAAATACTTGCAACCTTTTACACGTGTAAATCTGTGTACTCCCCTTTGTAACTATGAATTTCCATTAATATTGAAAGATTTAATAAAAGTATTCATATGCAGAAAGAAATCACCTTGCCCTCTAATGCAAATATTTAAGGAATGTAAGGCCGTGAACAGGCTCATGAGCAAGTTTCACTCCCTCAGTTTGAACTACTTCATGAAGTCTTAGAAAGCCTATTAGGAGAACGAACTCAGAAAACACTCATATTTGAATCCAAAGTCAAATTTAATTTCAAATGTTTTCACAGCTACGTGTTGCATTTCATTTTGTATAACACTACCCTCTATTTTTCCTCTTTTTTTGAATATTATGAAAAATAAATATTAAATTTGAACATGCTGCTGGCAAACAAAGGGCATGGACTGTCAGCTAAAATTCATGGTTCGAAAGCCATGCTCTCTTTTGTGGTTACATATTTGTACCCTTTCTACCAACCTAATATATAATTATCTGACACTGATTGGATGCAGATTTCCACTATCGGCTATAGACCATTCGTTGTTTGCAAGCTGTTTATTAATCAGACATTTTCATGCAGAAGCTCAACAACTTCAAAAACAATTCATTTCAAATGATGGAAAAAAACTAGTCCATCTTTTCACAAACATTTCATTGCAGGAAATGTCAATCTCATCAAATGAGTTTTCTCAAATGATTTGCTCAGATACATTGTGGTGCTTTCAGATTATTAAAACTAAGCACTATGCTTTCTATATCAGTTTTCCTATCACCCATTTTTTTTTTTTTTGCCTTGATAGTCAAGATGACAGAGCTCTCAACCAAGAAAGATACATTGGCTGATTGAGCCTAACAGGACAGAGTCTTGTTGTACAAGGTGTAAAAGACACCAACCTTCTTGCAGCAGGGTCTTGACTTCAGTTCACAGTCACTTCAAGAAAAATGAATTGACTCCACTTCATAGAAATGTCTGTATGTTTATTTTATTTCATTTCTTACAGACTGGCCGATCAACAAAGTATTGTCTGTATATGGAACTGGATCCTTTTAACTAGAAATTTATTGCATGCATCAAAGAATGGTGAATAACTGCAAAGTGCATTACATTTCAAAGTAATGCTTACGTACACTGAAACCAGATCTCCACCAGCGCGACTCCACTGATGATGATGGTTGCTTCAGGTTTACAGCTGTGCAGGACCAGGACCAGACGTGGACTGCTGTAATTCTGCAGTGTCCTGCAGCCACTAAGTGGGTAACCCCAAGCAAGAGGTGAGCTGGACACCTGCGGGGGCCAAGCCAGGTCCTTGGGGAGGTGAGGGCAGGGAACTTTTTCAACAGCAGTGGTGAAAGGGTTAACGTTTCAATGCCCGTGTACTATCAACAATGTCATTAACTTGTTTTCATTCTTTTGTTGTTTTCATTCCCTTCTAATGCTGTTGTTCATTTTCAGATTCTATTTTTAATATTTTTAATTCAGTTTTAATATCCTCCACAGGAATATAAAAACAATCTACTCTTTAAAACTTAATTGTAGCATTTGTTATTCCATAAAAATACATTTTACATTTTCAGATCCAATTTTATGAAGTAATTGGATAATAAATGAATAATAAGAACAACAAGACCCTTATTAACTTTTTAGTCATTAAACTGACTTAACATTTTAGAAAGAACAATAACTTTTCCAATAACGTTCCAGAATACCGACTATAATTGCAGTGCACCAAACCAAATGTACAACAAGATGCTGTCTTTCTTGGATGGTAGGATGGAAATTTGTCATTATTTACATTTTCCCCAAGCAGCACCAACTGCCAGCAGTTCTCTCCGAGAAAGGAGGGTGCCCCCTCCCACTGCAAGCAACACAGACAATCATCTCAGCGTTAATAAGGACCATCGCTCAGCAGAGCTGCCCGCCGGTCCCCCCGTGATGAACCCCCTGCCCCTGAGCGAGAGGATGAGGCATGGCTCAGTACCCTGGGTGCCTCTCTGCCAGAGTTCAGCCCAGGACACAAGTGGTAAATGTGAATCCCCCAGCCGTTTCCCTGACTGGAAGAAGGCCCCATAAAAGCCCTGGAGATGCCACCAGCTCAGCCAGGAAGAGCCTCGTCTGGTGCAAAATGGAGTACCCCTGCCCAGGGACTGGCTCACGCCTCCTCATGCAGCTGGAGAAGTGTCCATAGCTGGGACTTACTGGTGTGTGATTAAGTCCATCCCTTAATACTGTCCAAAGCACCACTTTGGCACCTCACGCTGCCTTACAGCTTATTCAAGCCTGTCAATTCGTTGTGCTGGTCACCTAATACTCCTTCCTTACACTCCAAAAACCCAGCTGAAATCTGGACAGCAGGAAACTTGAGCAGCGCCATAGAGCCCCTGGATTATTTGCAACGCCTCGCAACAAAACCTAAGTGGGTGCTCTGGAGAAGTGTTGACTAATCTTTTCCTGTCTCCTAATCAGCTGGAAATCTATCAGTGTAAAATATCATCTGGCTGAGTAAGAGCTACTTCTCAGCCCTCTCAGGCAGCCTAAGAGAACGGAGCTACAGCCTGGCTTCTCGTCCTGGTTCTCATCCCTCAAACTACAAATCCAGATCGAGGAGGAGTCTTTAAATGTGTGCTAGCCCTGAATCATGCCAGCAGCGTCTTTGAAGTCACTGAAGACTTTATGTTAAACGCTTCTCTCCCACAGTTCCAAAATAGCCACTGGTACAGCAAGCATCAAACGAGCATGTGGCTTCCCAAGCAGCAAAGCATTCGCTGGTCACGTCTCCAATAAATAAATAAATGAATAAAAATTTGAAGAAGAATTTTGCCAAAGATTTCAATGGGAGAAAAACCATGGGTCTGACCACACAAGAAAGAAAAAAAAAAAAGAAAAAAAAAGAGTAAATTAAATGTAATTTATCCTTTTTTTTTTTTTTTTTTTTAAAGGAGCTGTTGTCCACAAGCTTTCCTGTTCAAACGTAGGTGTAGCAGGTCAAAAACTAACAGACAGAAAGGGACAGGTGACAACAGTCTTGGCCCAGGACTATTGTGTTCAGCCAAGCTCCACTGCCCCAGCCACAACACTTGGAGGAAGTGCCACACAAACAGAGGAAGCAGAATTCGGGCTGAGAAGGATTTAGTAACCGCATTACTACGCTCTCAGCACTGATGCCTGCAAAAGATAAAACCTGGGAAAAGACCTCGGGTTCCTACTCCTTATTGTTGCTGCCTGGGATTTAACTTGTATGTCTGAACTGTGTACATATTTCACTGGTTTAGGTGGGGCGCCACCAACGTATTTGTACGGGCCGAGACAGTGACAGGACTGCTGATGTTTACAGTAACAGGTTAGGGGGACTTTGCCAAAGCATTCTTAGTTTTTAAAATGATCGGGGCGACCCAGCCCCCTTCCCCCTCTCCATTGTTATTTCGTCTGCTGGATTTACGGAAGAAGGAAATGGTAAATTACAAGAAAAAATAGCATTTATCTTGCCAGGACGTGTTGCTTTGAACTTGGATGATATTAACATATCAATCAGATTCAGTGATATGTTAAACAAGGTTGTCCCTGGTTTATGGTTCACTGACACGGGGAGCTGAACTGCGGCTTTGTCTGCACTGTGGGCAGGGACCTTAATTCCTCCAGCCTCAGCCCTTCACCTGGGCACACAGCACTGACACTCAGCACCGGGTGGGATTTATTTTGTCTTGTTGACACAAAATAAAGCTCATTCCCATTGAATTTCTGTTGCATTTTATTGCATTCTATTTCTATTTGCCCAGATGAAGCTGCTTCAACACGGAGACAATGGCTGAAAATCCTTCGAGGAGGAAAACTTAAACCGGAGAATACAATTACAGGCCACGAGCACTCTGTTTAGAGTAGTCTCATAAGAGGAAATATTTTCAGATGACATTTCCAGTTCCCAATCAAAGCTTGGCCAATTAAATGGAAAATGAGTTTAGAAAGGAAGCATTAATTAGATTTTGATACACATGCTAACTTCAAAACTTCACAAGGCTTCGAATATTTGCCTGCTCCACTCCACCGTTTCCTGATTATGGAATATCCATTACTTCACAATAACTCTTCAGGCTGAGAACAGCTTCGTTTAACTACATTGCTTCCTCTGGGGATGACTAGGAACTTGCTTCTTAAGCATTAAATGGCAGTACTGAAATGGATGGTGATTTGAACTGGACTGAACTGGATTTACTGTGCTAAGATGCATGCCATGCACCAGTCTACTGGCAGCAAGGAATTAAAAAAAAGCAAAGAAAGAGAAAGTAAATCAAACAATACCCACAGGTAGTAGCTAGGGAAGAAGTCTTACCCTTTTCCTTCTTGCCCCTTTTAGGAAATGACATAGATAGCAAAATGGAGAAATACATCCAAACAATTTTTAATCTCATTTGTTTCTGTTTTCAAAATGACACTCTTCCTTCCTTATGTAAGCCAACAGTGAAAACAGATATTGCTAAATAAATAACATAATAACCAAATAAATAATTTAATAAACAAAAAAAAAAGTCCAAAAAGTAAATTAATACTCGGGGCTTTGAACATATATAGACAATTTAACTCACAAATGTAATTGTCTTCACAGGGAATTGAAAACTGAGAGCTACAGTGAAATCTTGATGTAATGATAACTATAGCTTTTACTCCAAACAAGTTGCACACACATTATTGTTCAGAAAATTGAATCAGTTGTTGGAAAAGTACTTTAACTTACTATTTTTAAACACAGTGACAGTCTACAGTTAATCAGCAGATAGACCTCACAAATACATTTTTCGTATTCAGGCTAACTATCCACATTTTATGCAATTAGCTTTTACATTGATAGGGTACTAAAAAATAATAGAAAGGGAATAACAGCTAAAAAATAAAGATTATGGAAGTTCAAAGTCCAGGATCACAGTGCGGTAATAGTTCTCTGGAAGTGAAGAGAGAGGAAAACCCCAAACAATCTGATTTAAGAAAACAAGTTGCTGCAGAAAATGAAGTCCAGTTTCCTGTGGCTTTGTGTTTTGTGGTTGAATTATCCTGAGTCTAATAAGATGCAAGCTCAGATTGAAACTTTTCCTGTGGTTGAGGCATCTATCAGCTCTTTTTCTCTCCCATGTGGATTTTCTGATGTCCAGTAATAATGTTTTGCTTGTAACAAAGTTTTTCCCTCAGCAGAAAAATAAGGCAGGCCCATCAACTCTGCTCAGCTACCAGCTTTCACTACACACAGGAAAAATTAATGGGTCAAGTTTTTTTAAACAAATAAACTGAGATTAATCTGAAAATTCGGAAGTTTTGGAGGACTGAAAGACAGGCACACAGGCAACATTATAATAATATGCATTTCTGTATGAATGTAGGTTAGAAGTCCAAGTATGTTGGGTGCATATGCTTTTGTCTCAGACCAAGTTTTCCCTTGTGCAGATTTGCATATGAGATGCTATATGTGTAGGCAAGGTGTGTCTTCTTTTTATAAGAACAACTGTGATAATAGTGGGGAAAAGGAGTCCAGCACAGGCATGTCAAGAAAGGAGAGTAAAAGATCAGTGAAACTGCCACTCGCTACAGACAATTCCTGTAGCTAGCTTAAGCTGTCATTTTTTCAAGATATGCTGATGTTCTTTATTGGCAGCAGGAAACCAGTGCTCTGAGGGAAGTGGAGGAGCAGTGGGCTGATGGTTTATGCACAATATGAAAGCTTTTGTTTTCCCTATATGAACACTGAGGTCTGACTCTGGGCTTATCACCACTACTCCATAACATTTTTACCCCTCCTATTCAATGAATACCCTGGGATACTGAGAGCAGCACTGATGAAAAGGACCCGGGGGTATTGGTTAACAAGAAAATCCCACCATGAACCAGCAACATACACTTGCAGCCCAGAAAGCCAACTGTATCCTAAGCTCCATCAAAAGAAGTGTGGCCAGCAGGGCGAGGGAGGTGATTCTCCGCCTCTGCTGTCATGAGACCCTACCTGGAGCACTATGTTCAGCTCTGGGGCCCCCAGCACTGGAAGGACATGGGCCTGTTAGAGTGAGCTCAGAGGACGGCCATGAGGGTGACCAGAGGCATGAAGCACCTCTCCTGTGAAGACAGCCTGAGGGAGTTGGGGCTGTTCAGCCTGGAGCATAGAAGGCTTCAGGGAGACCTCAGAGTGGCCTTCCAGTACCTAAAGGGGGCCTACAGGAAGCTGGGGAGGGTCTCTTTGTCAGGGAGTGTAATGATACGACCGGGAGGAATGGTTTTAAACTGAAAGAGGATAGGTTTATATTAGATATTTGGAGGAAAATCTTCACTCAGAGGGTGGTGAGGCACTGGCACAGGCTGCCCAGAGAAGCTGTGGATGCCCCATCCCTGGAGGTGCTCAAGGCCAGGCTGGATGGGGCTTTGGGCAGCCTGGTCTGGTGGGAGGTGTCCCTGCCCATGGCAGGGGGGTTGGAACCAGATGATCTTTAAGGTCCCTTCTAACCCAAACCATTCTGTGATTCTATGATTATATAGGGAAGGCTGGAGCAGAAAATGCATCCCCCTGTATCCTTCCTGACATTGCCCTAGATCCCTCATTTTCCACTTAAAGAAACAGTGCTCACATAAAGCATGGGAGAGTCTCTGAAGAGTTTGCAATTAAGATTTATTTAGTTTAGCCTTCATTTTTGCTGATGGAGGCTATCATAGAATCATAAAACAGTTAAAAACCCAGCACCTTCAACCTGTCTTCACAGGAGAGGTGCTCCAACCCATTGATCTTCACAGCCCTCCTCTGTACTCGTTCTAATAGGTCCATGTCCTTCTTGTGCTATGTCTATATTCTAGTAGACAGACAACACTTCAGCATTTTTGTCTCAGAAAAAAAAAAGTCTCCTTGCTCAGCTTTTGCCCGAAATGTAGCTACATCGACTTTTAAGAAGAGACGAACAGTTATATTTGCTTCAAAAATTGCTTTCATAAAACATCAGTACAGCAGTGGTAAAGACTGTACAGCCAAACCTTCCTAAGAGTGAATGAGGCCTCAAAGACCTTCCAGGACATGCCAAGGCAACACCAGGGTCTTATTTGCCTACTCAAACAATAATTTAGTATATACTGTAATTTTTAAAGTCATCTAACAAATTCAAAGATGTATTTCATCTGGTAAAACAAACTTTTATAATGGGGAAGGATTACCAAACCTGTAAGAATATCTCTTTGCCACAGGAGTTTCCACAACTATGTGAGTTTAGCAGATCTTGACTGTGTTCCCCAGAAAAAAAAAATGAAAAAAAAAAAAAGCACTAGAGGTCATGTATATTGCAACTATGGTTTACCTCAGTGAGTAAAACCAATTATCTTCCATAACCCCTTCTTTATTTTTCCTAAGGAGGCCATTTCTTCCTCGACTGTTGGCTCATGGCATCTGGCTGGGAGCTAGGGATATATTTGGAAGCTCTTAAGATGAAATCTTAAGTCAGAATTAGCTTACACAGGGATGCAGAGGTAGACCAGAAGAAACAAAAAGCTCCAGTCATCAGCTTAACTCCATTGACAATGTTTTTCCTTCCAGCTTTCTTTGAGAAAAAGGTATCGAAAGACTTAAGGAAAGTCTGCCCTGACAAGATTGAAACCCAGGGTCTCAAAGTTGGATTTTGTTCCTATTAGAAGCAGTTGAATTTAGACATGCCATCCTACCTAGTCTCTGAGGAATCTCAGATGGCACTTGGCTTTCCATGCAGGAACCTCTAAAGATTAGCTGTTTGATCTTTCTGAGATAACCACTCCAAGTATCTCCAAAGAATGCAAAACAGGGAAGGCCAAATGGGATCTTTTAACTATCACCTGCTTAACACCTAGTTGGCCCCACTGGCTCTGAAGGGTCAAGAATAAAAAATTAAATACAATTCACATTGTTCCCACTGAGGTTTTGAAACCACTTATTGGAAATGAGCATCTGAGGGGCTCTGCTTTTTGTGTGCTGTCTGCAAAGAACCAGCAAGCACCAGTTCCAACCTCCATGGGCTTTAATGGTTCCCATCTGATGGGAAGCCCCTGCTTCTTTTCCACTGCTTGATCCACCTGGACTACCCAAGCCATGAGAGGAGTGAGTCAGCACAAAATTTCCATGTAATTTAATCAAGATTTTAATTACCAGCCAAATCAAACAGCAGAGGGCTCAGACAACACACAATCAACTTGGGAATTCACCACCTGCCTGGCTAAAAAGCTATAAACAAAACCACATTTTTTATAGGTTTCAGAACAGAAGGGAGATGAAAACCAGTGAGCATTTGATTACTTTTGCTTCCAGCATACACTAATTTCTCTTGTAGCTGGATTTAAACAGAACTACTCAAGTGAACTACAGCTATTTAGCAGCTCAGACCATAGCTTTGGGTCCATCCCCTGCAGTTTCGCAAAGGTCAGACAGACAAAATATGATTTGTTCTGAGAATAGAGCCCATCCTATGTAGCTAGGTCCATGTGGGAAAAAATCATGTAAATGTCATGGACACAGAAGAGAGAGACAAATTAACGTGACACAGAAAAATTATTTCTGATATTTTGTAATTTGTAGTGCTTGACTTGCAAGTTAAATAATGTAGTTTTATACACAATTCCCTTAAAGGATAAAAACAAACAAACAAACAAAGTGAGACAGTACTGGAAAACTTCATGGGTAGTCATCAGGTCCCAAAAACTTAGATCCACAGCACAGCCTACAACTGTCCTAATCTACCCGAGTAGTTGGTGACACAGTGGAAGACTGTTGTCCATGCCCAGCCACAGGAGGGAGACGAGACAGATCTTTAGTGAGTACATTTCAAAGCTATTTGTTAGACAGCAAATGAAAGATGAAAGTTGGGAAAGCACAGTTCCATCACAGAAGAAAAATGTATTTTCTTGCTGGAAACTCTGCTGTTCTTGTTCTCCCTGGCTTCTCTCTCCACCCCCACATCTGTTCCCACTTACCCTGCTCCCATTTTCTCACTGGGAAGCATCAGACAATCTTAACTGCAGGCACAAGTAGCTGTTCCAAGTGTCTTCGAGGGAATGCATTCTTAGTTGTGCTTGTGTTCTACTGGGTGTCCTTGCCTTACATGCAAGGCTGGGTCCACATGTGTCCCAGGCCTCAACTCAGCAGAATACTGAAGCAGAGACCTCATTGTACAGAAGTGCTTAAACCCCAAACTCTCCAGCATGCATTTAATTTTGAGAATTAATATGCGTGCACTGAAGCTAGAGGAACTGCAATGTTTGTCACTGTCTTCTCCTAAACCAGGGCGACCTGAGACTCCTATATGGCACTTACCTTTGACACCAACAGCTAAAAAAAAATGTGTATAAATTACAGAGCAAATAGAGCCTTTTATATATATATATATATATATATATATATATACATACAGAGAGAGAGAGAGAGAAGGAAAGGAAAGGAAAAGTATGGTATGGTGGCAAGAAAGACTTCTTTCCCCCAAGGCTTTTTCAAGATGACCTAACGAGGAATTTTCTTCCTCCCTTTGTTACACACTCAAAACTCAGAGCAATAGATACCCGACCTGGCTCAGGAGACTCCTGCTGTGTCTCTGTGTCCCTCTGACCCAGGCTGTCCCAGTGAGCCCCTGTGGCACTCATGTTGGATGCAAAAATCTCTTCTTCCTCGCTGACCTTCCCCCGGGGAAGGCTCCTTGCCCTCAGCCCTCTAGGTGGCTCAGGTGTCCTTTACAGAGAAGGCATACCACAACCACCCAGAGGTGAAAAAAAAAATGCCTGAAAATGCAACCAACGCCCGTATTTGCCTATTGCTTGTGGGTAAATGATTGTGATCCATGGGAGGAACAGAGAACTGGCATGGGTAGGAGAACAACATCATAAGACCAACAGGTTGCTGCGCAGAATAATGACTTAATAGGCAATGCCTGTAAGCATTTGTTGTATTAATTAATTGCAATTAACCTGCTTCAACCATTAGGAAGATTTTCATTCTCTTAGAAATGGCAAGTATTCAGCATGCAATAAAGCCACTAAAGGCAGAAAATCATAGCCCAGAAAATCATAGGTATGAAAGAGAAGAGTGTTAGTGTTAGCTCTTCTTTTTCAGGAGAAAAGGAGCTGACAGGACAGGACGTTTCCCACTCAGAACGTGCATGCTCAGGCAAGCTGGAGGACTGTGTAAAGCAGGCAGCTGTGGAGAGATGAGTAAGTCCCATCCATTCAGAGATAAAACAACTTTTTTTCTTTTTTTTTTTTTTTTAACATAGGGTAGTCTAATGTGGAAACTGCCAATCCTTCTCCTCTCACTACTTCTTTGATGTTCATTTGCTTTAAAATTTTCCCCCTGTGATGAACAACAGAGATAGCCAGTATTTGCAAGCTCAGCAGCGAGGCAGTAGGAACTGGGGATTTGCTACTCGAAATGAATCCTCGAAAATTACTGTCCACAGTCATTCCCTTGCTTCACTGTTACAGGGTGAGGGGAAGTAAACAATATGATGGCTACAGCTATAACAAAAAGTCATTAAGATTTGTAAAACTTTTATTGGAGGCTTATAAGAATACAATGTATCACTCCAAAAAGGATAATGAAGAGATTTATTTTCTCCCAGCCCACCTCTTTTCACTTATTCACTTTTTACTTTTTTACCAAAAGTGCCCCTCAAGCAGCATCCTGCCCATGCGGGTGGGATGCTTTGAGAGGAGGGCAAGAACAGAGCCAGAACATTACAGAATGTTACAGATATACAATATACCAGAACGTCAGCATTACAGACTATTACAGATATACAATATAGCATAACATTACCGCATGGTAATCCTTCCTGCAGACACTCCCCATCTCACCAGGCGCAGCATAAATGCTCCTCCAAAAGTCAGCCCTCGGGTCAGGATGCGCCTGGCCTCCAGCAGGAGCCTGCCTGAGGGCACTAGGTGGCACTGGAAGGACTGAGTTTTGGGGGGGTTTGCTGTTATTTCGTGCTTTCTGCGCCATCTGGTGGTATTAGCTGCTTTTTTTTTCGGAGTCTTATGTGACCCTGACACTCACTAGTAATCCCACTTTTGAATAAGTACAGATAACTGTAATATGCAATTGCATATTAAAATGCCATCGAGATTTTCTAATCTTAATAGTATTCTCCCTCCTTTCTCATTATACTTTTTGAAAAGAGTTCAATACGCAATGTATTTATCAATTCTGATTTTTGGCCAAAAATATTTAAGCAGAGAAAGTCTGGCTTAGAGAAAGGCATGCACATAATGCTAAATGAATCCTACTGCTGGATGTGAGGGAGATTTTCTGTACTTTTCTCCACAGTAATTTGACTTTGTGCTGCCTCCTGAAACCTGAGTCAAGTAGGACAAACCAGAGAGACTGCCATGGGAGTCACAGAGAAGATCAAATGACACAAATCACACATCCATATACTCTCCCACCCCACCAAAACAAAAACAAGACAAAACAATCAAACAAGAAGGAAAAAAAATAGCGAAAGCGTTGTCCTTCACATTATTCCCCAAAGTCGGGAAAGTGTTTCCGATGCTGCACAAGAACACAGACAACCTAGCAGGGTTTTTCTTCCATGTAAGTTGTTTGCAAATGTCCTCTTTCCAGATTCCATTCTCGGTTTGTTTGGTCTGAATGTTTCACTAACAAATAACGTCTTATTTTCCTTCAAGAGCATAGTGCCCCTAGATAGAAAAGGGCATTATTTGTGTATGTAAAACTATAGATAATGCTTTGCCATTTCCCGAACAGCTGACATTTCTGGGTTGAAGGCACTGTGTAACAGGTAAGCAGCAATCTTCCTAAAAGCAGGTATCTATTGTACATTTTGAAAGGCTTTTGCACGACTGGGAAGGCTGGGGGAGTTCATCGCAGTCTCGCTGGTGTTGAGGCTGACACAGAAACTGTCAGTCTCAATGGTCTTTAACTTCTTTAGGGAGGACTTTTGCTTCTGAGCACATAAATGGATGGTGAAATAGGAACTGGCCATAGCGATGTGACAAGGAGGAGCAGCTCTGGCCCCCGTAGCTGATGGTTGGGTGTCTGGTGATGGGGCAGCAGCCAGCAAAAACACTCCAGACCCCGGCTATGGATAGGGCAGGGACTTCCACTGACCCACGCTGAAAGGAGGAAAGACTAAATTGTTCCCCCTGGGATTACCCTCAGTGGCACACCAGAGTTTTGATGACCCTTGGTAGCTTGCCAGCAATTCCCTCACATTGTTATCCCTGGCCACACCGCTGCCTGGGCCCAAGGCTGGAGGTGGGTAGCGGGTAGGCACCGGGACGTGGGGTGGGCAGCTCTGCAAACCACCAGGCCTAGTACGCTCACCGGGGTAATTCAGAAATGAGCGTGAAACAGTTGATCTACCTAAAAACTGAATCACCTCGCACGCATAATGAAGGCAGAATTTGCATCAGAAATCCATACAGCTGTTTGGAAAGGGGAATGTTGCCCTCAGGGACAAATCCACTCCCTAACACCCAGCCTCAGCGTCTCCCTCATGCCTGGCCAAGATCCTCCCCCTCATGAGGAAGAATCCTCCCCCCGAGGCGCCTGAGCAACAGTGGAGCAATCCCAAGGAGGCTGCTTTATTAAATTAAATGTCCTCGTGGGAGGATGCAATTCGTTTTTTTTTTTCTTTTTTCTTTTCCCCCTTTTTTTTTTCCACATGAACCTCCCTTCTCAGAAAATAGGAAGGACTGAGCCTTTTGTGTGGCAGAATTCAAACCAAATTTTTTTCTCTTTCTTCTTTTTTTTCCCCCTTTTTTATTTTTTAAGTTGAGCGTGCATAAAAAGTAACAGATTTCCAAGATCAGGTTGTCTCTTCTTTCAGACTTGATTACTCACTCCAAGTTCATCATTAGAATGGCGTAATGGGGAGCCATGTTTTAAACAGAACTCCCCAATGAAAACAATAAGGAGTGTCCTGCCTAAATTAATACCACAACATGTCCCATAGAAAATAAATAAAAGCTAAATCAAGCCAAGTCTGTTTCATTTAGGCCAAATGTGGGAGTTTTGCCTCGAAGAAAAAGCATAGGAATTTGGTCTTGTTCTATTCTAAAATAAATTAATTTAAGAAATATATCCTAAATAATCAAGACAGACAAATGTTTTGTATATAAGTAACCAGGACTACATCCCTGAAATACAGAGGAGAATTCTGTGCAGATTTAATATAGAGATTTCTATATAACACACTCAGAAAATCTCATATCCAATATTCTTCTTTACTTTCTGAAGTCAGCATTTTTTTTTACTTTAGTCAGTGTAAGCCCCTCTACTACACACTCCTTTTTCCTGCACCATTTTTTGCGTGCTGCTGATAGGACCATAAATATAAATTATCATTGTAGAAGCCCCTTAGAAGGTCTGCATTTTTTGTAGGGCAAATGTTTTACATGGTAGATATGCCAAATCCTCAAATACTGTTCTGTTTGTTGGCCAGATGTAAACTTTATCTGTATAGTACATTTATGGTCTGAAAAATTACTCTAAAAATAGTAAGATGGGGCTTGGTATTTATGATCACTTAGTGACTCAATATTCTAGTGTAAGTTTTCTTTAAAAACTGTTTTTCTAACCTCACATGGTATAAATTTGGTATAGGACATAAAGGCCAAGCTATATTACCTTAGTAGTTTACTAGTGACATAAATAAACAAAAAGCGTCAGATCAGATCTTGATGCCTTTGTGCAGCTTCAGTAACATAGTTGGCATGGGTATGACCACCACGGTTACTTCTAGACTGAATTTCAAGCGTAGGTCCCAGCACGTGCTTCAGCCCCAATTTGTTTCAAGTCTCTGAACGCTAACACCCAAAATGCAGGAGCTTCAGACAAGCAGGTTTGAAGTCACACTATCACTTAACCCAGATTCAGGCACCTGTCTGTGTAAACTCAGGTCAAGTTTGCTGCTCTTATCACCCCACAGCAACATTACGTTGTCAATGTTAACACAGACAAGTCAGCCCAAGAGCCTACTGAATAAGCTGGTGTCTGCAGCAAGACATTATAGGATATGGAGGCTGCTGAACCATACTTTAACTTTACATACATACACACTTTAACTTTACAGAACCGCAGACACACAGACAAAGTGTATTTAGTTTCAGGCAGTTTTCTGGCTTGTGCTTTCTGGTTTACCACCAGGTAAGGGAGATGCAGCCTACCTGACCCAGAATTTCTTGATTCTTCTTAGACCAAACAAACTCTACCTCTGTGTTAGGTTATACACAGCAAAAATGTACTTCAGTCAGAAAACTGATATGTAAAATTTGTGATTGTGGCACAGGGAGCAGATTTGTGAAATAAGTGCCATTTTTACCCAATGGTTAACTCCACCTCTGCAAGACACTTCCCATTTTAAGATCATACTTTTCCTAAGGTCAAAAAAATAGTCAGGATGTCAGAAGAGCTTTCCATTCTGCTGTTGTTGATTATTTCTTTGCAGTTCTTGAAGATGCTGAACAAAATGGCAACACTTGTTCTGAGAAGGGAGACAGCACTGACAACAGACAGTGTGAACTCTTCTTCCGATTAAACAGTATTCACTATCTGTGTTGTACCATCTTGCAGTTATATTGTTCAGACATTTTACTTTTACCAAGGGTTGGGGTTGTTGTTTTCATCCAATTACCTTCCAGGGTTTCTGTATAGAGCAACCTCACGATCCTGCCACTTGGGAGAGGTGTACAAATAAAATTGGCACTGCACTATAGATTAGAAAAATGAAGAGGAAAGTTAAAGGTCAGATTTCTCCTATGCATGCCATACAGGTCTCTTATTCATGTAGCCACCAATGCAGAATAGGCTGTAAATGGCTTGCTAGAAAGAAAATTAATATCAGAATAGAAAACAGAATTACAAAGTTCTTGATTCCCCAGCTTTGCTGAGACCTACAACCTCTTCCTTTTCCCCTCCTCCAAACATAAATGGCACCTGAACTTTCTTTGACATGCAGAAATTCTCATCTATATCCTCCAATGACTCGCCTCACTGGTCTTTTGGAGTATAAATACCTTTTCTTAAAAGAAGAAAGGTCAGATTTGTTAAAGGCTTCACAACTCTACCCATGACTACCAGGCTGTTGCAATGTAATGACTCCAGGAGATAGGTCTACAGTCCTAGTGTTAAGGAATGCAATTTGAGCCTTTGCCGGCACAGACATGTCACTGATGCTACTAAAACAAAACTTGAGCGAAAATTTGTTTCAAGTCTTTACTTGCTTGCAATGGAAAGTTTGCTGGCAGCTGTTGTCATCATTAGCCTTGTGGCGATGTTTTTTTCTGAAGTGTCTTGTGTCTTATTGAAGCTTAACGCTTGTTAAGTTGGGAGGGGACTTTGGGTGATCTGCCAACAGCAGACAATAAAGTGTTCTTTTCTCCTGTTGTAACAGAGTCGTAAGTTTTGGTTTATGGATAATGGCAGCTACACACAGTAAATTAAAACACACACAAAAAAGAGGAAAACATGAGGCTTTTCTCTTAAGTAGTCCATTTAGGCCATTATAGGCTCCCCTAGGGTTTTAAATACAATTGTAAAAACACCCTAATTTTTCACCATTAACTATTTTATTTTCCTAGTAGGCTAAGTGCGTGCGTTTTTATAGCTACATCCCTCTCCAAGGGCCCCAGCTTTGTAAGCTTTGAGCTGGATTCCTACCGCTCCATGTTTGCCATGTTTGTCCAAACCAGCAGGGAAAGCTGGAGTCTGGAGAATTTGGAGTCTGCATCCTTGCAGACCTTCAAAAGCCACCTAGACATGGTCTTGAGCATCTGGCTCCAGGTGGTCCTGCCTGAGCTGGGTGTTGGACCAGGAGACCTCCAGAGGTCTCTTCCAACCTCAGCCAGTCTGTGATCCTGTGAGAATACCTGCTCCTCCCTGCCTGGCCCTGAGGATCTCAAATTCGTCACCTTCTTGTGCGCTGTCCTCTGGGTTTGCCCACTTTGAATTGCTGGGATAGATGATGGTCTAGGTATTACAGATGGGTCAGATACATTATCTTTACCTTGTAAGCTGACAGAGAGCTGGCTGTATTTTGAAGTCTGCCAAGGAGCCCAGGAGTAAACCACTGAGGCAAACCAAGCAGCCCAAAGAAGTCTCACAAGTACATTGGCCCTACGTGGTGAAGCCGGCACACATGGCTTAGTGAGCACTGTCAGGGCTGTGGGGCACACTGCAGGACATCTGGTAATTGTTGGCATGAAATACCAGAACCACTGAAGTCCACCAGCTTTGGTACAGAGGCTCTCTGATGTGTCCTGCAAGGAGACTTGAAGGTGCTACCCCCCTACACAGTCGCACAGCAGCCTCGGGCTGCTAGGTTTAAGTTCCAGTTCATTATCATACATCAGGTCCAGCAGAGGCTAATCACATTAAGACAATTAAAAAGCAACCAGGCACCTTCAGCAGAAAGAAAAAAAGACTAGAAGCCCAAGCAAGGAGTAGCATGTTTTGCCCTTTGATTGTGGTTTTCCTTGTTTGCTTAAGTTGCTGGAGCCCTTGAAGTTACATAAAGCAAGCATGGCCAGGGACTGGCATTGTTTTAGCAGCATGAGGAAATTAGACTGTAAAAGAAGTCTGGGCCCACCACAAGATTTGTGTGATTTAACCCAGAGCTCTGTGGGTAGCTCCTGGGATGGAGACGTGGGTTAAATGGGGGATTCAGTTCCTTGCAGCAACCCCAGCTCTTCACAGTGACCTAGGGCCACTTCATCTCGCTCTCTCCTTGCTCTTTGTCTACAGTGGCCAGGATGGTGATACACCAGCATCTTATCCTCCTCCATCTCATCTCCTAGAAGGGCAAATCCACGGGCAGGGAGCTACTGGCAGCTGCCCGCACGCACACCGCCCAACACAGCGGGGCCACCGGCACAGCCCGGCATGGTGGTAGCGCTGGCAGAAGGGCACGTGGCATGGCGGTGCCACCACACGAGCAAGCCAGCCCTGTCCGTGCTCACTCTGGCACACACAGAAGGGTTAGAGGCAGAATGTAGAGAGACAGTAGAGAAGAGGTAGAGAGACAGCAGGCGAGAACCGCTTTCTGCACCCCTAACAGTTTGGAGGAGATGATTGGCATACATAACCTAAACCTTATGGGCAACTCAGGAAAGTGGGATTAATTGTCTTGGCACTTGGCCTTGATTCTAATGTTAGCAAGTATTATAAAACATATGAAATTCATGGAAGTGTTCCTCTATTTGTCACGCTGTGCAGCTCATCAGGGAAAGTACTGCAGAAGGGGAAGCCAGCTTCTTTCCTCACGCATGCTCTGTCTGAGGAAACAGCATCCACGCTATTAGCTGTCTCTAATATGTTGTGCAAGGACAAGAAGCACAGAAATAACATTCCACGTGTTGTCTGTCTGCCTTCTCTAAGAGGCCAGTTCAAGTAACTCTCTTGACCTCCTGTGAGGACAGGCTGAGAGAGCTGGGGCTGTTCAGCCTGGAGAAGAAAAGTCTCTGGTGAGGCCTTATGGCAGCCTTCCAGTGCAAAAATGGGGCCTGCAGGAAAGCTGGGGGGGGGACTCTTTGTCAGGGAGTGTGGGGATAGGACAAGGGGTGATGATTTTAAACTACGAAAGGGTAGATCTAGATTAGATATTTGGAGAAAATTCTTTACTGTGAGGGTGGTGAGATACTGGAACAGGTTGCCCAGAGAAGCTGTGGATGCCCCTGGAGATGTTCAAGGCCAGGCTGGATGGGGCTTTGGGCAACCTGGTCTGGTGGGAGGTGTCCCTGCCCATGTCAGGGGGGTTGTAACTAGATGAGCTTTAAGATCGCTTCCAACCCAAACCATTCTGTGATTCTATGATTCTACGACCTAGCCCTAGAATCCCAGGCCCAGCCAGGAGCCAGCCTATCTTCCCTGACGTCAGTCACCTGGTAACTTTTAACAGGTTCTCTGCACTTGCACCTTTTCCTAGTTTTGTTTCATGGTGCTTATATGCATTTTAATCTTTCTGCATTAAGAATAAATAAAAATAAATAAATAAATGAAAAAAAAACTATTTAGCATTTGTGATAATGACCTCCCCCAAATTTCTCTGTAAGGCTGGTGCTCTGACCCTGCAGAGATAAACTCCTCAGGCTGCCAGCACGGGACAGGGTCCTTCCTCTTGTTCTGATGCAAATATTTAAATAAAAAAATGTAATGGCAGTTTTATCTCTCTCTTTTATTTTTTTTTTCCTCCTTGCATCAGGATATTTTAAAGAGTATTTTGTACCTCAGTTTGTACTTCCTGAGGTATCGAGGTGGCTAGCCTGCTTAATGGAAGTGCAAAGCTCCCAGCAGAGCCAAGCAATTCCTCTAAATAAAGAGAAGGTTATGGTTGTTCAAAATTAGGCAACTGTCATGTTATCGGGAACAGACCTTTATTTAAAAAAATAAAAAAAAAAGTCTAAATGTCTGTCCCAAGATAGGTATTATGTCCTTTTGCTTTTGAAGTGTACCTAAAGCTCAGGTTGCTGTCCTCTGGTGCTAGGGCTCTGTAAGCAGCAGTAATGTATGGATTTCAAACACCAGTTATTGCTCGAAGACAATGAACAAAGGGCCAAGCAAAAGGGAGGAAAGAACTCAGAGCCAAATTCAGGTCACATGCCAGGTGAGATGACACCGGTTCAGTCTGTTCACTTGTCCTAACGAGGCCCTACTGCCATCTGCCCACATATTTCTATCTTTCCGGTGGTGTTGTCACAGCAAGTCCTTCATTCTTCTGACAAAAAGCCACCTGAACTATTGTATGTGTATTGATTTGGTTGATTTGCTGCCTGTGTAACTCAGAGCATCATTAATCTGATACAGAGAGAACTGCTTGAAAGGCTTTGACTAAGTACAATATCAGGTGTCACCCTGGGCTTTAGAGTACAAAAAGTACAGATAGCACAAACAAAAGGGCCATATTCAGCCCGGTTTAACTCTTGAACTGAAATGAGAAAAAGTTGCTTGGATAAAGATGTTTTCCTGATTTCTTAGCATGCTGCTGGATTGATCCTGCTGTATATGCTGGTGACTGGAAGCATTCCTGTTACTGTTTTTCAGGTGCTCGAATTGCCTGGTTTCTTGGAGGAAGGACTGCAATATGCTTAGCAGAAGGTGCTGTGTCTCTGTCATCCCTGCCGTTCACATAACCTCCTTCCTATTCACACCCTAAATGCTTACTACTGGTGTCAGCTGCTCCCTTCTCCAACCCTGGCCTTGACAACGCTTGCCAAAAACTACAGCACACAGTGCTGTCATACAGGCAAGTGGTTTTGGAGTGTGCTCTGTCATCCCCAGTGAGATTTGCAGCACTGACTATGCTCCCTCTGTTCCTACAACACATACCTATGCACCCCAAAGGAAAGATGGACTATTTCATAAGGCCAACCAAAGAAGAGAGGATGTCAACCCTCCAAGAAGAGGTGCAACAGGACTGTCATGAAGTAAAGCATAAAACGTAGCTCCCTGTCCAGCTTTACTGTATCTGATCGCTCCTGATATCACTTGCTCCCAGTGGCTCAGTTTGGCCATTTTGTCATGCTTATGGCAGTCAGAAACTCAGGGTTTTGCCAAAGATAAATATTACTTGAATTCTCAGTAATTCTGGTGTCCCTTAACTTTGCGAGGCAATCCAGTGTGGTAACTTCTGTGCCCCTAATAAACTGATTTTTATGTTAAAAAGGGCATCTCAATGTGAATGGCAGAGACTGGGCCAGATCCTGTCTTGCTTTTAAGCAAACAAGGTGGTAAAGTTCCTGGGCAAAACTGAGATTTTGCTTTCTTTCAGAACACATAAATGGGCCAAACACGGCCTAGAAACTTCCAAAAAGAGATGAAAGGGAAAACTGAAGTGACTGCTTTTGTTTTTTAAACCAACTACAGTATGAGCTGAAATCAACATCATTTTCCATGAGGTTCACTGAGACCAGAATGCTTTTTGTTGGTTGTTGGTGCTATTCCTCTTATCTAGCATTGTAAATGGCTATGACTAATGAAAACAAACAAACAAACAAACAAAACAAAGTAAAAAACTATTTTCTGAAGAAAATTTACCTGCTATTACTGGTGACCCAAGCAGAGTACCTATGACAAAAAAACAGCTTCTCTCTGTCACTGCATTATTTTTTCTCACTGACAGTAAGAAAACAACCTGGAGATTAGCCATTGATAAATGGTTTATATTTCCTCAAATGTAAGTTTCCCTTTTTGCACTGCAATTCAGACAATCGAGTCTATGTCAGGTTGTCAGCAACGCGTGACAATAGTTTCCTGTAACAAATAGGCCATGTTCCAGTACGCACATTCCACTTACATTAATCCTTGTACCGCTTTCTGATTAAAATACAAGAGGCAAACACGATTGGAAAAACAACAAAGATATCATCTGAGCAGTAAGTATATAAGTGTGCCGAATTCTTAGAAACCAGCATTGCTGACACTGGGCTGTCCCAGGGCTTCTTGGCATGTAGGCAAGATTGGATCTTGGCACCCTAAAAAGGAGGACAAAGTATCTCACCTGTGCTGACAAAACTCAGTAGCTGATGGTTTAACCCCTGCTGCTGCAGTGAAGAAAGTGGAAGTTGTGATTTCCCCCACGAGGAGAGAGAAGCTGTCTCCCCAGAATAGCCACCATCCATTTATTTCCTTGGCCTTTTGTTGAGGAACAGCTAGATATCTGGCTGCACAGGGGATACAGATATTTTCTTCTTGGTCAACAAGCACTCCCAGTTTCTTCCAGCGTAGGAATTTAAGCAGCAGGTCCCTCACCAGTCCAGTTTATGAAAGAGGGCAACCTGTTTCATCCCTCAGTTCTGTCTGCCACCACAGAATAGTTGGAGACAATTCTCTGAGGAATCCTAAAACATGAAACCTAAAGAGCAACAGATCAACAAAAGCAGAAAGCACAACAGGACAAATTCTTCCCTTACGTACACTGAGATCATCCACCTTAGTCTAGAAAAATAAATTTATACACTTCATTAGTTGAATATTTTGAACCTTAATATATACAATGAAAGTCTGTTTAAATGGTAACAGAGCCTATATCCTACTTCAGATATGGTTTAATAGCTTATGCTTTTTCTCCTGTACCATTTAAAGCTTAACTGAAATATGTAGTCTCCGATATTTGTTCTTAGAATTAATCATATTTCTGTATTTGCTTGAACATGAGTGTCAGAAGAAAATATGACAGGCAGTACATACACACTGTTTGTTCACTATTTCGTATATATTTTGAATTGCCTGGGGTGGGGGAAGGTATTCTCTCAGATTTTTATTTAGCTTACACATTTTCGTTTACTTAGCTCAATAGTTTGTTAGGCAATATTCTTCGCTGTCCTTTAGGTTCCTATTTGCCACCATTTTAAGCAGCATACTGTCTAGTCCTGCCTGTGTATGAGTCAGCCCAGTTATAAGAAGGTAGGTGGAGAATCTGTGTTTGGGCCAGCTCAGGAGAGGGATGGTTACCCAGTTAGTTTTGGCTAGAAATAGATTGTCAGGGTGGTGTTTTTTTCCCCTCATAGATGTGGTTATGTTAATTCTAGAGGGTGCATCAAAATTATTTTTCTCCATGTTGGGCCAAACAAAGAATGGCTTTACCAGCATGTTTGGATTTTGCATTTCTAGATGCTTACATAAGAAGAAAACCACATGGCTCCAAACCGTACAGGTGGGTCCATTTCTATAACTCCTGATCAAATTCCAATCATTTTACTTTCTGAAAAACACTTGTTAAAATGTGATTTAGGTCCTTAAGATGAAAATACTGGGAGAACTTGCATAAGGCATGGTAGGAAAGTCCTTTTTAGATAACTGACTTACATGGCACCTAACTCACATACTTTATAAGAACCAATACTAGAGGAGTAGCTCCAGGTCAGCCTTGATGACCTTTCTGCCCACTTAGTGCTAGCCAAGGAATCAAGCTAACAAATGAATCTCACACATGGGATATGAGCAAGTTTCAGTAGGTAACTCAGGTCTCAGCTATACAAGGGAATTCCTGCAGTGGACTAGGGAATGCCACCAGGACCACTGGTAGTCCGTGTTGAAAGAAGGACAAATTAAACTTATTACAAGTGTTAGTTCAGAAGGAACTAGGGCAAAGTAGCTAGAGAGCTGTAAATTCACACCTTAGCTTACTTCCCTCTAATTTTCCTGTCAGACACTGTTGAAGATGAGATTTTAAACTGATAGCCCTGAACAAACCCAAAAAGTTGTCTGATCACGAAAGTTTGCATTCAGACTAGACTTCCTAGTTTAGCTGAGCTGACTAGCAATGGAAATCAACACAAGTGGCTGCAGATGAGATTAGTTTAGCTTAACTGAATCATTGAAAAAGCTGTTCTGCAATGAAATATTGTAGTATCTGTTTTCTCTGATAGCACAACTCAGAGTCCTGAAGAACTATGGGCCAGATCCTGGTCTTGCTTCAGGTGAAGACTTGGACAAAGGCTATCTGAGCGGCCAGTCGTGACACAACTCTCTTTCCGCAGGAGCTCATGGTAGAACCAGAAAAAAATACGCTTTCTTTAAGGTAAATTCCCACTTCCTTTGGAATTTTCAGAAGCTCAAAGTACTTAGGGAAGCAACAATACTTGCATTGTGTCTGTATAGTACTTTTTTTTTTTTTTGATCACTAGAGCATAGAAAATACAGTGGTGCTATGCACAGCACCGTAACCACAGTGCAAAAAAGAAACTTGACCTGCATCGTGTAACGAAGAATCACTTCAAAGTAAAAATCTTTCCTGTGCAGGTGAAGAGTTTGTGTTTTAGCCATACAGCTCTCCCGAGGGAGGAAAATCTAACACAGAAGACACTGATAAATCACAATTACTGTTTCTATGTTTGTTTGTTTGTTTGTTTAGTTGATCCCACCTCTTCTGCAGTAAACAATTTAGGAATGAAGAAAATGTATTGTATCATTTCCAGAATTAGTCCAGCAATGCACTAACATGGTAACTGTAAGTCATCATATGGTCTCCCATGAAATTAAGACTTGAACAACATTAGTGTTATAGGAATAAGGTTTTAGGTACTGTGCATGTGCCAGCTTCCCAGAATTTTGATCCTTTTTATGTATTGAAAAGGGCTGAGCACTTGCCCCTCTGACATGCTACCACTGATGGTTTTGTTTTAAAATGAAGCATAGACTTTGTTTAACAGTGGGCCCATCACTGTTGGCTGCCCTGCCCAGGTTTGCCAGTACTGCAGCATCCTCTGATTCTGTGACATGACTCTCTTGTAGGTGCAGAATAGAAACAACTGGCCATAGATGACAGAAGCTGAGGAACTGAGAGAGGGAACAGAGATTGGATGAAACAAGTAGACCCAATTCATCTCCCTGTTGGTTCCGTTAACTTTAACAGAAATTAATTTAGTTCAGTGTGATTAAGCCAAGACTTAAGGAACTGCTCAGACACCTGGGGACAGTGGATACCTGTTAGAGGTATTGAACTTAATATAAGAAACAATGACAAATAGGACCAAAAAAAGGCTGTCAAAAGTCAGAGGTTCTTTCCTCTTTATATAAAGAACAAATCAAAAAAATATATATGAGAACAGAACACATTTATTTTTTATTATGGATATCCATGGGAAACAGGACATTGTTAAGGAATCAGATATATGAGCTACATAAACACCAGTTTCTATCAGTTTTCTGTAGGTTACTCATTTGATCTGAGAGTGACTACTTTTGAAACAAGAGCAGATAACCAGATTCAGCATCCCTTTTCATAGTTTCTTTTAATTTAACAATGCTGTAGCTTGTGAATTGGATGAAAAAGGAGATTAGCTACCTTGGAGATAGACAGATGAAGGAAGACTGGTCTTATTCTGTATATTCTATACAGACAGTCACAGCTCTCGACAAATTACTGTCATTTAAACTTAGAAGAGCAGCCAGTAGGGAAGCAAAACCACTAAATATGATGAAGTGCATTTCCTTAAGAATGTTCTTATGATTCCTCTTTTTGACATGCAACACAGTACCTCAATGCTTGCCAAGGCAAAAGGACACGTCTGACACATGGTGTTACCTGGCAGGCAAGAGGCACGATGGAGAAACCCTGAGATGCAGCTGGGGAGTCTACCGCTTAACAGGTTTCTCTGAGCACAAGGCATTACCAGGCAATGTGCTTTCCTGCTTATTGCAACAGGATGCTGCTACACCACTCCCACAGAACCAAATTCACCAGAGTAGATGGTGACAGCTGGTTAGTGATCTGCTGGGCGACGCGCTGAACTGATCCAAGCACGTCTATGGTTCAAGTCACAGGCTAACTCTGAGCTCCCTGATAGCCCATGCTTCCACATAGGAAGCCTGCTGCTTAAGACAGTATCATCTCAAAAGGAAGAAAAATAACAGAAGAGTATTTATTAATTAGACAAAAAAAAATACAGCAATGCCACTTCTGTTTCATGCTTTATAATTCTCAACATTGATCATCTTTATCACAAATGTTCACTCTCCTGTAACGACTCACTTCCTAACAAAAAAGGGCAAAGTATTCCTAAACATCTATAAAATGATAAGCTGCAATGCTTGGTAATAATAATAAAGACAACAGACAAGAAGGAAAAACAGTTTGAGGGGATGTTGATAGTTTGTGGAAGTCTTTTTTTTTTCTTTTTTTTTTTTTTCTTTTTTTTTTTTAAATGTAATAACCAGTTACTCTGACAGAGAGAGTGCTGGAAAGGGCCACTTGTACGGATGACTTCTTTGAATTGGGCAAAAACAGAGGTTCCATTTTTGAGGGCTCTTACAACATTCCCTGACAGCATGCCTATAGGAAGACTTCTGTACAGCCAGAAGTTGACAGAACTGATTTCCCTTCTTGAATTACTGAAATGGACTGACTGTTAAAGACAGTCTTCAGAACTGCGGAGAAAGAGGGCGACTGACACCTATAAGAGGAATATTTTGAGGCTTTTTCCTCTCAGAGAAAAATAGCCAAGCTTTTGTATCAGGCCTATTCTTGTATTAAGAATAATGATAGTTCTCTTGTAATACATAGGTGTATATATGTGTGTGTGTGTGTATATATTATATATATACTGCCAATGCACGGTGCTGCTGTCTCAGCTGAGGGAAATAAGAAATTTGTGTCATTAGGAAATCAGTAGTAACAATTTTTAAAACTGTTTTTGCTCAGAAAAGCATCAGAAAATACTTTTATTTGCATCCTTTGGCCCACTTAGAGGCAGTTAACTGCTACCTACCTGCCTGCCTGCTCCAACCCAGATAGGACGTGGTCTATTTTTCAGGTTGCTCTTTATGAACCAAAGGTCTCACTGTCCTTACACTGCTACGCAACCAGTCAAGAAGAGAGGTATTACCTAACTCTGATAGGGTGTGGGGGCATATGTGTTATCTGAATTTGTTTGTGAAAGCACTGAGCAGCTTTTGATAGCTACAGGGAGGTATGTTGTAAACTCTCTGTAATGAATACTTGTAGACATGAATGTTTGTGCATACCTTTACTATAAGAACAAGTTCGAGCCTGCACCATTTAGATTGTCTTACTTTTCAGAATTGCATCTCTCTGAGTCTCTTCTCCCAAAGAAGATTTCATGTGATCATTGTATAATTTGAAAGAATTTGCAGACAAGCATTATGTGACTTTTCTCAGATGAAGTTGCAGATGAGAAAAAATATATATAATTTATTCTCAATTGGAAAACCATTTAATAATAGGTTTTATTTGAAAAAGATCCCCTTATGGTAAATTATATTAGAAATAAGAAAGGATTTGGATTTCTTTACTTCTTTAGGAGGAAAAGAAATCTCTCTCACAGACAACTCTGAGCAAATCTGATAGTACAATATTTATCTCCGTGGTATATATATTTTTAGAACTGTCATGACTTACAAGGCTGAGAAAAATAGTCAAGTGGTGCTTATCCTAAACTGTACTGATACATACAATAACCTTTGTCTCTAATACCTTTGCTTTTTAATTCTGAAAAAATATTTTTTTTGCAACTTGTGGAAGTGAGGCCATAAAAGCATAATTTAGGACCTCAACCCTGCCAGCAACCATACATGAGAAGACCCCGCTGAATGTGTAAAGTGTGTACATGGTGGTTTATGTTTGGGAAGGAGAAAAGGTGTTCTAACTCTTCTTTAAGGTAACCAGATCAAATAATCAAATCAAATAATAAACATCTCTTTTGTCCCTATACCCTTCAGACTCCAGTAAGCAGTTGCATTGCATGCCCAATGTGCTTTAAAGGCCCATTATCGGATCCTCTGTAAGGCACCAGGTTTAATCTAGAGAAAAGGTATTGAGAAAGCTGGCATTTATTATATCCATTTAAAAATGGTCCAAATGTCCTTCCCTCAGTCCTGCTGTTGCCATGATGAACTCAGGATGTGAGAAGAAAAATTTCCGATGGCATCTTTTATGAGGCCATCTGACACAGCTGGAAGGAGTAGACCAACTTTGAAGCACAACAGCTTTTCTCTAGTCTACTGGGCAAGCAGAACCTTTTCCACATAGTCTAACAGCTATTTGGGGTTGTAATATACCTATGTTAATCAGTTGGGCAGTTTATCCAATTACATGACACCCATTAAAACAAATTGAAGGCAGTGTTTCCAGACATAGTATTTCCACACTGGAAGTGAATTTACAGTTCCAAATGTAGTGGCTGTGAAAAGGGCTTGGAGTCTTTAATAACTTCAGTTTCATATGGCACCAAAAATATTGCATATCTAGAAACCAACATCTCCATCACAGCTGGCATCGATGCCCAATTATTCAGTATAGCCCACTGAATCACCAAAACCACTTCCTGCAGCGGACTTTCCTGTAAATCACTTCTCCAATACTGACCAAGCCCAGCCCTGCTTAGTTGTATGAAATCATACCCTAAGGTGGTGTGACTGCAAGCACAAACAGGGTACATCTGTCATTTCAGCTCTGTTAGTAATCCAGTTGCTTTCTTCAGAATTAAGCCTTTTCAAGGCTGTCAGAAAAAATGTAGTCTTATAAGAAGGGTAACTATAGTGCAACAGTAGTGCAATAATCTGAATAGAGTGTATATAAATATCAGCATTTTTTCTTTTACCTATCCTGGTCAATGATGAAAGAGCTGCCCATGTTGCACAACACCGGTAGAATTTGATGGTAACTTCCTGTTGTGACTACTTAGTAGTTGTCTGGTAACTATTATTGAAATGTGTAAGTAAGAAATTAAGACCTAAAAAAGGATAAATTATACCGCTGTGGGATCATTGTATGAACAAACACAGGTTTCAAAAGTTACTCAGAGTCTCTGACAACATTAAATAGAGAAAAATTTGTCAAGATGGAGCTTTTAAATTTAAGTGCCTGAATAAAAGGTTAAGGAATCTGCCTAAGCATAGGTTTAGCAGACTGATTGTACGTACCCATGATCGCATTTCCAAGGAGTGCTAAGCTTCTACGGCTCCTACTGATTTTAGTCAACATCTCCGACAATCACAGCAGGAGATCTGAAAATTACGGTCTATATTTGTATTTGAAAGAAAGTAATAAGTTTGCACAGATGCAGGGTTCTGTTGGGGCATATCCTGCCTACAGCTTGAATAAATATGCTATATGCAGGACTGATGTGCAAGTATTCTTGCCCCCCAGCCATGAATACGAAGCAGCGCAGCTGCTGCTTACAGCCCGAGTGCTATTGTAACCGGGCAGCTGCTGTATCCTTCACAAAAGGGTGTTGCCTCACAAGTAGTTCCTCATGGTTATGGAAGCATGTCCCAGACACTTCATGTTCTCTGACCTGTTTCACCTTGAAATATCATGTGCAGTAGTTCAGGGCGAGCTTCCACTGACCCAGAGCTCCACCGAAGGCACGAGGTGCACATTCCACGCGCAAGCTCCCAGGCTCCCGTCGCCCGCACGTAACAAAGCCGTGCTGAGTCCTACACGTGCAGTAGGTATACTCAGACACAGAGCAGGACTGGAAATTAGGAGAAATTAGAGCCGAATTTTGTTTGTTTGTTTGTTTGTTTGCTCGTTTGTTTGCTTGTTTGTGTGGTTGGTTGTTGTTGCTGTTTTCTCTGCTGGTCACACTCGAGACTTGGTGTTTTTTGACTATAAGAAGTGTGCAACGTTAGTACTCTAAAAATGGTATTTTCTTTCCCATTTCCCTCTGCATTTATGCTGAGCAAGACCTCTAGCCCAGTGCATCAGCACCTAAAATGAAAGAAACCGTCTAACAATACGATCTTGCTACATTTACCGAGGATGTATCACTCCCCCACCCCGCAGTAAATTATTTTGCTGGAGGCTACATCATTCTCTCGGAGCGGTGCGCGCGGGGAGTTGACAGAGGCGTGAATAATTCCCCGCGCACGAAGCCTCCCCGGCGAGCTGAGCCGCAGCATGTTGGGCCCGGCCTTTGATGCGAACTGGTTGTGCTGGTTCCTGGGCGCCCCGGGAACCGGTCGGACGGGCCTGTTATGCCAACAAATTCTGGTATGGTTCCACGCTCTCCAGAATGCAGAAACCTGCCCGGCCAGTTAAATGAAAGGCATATTAGGTTATCCATTGCACATTGTATATATCTTAGGCGCAGCAGATCTCCTCTCGGCACTCTCTAGTGTGGTCCACGGTGGCTTCCTCATCTCACTTACACTTGAGGTTTATAGGCGGAGGGGAAGTCAATAGTAAATATTTATCACCCCGATCAAGAACTGAACTTTTCACAATTCAAACAGAAGGGTGAGTTTTGAAAGTCTTTCTTTAAAATTCATTTAAGATAACCTTAAGCAAAAATTTATCTTGTGCTTGAAGTGGTATAATGGCTATCTCCTTAATGTGCCCGGGTACTGCCAGTCTCTGCGGTGCTCGCTGCCAGCATTTTTGCGAGAGCGGCTTTCCGACCCCGCTGTGTGCAGCTCAACATCTGGCTGCAGGAGTATTTACTGGAGAGACAGCTAAGGAACTAAGCAGAGGAATGAGAGAAGCTTCACTGCCAATGACTTGGTGTATTGAGCATGTCACTGAAGTGGTGCCTCTTGGTCTTCTCTTTTATACTGCGTTTTTGTAATCCCTGCCTCACAGTAACACTTGTCGTGGCAAAGCAGAGTGCCATTCCACTAAGATGTGCAGTTACTAACTCTTCCTAGGCTTTTTTTAATCGTTCAGTTTTATAAAGTGGGTTAATTAAACCTGGATTTACATGCTCAGAATTGGCTTCTTGGTAAGATAGGAAATGTGCTTGTCGTTCTTATTGCTTTCTTTCTGTATACTTCTTATAAATATTCCTCTTTAGAAAATAATGAGTAACGGTGGTGGCAATGGTAACGAAAAGCAGTCCTAGTCTTAAAGAGTAGGCAGACCTGAAGGTTGTACCTGTATCTGCAACTGAATCCATTCACAGGTATGGTGTCAAATAAGAAAAATTAAACAGTGTGAAAACAAAAGCTGTGGAATCTGGTAACTGATTAACTACTGGAGCACAGAAGTACTTGCTGAGCTGAATAGAAAGGAATGAAGACAGGTTTTGTCATGCCTGTTAGGACAAAATAACTCTTTAACTTAAGTAAATGTGAATCTTCTCACCATCCGTGTAACTACATTTTTGAAAACCCTTGCACAGGTACTTCCATCTACCTGGAAATCTTAATTTAGTCTGTCTTGAAGTGAAACAATTACAAGTTCTCTTTCATGATGTTAAAAACAAATAAATCAGTGTCCCCAGTGGACATAAACCACTAGATTAAAAAAATATATATCTATATGGGATTAGGTAAGAGGTTTTTGGTAGTCACATAACAGGAAGGTTCAGTTATGGAAGTGTTTACTGCTTGCTATTTCCAGGTTGATGTGAAAATGAACATTATCCTTTTGTAGAGCACCAATAAAAAGGTCTCCTGAGCAGCTAAAAAAATCAATGAACAGCAAATTGAGATGACCTTCTCATTAGCAGCATTGCATCTGTGTGTTAAAATTGTTCTTCAAGGTGTGGGTACACACAAAAGAACATAGGGAAAGTTTTGCACTCCCACAGAAGCTACAAATGTTCAGCAGAAAAAAAAAAAAAAAAGAAAAAAAAAGTATTTATCATCATAGTTGATTTCCCTATCAAATACAGAATGAAAAATTGCTAAGGAATAAACTATTCTCAAAAGCCAAAATTGTAACTGGCTGAACTGTGTGGTTTGAGCAGAGACTGTGTAGAACCTCTAAAATGTTACAAGGGAGCTTTGATTTCTAAAGCTATACATGGGACCACAATACGTTTAAAAAAAAAAAAATTGAACCAAATAAATTAGCTTTTCAAAATACTGCTTGCCATCTTCTGCTTCTGCAATTTGTTCTGTTTTATTCGGGTTTTCCTTTGCTGCCTTTTTTTTTTTTTTTTTTGGGGGGGGGGAAGGGGAGGTGGCAGGCAGGGGCTATCGTTTGGGGATTTTTTTCTCCTCAAAAGGTAAGTAAAATACTGTTTCCCATTTGTTATTTCTCTTTTGCTTGTTTTCCTGTCCTGAACTCTTGTCATTCACTACACCAAAAGGTAGGTGGCATGATTTTGTATGCAGACATGTAAACATTTACTTCAGCCTTCCAAGCTGAAATAACCTTCCAAGGCTGATATATATATATATATATATATATATATATATATGCAAAAGTACTCAACACTATTCATGTCAGCCCAAGAAACATCAGTGAGAGCAAAACATCTCTGCATGCAGATAACACACAGAGGTGCTGCTCCTTAGAGTCTGAGGACCAGCAACACTGCACTGGAGTCCTGAAACAGCATCCCTCAGGTTTCTTTTTTTTTTTTTCTCCATCAAGGATCTCTAAAAGACCTGAGAGTTTCAGTTGAGCAAATCCTGGCTGTTTCTGACTACAGATGAGGAGCAGTGAAAGCACTTCAAAGAAGAGGGTCTCTTAAAGTGAACATTGTTGCTGGCATCAGGGAATTTGATCTTGGCTCGGTTTCAAAAGTGGCTACGCAAGCAGCTCGAAAAGAATGAAATTCAACTAGTGGGGGGTGATGAAGTGGCAGAAAAAGCAAATACCAGTGCCAGACAGCAATGGTATGCTCTGTGTGCATTCCCAGGTGTAAGAAACCTACCATTCAGAGGACAGCCAGTTCCTGTAAGGTTTAAACCCCGTTGAGGCAGCAGCTGAACTGCCACATGCTCCTATTCGCTGCATCTGAAGCTGCATGCCTTTGATGCCCTTACTGGCAACTGCAACATAAAGTTAACGAAATGCACATGCCTGGGAATTGAGCAATATATTTATCCCTCAGTGCAGAGGGCAGTACTCCCTGCCAGTCAGGGAGGCTGTGAGCACACTGGCCCTGTGTGTATATGTGCAATCTGCTAAATCTTACGTAAATAAATAAGGACTTAACTATTGTATATATATATTTATATATACAGGAAGAGAGTGATATATTTATCATTGTGTTTAAAGCAATTAAAATATTTAAATTAGAGTTCCCAGTGTAATTCAAAGCTGGTTTTAATCTTTGTATCTAAATTTGAAGTAATGGGAGAAAAAAAAAAAAAAAGTAAGCTATCTGCTTATCTCCTTTAATCTTATTTTGTATGCATATGCATTGGGCTAGGTCACCTACTGTTATCTGAATGGTTAGAAACACTGATGCAGTCTCTATCACCAAAAAAAGAAGTGGGTGAGGCATAATGGCTTTTCTTAATTTTTATTTTATCTGTGTTGCAACACTGTAGTACTCTTAAAATAGAATTTCAGTCATTAGTTGATCTGCTGGTGAATTGGCCAGTCAACAAGAAGGTATTACCACTAAACAGTGGTTGAAAATCAAGAGCTTCACATATTATTAGTAAAGATAAACATTTCAGACCAGCCAGGTCTAAACTGGGCTGGGACTAAATTAGATTTCCTTCTTCAGAGTTGTTCATGGATAAGCAGTCTGTCACCTAGCGTAATATGTCATATTAAGGGCTACTTTGAAAACTGGACATGAGCCATGACTACAAAAAGTATTGCCTCTGTTCAAGCTGAACATTGGTGAGGTTTTTTTCCCACAGTGTTATTGTCTAGGTGTGGCATTTACTCTTAAGAGATGAATGAGATGAGTTCCAGTTAGACGAGTCAGCTTAAGACACATTAAGTGGATGTGGAATATAAGACTCTTTGGTAGTTTTCTAGTATGTTTAATGAGCCAAGGATCCACGCAGTAATTGGTGATCAAATATGTGATTATGGGATACAAAAAATCAAATCAATCTGGAAAGGAGATAAAGGCGAAGTTCCACTGCTGGTCTTAATCCATTATCACTTACTGTTAAGCCGATAAGGATAGCACTGCAGAACTCAATGGAATTACATCGCTGTAAAGTTCAGCATGAGCAAATACAAGAATAAGCTGCTCATGCAGTTTACTGGCAAATAAAATTGGTGACATTATTTTTATCTAGAGTGCTTCCCATAAACAGAAAGAAAAGCCTGGCTTGTGGTAAACACCTGAACAATAAAGAAGAAGGCTATTTTATTGCTACTTATCAGGTCTATGCATATATTTGAAACATCTGTTTCTCTTAACCCCAAGGAAACACTTACTTTTCTACATCACTAACTTTTAGATTATAGAAGCTTCAGAAGTAGAATAAAAAGCTGTCAATGAGACAGTTCTTGCAGTGGTTATTTAAGAATAGCAGGGTATCTATCACAACCTACAATGACAGTCTCTTCCATAGGATGCATCTACTTTTAGTTCTATGTATATTGATATTATGGTATACCAAACTATCAGCTTAAGTAATATGCTGCTGAGCTACGGAACATTGGATTTATTTTATTTTAGCTGAAAAATAGTGATTAAAAAATGGTAAGGAATTAGTGGAAATGTTAACCTCTTCCACAACAAAGATTTTTGAAATACTTCAAAATTCAAGGTATATAGCTGATGGGAAACTCAGAGTATATTTGACACAGCTGAACAGATTTGAAGCCTGCTTAATCACGGGTCGTTTAGGACTCCTTTCTGACAGAATTTCAACATTTTTTAGAAATATTACAATTGTGTTTCAGATCCAATTTTATCTATGCTGTAGCTCTGTATTTATGATATATTCTGGAGATTTGAGTGATGTGAGTAATGTAACAAGATGAAGCAGCTACTGACATCTATTAAATACCAGAACACCTATCTTTTTAATACCACAATTAATAGACTAGAAAGTGTATGCTTGCAGCACTTGCCCTCGCAACGACCAGTGTGTCCTCTCAGGATGCCACTAAGCTGCGTATGTGTTTTAACGGTAAAGAGGAAATTGTGTGGAGGCAGAATAATATTTCTGGAAAGCGGTGTTTTGTTTCTACTTCATGACCAAGGCAAGCTACAACCTAAAGATGAAGAGGTGTACTTCATGGCAGACAGCAGGGTTGGTCCCAAAGAATAAAAGAACGTTGATCTGCAATTGGGGGGGGGGGGAAGAAAAAAAAAATCACATTGGCAAAAATCTCAAGTGACACAAAAAACAGGCTCCAGCAGCCGAGGCAGCACGGTAACGCTGGCACTTCCGTGTCGCTTAGCGCCTGAGGGGTTTAACGCCTGCCCCCGCCCGCCCCGCGCCCCCCTCCTCCCTCAGGCTGCTCCCACCGGACAGCCCAACGGCCACCGCGGCCCCACGCCAGCTGCGGACGGGAGCCGCCCCCCGCCCCCTGTCCCCTCGCGGCGCCGCTCTCGCGAGACCCGCCGCGATATCTGCGGCCGGGGCCGCGGCCGGCGGCTTCCCCTTTTCCCGCCGTTTCGCGCGGAGCCGCCGGGAGCCAACCAGGTAACGGCGCTCCTCCCCCCCGCCCCCCCCCCCCCCGGTCCGGCCGCGGGGCTGTGGCGAGGTGGAGCCGCGGGCGGGGGACACGGGGCGGGGGGCGCCGGGCGATGCTTGCCTGGACATGAGCCGGCAGCGTGCCCGGGTGGCTAACGGCATCTCCTGGCTTGTCAGGGGTAGTGTGGCCAGCGGGGCCAGGGAGGGGATCGTCCCTCTGTGCCCTGCTCTGGTGCTGGAGCGAGTCCGGAGAAGGGCTGCGGAGCTGGTGAGGGGTCTGGAGCACAAGTCCTGTGAGGAGCGGCTGGGGGAACTGGGGGTGTTTAGTCTGGAGAAGAGGAGGCTCAGGGGAGACCTTATTGCTCTCTACAACTACCTGAAAGGAAGTTGTGGGGAGCTGGGGGTCGGCCTCTTCTCACAGGTAACTAGCAATAGTACCAGAGGGAATGGCCTCAAGCTGCACCAGGGGAGGTTCAGGTTGGAAATGAGGAGACATTTCTTCTCAGAAAGAGCAGTCAGGCATTGGGACGGGTTGCCCAGGGAGGTGGTGGCATCACCGTCCCTGGGGGTGTTCAAGGTGAAGGCAGGACGTGCTGCTTGGGGACGTGGTTTAGTGGGTGACATTGGCAGTAGGATGATGGTTGGACCAGATGATCTTGGAGGACTTTTCCAACCTTAATTATTCTGTGAAGGGGCACCCCTGGGGTCCTGGGGCTGCCACACTCCCTGCCGGCAGGAGGGAGGCTCGTGAGGGGTGGCTGTGTGCTGCCTTCCCTGGCTGTGCACCCAGCTCAGGCGCTTTGCTTTGCCCACACCTGGAAGTCAGCTAAGAAGCTGCTGTTGCTGAGTGCCTTTTGCACCTGAGCAGCCGCCCAGGCGTGTCGGAGGGTCTCTTTGAACACTTGTTGGGGGCCCTCTCTTTGAAGACAGGTTGGACACCTGTAGAAAGCAATGTATCACTTTGGGATCTTGAGGCAGGTGAAGCTTGGGAAAACCCATTGATTTTTTTCCTGTTTGTAGAGGTACTGATTGTTTCCAGCAACCTGTTCCCTTTTTTTTCTTACAATATTTTTTGTGGGGGGAAAAAAGCACAACAAAACCATTGGAGATTAATTCTTATTAATTCTGGAGTCAGGTGCACTTGAAAATAATTGGAGATATTGAACCCTGAGACAATAAGCACAAACAAGTTTGTTGATTTCATTGCCCTAGTGCTCAACAGAGAAAAAGATGGTTTCTGAGGTATCTGCGTGTGGTTGAAGGTAGAAAAATAAGAGTTTAAAAGACCTTCCTAATGTCACTAGGCAATCGGTTCCACAAAGAAGTATTGTAAGATGGCTTAATCTGACAGCACACAAAGCGAAGCATTTCAGCTCAGAAGATGCAAGCAGAGTGCCATTCAACTTCAGCCGAAGAATTGTAGGCATTCCTATTTGAAAAGGTAATTTGTTTTTCTGTTAAGGACTATTCTCAAAATAAGAACATAAGCTAGGTTGAAGTCAGGTACTGACATGGGCACTGAATTTTCTAGAGATGTAGAATATTAAAGCAAATTTGGAGGTACCCAATGATTACCGATGGTTCCATCAGCTACCATTACTATAGCATTTTAGTGTCCTTACACAATATTCCTGTGTTGTTGAAAATGATGCTTTATTCCGTTACTTTTATTCTATTTTAAAAATGGGCATTCTGAAATAAAAGTGACTTGCTTAAGACTATACACAAAGATATGAGAAAGAAGACAGGAACCAAGGCTTCCAGGTCCTAGACAAGGTCATTGACCGGTGGCCTAAACAGTTTATCATGGTGACCAGTTAAACCAGTAGCTGCATACCCAGGGAACCAAAGGGCAGAGATTACATGAGTATTTCCATATTGGACACCCCATGCACCAATTAGAGTTGAATCACCTTGGCTCAGACCCAGATCTGAGTACCACACTTCCCCTGTAGATCACCTGAGGGCATCATCTGTGCTAAGAAACCCTTCAAAAGAAAGAGGAATGACAGGTAAGGTTGTTCTATCTGAATTGTATAGGCAGTCTGACTTTTAAGGCAGAGCTGTCTGACTTTGATAGTTCTCCTAAAATACTGACATTTTGGGGACTTAGGAATTCTGAGATTGATTTAGTTCCTTTGTGTCGTGGAGTAGGAATAAATTCAATGTAGAATCAGGAAGACTTAAAGGAGAGCTGAGCTTCTCTTTGCAGAATCTATCATTTGTATCCACATCTATGTAAAGAATGCATGTACACAAATGTATCTTTGATAAAACTTCTCACAAACAGTTTTTCTGATGGCAACGTTTTGGAAGCACGGGTTACTTTAGAAAACGAGTTCTATTTAACAGTAGTTTACAGGGAGAAAGATTAAAGACTGCTGAGTATTTTTAATCTATTTTTAAGTTGATAGCAGTTTAAGGGGTGGGGAAACGGTAGGAGCGGACAAATTTCTGTTACTTTATTATTACTTGCAGCAAAATCCTTGCCATCTTCCGTACTTTCAGGGTGGCTGTCAGTAAATAAGTACAACCTGACAAGAATGAGTGAGCTTTGTGTTTCATCTCTGGCTGCAAGTTATATTCTGATAAATGCAAACATAAGTGGTGTCGATCTGTCATTACAGGCATACACCTGTCTTCAGGAACGGCTTCATAACTATGTTATTTAAAACTTAAAGTGTGAGAGCGAGCCAGTTCTGCAAATAAGTAAGCTGAGAGCGGAAGAAACAAGATGAATGCATCTGGAGGAACTTGTGGGAGCCCTAATTCTGCAGAATCTTCTGGAGATTTCTTCAAGGAGCTGTGGTCCAAGCTGAAAGAATGTCATGATAAAGAAGTACAAGGTAAAAAGTGAAGTCTGATTTCACAGAAAGCTGTCTCTTGCCACAGTAGAACTTTGAACCAGAATACCACTCTGTGTGGATCTAAATACATTTTTAAAGTTTTACGTTATGCTTAGGTGAGGGACTGAATGATTACAAATGATCCTTGCAGACTGACCACCTAAGCCTGGCTTAACAGGATCAGATTTAAACTACTGAGAAGTATAAATGATTTGCTAGGTCACTTGAGAGAGGAATAACACAATGTTACATGGGATCTGTGTTTGCGTAGGAAATACTCCAATGTTGGTTAAGTTTCAATGGTTATGGTTAAAAGTTTCCAAATCAAGTTACTAAATGTATTTTTTTCCTTTGGGTTTAATCACTTGGGATATATTAAAATGGAGGCTGGGACAAGCGTTTGCATTACGTCCCCTGACTTATGCCAAATCCCATTGCAGATTCGTATTACTGAAGTGAAAAATATTCCTTCAGTTTTTAGTGTTCAACAATTTCTCAGCAGAATTTATAATAATGTTGTTTATTTTTATGCTATACTTTATGATCTGCATGTTATTTTACTATGGTTCACTGTTAATGTCTTTCCATTCTTCAGCAGTGTAGGAAACTAATAACACTCACTCAAAGATGAATTATTGCACTGAATATTTATGTTCTTATAATACTGTTTCAGAAGTAGTATTCATAAAATATTTTGCTAAAAATACTTTGGAAGTAAACTGCTGTGTTTTCTTAAGTCACACAATCCATTTTTTTTGGAATGGATTAGAATAATATTTGACAGCATCTTCAACGAACGCATTATTATGCATGAAAAAGTATTTTTATTAGTCTGGAATAAAAGCAGGTGATTTTTTTGTGAGTTAAGAGCTGTAGAGATGTTTCATACCTCATGCTGAAAGCCATAGAAGTCTTGGGTCAAGAATTTGCAATGTCAAGCCTTGATTCTTTGTGTTAGTAATTATTTTTTTTTCTTTTTTCAAAAATTTGCATCGGTTTGGTAGCTGAAAGGAAAGATGTACCGGTTAGTATGATATTGTTACATTAAAAAATGAAATGTGTAACCGTAAGATACACAATTTTATGTTATGTTCAAAACACAAAAAAGTTCATTTTCATGAGGGTTTATTTTTTTTAATCTTGATGTTTCTTTTCAGAGTGGGTGTGATGTCAGCTACAGATAACACGCAGAATTACTGACAGAATAGGATCTGGCAATCTATGGCATGTCTGAACAACAAAAACTTGAAAACCAAAAAGCTCTAATGTAGAGGGTAACGTTAAGTGACCCCTTCTCTAGTTTCTTGGGATGTGCAGCACGTGATTTAACGTTTTGGTTTTCTTTATGCATGTAAAGATACTCTTCAGAGCGCATGCTGGGTGGGGTCAGATAATTTTGCCACTAGGCAGACTTTTTCATGCCTAGCCCTTTGTCAGTATGTCCCGCACCGTGTTAGGTAAAATTAGGTCTTCCGTGATAACATCAAAGACATGCCTGAAGGATAGTTAATTTTTTCAAAAGGTGGGGATCCTCTTATAGAAAATGGCACTGGAAGATATTTTAGAAACATCAAACACAGGCTTGCCTGGACTTTGCTTGTTTCTGAAGTCTATAAATAAGAATTAAAATTGACTCATGAGTTTCCAATCTAAATGTCAGCAAAAAATTATTTTAAAGATGGTGGAAGTCGGATTAGGGGAAAGTTAGTAGTTGGAGAAAAAGTCTTTTGCATGTACAAGGCACAGGGCACTACCATTGTGGAATTCTTTGGGTAATTCTTCTAATTACAAGTCCATGAAAAGCAGAATTTATGAAGAACAAGTTTGAAACGATCAGATATATTATACAAGTCATAATAGTTGAAGTATTCTGTAGTCTATATTCTATAAATATATAAACTCATACATTTCAAAATGGGTTGCATTGAATTTTTAAATTACTGTATTGTAAAGAACGTTTTCTTTCCTCCATGTTACCTAAACTCGCCCAGTCCTGCGACTTCATTAGAAAGTGAAAGTTTTTTATTCTTTTAAAGTAATCATTTGCAAAAAACGCTGAAACTCCTAATTTTGGCTCTCTTCAGACAAAATAGCTAGCCTAGCACTTCTCTCAAATTCATTGTGACAATCCACAGCCCTCTTTCCAAAGATAATGGACATGGTCAATTTTGGCTGACTTTTCATGGAATTCAAGCATGCTTAGCAACTCAGATTAATGGCTATTGAAAATATATTTGCTTTCATATCCTACATGTAAAATGTGTGAAACACTTACATAGCTCACTTGGATCAGAAAGGAATTTAATAATGCTGTTTATTTATAAAGTGACTAAAAATAATTATATGAATACTTCCTGCATGTGTGCCTTATCAACGTGGTTCCTGAGGATGAATTCAAATCTAAAGAACTAAAAAGAACTATATTTCAGTGTAGAAATGCAAGAAGAGAATGTTGTGTACAAGAAATAGCTTTAATTCTTTTTCAATTATTCCTTGATTCTGAAAATGGTTTTGAGGGAATTAGGGTAAAGGGGCGAAAAGGACTGTAGGCCTAGAAGCAGGGAAAGCTATGAGGAAAGCAATCTCATTATTGCTGTAGGAAAGGAAATGGTTGGAAACTCTTCAAAATTAAAAAAAACAGGGCTGGGAGGGAAGCGAGGAGGTCATCCAATCCATTTCTGTACCCTCAAGGTAGGATTTCATCTATGTCACTGCTGACAGAAGCTTGTCCAACCAATTCCTAGAAAACTTCAGTGATTCTGCTGTTTTCCCAAGCACTGTGAATTTTCAGAAGGTAGAATTACTGCATTTGAAAATTCATCAGAACAGTAATGTTCATATCTATTAATTGAAATATTACAAGTACAACTTGCAATTTTCTTAAAATAGTGTTGTGTATTTAATCTGCCTAATGATAGTTTAAAGAAAGTCTCCGTCATCTTAATAGAGATAGTGTCATTTACTAGAACACTTACGAGCTTTACCTAATGTAGATTTATATAGTCTGTAGCTTGCCTATTTCATAGAATTATTGTGTAAGACAGGAAGTTGAATTGGGAATGTACGCAGTGTAGTTGCACATGTTTATATGTTTACTAGATTATTAAATGGGGAAATCTGAAAACCCATTCACATTGTTTAAAAGAAAACAAAAAGTTGTCTTAATTAGTTTGGTTGAAGTCTGCCCATGCTCTGGAAAAGCAAAAGGAAGAGATTACACCTAACGTAGTAATTCAGTGCTCTTGGATAAATGTAACAAACTGGATTCCTGCCTTCTCCTTGCAATCACTTGAATTAAGAAAAAACACAACCTGTAAGTTACCAGTTAGGTTCCTCCTGCATTCAGGTGAGAGGGGAGATAGTGTTACCTGCAGCACAGTACTGAGCCTTTTGAGCGCTGCCTCTCCAATTTGTGGCTCAGGTTGCCAGTGTTACCATCCTGAATCCTTGCTGAACAGACTACCTGTTCATACAGGAGATGCATTGTTGTGCAGCTTCATTCCTTCCGATGGGCGTGGAGCAGCATTAAAGCATGCTTTATAGGGGTTCTAATTGCAGATGCCTAATTGACTTGATGAATAGCAACTACTTAAAAAAAAATAAACCCTCTTTCTGTGCTGATTTGCATTATAGAACATAACATCTCACAGGTGTTGAACACCTAGAGATGAAAGAAGTCTTGCTATATTTCCCAATAACCCTTTTCTGTTTTTTAAGCAGTCGTTGCATTCTTATTTCATTGTCTCACTGGCATCTCATAGCCATCTGTGGCATGGTTTCAGTGACTCTCTGGCTGAGCTGACCATTGCGTTCTGTGTGTCCTGAGCAGTGAACCTTCTCAAGCAAGTAGTTTGCCCTTTGCGCTGATCCCAGTTAAGTGTGGTAGGTGAAAGGAAAAAGAAGTCGACTGGCTGCCTTAACCAGCATTTTCTATTAAAAAAAATGTAGTATCAGATATGTGTTTTGGTTTAAATTTAAAATTGTCGGAAGTTTTCCTAAAAGTGTTGTGGTACCAGAAGTTTATATCCTCCAAAAAGACTAACGCTCTTGCAAAAGCTCCCAAGACACCTTGTGTTCAAACACAGGTTGCTCACTGCTTTTCACCCTTTGAAAAAAATACGGTCTTGGGAATGTTACATTGCTTTCTTTTTATTTCTTAAAATTACTGTTGCATATGTAATTAAAAAAATGTTACACAGTTGGACTCTGATTATATCCAACCATTTTTTCAGAATAGGAATGTCCAGCTTGCATATGGGTAGTATCACGTAAATTTCACTGCATCCCACCTAAGCCAGGCCCTACTTAAAGCACCTTTATATTCCTGCAGCTGTGCACATTCATCCAGTGCCCAAAAGAGTGCAAGCAGATTGGCTGGGCTGCTCTCTAGATCAGGCTGTCAGCTGGCCACTCATGCCTGAGAGCATCATTTGGATTTGGAATCCTTTTTACTCATGCACAGAACATACATTTTGGAGTGTGTATTCCTTACTGGGAGGAGAGCCACAGATGAAATGATCTCTCCTCAATCCACCTTAAGAGGTTCCAGAAAAGCTTTGTCTGAGAGGTTCTGGTAGTGTACCTCCAACAGAACATGTTGTCCTTTTGTATTTAAAGCCTTAAAATGTATTTTGAATAACTTTCCTTTATGCATATCTAATAAGTTATTAGATTCACGTATTGCATGCTACATTTTAAGTGTAGTATTATGCAGTTATATATACATGATTTATGTACAATTTATACACAGAACTTATTTTGTGTTATGTATGCGTAGTCAGTGTAAATATATTGACAGTACTTGGTATTAGCATATGTGGTTTTTTGTGTTTTTTTTTTTCCTTTTTACAAAGGGGGTGTTTTTATACCCGTTTAAGTGTAAATCTGAGTGTTTGACAAGTCCCTTTTTCCTCAGGATTGTAATAGCTTTATTGGTTTCCAGGATACTGCAGAACATACGCAAGATACATACATAAGAACGTACACAAGAAATCCAGAATGAACCATTAGTTCCAAATTAGTGACTGTTCTCTCTCTGTTGCAGATATCATTGACGAAAGGAGAATTTATTTATTGTGTCCACTGACTTTGTTAAATCAGAATTGTATAACAATTAAATCTTTTTTTTCTTTCCACTTTTCAGGCTTACAACTGAAAATATCTAAGTTGAAGAAGGAAAGATGCTTGTAAGTATTCATCCTTATGATGTGATTTACTGAAGGAGAGTCTAAGTACAATTAATAAGTGGTAATTCCTGTAAGATCAATTAAGTTCTTGTGGATGTCTCCTTTCAGACATGTAGGAAGTTTTGTTCATTTTAATAATTCAGCTGAAGTCATCTAAAGGTGTAGATACATCTTTGTGGGATGTGTCACCTGAACGCTAGGTTTGTCTTGCTTCAACAAATGTCTGGTAAGGTTTTCCTATCTATACTATTTCTAGGATGCCCATCAACAATGTTGACATTTCTAAAAGAAAAGACTATTAGGGAGACATTTTAAAATTGAGGTCAAGTCTTGTCTTGCCACTTACATCTCTTTACAGATAACTTTTTTTATATATTTCTCTTCATTAGATGTTTGCTTTTAATATCAGCTGAAGTGCTTTAACTCATCTTTTAGTTATTCAGTTAGGATTCTGGTTTAAAAAAAAATCAATTTGCTAATTTTCAGGCACTTATAGTTTTAAGACAAATGTGACTTCTTTTGCAGTAAATATTTACTGCTAATCCTATTCTGTTCAATAGAAGCAATTTGGGGAAAAAATCTGGATTGCGAGATTTATATATACAGTAGAACCCAAGTCCATATTTACAGTGTTAGTCAGCAAAAGAAAAATAAGATTTAGAGCCATATTTAATTAAATGATAAATGACCTGTTAATGTGATATCCTGTTCAGATTTTTACTTCAGTTTTAACTGTGTTAATATTATATGAGTCCTGTGTGATGAATTGCAATTTAAAGTGCTGCGTGAGAGGAATAAAAATGAATTGCTTGTTCTCTTTCCACTTTGGAAAACAATATCATTGTATTAGATACAAGAAATAAAATGTAACTCTTCTTAAAATAAGAAAAAAATACTACGTACTTACATTCCCAGCATTGCTATTTGAAGCAGTAAGATATGCGATCTTAGTTTTGAGACAGCAAGCTTGTCTTGCTGTGTTCAGTTTGTGCTTTTACAGAAGTAACATATTATCATGTCACTTATTAATTCCTGTTAGGTTTCTTAGTTGTCTGTTTTTTGTTTTTTTTTGTTTTTTTTTAGTTTCTCAAATTGTGTAAGTGACAAATAAAGTCTCCCCTAGGTTTGAACCTCCTCGAGGCTTGTGTGTTTTGCTTACTTCAGTAAAATGATGCCAGTCCTGCTGGTGTTTGGTAATCCACAGTACTTTGCATCCTCGAAGTGTCACATCTTCTCACATTTCAGCTGCTTTCATATAGATCTAATCTGTTGAGGCTGTAGATTTCCTGCCTATGGTTTTGACTTGTCCACGTGGTCTCATTAGATGCTTTAAGCAGATGCTACAGTGTTTTCTCTGCACTTTCTGGGGACTAAATGCTGCAGAGAAGCTGCTAGAAGATAGCAGTGGCAGCTGAAGGAACAGTTCAGGACAGGATGACAAAAGGAAGTGTTGATTAATCGCTTCCACAACAGCATCCATCTTGCTGTGGTACCATGAGTGGTACCTGCGTTTATGTAGCAAATCACCACAGCAGGGTTTGCAATCCTGAGTACCTGTTGTTGCTAACTCCCAGCTCCCCCCAGCATGCACCTGCTCCTAAGGATCAAGGTTGGTCAACTTTTGTACTGCTTGTACATGCTACTACTACAGTATAGATTCTTTGCAGCTGCTCTTTAACTGTGAATAAGAGTTAAGTGATTTTAAAAAAAAAAATGTAGCAAGAGTTCAACTGTTTATTTGGTTTGTCAGCAAATTTTTAATCAATTGGGACTATTAATTCATATGTGCTTTACCAAGATGTCAGGATGTAATCTTGTCAGACCTTTCATTAAAGTCCAAGCAGCATACCTGTTTATATTTTAAAGATGCTTACTGAACATTGAGATGGTAATGCAGTATCACAAGAAATACCTTTCTGTTACAGTGGATGGATGGATGGATGAGCCATGGATGAGGGTTATTAGGTTACTTTTAGATAGCAAATATTTGCTGCTATGTTTTTAACTTACAGGTTACATGTACTTTGGGGGGGGGGGGAGAATGGATCAGTTTAACATTTGTTATTTTTTATGTACAATTCACTAATCAAGTAGTTATTTCATTTCTAATCTGAAAGGGTGAAAAGATCTCTTGCTGTTATTGTTAACTTGATCTGCTATGTCATGAGTTGCTTCTGTATCCTGGAAATCTTAAATTACTTGATTAATTTTCTAGATGCTGACTGTTATCAGTGATGTGACTGAACACGTAGCAAATGTTTTAATTATTGTTTGTTGGAATCTTTCTCCAATTACCACACTGTCGATACAATACTCTTTATGTAGTAGGTCTTGTTCTCCTGGATGCATCTGAATACCTAAGGTTTAAAGTTTCAAACTTCGTAATCAGCTGACAATGAGTGCCTTATATTGTACCCCAGTTCAGCACTGGAGCTAATGACTTGTAAATGCTAGGTCAGAGACTCTTCATTAGGAAGAGTGCCTCATAGTCTAAAATGTCTGTTAGGTTTATTGGCTGCACTGGCTTTAAAAAAAAAAAAAAGCCTTGTTTCTCCTGTCATTTTAATATCTTGGTGACATTTTACAGGATTTAAGTGGAAGGAATGAAGTATTAGTGTGTATTATGTATTTTTTACAAATAAATTAATGCCATGGAATAAGGTATGTCTTAAAGGCAGCTTGAGAAAAGATTTTAAAATTGAGTAGGAGTATTAGTATTGAATATTAGGACTTCTGTAATTTTTGTAAACTGAAAAACATTGGCTTTTTTTTTGCCATAAGCATCAGAAAAATGTAGACTTTTTTTCAGACTTCTCATTTTGCCATGGCCTGCCTTTACATGGTTAATGAACTGAAATAACAGAACTTCAACACTTTATTCTCATGTGAAAGTGTAAGTCTTAAATGGTCCATCACGCTGTGAACATTTAACCATTTTATATGTTATATAGGCAGTTGAAAAGGACGATAGTGGTCTGGGTGGTAGTGCAGAAAAAATACCCACTCTTAAATTTCAGAATTAATAAAATATATCTGGATTGTATACTACAGATCCTCCTGGCTCTCCCATTCACTTTATGGCCCATGATTAGTACTTTTCTGTATTGCTATAATAATCATGTAATACCAGCAATATGCAAATGTGTTTTGATTAATATATTTTAAAGGGAGTGCTGTTTTGAAAGTAAGTCTTTGTAAAAGAATTGTATCAACAAGTTAGTAAATATGTTTTCTTTACTTGTGTTTGTCCTTTGCTGTTTTTTGTCAGCCAATTTCATGGCTTTCTTAAATAATTAATCTCAGGCATGATGAAAACACCCACTTTCTTGGAATATACAAAGGATTCCATGGTAAAAAGAAGAGCTAGGAGTGAATTCTCAGAGCTTAGATACTGTTGTGTTGTGTAGGTTCAGCTGCTGAGCTTCTTCTGAAAGTTAATTTGTAGAAAAATATCATGCGCTTGTTGCTTATACCTTGTTTGCATCCTGAAGAGATATTATGGTCAGATAATAAATGTCAAGGGGAGCTAAAGCTGAGAAGTTAATGTTACTAGTTTTTCTTAGCTATTCTGAGGAGGAGTTGTTCTTCATTAATTAAACAGTCCTGTCTTGTAGAGAAGAAGTTTTACCCAAGTTCTTCTATTTCTGAGGTGTTTGGGAAGAGAGTTTGCTTCCCATTCATGTTCTGGAAATCCATGTTCTGTAGCCTGGGAATTGCTGCCCGAGGGATTAAACCTTTAATGGCTCTTGAGATTTGTTATAGCTTCACAAACGCCATGTGGTTTGCCGTGCTACAAGTTGCACTCGCTGCTTGAAAAAAGAGCAGAATGACCTGGTTGCAAAAGCCCCCAGTTAGCTCCCTGACAGCTCAGCAAGACAGTGATTTAAGAAGCACTTGAGCTCACGTTTCCTGAAATGGTTGCTTGAATACTATTAGTTTTTGTGCCTTGACTATCTTCAACTGAATATTTGTCCTGAGCAAAAATCAGATTTATAGAAGGTCAGCTCTAGTTGTAGAATTAGAAACTAGCTACTACTTTTCTAACTCAGACGTCTCTAAATTACTATTCGTCAGAAACATTTGCTTCATTTTTCTTCAACTTAGTATTTTTTGCTGATGATCAATCGAATTACCCAAGAGTATGAAAGAAACATACCAGAGATAATTCTCTATTGGAAAAAATAGAAGCTGTAACTTAAAGTTAGAGGTAACACTTTTTCTCTGTTTGATTTTAGGGATGCAGAGAGGCTTGAAGAGTTCTACACCAAGAACCAACAGCTCAGAGAACAGCAAAAGGCACTTCATGACACTATCAAGGTTCTAGAAGACAGGTGAACCAGTGTTTTTTAGCTTTGGGGTTTGTCGTGTTTTGTTCTTTCAGAGTATCTCTGTATACTTTGCAGGTTTGAATGTTTGGTTTTTGTAAATTAGTCATTTCCTAATACTCCAAATAGTGTGTTTCAAAGAAAAGTGTAGAATTTGAATTCTTCTGACTGAATTAAATTGTTATTTTGCTGTTTTCTAAGTGCTTAGCATTTAGTTCAGTAAAGACGAATGGAAGTTAAACAGATCAGCCTGGGAGGCGGACAGACACATTCTTTTTCATTCATTTTTTTAGACATAAATTTGGTATCAGTCAAGAAATAATACAAATACAAAACCCAAAGGTGAACTATACAATTTATTTTGAAACAAATAAAATAATTCACTAAGAAAACATTCAGTTTTGGGGTCTTATACCAGTTGTCTGGTTTATATTAAATTTAATCATTGGTTCTGTCTCTTGCCACTGACTCAGCCATTCTGATCACCTTTTGACCTGTTCTGCCTTTCCCATATCTGCTGCTGTTTAATCTGGTATAGCAAACCAAAACCAATTGACACGAAATTACAGTGCATTTTTCCATCTTCTAAAAAAATGATACTTGTTTTGGAACGTTTGTTAAATTTGCCTCGAATAGGTTCTTAGAAGCTTTCTGGGAACTGGAGATCATCTCATATGAAATTATTTTCTCACATTCCTGCATTACCACAAGTATCAGAGCTGCGATACTCAAAACGTGCTTTTAGCTCTGCTTGTCTGTAAAAGGCACTAGGCATAAACTTGTAGCCAGGCAGGTAATAAACTTTCACTGTGAACAGGTAGAGACATTTGCATGGTGGATGGAATTTTCTAATCCCTTAGTAGATGAAATACATACTGGAAAACAAAAAAAAAAATAGTATTTAAAATTGCTTAATTCAGGGAGATGATAATAGTGTGTTTATTACGTAATCAGAAAAGCTAGCATGAAGAGGCGTCTCAGTATTTTACCTTTTCTCTAATTCCATGATATTAAAATACTCATAAATCAAGATGATTTTATTTCAAATATTAAACTGCATAATTGGAAATTTAGCTATTTTTTGTTTCATGTGCTAACAGCAGCAAAGCAGAACTCTTAACCAACTGGTATCTTGCCTTAGCAGGCAAAATAATCTGGCTTTCACTTTGGCAATACTAATACTTTTTGCTGTGTACCACAAATAAATACTGTTTAGTTAACAACTGTAAAATGAACACACGTTTCACAGCATGAATGAATGTGTTGGGTAAGATGTACTGATTATTGAGTTCTTTTCTGACCACAGATGAGCCTTGAACAACTGATCTAGACGAGCAGAGAAAGTGGAGGCAATGCCTCAATGAGGCCTTTTGGATCCAGTTCTAAGTATTGGTGTCTAGATAGAGGATTTCACATTTACTTGGTATTTGTTACAGACTGAACTGTGAATTTGTCCTTTGTATTTAATTTCTTTGCTTAATGGCAGTGATACATTCTTCTTGTGCATAATTCTTAGGCAAAAGAGTAATCAGAGTTACTGAAACAATTGCTTATTTGTATTTGCTTGAATTAACTTTTCCTATAATAAATGTTAATTTATATCTGACAGAATTAGCCTACCTGACAGTCTTTCAGCAGCAAGGTGTAGGATGCTCAACTTCATGAAAGTACCACAAACGTGTTGTTTTAGAAGTAACTAGTACCTATAGCCATTTATGCAAATGATAGTACGTGTAGGTACAGCTGTGTCCCCATATAAAGCTGCAGCACTTACTACTAAGTGGTGTTCTGCAGAGCTGTCAGAAATTTTCAAGTTTTCACTGTTCAAAAGGCCAGTTAAGTGTGGATATCTGTTTCGCATATGGCAGTACTTTTATAAAGCTTTTTTCTCTTAATTTTATTGTAGATTAAGAGCAGGATTATGTGATCGTTGTGCTGTAACTGAAGAACATATGAGAAAGAAACAGCAAGAGTTTGAAAATATCCGGCAGCAGAATCTTAAACTCATCACTGAGCTTAGTAAGTTTTGTCCACAAGTCTGAAGACAAAGCAGTATGTTTTGTGAACTTGTCCTTCATAAATTCCTGTTATTTGATAGAATTTATATATGGTATGCTTTTGTAAGTCCAAGAAGTTCAGTCAGGGGGTACTTAATTCTACAGTTTGAAAATAATGTAACACATACCAATTACTAATCATTTGAACCACCTTTTTAGCTTAGATTGAAGTGCTAATACTGAAATTGGATTGACATGGAAAATCTTACGCTGTAGGGTAGTCACTGGAGCTGAAATGTGGCTGCTTCTGTTTATTCCTAGAGTCAAGGCACAAAATGACTGATAGCTAGGTTTTCTAAGGAAACCCTGGCTTCAGAAGTAACTGGTGATCACAAAATAAGTTCAAACAAAAGTTACCTGGGTCAAGCTTGTGTCCTGTGGCAATTTTTGTATATGGAGCTGAGTGAGCAATTGATTCCCCTTTACAATACTTGCATGCTCATGGACAAAAGTAATTAATGACTGTGTGGAACTAATGTTGGGATCTAGTAGCTGTGACTCCTTTGCTATTTTTATCATTTTATAACATTTTTAGTGATGAAAACTCATTTTGGTAAGCTGCAGAAGATATGTGGTATTAGGGTTTTAGAACTGATTCTATTTCCTTAGAAGACCTGAGAAAATAAGATCTGATACAATGTTACCACGTGTGAATTAATTTTGTTATACATTAATTGCAGTGAATGAAAAAAACAACTTGCAGGATGAAAATAAAAAGATAGCTGAACAGTTCCAGCAATTGCAGAAGGAGTTGGAGTAAGTTTTGAGAATTGTTCTATTTTGTTTTTAATCTTGCTAGTAATGTCTGGGGATATAAATAGTAACTTTTAAGTCTTTAAAACTTCATTTTGCTCTTTTCTAGTTGACTGGGAAAAGATAGCCTAATGCCACTTGATATTAACAATGTAAAACTAGCATCTTTGTATTGCAGAATTGCTTTTTAACTGTGTAAATGCAAAGAGGTGGATAAATCTGTTGGAGAAATTCTGTTTGACTTCATGATTGCTCAGAATGATTCTGTTTGTTTGCAGTGCATAGGAAAACCTTACCTCTCATTCTTTTATTTTTCTGTAGGCCCTTTAACAGTTGTTTCCTCTTAGGGTAAGGCTCTAGAAAAGTAGTTTCTCTAGTAGTCAGGGTCCCAGGATTTTTCAATATTTTTTTTGAAATAAACTTTTGATAAACTTACAATTTAAAAAAAGAAAAAAAAACATACTTTGAAAGAAAGCCATAAAAATAGCTGCAAGTTGACTGTCAGATTGTTCTCTGGTATGCTACCAAGAATGTACTGTATAATGTTGCAAGTAAAGTAAGCAAGTACTGTATGCTCTGTAAGGCAGAGGTTGTATTCTTTTCTTGTGTATCTGTGGTCTGACATGTGAAATTCATCTCAATTTTGGCTATCTGTGAAGAAGTCTCATATGTGGGCAGGGGGAGTGGGATGGGATATATGGGCTTGTAAGGTTTTTTTGGTGTATAATTTTTTATGTTCGTTAGAAAGTAACCATGTTGTCAGAGTAAAACAGCTTAGAGTACAGTTTGAAAGGCCTGTAGTTCTATTCCTTTTGTATTTCATTGTTTGTCTCCCACCTCTCACACCTTAATCATCCTTTTCTTTTTCTGTATGCGTTTCATCTTTCCAGAACATACTTGATAACACTGGAAGCATTCCTCTTCAAGACCAAGTATTAACAAATTTCTATATGCTTTCACTATATAATTGCTTTTCAATAATGGGTCTGCTAAATATCTTGACAGCAATTAGGAACAGGCATTATAAATATTAATTGATGCCAAACAGATCCATCCAAGTTTATTAGTTTGATCCATAGTCTTGCAACTTAGCTTCCAGTAAAAATCTCTGACCACTGTAGGAAAGTTGAGAATGATCGATGTAACACCAAATTATTTGGTCAGCATGTTAAGTGGATATCTAAATGAGTACCGAGTTGTGTGGATTAACTGATTTAACAAGGATGGTTCTGCTGTTTGTAATATAGCCACTGTATTTGGTTGTTTCAGTAGAACTATCGGCCTGTTGCTTTATTTAGCATGAACAACTTAGATCAGTGTAACACCATCACATAGGTACAAGGTAGCAGGTTGTTTCTAGTGCGTAACATAAAATCAGGATTTTGCAATCCGGTGTGTTCTGTTCCCAAGGCTTAATATTTTAAAAGAAAATCTAAGAATCCTGTATAAAAGCGAACTTTCAGAAGAATTGAATTCTCTGCTCCTTTATCAGATTAGAATTTCATTATCTATGGATGGAAAGAGCAAGGAGACTTCTACAAAAACATTTTCTGTAACCTCAAATAAATGCTTCCATAATTCAGAAATGATTTAATGCATATTTATGATGTATATATGGCAACTTCTTATTTCATTTTTTTTGTGTGGTGGCATTTAAGAACCATCTCATGGCTTGCATGGAACAATATTTAGGCAGGCTAATCTGATTTGTCATAATAGGCTGTGCCAGTAAATTTAAAGAGAACTCTGTCAGCTGACTTAAATTTGTGATGTAACTGGATTAATTCATTGTTTTACTGCATGTTTTGATCTGTTCCTTAAGATATTTTCAACAGATGGCACAGATTTCCAGTTATGGTATTTTCTGTGTAAATGTGCTAGAAAAGAGGAATTACAGAATTGCACAATAGGATACATCAAGATGTCAGAGAAGCAAGTAAATGCATCAATGTTTGTTTGACTAATATTCACAGTTAGTCATGGTAAAAAGCCTAACTTTGTAAAACTTTGTTTCTCCTTGTCTCAAGCCAGACACCTTTTGACAGTTTTCCGTCCCATTATTAACTTATTTTATGTAAGATAGCATGGCTCATTTTAATGCAAACTGAAATATCCGTATCGCCTCCTCTTCTCTTAGATGAAAACCTTACATCCTTCTCTTTATAGTTAGGAAATTATCTTTGGCCCGTGTTTTCTCTTGAGAGTCGTAAGGAAAAGTGCTACCAAAGATGACCAAGCAGGCAGAGTTGGATTTCCTCATGCTTCTTTTTCTGCCTGTTCCGTTCTCCACAACCACCACCATATGACAGGGAGCGATGCCCTCATTAAATACTAAACAAACTCTATTTATAAAGTTTATATAAAAACTGAAAATAATTTTTTTCTTGCTATGTCTAGATAGAGTTTTTGGAAAGAAAATACACAGTTGAGCTAATTTTTCTGTACTGACTCTGCAACGTAGTGTTAGAGCTGACTGTGAGAGGAAAAAGTTCTTAACTCACCGTGTTTAGCACTGCTTGCATTGCTGTTATACGAGATTTACGTTGCTTTTTGTACTCCTCTGTGAGGTGAATTAGAGGTAACATCAAATGGTCTGGAGAGGGATTGTTTTTAGTGTCATGCTGTTCATTACTATTTAAAATTGTCTGAAAGCTTTTCTTTTGTATTTAAAGACGATTAGCATTCTCAGTTTATGGAGGAACTTCCATATTGAGGGACACACTAGTCCGCCCACCCCAGCATTTTTCATTAAAGTAGCATATGCTTCAAAGGGATGACCTAGCAACTCCACAGTTCTTGGTTTGCATTTTTTTTTTCAGGGAAGAAGTTTTCTATGTGCAGTAGTTGGATGTTGACCTCAACTGTGAAGAGCAAGGGTTGTAGGCCATTCTTGGTTTTGATGGAGCAATTTTGAATTTGTTGTTAAAAGCTCTCTTGTAGTATTACTTTTTATGCACAGATGTTATTGGGATGGCTGTGTCTTCTAAATTGTTGCTTTCTTAAACTATATGATTGGCCTGCTGGCTAAAGCTCTTCATCTTGCTGACTTGGGTTTTGTTTGACCTCCTAATTTGGTCTCCAGGGAGCAAAAGCAACAAGCATTGGAATTAGAAGAAGGAGTCATTCCAGATTCTCCAGTTCTGACTTCATTTTCTATGGTTAATCGTATGAGAAGGAAAAAAGAGAACAGGCATATCCGATACACAGAACATTCACATCCGGATTTGGAACTTAAGGAGAGCAACAGTGGTAAGAGAGAGTATTATTAGTTCTTTAATACATTTTATTGCTTGCAAAAAAATATTTTTAAGGAAAGAAGACACCTACATTTGATTGTAAAGGGTAAAAACATTTTTTAAAAAGCCTCAGTAATTCTTTTGCATATTTTTTGTTTTTGTTTTTTTTTTTTTTCCATTTATGCAGTAATATATGAGACAGTGGAAGAATGGTTTTAGCAGCAACTGTTTTATTAGCAGTATGCTCAGAGCTTGTCTTAACCTCCTATTATTCTTCATCCACATCCACGTGTAAATAGAACAGGGTTTTTCAGCCCATAATGCTTATTTAACTCCAAACTGACCAAAAAATATGTTAGGGTTTCGTTTGTGTGTACAGCTACATCACCACCTAGTGGAGAGTGAAATAAATGTTTTGCCACATTGAGCAATTATCCTGCAATTAAATATTACTGAAACTGACAAATATTTAATTCTAGTAGCTACATGATCATTCTTTTTCTGGTACTAATGCTCAGTTTGCATTTTGTGTCTAAGTTCAGAGGTATTGTGCACATTTAATTTCCAGACTTGCTTCTCTAATGTCACAGAAGTATTTTAACCAAATAATGTATTTTAACCATACCAAGTATTTTAATGAATGGCTTGTATTCTAATGATACACAGGAAGTACAATAAGCAATCCATGTACTTTTAATGTATTAATTTATTTTCTGGAATAATAATAATAAAGTATTTTTTAAAATATGTGATTAGATCTAAATATAAGCCTTGACTAAAAGCTTTGCAAGAATAGAAGTAGTACAACTATGGGGTGAAGAGGGTGGATTGGTTATTAGTGCCTTTTATTTTAGGGATCTACATTTGGTGCTGTGAAGTTTACCCTTTCTAAACATGCCTACTTCTGTACTTTTTGAGTTAAAAAAAAAAAAACACAACACTTGAGCTACTAAATTAAAACATGTTTGAAACAGTGTAAATACCTATCTCAGTTAATGAACAGCTAAGGAAAACTATTGGAAAACTATTTCCAGATGGAAAGGACAACATGGCAAAAACATGATTGCTCATGATTCAAATCTCATGTTTTTCACTTTTTCATTACCTTAGCTGATGCAAAAATTTACCATCTTGGACAATTTACTCATCAATAGTTTGATGCTGTGTTAACAGGTGAAGTATAGATCAAATACCTAGCGCTTAGGCAGTTTGTGTAGACAGTGATGTAATTGTGTCAACATTATGTTATAGCTGACTGACTGGAGACACATGTGTGAGACAAAGTTTTAATGTGAAATAGTTGTATTGCTATGACAAATCGGTCACCTTAAAATAAAAATAAGCAGATGTGCTTAGATGAATGGACCTACTTACATACCAAAATTCATTTTTAAGTGCTGTTAAGATCAGGATCATGGTCTGTGTCTACACATAACTGTCAGAACAGAATATCTAATTTCACCATGTGATAATGTTTATACAACTTTTCCTAGAGTTTGGAAAAATTCCACTCTATTCCACACAAGTGAACAGTCACCATGGAGAAGAGATACTAGTGGCAGACACCTGTGATCCGCAGCTGTCCCCTATACCAAGTAAGTGTATTGACAGATTTTGTACTAATTCTATTCAAAATAAGGAGAAAATATTGTAAAACTGAAGGGTTGTCAACAACTGAGATTCAGTTCACGGTCCTTCTCTTTAAACAAAGGATCCGGAAAAAGGAAGTTATGTTTAATCACAACTATTTCTGGGCTGCCTGTCCTGTAATGCCTATCTCTATGCCACTAGATGTGTGATCTGGTGGCATAGCATTAGGGCTTAGAGTCAAGAGATAAAAAGAAGCTCAGTGCAGCTCTTACTGCTGATTTCTTTTGTTATGGTCAACTCATCCAATTGTCTTATGTCAGATTTTTCAACTATAAGATAAAATACTCTGAGAATTGCACTTAGTCTGAAGCGAGTATATAAAATTTAGAAGTGATTCTGTTAATTATTCCCTTTTCTATAATTGTAAATTGGTATAAGTCTTTAAGACTTTCTCCATAAACAGTTCTCTGACCAGAACGTTTTATATCCCTGATTTTATTTTTTTTTTCCTGTGAAGTATTTAACTATAGATGACAGAGTCAGTGTTTTGGAATTGCTCATGTAGGTCAGAGTTGTCATACTCTACTTGTTTTAATTTCGCATCGTATTATTACTTCACCCCAGTTAAGTAAACTGAATAATGTTAAACCCCTGAAAGAAGGGAAAGTCATCTCTTATTTTCTTGATAAAAACACAAGAATAATAACGAGAAGTGTCACCTTGGAAATATACTGCACAGTCATTTTACTATAAATATTCAGTTTTACTATTCTACATGCTGCTCTCAAACTGCTCCTGCCCTGGACTATGAATTTGAAATGTAACCTCTACAAAAAATTCTTTTGTGTTTTAATTTTGGGGTACCGTACCCAAATAGGAAGTATATTTCTCTGTAAAAATGCAGCAGTTTGTCCTCAGCATAAATTCTTTTTTTTGCCCCTCTGCTCCACTCACAACTTCCAGATACAATTTTATCTAATACAGGTCAAATTATTTCCATAACGATCAGATTTTAATTTGTGATCTTTTTAGTTCTGAGTTTGTACCGCCTGTGTAAGTGGAATAAGATCGTATAACATGTATGTAACTCATTAAGTGAGCTTCTTTCTACTTATAAAGGTAAATCAAGGATGGGAGGCTATCCTGTTCCAAAGCCATCTTTTAACTTGGCTGCAGTTGTTGCAGAAACAATTGGACTTGCTGTTCAGGATGAATCTGTAAGTACTATTCCCAAATTTCACATGGAATCAACTTTTGTTGCCAGTTGTTTGAAAACAGTATTTTTCTCTTTTGCATTAAAATTCTGCAAAAAGTATTCGAAGTTCCAGTAAGTTCACTCTAGTTTGCTTTTGCTTACCCACCAAAGAATTTCTGTAGCAAGAGCAGATGTAATTGAGCTGACCTGTCTGGCGGCTGGGGAAGTGGGATGGTCATGTACATGGCAGGAACCACATCTTCTAAATTTGACAAGGACAGTGGAGTAAATCCTTGGGTCTGCCAACCTCTGTGCAGCAATGAAGTCTAACGCACCAAAAAAGTTTACTTGGTGATGAGAAAGGTGACTCAGGTGAGACTGGTTAACAATTTTTGCTTGGTAAGTACAGGGAAGATGATGGTATACAGACAATTTTTTTTTTAGACAAAATATGTCTGCACATTTGCATAAGTGAATTTTTGAATTTCCATAAAATTTCTTTAAAAACCACTGGTGAAAATTTTCTCTTTCTCACAATTTGTTACTTTTTTAAAGTTAGGAGTAGTTCTGTTTGAATGGGACTTAGGAGTATTTATGCGCAAACCTAGCATATGTGTAAATTTTAACTCCAATAACTTCTCACGCTTCTGTTCTTTGTTTTCCTTCACCACTTGCAAGGAGTCCCAGTCTGTATTGAATTCTCCCCACACTAATACTGTTGTGAACCAAGCTCCAGAGTGCGTGCAGTCTGAAGACTCAAGACAACATCCAGCTTCTGAATCAAGAAATGATGACAACAGTTTAGGGTGTGTTTCCACTCGTTAATAATAATGTTGTTTTAAACAGCAGTTTGCTTTAAAGCTACAGACACAGAACGAAGTATTTTCATATTATATGGGTTTCTTTCAAGTAAATAAGTTGTAATTTGGAACTGATAAAATACAAAACTGTGGACTTTCCTCTCAAACTTCTGATACAGGCTTTCTATGTACGCACTCCCTCCCTGAATTATTTCTTTTATGTTTTACTGTTCACAAGTAAAAAAGAGTACTTAAAAAAAAAAAAAAAAAAAAAAGACTTGCAGATTTTTCCTTCACTTGCAGAAGCTTTGAGAATCAGTTGTCATGGTTATAAGATCTGTACAAGAACCTAGATAGGCTGCTTTCACAACCATTCCCACTTTCTTCCATTTCACTGCATTGAAAGGTAGGCAGCCCTTTGGTAGGAGAGATTCCTGGGTAGACTTAATTCTGTCCTTGGTTCTCAATTGAATGTAGAACAAAACTTCTCATCGTGCTAAAATGAAGGACAAGGTCTGTGTTTTACTTGCCTTTTACATTGTTAAATGCAACAAAAATTTCCCTTTTCTTTTTCCTTCTGTTCTCAGTTGATGCTGGTTAATAATTTCAGTTAATACTCTAACAGCTTCAGTGCAGAACACTGATAGGAAATGTATAGTTTTTGTATGTCCCTCTTTCTTCCCCCAACCCCCTGTGTACACCAGAAAATTATTTAATTTCTTACTGTATTCAGTTTTTTAGATGCATCTCAGAATACTCCACCGCATGTTGACTGGGATTCTCAGGTAGCTTCTCCTGTTTTTGGAGCTTCTAGCAACATGAAGAACAACTCAAGTACATGTCATACCCCCTGTATTTTAGATTCAGGATTGAAGCCTAATGTCAAAACCAACCTCTTCAACAATCCTTCCAGTTCTAGATCTCATAAAAGCAGATCAAAATCTGAAGATGTTGCTTTTGTTGCGCCACTGAATCTTGGAACTGAAATCAGCTCAGTTATCAGCCAGGCCTCTATCAACAGGCAAATGGTTGTGAAAAAGAATACTAATGAGGCTGTAACTTGTGTTGGAAACACTTGTGCAGCTAAAAATGAGGTGATCAAGAGTGATTTCCTTCTCGTACACCAGAAGCAGCAAGAAGGCAGGTGTGGTAAGAGAAAGAAAGTTGAAGACGAGCATGCATTTAGCTGTGAAAAAACATCTTTCAACAAAGAGAACTCTGTACCCTTTCAATCAGATATTCAGCATGTTAATGGGGAGCATACGGTTGATAAGCCCTTGGATTTGTCTGATCGCTTCTCTGCAGTTCGTTGTCAAGAGAAAAAACAAGGGAGCGAGGAGACCTGTAGAAATAGACTGAAACAGGTGACTCTGCATGATGTTTTTTCACAGCTAAGGAAGCCCCTTCCTGAGGGTCCACCATCTATTCAGAATGCCAACAACGAGAGCTCTTCGTTTGGCAGAGATTTACAAGAGGAACCCTATGTACAAGAGGCAATGCTGGGAAAAACATTCCCGGATAAGAAAAACCAGATCCAAATGAAAGAAGAAATCCCTCCCTTCAAAATTGCACCACTGCCAAGTACTGTAGACACAGAGCAACTTTTTGATGATGTAAAGGTATATTTTTCTGACTTTTTTTCCTTCTCCTTTGAAATGCTTTGTTCAAGTTTTGGGAAATAGTAAAATTGCAATATGTTGTTAGGTTCCCAGTGGCCATGTACCAAACAGAAAGAAAACAAGAACAGGACATGGAGAGTCTGAACCAGCATCTGTGCTTCAACCAAACCCTTGTAGACTATCAAAAAACAAAGCAGTACAAAACGAACAAGGTAACCTAACAAAAATGTTCCTTTTATTCCCTAACCCTGCCAGCCTATGCTGTGGTTGAATCCAATTCTTTGTATCTTCTTTTCTCCCACATTAATAACTTTCTCTGTTCTGCCTCCAGTTTAGTCTCATTCTATTCAGCACTTCTCAAGATCACCTTCAGCTTTTCAACCTGTATCATAATTTACTGTGTTTCATAAAGTTTTTCTTTTTCTTCTTCCTCCCCTGTATGATGAATGTATCATCTGGATTCAGCCGTAAACTCAACAAGTTAGGAAACCTTTTTTTCCTCAGTTATTTAGTATTGTTATTGCTGCACGCAGTGTCTTACTGCAGCATGTGAATAACAGATACTGAAATTAAATCTCAGGAAGTTTGAGTTCAACCTATCTACGTCAGATGTTTGAAAAGTGTCCGCAAGTATAATAATGAACCATCGTGTCTTTCAAGATTCCCTATGACCTATTAGTGCCTTTAATAATGAACAGATTTCTGTCAGATACTTTCTTTAGAAGTTATTTTCTTTCCCATAACTGATTCCAGTCCTAAAATTTGTATTTTTATAACTGGGATTGTCTCAGTGTTCCTTAGCTAAGATGTTGTGCTGCATACTCTATGTAGAAATATTTGCATTTTAAGGTTAAAAAATCTGTAAGCGGTTGGCGTTGTCATGTAGCTTGTAATCTAGACCTCTAGTTCACAAATCAGGAGGAGCCAGCTCTGGAACCATTGTTCCAGACACTTCTTTACACTTGTGGTCTAAGACTCAATTTCTGTATTCTTACTGATCTAATATTCTCTATCCAATTTTAATATCATTTGATTTGCACAGTACAGAGATTTTACCTGCAAGAGTATTTAAGTATTACATACAATGTACAAACACAGAGGCGTGGTGTCCTCCCTGAATATGACAAAAAACTTAAGATGCATTTCTGAATCTTCAAATAAAATTATTTATACCAAATGAGTATGTTTACTATTTGAGAAAAATCAGTCACTAAAACCAAAGATGAATTGATGAAGAGAAAGCCAACTCGTGTTTTAGATACAATCAGATGTTGTTTCCAGAGTTTAATTCTGATCATTTGTTTCTTTTGTCATATTCTGTGTCCAGACCTGAAAGATAAAACTTCCTTAGAAAAACTTCAGTGGAGCATAGACCCAGGAGCTGACCTTTCGCAGTACAAAATGGACGTTACTGTGATTGATACAAAGGTAAATTATCAGTTCTGCACCAAGTCAGCATGTTCCGTAATATTGGGAAAAAAGCCTCTAGAAGTAACGATGACACAAAACGGGAAAGTAGCTGATGCACCACAGTGCTGTGAGGCCATTCGGAGGGGCCTGGAGAGTTGGGCAGTGAGGAACCTCATGAAGTTCAACAAAGGCAAGTGCAGGGTCCTGCGCCTATGGAGGAATAACCCCATGTACCACAACAGGCTGGGGGCTGACCTGCTGGAGAGCAGCTCTGCAGAGAAGGACCTGGGGGTCCTGGCAGACAGCGGTCTGACCATGAGCCAGCAGCGTGCCCTTGTGGCCAAGAAGGCCACTGGTGTCCTGGGGTGCATTTGGAAGAGCATTGCCGGCAGGTCGATGGAGGTGATCCTGCCCCTCTGCTCAGCACTGGCGTGGCCACACCTGAAGTGCTGGGTCCAGTGCTGGGCTCCCTGGTACAAGAGGGACACGGAGATACTGGAACGAGTTCAGAGGAGGGCTACGAAGATGATTGTGGAACTGGAGCACCTATCATACAAGGAGAGGCTGAGAGAGCTGGGCCTGTTTAGCCTGGAGAAAAGACAACAGAGGGAATCTTATCAATGTGTATAAATATCGGTAGGGAGGGTGTCAAGAGGATGGGGCCAGACTAGACTCTTCAGTGGTGCCCAGCAACAGGACAAGAGGCAAGGGGCACAAATGAAAACGTAGGAAGCTCCAGCTGAATATGAGAAAACACTTGTTTACTGTGAGGGTAACAGAGCTCTGGCACAGCTTGCCCAGTCTCCTTCTCTGGGGATATTCAAAACCTGCCTGGATGGGATCCTGTACAATGTGCTCCAGGTGACCCTGCTTGGCAGGGGAGTTGGACCAGATGATCTTCAGAGGTCCCTTCCAACCTCAGCCATTCTGTGATTCTGTAATATCATGAACTGTACTCTGGGCAGTCCAAAACCACTTGCTGACAAAAATCCTTTGCTCCTTTGATATTTGTTTGCACTCCTAAAATGTTTGTTTATGCATAGTACAGTACAGTTATCCTAAAACATTTCATCTGTCTTGTATTTGATAAACTTTGCCATGTGGTATTCAGTATGAAATTGATGGTCTTGAGGGTATTTAGGTGTTTAAGACAAAAAAATGTTTTAAATCTCATAATTTTTCCATTGAAAGCATTCCTGGTGACATATCTTTATGTTAAGTAATGGAAGATATATAGATCATGACTACTATCCTTCTTTGATTTGGGGGCATGTTGGTTATTAGAATTAATGGGATCACTGAGAATTTTCCTGAACTTTGTTTGCTTTGTCTAGCTTAAGAGCTATCATAGTGTTTTAAATTGAGATTGACTATTTTGAAAATAGTCAGTGTGTTATTGCTACTTTTTTTTTCCTTTGTAGAATTTTAACATGAAAACTTTAAGGAATTTCTTGTCTATCAAGTAATGTTATTCGCCCAATGTATCCTTCCCATTTCAATTTCAAAACAAGTTATTCTCTTATGTAGATTTTACATCTTTATCTTGAATACATTACTGCAGAAAAAAATACCACGGTGTCCAAAAGTTTTCATAATGGTTATGAAAGGATTTTATATATACAGCAATGATAATGACTATACCAGTTGCTTCTGAGTCCAGTTATCGTGTTTCCTTATTTTTTTATTCAGGATGGTTCCCAGTCAAGAATTGGAGGGGAAGTTGATATGGATTATACATATGTTAGTGAAAGTGTACTAATAAAAATGAAAAATCAAGAGCAAAACCAGGAAAGCAGTCCAAGTAAGACTTTTTTTTCTTCTTTGGTGCGCTTTTTGTGAAGCAGTAAAGAATAAAGGATATTTTTTCCCCATGTGTGATTAGATAATAGGAAATGGTTTACAGTAAAAGACACATATTTATTTTGCAGTTCACAGAGATTAGTCTGTTTCTTAACAGAATCGATGGTGTCTGTTTATTTTAGCTTACATTGTGTAAATAAGGTTTGTTCTGAGACAAAGCTAGTACCGTGCTTTTATATTGTTTAAGATGTTAAATACTTTCCATGTTCTGACCTGTAATGAACATGCTTACAACTGAAAGCTTTGAAAGTTTGCCATGGAATCATATCAGGATTTCTATGACCAATTTCTAAGACCAGTTTCGTTTTTAATGGTATACAAGTAGAACTAGTGTATTTAAAATAAATCCAGGTGTATTTATATCACATCTAATGTATGGTAAGTGGTGCATCATGGCTGCAGAGCAGTGACTTTCAACAGTGGTTGTTGATTTTTTGGAGGGGGGCCACAGTGTTTGGGGTTATTGTTTTTTGGGGTGGAGTTTATTTTTTTTTCTTTGTTTCTATTTTAAGCTGTTGCAACTTGATCACATTTACGTAGTTTATTTCCTACCTAAAGAAAATATTTCCTTCTGCTTGGATTAAGCCGGAATTACAACAAAAATCTCATCTATGTACTTCTAAGCTTAAAGGTATATCAAAGAGATTCAGCAGTTAATCAAAGTTTAGAAATGGAGTCAAGGTATCTTCATGAAAAATTTGAGTTTTGTACACATTTAAAAGACTCGTGGAAAGGTTGCAGAAAGGATAAATGTATCAGTATTGTCAAGTTAATCACTGCTGGAGTTGGAAGCGGATGCTAATTCTTGATATCCATTCAGTCAAAATATGCTTTCTTAAATTGCTGAGAGACTGATTTGGATGTTCATTATGTTGTTTTTTATAATAGGAGGAGAAAAAAAAATGAATGATACCATAACAGAAATGTTTGATCGGACAAATGATGAAGAATATGAATCATGCCTACCACAAGATGGTCTTCCTGCATGTGATGAAAAAGAAACTCTTCATGAAGAAGAGCAGGATAAAGGAATAACAGTAGCAAGCAAGAAACTAAAGAGTGGGATATATTTTTTTTTTGTCTTTATTAGACTGATCAAACTACAAGAGTTGATTTGAAGTCAGGCTTTGTTCTGTAGCAACAAATATGCCAAATAAACTCTGAGTTCATTTTTTGTAAGTTCACGGAGGATTGTAATGACGTAACAAACCAACCTGAAAATTATGTTGTTGGTTGGTTTATATTGCATGCACACAAATATGGGAGATGTAATGGAAGCTGACATAGAAGCTGTACGGTGAGGTGACTCTTAAAGGAATCACAAGTTTTTGGCTGTAGATCATGACTGTAATTGCTTGCTTCCTTTGCTTCCCTGCCTATAGTGAGATTTCTCAATATTTTGTTTTTTAAGCAACCTTTCCTTTGCAATTCTGCTCATCTTCTTTGTTTGTCCATTGCTCTTTTCCTTCTTCTCCATTACTGCTTTTTGATCACTGGTTCAATTCTATATTATTTCTGCTTTTTCTTTGAATCTGCCACCTCAGAGCAGCATGCACATGGCATTTTTATATTTCTTAATAATTTCCAGCATATCATTTTGCAGACATTTCTCTAGGCAGTCTGTTAACCTTATGTGACGTGTAATTTTTTTTTCTTCATGTATATTTACAGAACATGAGGATAAACAAGATAAAGCCAAACAGAAAGCTTTTGTGGAGCCATATTTCAAAAGTGATGAAAGGTAATTTGCCTAATAAAAATAGAAATAAAAGTAGCTTGTTTAATACAGGCATTTTAAGGCTCTTTATTTCCTCCCTATAGAGAACGTTTTCTTCCATAAAACAAACCTGTTTGTATGTAGCTTACTAGCAGCTGAAGATGCACGGGTAAAACACAGTAAATTAGATAAAAGCATTAGATAAAAGCTGAAGGGGGGGATACGACTAAACACATTGAGAGGCATTTATATCCTAATTGCTGAAATGAAAGGAATGATATTTCTGCTTTTTATAATCCTGTTGAATGAAGCATTTTGTGTTCCATGCAGTTTCCTATAGGCAAGTAGCCATGCACGAGTTTATCATCAAAGAGTCTAGGGGTGGCTTGTACAAATAAAAACTTCCATATCTCTGGCTTTTTTTTCCCCTTCCTCTAGGCAATAAATGAGGAATTGTAAGCAACTGTACCTCTTAGTGCTTCCTCTGTTGCCTTTCTGCCTAATCATCATTGGTAGTGTGAATCTTCATTTCCTAATGATATTATGGCCTTCAGTTAAGTAGTTATTGGCTTTTCTTTTTTTTTAACACCTCAGCGTGTTTTCTTTGTAGAGGAAGATTTGTTTAGTGTTTTCCGGTTTTGAAAAAGAGTTAAAAAAATAAGTAAAAAAATAAGTAAATCTATTCAGTGCTTGAACCAGAACATATATTCCTCCTTCAGAAATCAGAGTAAAAACTTCTGTGTCCCAGACAAAATATGTATTCTTCAGAAGATGTATTTTTTGAGTAATTTACATCAAGTTACTTACTTTCACTTGATGAAAAGTCATAAAAATCTGAGACACATCTGGAGGTATGGATCCTAAACTAAGGATCATAATATATTTTAAAAACCTTGGGACTGTTTTCCTTACAAAAATAATTTTATTCATATATGAAATGCAATGTGTTCGGGTTTGTAGATATTTTGTGATTTTTTTTCTTTCCTTGAAACTATCCATTATTGTATTCTAAAAAAAAAAAAAAGAGAAATTTCTCAGACATACAGAGGAAATGAATGTACAATCATATGAAAACATTTTTGCTTTTCAGAAAGAATACAGTGTTGGATTTTCCTCATATTGAGGTTATTAGGAAGAAAGAAGAAAGAAGAAAATTGCCTGGCCATACTTGTAAGGAATGTGAAATAGTAAGTACTGCTCTGAATTTTGGTCTTCCAGCTCTTCTGCTATCTAAGTTAGGAAGTGCTATTGAAATTATGAGTCTGGTTGTCATCTTCAGTGCATAAGTGAGCAAAAAATTGTCCACCAAAGCTGTTTATCAAGTTGTATTGTTGTGTTTTTTTAACTGTAGCAACTGCATATAACTTTTTTTATGCCTGTATGAAGCTAGAAACTTCTCACAGTATAGTTCCATCCTGTGGAACCAGTTTTTGTTAATAAAAGATACATTAGCTAGACAAAGAATGATTTTAAGTTTCTGTAGTTCAACAAAATCTACTGAAATTCACAGGTACCGGAATAAGTATGTTCTGTTTCCTGTTGTACCCGTATGTCTTGATTTCTGTTTTGTTTCTTGTTTTCTGAGGGGTCCGTGTTTTCAGACAGTTAAACCAGCATAGGTGCCAATGTAAATATACATACAAATGTTTAAAAAAATATTTGCCTTAGCGGGGAAAAAGTGTGAAATTTTAGGTTTTTCCATTCATAAGTTTTCCCTTCCTTTAAAATTACTGAACTGCTTTCAGGTACTTTGTATAAAGATAAAATATTGACATAGTTACATGTATAGTAAGGTTATTTGGTAATGTATTTGGTTACAGTAGACCTTCAGGCTAGAGTTAATTAGGCAATGATCTAATAAGTAAACATTCTGCAAGTGTGAATTATACCTGGAGTCTTTTCATATAATTTCCACACCTATTTAGAACCAACATTTTTCATAGATTCTCCTGCTGTTCACTTTATAGTTACGTTTACTTAGCTGAAGAAATTTCAAAATTCAAAAGCGGAGTGCATTTTGGACAAAAATATGTTCCTGAAAAGTATCTCTGGTAAAACTCATTAAATACAAATAATTAACTTTTACAGCCAACTTATAAATACCATTTTCTCAAAAAAAGTGTTTAATTTAGATAGTTTGAAAGAAAACTGGATGCTGAAGGGATGGGGAAATTAAAAAATAATTTAAAAAAAAAAGAACCCACAAAACAACAACAACAACTTTAGCCTATTTTTTTTGGGCTTAGAGACACCTGTTAACTGTTTCAATTTCCTGTATCTGTAAGCTATAGATCAGCCGATCCAGTTCTTGTTACTTCCTGGTATGTTAATTAGAATGGTAACTTTGCAAACAGTAACAGCTTCGATTTTTACAATATTAGGTTTCTACATCAAACTTCAGAAAACATTTTTTTAGTCTAGGCCATTCAAGATGAACGTGAACATGTGTAATGCTTGGCTGTATCACTGTACCATAATAAAACTACCTTGAAATTAAATGCCTATGAAAAAAGGCGTATTAGATGAAGCATAAATGATGTTTTAGAAAAGTCTAGGCTTATTAATCACAAGGTTTTGAAAAGTTTGTGAAGTCTGAGGAAATGTTTAGGGAATGGGTAAAAATCAGTAAATTGTTTCGGCCGCGTGCTACAAGCAGTATGTGAGTGGGAGGGATTACCTGTCCTTCCGAGCTGACGTGAGAGATTTCACTTCTGTTTGTGCCTCGGCAAAGCCTTACTTAAGTCCTTTAAGTCCTCATCGCAAAATGTGGTGGAAGCATCTCATTCACTTCGCAGCGTAAAGCATGTGATACGATGTCTTGCCTTGTTATGATGGCTTCGTATGAGATCAGAGAGAGACTGTGTGGAGGAGTCACTGCTTGTAGTTTGTAAAAGTAACGTTTGTAAGTGTTATTAAGTCTAGCTACGCTTCTAAGCAGGAGAATCAGTCAGATGTTTTTATATAAATTTAAGTTACAGAAATGACTAAGTAACTGCTAAACTGATGACTAGTATTTGAAGGATTTGTTCTCTTTTTGAGACTGCAAATAAAGGTGGAGCTCTGTAAAGAATTCTTTCATGATGAACGTGCTGCAGGATGAGACTTTTTCTTTTCATATGTAGAAAAACCTAGCTTAAATGTTCTATGAGGACTGCAGATGCGGTGGATAGTGATCTCAATCTAGAAAACAGCAGACTTATTTTTTCTGTAGAGCAGACACATAGGTAACTTTCATTCTATGCCAACTGCAATACAAAATAAAGTAAAAAGGGAAAAAAAAGTTGCTTTCAACTTTCTTTTGAATGCACACTTAGCTTGATTGTGTTTTTTTCATTTTTGTTTCCTCAAAAACTCTGCTGTATTTTTCATTGTTCGATCCACAAATATTCCCTTGTAATCATAAACTTTTAACCCCTCCCTTTCCCAGTGCAGTACGCTGCAGATTTTTAGTGGGCTGTTTTCTAAAATTCCAACTCTTTGAAGGACAAACATAAGGTGTACTGCTAATTGTCCTTAAATAAGACTCAGCTAATAATCTATTGGGTTTGCACAGATACTGTAGAATTTTCAGTTAGTTTTGTTGACTCTCTCACCATGTCATTTCTTAACTCTTTATCGGTGAATGTTGATGTGTACTGGATGATTTCCTGTTCCTCTTTTTTCATTAGTCTCTAGATCTTTAAGTGAGTGGCAGGCATTTTTCCATCTGGGTCTCAGAAGTCCATCGAAGTAACCATGGCCTCACTTCATCTGACTCAATTCCTGAACTGTTGATAATCCAGTTTAGTTCTGGTCTTGGCCGTAGGCTTTTTGATGTTTAAGGAAACTTTGTATCAGACAGTGACAAACTCAGTTTCTCCAAATTCAGGGACTAAAAAGGGCTGTGCTGTTGGAAGTGTTGGAGCAGGCTAGGTTTAGTGTATGATATACTCTGAAGAACTTTTTACTATGGTCTCATCACCACTCCTGAGTATTTCCTATGGCAGTGGCAGTCCATTTTGTCCTACGTACAAGGACTTTGTCGGAGACAGAACAGTAATCTGAAATTTTGGGTACAGCCTACTAATGACCTGAATCTCTCTGATCTTGGCCAGGAAACCCATATGTTACTAGACCAACTTCGTGTACTAACAAGGGCTTTTAGAGCAGAATATGTTCTGGTGTCACTGTTTGTAGAAAGGCGAGAAATCTGAACTGATATTGGGGGTAAAGCTGCAATTCCCACAGACTATAGAATCCTAAAATGAAGCAAGGCTACTTTTCCTAGTTCATGCAGTAGTCATGTGGTTACTCTCTTATCTACATAATCATCAATATTTACATCTCAGAAATAAAAATCCTCCTCCCCAAAATCGTATTTGTTACTTTACCTGCTATCTGTTAGTAAAGTACACTAATAAATCCCTGTTGTTTTCTTCTATTCCAAGTAAGTAGGTTTTCTGATATACTACCAGTAGATGGAGACAGGAAGTAACCTCTGTTGACAGAATTATTCTGTTTCTTTCCTGTTTGCCACTCTAGATCACGTTCCAGCTGACTGAATGAGGTTTTAATTCTGCATTTTTGAAACACAACATTATCATTTTGGTGGAATTGTTTTACCACTTCTATGGGGGCCAGGTTTCTTGTGCAATCCAGACTCTGAGTGTTGGCTTGCCTCTTGAACCAAACAATGCTTTCAACTTTGAAAATACCTTGGTACCCTGTGGTATCTAAGTGTCAGGTTGCTCTTTTAGCAGTTGCTAAACTAAAATCCCAAGCTAAAGAACTGCACCAAAAAGTCTGTTTTTTCATGATGCTACTTAAGGGAACACACAGCAAAGAAGCTTGGAGGGTGGTGTATATACTTTTTCTCTTTTCAGCTGACACAGGTTTTTTTTTTTTTTTTAAAGAAAGGGGGTGTTTGGGGGAGAAATAGCTAGTCAATTTAGTGCATACTCTAGAGAATGTCCAGGTAGCTTCTGGAGTCCCAGTGGTCAGTCACCATACATTAAGCTGGCTCTTCATGCACACCTAACTTGAGGATAATAAAGCAGGAAGCATTTTGACTTGTTTGCTATAAGCTCAGTAAGTTTAGATACTGCAAATAATTTTGCAGCATGCATTGTATTTCATTTTTTTCTGTTTTATTTGAAACTGTAAACTGAAACTTCGTTTATTAGGGAATTCCTATCTAATTCAACACCCGTGTCACAGCTTCACAAAATCAGTCAGTAAAACTGTTGACATAAGTAATTATACACATTGCTAAACCTTGTACCTGTGGTATGTTAAAAGATACAAAGTTAACACATGCCACTGTAAGGTTATGCTTAATCTGTAAATTCTGTAAACTTTTAGGATAATGGCCAGATGTTTGTCATGGGGATAACAAATCTTTACTCTTGGCTGTCTTCACCCTTATTTTTAGATAACTGTGTTAATAAACAATGATCGACAGTGTCGTTGTGTAAAGCAGTTGCTGTATATGTATAAATGTGTTAACTTGGCTTTTTCTTTTTCTAACACACAGTATTATGCAGACATTCCAGAAGAAGAGAGAGAGAAGAAACTAGCTGCCTGTTCAAGACACAGATTTCGCTACATTCCTCCAAACACACCTGAAAATTTCTGGGAGGTTGGATTTCCTTCCACCCAAACTTGTATGGAAAGAGGTTAGCGTGAAAAATGGCTCATAAAGCACTTTTTAAAGCTGATTTTTAAAATGGTTTTCTGGATTTGTCTCTAGTTCATCCTCATACAGCAGCCTTTCTCACCCAGTCTTTCTGAGCTCTGTTTACTTACCTGTAACCAGAAGTTTGAAAGAATATTGTCTCTGTTTAGCAGCACCTGTACTACTACGAAGAAGGGAACATAGAGAAACTTTCCTAGAACCTAGATAGAGAAGGCAGAAATAATTTGAATTGTTATAGAACTTAATTAAAGCTCTACTTGTCTTTGAAGCAAAGCAAGAACAGGGTCAGCATTTTCAGAGGCAAAGGCTGAGATTGTACTTACTGAGGAGAGATGGGCAGCACCCCTAATCTCCTTTGTCTGTATCTTGAGGGCTCCTTAGCACAAAATGAAAACTGAAAAGTTGAGGGTCAGATGTGATTAGATGCTTATATCCTGGTTATTAGTGAAACTCAAAAGCCCTTTTTTTGTTTTTTTGAACTTTTTTTTTGACTTCTCAAGAAATATTGTTCTTTTCTAAATATTTTTTTAAGTCCTGGAGTTTGGTATAAAAATTAGTTTTTACTAATGGCTTTAAACATGGTGCATTTGTACTGTACTATATGTATATTTCTTCAGAAGTGGTTAAAGTATGAGATATGGAGTGCTATATGAACTGTCTGAGTTACTTTACTCTCATACTGGTTGCAAAACATTAATCTTCACTTATCTTCACCCGTTCTCTTAACAGTTTCAGGTCAGGTGAAGGAAAATGTAGCCAGGGGCGCGGATGTGTTCTTGCATGGTAGTGTTACAGTATACTTCTCATAATCTTTCAGAAAGAGAGCCTTGATTTTTAGATAGTTATGTAACTTTCATAGTGCAAGTCATACTGCTTAATCAAGATGTGCAGAGTTGAGTTTGCTTAAATTTGAACCTGGATTTCCAAGGAATGTGTGCGTTTCAAACATGGTGTTCAGAGCTTTCGGCCTCCAAGCATTGTGGGAATCAAACGTGAGATTTCCTGTTGAAGTCAAGTTCCCCATTCCTAAATATCCACTGTGAGGGGTTAAGGTAGTTACCAAATTGGCAGGCCATTAAGCTTCCTTGGGCTTGGTTAGGCTTCAGGAAAGTTTGCTCTTGCCCATAAATCCGTTTCTGGTATCACATACGGGACAGTGAATCCGTCAGTCCAGCAGGAACACTGCTGAATCACGGCTTCCTTTGTGCGTTGTCTCTCTCCTCCCTTTGTGTCCAGCTAGGTAGGGCTTGGCTGTGGCTGGTCCATTCCTCTTTTACCTTAGGTAATGAGACAGAATTGTCATTGTAGAGCCTTCTTGATCGCTGTCTTTTAAGATGAACAAATCATAGTCCTTCCACTTCCAATCTTGGTTGCCTTGTACCTGTTCCAGCCAATGAGAAAGCTGGTCTAAATGCTAAGCCATGTCCATTTATAACATCAGGCAATCGAGATACCGTGTTAGGGAAATTGCCTTTTACTACCCCTTTGGAATCTGCTTGCATGCTTGTTAAAATTAGCTTCTTAGCAATCTTCTTGTTCTGCTAGGGTAAGAGCTATTCAGTTGTTAATGGTCCTCAACAGCATATTAAAGGCAGACTTTACATCTGCCCTTTCTTCATAAAAGCCGTGTTACACAAGAGTGCAGCAAGGATGCTAGAGAGGCTACCGAACAATTGCAGTTGTCACTCAGAAGTAGGGGGGTATGTAGGGTATATTTTCTGTTTCTTAGCGGTACCTTGAACCAATTGGATTATTATTTTTTTTAATAACTGGGGGTTGTAAAGAAAGCATTTTCCAACTATGAAGTCAGAATCTGCTACTCTCACTTCAGCGGATGTTATTGCTGATAAACAGTAAGGGTTTGACAAAAGCCAGATGCTGTAACTGATCTGCATAAAGTGTCTGCTTACCGTCAGTGTTAGCTAAGTTGAGCATGTTACAGAAATTTCCTATACACTTTTCTTATCAGAGAGCTGTTCAAAGGGTGTTTGATCTGTAGGTTACTGTTTGGCTTCTTCCAGATTGACAAGTCTAATAAAAAAGAATGCTCTCAAAACAGACACATATACCCTTCAGACCCACAAAATGCATGTGCCTAAAGTTTCCTCTTTGTGACTAGGGAATACATTTTTAAGTGTTTTTTTTTTATCCAACTGAATTTGCAGTACTGATATACTTGTTACTCTTATGTTATACAAAATCTTTTTCAGGAAAAAAAAATTAAATGTGGTTTGCATTTAGATGAACAGTTCATAGCCTCCATTCTTCTCTTCAGTCTTACCTGTTGGTGTTGCATTACTGTGCAGTCATCTACCAGAAAGCAGCTGAGTGTTTTCGTTAATGATACTGCACCCCGGGATACCCAACTTTCTCTCAAGTGAGAACCAGTTACAAGAGAGGGTAGCGGGGAGGCATAATCGGAAGGTTTTCTGAGGGTAAACAAAAAAGAAAATTGAAGCCATTCATGCTATTATATTGTATTTATTACTTCATATTTGTTCTTTTTCTTTTAAGGATATATTAAAGAGGATCTTGCTCCCTGTCAACGTCCGAAAAGGCGGCAGCCTTATGCTGTAATGTTCTCTCCGAAAGGCAAGGAGCAGAAGACATAAATGATGGGGAAGTAGGGCAACTTGAAGAGCATCTTTCCTGTCCTTAGATATTTATAGTTAATATAAACTTGAAATAGAGAACTGTGTTTTCCACAACGATAAATCATTTCATTAAATATGTAAATTTTATAAAATTCATTTGAAAATCTGAAGTATGTACCAGGAAACAAAACTATTTAATGTACGTTTGTTTCATATTGTGTTAATACATTTTGTATTAATTTTTGCACCTGTCAAACAACGAGTCTCCTTTTTTTTCTTTCTTTGAAGTCAACAGTTACAACTTCAGCAAATCCTGTCTAATCTTTGTGTTATTAAGTAACTTCTTTGAAGTCACTGAGATCACAGTTGTTCTTGCAAGGTCTTAAACGCCTCTCAATGGGACCAGAAATGCAGATTTCGTAGGATGCTTTCATTTTGCACTGGATTTTTTTATATAACCCTTTTCTTATTGCAATAATAGTTTTATCTACTTGTAATAAAACTGAATTAAATATGAAAGGTATCTACTGTTAATAGTTCAGAAGTATAGAAATCCATAGAGTCTAAGCGTTTTTCTTACAGTGTTGGGGCAAAATGTATAGCACCATGTTTCTACATTGCTTAAATTAGAATATCAATTTTTTCTTTTTAATTTGCATCTGTTTGTACTCATTTCTATGCTTTATTCACAAGAAGATAAGCATTGTAACATTTAAATTTGGTTGACAGCTATGCACAGAGTTCTCTTAGGCAATGATGATTGCTGTCCACTAGATTATGAAGGATTCTGTAGAGGTGTTTTATGGGAGAGTAAGAACATACAGTATCACAGAGGCAAGGCAATGCTTTTACACAGGCAGACAGGCCAAAGATCACTGTAGGATACTTAGGAATAAAATAGTGTTCTAGGATAGAGAAGAATAAAACGTTTAAGCAGTATGCAGCCAGGGATAGGCTCAACCAAAGAGAATACCTTTTAAAAGGAGATCATAAAATAAGCAAGTATTTATATACCTTAAGCCAAAATAAAAGAACAAAGTATAGACAGATTTTATATAGTCGTATAAAGTGAAGATACATTTATATGTATACATATATACTATATAAAGTATAGTGTGTGTGTATATATAAAAATGTAATTCCCTATTCATGTATTTTGTTTATTTAGACATGTGTTTGTGTTTTTATAAAAAAGATGTATTTAAATATTTGATGGATGGGACTGTGTAGTTCCTCGTGCAGTTATTACAGGAGTGGCTGTAGGGTCTGCTGGTGGAGAGGTTATGGCATATCCCTAAAAAGACAAAAAAATAAATAAATCTAGGCTGCACTAAGAAGCACAGAATCCTCTTAGGTTGACATCGCAGGCCTTGCAGAAAAATAGAATAATGTATCACCAGGCACTGTCACCATCCTACCTGCTCAGTTGATTGATTTGTTGCCTTAGCATCACACAGGAATGTCCTATTGCGTGGCAAAGGCAGAAAGCCAAATAACAACGAGAATCATTAGTCATTTCCGTGTTTACTAGCACGTGCTGACAGTAGATGTTTACACAACTGTAAACAGTACTCATTTCTTGGAGCAGCTGGTCAAAGAATCCGTGCGAGGGAAATCTAGTTTCCTGAAAATTTGAAAACTGAAGAAAATTGACAAGTGCAGCCAAATTGGAAATCTTCCAGGTATCTTGAAAAATTTTATAAGGCAACAATAAATGCTCTGAATAAATGCTTAGCCAATTAAAAAAAAAAAAAAAGCCTTTGACAAAGAAGGTAAGGTAGGAGGTTGCTTTTAATTAGGGGGAGCCTTTACAAAGAAGTTATGTTCACAACAAAAGTGGAGACTTATAACACAGCAAATCCTAAAATTCATTGTGAAAAAGGCTATATGGAAAAAATAGTTTCTTCTTTGAAACAGTATTTATAAGTAATTGTCAGACAGAGGGAACTTTCCAGTGAGTCAGTAAATGATCGCACTGTAATGTGAACATTTAAAAGGTAAGGAAAAAAGAAAAGCTAGATATTTTTGCAGTGATGTTCCTTTTTTTGACCAATGTTCATTACAGAAGTGCTTAAGGAACTTTCTTTACAACAGCTCCTCTTACCTTTTCTGCAAAGTGAAGTGGCAGAAACCACCAATGAAGTGAGTGTCAGCAAGGTGGCGGCACTGGGGAGTGCTCCTGTGGATTCCAAAGTGAGGAAACAGCTTAGCCCTTAGCTGTAGCATGGAATTTGTAGCGTAAAAGCAGCTTTGCTATTCAAGGAATACAAAGTGACAATTCTGCCACCAGATTTTAAAGAAGACTCTGAGGAGATCAGTGGAGTCCGCAGCATTAATAGTTTTATGGCTTATTGGAAACAGTGAGCTAATTGAAAAAGTGTGATGAGCAGGATTTGCAGACCTATGGATAAATATAATGTGAAGAGTCGATGTGACTTTTTAAAGATGAGTCATTGTGCCTGTCTTTGTCTCTTTGAAGGTGTAAAAACAGAGTTCTGCTCATAGCAGGTATAAAAGAAGTTACCTCATAGATTGTACCTGTTTAAAGGTGCATCAAATCTTCACAGAGGGAAGAGGTTGTAAGAGTTCTTCTAGTACCTCTTGCATTCAGCCTAATTGTGTTTTGAGAAGGCAAAGTAGAAAGTTGACTAAATTATTTCCTGTGAAAGAGGACACTGACAGAATATAGAAGAGCAAGGGAGAGGGCACAATTTGCAAAGCAGAAGGTAAAACTTAATCTGAAAAGGAAACACAGAACAAGGGCTATGATAGATGCCAATGAAGTCATGAAGTGTGGAATCTGTAAACAGGAAGCGTTGCTCATCAGGGGCATCAGGTAGCAGGCTCAATTACAAGCAGAAGGGAGCGTTTCTCTACATGTCCGGCTGAACTTGGGATTAGGCTATGGAACCGCTGCGGCATGTTATGGATACAGAAAGTTTGGGCGGTTAAAAAGAGAATATAAAGTGGAAAACAGTCATCAAGGATGGAATGTGTTAAAGATACTACTGCTGCCTCGGGCATTCCTTAAGTTTGGGTTACAGGAAACTGGGAGAGTATCCTAGGGGAAGTATCTGCCTCAGTATGTGTCCCTCAGTATAGCTGTACTTGGGTTCATGTTACACTTAGGATACTGCCAAAACTCCACAGCGTATTTACTAGAGAAGCTTACTGTCTGAGACGCCATCTCCCCTTGAAAATGTGATGTACCCCATCTTTTGGTCTGTATCTGCCACCCGAGCAATAACTTAAGAGTTATGTTGCTAAACTTGCCTCATGTCTCCTGTATCCGCAGATCTGTAGGTTGTAGAAATTAACCATTATTTAGACTGCCATTTGATAATAACGTTTACTTACTTCAAAGTTCACTAGTATTTCAACTAAAGTACAAAAGGCAGCTTGCAGAGGTTTTGGGTACAGAAGAGTAAACAACACACAGTCAAATGAATATTTTGTCAATACTTTTCTTTTTTTGAACGTCCGTTGTTGTTCATGAGGATACTACTACTCCACTAGAGGACAGTAAGGAACTGCTTTTACATGTAAAAGAATAAGAACTACCCTTTCCATTCTAGTTAACCGACGTTTTAAGAGCTCAGTTGCCCTAAAAATTCAATCTCTTGTCCATCTGCAATAATGCCAGGAAAAAAAAAATGTTTACTATTGAGACCAAGTTTCATCTTGATGAGATCAGATAATTAAAAAATCATCTAGAAGTAAAAATAGAAACAACAGCTGAGATACTCTAGGGTTTCCCTTTCAAAGAGAGAATTTCCTAAAGAAATACCAGAAGTCTGAGCATCATCTGTGTACCAAAAATGACAACTAAAATTGACAAATGTTAGAAATTAAGTTACTGTTTTCTATTTGTGGTAAATTCTAGTGTTAATTTCTAATTATATTTTTATTATGCTTTTGAAATAATGTATATTTTTTGCCCAGAGGAAATAGAAGAAAAAGGGGGTTGGGATTTCTTCAGGTGTATTCAGGTATCAGTACCCAGCTGGGAATCGTGGAATAGCAGTGCCTCTTGGGTCATACCTGCGCCACCCCTCACTCTTACCAGGACAGCTGTAGCTATTTTCTGGTTTCCTCATGTTGTCTGTGACAGCATCTTGGGGTTCGGATGTATCCACGTGCTGCCTATTTTTGTTTTATGAAATAAGGGAAAAATATGGTAATTAATGCTAGGATTTGTGCATCTTTTAAAAATGAAAATGCAGGTATAGGGTGCTACCATGTTAGCCATGACCGGAAGGAGCTGAAGACTTGATGTTCACATGGGCAGCTTCATCCCACTTCTGTTGATAAGAATCTATCATGGTAACAATCCTCAAGGGGCCAGCAATATCTAAAAACACATCCATTTGATGTAAAACCGACCCCACTGGAATAGGTCGAAGTGGTTTCTGAAAGTCAGCTTCTCTTAACTTCGATCCAAGGTAACACTCAGCGGTTCCGGCAGAGTTTCTTCAGTAGTAGTGGAGCACAGAGCATCGCCCCTCTGTTATTAGGAGTTGCTAGCATATATTCACATTTGTGATGTTAAGATACTTCCACGGGCCCAATAGTGGTACAGTTTTCAGGCCCATGGCCTAAGGCCGTTCCCAAAAACATAAAGATAGCAAATGGCTGGCTTCAGTGCATCTGAAACGCTATCTGCCTGATCCACGAAGAGATAGCCCCAGAAAAAGTTAGCTTTTGATCATAAACTGTTTGTTGGGCTGCTTGGAGCACAAAAGTCAGACATTGTTAAAATGTCCACAGGCAAACTGTTCCTTTCACTGCCTGCACGGCCGACCCAGTCATTAGTTGCTTTTAATTAGTTGTGCTTTTGAACTTTGCTGTTCTCAGACAGAAAGGATGAATGGCTTAGCCCTAATGAAGCAGGAGGAAGACAGTGTCTGTCTGCAGATTAATGAGGAATCCTGTCAAAAAAACAACATAAGAGAGCAAAATACAGGTGGAGGAAGAGCAGATGGAGAAGAGGTCGGTGAGGTTCTTGTTGTTGATGCATCCTGGGGTGTCAGTGGGCTCTTCTTTTTAGAAATACCGCTAAAGTCAATTTGATCTCGTCAGCCCTGATGCTCAAAGAAAGGGCTTTACTGAATTTAAACGGATCAACTGGGGAAAATTTGGAAGAAAGAACTAACGATACCTTTCTCTTCCGCGTGTAAGTGCAGGAAGACTGCTCAGTCTGAAGTGATTCACTGTGCTGTCCCTGCACAGCGCGAGCGTAACATTTACGGGGGTGTTCTCTGTGTCTGAGTATGAAACAACAGCCAAGGGAAGGAGCGAGACGAAGCAGAAGTAAGCCCAAAGATCCACTCAGTGGAAGATGGACCAGGACTGCTTCATGCCCACGTGGAACAATTTAACTGGATAAAGCCTGAAATGTAAAGCATTTTCCCCAGAACTCCTCTTGTTTCTCCAGCCTGTGCTTTGCGTGCAGCCTTGGAGGTCAGTTTGCGTTCCTGTATGTGTCCATCACATGGAAAATGATGTGCTGGAGACAATATAAACAGCGTCGTCCTCTGTGAATTACGTTGCTGATTACAAAGTGATGTGTCAGCACCGCTTGGGTTGAACTTCACAGTTTTGCGGGTGCTGTGACTTAAAACAAGGACGTGGTATAAAAATACACAATGCATTCATGCCATCAGGGCTGGAACGATGGGTGCTATAAATACAGAGAAATCTTCCCTTGATGGTCATGTTAATATGAGATTCTTCCTGGGTAACAATTGCCTTCTTTCTCCGACTTCTTAGTGCAGAAGGCTTGCCTCTCCTCCTCAGAATATGTTTAGGATGTGCTCGTGGCCAGGCATGTGGCCATTTAGGTACAAGCACAGTGGTGGCAGAGCCCCCAGGCTCCCAGGTGGCTGGGAGCTGGCTTTCTTTCCATCCCCACCAGGGCGAAGAGAGGCACTAGGCGCCTGCAGGGAAGGCCAAGGAGGTTTTTCTCCCACCGTCGACACTTATGGGAGATAACCCTACCCGGCAGGAGCCGTGAGAAGGACGACCGGAGACTGGTTGCCCTTGGAAGGTTTTTGTTGGCATTCCAGCTGCAGCCATGAATGAGGCTAATCAGAGTTCTCACGTGGTGATGAAACAATATATTTCGACTACGGTGCAAGAGTGACCATCGTTCTAACCACATCTTGGAAATACAGAAGTTTGCCCTTTTCTTGTTATTTCTGAGTGGTTCACGTAGAGCATCCTTGATGTTCTTACAAATGACTTTAAAAGGAGGAATAGAAATCAGTTAAGTCTTTGATTCATGTATATAATTTTTATGCTTGGAATTCAGCACCAACTCGAATAACTATTTTGAATTAATTCGTTTTCAGTGAATTAATAACTCACCTCACCTTGTCTATACTTAGCCAATGGTTTCATAGGGAGAAGGCTTTAAAAAATAATATAATGACAGAAAAGAAAAGAGCTTTATATGCCTGTACTCCAAAGCCAGCAGAAATAGCCAGGAGACCAGGCTGTGGGTCAGACGTTTGAAACCAGAAGCAGAGGAGACAAAATTCAGATCCAGTTATCGTCTTACATCTATGTGGTGATAAAAGCCACCCATTACCTCATAGTTAAAATTACCAACTCGATGAGTCCTTTTAGGGAGGTTTTAAATAAAGTGACAATAAAATAAGGCTAGATAGGAAAGAAATGATGATTTTTGGACCTTGGGGAATCTGTTACATCTGCTTTACTTGTGCCCTTGGGTAAATCAGTTGTGGGAAAAGATAAAGAGATTAAAAACAGTCTTTGAAATGACATTCCTAATGACTCACCATTTCAGAGAGCTTGGGAATTTAAGCTGCATTTGAAAAGAAGCATAAAATAAAAAATAAAAAATGCTAACATTATCTTTGATAATGTGTATCGGATAATGAATCGATACGCTTTTAATGTTGAGCAGACGGCCCAGAAGAGGCAATTATTTGAATTCCAATTTTCTTTTACTTCAATCAGTTTACAAAACTGCAGGTACCCTACCACACATGCGTAAGGATGAATACAGTTAGACCCAAGACACTGATCCTTGCAAATCAGAAAAGCCGATCTACTATTTCTATTCCAGGGAAACGTCCAGTATCTCAAATTGTATCAGCGTTCTCCTTTGGAACGAAAAGCCAGGATTTTCCACAAAGTTACGTCTAAAAGAATTGGGTTTGAAATATTAAACTTGCTGAAGTATTTCACTCTGTCCTAATGCAATTCAGTTTATATCATTGCTGTCAGATGAGAAGAAGGCAAGAAATTCAAACACATCATGACAACCCTCTCTGAAATCACTCTGCTTTTTATATGCACTTCTAAAGCATGTTGCTTGCCGGGTATCAAGTGAATGAATAATACTTTTTGGTTTGCTAGCCTGCCAAATGCACTCTATTAATTGCTAATGAATTGTTAAATGCCTGGCAAATCACTCAGACAAAGCAACAGAATTTCTGAAATTCAGTCCCAATAATTTGACACTTAATCAAGAAAAAAAAAAGAAAAAAAAAAAGGAAAAGGAAATATGAAAAGATACAAAGAATATGCTTTTAGCCATTCTTCTCTCTCCTTCTCCCTTGATCTATAATCACACCAAATCATTGGAGATACGGCTCCATTCCTCTCAAGCCTGTGTTGAAAGAGTTAAGAGTTTAAGAGTGACAGGGGTGTCAAAAACTATTCCTCTTCTTCCTCAGCCTCTGAGTATTGACACAGGGTATTTTCTTAGCGAGGTTTGAAAGGCATCATGAGTTCCTGAGAAAGGAGTTGCCTCCGTGCCTCCTCACTCCATGTCCTGCCTTGGTACCGGAGAGCGTTGGGCAGGGGAGCCTTGGGGTGCCTGCTGGTGTCACCCCAACCTGCACGCTTCAAGGCGTCCTGAAGGGGCTTCTCCACATCAGGATGAGCAAGGGAGGCTTTTGTGTAAGCTCTGTCAAGGTGTTAGATGACCACATGGTTCTAACTTAGAATTCTGTACACCAAGATTTCATAATTCATTACATGTGATCAATACTTCTAGAAGACAAGTATTCACTTGTGTATAGTACTGGGGATCTCCAGGCCATGCTGGCTGTTTACAATTACTGCATTTATGATTTCTCCAAAGAAAGGGGTTCATTTATATAGGGTTTTCTATTCCTTAAAACAAATGTGAACCAGCACTGAAACAATAAAAAAAAAAAGTTTCCCTTTGTGACGAAAACTAACTCCAGCGTACATAAAAATGGATCTTGTAGGCTTTTTCAGAAGGAAACTTCTGCAGAATCTGTTTATCCTAGGATTGAACTGGGAAGGACATGAGAAAACGAACACTAAGACCTAAGGCATTTATTACCAAGAGACTACAAATGATTATTCCAAATGAGTATGTAAACTGGACGTGACCTACTCCAGGGGCTCTCACCCATGTCCCCACAACTCCTGGTTGCACTTTTTACACCAGGCGAAGACCCCCGCGAGCTGTAGCAAGCACCGAGTCGTGCTGGTGGAGGCAGCTGCCTTCAACGTGCAGTTGTGAGACCTGCAGGAGTCTCCCAAAAGCCAGCGCTTCGTTTTTCTACCATTCCAGGTCGCCACCAAGAGCTGCCACCCTGCTTTCCTCCCAGAGTGTGCTAGCTCAGGGCCTTCTTCACTGCTCACTCCCAGAGGGAGACCAGAAGTGAAACCGGGAGGGAACCAAGCCAAAGCCCTTGAATGCTCAACCACACTGGCCCGAGCTGCTCCTGGGAACACCTGGGAACTTCAGAGATCCAAAACTTGTTGCAGGTGAAGGAAGAAAACACCCAGCCCTGTGCACACACCGACTTTCTGGCTGCCGAGCTGCCTGCCACTGCGGATTTTGTCAGACGAAGCTACGAGAATTGGTCCCCAGACTCTCAAATACTTCTGTGGCATACTCATCATCTCTGAAGCACGCTGTTATTTTTAAGCAAACCGTCTTAGTTTAATATCTGTCATATCCCTTGAAGCTTGCTCTTTTCTTCCAAATCTGCTCAGCTCTCCTAAATCCTAGGCTTACGTACCTTTTGAGGAACAAAACTAATGTTTGCCTGCCAAGCATTGGTCTGCTTTCATCTTGGTAACGTATTTCCCTCAGCAATTTCCCGTATCGCTCGCAATTCTGGATCCAGGCTTGTGGTAGCTAGCTGCAAGTGCTTTCAGAGGGGGGAATTGTTGCAAAGGGTGGGAGACTCAACACGTCTGGAGCATGCTGAATTTAAGCCATCGGACAGCAATGTAATTCACACCCCATCACAAAAAGCTTGGCTGTAGGTTGGGTCACTGGCAGAGGGAGTTTGGTGTGAAAATATTCTCTGATTCCCCAGGCTCTGGGAATTGTGCTAGTATAAGGATGGCTGAGGACCTTTTGTAAGACCCTGGCCTGTTCCACAGCTGCTTTCAAAGCCCACAGTTCGGATTATCCCCCTACTCCAGTGGCTTTCCTTGAGCCCTCATATTGGTGACTGGTGAATCAAGTATTTCAAATTGGTTTACTCCATTTAAAATCCTACTTGCCTGTTTTTCTGCATTTTTTTAACATTTAGGCTTTGGTAGCTATATCTTATATATGTATTTATGCTATAGACTAACCAAGAATAAATCATACAAGCGGAAAAATATCAGGAACAGAGTAGGAAAATAAAGTAATGCAGTTCTTTCTGTGGCCGCTGACCCCACAGACTACACAGAGAATATCTGATGCTCTTCAGATCCGGCATCCTTTTGAAAAGTAAAAAAAGCTATATGATAAAAGACCTGCAGCTCCTTTACCATGTCTGGTGTCAAAGCAGAGGATCTGTGAACTGCCCCAGCTGAGGAGCCCTCTCAAACCCATTTAATTTGTTAAGGCTCTGGCATAGCAGAGGCTCATTCACTGCTCCCAAGTGGCCTGTGTGTAACTTCGTATCAAGGGGGTTTGATAAAGTGTGAACACGTGAAATTTCAGGATTTTCCTGGCCTACTGGCAGCTCTTTTGCACTGCCTCTCTTCTGCTAGTTACGCGTGTGCATTTAAGTATTGCATTTCTGTTTTCAGACCATTCCACTTCCCCATTTTTACTACCATAATGCTGTTGGTGGTCATGGTCTCATCACCAGGCCCACAGCTATTGCCTTGCTAAGGCTCCAGCCCCTGCAACCAAACAATTGCAGCAATTTCTGCATGTATTTAAGCAATGCACACAAAGTGGCCCCGACAACCTGGGAAGGCAAGAAGCTTTCTGTACGTCAGGCCTAATACTGTGAAGTGAGGTGACACAAGGCTGTGTCCGAAGCTGCTGTGCTGCGTGGCCCCGTGCAGGTAGGTGCTTGTGCCCCTTGGGAATCCATCCTCGGCCTGGCTGCTGCCTGGGGCTGAATTCAGCAGGATGACATGTCCACAGGATTTGTTCCCTCATTCTGCAGCTCTGAGCACAAGATCATCGGCCGCAGGACCCAGGGCTGCAGCTCCCTCCCAGTACCCAGTTGTCAGTAAAACTTTCCAGTAAGTGAGACCCCATAAGGAGGTGTCAGTGATGAAAAGACAACCCGAGAAGAATCCTCTCAGCCTCAGTGCTGAGCACACTCATCAATCATTTATCTCTGCACCTTCTGGTGGCACCAAAGCAGCAATATCTGCACGAGCCCCTACAGCTCGTGCACAGATGGTCTCCCACGGCTTGTACTGCAGGAGAACTCTCAGCATGAGTGAGAGGGCTCAGGAACGGGGGAACCACCCAGGTTATTCACGGGGACAGTTTACATGCTCAGCTTTGGGTACTAAACAGTGGAAAACAAGGCAGGCAGTGTTTCCTGCAAGTCTGGGAATTCTGACCTGTTTCTAAACAAGCATCTGTTTGCTCTGCGCATCAAACCCATAAACAAGCACAGGAAAAAACTTCTTGCGAAAGCAGTGAGATGGAAAGCTTTCAAACCCTTTAAAATTTCTGACATCCTTTAAAATTCCCATATAAAATTCCTGAGATGTGTTTTCAAGCAGAAACATCACCGAGGCTTCCTGGCTGGGTTGGCTGTGGCAGTTCTTGGAACGGCAGAGCAGAGATGGCAACCACTACGGGTGATGCCCAAATCCTCTCGCCAGGAAAGCAAAACACACAGTGGAACTAGTTCATCTTGATTCGTTTGTCTGCCTTTTGATCCCTGGTGAGCCACTTCCACTGTGTAAGTGTTGTTAAGCGTGAATACCTGGTCCACACTCCCCCTTTCCCCTGCAAAGTAGCTTTTATAAGCTATGCATTGATATGAGGCAGTCCTGTCACGTGTGAGAGGCACCCACAGCTGGGGCTGTGACATGTTCCTGGGCTGAAGGCTTCAGTTGCAGCCCTAGGCTGAAAAAAAAGGGTAAGAAAAGGAAAAAAAAAAAAAAATCCTCAATGTGATGATGCCTAAACAGAGCCCACTTTTCAGCCCCGCTGATGTTTTCTTCTTCCAGAGGGATGCGAGTTAGACTGCAACTCTACCTAATAGCCTCGTGATAAGGAAAAGATTAAATCTCAAAGGAACACACTAATCCAGAAGCCATACCACAGTAACAGTGGATAACACACCAGCTCCATGGGAGTAGTGGACAGAAACATTCCCAGCCCAGAGCAATGCTCTCAGGTGCCAGTGCCACCGTGTTACTTTCCTTGCAAGCCTTGCGTCCCATCCTGCAGCACTCTGAGAGCCTGGCCTGGTCCTCTTAATTTCCTTGACTTAAGTTCCTTGACGCTGCAGAGCCACTGTGGATGTGGGTCAGTGAGGGACAGGAGCTGGGTGAGGGCAGGGAGGAAGGCGCTGTAGAGGCAGGCCGCTTCTGGCAGCGGTGCAGGTTTCCAGTCAGGGCGGGTGCAGGGAGGCCCATGAGAAACGTGCCTTGGCCCTCAGGAGGCTGCGCTGCGACTTCAAATTCAGCTCTCTAGGGGACAGGAGGTCGATCCCACTTCTCAGCAGCTGCGTGTTGTGGAGTAAAGAAACTCTAAAGCGAAAGAGCTGGGTGAAATCAGACATGTAGGGTGTTGCCTGTGCTCGAGCTGCAAAGCCCTCTGGCTGTGCACGCCTTCAGAAAAGGTGCGCAGCCCTTCCTCTCGCCTCCCTAAACACCCACCTGGCTCACTCCACAGTCAGACATTCCTGGAGCAGGGGTTTCCAAGGCCGGTACCAGGGCAGCGAACACGGACACGTGCCTGTCACAATGAGCGGTCAGTATCGTGACCCAAATGCAGGATCCCATCATCTAGGCTGGTTCTGAGTATCTCAGAGAAGGAGACTCCACAGCCTCTCTGGGCAGCCTGTCCCAGTGCCCTGTCACCCTCACAGTAAAGAAGTGTTTTCTGATAGCCATGGGAAGACCAATACATCTGCTTGGAGGTCCACAAAACCACAGCTGTGACTGAAAGAAGGAGTACAGAAAAAGCCATGGTGAAAGAAGCTTCCTAGGCCTTGTTTTAGGACCTGTCTCTTCCACAACCAGGCCTTGCTGTTGTATTTTAGGTTGGGGGTGTCCGTGTTTCCTCATGAACATCCCCGGGTCCCAGCACAACCTCGGGGTACATGGCGGGGCTCAGCAGTGGAGAACATGAGGGCCTTTCTGCCTTGACACTCGACTTGCTGCGCTAACGCTTTCTGGAAGTCAGATTTCTGTTTATTTATAGACAAATGAAAATATTATGTCTACTTTCATGTGGCAGGCTCAGAAAACAAGAAACAGTCACAGGAAAAGCATTTGTGATGGAAAGTTGCTGTCCTCTCCCTGGGACCGTTTGGTCTGTGAGAAGAGAAGGAAAAGGGGGGGGGGGAAGGGATATATAGATATATATATATATGCATGCATATATATAGTCTGTATGTGTTTATATTTTAAATATATATTATATATAGAAGTAAGAATCATAATCTCAGAAGAAACCACTATGAATATTTCTCATTAACATGAGAAGAAATAATACTGGTTCTTATAAGGCCCAGAAGGCAGCAACGTGTGCTCCACGGATGCGCACGTCCTTGGTGGGAGCAGGAGGCCTGGACATCGGTAGTTTTTGTGAGGGCATGAATGAAGGACAAATAAATCCAGGCTCCAGCTCCCACCCCAGCTTTCCTCTGGGAAGCCTCCTGGCATGCTCCTTGCTCTCTGGGTTTTTGAAAACCAATTATAATGTCAATTATCATATTTTTATTCTTTCCCTCTAATAAAGAGCATCCCTAAGAGAGTCTCATCCACATGCCTTTCCTCTACTGCACCCAGCATTTCCCCAGCTTTGGCCAAGCTGGCGGCCCTGACCCCCTTCCCTCTCTACCTGCCACATCGCCTCTGTGAGCCCCGAATCCCAAAAAATCAGCAGCATCTAAAAATATCAGCATATATATATAGCATATATATACATAGCATATATATATATATCATTGGAGGCCCGACTCACCCGTGCAAAGTGCCATCCTGCGGGATCAGTGCTACAGGGAGTGCAGAAGGTGCACGTGGCCTTTGCACTGTCCCTGCCAAGGCAGATTGCATTGCTGCAAAGTACTTGCTGGGGACCAAATCTGTCCTCGCTGGAGGAACCTGCTATACCACAACAGGCATACGTGCCTTTGTTTCTACTCCAAAAACAGAGCGCAGTTTGAGGAGGGGCTCAATGCCATCCTTCTTCCACAACTTTAAGAGCAATTTTGAAAATTGCTCTCTTGTGACCTCAAAAAAATACATAATTTTCTATAGGAATTGCAAATATGAGAATTCAGGGAAAAAATCTCCCATCAGGAAGACATTTTCCCAGACTTGGATGCTACAAGCAGCGGAGCCCAGCGCGTGTGCAAACACAACATGCCTCTGGCCTGAGCGGGCGAGCAGCGCATAATGGGGCAAAAATCACACGCGGTGACACCGGCGAACATGCAGAGCACGAAACCCTCTGCTAGCTCTCCCAGAAAAACAGCCTTGAACAAACCAGCCCCGGGCCATTTCGGACGGCAACAAAGCTAACAACGAAACCAAACAGAGAAATATCCTGACAGACTTCAGCTCAGTGAGCAAACAAACACAGAAACCCGGGTTCCAAAGAGCGGGGGAACTCAGTTATGAAACGAGTTTTTGGTACAAAAGGAAGCTTAAAGCCACCGCTGGTGATCAGGCAGGGAGGAGGAAGGTCGCACTGGGTGTCAGGCCACACTTCACACACACACAAATCGTTCAATCAATATTTGTCCTGGAATCGTACCCGGTGGAAAATTTCGAATTGAAAGGTCAGCATAATTCAGTGCTCACTTTCATTCATGCTGCATGCTTGGAAGAACGCGTGTTTTTACATCTAGCACAAAATAAGCTTCATAAATCCAAGGATTTTTTTTTAACCAAAAAAAAAAAAAAGACATCTTGGAAGTAAGCCCTGTGTTCGTAATGCCTTTCAGTTACACCTTCAGTGGGACAGGGACCTCTCGCCTATGATTTTAGCAAAATAACCGTGGCACGAGGGGGGCTGTTTAAATCCCCAGGCTCTGGACCTAATGGCACAAATCCACAAACATGGGTGAGAAGTGAAGGCTCCAGAAACCTCCCCAAAGCCGGGAGCATGGGCACTGCTGCTGCCCCAGCACGCTGCGAAGGGCTGCACGGGGATTTATCCCCGCCGCCCCTGCCTGCCTCGGCCAGGCCGGCATCGGGGGTTTTATTTAAGGTCACTCCAGGAACAGCGGAAAGATCTAATCCCGTGATCACCAGACAGCTGTTACCCCCTGCCTTTGTGAAAATGATGATCTCAAGTTGAGGATCTTGTTGCCTTGAATCATTGTTTTTTTTCCCCCCGTGTGTTTGCCGTAACAGATTGTTTGCTCGCATTCGGACTGTAAGGTCATGACTCAGTTTTTTTCCCCCTATCAAGAATTAAAGGAAATTTGAGTGTGTGCGGCCCTAAACATGGACTTTAGAATTTGGCTCCAAAAAAATAATAATAATTAAAACACAAACAAAACAAACTAAAAATAGAGAAAAAAAACAACGCTCTTGCCTAGTGACTTAATTACAACGTATGCACAAAGCACAACAAATCATCCAGCTCACTCAAGGCTGTGATACAGCTGATGGGTGGCATTCAGATAACTGCCACAGGGGCAGGACACCTTGAAGTCCTCAAAACAGTGTTGTTTTGTGGCTAACGTGAGGTATTGATACTCTCTAAGACAGTGCACAGGGTAATTTCAGCCACGCAGGGGAAAGCTCTGCAGAGGAGAGCCCAGTTAGAGAAAGAAGGCAAATAAAGAGGCAGGATGACTGCTTCCAGTCACAAGCTTGCATGGAGAAGTTTATTTTAACAGCCTAGCTGGAAATTCACTGGAAAAACAGCTCCATCAGCCCTATCAGGAAGAGTCAGCACCGAGATGATGTTCCTCCGTCGGTCTGCCCTGCCAGAGCACCCGTGCTCCAGCACAAGACAAAGCATGGCCGTGTCCCGCATCAGATGTGCTGTACTCCTCATGCGGCTAATGAAAAAGGAAAAAAAGCCCTTAAGTCAGTCACGCCGCGTTAAAGATCACTCTGATGGACTTCAGCCTTGCTGAAATCAGCCACCGTGCACGCAGCGCCGCGTTGCTTTCAGAGGGCAGAAGGATGAGCGCAGGGCACTTCCCAGCTCGAGGGACCCCGCACCTGGGGGAGCTGGCGTAGCACCATCCTGGTGCGGTCACGGCGAAGAGCAGCCCTCTTTCTCCTTCAAACCACTGCTCTTCCACCCGTGCACCTCCTTCCAGTGAAAGCATTTGCCTTCAGGTTAAATCTGACCCATGCCACCGTCATCTGGGGAGAGGAAAGTCCCTGTACAAAGCGGGGCACCCCGGTATACTCCCTGAGGCAGCATTTATCCTGAGAATAAACAAGGCCGGCACGCTTCACGTGCACTACCAGCCTGCTTCTAGGGGAGCTGTGCTTTCTAGGCTTCACCCACACAGTGCTATTGCTTTTGCATTTCATAACACTTGCAAGGGAACACTCGGAGCGGGGAGGGAAAAGAAAGATCCTCCGTGACCGTGTTCGGCACCGAGTGTTACAGTGCCCTGCCGTACCTGCTTGCTGGCTCTAAGCTGGGGGCAAAACTGCAAAAATTCAGGCACGGTTCAAACGATGTTTCATGGGAGTCACTCTTAATGCTCTGTGATGTATTTCTTTAAATAGCCATACATTTGGCCTTAAAACTACTTGGCTTGGTGCCCTTCAAAAATACCTACTCTAGAAACACTTGCACGCTAAATTTAAGCATTTGAAGTTCCCAGAAACACAGCCCTACTTTCATTTGTCATTGTCTCAGCCTTCATGGTCCATCGTCATCCTATTTTTCTCTGCATCCAGGTGTACTTCATATACAGCAATAAAAGCAAAACAACCCTCAGCCTACTTTGTTCTAGTTGGCAAGCAAACACTAAAGTCTCAAGACTAGCAGATGGCTAGTCAAACAAATTCACGTCTTATCAAGCTTACAAAGGATTAACACACCCATGTTTTTGCTGTGCAGTTCTCCTCTGAGCTATAAAGATCGTTCTAAAGACAGAAACTGCAAACGGCTGTTTCCAAGGGTACAGTATATGCTTCACGATATATTATCAGAACAGTGGCTCCGCTGAAATGCTGGTTAGGCGTTGTAGCTCGTCACTTTGAAATTCCTGTACCTTCTTAAGCACAAAAATACAGAGGGGTGGCAACATGCCCTTGCTGTTAAGAGCAGGTGGAAATTTAAACCAGGAAGTTTCTTGATATTATACAGAATGTCAGCACTAATCAAAGCTTTGATTAGAGTTGAAAAGGCCCCTTCCAATCCAACCCATTCTGTGATTATTTATAGTCTGTTCTTCTTTGCTTCTGTTTCTCAGAAACGTGTTTTCCACCCTCAAAAATAACAAATCACTCAGGTGAAACTGTACAGGAAGGAGGGACTTCGTGGCCCCTTGTGAGCTGCTGAGGTGGCCTGAACCAGCAGTGCACAAAACAGGGCAGACAGCAGATCTCTCCTGAAACGTGCTTCAGTTTCTCAATACTAAGCACTGATCCTACCTTATCACCAACAAGCCCATTGCTCCAGTACTTTTTCTGGAGTTTTCTACTGGTGCCTGAAGTCTACTGAGTTTAACGCACCTTCAGATTTCTTCAGGGCCAGCTCACCATCACCTGCCTAAAGGATAAGAAGGGAAATGGCATACACAAGGTCCCCTTGCCTTCAGCAGGTGGATGCCTCATGGCCACCCTCTGCACCTCAAGTGAGGTACAAGACGAGTTGCACCAAGACTAGAGCACCAGCAAGGAAAGCCAGGGCTACGCCAGCAGAGACAAGACAGTGATGAACCAGCACTGAGAACAGAACTAGATAAGTTTCAGCAGTGATTACAGGAGGAATAAGGACAAGACCGGAGGATACAATTCTGACATCCTTGTTTCATTTGTTTGTAGAAAAATGGTATTTCTGGACTCATAGTACCAGATGGGACATGATGGGACCATACTTGAGGTTTCATTTACATCTGTCCCCTTGTTGTACAGCACATCCGACTCCATTTACTGGGTAATTCCCCCCAGTTTACGAGCTTGCCTTGAAATTTGAGTCCCAGCCTCCTTACAATTTCCACTATGTCCATTCATTATCTGCTGGTTAAGAACAACAGATTAAGTGCTGTCTCCTTCATATCACTTATGTGCATAACAGCTACTTTGCTGGCAGTTTTTACAGTTAGGAATTAAAAATTAAGCAGATACATTTGATCAGCTTCAGTTCAGGGTATGAACACTCAGAATACTGATTCAAAGAAATATTCAGCTAGCTACAGCAATTGTTTCATTCTCTGATGGGTCATATTGATTTTTTGTTTGGTTGGTTTTTTTGTTGTTGTTTTTGTTTTTTTTTGTTTGGTTGGTTGGTTGGTTGTTTTTTTCCCCTGTAATCCCTTCTTTCAAAGGCATCCTTGAGAGAGCTTTGAAGTTCCACGTTTTTTTCCTGTAAGCATTACTCCTGCTGCAAGTAAACATTACAGCAACATAATACTCTTACAATATACAACACAAGACCTTGTTTCTCAGAGGAGATATGCATTGAAGGCAGCTGTTAACATGAAGCCAGATTTTAATAGGCTTCCTCACAAAGAATACTACTACTTTAATTCACCTATAGTCCTATTAAAGCGTATGGGATTACTGCTGCAGCATGGTGCCTTTCAAAAGGAGTACCATCAGTGGGATGCAGCTCTTGGAAGCAACACCATACTTGCAAGGAGGGTGTGAACAAGCTTTTACTATTGAGGATCTACTAGCTAGTCCTAATGACAGTTTTAATGTAGCTGATAGCATCTTGCCTCATTGACAGAGTAGAAAAAAAAATAATTAATTAGTTCTGAAAATGAGTGAATGTAATCCAAATATCACAGAAAAAAATAATATTTACGGAGAATTAAGTTTTGTGCTAAACCCCAAGTTTTTAGCCAGGAGTCACCTTCTCTTGCTATAGAAGCCTCTTGCTATGAGGAAGCTTGTTCCCATAGGAACACAGTCATGCTGGCATGATGGAAACAGCTAAAACATTTCCAAAAACAGCCAGCAGAATAGTTCTGCTACATATCCTTGCTATTGCTCTAGTTTGAGTGTATTCATTATGTCCTATTATATCTGGTTGGATTACATCCCCGCAGGGGAAAATGAAATATCTATCTCTCTATATATACTTGCATACACACACACACACACACACATATATGTCTTTGGCTATATATATATATAGCCAAAATCTAGTTAATTCCTTTTTGGTGTGTATCTGAACATTTTCTTTCTTTCCTGAGGGGCTAGCACAAAAAAAAACAGCCACCTCCAGAGACATTGCAGTAAATTAGAAATAAACTATTTATTTTCACATTGGAAGAAGGAATTACTGGTGTGTCAAGCTTCCAAACAGAAAGACCTGAAGATGCACCAAATACAGACAAAATGTCATGCTAGCAGAGCTGTTCTCTTCTGCTACATTGCCACATCTTTGAACTGTTCGGTTTCCTTTCTGGCCCTTAACTGAGTTTTATTTTGTGATAAACTTTAGAATGGATTTCATGGACTTTCTCCAGCATTTACTTCTTCACAGCTTAAAGGATTTATCCTTTCCTTGGGGCTCAAGGAGGCTTGAATTTTAGTCTTTTGATTTGAATGCAGTCTCTCTTCTCTGGCTTTCTTTTACACCTAAATGCTTCTTTTATTTAAACAGCCTCATTGATCTCTGCATAAAGATTATTACATGAAGGTGCTGCTCAGTTGGAGTGGAGACAGCAGAAGACTTTGGATCTCTCCTGCTAGGGGACCACTTTTCCATTTGTTTCATTTTCTTTTGCTGCTTATTTTTTTCATTTTATTCATTTTCTTTTGGCAGTTTCCTGCCAAAACTTTTCTGAGGGAAGAAGGCATCCCGTTCAGACCATTTTTTAGCAGTTTTAGTCTCTATCAGACTATGCAAGACGTGCATATAACAAGTTGTGGTTATTTGGGGTAGGATTGAGCTGCTGTTTTGCCCCCTGAATTGCAGCCAGCTGTCTCTGGTCATTCCTCTGAGGATGAATTTTCTGTACTTCATGAAGGCTGGACTCCCTCCCCATCCAACACAAAAGCAAGCAGTAGGATTTAGGGGTCTCCCTTAGGGGTCTCCCTTCACACACATCTTGGTGTGATGAAGAAGAAAACCCATTCTCCGGACATAACCCTTGGGCGTCCATGCCAGGGTCGGGCCACCTATGCCGTTTCTGAGTGTCCCCACACCCTAGCAGGCCCTCAGCCCCCTCAGAGAGTTCACCTGGCCACAGGGACTCCCAAACATCCACACACCAGCATTAGCAGTGTTTATTCAGGGTTTTTGGGGGAGTGGAGCTGCCCTACCACCTCACACCCGGCCTGCGGCCAAGACTGGCCCCAGCCCCGCCAAGGTCACCGCCACTCCGTCTCCCTCAGTGCGTTGTGCCAGTTTATCTGGCCGCCCTGGGAAAGAGGCAGAGCTGACCTTGCTGGGCACTATTACGCTGGAAATTCGCCCGTGGCAAATATTTACACAGGAGTATTGTTCAGAGAAGACCCAGGCAGGGCCTGTGCCCACCATGAGGGCAAGGAGAAGGGGCCCAGGCCACCTGTGCAGGCAGGCCGAGGTGGCATGAGGGGAGCCTGCTCTACTTCAAGGGTTTCAGGATTTCTACCAGCTGGGGACGATCTCCACCTGCTGAGGATCTCCTGAAGTTCACAGGGCTTGACAATTTACCCTGAAATCCTGGAGCATACCGAGCGTGGCGTTCATGGGGGATCGCATTGCACACAGGCAGAAAAATGCCATTGAGACAGTGCAAAACCTCAGCTCGCTCTGCCAAAATTTTCCATGTGCCTCCTTCGTTCACACTGAATTAAATATTTTCAAGAGGAGAAAAAAAAAATCCCTTGAACTTTTTTTTTTTCTTTTCAACTTGGTTATTAAACTTTTACAGACAGGATGAACTCATGCAACAGTCTCTGAAGTAAAACACTCCAGCAGCATGCCCGTTTGGGAACTTCAGATGCTATTTATTTAATGTTTTTACCCTCACTGAAGACCGTGTCTCAGAAGGTGTCAACAGTATTTTCCCTCACGCAGCAACTTGGTCAGACTGTCCTGTGAACTGGAGGATTTTCCTACCCTAGGCAGCCAACGTACCTAAAGACTTGCTCACATGAATGTTTCAGAAACCTGCAGCTATGTTTTAAAATTATCCCTAGACGATTAAAAATTAACAAATACCATGGTGATGACGGATGTTCTCCCAGGCTTCCCACTGAAATCTTAATATCCAGTGATTCTATATTCAATTCCAAATTATCTCAAAATGGTAAAGAATGGGATAAATCACAGCTGTCACTTTATGAAAAACAAAAAAAAGCTCTTTTTAGTGGTAAGTCTTGTTTTGTTCTACTGCCATTACAAGCTGCTTTTTATTTATCTGTCTGCTTAAGGAGACTGCCAGGAAGACAGGACATTTGCCTGTTCTCCTCACCTGAATAAAGACCACTGCATTCTTGAACCTCACACCTACGTTAACTTACTATGATACCAAAAAAAAAAAAAATCTGAAGAAACTGCAGTGAGACAAGGACAAACACAGACCAGAATTGTTTTCTGCACAAGTGTCCACGGTTTTTGTTTTCCAAGGGAGGGAGGAGCTACGTGGCCCTGTTCCCATTTAATCACACAAATAGGAGCCAGAAACTGCTACATTCCAGTTGCAGCTCAGACACGGCCACCTTCCTTGTTTTGTCTACTTACCCTGCAAGCTCATTGCAGCACGGGTCAGCATTTTAGCAACAACTAGTAAAACAGAGCTCCTGTTTGAGTGTGGGTCCTTAAGGGATCCAGAAGTATATACAGCAAACAAACACCACCACCAACAGAAATCCTCAAACTGAGCCTAAGTTGAATGAGTAACTTTAAAAATACAAGTGTGCAAAAACTGAGGAAGGAGAACTCAGGCTGGGTGTGCTTCCCCTCAGCCCCCTCGCAGTGCATCCATCAGAAGGGAGGACGGTGTTTTCTCCTCGTGCAGCTCCTTCCCTCCCTGCACCCAACCTTACGGCTCCCTCCTCTGCACCACTTGCCTGCCCCGAACCCATATTTCAGCAGCTGCCTCCACCGTGACCCAGAACAGCTGGGAACATCCCTTCCTGCACTCTTGTAGGTCTGGGGACTGGGTGCACTCAGCTAGTTCAGGAAATGCAGAAGGCTGAGGTTTGCTCAGGGAAGACATCACTGGCAGTTTTAGCTGCTAGGCAGTAATAAGTCTCCAGCTAGCACATGCACGCTATGATTCAAAGGCTTAAAATCGGACCGAGGTGGGTGGATTTTGACAGGAAGGGCACTCCCTCCTCCTTCCCCCAGCCCCACCTCAGACACAGAAGCCCACCTCCTAAATTCTTGTTTCAGTGCAGGAATGCTTGGGGATTTCAAAGCAAAGGTCAAAAGAATTTCTAATGTGGGCGAAGCAATGTGTTTTTCTTGTTCCTGCTCTTGGAGCTGGCATAACCATTTTGACCAAAGTTTCCTGAAAAAAAAAAGTTTGGCCTGAAGAGGATCTAGCATAGAAAATGCCAAGGTGTTACAATGGAAAATGTTAAGTAGTCTTATTAAAAAGCTGTTGCCACCAGCCCCACCTAAAGGTATGGTATGTTGGAATAATGATATATATTCCGGTTTTGACCACTTAACTAGAGTGCCCTAATTTCTTGAAGAGACAAACATCTACCAAATTGGCCCCACCACCCACACGTGTACTGCTAGCCTACTGAAGACCTCAGAAGCCTTTCAAGGCGGTACAACACGCACACAAACACCACACATGCCACACCTCTGACATCTTAAATAATTAGCAGGTTAATTTGGTGACCTTTATATCTGCATGTCAGCTGAGCTGTGGAGGCACCGTTTCATCTTCGCCAAGGGCATCTGCTTCTGCGCTTCCTGACAGTTATGCACAGGATCTTGCCCACACTGCTCCAACCATAATGCTAGGCGACCCCAAATCTCTCCCACTTTACCACTGCTGTATAAGAATTCGGTTTATGTTAACTAGCTAATGTTGGCACACACCCTAGAACAATGCAAGAAAACAAAGTTAGGTTCCTGGTAAAGAGACAAGTGTGGGTCTCTGCATATCCAGGGAACTCTGTTTTTTAAACAAGGCAACAAGCATGTTAGTGTCAAGCTTTTATATCCAATTAGCAAGAGCAGACTTCAAAAAATAAAACACTCAGGCTCCTGAAGAATTACCAGTGGGAAGCAAGTACTTAGCTTTTCTGAGAATCAGGCTAAATTTACAACAGACTTAAGGTTAGGGCCTGGCACCGAAATAGGACTTACTATCCAGATGCAGTATTAGTCTTTTGTAAAGAATTTGTACTGTCTTTATCCAATTTCCATTCTTAACTATGGCTTTCAGTGAAGTGTGTTTAAATTCCCTCTATTTTATTTCTGCCAGACGCTCCTTTTAAGCAGAAGGATTATTAAATTCATATTCCAAGTCCTTCTTCAATGTTACAGCTTCTTTCTTCTATTGAAGTGCAATTGTATTCCAAAAAGGGACTTCGGGGAGGAACTAAAAAAAGCCAAATCGTTTATAAGATCGCTGATTTATTGTTTCTCCGAAGTCTTGCACAGCAAGTGTGCTCACAGGCTACAGGAATCTGCCTAGCTGCTGAGCTCCGACAGTGGGATCCATGACCATGGGTAACAGTTGCTTCTGTTCTCAACTACAGAAGTGACGCAGTACCACCTTCAGATGACTTCTCTGCTGAGCTTTGCATATAACATTACCGGGCTGATCCTGACAGTCAGAAAACAATGCTGTGAAAACGGCAAGAGAGAATTGCATTTGCTTTTCCTTCCACTAGCTGCCTTCCTCCTGCAGCTCTAACGTGTGTCAATGACAATAAGAAACTTGTTTTTATCGCCCAAGCACACAAACACTGCACTGAGGACACTCAAGCACTGGCCTGGTGACTCACGTTGGTGACTCAGGACTGGTTATTCCTGCAGAGTTAACTCTCAATATAATACAAATCTTGTCTCTAACTCAAGTTCCAGGCAAAGTTTTCAATACACCTGCAAATATGTTTTTAAGCTTGAGGTGGCAAGCCATTCAGGCGCACGGCTTCGGCTCAACCTTCCGTGGCCTTTCAGACTTGCTCTTCAACTCCTGTTGGCTGCACACTCGCGTTGCAACAGGGCTCCCTTCGCACTAGTTACGCTAAAACCAAGACAACATAAGGCTTCCACGCTTGGATTCACTTTCCTACAAAGGCAGAGGCACCACTTCTACAGTCTCATTTCCCAGACTGGTAAATTGCTGAGCTTTCACTTTTTTTTTTCTTTTTTTTTTTTTTGTCCAAAATCCCTTTACCCTCCTCAAAATCTTTAAACCTGGCCTCTCCACTCACCTGTGTCAACTGGCTCCCCCAGTTCCTCGTTGTCTCCAGACACCCACAGCTGATGAGTCTCTCTCTCTCTTCCAGCATTTTGTGCGCTGGGTAAAAAAGTTATCACGCTCTTCCACTCCTATTACCACTTGTCATCCAACCACTTACATAAGCCTGTGACCTCTGAAATAAAAACATTTGCTTGCACTTGGGTAGAGCTGGTTGGTTGGAAGAGAAATTGGAGAGGAAAATGATTTAAAAAACAGTCACAGAAGCAAGTTTCCAGAATATGTCTTTTTGGTTTTCCTTTCAAGTTTGCTATTTCCTCTAGTCAACCACCGGTTCCCCATCAAAGAAAAAAGTTTGAACCAGCAAAGTCAATTTGTTTAACATTTCCACATAACCTCCGGCAAACAAGACTCCTATAGCCTGCGCAATCATCTACAGTTCTGCTAAGCACAGATCAAAAGGATGTAAGTAACTAGGAAAAAAATATTCACCTTAGGTTGTACATATTTGTTTTAATTTGCTACTAAACATATAAATAGGTCTAGAGAACCTGGTATTTCTAACATGCCAATTTTCTCTGTACTGTGGTGCCCCACTCATTAACAAAAATAGCTTCACTTTAGACTGAAAAAGTCGTGTTTTTCTTGTTGTATGTTGCTTTCTCAAACGGGTTTGTTCTCGTGTGCAGTGGAAGGGATGTTTTAACCCATCTTCAGCAGCACTGTTGGAAAAGGCAGTCCATACCCACACGGTGCCCACAGGAGCATTTGTTGAGGTCCCCTGAGGAAGTTAGGCTGATGGGCACACAGATATGGGCTCTGCAGAGGTTGCAAGAGGTGACAAGAACCTGGTGACCTCAGCCAAATGCCCCAGCTTAGCAAAGACCTACAAGCAAAGACCCAGTCCCTCTAACTTTGATGTAAGGAGGTTCGATAAACTCAACCATTCACATGAGTCTTCCCAATTGTACACAGTGTATCAGGTGCCAAAATGTATTTGGACACCTGTGAGGACAAGGGGGTCTAACAGTTTTCTCTAGAACAGCTTCAGAGGTGTTCTAGAGCAGAGGTTATGCCTCCAAAGCAACATAATGCTCACATTTATCCCACCACAAGGGGGATTTTGTGAAAGGAGCGCACACTTTACACATAAGAATTGCCCCAGGTTAGACAAACCTCTTGAACCTGCACTCAGCATTTTGGTGGCGGTTCTCTTTTACCGTGCTTATCTCCTGGTAGAGGCTGGATTTGGAAAATACGCTCCTGGACTCAGTTTCCATAGCAAGCTTTTGAGCTCCGGGGAAAAATGCACACTGTGGCTTCTTCCTGTCAGAAATGCAAGAGGTAAAAAAGGAGTGTATGCCTCACTCAGCTGTAATGTGGAAGGTGTGACGTTCATGACCTACAACACAGAAGCAGTCCTCGGGTCAGAGGTCAGCACCCAGGGAACGTGCTGACTGTCAGGCTATGAAGCTATGGCACTTCCCTGTGTGGCCCAGGAGTCCTCCCCGAAAGAGTCCTGAATTCTTTTAAAAGTGGAACTGTCTCATAAGGCACCCTGAGCTTCTCCACGGGACCTGAGCGCATCGCTTCCCTAGCACCAGCCGCCCCACTGCCTCCTGCTGCAGCACCGGGGCTGCCAGTCGGGAGCAATTCCTCACGCTTCCTCTCCAAAAGAGAAGTTGGAAGGACTCGTGGTGATCACCAGGGTACAGAGCATCTCCTTTACAGACAGGAGGTGCCAGCTGGGCTCTCCTCTGGGGAGGTGAGTCCGGCACTCAGGCCCACCCGCTTCCCAACCAAACCATCCGTCCCCGATGCGCCACAGGGACGAGCACATCGGTGCCATCTGCTAGGGAAGACAGCATCAGCTTAAGCCTCAAGAGAGCAGTCTGAAGTGGGAATGCCCATCTCAAAATAGCACTTGGATCTAGAAGGAGGTGGGGGTTGGGAAACGCTCCCTTTCCCCCAGCATTTCCCATCCATGCTGCCTGTTACAGCATCCTTATCGCATCAGGAGCCTGCAGAGCCCACCCCAGGGACATTGGGGCCTTAAAGGCAGGGTTTTGGGGCACCCAGGGTGAGTAAAGGCCAAACTTTCACAGATCGGTCTGAGTCACAGAGCTCGTTTCTAAAGTCATTGAATGCTCAAAAGGTCAGTTTTGAGAGGAAGGCAAACCTGGGTCCATAGCTGCTTCAAAATTAATAGCATTAGGTTTTCCTCTGTGACCAAACGCCCAGCTTTGTTGATCAAATCTGCAAACTTTTGATCAAATCATAGGGGGCACTGCTTTCTTTGTGACAGTCTGAGAGGGCTGTAAACTATCAGCAAACTGTAACGGGGACATAATAATACACGTCATTGTAATGCTTCATGAAGGAGGTGCACGTTGCTGTCTCACAAGGACCGTGCGTGCTGGTGTTTCTGTTATCCAGCCCTTACATAAGGACAAAAACACTTGTAGCAAGGCTGAGCTGAGCGAGTGAAGCGATGAAGAAACGAAGGCGCTCCGCGCTGTGATGGCACTGGCCTCGGGCCAGTGGGGCTGGGGGCGAGAGGGCACCCTGAAAAACCCCACTGCCCCCGGAGCAGGGCAGAGCGAAGGCTTGGGGTGAAGGGGGTGAGGGAAGGGGGGCTTGGGGGTCTCGTGAGGTGTTTTAATGATGCTTTAATGATTTGGGGGTCTTGTGAGGTGTTTTAATGGTGTTTTAATGGTTTGGGGGGGTCTCGTGAGGTGTTTTAATGGTGTTTTAATGGTTTGGGGGGGTCTCGTGAGGTGTTTTAATGGCGCTTTAATGGTTTGGGGGTCTTGTGAGGTGTTTTAATGGCGCTTTAATGGTTTGGGGGTCTTGTGAGGTGTCTCCCGAGCCGCCAGCTCGCTGCAGCAGCCCGGCCGGGGTGCTGCCGGTGTGGACACGGCGGTGGCAGCCCGGCGGGCCATGTGGGCACAGACTCCACCTCCCCCTGCTCCCGCCCGCCCCCTCGCATCCAGGAAGGGAAGAAGAGGAGGAGGAGGAGGAGGAGGAGGAGGAGGAGGGAAGGGGGAAAGAAAAAAAAAAAAGCGGAGAGAGGTTGAAAGGAGGGAGCTCGCCGAGACCCACCCTTCTCCCTCCTCCTCCTCCTCCTCCTCCTCCTGCTGCGGGCTGCTGGCCGGGCTTTTGTTTTGCTCCGCTCCCCGCTCCGCACGTGATAGCCGCGGCACCCCCATGCGGCCCTCCGGGGCGGCCCCGCCGGCGGCCCGACGGCAGCCTCGCCCCGCCGCCCGCCCGCTGCCCTAGCGGGGAGCCCGGCAGCGAGAGCGCAGCGCCCGGCCGCGGGGCAGGGAGGCGGCGGGCAGCGGGCAGCCGGCCGGCACAGCCACGCGCAATGGCGGCGGCCGCCGCCAGCCCCGGCAGCCCCGCCGCCGCCGGGCCCCTGCCGCCGCCGCCGCCGGAGCCCTGCCCCAGGAAGGGGCCGGGGCCGCCGCTGCCAACGGGAGCGGGGCCGGCGGCGCCGCCGCGCGGCGACCCCCGTCGCAGGCAGGCCGCGCTCTCCTTCCTCACCAGCATCTCCCTCGACGGGCGGCCCCCGCCGCCGCCGCCGCCTCCTCCGGCCGACGGCCCCGCCGCCAGGCCCCGCCAGGCCCCGCCGCCGCCCCCGCCGCCGCCGCCGCGGCTGGGCAGCCCCCCGGCGGCGCCCGCCGAGCCCCCCCGGCCCCGCGGCGGGGCGGAGGAGGAGGAGGGCGGCGGCGAGGAGGACGAGGAGGAGGAGGAGGACGCCTTCGCCGCCGTGCAGGTGCCGGCCGCCGCCTTCCTGGGCGCCGCGGCGGCGGCGGGGAGCCGCGGCCGCCTCAACTCCTTCACGGCCGGCGTGCTGCCCGTGCCCTTCGGCCGCGCCAGCCCCCAGGGCGGCGGTGGAGGAGGCTGCGAGCTGGGGCAGCCCGGCCCCGCCGCCGCCTTCGAGCTGCAGCGATCCCGGTAAGCGGCGGCGGGGCACGGGGAGGGACGGGACGGGACGGGACGGGACGGGACGGGACGGGGGGGCGGCCCCGGGCAGCGGCAGGTGGGAAGCCGCTTCCCTCCTTCCTTCCTTCCTCCTTCCTTCCTCCTTCCCTCCTTCCTTCCCCGCGGGAAGGCGTTTCCACCTTCATCCACGAGCTCTTGCTGTCCCTACATGCCGTTCCCCGCCTCAGGGCAACCTTTTCCCCGTTACCGAGCTCGCTCGCCCCGAGCGTGTAACCTCACCTCCTTGAACAACCACCGCTTTTGGGCTAGGGACGCGCAAATGCACGTGGGGCAGCTGCGCCACGCGTACTGAGCGCTCTCTCCCGCACCGCATCGTGCCCGGGTATCGCAGGCTGAGGGAGAAGCAGGCTGGAAGCCGGAGGAGACGACTGCGTGCTCCCAGCCAACCGCTCCCACCTTCCCTGCTCGCCACGCTCGCTCCGCGTCGCTCCCTCGGACAAGCAGGTAGACTTGGAGCCACGTGCTGTTGCTGCCAGGGTTCAGGAGGGTAACTGAGCAGAGATTGCTGCAGAAGAAGCTCATTCACAGTCAACTGCCTTGGAGAGATCGGGGGTACTCCAGGAGAGTACCCATGGCCTTGGGAGCTGGTTGTGACCCACAGGTTTGGGGGCTGCTGTCCTGCTCTGGAACTTGTCGGTGACAGTGCGCTCAGCAGTTCGCTCCTGGTGTCCGACAGCCTGCATTCTCCACAGCCTTCCACTTAGTGAGCTGATTATCCGTGCAGGATTCCCGTGCCATCTTTCTGTATTCCCAAGGATCCTCCTCATTTTTCCGTGCTTGCACTCCTTGGTCCCGTGCTCGGCTCTGGGAGAGGTGCTCAGATCCCACCTGCATCACTTCTTCCCCCAGCCCATCCTCATCCCATCGTTGCTTTCCCTTGCCCCTCTTTGCTGCTCTCTGAATTCCTCCTTCCACAACCTGCCCGTAACGGCCCTCCCTGAGTGCTCTGCCGCTTGTGGTGTGCAATGTAAGGAAGGAGCTGGGTTTTGTTTTCTTGAGAGTTAGGTTCGGCTGTGGCAAAGACCTTGTGCAACTCCCCAGCACTCGCTGGTAGCGAAGGAGAGCTCCCCGTGAAGCCCGCAGCTCCGCTGACGGGCGTGACGCGGCACATGTGCGGTCCAGGGCAGGCTTTGGCTTGGGTTCAAAAGATGCGTTTGTGTTTTGGAAAACATATATTCTTAAATATAGAAATGGGACGGACTTGAGGTGGCGGCGTGCGTGCAGAGGTTGGACCCGGCCTTTGCTCCGCATCTCGGCGGAAAGGCACTGCTCGGGCTCTGATAGCGAGGCTCGCTCTTCGCCGCACGGAAAGATAAATCATAGGCATGCACGCTGCTGGCGCCAGCCCAAGAACAGGGAGTTCAAGCAGACCTGCTGCCGCTCTCCTAACGGAGACGAAGGAGCCAAATGGCCGGCGCATGGCCTGCCCTTACGGGCGCGATGCGGGTGGGAGGCAGGGACCAGGCACCGGGGACAGACTTCGGCTCACCTGAAGGAGGATGCAGAGCAGAGAGGGAAATCGGGGATTTTGGTAGCTCCCGTGTACCTCTGCTGTCTCTCCTCCCTCCCTTTCGTTCTCCTTGCAGCAGGCTTGAAATTGAGTCTGAGGTGTTGTTTGAAAAGGCTAGTCCTGTGCTTGGACATGTAAGTTATGTGGTAACGTGAAACCATTTTCTACTACCATATCAGGCAAGACGGGCTGCATTATGTTGTTTTTATTTAGTTTTCAGAAACCATCGTGAACGTCTAATCAGAGTTTCCTGGCTTGTTTTGTTTTGTTTGTGTTAGCAGTTTGTATAATTGTGCACTGGTTTATATTTAACAGGGTTATCATTAATGTGGTTTGGGTTTGTGCTCCCTGTGTATTCACGGGGAGTAAATGATTCAAAAAAGGACGTGGAGCTCCTAGCTGTTCGGAGGCTAGGGTGTAATTACACGTAAATGGGAAAAAACGCTTGTGCAGTAGTTGGCTTGTTGATGCCGAAGGCTCTTGTCTGGTGCTGAAGAAGTTTGTCTCAGTTATGTGGTGAATGGGTGGCTGAGGGCACTACTGGAAACTAGGGCCAGATTGTGCCACGGCTTTCCTTCGTGTCAAATTATAATTCGTTTTAATAGCTTCGTCTGAATTAGCCAGGACTTCTGTGGAACAAGATTTCAGCAACACCAATTTAAAATCATTACAGAGTCTGGAGGTTAGGTAATGATCCCGTCCACGTACTTGTTTTTATGTAAGCCTACAGTTCTTCTTGCTGTAGTTTTCTTTGCAAGAAGCACCGTTGTTTCCATACGTGAAGGTTCCTTTCCTGTACACGACTTTTTCCAGTGGCTCAGGTTGTAAGAAACGAGTGTGTAGGGAAACAAATCAGTGATTGGATTTGTAGTTTAAACACCACTTACAGTTGCAGTTGACTGTGTCACAGCAGATGGGAAGGGGAATTCCTCCTGGAGCAGCTGGTTTGGGGAAGGCAATAGAAAGGAATATCTGCTGAGCAATTGCTGGGCGGGGGGATCTAGTCAAAAGGATGTTTAAGCTACCATGGCTCAAATGGATTTATCTTCAGAATTTATTGACCTACAGAACAAGTCTCATTTCCTGACTAATTCTGAAATTAATGTGTGATTATTAAAGCTCGTAAAGATTCAATTTGTTTCTACCCATTAGAAAGTCTCTGCGCCTTTCACCTTCCATCTCATTCAGTTTTGACAATGCAGAGGGGAGACAATTTCCTCGTTCAGGTCTCCACTCACTGCCACGGCGTTTTGTTGTGTAAGTGCTCAGGCTGTTATTGAAAATATGAAAGCATTTGCCTGTTTTAAATAGCTAGGTTCTGGCCTAATTATTCATCGTCCAGAGAGACGCAGTGGAGGGGGATGCTGGATTTGTAGACTTGCCCAGCCGTTGTGGGGCTCACGAGGTGCAAGCAGTTGTTGGCGCTGCAGGGAGCCCCCAGGATCACCGCACATCCGCAGAAGATGCCTCCGATCTTGACACCTCGGGGACAAAAGAAGAGCCTCTCAGAAACGAGTGTGTTACGGGCAGAGTCCTGAAAGAGGAGCAGAACAAAAAAGCGGAGGGCACTGTCCACCCTTCAGGGTCGTGCCAACGTCGGGAGCTTGCTTGTGAGCTGCTGGAAAAAACATCGGACCTTTTGTGTGCGATTGAGACTCGGTTATTCACTGAGCCTAAAGCCCTTCAGGCAGCCGGAGTTTTAGAATTAGGTATACAAGAACAGCGTGAAAACAGCAATTTAATGGTCTGAGAAGTGAATGGAAAGTGCACATGCTGAAAGTGCACATGCTGATCTTTTCATAGGTGTGCGACCTTGTGTACCACTAATCATTGCTGCCTCTGAAAACGGGATGCTTTGGTGACTCCTGTCATCATTTCAGAAACCTGAATGGCCATCCCGTGCCACCCAAAAGAAAAATGTTCAAGAACAGGATTAAGGCTCTATAATAAGGGCTGTTTTGGTGGTGGCACCGGTGTCCTGCTGCTTTTGTCCTTGCCAAAGTGTTTGACACAGTTCCTGGAGGGCAGCCCCCCAGGAGAGGACTTGCTGTCCCCGTGCGCGCAGCTTGCAGGCTCCTGAGGGCCCCGTGAAGGACACGGAGCACGTCCACGTCCTGTGCGCGTCCTGTGGCCCATGCTGAGAGAGGCTGGGTCCTCATGGTCACTTCAGGCACGGCAGGAGCAGTTGCGGACTGCTGGTGGGCTTGGAAGAGTCAGGTCTCTTCCTTCTCTTCCCTCCACACAAAGCCTGCGCGTACTGGAGGCTTGGTTAAATGGCATCCAAGAAGGGTTTGGGGAATTTGCTGGACATCTTGCAGGTCAGAGGAAGCCGTACCGACCAAGTCGTACTGGAAACATAAAGCCCCGTCTGTGTTTTGAGCTGTACACATGCTGAACGTGGCCAGCCCTGCATCCACACAGGCTGGCGTCCGCCTCCGGTGATCTCTGCATGCCTCTCCCTGTGGTCAGGGCACAGGTTTCAGCCTCTCTCTGTGGCTTACCTGGAACACCTGTAAACATTGCTATATTTCAGACGTCAGTTGAAGTTGACCAGTGTTTCAGAAGTCACTGTAGTACAGTAATACGAGGACGCACGGACAGATGGACGGCATAGTTACATCAGTCTTTCCTTAAGACGCAGAGCTTTAAACAAAATCCCCCAGAAGTTTGCTCTGGCATATTTCAGGCTTTATTATAATACTTAGCAAGCATCTTTCGCCAATAAGAAAGATAATATTCATCAGGCAAGAAAAAAAAACACTTTGCTGTCAATTCTGAAGAGGAGCTGGGACAGAACGTAGTGTACACGACTACTAGGGAATTAATTAGACATCTTTATAGGCAGACACATGCTAAGACAGAGCTGCCTGTGCAGAAGTCTCAGAACTTGACAAGTTTTGAAGTGAGACGGCGTTAAAGCCGGATCAATCAGCTGCAAAGCTCCTGTGCAGGCAGGCAGGCCGGCCCTTCTTGTTAAGAGCGAGCTACGCGGCGCTCTGTCACACGGTATTTCTGCAGGCATCCCTATGTGGTGAAAATCAGGAGCATCCATGTGACTCAGCAGCCCTCCAGACCATCACAAAAACATAGTTTGGTGGTAGATAGATGGGATAATGACAGATCATAGCTTGTTGACAGCTTTCGGGTAGGAAGTATGCTTTAATCAGTAATTATTATGACTTTGAGAATTATTCTGGTGAAGGACAGAGCTTAGTTTGGAGCAGTTGAAAACGGCTAAAATACAAATATGAGGTTCCAAATATTGTGTCTGAAAGGGAAAAAAAGAAATCTCCAGTAATGCTGATTCTATGGCTTCTCAGCTTCAAAGCAGTAAATGCCAGGTGGGCTGGCCGGAGGCTCTGTGGAGAGTTTGATGTGAGGTAAAGACAAGAAGCACGAATGGTGATTCAGAACCAAACCCTGATTTATTTATTTTTCCTTACTTCAGCTGTTTGTGGTCTCTCAGACAAGTTCTCTACTACATAAACATAAAGGCTCATCTGCCTAATTTAACCTGAAAATGCAGGAGTTTGGTTTTACTTTTTGGAACTTTTGTACATTGAAACTTCGGTAGACACGACCTTAGCCCATGATAAGTATGGGAAATCAGATTCTGTGTAAGCAATGCAAATATGCCTGCAAAATTCATCACCTCTGGCCACACGATCATACCTCCAAGGCCATAACCAGTCCTTTTGCTCAAACGCTCTGTTCTGCACACAGAATTGCCGCTGAGGAGTGCGGGGCTGCCTCGAGATACCAGGCTGAGCGACGCAGCAGGTGCTGTGAGACGCAAAGCTGGCTGCTTTAATAACCCAGCTGAAAAACCTCGTGCCAGTTTGCTGCGAGAAGTGCGATTGCTAGAAATTACGTTATTTGGCATATGGAGAGCCTGTATCTGCTGGCCTACAGTTTGCAAATAACGCACTGAGAAATGTAAGGAATGGTGTTTGATTTCATGAGAGGGGCTTAGCAGAAGTTTTATTTGCTGCAAGAGGAAGGGTAAAGAACTCAGCAGATCGGTTAGGAGAGAAAAAATTCACTGCTGTTTGGAGAAAACATGATGTGCCAGTGGGAGACTTTCAGGAATCTCTCTGGCACATGTCTTCAGGTTTGCTTTTCAGGCTGCAATATGCAGATGTAGGAGAGTATATATTTAAGGGACTGTGAGGTTCCTTTACAGTGGCTACTGTGTTATATGCATAGCAACTGCCTTCCTGTCATGAATGTTAAATATATTTTCTGTTCTAATGATGTGTTTCAGAGTCAACATTGCTCTTAGCACAGCTACATTTCAAAGTTTTTGCCTAAGGAAGGTTTTCTGTTGTGGAAAGTTTAGAAGTGAATGGAAAGTTAAGCAAAGGCTAGTTTCCTTTCTGTACGGAGTGTTTTTTTCGTTGTTGTTGTTGTTTTGTTTTTTATAGAAGCCTGGGGGAAAAAAAGATTTGCTCCCCACAATTGAAATGTGTTTTTCTCTGCTTGTCTTGGATGGCAAAAGAAGGTATGTGCTTTCCGACCCAGGATCCTGCAAAGCCCAAAGTATGCATTTACATATGTATGAAATTACTTAGGCAGGGTATAAAATTACTCGTGTAAATGAATCTTTGCAAAAAAAGGGATTTTTCTGTATAATATTGATGGGATAAGAAAAAAAAAATTGAAATCCAGGTAACTTTATTTTTAATAATTTTTCAGACAACAATGGATTGCATTTTGGTGCTCCATCAAGTAGTCGTATTACCAAGGCAAATATGATTACGGTTTCAAATCTATGTGTTGTCAAGACAAATCAGCCATAGGCGCATCAGTTCATAGGTAAAGGCATTCAAAAGAAGCATAAATTTTCCTCCAAAAGGAAAAAAAAATCCTCTTATTTTGTGTAACAGGAAAAATCTGTAAGGTGACACTGCGCTGACTTCTCTCTACACCACATCATTGAACCGGAACGAGACTTGTGGAACAAACAGGGGGAAACTTTTCTGCTTGCTTTTCTTTTTCTCTGGGCTTTGGTTAGGATGATGAGAGCTGAGAAGTTTGTAGTGCCTCTTGGTTTGTAGCCTGTTAGTGGGTACTGGTATCTTCAGCCATCCGCTTGCTCTCTGGTGTGCGTGGCCTGGCCCGTGACCCTACAGGACACATCTGCACGTACTTTTTCGTGTAGCAAAAGAAGTGATACTGCAGTACGGTGGCAGTCCTAGCACCGCATCGACAAATAGCAAACCATAGGTGCTGTTGCAGTCCTCGAAGTTGAGGTTGTGCCTTCTGCAGCCTGGGGAGGCTGGTCCTCTCTCTGTCCTCTTCCCTCTGTGTTGCATCCTCTCCCTTCCTCTTTCAGGATGGGGAAAGAGCCACTGTAGGTACAGGGTCAGCAAATCCCAGTGAAGAAAGTGGAGAGCAGAGCTTCAGCACTCCAGGGACCTAGAGTATGGTCACAGTGCTCAGAAAGGACTGTTGTCACCTGAAGGGATGTCTGGTTTCATCTGAAACATGTAGGGATGGAAAAAGGGGAACCAAGAGATGACTGTCGTGTAAATCCCTTTGCCTCTGGGCCTGCTTGGACCACATCCATGCGTACATATGGAGAGAGCAGATCTCCTTCAGGTCAGGTACACAAATACAGGCCATACCTTGCTTCCTCTTGTTCCTTGTTCACCCTCGTGTACTTGGAACCTATACTTTCCAACCCCCTGTACTCAGCCTGTCTGAAGGATATGGCATATATTAGCTATGGTCTGAAACATGTCTTGAAAACATCTTTTTTTTTTTTTCCCTCAACATCTTTATTCCTTGTGTTTTGTCAGTCATAGCGCTCTGCAGACAAAAAGTTTTGCTTTCCTGTTGTTCTGCACATGAGTTAGTACTTGCAGATCCGTCAGGAATAGGGGCTCACTTCCTCCTTTTCCAGCCTAGTTTTCAATCGGCTGCACCCAGGCAAATGTGGGGCGACAGAAGATGTGCCCACATGTCCGTAGGGGCCCGTTGAACTTGCATAGCAGGGAGCGAACTCCTCTTTAGGTGACAGAGAGCTACATGAGAAAGAAGGCTCCATTTCGATGCCTGGGACTTAGGCAGAACTGAGCAGCCTTGGTAGTTACAAGCAAACTTCATAGATCTCAGCATTGCTCCAAGAGAATGATGTCAGTTCCATAATGAAGCATCGTAAAACACTAGCGTGCTTTTCAGAGAATATGAAGAGAGGAAAAACAGCTTTCTGATGCTGCGGTGCACAGTGCGGTTTAATTGCTTGGGTAGGTGAGTCGAGCAGGTACTGCAGCACGTTATGTAAAAAGGTGTGGAAAGATGGCAGTCTGCTATTAATAGGCTTGGAAGAACATTCTTTAAAATACAAAGGTGTAATTATGCTTTCTAAAACAGAGCTCACATAGCCTCCTGTTTTCAACCCTTTATATGTGTTAGGAATGTTTTTGATTTCTTACTTAAACCAAATCTGGGTTTGATTTTTAAATGGTGGTGTTTACTGTTTTGTAGAATGACATCTTTTAACATAACCTAATATAGAAAAAGACACAGGTAAGAGTTGGTTACTTAAAAACATAGACTTATTTACAGAAGAACACAAAGTGTCATTGTTAAGTACCTGCGTAGTGACTTTTTTTCTGCAATATATCTGCAAAATCCATATTTTTCCGTGTGTAACTTGCCTCAGGATAAAATGGTTTTTCTATTTTAGAAGCAGCTCCAGGTACTGCAGAACTCAGCCTTACAAGTAACAAAAGTGTCTGCACAGTTATTTTAAGGAACGTACTCCATTGTAAAAGGTTTTGTGCTTCTGTTTGTTTTAAAGAGATTGTTATAAATACTGGTTTCTTGTTTACTCAATATAATCCTTATTGATTTAAGGCTATACAACTCAAAGATAAGTGCTAGGGTGTAACAGGGAGTGTAGTTTGAGCAAATGCATTTAAAAGTAAAAAATACAATTTTTTATTAATTTATCACCACCCTTAAATAGGTACTTTTAAGGCTAATGCAGCAGTAGTTTTCATTGCTAGCCTCATGCTTTGTGCTAAGGTTGAATGCATGATGTGAATGGCAACACGTATTTGCTCCCAGCGAGTCTGTGAGCTCACAGCTTTCATCTCCTGGAAGGATGTAGCCTTGTGACAGGAGCAATGGATTTTTATAGTGTGGTACTGTGCTCAGGGCTGTACAAAATCTCGTTGCTGCTGTTCCGTATCACTTACGAACTAACCCCCAGCCCACTCGGTTTTGTGCAGTAGGGCACCTCACAAAGATGGGGCTTGTAACTGGAATTCATTAACTCTGGGAAGGGAGGTGAGGGATGGAAGAGAAGGGGCTGGAAGAGCCCTCATGAAACGTTGTGTGTTTGCAAAGGTTGAGGCATCTAGAAATGAACGGACTATGAATTGCTCAGCTACAGGTGAGAACAGGATCAGGCCCGTCCTTTCTATTTTAGGTGCAGAGGTAAGGTTTCCAACCTGTCAAGCAATTGCCTATCTTGAATATTTTACTGGGTAAATGAGCACGTTATCCATGGTTGGTGGTGGTGCGGTCTTCTGTATAACCAGCAGTTGGCTTGCATTTGTTGCAGTGCTGCTTTGCACAAACTGGGAACGTTTCAGCACGGTCTTGTTTTGGTTGTTTTTTTGTGTCATCTGCATGTGCTAGAAGAAGCACGGCTTTTGAGAGGCTCTTGACCCTCGCATCCACTTTCCCAAGATAGGGGGTTATGGTAATGAAGAACTGGCTTCACTTCTGCAGTGTTTTTTTCTGGATTAGATGTCTGTCTTGTATTATTCAGGCTAAAGAGAGCAGAGCAATTCAAGCTGAGATTTTTTTGAAGGAGTCTCTGAACCATGAATTTGAGGAACTCTCTGGGCTCCTCTGAAAAAATCTCACTTTAAAAAGACAGCATGTGCTTTTCCTTTATGTTTTTTCACAGATTTTGCTTCCCGCTTTGTCCAGCCCAGCTCCAGTCTGTATACTCGTCCTCCCTGTCAATTTTTGGGGGAGTGGTTGGTGTTGTAGACGATAGTTGCGATTCTGTTTTTATTGAAGCTAACAGCACACTTCTGGTTAAATCAGTGGGTCAGAGAGCTTGCTCTGTGCTGATGTATCAGCTGAAACGGACAAAATTCTCCTCATAAATCTCAAAATATGTCTTTTGAAGCCATAAAACTACCAGTCTTTTACATCTTAGACCATGGAGGTGTGTGGGCCCTAACGGAAAATTGAGGTGTAGATCGTGCTTTTCTAACAAAGTATGACCGTGATTCTGTGATTGCTCTTCAAATCTTCATTGCTTTTCAAGTTTCCTTCAAGTTTAGAATGAAAACAAAATTGGAGTAAGGATATCTCAAAGGTTTGGTCATGTCTTCAGTCAATGTGCCTGTGTCCTGCTGTGAGGTGACAGTCAGTCCCGCCAGACCGTGCTCCATCTTGTTTGCGTGAGGTGTTCAGACACCCAACACCTTAAAACAAAGCTAAGCAAGAACCGCCAGAGCTACAAATTACTTGAAAGTGGGGCCTCTGTGAGAGGAGTGGGTTTCCTCTACCCAAAAGGTCATGTCTGTGCTGGTGAGCAGCACGGCCCAGCGGGAGCAGAGCGGCAGGGCGAGGATCTTGGTGCTGAGGACAAGATGTCCACCCTACGCACCTTCAGGCCAGCTCCAGCCTGGACCTGGGGACGGGGAGCACCAGCGAGGGGTTCCTGCCAGCTCTCATCTGTCAGGATTATTTTTTAAAATAATAACTAAATCAAAAATTGTAGGGAAAATTTGTCTTTGTGCTAGTTGGAAAAGAGCACTTGGGCATTTGTTTTCTTTTCGCTGGTCAGTTGTGGGCTTTTTGAGCCTTCATTTTGTAATCCAGTAAATTCTGTGAAAACTACTTTTTTGTGTTACAGTTCCTCACACTAACAGGCATCTTTCCTGTCCGTTTATTGGACAAGGTGAAACAGGAAAGCAGAAATTTCAAAATTCAGCATCACATGTTGACAGTTCGTACGTCTGATCAACACAGAGCTCTACTGTCATACCCAACACGCTTTTTCTCTTGTCCTGTGCTGTATTTAGCAGCAAACATGTAGCTTGTGTGAGGAAGTAGTGGTTTCTGCTCTTGAGGTCTGGGGGGAGGTGTTTTTCTTCATTCAAAAAAAAAAAAAGAGGCAAAAAACTTTTATAAAAGCATGGCTATTTTCTGTTTCAGTGGAAATAAGGAGGCAAAATTTTGCCTGTGATTTATGCAAGCAGATGCCTCAGGAGTCGTCATGGTGGGTCATGTCTGGGGTCTGCGGGCGGCGCTGCCTCTCTCCCCTCCGTTTTAGACACCTTCATTAATGTTCAGGCCCAAGGAGGTGAAGAAAGGGCAGAAGCAAAAGAATAAAAGATGGGTGTGCTTTGGTTTTTGCCGCTGTCCGGGGCTGCCCCCCTTCAGATCGCAGCACTTGAACTTCCTCCTTCGCAGAGGCTTGCAGCGAGGAGGGAAAACATTACGGGTGGTTGGGCAGTCAGAGAGGCAGCGGCGGAAGTGTATTTTTGGTTTCTTTGCTGGACGGGCTCTTTTTGAGATGTTTCTAGAGGAAAAATAAAGGCATACACATCTCCTGTTTTCCAAACAGCAGCTAACAGGTCATGCCCAGAAGAGGAAATCTTTCAAGTTCTCCCAGTAGCTCTACCAAAGGTAACTGACCGATGTCCTGTTAGCACTTGCATCCCCTGTTCTGCTCAATGACTTTATCTGGTTTCCCTGTGTCGGGATCAAGTAGCTAGACCAGGATTGCTGGAGGAAGACTGGAGCTGTGCTGTGAAAGCTTTAAATGTATTTTACTCCAAATGATGGCTGTATGTTCACATTATATTAAAAGCAAGGATTTTTATCCTACATTAATACCATTAATATTCTCTGTTAGGTACAGGTGATGTTTTTCCAGTTGCTGAAGAGTTTTTCCTGTCTAGAGCTGCAGTGTTTTTACTCCCAAATTTAGTTTTCAAACTTATTTTTTCTTGAAAACCCTCAAAACATAGCATGCTTGTTGTGGCTAGCTACAAATATATTTCAGACGGTGTGCCTGGTAGGAAATAAACAAGGGAAGGAACTGGAAAGGAGAAATACCTGGGTTTAGGGGCTCTGTATGGGTACCCTTTCTGGCTAATATAAATACAGAGAAGTTTTTGTATGCAAACAAGTTCAGAAGGATCCTAAGCATAGTTTGTCTTTATATGTTGTAGTACTGCCATCAGGATACTATTTGCTGTGTATTACTTACCCAGATACGACTTATATATAAATTTGACAGATTTAAGTAGCCATAAATGTATGCTACAAAAGCGTATGCTTCCTGTTTTCCTTTTTAGAGACAAAAGAAAGAGATGCATATTTACAGATAATAAAATGTAATGTTTTTCAAAGGAATATTGATTGTTTAACTGCCCGTTTGATATCCACCTTGGAAGATTAAGTGTTTTCAGTAACAGCTTTGTGGTCTGTACCCTTTACTTGTTTGCTTAATGTCTGGCATGAAATGATGTAACTGGTACCAGTGCAGGTAAGACTTCAGCTCGTGTTTAACCCGTCGCTGGCACCATATTGTAAACGGGAAATTATGTTGTGTGTGCGTAATCCCATTAGGCAATATTGTTGTTCAAAACCCTTTTTTTTCCTCCTTTCAACAAAGCCCCTAGGTCTGCGGTGAAGTGTTTTGTGACACATCTTTGAATGGGCCTTTTGCCCTGCTTTCAGTTCTTTATTGCAATAAGCTTTACCAGGAAACAAGAATCTCTTTCTTCTCTGCCTGTGTTTATTCAGCTTGGGGCTGTGATGCTGAATATGCAGACAGACACAGAAGTCAGATGATCTAAGATGTGTTACAAGGTTAGCCGTTTCACATGAAAATCATTTAAAATCTATATTGGAATTGTTAAGTCTGCATTTAACGTCTGCAGCATCTAAATGTCTTAATTACTTTTTTCAAAAGATAGATTTTTTTTCTGTCTGCTTTCACCCCCAAGTCTGTTCTAAAGTAAATCCTCTCTTGCATTATATTTAGTTACATCTTTTGAAAGAGGTGATTAATTTGAAACAAGTAGTCCTAAATGAGCTTTGTCATTGAAAAATGGCTTTATAAAAATAGAGCCTGATCCTGCAAACACGTGCAGTTCCTTCCAGTCTTACTCTCACAGGTAGCTGGTTGCCTTTGGCTTAGAAAGTGATCGCCTAACAGAGGCTCAAAGAGAGCGAGCAGTTTCGCAGATTCGTTTGAGCAAGAGCCCCATCAGTTGAGGTTTCCGCAGAAGTGCAGCATTGGTCACACACTATATGCAAGTTCAGTAATCACTGCTGAAATGTGGCAGATGCATGCACATCCCATTCCTCGCTTAGGAAAACAGGGGAGCAAATGACAAATACTCTAAGCAGCAACTTAGCATTTTTTAAAGATTTATAGTATGTTTTTTCATGAGAATTGGAAGCAACATTTCTAAAACCACATAATCCAATAAAGGATCCTCTGTTTCCTTTCCATTGATATTGCAGAGGATCTTACTCCAATATTGTCAACTTCAAAGTCTTGCAATGTATGATTGAGGCTTTTAAAGTTCCTGGACTACCGGGATGAAGGGGAGGTGCTCAGTCTAATCTCCTTGTGTTCTGTCTCCTTGACAAAGTTCCTAACTTTTGGAATCAAAAAAAGCTTTAAAAAGACGCAGCCTGAAAGACCTACATACCAGAAGGCAAAGTTAAGACTCTTTAAAGATTCACAGAAATTCATACATTTTTTATATGTTTTAGCTTTGTATTTGTTGTTTAAATGGATAATAACAGAGTCACGGGTCCCTCATGCCTTCCACTTTTGGAGAATCAGCAACAAAGACCGGAGCCAAGACGGTGTGTGCGTACGCACATGCAGAGTTCTTGTGCATGTTTTTTGGTCAGAGGGAGAGCTCCCCGAAAAATGCACAGTACCGCTGTGGAAGCAGTAACAACTGTCCCCATCACGATGCTTCTTTCAGTGTCTGCCTTGGGACTGCTGGTCATGAGAAGATGCTGAAGCGCAGATGGGCTGGGGCAGCGCGGGTCCCTCCGGTACTCCCAGGAGTAGGGCTGCCTGGTGACTGCTGTGCGCTGACATCTCCCTTAGCAGCAGCCAGCATAAAGTAGATGAAAAACCAGAAAACGAGACGGTTCGCCGTGATGGCCAGAAATTAGTTTTTAGGAGGGGGTGTAGAGAAACGCAGGGGGACCCATGCATCCCTGTGACTTTCTAGGAGGGGTCTGTGCGTGGGGACCCCTTTTATCCTCTTCCCTCTGAGATTTCTGATACTGGACTCAGTCAGGAGGAACTTCTGATTTTTTCTTTTATTTTTTTTCTGCAAGGCAGCCGCCTCCTGTTTTGAAAATGCTCTTTGCTTGTGGACGTGACCGGGTGGCACTGCTGCCTGCCCCAACAAAACCAGTTGGCCGCTCTGGGGCGTGCTAAATCCCCGACAGCGTGTTAACCCGTCGTGAGACGGGGTGTCATCCCCTGCCAGGCTGAAGTGTTCAAATCCAGCTGGGAGCTTTCTCAGAGGTACCCGGTTCATATGGATACGGGTTTCGTAATGCTGCTTTACATCAGGTCACATCGGGGAGCGGTGCCTGCAAGCAGCCCGCTGCCAGCTCTTGCCTGAGACTTGTCCCAGCAGCAGCCCGGCTCGGGCTGCGGTGGCTGCAGGGGGGGCGGCTGCCCATAATCCGCTCTGTGGGGCACGGAGGCAGTTGGGAAGTTTCTGACTGGGATACCTGGGTTTGGCTGACTAGGATTTTTTTGGTAACAGAATTACTGGCAGCAGCAGGAGCACGCTGGAAAACAAAAAGCGATACTGCAAAATTGTCAGAGCAGATAACGTTAGGATGGGGCGCAGCTGCATTTTTTTTTTTTTTTTTTTGTCCCCTGTACTTGTGACCCTTATTTTTAAGAATTTTGTTTCAACTGTTGCAGTCTGCAAATTGAAGTAGGGTCGTGTCTCCTGCTGAATATTCATTCCTGCTTCCCGTCTGACATTAGGCAGTGCCATGGTCAGCTCTCCAGCCCACATGGAACTTGGGGGGGTTGTTGGCAGGGAGGGGGTTTTGTTACTGAGTTTTCTTTCACCTTGAGGGTTTTTTATATACATACGCCTTGTCAAATCATTTGTCTGTGCAGGAAGACTTTAGAATAAGGGTCTTCCAGGAATCAAGCTAAATATTTAAAAAAAAATCGAGGCTTGATTCTGTGAAAAGCTTAAGGAGCATTTGGTTATTCTCTGGGGTAGTTCACTTGTTATAAATAACAAGCACGGGGAGTGAAAGATGCCTCTACTTTTGAGGACTCTGCAGTCCAGGTGGAAGCTGCTTCTCCAGTTCCCCAGCAGACAGAGTGGGGACAGGGTGTGATATTTATTATAGTGAAGAAGGGCAGGGCTTTTTTGGCTGTCTTTTTCCAGGAAAGAGGAAAAGGAAGTAGGTCCTGGTTTTGCTGTACGTGTAGAGGGGAGAACAAGCCTTTTGAAGCAAATAAAAGGTTGGAAAGGAAAAGCAGCAGTTTCCTTCTTCCTCCTGTTTTCCTCTGACTTCCCCGTCTACCCTGTTACGGGTAGGAGCTCAAAGTGCTGCAGAGATTTGTGTTCAAGGCTTTCTCGTTTAATTGACTTCGGGTAGCGAGACGTGAGCCAGGAGTCTGGCTGGGGGATACAGTTTGCCCTCGTAATTTTTCTCACGTTTGCATTAAGTATGCAGCTGGAAGCAGCTTTTGTGAGGACTGCCCTGAAAAGCCAGTCTTTTGGGGTGTTGGCCTTTGTGTTGCCTGAGGAAACTCTTAAATTTATGACCATAAACCAGTGTCTCCTGACTGTTCACATTTGAGAATAGGACAGATTTCTCTGTTTCAGAGAATCAGTGCGCTGAGTTGCTGGGAAAATTGCAACCCTTCAGCATGGAAACAGGCAGTTTTGTTGTGTGTGAAATGATGTGTGCCCTGTTTGCCTGCAAATTAAACTTAGTGGGTTGTTCAAACAGATGTCACGTTGGTCTCCTCACTCTTTTCTTAAATGATTGTCGAATATAACTGGGAGAACTGAATCCACAGCAGCTCCTTACAAGAGAGGTCAGAGAGCTCAGGAAATATGCTGTAATATACTCAATAAATACATAGTTTTAGTGATGCTTTGGTACAATTCCATATTAATTCTTCTTCTCCTGACTGCTGTATTTTTTCTCCCCAGCACGATCTCCTGCAAATAACTTGGCAGTGCTCATGGGTCATCAGACGGACACAAATCGGTCTCAGCAGAGTCAGAATTTGTGGGTACAGGGAGCTGGAGCCGATGCTGGGGAGGCTCCACGTGCCCTCTGGCACAGCATGGGGCCATGCCGAGCATCCCTTGGGAAAGCAGCCTTGTGTGGAGCAGTGCCTGCATCCCTCTTTCCCCCAGTCCCACCCCTCCGCTAAGGGACCAGGTGTTTTCTGCAGACACAGTGCCACCCACAGCCCTTACACATGAAGGGGTTTTGCTTTCAGTGCCACACCACAGACGGGACGACGGAGACCCTGCCAACTCTAAGTGTTTGGACATTTTTGCAAAATGAACACCTTGACATTCTTTTTTTAGATTTACCTTTTCTGCCCTCTGTTAGCATGCCTGGAGGTCGTGGCAGAAAACCCTTCTGCTCCTCCCATGGTTGCAGTCTGCAACTGGCTGCTGAAAGAGATGCAGGATCATAAAATTCAGGGGTAGTAGAGGATGGAGAACAGTACGGCCACGCTCTGTAAGTCATCTCAAATACCTAGCAGAGCTTCTTCAATAGGAGAGATTTCTTCGCTGCTGTTCTTGTGTTAGTGGGACACAAGCCTAAAAGCAAAAAATTAGATAAGTGAATATTAATGAAATCTGACATTAATTATAGCTAGAGAATGCTGTGGGAGAATTCATTTCGTTTTCAGTGGATTTAAATATAACTTTGCTTGTGCAATCCTGTTAAACATTGTTGCAGTATGTCACTAAGAAAGCTCATTATATTTGCTATGGAAAGAGTATGACTTTGGGGGGATTAAAGTTTTAGTGGTGGTTGCCATCTTTCTTGTGGCCCTAACAGGAAACTGATAAATGTGACGAAGAGGGAGGAAGCTGTGTGTAAGCCAGATTTTCCATCCGCCTGGAAATGCAACCATTAATTCTGTTGAACCAAACCAGTGGAAACTCTGAACTTTTTTTTTTTTGGAAAGCAAGGTTCTTCAGAAAGATGGTGTGTTCAAACAGCAGGAAACATTTCTTTCTGAGGCTTTCATATTGTATATACAGATGAATATATATATGTCTGTGTCTCTCTATATATAAAAAGAAAACAATTCCAAAGTAAAATGTTGACTTCAGGTAAATCAAAATGTTCTGGTCCCCTCAAAATCTGAGATTTGATGATTTTGCTGAAAACAGCAGCTGAAACGAAAACAGCAATATTTTTATTGTCACTTAGTCACAACCCTGCACCCAAAACTAGCATGGGCCTCTGCTCCCTGCACATTATTGCTGAAGCTGCTTGGCATTTTCAGCCTGAACATTTTGCCCTTCCAGCTATGTTGTGCGTTTTCTTCTTATTATTTTTTGCTGTTATGAACCTAAGCCTGTCCCTTTGGCCTGCTCATTTCTGTTAGCAAAAGTCTGAGCTTGGTGTAAGTTAAAAGCAGGTGTGACTTTGCTCACGGCGTTTGGGCAGTGGGGTATAGCTGAGGGGGTTAATGTTCAGACAGTGCTTTGCAATGTATTTTGTTCACACCGTGCAGCACTTCAACAAGTCATTTGCTGACCTCAGTTAAAGTGATGTGTGCAGACTGATAGCTCTAATTGGACACAAGACACCTGGTGTATCAGTGATTAAAAATAAGAAACATAATAAGAAACATTATGACTGGTTAGTGTACAACTGCCTTGAAACCGCTGCATAATGATGGTGCATTTGCCATCAGATTAGGTCACGAAGCAGCTTTACTGCAGCTTGGAAAATTAGGAGCAAAAATAGTCCTGTGATTAAAACTTCAGCTTCTGAAAGCTCTTTAGAGAAGAAAGATGTGCAAATGCAGATGTATGGGAGAAATTAAGCAGTCTGGATATGCACAGTTCTTGAATTTAAAGAATTTAATTGATTAAACCGCTGTGCTAGCTCATTTCTCACAGCCACCCTGTCTCAACAAAATCAAATGAAACACCAGAATGATCTCAGAATAAGTTGCCTAAAATATAATCCATAATCGGTCAAAGCATTAACACGGAGAATTTAGTAGTTTCTATGGATATGTGGTTGTTCTGCATGTGCATAGCCTACAGTAGCAGTTTTCTTGGTTTAGATTTATGAATTTCTCCCACGTTTTAAAAATATTCCATACCCTTTATCACACGTTTATCAGCAGTAAAATAATTTCTCTCTGAAGCAATGTTTGCTTTCTGATCAGCCCTTCCATCAGGACTTGGTCTCCTCCACAGCCCTCAGCTGCAGCAGCCAGATTCCATCACGCACAGGGCATCCTGCAAGTCCCTCGTGTGCTGCCAGGCAGTTTTTAAACACCAGAGGAAAATGAGCGTTTGAACTGATAAAGAAAAATAATTAAGTTCTCATTCTGCTGCTGTTATGTTGTTTTCTTTCCGCTGCATCAAGCAGAAAACACCGACTATGTTGCAGCTGTGCTATCGGGTACCTGAAGGCTGAAATCCAGGCAGTATTGTACAGAGGCCTTTTTGCTGCCTGTACCTGTTAGGTACCAGGCTAGCTCCGTTAGCTTGGCCACGTGCAAGGAATTTGCTCGGTCGCGGAGAGGAGCAAGGAGCAGAGAATTACGGGAGAACATTAAACTGACTAATGAGACAAACAAGCGGTGTGAAATACAACGCGCCCCAGCTCTGAGGCTAGCACGAGCTGTACGCCTGTTCAGAAAATTGCCATGGGCTTGACTGGAAAGCAACAGAAATACTCCTGGCAGCGAACACAGTCCTGGCTAGTCGGGGCAGTTAAATTCCCTTGCCTGTTTATCAGTGTGCTCAAGCTGAAAGGCTGATACAAAGTGCTTCCTGCTCAGCATGATAAATAGAACTTTGCATGATAATTATGTTTACAGCAGGACAGATGTACTAATAACATGTCCCCTAAAGACTTCAAATGAGCTATAAAAGAACCAAATCTCGGCTGAAAATGCTGGCAGCAGTAGTATTAATTGTGTAAGTTACATCTGATAATTGTCTTGTTTCATTTGAATGAGGCAGTCAGCTATTAATGGCTCGTGCTCTGTAGTACCAAAACAGCCGACTGCGCAGAATTTGTCAGGCTGGGTAATATAGTTATATATTAGCAATGCATCCTAATGGACATACCCTAGCGGATAGGGAAGGGAAGAAGTGTTGCAGTTAATTTCTAATGCTGTTTCATCTTCTATATCAAAATACTTGCTTATGCGCCTTCAGGAAGAGAACTTATTTTTGTTATCTACAAATTGTTTGATGTAAGACAATGCCTGCAGTAAAAAAACAGACTGTTTGTGGTTATTGGGGACTGAAGTGAAGAATGACTAATTAGTTGTCTTGTTCCACTTACCTCTTCCACACTGGTGATATGAATGAAAATCTTACCCTTGTTTTTACATATATTAAAGATCCCTGTTCTGCAGATCTATTACAGAGCAAGCGCACATGTAGAGATACACATATATATAATATAAACGTGACCTAAAATACTTAGAGTAAATTATCAAGCCTAATTTTTAGAATAGCAGTAAATGAACTCCAAATCTGTGCTCATACTAGATGTTGTGCCAGAATTACAGTTAAATAAAGATTTTGTAGGTAACTAACCAAATTTAAATCCCTGCTGGTCCAAATTGAATTACTTTTTGTGACATCCTAATTCATTTGCATTCCCAAAGCGTGTTTCGTTTCATCTGTGGTAAGCTGAGCTGCAGATAGTATCCCAGAGGAGTACACTTCTAGCAGTCCTAACCCACATCCTTCCTCTGGCTGATTAATCTGTAAATCCTTCAAAATTTCTCTGCCGTGCTTTTACAGCAGAGCATCCCTGAGTAAAGCATGTGAGCAGAATCCTGAAATGGGCTGCCTTAGCATGAGAAGGGCTCTTTGTGTGTTTCATTAGGCAATACTTTGGGGTTTTTTATGAGGAAACAGGCGGCTGACTTTCTAAAGAGCGCAAGAGGTGGTCGTTGGTTAGCAAAAGAGAGCTGACGGCCTGGAAAAATGCCTGGAGATGCTCTGTAAAAATTGTCCTTGGTTCCTTGTAACCTTTCATCATCTTAATTCATTGCTAATGAGCTGCGAATTCATTGCAATTCATTGCAGAGCTTTAAAATTGCCGCTGAGTCAGATGACAAAGGGCTTTGTTTTATGTTATCAAGAAACCCCCTCAAAATGATTGAGGACTGGGCAGTAGCACAGCCTCTGGAAGAAGCCTTGGCCCCCATGTCGCTGAAGGGTGCCCATGAAACTACAAAGAGCTGGAGAGGAGAAAGGAAAGAGGAGACCAGATGAACAGAAAATCTTTCTCACCTTCTTGCCGCGCAGGCTTTATCCTTACTCCTGCTCACGGTAGGGAAATGGCTGTGTGATGGATTTGTTCCCAAACTGGGTGGTTTCCAGGCCTGGTGCTTCTGGCTGAGCTTCCCAGGCGTTTGGAGACCGGCACCTCCTGCGGCATGTGGATGCCACCGCTGCCTCGCCTGAGCCTCAGAAGGGGAGGAAGGAGAACCTCTGACAAGCTGCCCCTCTGAAAAATACCCTGACATTTTTGGACTTTTCCCCCCTCCCTCCTGTGGAGGATAGGCACAGGTTGTAAACGCTCACCAGGTAGCTGCCGCTTCACCTTGATGTTAGCAATTTGTGATTGTGAGAGCTGGATAACTCTGATCCTCCGCTCTTCCTGTAAGGTTAGGGCGTGAGCCCGTTCTCAATTAACTATCTCTATCAAAAGACAGGTTGCAACTATATTATTAGTGGGTGCTTTACGTGTTTGTTTGTTTGTTTGAATGTGTCGTGGGTCAGATCAGGTCAGAGGCTCAAGAAACACCTGAGGCGGGTCACTGTGACATTAGCAATAGCTCTCCCAGCCTCACCTTCATGGCGTAATATGAATGCAACGTATCTTTAGGGTGAGGTGAAGAGAGGCTGAACGTGTGGGGAATCACCCCTGGTTTGGTGGTTTGGTGCAGCAATCGGTGTGCTTTGAAGAGATCTGCCTGCCCTTGTGTCTGCAGGTCATCGGTGCCCGAGCTGCTGCCTCTGCTGCTTCGGCTCAGGCCTGGCCGTAGGTGGAGGCGGTGAACACAGTGTTTTGTGGGTGAACCAGCACAGGGGAGCTCGCCGAGCACACAAACATGAAATCTGGGTCTTGTGCCCCTTTCTAATAGTGCCAGTCAGCCCCATTTGAGGTGCTTTTCCTTGCTCTGATAATGTAAAGGATCAGTAGGCCCCGTCTAGCAGAGTGCCCTGCCTCCTGGGCTGGAGGTCTCAGAGCAGCTTCCAACTGCATCTGCCAAGCCAAGGGAAATTTCATCAGGATGTCTGCTGCTGTGAAAATGGGAGGGGAGGCTTCTGAGCAAAATTCCTGAAATATTTGATGTTAGTACCACCACACTTTAGCAGCGGGTAAATAATACAGCTACACGACCAAATGTTACCAGCATTGTGAGGGTCCCCATAATATGTGCTTGCTGGAAGGAAGGAGAAGTGGGGGTTCCTCACAGAGCTCCGATCTCTTAAATTAAGTCACCCCCTTACCATGATTAGTAAGAAAGATGTTCAGTGAGATGTACAGTCATCTTCAGTTTGTAGCTGGTCTTTCACCGTGCAGCTCATAAGAACTAAGTGTTCTGAATAGAGTAAACGGGCTTCCAAAAACATTTTAATTTTTAATAGAGGCATGTACCAGGGGAGAGAAACCTCGGGCTGGGAATGTGCCAATTACAGTATGCTACGCTGAGCAGGAGACCTCAGCAGGGGGAGAAGAAAATGATCTAATCTTCTGATTCTGCTTACGTTCTATCAGCCCAGGAAAATACTGTGCCTAGTCACAGTGGCAGCGACAGAGAAGAGGAGGTGGTTTGCTCTTCCCAGGGCAGCCACACTGGTTGGCTCCAGGCCCTGTCATGACCAAGAAGAGCAGGAGAGAACTGAATTCTCTCTTGCAATCCCCAGGCTCAAGCTTGCAGACCTGTCAAAGCGGTTATACTTAACAATAAGGATCTTCCATTGCCTTCTTAATGGATCCTATTTTATCATTTTTAAAACTGGCCTCTGTTACTGCAGATATGTTTTTAAGTAAATACATGATTTTGTACTGAAATGCCTTTGGCATTAAAACCGACTGCATGGACTAACAGGCAAGAGTACATTAATCCCAGTTGATGTGTTAATATTTAAAATTATGGCACTGATCTGTCTTGCAGTACCTCATGTTACCACAGATATCCAAAAGTATACCCAGTGTTGGATATTGTGTGCAGTTGTGGGCACCACAGTACAAGAAGGACATTAAACTGTTGGAGAGTGTCCAGAGGAGGGCGACGAAGATGGTGAAGGGCCTAGAGGGGAAGACATACGAGGAGCGGCTGAGGGCACTGGGCCTGTTCAGCCTGGAGAAGAGGAGGCTGAGGGGGGACCTCATCGCGGCCTACAACTTCCTTGTGAAGGGGAGTGGAGAGGCAGGTGACCTATTCACTGTAAACACCAGTGATAGGACCCGCGGGAATGGTGTTAAGCTGAGGCGGGGGAGGTTTAGGCTGGACATCAGGAAGAGGTTCTTCATCGAGAGGGTGGTCGCACACTGGAACAGGCTCCCCAGGGACGTAGTCACTGCACCAAGCCTGTCTGAATTTAAGAAGTGATTGGACTGTGCACTTAGTTACATGGTCTAAACTTTGGGCAGACCTGTGTGGTGCCAGGATTGGACTTGATCCTTATGGGTCCCTTCCAACTCGGGATATTCTATGATTCTATGATTCTAATATTGGATGTCTCTAAACTGTATGAATTAATTGGCTTGGGCTTTAGCACGGTACATGGCCAAAGAGAGGAGGGCATGACCAGTGTTTGCTCCTGGGTATGTAATAGGATGGTGAGAAAAGCGCCTGATCCTGAGGGAATTTGTGGCAAATGTACCCAGAACTAAATCCAGAGTATGCAGCAGTAAACACTCCAGTTGTCACCATCTGTGCCAGGGCTCATATCTCATCCATGAAATACCTCAAGTTAGCTTTCACTTGTTCAGTTTGATCATTATGTGCTGCTCACATGGGGAACTTCTGTTTTCTCTGTCAGAAGAATTTTATCCAGGCAGTTCATTATGTCCAAGATGCATTTTTAGAGAGAAGATTTATTAGTCCCTGTTCACATCTTTTCTAAATCTAACGTTAATTTGCAGAATATGTTCTCCCAGATAGCATGCACATCTGGAGGCATGGTTATAATTTAGAACTGTAGGTAATCCAAGAGATACCATGAATGAAACGAGGGAAAACAAACAGGGAAAGGCAACAGTCTTAATTGTGTAGTTATGTATGCAGGCGAGAATTAAAGGTGTTTTTCAGATGCGTATATGTGTTTCCACATGTTATGGCATCATTTATCTGTAGCCTTGATTTCCCAGTGCATAGTTACAACATTTGATTGCTCTAAAATACAACATTATTGGATTTTGGTAATTTGAAAGCTGGTTTTGGAGTGTAGGTTATTCAACTAGTGACCTGAATTTTAGGGTTGATTCATTATTCTCTTAGGAATAGGTATCTTTCAGGTCAGGCTTTTAAGGAGCAGTGTTCCTTGTGGACAGATGTAAATATTCATCATTATACAATGCACAGAGGTCGTCAGGCAGAAATTATACGTGAAGAACCTGTTAGGTCTTTGACAAGGTAGATCCTGTCTGTTGATCAGACAAAGACTGGTCTGGGTTTTACTGTAGAAAAAGGACATAAAGATGAAGAATTTGTATGTTCTTTACAGTGCTACAGTATCTGCTCTGGCAAGCACCCTTGTTTTCATAGGACAGACAATTAATCTTGTTGTTTGCTCCTTTGCTAGTTTTGAGTGTCTTTAATTAAGCTGGTGCCTGATGATGTCTTGCCATGATAATATGTGTTAGGTTATGAGGTAATGGCTGTTCTGAAAAATACAGCTGTGGCAGCGTTCTGGCATATTCAACGTAAATCACAGCTCACAAGCCTTCTGAAAGCTATCACGTTGCTGCAGAGTCAGGAAAGTGAAGACAGTGAATCTGTAAATCACTGGTTACATATAATAGGAGATGTAGATTTTAGGCGCTTCAGGAACATCGAGAGATCTGCTGTCTTTAAATGAATCTTAGTGAATTGCAGCTGTAGCTCCTCATTATAGCTTGGGTATAGCTGATAGTAGGAGGACAGGGTGCAGAGGCAGCTGCTACGGAGAGAAGATGGTAGGTTTCAAACAGGATCTGTCTTCAGAGAATTGGGAACCCAGCTGGGGAAGGTAAAAAGAAAAGGGGCCCCAGATTCAACAACACGTGGTGATTGCTCTTCCATTTACTAGACTAAATCCTGTTTTTTTTCCTTCATCAGAGATTTCTTATCACTGCCTAATGTTGAATACATTTCCTCCCAGAATCATGCCTTCTAGCAAGGCTAAAGATTAATATCTTGAGTGGAATTGTGAAAGTTGCTGCAAACAACCATATCTCTCATTTTTCTACACGTGTGCACACACAGTGCAGATGCTTTGTCTATGAACAGTTTGCATTTCAGCAATTCTAACGCAAGTCCCCTGTCTCTTCACAGTGCTGGTACTCCTGATCTTGTATTTCGTATAGACAGATCCAGATGGTGCTTCTGGGACATTGGGACAGAGTCATACTAGAATTTTGTGGTCCCTTTGAAGGAATATGTACGTAGAAATACATTATAATTTGTGAACAAGATGTTACGCTGCATTGACGCACCGTGAAAAGTCAGTAGGATACTTTAGTCTTGTCATATTGCTTTCCTTCATTCTTTCCTCTTTCTTTTTTGTACTCTGCATTTTACACCAGTATAACTATTTGTAAAAAAAAATAATATGTAAAAAGTATTAATCCTACCTTCAGGACAGCAAGGTGGATATTTTCTACACACAGAAGTTATGTGCAGACAGATCAGCAGGCAGCAGTTTGAGTGCTGTGTGTTTCGAAGCTTCTGCCTTGTGTATAGTGAGGACGAGGCTTGGAGAAGGATTTGGATGGCAGTATGGGTAGGATACAAAGCTCAGGGAGGACATCTGGTTTGGGAGGAGTCTGCCACGTTTATGCCATAGCTTTCCCCTCATCCTCTTGTTGTCCGCCCATCTTCCTGCTTATGCCCAAAGGATTGATGCAGACCAGGGAAGCATTTTGGCATGGCATTATTAAGCCAATTATCTTAGGCTTACGATTTGAAAGCCTCTCTCCTCGCAGCATGTATCCTGATAGGAACAGGTTGCTGGGGCTCCTGCTAGCTCAAGGTTTCTGTGCCAGAGACACGCTGCAAAAGGCTGCGGTCTCAAACCAGGTTTACTTCATGCCTGGACGTAGGTGACAACTAAATACAGTTCCCTTGGTATATATTCTGTGTGTGTGTGTTTAGACTGGGCTGCTGAATTAACCGAATACCCCATTTTCAGCATACGCCAGATGCTTTTAACTCTCGCTGTGGATAGCCTTGCCAATACACTGAGCAATTTAAAACTTCTAAATGGAGTTTGATGTTTTTTTACAGAGCAAGGCTGTGCTTCGTAATTATGATAGCACATAATTAAGTACTGCTTTATGTCAGTTTGGGTAGCTCCACGAAACTCTTAGTAATTTTTAACAGCCTCGGGGTTTGTTTTTGCTGTGTTTGTCTTCCTGTGCGATGTTGGCAAAAGACTGGAAGAAAATGAGCTGGGATACAGGGATCCCAGTGAAACCTTCAGTCGGAGGGCGAGAGCGACTCATTAGCAGGTCCTTCATCCGGGTTAATAGCGGGTCATGAAGTTAGGGGTTATGAGTGAATGGCGATTCACACGCAGCTGATGTCTCCTATAATACTTCAGAGGAATGCATTAATTGCTGGCAGCTCAGCCTGGGGCTGTGGGGCAGTGGCAGGCTGATGGGGAAATTGAATTGGGAAGAGGTGGTTTCTTGCCTTTGCTGCAGTGACAGGGGCAGGAGGTCTTCAAAAGACGCCTGGACATGGTCCTCGGCCAGCAGCTCTGCTTGAGCAGGGTGGGACCAGGTGCCCCCAGAAGGTCCCTTCCAGCCTCGACCCTGCTGCGATTGCCTGAGAACAGCATCTGGACGTGCTCCTTAGCCAGAGCCCAGCGTGGCTTGGAGGATGGCAGCTCCTGGAAGCCTGACCTTAGATCTCGCTGAGGTCTCTCCTCCTTCTCTCCATCCTTTTTGGCACGGGAGGAAGCAATGTGAAGCACGGTGAAGAACAGTCATGAGATGTGCTGTTCCCGTGGAGGTGGGATCAAGACGCTGCCTTGCCTGGCTTGACCCCTGTGGGAGCTGCATGTCCAGAGCACGGCTTGCTACCTCCCCAGGGAGCGCTTGCAAAGGATTGCAGTAGGTTGGCTTTTGGGCCGCAGCTTACACGGACAACTTGCTGAGCAGCAACGAACCGCTACAGATCTAGCTTGGGTCCTTCAAGAGCTTTAAGTCACAAATTCTGGATGAATTGCAGTGGGGATGGCGTAAGACCCACTTCCTTGGTGCTTCTGTCTTGGGAAAATGCATTCGTCCCAGACGAATTGGAGACGCGTGTCCTGATGGCTGCTTAAGTTCTGCAGGCCAGCACTGCCTGCTCTGCCATCTTCAGCTGTTGTAGGTTTGTAACCTTAACAAGAGCAGGGGGCATGCACACCCACAACTTTCTCAGAAATTAAGCGTACTTAAAATGCAGCTCTTTCTTCCTGGTCTCCTAGCTGTGCTAGAAAGTCATTACACATGGATTTAGTTTTCCTTATCTCTTGGATTATCATCTGCTGTCTTCCTTCCTTCCTGGATGAATTTATCCAGTGTTCTGATTGCAGCTCCATTTTTTTATCACCTCCTGTCTTAAGGGGCTTACGGTTTTGTAGGCTTAATGTTATTGAGCTGAGTATTTTGCAGCAATTGACAATGAAGATAATTTTCCACAGATTGACAGGTTGGTTACAGTGAATCTTTTTGCAGAGTACTTATCTTGGCCATTCGCTCTTTTCGTCGCAGACCTTTATTTCATTTTTTCTTTGTATTCATTTTCTAATTGAGCCACATATTAATCTGACTTAGGAGAGGAGAAACAGACAACATTTGAGTCTTAAGAAACTTCCACAGGGATTCAGACATCTGGTCAAAGATAAATCCGGTATGCAAACAGGGTCATGAATATCTTAGAAAATAGCCCTTTAAAATACCAATGCATCAAATATTTCTGTAGTCTCTTTCTTTGGCTTTGATTTGGAATTTTATTTTCGCATATTAGTAATTTCTGGGCTCATGTAACAGTTGCACGAGGAACAGGGAGGAAACGGGAGGAAGAAATGTTTTAGATGAATGTTTAAGGGAAAGTGGTATTACGTGATTTTTAAAGAAAAAAAAAAGAAACAGCAAGCTGCATGAGACTGCGACCAGCAACGTCCTACAGGTGTTGATCCTGAGAACAGTGAGGAGATCACCTTGCCAGAGCTAAAAATGCCCACCAGGTTTTTTATGTGCATGAGGGTGAGGGGAGAGAGAGGGGCTTGGTATGCCTAGAAAGTGGTAATTAGAACTAGGAGTAATTTTTTTGAGGCTTTGTTTGGAGTAGGAGAAATTAACATTTTTACTAAAGCATCTTTTTTTTGGGTGTGTTAGCTGGCTAAGATTTTCTCTACGTAAGTTTTAAAACATTCTTTTATTCAAAACTCAGCTGCCTGAAGACTTATCCCAAAGCATGAGTCTTGTATGAGTTGTGTAGGGCTAGTTTGTTTTGGGCTCTTACTTAAGAACAGAAGGATTTTCCCCTGCTTGTTATTGAAATAGGACAATTTTAGTGCGCAGTAGGCATTGACATAGCCTTACATCAAAATGTTGGTGATTTGGGAACAGTTTGGGTTATTTCAGTGCAAGTCTGCATACAGCAGCTGCTATATGTAGCAGGTTAATCAGTTTTTGAAAAGTAACCCTTCTAAAAGTTGTACAGACAAGTCCTGACCACTAGCCTGCAGAAAGACATGTGATAAAAGAATTTAAACATTAAACACAAGTTTTCTTCATACGTGTGGGGCACAGGGTGTGAGTTAGCTCACAGCGGGTAAGTTCATTAGTTGGCATTCCTGGTGTAAGATCCAGCTGTGGAAGGCTTATCAACGCTGGTATTTAGGTCATCTTAATTAGGCCTCAAAGTAAAGATTTAGAAGCGGAATAATTGCACGTACTTCATTGCTGCTGAGCTTCTTCAGCGAAAAGAGGCGAAGTTCCCGGGCAGTATGAAGCGATTTAAGCAGAGGCGCTGCAGATCCTCAGCAGTGCTCCTGTGCCCGTGCCAGGAGCCGAACCGATGAAAACCAACAACTCCGGGGAGAGGTGAAAGATGTGGCGGTGTGCGGCTGGCTTCGATGCTGTGCTGGATAACCCTGCTCTCACTACTGCAGTGTACGTCCTCGTAGGTTTCTGCGTGACCCATACTTCTTCATTTCTGGCATCGAAAGCTGCCCCGGAGTTGATGAAATGAGTGGCATTCATTTCTGCCAGCCAACTAATGCGCCTGCCTTGATAACAGATGCAAATGTAGGCAGTGCAGTCTGCAAACCCGTCTCCGCTAAGCGACTGGCGGTGAAGATGAGGATGGGGCATGTCTTCGGGTAAGGGAAGGCTTGGAGGAGAGCTGTGGTGGCTGGAGTGTGCGTCTCGTGTTGTTAGGTACCGTGAAGCATCTAACAGCAGATAGGGGAAATACTGTGCTACTAGCTTGACAAACATAATAGGAAGAAGGTGGCAAGATTATACCATTCTTTATCTTTTTGACTAACAAGCACACTAAGTTTTAGTATGCTTTTGGCATATCTAACACTACAGGATGGGAGGGTACCATCATTCAAGTGTGTTATTAACCTGACAGCGTATAAAGAGGTATTAAAAAGCAACAGCTGTCATTTGCCACATCGGTGGTGCTGGTGGTTGAAACGTCCAACTTCTGGTTTTGGACCAGTGCAGCTGAAAACGGAGGGGGAACTCCTTCTCACCTGAATTTCTCTCCATAAGAGCTTCTCCGTGTCCTCTGACTCTGGATGGAGCAGAGGGAGCACCCGTGGGCACAGGAGACAAGTGTTCGTTGTCTTCTTACTTGCCAGCAAGTTCAGCACACCCTAAAATTCAGACTTCTTTATATTTTCTCAGCAGTTTGAAGGCATATCCTATCTTGTACCAGGTCTTCTAAAATTCCAGGTTAGACAAAGCCCAAGGGGATTTAGGTTTACATATTTTCCTAATAGGATTATGCTTCACACTTAGTTGTTCTATAAATTGTTTGATTTTTTTTTAATGATTTGCTAAGTACTTGAAAACCTGCGTACACATTCAGAGTGTCCTGAAATGTGTTGTCTGGGGGTTAGCGATAGAAATCTGGTGTTCGACCTAGCAGTAAACTAAATCACTGAACGTCAGGGTTATTTTGAACCGAAAACATTTTGGTAATCTGATTTCCAGCACGGCCGCAGGAGCAGTTGAAGCAGTGCAACTGCAGGGGCTGGCAAATTGCAAGAAGGATTAGAAACTGCTTACGCTGGCATCAGTTAAAACAATCTATTGTGAAAATACAGCCCAGGAATAAAGCAGTGAGCACCCTTCCAGACACAGGGCTTGTGGGTGGGTTGTATCGTGCACATTGTTCCTAATTTATGGTGGTTTGGGGGTGCTCTGGGTGCAGCTCCTAGTTTGCTGCTGCTGTTGGGGTGCTGGGAGGTGTGCAGCAGCTGCTTCAGCAAGCCTGTGCTGGGGCTTCTTCCTTGCCCACCAAGACAATCAGAAAACTGGAAGTGATAAGATTTCCTTCACAACTTCATTTCAGTGGTGGTTGGGAGGGACCTGACTCAACCATAGAAAACTGGTTAAAAACCCAAATAAACTGCTTGGTGCTTCTCAGAGGGATGAGCAGAGCTCCTCTTCAGACAGAGGTTCTCTATCCTAACACCTAACAAGTGATGAGATAATAAAAGTTGGACATGGCTGAGAAGTGAGTGGCATTTTTTTGGTAAAAAGGGCAAGGAGGAACGGAGAAAATGAGAAGTGTTCCCTGTAGCAGTGTGGATGGCAGTCTGTCTCTGTGGAGCTATGTCTGCGTTATTTTGTCAAAGACCTCTAGTTAAGATATTGCCAGCTGTAGTACAGCAAGTGAGGGACTGTTGGCAGGTGGGTATTAAACCCTTAAAGAAAGGAAAACTTGAAAGCCCAAACTAACGAGAAGGACCTGTTGGGAATGTGGAGTTTGAATTGCTGTTTTGATACAGAAGCGTGTATGAAATAAGTTTGGTTCTGACTGGAATCAAATGGATTTAATAAGATAAGCAGAAAAGAAGATAATGAAAGTTGGTTAATAACCCAGACGTATGGCTCAGATAGATAACTGTGGTTTGTGAACCTTTCTAAATAGCAGTTCCAAGTACTTCATTATGCACTCTAACCAGTGGCGATGTTTTGTGTTTTTTCTCCGCAGACGTCGGCTGATCTCCCAGCGATCTTCTCTGGAGACTTTGGAGGACATTGAGGAAAATGCCCCACTAAGGAGGTGATTTTATTTGCTCCCTGTCTGGTTATTGGTCTGTAAGGCACATACATGGGCAGGCTTGCTGTCCCTGCACGTGCTGAGAAGCAGCTGAATGTGCACGTTAAGACGTTCTTCACATTGGTAAAGGTATTAAAATGTCACACACCCTGTGAGGTGGTAGGTGATGGGAATTACACGGTTCCTGGCTTTAGGTTACTAACTGGAAAGCCAGTATTTATATTTTATGAATAGAGAAGTCTAGCTGACACTTAACAGGAATGACCAGTCCCTAACTTAGCACCTTGAAAATGTAGGTACAGCTGCTTTAATAAAGTAAGCCCTTTAAGGTTAGTATTTTTTAGCGTTATTATTGTTGATGGATTTTTAAGGTGTTTGTTTCTCTCAGCACACACATCCTATTTCACCAGCCAACGTTACTGTCTCTATGTGTTGATTTGTGACTGCTACTTCATTACTAAATCCTCTCCCATCCACGTTACATCATCAGCTTCCGTGCGGTTTTATTTCTGCATCCAGGAGGCCACAGCTTCTCTGGGGACTGCAGTAATTAGTCACTAGGCAATCCTCTGGAGTGCTGGAAAATGGAGCAACTGTTTAACAGTTCAGAAACGGGCTGATCAGTAATCTGACCAGTGTGTGGTATGCTTCCAGGTCAGCTGTTCGGCTAGGCAGCAGCTTAATTTTGAATGTCTCTTTATCCCGGGACCTGTCATTCAGCTGGTTTGTGTTGGTGTTTAGCCTGTGGCCTTGTGTATCCACATGCAGATTGGCTGTCTCTCCCCACCTTGAAGCAAAGACTTAATAGCAGAGGCTGTACCGACTGGCCCGTTACCAAGACTTGATTATTTTTACAAAGCTTACTGTTGAATGCCTACCAGCATGTTATGAAGTGTTCTCATAAATGATTCAAACACATATAATTGGCAAAAGATATAAACAAAGTATGGCTTGCGAGGCGGTATTTCTGTTTGCTAATTTGCAGAGTTGTTGGTAGAACCGCTCTCTTGGTGGTATTTTCCTGCGAAGAAGGAAACAAGCCTAATTGCAACCATAGGGTGAGGGAGTTGCAGGGATTTTAATAGCAGGGGAAGGCAAAAATAGCACAGTGGTGGGGTTCCCCCGCTTGGGGATCTGGCCGGGGAGGAGGGCATGGTGATGGCATCCGGGGACAGCAACAGGCAGCCCCTGGTGCTTGGGACCAGTAGGCTGAGGTTTCAGTCCAACACAAGGACCTCAAGAGGTCAGGAAGCAACTGAACTCTGTCTACATGTAGGAGAGGATGGGAAAAAATGGGTTCAGGGGGTGCCATGCACCAGAGAAAGCTGCTTCTCCCTTCGGTCCCACGGAGGATGCAGCGCCTGCAGTCCCGCAGCCCTGGCTGCGCACCGAGTTTGGGAGTTATCTCTGGTGCCTGTGCTCTGTGACGTGGAACAAAACAGCAACGAGATGAAACGGAGAAAGCTTTCACAATGCGTGTTGTGGTTTCAGTTGATTAAAAAGAGCAAGGCTGGAAGGAGGGAGGGAGTGTTGTTTGTCTCATCGCTCCTTCCTCTGGCAATTTCTTTCTCTAATTGCAATTTTAAAAAGTGTGTTCGCATGTAAAACAGATTTAAGCGTTAATGTTTTGAGGGGAAATTTTTCTCTGAGGTAATTCATTTTATTTTCCGTTGTTCTGTATGCTGTCAGGAACATGGAAAGTGATATTTAGAGTTAAAAGCAAATACAAATTATCCTTGTAAATGAGAGATTTTAAGTCTTTCTAAAATTAAAACAAGGAAGAACTTTCCTCAGTAGCTCCCTTATCAGTAGCCAAGGAGGTTACAAAAGTGTGGGTGTTGGTGTGAGCAGAAAAAAATGCAGAAAGATGTACCAGGTTTTGTTTTACTTTTTTTTTTTTTTCCTCCCAAAGCTTGGGCTAAGCTGTCACAACAGATTACAGGAAGTTTTATTTTGCTGAGATTTTTTATGTGTTTTTCTGCGTGAAGGGAGGGGTGGTGGTGCCTTTTCTTATTATTATTTTAAATATTTTTTTTATTTGAGCTGTCACATTTCCAGACTTATTGTCTTCATTGTTCTTGCTGATTCCTAAAACAGGGTGACTTGAATCATTTGTCTAGTCTTTCCTTCCTGCCTTTGTGTAGACTTCTCAGCTGTACAGCAGGGAACTGAGCGCTTTTTTTTTTTTTTTTTTTCCCCCAACTGATTTATTTTTCAGATGTCGGACTCTCTCAGGATCACCCAGACCAAAGAACTTTAAGAAGGTTCATTTTATCAAGAACATGCGGCAACACGATACCAGGAACGGCAGGTACTGTGCCTGCAAAGGCTGCTTCTGCAAAGGCAACTCGTGGGGCACGGGGTATGGGAAGGTTCAGCGTCCCCCTGAAACAGTGCAGCGTACACTGCCTGTTGCCAAATGTATAGTCGATACAGGCCATTAAAGTAGTTTGTGAAAGCGCAGGCTCCTTTCTGGAGTGAAATACGAGTCAATGGCAGTGCTAGCCGATAGATTTTTAAGACCTGTGTCTCCATAATGCAGATACCTGTGGAAAAGGAGAATCAGCGGTGCTGTCAGCAAACCAAGCATAATCTGGTTACGGTTCTTTGAGGATAGTGCCAGGTGCTAAGTGTGAGAGGGGCACATGGCTGAACCTGCCTGCAACACGTTTAGCAATGGCTGAATGATATTTCAACAGCTATTAGTGAGTGCAAGGGTAAGCACAGAGTTTGCTGGGTTGTCAGGGCTGCCTATTGAAGGAGGCTTACCAGACAAGTGACTCAAGAAAACAGCTGGAGGGAAAGGTATTAAGATTATCCCAAGTCTTACAAGATGAATTATAAAAGTGACAGATTCTGGTCGCACCATTGTGTCCTCCCAGCTGCAAAGTGCTGTAAATGCGCAGGTGGGGATGGTTGTGGCAAGTGGGATCCTTCTTTTCAGGGCAGACATAGGCAGAAAGGGTATTTGGGGGCACCGCGAAATGTATGGGGAGGTGTGGCTGTGGCCACATGTGCACCCGGAGCTCTGATGTGCAGTACCCAGATTGCAGCCACAGGCACCAGTGGTCCTGTGCAGCAGCAGGCAGCCAAGATTTCCCTTGCTGCAGTGGCACGGTGTCTGTCTTCTTCCCATCACCCAACTAGGTTCTTATTCCAGTGTCATCCAGCTCAGAAGAGAAAATAACTCCTCCTTGCTTATAAAGACATCTGTCTTCTGTGTCGTGGGTTTTTTTTTCCTTCCCAAGACTATTTCCCTTATGCCTTATGATATTATTCCTGTCCTTCCAAACCTAAATATGTTACCTGAACATGTTTCATATAGACTAAACTGTCCTGCTGAGAGCTGACCCTTGCACATACCTGTTCTCATACAACTGTAGTGGCCAAGAACCACATACATAATCCGGGGAATGATTTGTGGGTGTAGTCTGTGATTTTAATCAAATGTGGAGCCAGATCAATAGAAATTGTGACATAATGTCGAACCACAGTTTTTATGAATCGAATTCTGGGAGGTGTTACTTGGCTAGAAGAAAAATTTCCTTGCCTTTATCCTCACATGTACAATTGAATGCAGTGAAAGGTAGTAATCAACATAAATACTGCAGAGTGTGGCTCTGGGAGATGAGAGTTTTTTAGAAACAGCTTTTGTTGCAGACAGACATGCAGAACTGTTGACTTGACTATTGTCTGACTAGCAGACGATTATTGTCTAAAAAATGAGTACATGTGTAATCAAACTCTAAAAAGCAGCTCTAATTTTAGCCTGGTTTGTGCATAAATATATGTACGTTCTAGGAATTTCTTACAGAAAAAAAAAACGCTTATAAAGTATTATGCAAATTTCACAGAGAATGAGTAATTTCTTAGATATGCATATAAAATAAATGCATAAACTTGAAATATTACCTGTCAAAAATGAAGAAATACTTGGTTTGTAAACTATCTACAGAATCGCTCATTTTCTCCAGCCGTTGCAAAAATGTATTTGTGGGTTATATGCGGCATTTTGTCTTAATTTGTGTTACGTCAGTCATTGTGTCTGATAATAACAGAATATTTTTGTAGCTCAGAAAACACAGCCTAAGCTTTTGTTATTTAACTAGTTTCTTATCTTTATCAGCAGACACAGTTTTCCAGAATATTTCCATAATCATAATAAAGATCCCTTTATCTGCAACACAGATACAGTAAGAACAAGATACACAGTTTGTTAAATGCTTTTCATCCTATGGACAAAGAACCACAGCGATATTAGCTAAAAATAAAATGTAAAGTCAATACTTTCTGTCTCCCTAAAGCCAGCTAAGTCTAGCAGTAAGTAATCTGAGCACGTACCCTGCTTTTCCAAGGGGTCTGGATGCTGTTGCAGTCACTGAAGTTAGCTGGCATTCTGTGTGAAAGGGGCCCCTGGAAATTCAGTTCAATGTGCTTCATGCATTCAGCCTCAAGTCAGTAGAGGTTCAGAGTGCCTTTGGACCTTTGATGTTGGTGTCCTCCGCACTTCCCTGTGACACAGAGGAGCCACAGGTATTGCAGTGGATAGGAAATCCTCATGGGTCTCCTTCCCTTTGCCCAGGATCTCGTCCCAAGCAGCTCACGTGTGTTCATGCAGGAAGGCTGAGTTGGGCTCTCTGAGCTCTGAAACCTGCAACCCTTCTGTCGCTGCACGACAGCCTTTCATGCGGCTTGACTTGAGGAACTCGGCTTTGAAAACATCTACACTAGTATATTTTTGAGTGGAGGATTTAATAGCTAGGCTTCAAAATAGCTAGTGCTTTCGGTAATTGTTTCACTGGCACGAGACCAAGTTGTTTCACTGGCTCGAGACCAAGTTTCACAGCAAAGAAAAATGCGGTATGGATGATAGCTCAGGGCTCATTTTCCTTTGTTAACTGCCCTTTTTGGGGCTCTTAAGCTGTGACATGTCCCTGTCCTGTAGTGCTGAGAGCTCTTCCCCTCTCAGCCCTGGAGGTGGCACGTGTTGAGCAGCGATACTCTGGGTAGAGCCTTCGGCAGTCCTACAAAAAGGCAGGACGGGCTGTGGTTAAAATAACAGTTCAGGTATTTGAGCACTGAGAAAAACCACCTATACGCAGACCGCAGCATATCAGTGATTCCTTGTAAGGCTTCCTGTTGATAGTTTTGTGCGCTGGTTAAACCAGTTTCTTCAGATTTGTAGGATGTGGCTTATTAAAGGAACGGGAAAATTAGGTTTCCTAGACTGCACTATCAGAGCAATCTTGTAAAATAACACAAAATAAATTTGCCCATTAAAAGACAAAGACAAGCCAACCCATCATACAAATTAGCAAATGTAGCCACTGGTGTGTGGTTTCACCCTATGAGACCTAGTGACTTTACTCGGCAGGTTTATTGGTGGTCTCTTCCATAAACTGTGAAGCAGAAGACGTCCTATCTAACAGAAACAGGCCATCAAAATAGCAACGTGAGCCAGCTGAACAAACAACCCAGAGTGAGAATGTGACACGAACATTTCTGGAGTCATCCTATATAGCAGTAAAACAATACACCTCTCCCACTCCGTGCCATTGCTTTCTCAATTTCTCGTTAGAATATAATTCTGTGCCAAAACCAAGCAGAACCCATAAGCTATGAAAGGTCTTGCTGCCCTTTTAATTGTGGTAACGCACCCGTGCACCCTCAGAGGCTGACTGAGTGTCCTCACTGTTTATGATTACTCTCAATCAGTTTCAGATAGCTCCAACGTAAACTTGGGACACTGTAGAATGATGTCTGGTACCAAGATGGCATCTGTAGTTTGTGTTCATCCTTACCTGCAGGGGAGCAAAGTCTTGCTACTCAAACATTATCAATGACATACGAGGAAATATTCAGAATATATACAGCACACATGATGTATATCACATTGCACAATTACAGTGTTTTGGTGCAACTCAATCAAACCTAGACAGAAGCTAAAGAAAACAGATGTTATTCTTCAAATCAGGCGTATTACTAACTCTGTTGAGCGCCTTGTGCTCTGTAAATTCTTGTAGTTTTGTAGTATATACCTCATTAAAGAAATTGGAAGATGAGCTTTTACAATCTCAGACAGTCGCGTATTGTCAGAGCTCTCTTGCAAAGTAATGGTTCCTTTAAGCTGTAGCAATTAGTACAACTTTTTGGTAAAATGAGAGAAATAGAGAGTGAAAACCTTTTCATGAAGTAATTGTAAACATGTCTACATGGCACAATGGCAATTGGGGCACGTAAACCCACTCTGAGTCAAACTGCTTGATATCCAAGATATCTCAATTGGAGTTGCACAGCATCGTAGGTACTGATGAAGAGCTGAAATCCAGAAAAATGCTTTTCTCTCATAAACAATAATTCTGTTTTCCTGAAGAGCAGCCAGCTTCCTCCACACTTTCTTCTCCAAAGCATGCTTTATGACAAGTGTCTGGATTTTCTGGTCCAGCAAACCATAGTCAGCCCTCAGAATATTTTTGTTTCCACACTTATTCTCTAATCTCTGAATAAAATGCTGTTTTATCCCTCTGTAATCAGCTTCTGACCACTGCCATCCCTGGGTCTCTTCCAGGCCGGCTCCTAAGTCTGTTTTGCACCAGCCTCCCTCCAGTAGCTCTGCAAGTGGAGGTTTTGTGGCAACCTGGCTCTGGAGGCCCTTGCAAGGAGAGGCCGTGCACTCATCTCCCACTCTGCCTTGAAGATCTTTATGTAGTTGGGGCCCCCTGTTTCATGGAAACAGGGGCAATGTTTGATTCCCAAGGGAAAGAAATCTGAAAAAAATAGAGGCTGGGCTGATGCTTTCTGTTTTCTTTCTGATCTGATTCCTTCTGATACACGCAGCTAGTTTTCTCCGGAGACTTCCCATTGATATTTCCACTTGAAGACACAGAAAGCAGCAGTTTGTTTTTCTTCAAGAGGGTTTTTTTTAGGGAGTTGTAGGGCATCAGTGGAAGAGCTGTATTTCCAGAAGCAGCCAGAGGGAATGGGGGATATGCCTGATGGATGCTGTGGTTCTCTGAATTCCAAGATGCTTTCTGATGTCAACCTTGAAATGTGTGCCAAGTTGCATACATCAGCAAACGAGGCTTTCAGTGAACAAACGAGTTGTTGTGAGTAGCAACTATTCAGCAATAAACAGTGGCAAGCACAAAATTAATGATATGCCAGGTTTTTTTGCTTGTGGCCTGCCTTTCTCAAATGTGACAAAATTATTCTCCCTGCTTTACAACTTACTGCAGCACCATGAGACCATCTTATCAGATGTGAGATACTCGCCATAGGTAAGGGCTGTTATGGAACTCAGATCGTACTGTATCTGCTGCAGGAGAGTTTCCTAATGTTGTACACATGTTTATTATTAGAAACCCTCCGCTATTAAAGGGTAAATACAGCTTTGCTTTGAAATGTACTTTTAAGGAAGAAAATAGAATCGCTATAATAGAATGATCCAGGAAAAGGAAAATTGATCATTCTGCATTTTTCCAAGGAGACAACACTTGCATGCAGCAGCTCTCTGGGGAACCTAAGCCTTTTCCAAGAAATGTGACTAAGCCAAGCTGGTCCCATAAGTAAACAATGCTTTAAAAAAATGTAAAGGGTATAAGATTTAGAGATGTATATGGTGATTTTCAGACAACGAAGAACAAAATAGGTTGCTAGGGTTTGTCATCTAACTTTGACCAGTATAGGACAAAGGATGAAAAATGTGGGTGAAATCCCCTCACCACAGAGATCTGTGGCAGACAACATCAGGAAAATCGGTGCTGAAGAGCAGAGCAAGGAAGTGAAATTGCCCCGACAACCAACCTAGCAATAGGTCCTAGCACTCTGGACCACAGGTGGAGACTTTCAGTAAGGTGAAACACAGGTAAATCATATCACTAATCAGGTTAGAAGGGTATGAATTACCATCACCATAGCTTAGAGGAATTTGAGGGGATGTAGTCTGTTGGCCAGTTTTAGGGGAAAGAAGGGTCTTTTTCAGTGTATGTTGTACAAATGTACAACTGTTGGGGTCCTGAAGCTAATGAGGAAAGATGGTATATTTATAAATAATCACGCATTCATTGCTAGTGTATATCTTACATTTTGATCAAGTTCCTCTTGGCTTCTTGCCCATCTGCGTGTCCTAAAACTTGAATTTATGCTGCTGTTGGAAGTCCGTGTAGTTTTATGGAAAGTGGGTCTTGACCTCAAGGTAGTTCTGATGTTACTTGATGATATGTCTGAGGTTGATGGCTAAAGGTTATAGTGCAGATGTAAAACAGGCAGGTTGCTTTAAGGTATTCAATTTAATGCCACTCGGTGACTTACTGCAGATGACGCAGAGATTTGGAGACTGGTTGAAAACACAAGGCGTTTGCTGGTAGAGCGGCCCGTATTCTGAGATAAGCTCTGTGCAGGCAAACAAATCATACTTGCATGTAGCCAAATGTTGAGCTACCTGCCTGTAATGAATGAAGGCAAGCCACCTTTACAGGAGGAGGGATCCAGTCCTGACAGTTAATAACTGAGACAGACATTGTGCTGGAGGAGAAGGGGTGAGGAGCTACATGATCAGTCATGCCCGAGTGTCAGTGCAACATCATAACCAAGAGGGTGGTATGATTACTGAGCACAGAGGCTGGTGAGTGTCTTCCAGGCTAGACACTGATCTTAAAGGTAAGACTGAAGCTTACGTGACATCAACATCTGCCGTCTGTGCAGCTGCTGAGTCCAGAGGTAATGCCCAGAGGCCAAGGAGGAGGATGGGGAAGAGTTGGAGAAGACTCGAGGAAACTTGGAAAATGGTGGAAGGAACTGAAGGCTTGTCGTAATAGCAGAGTTTGACTTCATTCATGAAACAGTCAGTATCAGGAATAGAAAGCTGAAAATAGTGGAGTCTTTTGGTTTAGCAGAGGAAGGTCATGACAAGTAGCAGCAAATTTTTGCCCAATAAATGCAGACTCAAAAGTCAGCCACGGAGTTGTGGGGTGCATCACAGTTGACTGGTGGTTGGTGTGTATCACCTGGGATGCTGTTGGATTTGTTAGCTTCCTTTCAGGCAACTTGGTGAGGTATCAGAACAGCTCCTTGATGCTCCTGGTGGACTCTCTTTCACTAAGACTTTTAGAAAAACATCAGTTCTGGATTCCAGGTGAAATGTATTCAGTATGTTCTTCTTGGAAAGCCTGTACAGGGGATGGGCTGTACTGTATATTTACTGTATAGGGCACAGACTTCAGCATTCCTGTAAAGATTCAGTTAAGCGATACCTTACCGTGAAATATGAAAGAAGAAGGAAAAATTGTCAGCGATGGAATTTTTGTGATGATTAATTCCTCAACAATGACATCTGTTGCTTTGCTTATTGTGGTGGGATTTTTAAATTTTAGTCTTTGATTTCTTTTATTTTCTTTTATATTTTAGAATAGTCCTTATCAGCAGCAGAAGATCCTTCTGTAGCATATTTTCAGTGCTGCCATATCGAGACTGTACCCAAGTCGGGTATGTATATTTATACACATACTATGTAGTCTTTCTGGGCCTGCATGTAGAACTTGGTACGGACAACAGAATGACAGAGGCTAATGCTTTTAAATATCTGCTTTTAAATATCTGAGAAGAGAAGAGAGAAATGCATTTAGAAATGTTTGCGTTGTGGGTCGTTACCAGGTTAAAACTACGATTCTCACTTCCCAGTTTGTTTATTTATATGTGTTGTGGTATCTTTGGTTATTAAACTGGAGAAAACTATCCTCCTGAATTCTACATTCTTGAAAAATATATACAGCCTATATTGTTTCTTCTGCCTTCACTCGTCTTTGACGAAACACGTATTTTGGGCAGCACAACTTTTATTTTATAAGCAGTCCTAGCTTTCTGATTCTCCCACATGACTATGGTGTTACTGTATCTAGGCTTCCATTACTACAGAGAAATAATTGAATCTAAACATAATAGCTTTTCATTGTACTTGTAGACAGTGGTCAGATCATTCAGTTAGCAAAAAGAGAGTTGTGGTAATGCTGACAGATGGTTTTGGCACTGATGCCATACAGATTCTTAGCAGTTGTGAGCAACTTCCATGGAGCTGACTTACGTCCCTGAAAGTGCTGAGCCACTAGACCTCAGGTAGATATCTGGATTTGAAGCAGTTCTCCAAAGACTGAGAAAGCTTTTTGCTTTTGCAATGAAACTGCAGAAGTGGAGGAGACTGGGTTTAGCTAGGAAATGTCATCTCGCAGTCTCTGGGGCACGACCTGCTAAAGGCAGTGCTGGCTGCAGCTCTGTGCCTCTGGGGCAGAGGTTTAAAACGTGGCCGCCTGCCAGCGAGCTGAGAGTTGCCTGTAGTTGGCGATGGCTCGGTGCCTGCAGGGCACAAATCTGGGGGAAATATTCAGATGATGCAGGGAGGTGTTTTTTGAAAGACCCGCAAAGTACCTAGAATCAAATTCAGCCAGTGCACAAAGGGTGAACTTGGCTCATATTTTTCTGCCATCTATTTAATTCTGGAGAGTTATTGGCCACAAGCTGCTCATGCCTCAGTAATTCAAAACAAAGGGAGATTATTTTTAATGCAGAAAGGAAAGGAGGTACCTGTGTAGGAAAGTTGACTTGCTCTCCTGTGTCTTAGAGTAAAATTTTTCCCATAATTAAGCAGGGATGACACATCAGGAAAATCCTTGACAGACTGGCAGCTTTGGTCAGTCTTCTTTGGTGCACTGTCATTCATTTATGGTCATTGCCCTGTGGAAATTGCCTCTTTATTGAAAATTGAATATATTTTGAAATGCTGATGACTGGTTATATCTTCTAAATTACAGCAGTAATGAACCCAGCTCCATGTATAAATATTATTTCAATATGTAATGTCTTGTACCGTGCTTGCGCAGCAAGAAGGGATTGGGATGAGTAGATAGAAAGTGCCAGTACACAGCAATCCAGCCCTTTTCCGTCTGTTAAAAAGCCAAAATTAAAAAAAAAAAGAAAAAAAGCCCTCTTTCTTTCTTCCAAAGCATCAGAGGAAGCGAGAAACAATTAAATGGTACCTCCTTCCAGGAACAGCTGGTGCAAAGAACAGATGAGGCAGTATATCAGGAACTGTAGCCACTCTGTTCAGGCTGCACAGTAGCTGCTGACTGCTTTGCACATTTTGGATGTGTGGTAGGAGGGGGGAGAGACATGGGTACCTTTCTGAAGCTTTGTACTGACAGCATCCTTTAGCTTTGCTTTCTGTGTGTCCCTGGATCACTGGTGCAGCTGTTTTGACTGGTTTACGGTCTGTAAGCATTAATGAATGGTTATGGGGAAGAAACAGGTAATTCCGGGGAACTTCGGATGTGTCCTCAAATAAAACAGAGTGGATGGAGTAAGCCCTGGCAGGAGCGGGAGAGCGGGGTGGACATGGAGGGGACACTACTTGATGTGACAGGAGCACAGGGCAGAGCTGCTGCTGCTTCTCCACCTCTGCTCTGACTTGCAGGCTCCGCGGCCAGCGAGGAAATCTCCAGGCACAGCTGTGCCCTGGGGAGGCTGCCAGCCCCAGCTATATTGTAGGCAGCAGAGAAGAGTTCTCCTGTACCGATGCTGGCAGCTGAACCGCTCCAATAGATCTGTTATAAAAACCTGCCTGAGAGGCAGTTCCTGCCGACACAGCTAAATTCTGTGTACTTGGCCAGGATGGATGGGGCATAACGACCCCTTACCAGCCATGTGCAGGAAATACGCTATAGATCTTCTCCACCTTCCATGCTCATTCAAGCTACGATAGCAAGAATCCTCCCCAAGCTATGTTCTTAAATTGCTGTACAAATACAAATGTGTGTCTGGGGGGATGTGGAAGGGAAGGCTGCAGAAACACAAGAGGGTGAAATTTGAGCGGTACCTTGGAAAATCTTTCCCAAATCGCCTTCCCTTGCAGGCAGACAGCAGCAGGCTCACCGGAGCATGGCTCACAGCAGGAGTTTGAAGGGAAGCATATTCCACAGCAGTGCAGAGGTTGCTGGTGATGGATGGTGGTTCTTGTTACCTGCTGTTTCAGAAGGCACATCGGGTTGCACGTGCTGGGGCTGAGAGGGGAGGGCACCACGTGCCAGGGAAATTATTTGCTCTACTTCTCTCTGTTTTGTTGAAGAGAAGCGAAAAGTATAGAGAGTGATGTGTTGGGGAGAAAAATAAGTCATGAACAGTAGTTATCACTGGAATTTTGTGTCCTCAGAATTTTGTCCATACCTTTTATTTGGTGGAAAACTAATGCTCTAGCTTACAGTGTTTTTGTGCAAGAGAAAGGGGAGAATTACCACCTAGATTCATTCACAAAGGTTTCGAGATGCGTTCCTGCTGCTGAAATCACTGAGAGGCAGGTACTTTTGTGGATCTGGGCCGTAATTTCTCCTCTTCGCGTCTGGTTACGGTGAGGTTGCCCACATCTTTGCAGGTGGCATGGTGGCAGGCACAGCTTCACCAGTTTCCATGGCCAAGAGCAGGACAATGGATGGGACCAGAGCTTGCTTTTCTTCCCTCATCTAGAGCACCAGCGCAGCTGCAAGAGCAGGCATAGCCAGGTGAAAGCAACGTTGGGAAGGCTGTACAGCATGTCACGAGCTGAAAGAAGCAGGAGTCTTGCCTGCTGCCTTCCCTTGGCCTCTGAAGTCCTAAGTTAGCAGACCCTATGCACTGCTTAGTGGTAGCTAAGGGCAGCGATGAGAGAGCTACCCCATACTGGGAGCACTGTGATAGTTTTATTGCCTTTCTTATTAAATTAACACACATACACACAAACTCTCATTATCATTACAGGCCAGTCTGCAGAGGCATGTATTATCAGCAGCGCTGGTAATACTGGCTGAATGCTTGCCTTTGATGATGCTTTTATGAAATTTGAAATCATTGTGTGGTTCACAGGTTAGTGGTACGGCAATTCTAGAGCTGCTAGTAGTGCTGCAGAATCACTTTGGCAGCTGATACTCTTTTGCAGTGTACTGGAGATCTTCCCAGCTAAAGGGTATTCGCAGTCTGGGTTTTTCTGCTGAGCAAAATCTTGCTCACCTGTGAAACATGCCCACACATGGGTTTTGCAGTAACGTTTACAAACAAAACTCCAGTTCTCCATTGCTTACGTGCTCTTGGAGCTTCTTTAGGCACCACTTCTCCTTTGGCTTCCAAGGAGACAGCACAGTTCTGGCAATCCTCATGGACGTTGCTGGAGGTGCTCCATGTGGCCTGCAGGACTCAGTGGCAGTCCGAGAGCAATCCATTTCTCATTCATATTCTAAAATGCCTGAGCGTTTTCAAAAAAAAGGAAATGACAATGTATGGCTGTGTTGTGGTTTAACCCGGCTGGCAGCTAAACACCACACAGCCGTTCGCTCACCCTCCCCCCTCCCTCTCTGGGATGGGGGAGAGAAACGGGAAAGTGAAGCCGGTGAGTTGAGATAAAGACAGTTTATTAAGACAGGAATATAATAATATAAGGAATATAAGGAATATAATAATAACAATAATAATGATAATAGTATTAACAATAATAATGTGTAAGAAAACAAGTGATGCACAATGCAATTGCTCACCACCTGCTGACCGATGCCCAGCCTATCCCCGAGCAGCCGGCCCCCCCACCCCGGCCAGCCACCCCTATATATTGTTTAGCATGACGCCAGATGGGATGGAATACCCCTTTGGCCAGTTTGGGTCAGCTGTCCTGGGTCTGTCCCCTCCCAGCTCCTGCTGCACCCCCAGCCTGCTCGCTGGCAGGACAGAGCGAGAAGCCGAAAAGTCCTTGGCCTGGTGTAAGCACTGCTCTGCAACAATTAAAACATCAGCATGTTATCAGCGCTCTTCTCATCCTAATCCAAAACATAGCACCCTACCAGCTACTATGAGCTACTTAACTCTGTCCTAACTGGAACCAGGACAGGCTGTCATTGTTAACGGTGTTACAAAGGAGGAGAAAGGTACCATATTGTTCTTCCTCCAGGAGAAAAAGGTAATGAAGGTAGTTGTTTTTATAATTCTGTTGCTTTAATGTTTTTTTCTTTGGCACACGTCCTTATGGCTCACAATTTAAAAACATGTTTTGAAAAGGGGCTTTTTAGACTAGATTTTGTTAATAACAAAAACTAAGCTTTTTTTTTTTTTTTTTTGCATTCACAGATTATAATCATCCCTATCATAGTATTTTATTTTCTAATGTTGCTAGAGCCTTTTAAGAGCTTCCAAGTTTCTGTAAAGCTCTGCCCAGAAGATGAGTGGAAAGGAGCCGGGGAAGGAGAGCTGGAGGTGTCAGAGAGATTTGGCACTGCAACATGGCTGGTTTTACATTCAGCTATCAGCCATGGGGTCAAAGTGGCTGACTGTCACTGAGGCTGGAGGCAATGAGCTAACGTACAAAAATTCCAGAGCATCAGATAGTGCGTGTCACAAAAACAGCCAATTCACCTCATGTTTTATTCTTCATGGCATTGAATTCATTAAGGGGTTAGAAACTTATCCTGCAGAGAGTATAGCTGCTGAATATTGCTCTTTGGTAGGAGAATTGTAAGAATTATTAAGTCAGATATAAGAATTTATCTGGCTAAACCTGCCTGCAGTTAAGGAAAATAATACAGTATCAGTAATCAAATGGATTGGAGCACGGAAAATCAATCATTCTTCTGAAGTAAAGCATTAAGTCACTAGATAAAAAGAATTTGTGTCCTTCTCAGCAATGCTGCAAACCAGTTTCATCCAGTTTCTAAAGAGAAATCATCACTGAATTTAACTTTGCCTGTTGAAGTCCTGACAAGAACACTAACGAGTTCAATGATACGACGAGCAAGAAGTTTTCAATGCCATCATCCCAAATAACGTGTAGCCACAGCGATCAATGAGCCCAGAGGCCAGGCATTCCCAAAGGGTTTCATTATCTGAATTCTGCAATCTTTGTTTGTCCTCGGTGTTTAAACTGGGTAAGAAAGCTGTATGCAAAATGAGGCAAAAAGGAGCATCTAGATGAGTTTGTCTCACACACTGCATCCCTGCAGCCAGTGTAGGAAACGGGAATATTTACAGGAGAAATGAGAGCTTCTAAATTGCCATAAGTATGGTAGAGATAAGCGCATAGCAAAGCAGGTTACTCTGTTATATCCTTCAGATTTGGCACCAGGTTCCTTGCTGTTCTTCCCCTACCTGATTTTTGTATGCGAGACAGTTTGATCAAGTTGTCAATCCCTAGTGTATTTCCTGAACGTTTATCAGTCTGTAGATTTGGGAAACAGTAACTATCTATTATTAGCATATGATAGGGAAGCTGAAATATCCTTGCTTTCCCTCACTGTTGCCCATTTTCCTTGCTTATCCCAAATTGAACAAAACCAAGTGCATATTAGCTTTACAGAAAGACACAGAAATCTGTTTTTTTTTTTTTCCTACACAGCATGACGCTTTTAAACTAATCATCTCACAGGTGAATTTTATAGATCCACCATTAGCTCATTTTTATGAGGTTTCCTGTTCCCTTAGATTGAAATTAAGTGATAAATCCCAAAAGCTAATAGGCTTAAGGTTTGAACTTTTATTCCGTGTTGGGCAAAACATCAAGACGAGCTGACACGCTGACACCTGAATATGTCTGGGGAGATTAAAAGGATGCTGGCCCATTAGAGCAATCTTTCCACGAGCTTCTCCACCTCCATTCCCAGTAAATTGCAGCTTGAGATGTTGTTCTAGCAACACTAATGGCAATTAGGATCTGAAAACTCACAGTCAATTAAAGCCAGCAGTCTCAGTCAGTAGGAGCTCTGCTGTAGAACTGGCTGGCAGCACATCTTTTCCAAAGTTGTCATTGTCCTCATCCCTAAAAACAGAGACTATAAGTAGAAATTATGTACAGTGAGGGATAAGAGCAGTATTTTTTTGACGTCTCATGAACCGCCTTTGTTTTTGGAATAAATCTGGGCAGTCAGGAATCACTAAGCATAAAATACAAACACAAAAAGGTTACATCTCTAAATAACACATATCAGATTCCGTTTGCCATAAGTAGAAGGCTTTTTCATGCATCTAGAAATCTGTTTAATATTTAATGGACTCCTAAATTATTCACGAGTCAAAGTGTTCAACTGTTGCTGTCATTTAAAGAGCAAGCGCCCAGCAGGACTCTTGCATGGGTCTTTATAGATCACGTCAAAGCACAGTGTCTGGCTCATTAAAGAGATGTTATATTCATGAAAGAGCAGGTAATACAGTTTATATTCAGTTATATATATAGTGCAGTTTATATTCAGTTTATGTTCTGTTAATCCTTGCCTGACACACAGGCTGAGAATTCCTGTTTTGATTCTTATTTACCTGTTTGGTAAAACTTTCCACCATCCCACAACAACTTTGGATTCACAAGTCACCCAGTACCGTTCCAGGAAAATCTGCGAAGTGTATGAGGTGGAGAAACTAACTTTCTTTTTCTTCCTCAGTTCTGAGTGTAGTTTCCAATACCACTCTTCAGCACGCTTTCTGGAAATGGTATGCACAAATAGAGCATGGACATTTATGTAAATCAGAGTAACTCCCCTAATGTTATCAAGAACTGGGATCAAGTTTTTTGCCTCCTGCAGAAAAGGCATCCTGATCTTGTGATTTCCTTAAACTTTCCCTGCTCAAATAAAGCAAAGGTAGCAAAATTACATTCCTGTGATTTATTTTAGCTTTTCAGTGTCTGCTGGAATTGCTGGAAAATTTTGTTAAAAAGCACTTTCGGAAAACAAAACACAGGAAAATCAAAAACGAGGAAGAGGAGGAAGGAAGTTCTCTTCACTTAAAAGCCTATTTGGCAAGGGCCATCTTTCCTGCTCTGAATTTTGTAAACAGCTTTTACTACTGCATATTGGTTTGTGCAGTTCCTCGGTGCCATTGGGTAACGTAAATAACTTAAGCACAGGGAAAGCTTGATTTTCTTTCAAGTTCCTATGCTACACACGTGTACAGGGCCTGTTGACCATGGTGCCGCACAAGGGCTCGTATCCCGAAGAACTTGGTGGCAGTGGTTTGCTGCGCTTAACGTGTTGGCTGTCCCAAAACGACTGTCCCAACCGTTCCCCAGGCACAGCTCACAAATTTTTGCGGAGAGCAAATGTGAGGCATATCCCACTGTTTCCTAGCTGGTTTGGGAATTTTGGGGGTTTGGTGAGGAAGAAGCTGTGCTGGGGCTCCTCCAGAAGCAGGGTCGCAGCCCCTGGGCTTGTCCCAGGTGGGGGAGCTGCCCCAGCATCCCTGGGACAGAGCTCTGTAGCTTGTTGTTACCAGCAGTTCCCCGCAAGAGAAAACTTAACCTGCCTTAATTTACAATCCAGAAAGGATTTACTATTATTTTATTTAGCTGGCTCAACCACAGGTGTCCAGCATGAGATTTGCTGAGGCATTCGTGAACTTTGCTGTAGTAGGAGTGGGATGAAAAATCAGTGCTCTCCCTGCAAAAATAGACTAGCTTGCTGTTGGTCTTAGTGACAGGGACTCAAAAAGGATAAGCTACACTCACCTAGGAATCTCATATCAAGTGTTTAACAATGTCTTCTATCAGCGGGGAGAGGATGTGTATAAGCTGGGATGATCCTTTTCATTTGAACATTGATAAGAAACTGTGTGCTGGTTTGTGCTGATTTTCTTCAAGAGAGTGAGTTAAATTCTCAGTTTTATGGACAAGTTTCTCCCCAAACAGTGTTTTATTACTGTTTTACAACACAAGCAATATATACTACCTACAAATATAAGGACATATGTAAAGGAAGAGAGGACTTCTGAGTAGCCTTTGCAAAACACTTAGAATGAGGGAGAATAGCTGCAGTGTTGCTTACGGGGTCCTGAAGGTAGACGTTTCTTTTAAAAACAGAAGAAAGATGGGAAAAATTGGGGGATTAGTCTTGATCAATCTCCAGCTAATGGGCAGGAATCATTCCCGTGCGTGCTTACACTTGGAGCCGACCCTGATCTCTGCTCCCAAAGAACTGATTTCTTCTACGTCCCTAGAGCCACTCTGGTTTTGAAAAGCTGCTGAGCTGACTCTTTAAACGATGCCAGATTTTCGCTGAATGAATTAACAAAGCTATCTAGCCTTCTCTGTTAATTGCATGGAGAAGTGTCTCCGTGACTTGTTTTCAAAGCTGTAATGGCATTATTTCTTCCTCTGTCCTTGAGGAAGTGTACTAAATTATCCTGGTATTGCTAAAGATAATACAGATTTTTGTTTTGATTTGGGGGCTTCCTCAAGTTGTGTGTTCATTTCCTAGATAAGACCTACTGAAATGGTTACTGTTTAGCATTTATCTCTAGAAGAAATAGTTCCTTTCAGCATGTTGTGTGCAAGAACGGGGAGGCTAATCCGATGCCTCTGACAGAAGGTTATTTTTACCTAATTATTTGTGCAGCTTCTCAGTAATATAATATCAGGAAACAGAATGATGATATGACACTGTGCAAAGTGAACCCCAGTCCAGAAATCAAGAGGGCTTTGGATGAAAACCTTGATACAGTGTTTTTGTTTGCCATAGAGGTATGTTTTCCAGCAGATAGATGTGTTGGATTTTTCTAGGAGCAAGGTACACGATTTATTGGGAACTCACTGATTGCCAGTTTTCAGAGAAATAAAATGAGTGACAAGATTTGAAGTGAAGACAAGGAAACAGGGTTTGCAAAGAGAAAGCAGGAACTAGCCCAGTCCAGCAGTCAGGTGAAGAGCCTGCAGGGCTTCTCCAAGCCTCATGTCAGCATCTCTCCCACAGGTTTTTAAGCATGTACTTGGACCTTAGCAGAAATGAGCTGGGAAAACACCACAGGATAAATATTCTGGAATTGCATACAGTAGCCATTTGTGGAGCACAAATTTGCTCATCATCTCTTTTATCTTCACTCACATTCGTGATGCTAAAGCATGGGATACAGACTGATTGTCTCAGGCACGTTTTTTACCTTTACGTGTGAAATGATGAATGGATCGGTCCTCCTAAGGCCCAAGTTTCTATCCTGAAGTGAGAGGGAGAGCTGGATTTCTCCTGAAGGCCTCCAGGAGCCAGTTCACTGAGCTTTGGACACCCTCCCGGTCTTGGAGGTGCAGAAATTCCTCCCAGAGGCTTTCATGGGCAATTCATTCTCTGCATGACAGCATGGAGGCACTTGGGCACGTATTTTAGGGGCATCAGTTTATTAGATATGCTGGATTATTGGATCTCACCCGAAGCTTACACAACTCCCAGGTCCCTCCCAGTGCCGAGCTCTGTCAGGTGCCCTCAGTGATGAGGAACCAAGTTTTGCACCATAGGTGGAATACGAGGCACAACCAGGAAAAAAGTGGGCTTTTTGCTGTAACCGGTAGCTATAATGTATTTTAGACAACACAGTCCTGTCCGTAGGAAAGGTTGTCTCCTCTGTACTTTGCACTGGTAGATTTAGGATTAATGCTGCTTCCATTGTGTGGTGGAAAGTAAATAAGATGTGTTTATGAAGAGCTGTCTCTGCTCTGGTTTCTGTTCCCCAGGGATATGAAGTTGGATGGTGGACGCCAGTGCCATTCTACTGGAGTGTGTCTAAAAGAGATCATTGGTCTTGAAGGTGTGGAGCTCGGAGCAGATGGGAAGGTGGGGATGCTTCACTTCCTACGCCGTTAGATTCTCTGTAGTTAGGGAAAAATATGGCATACCTAGTAACAAGCACAAATATTTAAATAAATTACAATATTCAGCATAATACAATAGTTAAAGCACAGTATGTATGAGCTGTAAAGAAGATGAGCAGAAATTCAAGGGGACCATCCTAGCTGTCAATGCAAACAACTCAGTTTCCTTGAAGAAATCTGCCTCCGGCAACATCTGAGTCTGTGGAGCATTACTAAATCAGTGCTCCCCTGGCTCTAGCAGGAGGTATCAGCACAGAGCGTATTGTCAGAGGCAAAAATAATTTCTGGTGATAGTTGTAAGCTGTAATTCTGCTTGCTTTCAAATTTATTTAATAAAAGAAATCTCACTTACCATTGCATTTGTCCAAAAGAGCAAGAGGACATTAGTATGAACCTGATGAGCACGTCAAAATTCAAGAGTGCATTCATTTGAAATGGAATAAGCAATTATGATTTTTTGGGGAAAGCGATCCATTTTAAACAAATCTGTAGAGAAGAGATTATTTTAATCACATATGAAAACATTTTTTTTTTCTGAAAACCTGATTTACATTTTGTCATTCCATTTATCCAGTCTGCTGTCATTTCTGGATTTAAAGGCTTAAATAAAGGTCAATGCTGCTGCACACAGTGTGCTCACCTAACCAAGTGACAGTCCAGACCCCAGACTGTAAATTCTTTAGGACAACCTGTCTGCTTATAAATAAATTAAAGCTCACGTGTTTTATTTGATACCTGTTCTGACCTGCTCATAAACCAGTCTGGAGCCTGAGACTCATTTTTTTCTTCATAATACTGTTATTTTTGGAAAATAAACCTAGGAGAAGTAAGACGTAGTCTATTTCTGGCCAAGCATGCAAACAGAGAATTGGTTCATTCTGCAAATAATTTTGTCACATGTTATTCATTCACACTGAGTCCATGCTGGCAGGTAGTGAATGATCTCCCATAACCATTACCAGTAACTTAAGACACCAACAAGACTTTGCCAGATCAAATCCTAAAGGACCATAAAAATACCACAGAAAGTGCTTAAGTTAAGCGGTGTTCAGGTGATTTGCCTGTGGCTGATCTGTGCTGAGGGACCCATACACAAGAATGCCATTTCAGTAAAGAAACAGCTGAAATCTGCTACAGGGAAGGCCCACTGAAAAACCTGACGTATTTTTAAATCTGACCCTTGAGTAGGATTTTGTAAATCCCGTGTATTAGAGCTCGCGTGTGTGTTTGTAGTTTTGTTTTGCCGAAGAATTAATGCATTTGCAAAAGCTTTTTTGTGTGGATAAAGTGACTACACTGAAGCAAATGTAGGTGACTAGTGTTTATTCATCTGTGCCTAACTATGAAATCCAGAAAATCCCCTGCTAATTTGGTTTCCCCTGCTTCAAACTGGGATGCCCCAAAGGGATCCTGCTGCGGCTGAGCTGGGCTGATAGTAACTCTCTGTCCATTCTGACTTTCTTTTTAGACGGTTTCATACACACAGTTCCTATTTCCAACCAATGCTCTGGGAACTCGGAGGAACACAATAGACTCCACCTCATCCTTCTCCCAATTTCGCAATGCAAGCCATCGTAGCCTTTCTCTGGCAAGAGCTAACAGCACCCAGGGGAGCATTGATGCAGGTAACTTACCAAGAAGCTTGTTTTAATAGCCTTGCATACCCTGGCAATAGGTGACTATTATCACAGAATCACAGAATTGCAGGGGTTGGAAGGGACCTCAAGAGACCCATCAGGTCCAACCCCCCTGCCAAAGCAGGTTCCCTAGAGCAAATTGCGCAGGTAGGTGTCCAATTACAAAGACTTTTTGGTGGAGACACACCATGTTTTAACCCCTTGTATGCTTAAATTAAGCAAAATGTAGTCTCTTGGGGTAGGTAACACAGAACTTGGAGTGCCCTTTTCCACGCTTGTTCCCTGTTTGTTCAGCAAGGCTGGCTTACAGATCATGGAAAGTTGAGTAAACACAATCGCCGGTCCCTTGTCATATTGCCAGCCGCTGATCCCGCTTAGCATGCCTCCTTGTGTAACTGGCATTGTTTGTTCCTCCCACATAAGGCTCATCATGACTGCTGTTTGCTGTGGAAAATACACAATGGCAACACGATAGTCATAAGCTGAAGGTGTAAATCGTACTCATGACCTTTATTAGGCTGGAAGGGGCCGTGTTTACAAAACTGGGCACAAAACATACGCCAAAACACTATATACTTAAGATACTTTGACGTGTTAAATGAAACAAATCAAAACATCTGCATAAACAGATGAGAGCTCATTTCTGGGAATAAAAGTCAACAAAACTTCCCCACTCACTTTCCTCTCACCTGAACATGGCAGGGTATGCGGGACCACATTTGTTTGGCAGACTTTTGGACTGTGGCTTCATTTTGGGGTTTCATAGAATTGTGCACTTCTCTAAGTCCTAAGTTCATATCTACCAGGTAATTCGTAAGCTTTAGGTCCTCTGTGTCTTTGCAAGTTCTACTATTACTGAAGTACCGAGTGACATATACAAAATTTTTTGACTCTTTTCAAACAGCCAGCACAAAGATCATTTTGTGCATTACCACTGAACTTGTTTGCCACTTAACGTTTACAGATTTCTTGATGTAATTAAGAAATGTTATTTTTACCATTGTTTTATAGGCAGTGACCTGGGAGACTATGTTGAATATGACCCCAATCTTTTAGATGATCCCCAGTGGCCGTGTGGCAAACATAAGCGGGTTTTAATATTTCCTTCGTATATGGTAAGTGATACTCAAAACTAGGTGTAGCACAGATAAATGTTAGTAACAATATTTAGAAAGTTGAGGTTGTATTTGGCTGCATTTTAAGAAGATTATTATTATTTTTAATCTACTAATACCAGCTGTTTGGAATGCTTTGTTCTAAATGACAGTTACTTACTGGGACATGTAAAAACAAACTTGTGGAGGTATTACAAAAGTAACTGCTTTTATTACTGCTGTATTTCATAAATGTTTTAGATGAAAGGCTTGTTTGAACAATGCACTCATTCTCTCTCGTTCAGAGGAAAATTTATACTTCCTCTAATTGGCATCTATTACAAAATAGGAGAATGCCCATTAGGGTTTTTCTGAAGTCATGAAACTGTATTTTGTTTTGATACTTATCGTCTACTCATTGGAGTAGAACCTCAGTGTCTCGTAGAGCCTTTGTTTCCCAGATATTTGTTTCATCATGGGATAGTCCTTCCTTTAATTGCAGCAATTATGAGCAGAACCTGTATGTTTTTCGCCATATCCAAAGCTGTAATGCAACAGACTCATAACAGTTCCTTGATCTCAGCTCTAACTCAGTATTTACTCTGGTGAGAGACTTCTGTAGCCTTTCTGCAGTTGCACCAAGCCCGTAGGATTTGGTGTGCTATTTTGGCAGAAATGTAGCAAGACGCAGTGCAGTTGTATGCGTGTGAGCACATATCTATCTGAATTAGACATCCAAAGCAGTAGTATACCGTAATGGAAAGCTAATTCTTTTCTTTTTTTCAAAGTGGTGACTTCCTATTACTCACTCTTTTCTATATATAAATAGGATAGGATTTGAAGTCTGAAGTGTCATTCACGTCCCCACTTAACTTGGAGCAGAGATACTACTTAGGAAACTACTAATGTATATAAAGGTACAGTCATTGCAGGTTCTCCTCTGCCCCCCAGCCTGGTCTTTATTTGATAATAGTATTGCTAGGTGCTCCTTCTTCAATAGAAATGTATTTTACTTGTGTCACTTAAATTGAAGCCGATCTCCTTGTTGGCAAGAGTGCTCTGCCTGTTGCATAGAAAGGCTTAATTGAGCTCTGAGGCTGTGTTTGGGTTAAATTTTCAAGTGAAAAGTTTTAGTATGTCCTCTGCTTACTTTCAGCCAGTTTTACTTTTACAGTTGGCAAGTTATTTTTGGCTGGCAACCCACAAAGTGTCAACCCTTTATGGCAGCCATGTCTGGGTAGGAAAATATTTGTTAGGTTTTGATACGGTTATTGTCATGGACAGGGAGCTGTCTTCCTTCAAACAGAAACTCGTCGTTAACTGGCATCCAAAATGAACATAGTTTTAGCAATCGTGGTTGTGTCTCCAACCTTCTTCAGGCTGGAAGTATGCTCCAAACAGTCTGAGTCCTCTAACATCACCCAAAGTCATTGATGCTTGGCGTTGAGGTGGACGTGGTCAGGTGAGTCAAAATGAGAGAGCCAGGAGAGCTTCCTGCAGGGGAGCTTTCTGCCCAGGAGCGGGTGTGTGTTGCCCTCCTTTTCCGTACACTGGTTAACCACAACATTTTGAGGCCCACATTTGTGCTTTTATTGCAGTAAGCTGCCTGGGCTTTCCCCTGTGATAGAGGTATGGCTAGATACATTCAAGGCGAAAAACGGACTTGAAGGCTAATCATTAAAATCAATGGCATTGTTTGCTCCTTCTCGGAAAGAAGGCACTAATCTGAGAAAGGACCGAAGGAAATGAAGTGCTGTGTTCCGTTTGGTGGTGGGAATAGCTGGCATGTGCCAAGAGCGCTCTTGTCCAAGGTCCAAGATTTCGCCGTGACGCAACACAGGAGCTGCGCAGCTTGACAGGGAACCAAGCAGTGGGTGTTTGTTCTTCAGCGCTCGGCTGAGGGATTTCACAAGCGGCTGGTGCTTCCTTCAGCCGAGAGAAGGGAGGAAAGGTCGTGCCAGAGTGTCCCGGGAGCTTGCAGGTTTAAACAGGGTTTTGCAATTTGGGCTGCGAGTAAGGAGGGCTTATGCATTGAGCTGGTTGATAGAGGGCCATACTGCCTACGCAGAAGACTTTACTTGCATCCATCTTCCTAGACTCAGCTGGAGTTCCCCCTCCCTGCAGTTCACATCAGTGTGAACAGAAGCATAATAGTCTGTAATTTCAAGGCATTTTCCTGCCCAAATACAAAAACCAGCATATGCTGCAATTAAAGCAAATTGCAGTCTGAGGTCAGCGAGAAACCTGCGTTGCTTTTCCTGACGGTGCACAGCCATCTTAGCGTTAGCAGACTCCTGCAAAACGACCGCAGCATTGTCGACCTACTGTACACACGGATTCAAAGCAGCCCGCGGTCCCGAGTGGAATACAGCTTCAGTTACTGCCTCCCACGGCTGCCGGAGCAGCCGAGAGCATCTCCAATGTGAGCACTGTGCATGGAGAGCTGCAGTTTGTAATTAAAGTTTCCTTACTTGGCCAGCATTTAGCATTAATGTTTGGCAGCTGCAAGCCTGTAGGCTTTTTTCCCCCTCCTTGTGGATGTCAGAGCAATTAAGGGGGTAAGGTGTGTGACAAGAATCTGAACAAATGGTGTTTTAGAAGAGCAAGGCTAGATGCTGAGCTGCAGCAGGTCTGCAGGGCACTGCCGGCTGCAGAACTGAGTTAAATGCACAAATGCGACACCCGGGAGCCCGACGTGTGCTCTGCGGGCCAGGATTGCTCCTCTGGTAAAGTGCTTTTGAGGCCTGCATGAATTCTGCTTCACTAAACATTGCAGGCTTTATTCGAAGGTGCAAGACGGATAAAATGTGTGGCCCTGCTTGGATTTTACTCTGACATGAGTGCGGTTTGCACTCGAGCCTATGAGAGAGGCAGTTTCCTCCTTTTTTTGTGGAGCCCAGGGTTATTATCACTTACATTGACTTTATGGGCTTATAATTTTCCTGAGCTGAATTAGTCCTGACTTGCAGAGCATTTTGAACTACAAGTCCTTGTTTTCCAGGAAAAGCAGAGCTTCCTCTTTGAAGATAGCTCTGGGGAAGAAGTGCTTTTGCTTTGGTCTTTTTTTTTTTTTTTTGCACTGAAGTTCCTAGCTTTAAAGGATACGCACTTCTCTGTAGCATTTCTAAAAGTAATACCCACAAACAGCCTGATAAGGAACAAATCTGAAAAGGCAGCCTATTTTTTGTTTCCAGCACAAACCCTGCCACTTCCATTAATTGCATTCATTGTATTCAAATTCTGGTATATCCCAGAGAAATTATTTCACTTTATGTTGTCCTTGTAGGAGAGCCTACAATCTCTGACACAATATAAACAATAAGAGGTAGAAGAATTCATGCTGGAGGAGGCAGGGGGAGGGAAAAAACATCATGTCATGGTTAACAGATGTCTTCCTGGCTGATACTGCTAAAACAGGAATTCTTGCAGATTCTTAAATCTTTCCAGAATAGGAACTTCCACCAGCTACCAGGCAGAGCAGTAACTTCTTTGCTAGCATTTCACGTCAACCAGTGTGCAGCCAGCATCTTCACTGTCTCCCTGCATTCCTGCAAGCAGAAACAAACAGGAGGAGAAAACTCCCTCTGCAGCATGCGTGAGGACGACCCCCACAGCTCTGGGTTTTGTTGGTGACACAAAAACACAAGAGCGTGTTCAGCTGGCTGCTATCTGCTGCCAGAACTTGCAGAAAGGGAAGAAAAGCCTCGATCAGTAGCATCTTGACTTTGAGTGACCCTTGTGTAATAACATCCCTGCAATATCCATCTATCCATGCCCAAGGGATACCCTTGGAAATTGGTTTTTGGTCCTTAACGACAGTTTCAGTGTATTGCTTTAATTATATCAAAACAAACTGACATCTATACGCTGCTAATAAAAAAGCATGTTGCAGAGGACTGAAGGGCTCTTACAGCAGGCTGACCATCAGCCTGCGTTTGCCAAGTACAGCACTCGTGTCAAGCACAGCCAAGCTGCATTATTAAATATTAGTCTTCCAATGTGATTTTAAAATTAGAACTGCTTGCTGCTCCATCCGTTCAGTCTAACAAAAGCCCTGCATGATGATATAGCACATTTGCTTTCTCGCTCCCCCCTTACTGTCTTTCACAAGGAGCACCAAGGTCAGAAGTACTCCACTACAGCAAGCGTCCTTTGATGTCGTCACTGTAGTCTTTGAGCTGCTTCCGTAGTTGGAAATTAAGAAGCATCTCCAGATTGCTTTTTTATCAGCTGCTGGCCTCATATCCAAAAGTCTCAGGGAGCAGAGGATCACAGCGGTGGTATATATTCATATTTAAAGCCAGTGCTGTGTGGATTTGATGCTCTATTTGGCTGAGGCTCCAATAAATATGTATTTTGAAGCAATGAAACGCTGTATTAATTGAGAATGCTTTCAGTGTGTTAACTGTGTAAAATAAACTGGCATCATTCCACGTACCGTAATTCAAAGGGGCAGCTTAGAGATGATTTGCTTTGTGAAATGCTAAATATTTCTGTCTATGTTCCTTGAATGTCAGTACCTTTCTAACAATGAGACATCTTTTAGTTGTCCTTTTTCTTTTTTAAAAAGTTGTTATAATACAGAAATCACTCCCATTTTCCATCACTGTTTCAAGCCTCTGCTCCAGCAGGATTTCCCATATATGTGCACCTGAAGCCATCGCTATATACGTTAGGTTACTGACAGCTTATAGCCACGTAGTTAATCATGTGTGGTGTGCATTAAAGCAGTGCAGAGTCGTTGACTTCTTCGCATCTGTTATGTGGTTGAGACCTTACCATCGTGCTGCTGAAGGTCTCTTAAACCTATCGTGTCTGCTCTCCATGAAGCAGATTGATCAGAGGTCTGCAGTAAAGTCAGCTGAAGAGAACCTATCGTGTAACTTCCATTTTATTCACCTATTCTATTCTGATTTTACCCTTCTTAGAGGGAGATGGAGGCATCCAAGGCTAGGTCATCTTTTGCTGGTAACGTGCCAAAGTAGGGTTTATTTTCAACAATATTTCATCTTGCCAGTCTTTCCAACCATTCCAGGCATCCTGCCTCCTCCTGTATTTATGAAACTATATATACAGCTTTCCTATGAGAAAGCAGCTGCCTGAAAACGCGTGTGAATAACACACGAGCTAACCTCCAAGTTCAAAACTGACAGCCATGCAAAAAGCGCGCAGAGCACAGACTTCAGCCCGAGCATTCATCACGTTGGCCAGGCATCTGTCAGCTACCATATATCAAAGCTTTCATTTGTCTTGTGCAACCTCCATCGCCAAACTAAAATATACATTTACAGATCTGTATACAGAGAACACGGACAGAGCTCGCAAAGGAGCATTTCTGAGTACTGCAGTGAAATGTGTTTTGTGCAAATAAGCTGTGAGAAACAAGACAGACGGGTCTGGATGACAGAAGTTACAAACACTGGAGATTAGAGTGTTAGAGAGATGGTTGGGTACTTCCCAGTGCCTTGCTCGTGCTGACAGCCCTGGAAGTGCAAAATGCCTGCCTTCTGGGGAATAACGTTGTATATATTTAAGCATATTTGGATGGGAAAACGCCGTGCTCCTTTTAGGGGATTATTTAAAACGCCATCCTAAAACTTGGAGCATTGGTGTTGACCAGTGCAGGCAACACCAGAACTATTCCAGACAGACAAAACTCTGCTTACAGTGATGCCTTTTCCTTGACCCAGCGAGTTTGTTTCTAACTCACAGACAGCCCAAGAGAAATAAAATGGCCTAAAGCAGAGGAAGAGTAAGCGCTGAGCAGAAGAGAAGGTGGCAAACGATGACTCGGGGTCAGAGCACTCCCATTTCAGCAGTAAGATCCCAGCTGGTCCTTGTGGGTCACTGGGGCACCCCGGCCGTGCTTTTGGCCTTGTACATGCGCTGAGGTTTCCACCAGCCCATTCTCTTTCCTTCTCCATGGGAAAGGGAGCAGCAGAGGGTCGGTGCTGAGCCGCTCGTGGGGTGCAGGAGGGCAGCTCCAGCAGGAAGGGACGGACGGACAGAGGATGCTTGGGCACGTGGGATTTCTCCTTAGCTTCACAGGTACGCAGCACGGCAGCAAGAGGGCTGCCCCTCTGGTGAGCAGAGCCCCAAATACAGTTATCCTACAGGCACCAGCTGAGCAGGGAGCATCCTGCTGTGCAGGGGTAAGTCAGGGTTCTGCAGCAGCTACCAAAAAAAAAAAAAAAACAACCAGGGGAAAAAAGACAAGAAGTTGCACAATTCCTTTTCTTGAGAATAAGGGCAGTTAGTTGAGCTCTCCAGCATGGCACTGACAAGACGAGACAGCTGCCTTAGAGCCAGTGTGTTCAAACATGCTGCTGTTATCCTGTTACATGAATCAAAAACAGCACACACTAGCTTTCATCTGGATTTCATTATTGTGATTTATATCGTAGAGACTGTTGTCTAGCAGGAAGCAGCAGTATTCGGAGTTGGGGGGGGGGGAGATCCTTATCACCAGGACAAAATTGACAAATCTCTGCGTTTAAAAATAGCTGTACCTCATTACCATTTTCTGTTTTAAGCCGTCTGCTTATTCTCAAGACTCTGAATGCTTTGCTTTAAATAAATTAAAAAAAAAAAAAAAAAGGAACATCTTCTAAAAAGATTTTAGCTGAGTACTGGCAGATCTCCTCGGCTTAGCCGGCGGAGCCCCAGGTAAAACCAAAGACCCCTGCAGAGCAGCACGTAAGGCACCCAGGAGGCTGCTGCAGGAGCCCAGGGCTCACCCGACCACTCCGGAGCCACTCGGGCACGTTCGTGCTGGCGGTGAAAGCAACCCAACCCTGCCGTGGTGCGTTATCAACGTGCAGCCCTTCAGCTGACTGCGGAGGATGCTCGGGCCCTCCCTCCACCACGGGCTTTCTGCTGCAAAGTGGTTTCTGTCCTGCACACTCGAGTCATGTTTTTTTTGTGTTCTCCTCTGTGCAAGGGGAAATGATTACCTGGAAGGAGCCGAGTGCGAGTCTGCCAAAAAAAAAAAAAAAAGCCATGATGGCTTTGTGGGAGATAATTAAGATAAAACTAAGGAGCTCTGTGGTAACAGAGAGCAAACAACGGGCAGTTAAGTTTGCAATGAGGCATGAAATAAGGTATAGTGTAGCTTTGCATGGTAGCACCAAGCCTGCTCTTTCTAGGATTGCCCAAGACAACCAAAAAGTGCTGATAGTAACTGAAACCATCTTTGGATTTAATAGTGGGTAACCTTTGTGTGCTCAGCATCTCTTGACTCTGTAAATAAGTGAGGCATGGACCAATGTTTTTGTATTTTGAGTAGCAAGTAGCACTGGTCTAAAGTATGCTACGTGGCTTTTTTCAGTAGTCCTCTTACAGCAGTACGAGAGAGGATCCTTTGTAATACCACAAAGAACTCCCAGCATATACGTGTAAGTGTCAGAAGCACCCGTCTTGCTGATGATCCTCTGGCAAAAAAAAAAACAAACCTCAAACCCCCAAAACCAAGGAGTAGGCAAGCAGGAACCAAAATCCCAGGGAAAGGAATGAGAGGAGAAAGAGAGAAATTGGTAAGATTTTTGTTCAGCTTTTGAGGTCTGAGCCCTGCAGGCCGCAAGCAGAGCCTCCCGCAAGCGACTTTCTGAGACACCCAGGCAAAGACTTCTGTATACATTCAGCCAAATCCTCCCTTCCTTCCACCTCCAGCAAGACTGAAAACAGGCAGACCCACACATTCGGCTGAAGCCTTTCCCTTCTGCCCCAGGTAGGGTGAGGTTTCTCCTGCCTGTTTTTTCCTCTCTTCTCTTTATTCAGGTGTGATAGCAATCTGCCTGCTTCAGCGTCAAGACAGTATGTGAATTTTTAACCTGAGCAGTGCCTTGGTGTCTTCCCAGACTTGTGCTGTAGCCGATCCGTACACGTGCAGGGCACCAAGGGTCACTGAAGAAGGTTGACGTGGCCTTCTCCTTTCTGATGTTTTCTTATAACTGGCAGCTCTCCTTAATAGGACAGAGTTTTGTAATAAATCATCCCCTTTATTGAGCAAAATTTGGACTGGCGCTTGACATGTAACTGTGTCAGAGGGGGCTTGCAAGCATTTATACTTAACAGCAGGCAACTGTTGGGCTTGACGTGCCCAGCAGAATTACCTGCCAGGATGTCACGGGGAGCAGTTTATCTGGACAAATGATGCTTTTCACACTGCAAGGCAGACAGCAGAGTAGCCCTCATTTTAAAATGTGTATATGACTGTAATGACTCCCTGTGGCTAGTTGTTTTTTTCCTCTTCATATCAGCATGTTTACCTCAGATACTGTTGTGTGCTATTCAGGCAAGAAGCACGCTCTGCTTTCATTTAAATTCTTGCAAATATCCTTTATTTCAGTACAACCGCTCTTAAACAAAGTGCAGGAAAAGTTAGTTGCCTTTTGCTCCTCTTCGTGCTCATTTCTGATCCAGCCAAGAACATGATCAGATAACAAGAGTTGTCCAGTTGCTCTTTGGAGCCATTACACTATCCTCCCCAGCCCTTCCACGTTTTATTATTGAAAAATTTTGGCTCCATCTTCTACAAAGGCATAACGTGACAAGTGTTTTGTATGTTTCTTTCCTTCTCTCGTCTAGAGTCAACAGCCCTTTGCTCTGATATAGTTTAACCATAAACAGAAATTAGAAGGGAATAATGATTTTACTGGGAGGAGAATGCAGGATATATAATCCATATGGGTTGCACCCACCTGCTGTGTGCTGGGATTTGGAAATCTAGGAAGGGGATGCAGTACACAGAGGTGAATGCACTGCCTGTGCTTGAAGCTGGCCAGGATTCTGATGTCCAGGGACCAGGTTGTCCCCTGGTTGCCCAAGCCAGGGCTCTTCTCTGCTTCTGTCCAAGGGGCACAACAGCCAGAGCCAGGAAGAGAACTGGCACATCCTTCAAATGAGAGTTTAGCTCTTGGTTCAGCTGATAGTTTTTGGCCAGGTGAGTGGTGACAGAGGATTTTGGCAAAGTGCTTCACGAATGAAGACTGAAGGAATGGGAGAAGTGCTGCACACCCGTAGCTGCTGGTGGTGGTGGCATTGCAGGACTGGCCAGGAGGGCCCTGTGCTATCCAGGGAAATTCTTCAGGTTGTGACAAAAAGGAATAGGAATCTCAGTGTAAAGTAAACAAACTGTGCACTTCTGATGTGGTCCTAACCCAGTACTTCTGTCCGGTTAATATGTACGTTATGACAGCATTACTGTCTTGCATTCTACTGATTTACCCACGATTTAGGCTAATTACCTGTTCTATCACAAATGTATAGCACAGTAGTCAAGAATTTGTATCAGCAGATCCTTTGAGGAGTCTGTTTGAGACTGGCAATATGTTTCAGAACCACACACAAAATCTGGTCATCACATTATTGTGATGACTTGTTTTGGCATAACAAGGATTGTCAGCTAGGTTTTATCCACCCACATTGGGCTTAAACTCATTTGCAGCAATATTTGGAAGTAATGAGGTATGTGTTGTTTGGGGTTTGTGCTCAGCACTCATCTCAGATTTCAGGTCACTCGTTCTGACGGAGCGGTCACGAACAAATTGTTACCTTAATTCAGACTTATTTTTCCCCTCTCTGAAATCATTAGGCATTTGTTTGGTATTCCTTGCTTTCAGGGACCGAGTGATCTTGTTTGTTACACACTAAAAGAATGATTTTCTCTTGACCGTGTGTTACAGACCACAGTCATAGACTATGTGAAGCCATCAGATCTTAAGAAGGACATGAATGAGACCTTTAAGGAGAAGTTCCCTCACATCAAGTTAACCCTCAGTAAAATAAGAAGGTACGTTGCAAAGCTTGGTATGGCTGCCACGTGATACAGCTGTCTCACATCTCAGGGCCATCACTGTTGTACATGAAGAGACTCACAGCACTGACTGATCTTCCAGGAGCAGCGACCTGCAGAGGTGCAGAATAAGTCAGACGGTTGCTTTGATTAGCGGGCTGAGTGAACAAGATCGGTGAACGTACAGACGTGTACCACTGAGGTGTCAAACTCAGCATCTGAGAGGATGAGGATATGAGCTGGGCTTGCACTATACTATCAGATCCAGAAAAATAACATAAAAAAAGGACTCTTGAGTATATGGCACTTAGTTTAAAAAGAGCCTGAGGAAGGAGAAATGTTGATTTTTGTGCCTTGTCCAGAGAGCATGGCCAGAAGCAAAACAAGCGATCAGTTTCACAGCAAACTTTTAGTATTTCATCACAGTTTCCAGTGTAGTAGGCTAGACATACTGCTTCACTGAAGTAATGATGATTTCATTTGACTGAGGCGGCCAGGATACTGATTCTCGTTGCTCTGTAACTAGAGAACTCTGCGGTACGTAGCAAGGTTGGGTTTGACCAACCATAACCAACTGCAAAGCTGCATATAGATCACAAGCACTCAAATCTGTTGTTACTAAATAATTTGTATGCAGCTTAAGAGTTCTGATGAAATATTTTTACTAAAAGAGTCAAAGCTTTACAATTACTTCTATGCTTTGATACAACTGCCTATAGGGGAGGGGCAAGAAGGGGAAGGATGGATGAAGTCAAACCATGCAGTGCAATGTGTCCCCAAAATAGAGCATAAAGACACCTGCCCAGTAAATTACATTTTTCCTTTTCCTTTCCATTTGACTAAACAGGAATCTCTTAAATAATGACTCTTATGGTAAAATGGGAAATGCTTTAACACGCAGTTCACAGCATACTTATCTGGTCTCTTTATTCAGCTTGAAGAGAGAAATGCGCAAGCTTGCTCAAGAGGAATGTGGTTTTGAAGAGCCCACGGTAGCCATGGCCTTTGTCTACTTTGAGAAGCTCGCTCTCAAGGGGAAGCTGAACAAGCAGAATAGAAAGCTTTGTGCTGGAGCCTGTGTTCTTTTAGCAGCCAAAATTGGCAGTGACCTCAGAAAACACGAAGTCAAACATCTTATAGATGTAGGTATCCATACGTTTCCAGTGTTCCTTCTACATTAAGTGCCAGTGTGTGTTATACACAAGCCTGCTTATCAGTGGTCATGCTCTCCTGTAGGTTGCCAGCTCTACAGCTAGCTAAATACATTCCTTTATTTTACATTTGTGTGGAAGTGGGAGAGATCAGTGTCACAACAGAGGACTAAGAAACTTGTTTGACGTGATTGAAGACCCTGCTCTCAGATATTGTGAGGTCTGAGATATATCTGACCACCATTCTGTCAATACAAGTCAAAAGTTAACCTACAGGAAATTCATTTTGCTTTTAATTGTATTTTTAAGAGTGTCAGTAAAGACTCTCCTTTGAGAGGTAAATGTAGATACTAACTCGAGAAGGCATCTGATTGACTACCTCTTTGTATTTTTTTCATCAAGTTAAAAATTTGGGCAAGGGGATGTGGCTTCCATTAGACACTTCACCCCAATGTGTTTTTTGTAGAGGAAGGCGTTTGGTCTCTAGCCACTCCATATGAAAGAGTTAAGATACAGAGGGGTGTGTTATTCCATAGTCTATTTGCAAGAACTGGGATACCAATCTGATTCAATGCTACAGAAAATCAGTGAGGTAGCTGAGTACAACCAACCTCAGTTCGAGAGGCATGGGACTTGGCTGGGGGCAGAACGGGACTCGCAGCCTTCTGCCACAGTCACAGAACTCGTCTGACAGTCAGTTTGTTAGAATGACCTTCAAATAACGAGATAAAAATAAACTGAGTGGGAGTGGGAAGATCTGGCCTCATGCAATCGTGAAAGATTGGTCCACCCTTAAGTCGCATTGAGCTTTTCATTAGATCCAGTGGGCAGAGATGCAGCAAGCCAGGGAGGTCATAAGAAGTTGGGGGGGACAAGTGGGTGGTATTGAGAATATCCCTGAACAGCTGGCTGCCTTCTAGCTTCCAAATCCAGTGAAAACAGCAGAACAGATGGGAGGTTTAGTACGTTACAGCAGAAAGTCAGCTATGGAACCCATCTCGTCTCCCTTGAGGACAGTACTTTTTAATATACATTCTACTTACAGTTGTTGCAGGTGACACCTTTTGCCTCTGAGGTATTACAATCAAATATACGTAATTGTAGCATAAATAATTGCCCTAACAGGGCCTTATAACACAGCCTAATGCTGAAAAGAAAACCCTTGATTTCAAGCAGAGCAGGAATTTTGTAGGCAGGTACAAGGTTGCATGTATTCCATCACACAAGTGACTGCGTGAAGCTAGGTGTTCCTCTTCCTGCTTTGGTAATCACTATGATCATTAGAAGAAGATGTATCTGCTAGAGATGGAATGAGTGGAATGACAAACATGCCAAAAATAGCATGTCTGGCTGGACTTTGTAAACAACTTCCCCGGTAAAAAATGGATGCATCTGATTCATCCCCGTAGTTTATCACCTGCTGATCAGTAAGGGAAGGGGGAATACGAAGCAACATGACACTGTGTGGTCATAAGCTGCTGCCCAGCACATTTAGGTCAGTTAAAAGCAAAAAGTCTTGCTGAACAACAGCAACGCATGCTTATTTAAATGTTTTTAATAATGTCATTTGTAAGAAGGCACTAGCAAGTCAAATCCTCATTCACAAAGTCTTTTTTTTCCGGGTTGTTGCAGAAACTGGAAGAGAAGTTTCGGCTGAACAGGCGAGAACTGATCGCCTTCGAATTCCCAGTGCTGGTGGCCTTGGAGTTTGCTCTTCACCTTCCTGAGCACGAGGTGATGCCACACTACAGACGCTTGATCCAGAGCTCCTAGCACTGGCTGCCCTCCTGGGAAGGGGCTCTGGACTGTTCCCACTTGGCTCTCTTGAGCTGCAGTTACTACTGGAAATGCAAAATCAGACTCCTAACACTTCACTCTCTCCCTTTCCAAACCAGTTTTTCCAGCGACTGATAGGAAACGCTGCGTTGACGTAAGACTCTCAGCTTTGACAAATTTATGTATCGTTACTTTCTCAGAGCAGGTAAAGACTGAGATGTTGGTACATGGTTAACGTGCTGAAACTGGGTGGCAACTGACCCTGCCTGCAGGGACTACAGACATAAAAGTTACCTGTCATCGGTCATACAGAAATACGAAGGGCGTCCTTCATTACCACCCCTCTCTCAATCACACAAACCCTGAAAGCCCACGTGAGTGCATTCTCATAGTGCTTTTTCTACAGACCTGCTGCAACTTACAAAAGGACTCCCTAACGTTGTGAAAAAGCTTTTAAAAGAGGATATCTTCACTGTGTCAAAAAGAATGTGCCAATCTATTTTTGTATCAGCAATTGAAAGTGCACTTTTTCCTGTGGGGTGTTTGTGTGTGTATCCATGTGTGTGTGCGTGCGTGCCACTGACCTGATCTCGGTCCAGGTGGTTGGCTTAGCGGTGTCAGCGTGTATCAGTTACTGATGGCGAAGATCAAGGTGACCTTACATGTTTACTTCTTGAAAAATGTAACTACTGGAAAAGTGGTAAATGGGAACATTTTTGGACACTTGTTTTTTTGTTTTTTTTTGTTTTGTTTTGTTTTGTTTTAATTCTCTGATCTTTCCAACATTTTACCTTTGAAAGGATTACACTACTATTACAAGAGAAGGATCAGCAACCGACCATAAGTTTTCAGTCGTGTTTGTGATAAAGATGAAAGCATTAGTATGAGATTTCCATGTCATGTTTTTTAAAAATATCTTGTGTTAAGCCACATGCATATTTTTAACCTTCGCACTTTTCCCACTGTGGAGATGGTTAGACTTGCACTCTGTAGTGTTGTATTTCTGTGCTCTATGTTAGAGTGCGTAATAAGCACATTTATTGTGCTGTATCTTAAAACAGTGTTTTATTAAAAAAAAAAAAGTAGGGCTCAGCTGTATAACAGGTGTCTTAAGGCTCCAACAGCAGGGGCATCAGCTGTTCAAGTTTTGGTTTTTAACTAGAATTGACTGTGCAAAACTTAAAACCAGTGCCCATTTAAGTTAAAGGTCCAGTTCCTTTAGACATTTCAATACTGGAGTTTTACAGGAAAACCTCTTGCAGCTTCCGTGGCTCTGACTGGACACCCAGAAAGCCGGAGAGCTTCATCCGAGCTCCCCGATGCTACGTGCACACTATGCTAGCGCCATGCTTACGGACGTTGCTCAGTCGTTGTTACGCGGTGGGATTACACCCGTGTCCAACCTTCTCTTGTGCAGATTCACTTAGTAACAAGCCTTGCCCTCAACATGCCCCGCACGGATCCAGTAAAGTCAGATACTTACATTTATGGTATTCAAATAAAAAAATCTCAACCACGAGATTTTAGCTGAAGCCTTACCTCTCTAAGTTCGGGAGTGCTTGCTCAGAGTACGGAAAGGGCTTGTGAGCAGAACGTAGAGAAGTGGGACATACCAGAGGATGTAAACACACTAATGCTTACTTTCTTTCGCTTTTACTTTAACCGGTTTTATTATTTCCTTCGGTTAGGCCAGGAAACATCCAGTTTCTTTACCAGCTTTGACTCCTTTAAATTCTAGTATGAAAAACGCCTGCATGTGAATACTCTATAGGATCTGGAAAGGTTGTATGAAACGTGTCAGGACAAACGGGAATTCGCTTGATGCTGTTGCTCTCCCTCCATTTTAAGGGGGAGGGCCGCTGGGCTGGCTTACAGTTATTGCTAATACTTGCCTAGTTACTGATCAGATACATTCCAACAGGATTGGGGGGGAGGTGGGCAAAGAGAAAAGTGTGCACTTCCCGCCCCGGTGCAACTCCCCAGGCCGCTGCAATCCCCGTGTCGCTCCTGCTCCCTGCTGTCTCCCATCCCCAGGCAGCCACGGAGGAGAAGGGCCCAGAGCCTGCAGAGTGCTCAGCGTCTACAGCTGCCCCCTGGTCTGATTCGGCCCCGGGCAGTGGTGTAGCAGGCTGGTCTACAAAGCAAAACTGTCAGCGGCTCTGCTAAGAGGCCCTTCCACCCCTGGCTGCATCCCTCCCCACCAAAATCATGTGTATACGTTCGAGATTTGCTTCTGATGGCAGAGATCTGTTCCTAAGAGCGACCACTCGAAACTAAGTGGAAGCTTTACCTTTCTGTAAAGGCTTCTGCATTTTGCTTTTGAGTCTTGATTTTTTTATTATTATTTTTTTTTATGTTGCTTTATAGTATTGCAGGGAAAAAACAAATTGTGATTGCAAGATACAGACTAAAGAATGACAGTCTTACAGTAGTCTTTAGAGACGCTATTGAATCATGCTGTCACCTCTTTTGTCTTCTGTGCTGCTACCCAACTCTAAGCTACAGTTTACACAGATTTCTGGGAGGAAATCTGCTTGCTGGAGACTTTCTGCTTTTTGGTTTCATCGTTTTGGGGGGCGGGAAAGGGTTTGGGAGTGCTGTTCAGTTACAGTTTGAATGTGGAATAAACACTTAAGATGGTGATGATGTTGCACTGTTCACTTAGGGAACGTATATAAAGCCATACGATGCTAGATCTCAAAGCACAAAGCTTGGTCAGTACAATTATGGTTAGGACAACGGGCAGCATTTGCCCCCCTTTTCTCCCCAACCCTTGGAAAATTCAGGCTGAAGTGACAGAAGAAATCTGTACCAAACAAAAAAAAAAAGTTGATTGTTTGCCTTTGTCTTACATGGTAATGAGTGTTGATTTACAGATGATTTTAGGTTCAACTTTAAATAGTGTGGGAAATGATCCATTCCATATCACTTGTTCTGTTTTGAAATTATATACCATACACTCTACCATGCAGAGTTTTTTCCTTTTTCTAAAAATAAAAAATAAAAAATAAAAGTTTTAAAAGAAATTTGAAAGGAACACTCTTTTCCACCAGTGACAGTAAGTAAAATTATTCAGCTCTCTCTCACCTGTACGTGTCAAGTGGTTTTGGTTTTGTCTTCCCCTGGGACATCCAGCTGCTTAGTGCTAAGCCAGCGGCACGACTGCCCAAGGGCCCTGGGCATCTCCTGACATTCATCTTTCTGCACACGCCCCACTTCCAGGGTCTTTCCTCCAGCCCAGATCATCTTCTTCCAAGGCCACTTGTTTTTGTTTTTTGTTTTTTTTTTGGTTGGTTGGGTTTTTTTGGGGGGGAGGGAAGGTTGCTGGTTTTGTTTTTTTGGAGGTGCCAGCTCCTCCTCAAGCCACAAGCCTGGTTTGCCCAGCCCAAATGGCCGTGTGCAGGAGCACGAGGCACAAGCAGGCTCCCAAGCATTGCTTCTGTCTCATGACCCTAATTAGAGAAGTTGGGGCATGCCACTTATGTTTAGGCCAGGTGTTACTAAAACGCGCGGCCAGCCCCATACCAGTCGTAGCCCAGGTAGGAGGCTGCCAGAATTGCAATTTTGAGCACTGAACCCCATTATCTGCCACTGGTTTATTCAAGCTGTCTTTCCACCACCTTTGAAACCCCCTAACTCCAGCACCTAGCTAGGCCTCGTTAGGCCAGGAGGCCTCGCCAGACAGCACCTACTTATTGTGCTTTTTCATTCCACGTCCACTTTAATAAAGAGATTGCAAACATTTGGCTTCCCACCCCCTACCCATCACTGTGCTCCCTAGAGCCCCGTAATTGTAAATGGGCATTTTGATAGGAACGGCAGCTGGCTTTATGTGGGCCCCAGAACATGCAAGTATACAGAAGAAAGCTTTGATAGTCAGCCTCCAGAACAACCACAAACAGGCAGTGGCTTCTTTGGGATAGCCCATAGTGTGTTTCAATGAAATATCTTTATCTAATTGCTTCAGCCACGCAGCACGGAGCCCACGGGCTAGCTCTTCCCTGGAAGCAGTGAGTAGTTTGTTAGGAGAAGATAACACCTTCCCACAACGTTAACGGATTTTGGCACCCGGCTCCACGTTAAAAACACAGAAACAACGTTTTAAAAAAAAAAAGTAAAAAATGCAAAAGTTGTTCAGAGAAGTGAGAGACTGAGCAATCACAGCAGCAGTGCCAACGTCACTGCTTGAGACTGAAAGCTGTCCCAGGTTGCGCCTTTGGGGAAGGGGGAGGGAGAGTGGGAGGCAGATCTGAACTGAATTTGTTCATCTGGCTGACATTTTAAACTCCGTAGTAAAGGGGAAAGAAGTGAAGGGGAGAGAGAAACTTGAGATGTGTCCTTTCAATGACGTTTGCACATGACGAGAACCTTGAACCTTGCTCCGACTGCACAGTGAATTCCCACAGCCAGAGACTCAGTGCCTCAGCCTACAGGCCTTCTGGTCTGGGTGAGCTCAAAAAGCCTCTTTCCATTCTCTATAAACCAGAAAATTAATAAATAACCTTGTCCAGAACCCAGTGGCAAATGTCAGGACCAATAGTGAGAGCAGGAGTTACGGTTATAGCGTGCTACTGGCAAAGAGCAGGGACTGTGGTCCTGGGAAGCGGCCTTCAAAGCAAGGCAGGGCAAGGAGGTGCTGTTGACTTGAGTGGCAAAATCTTCCATCCCTTAGAGACCTAAATATTGGTGACCATCAGAAGTAAATTCACCCATTCTATGAATTCCTCCAGCCTGTCACACAACCCTTCCCACAGTCCTGCTGAGCATTACCTTACAGCAGGTAAGGGCCTGGCCTCTGCTAGGCCGCTCAGACAGCTGCCCCGGGACTCGATTCCTCAAACCACGGGAAGCCTTCCAATTCACAGTCTGATTTGACTTGTGACTAGTTTGTAATTTTTTGAACTCCTGTCAGTATTTTACCTAATTGAAAATGAAATCTTCCCCTTATGGGGACTATGGGCTCAGCGGATCCTCAGTGGCAGAGGATATTCGCAACAACTTTCAGGTGTTTAGTTAGATGAGATACTAAAAGGAGAACAGAGACATGAGAAGAAAACAGTCCTCCTCTGAAGCAGCAAAACCATGAAATGTGAGAGGACACCCAAGCAGCTCTTTTCCTTCACATGGAGAGCTGCCAGTCACACTAAACTGTCACCCTTTTCCTGAAGCCCTTGTTGCTGCCAGTTTCTCCAGGCCCCTTGCTCTTTGTCTCTCTCTTCTTCCTTTGACTCCTCTACCTTTTTGGCATGCTCTCCAGATGGGATCATGGATAAACTGGCAGCAAACGCCCACTCAGAGTATCAGTAAACAGCACGCAGAGATTATTCAGAGTTAAAGGAAAAGCCTCCGAGCCCAGTGAAGTGTTGCCTTCGCTGTCATCAGTGGGTGCTGCCATCAAGGGAGAAGCTGTGCAAGCCAGGCCTTCAGAACCACTGACACTTAAACACCCTCATTTTTAACTCACCAGCACCCATGAGAGAGCCTTTGTACTCTACTCTACTCACCCTTCCTTCCCAACATACACAGCCACGAATCATGAGGTTACCTGTTTCCCACTGCTTCCCAGAGGGTTTTCATTTGGGGTTGACTGGGAGAGAGTGAGGATGAAGAGGCAGAAGGGGAGAAAATGCAGCCTGGTTTATTTACAAGTCACTGTTAAGCCCCGTGTGATCACAGAGTGGTTTACCAGGAATGGATTCTGTCCGTTGATTTAGGAGATTCTCAACGTTGTCTCGAAGAAACAGCTGCTTTGGATGGGGAAAGGAGATAAAGCACCAAGACGAGATGTAGAAAAACTGCAGGGCTGAGTGGTCTGAAACTCTGCTCCAGGGAGGAAGGAATGGTTCACAAAATTACAAATCTGCAGAAAACAATGGGAGTCTGTGGTTTCGATTGATATTTTCTGCTGGCAAACAAAAGAAGCCCGTCTGTATTTTTAGTTTAAAAAGATTTTAAAAAAAAGAAAAGAAAAAAATGTGTAGTAACACAGTATCTACAAAGTTTTAAAAAGCCGGATAAAAGGCTTTTATTTCTAAACTGCTCTCACCCCACTCAGAATGGGATGACAAAAATGACTGAATTGTTGCCATCCAAGCTGGATTACCCGTCTGGAGCGTGCTGCCTCCCCGTCCGGCCCTGCTTCCCAGTGGGGCGTCTCTGCAGAACGATGCCTGTGTGAGCGCCTCCAGCTGAAGGGCTGAACCCCAGGCACCTTCCTCACGTCCCCCCGCTTCTGTGGGTGAGAGCACAGCTTGCGAGGCAAGCTCCACGTGATTAACCTGCCACGAGCAGGCCTTTTTGTTGGGAAAGGTCTGAGCTCTGTCTTCGGGACACGGCAGGCACAAGTGGGGGGGTTGGCCCCCAGGTGTATACGTCGGCTACGTGTTGGTTGCACGTTGAGGTAAGGCCTTAGCATGCACCAACCAGCCCACCGCCCACTCTGCTTCCCTGTGGAAGGAAGCACTGGCAAGAAAGGATGGAAGGGGCCATCACCACATTTGTCCACATCAGCAATCCTAGAGGAAAAGGGAGAACCAAGACATGTTAAAGGCATGCCCACCTAAAGAAAGGAGAACTGACGCAATGACTACCCACACATCATCATCATTCATTCACTTCTTCTTAACAAAAAATAAAATAAAATAAAAATAAAATCTCCTTCCTAAAAGGGTACTGAAGCATGGTTGAACTACAATCACTAGCAACCTACCTTCTGCTTTCTAGGCCAAAAGTGAGCTGGTCATACAGACCTCCAGGTCTACGCGCTGACCTCCCATGATGCAGCCCACAAACTAACTGCTCTGTAGCTCTTTGTAGACCACATGCATCTTAAAGAAACATCAAAGCATTCATTTAGACATTTCAGATGGACAAAGTCCAGCACATTTCTAAACATCAGTAGTTTTTTCCAATCTCTCTTCTGTTGTGAGCAGTTTTCTAGCCAAAACTAGACCAATTTGAGCTTATAAGCAAAAGCAAGTCATTTAAATACACATCTTTCAGATGCACATCATTCAAAAGCACATCACTGAAGAGCTACATCCAGAGTGCTTCTGAAAGCTCAATATTTAAGGCCTTCTCCCGGAGCAACATCCTCCCAGCCATCCTGAGACACCCGTCTCTGGTGAGGAGCGCAGACTGGAAGCCAATTAGGAGCTGGAGTATTTCTGTGGGTAAAGATTACAATTCCCACAAAGACGACACCAGGACTGTAAAGTGCTCTTTTTTTTTTTTTTTCCCCTTCTTTTTTCCTTTTGGTTCACCTTGTCTTACTTGAATAAACCCAAAGATAAGCAGGAAGATGTTGGTGCAGTGCTGGGAGCTGGGGCTGGCTGAGTCTTTCATACGCGGCATCCGGAGCCGCAGTCCCCACCCTTTGTCTGATTTATTTTAAAAGCCTGCTGCGTCCATTAATGGAAAGTTGGACTCTGTTCAGGCGGCGATGGTGTCCATGGACAGGAAAATGGAAAGTTTCAGATTAAAGCTGCAGGAGGCCAGGAAGAAAAATATCTGGTGAATTTAATTGATGGTGGCAACGCAATTATTGTAGACAACTGTTAAAGAAATGGCCGTCTGTGAGCCAAAGCAGATCCTTAGTTGGAAAGATAAAGGAGGGCGGCATGAAAGTCCGCAAGGCCACGGGGCTGAGAAGTTGAAACGTTCCTTACCAGCGGGAAGGTCAGGCACTTTGCTAAGTTGATCTTTTGAAGGTGTATGATAGGGCAGCTCTCACCATGCCGTAACATTTGCTAACCATCCAAGTTATTCTCTCTCTCCTTAATTTCCTGAAGATCTGAGACATATCTGATGACACCTGGGCATCCCCATTGCTTTTGTACTCAGCAGAAGGTGATAGGAGTCCCAGTAATATCATCCTGTAGCCTCATTGAAATAAGCAGCTGAGCAGAGGGAGGAAGTCGTAGCGGCAACCTGTGCTGAAGACCTTACAGACACCGGGGAAGCCCATCAAGGCATGCGGATGCCCTGGAAACCCACCTACCCGGGGCTGCATCCAGAAAATCAGCAAATAGACTTTTCAAAGTGCAGATGATCTCTGATCCTACCAAGGGGCTCTTTAAGGCGGAAAAAAGGTGAATAAAAAGCTGGCAAAGAAGGCAGAATTCCTGTTCCTAAATCAACTATTGGTTTATAACTATACTGTCCTCATGTGATTTTTTCTTCCAGTTAACTGGGTAGCAATGAGCCAGAAAATTAAAAATTATTTATTCTTAGCATAACTGTAACTGTATTTATTTACATAAGACTACTATAGAAAATAGGAGGAGAGGAAACAAGTATGAAGGAGAGGGAAAAGGGAAAAACACCCCAAACTCCAAAACTTTAGATAATGTTACAGCTGAAATCTCATGCATGCCACGGGCTCGCTCTACTGTTTGTTTTTAAACCATCACATGAAATGATGTCAGAATCCTATAGCAGGAATGTATTTTTGGAATGGCCAGAAATATTTCATACTTTGTACCCTCCTATTAAGGCACGACAGCCAAACTTCCAGCTTGTGGAAGAATTCATCATGAAGAGATTTCATGAAGTCTCTCAGGGAAGACACCATTGGCTCTTTGAGAGTGTGTTCCCTTCTCTCTTTTCCCTAAAAGCCATAAACCCTTGCAATCTTTACCTTTGGATGATTCAACGTGTATCGTTTTAGGAGGCGACGTGGTTTATTAACTCGCAGTGGTTTATTGAATCACGTCGTAATAGACTCGCGTTTCCTCTCGTTGAGGAAACTGGCAGCGTTTCCCCATGAGAGCTGCCTGCAGTCTCGCTTACAGCCCCAGATGCTGGGAGCCAGAGGTTACTCAACAACCCCCGCTGCTATCCCCTGCGTTTACCCCTCTAAAATCAACTTTCCGTGATTTCAAAGAGGACTTTGAACCAGAAACGGTGCCCTTGTGTCACATTTCCATAAACAAGAAAAATAAAAAACACAAGAGAGACTTTGAACCAGAAATGGTGCCCTTGTGTCACATTTTCGTAAACAAGAAAAATAAAAAACACACGAGAGATTTGGAAGGGCAAGGGGAAGTAACTTTCTAGCTTTTCCACCGATTTCTGTATCGGGAGGTTAAGGGTTCCCCCGTCAACATTTCCAGTGGCACTGCCCTGCAGCGCAGCGCCCGCTCTGCTGAACTAGACCACTTCTCTCTGAAGGTTTCTGAGCCACAGAGGGTTTGGTTTATGGGTTTGTTTGTTTGTTTTAACCCGACAGAAAACAATACAGACGAGTTTCTTCCATCTGAGAGGCTGCAGCAAGCGACTTGCCCATACAACGTGCCTGTTCACAGCACGAGCCACGCAGCTCTCTGCTCAGCAATTTCAATATTCCGCTCTGAATACGGCTGAGCCACACGAAATTGCGTTGTGTAAGGCTCTCCTTGAAAGTAGAGATTTATTTCCTTTGGTTACAGCTCATCAAGTCTTGAGGCTACGGCCATCTGTGTTAATCCCCACACGGTCTGTTCTTACTCATCATCAATAACCAGCCCAAGGAGCGCCCATGCCGAAGACAGGGCGCACAGACAAGTACAATAAGGACATAAAAGTTGCTGTGACGGGATTTTTAGCTTCTGTGTCTATCCAGCATCCGAAGTCTCTGGACAAAAATGGAGACATTAAATGAGAGAAAACAATTAGCGTCACCCCAAAGGAGCACAGCGATGGGAGAAGGAAAGTTCAGCGCCGCGCTGGGAGCGGCCGGGGCTGGGAGGATTTGCAGATCTCAGCCCCTGGCCGTGGGACAGCCAGAAGCAGGATGGCAAAGCGAGGAGCTCGGATGCCCGCTAGGAAGTGTTGTGCCCCCTGCCCGACGGCTGTCGGCCCGCTCACAGCTTGACGCTTAGCAGGAACCGTGACCCTCTCGTTAAGCTGCGTGGTACCAGCGGTGCTCCTGTGGCACTGCCAGCTCTCCCCCTTCCCTGACCATATTCATTGCTTTACAGCTTAACGAGCGTAAATCCCAACCACCCGGTTTCTCAACCCCAATTCCCATTTCCTCCAAACATCACTGCCTTCTCCTTACCCGTTTCGAAGGAGTTGTGCCGGAGGCTTGTTTTATTTGGGCAGAAGGGAGTCACGAAAAGTTTGGGACCGCTGATGGCAAACATAAGGAGGAGAAGCTTGGGCATCCTCAGCTGCCTGTTTCTAAATCTTAATCACAAAGCATAACACAGAACACACCGAGCATGCTGTCAGCATGATTTGGAGAGAGAAAGAGATTTTTCAAATCAAGAAGTCAATATGCCAGCTGGCTACCCCCATCTACTCTGGAAGCAGAGACATTTATGAAGGGGTAGAAGAGCACTGCCTGACGCCGTCCCATCCCAGGCAGCAAGGAAGGGGCACACTCCCCACCCCAGCAACCAAGAAGCACGGCTTTTTCAGCAGTATTCTCCCCAAACAGTCACTTCTCTAGCAGAAAACAAAGCTTACACAAGGTCAAAGCATAGCTAACAAAGGGTTAAGCTTCTCACACAAGGCAATTACTATGGAAATAGTTACACAACCCTCACGGGCTCCTCTAATCGCTTTCTGGGACTAAACAGCCATGTATTTGTCATGTGCCCTAATCAAAAAAGAAATAAATAAGCAGCACATTTTCAGGAGAAAATCTCTTCCCAGTTTATCTCCTGGCACAAAACTATTTCGACCTGTGCTTTTGCCAGTCCTGCCCCCAGTCTCCTTCCCCTGACCCACGCCTTCTCCGCAAAAAAAACCAGCCTGCCCCTGCTCTGCTGTCTGGAACGGGATTAAGGTTTCACGCAGGTCTGTTGCCTGCTTCACGCAGCAGATCGTCTGGCTGAAAAACGTTCACTCAGCTTCTGCTCTGGGCAAGGCAAATTTGCTATGGAGTTTTCTTCAACCCTCGAGCTCCTTTGGGTTACGGATAAAACATTTGGAAGAAGGCCTCCTTTCCTCAGCACAGCTCCCAGTAAATAACTTTCCTGCAGTATTTAATAACAGCACCCTTTTCAAAACATGTCCTACGTCCACATCACACCTTGAATTTTTCAGATTTTGTTCGAGGATGGGAAACAAGAACATAAATACATATATACTCATCCAACAACTCTGACATAGCTGTTAAAAAAGGAATAGTAAATTGCAACTCTATCCCTTACCAAGTATTTCTGTCTCTTACCAAGTATCTTAATGGGTCCACTGCTTTTTGAAGAAAAAAATGAAAGGTACTGAAAGATTGGCATAAGTTCTCTTCCTAGCACTAAGCACAACAGTCTCACAGCAATAAGCAACAACGGAATTGCTTCACTGGTAACCATCAGATTCTTTTAATTCATTTAATAAAACTTTCCGCTGGAATCTGTGGCACAGCAGCCAGGTCCAGAAGATTGTTTCGACTACCCACTTGTGGTCCATACCCATCAGCTTTGCTATTTCAGTCTTCTCTCCGTGGCGCTTGACTTCAAGACGCGCCTCCCCAGCAGATCGTACGAGCCTTGCCACAAACCAACTAAGCAAGATAAGATCAAAAAGGTATTACGTGATTCAGCACTATCTGCCAGAGCGGTTTGATCAGAAGCAGTAGACGTGAAAGCAGCGTGATGAGGCAGCCACCAGGGATCTGCTTGCCCTCGGGGCGACCAGCACAGCCCCATCTCTCTCTAGTCCCATGCGCTGATGGCCCAAGAGCTGCTGAGGCTTCAGATGGTACGTTGCTGAAATGACAGAGACTGGAAAAAATGAGGTTCTTCACCAGCTCAATTACAGGACCATTGCTATGCATTTCGGAATTAACATCCTTGCGCCTTTGCTCCTTCTTCAGATCTTTGTTTCTACTTTTTTTTTTCCCCCCTCTAAATTACTGTTATCAAGTCCAGTGAGAGCAACCTTAAGTTTGAACTTCAGAGGTTTCCTTCTCCAAAGATCACTACAACAACCCCGAGGTGTGTTTTTTAGCCTTGCAATCTCTCTCCTCCTGAGGCAGGGCTGAACTGAAGATCAGGCCATGGTTTCCTCAGGAAATTACCACGTTGTTCTGTCCCACCCCCACCGGTCACACACGCTCCTTGGGTCTGCTCTCACCTGGGAGATGCTCCTGGAGGAGCCCCTCTTCCAAGACCAGCGCAAGGGGCTCTTCAACCCCCCACAGGGGTCATCCCTGTCTGAAGCAGGTCAGGTTGGTTCAGAGCGTGCTGCTTCTTCCCAGCCACATTTAACAGGGGAACCCAACTCTGTTTTCTTGAATGTCTAATGTAGCGATCAATTGAAACCTGCTTTTTTTTTTTTTTTTTTTTTTAACTTACATCGAGCAGAGTCTCACAAATGCAAGCACATTGTGGTAAGGCACAAAAATGAAAACCAGAAGCAAAGAGCTCCGTGTTGGTTAACATGCATGAAGTTAATAAATACGTAGCGGACTCACTAAGCGGGTACCTTAGATACTAATTTAGCAGCTGCAGGGACTCAGTTCCCCAGAAGGTAGACAATGTCATGCCTACTCCCGCCAAACAACCTTCCCACAAACACCCTAAGCATGCCCTCTGGAATTAAAGAACCCCTGCCGCTGATTTGGCCATTTCTTTCCACTGAGACCACCAGCAAGAAAGCAAACGGGTGTTCTGGGGTTTGGTGTGATGCTATGAATAGAACAAACAAGAGAGCGGGGAAAAAACAATAATCCAGACTGCAACCTACCCATGAAAATTATGCAAGAAGAGAGGTACATGAAGAGCTTTTCCCACAGCAGAGGTTCCAGCTATAATTGCAAAACGTAAGCTATCACTCGGGGACTGCTTCATGAGGCACCGTTGTTCTCTGTGAGGGCACCCCATTCCTTCCACCAACCATGAAGGACATTTTTGTCAACTTAGATGAAGGGACTACAGTTTAGGTATCTAATGCCATGAGAGACAAGTCCGTCTCCTTACTGAACATTTGTTATCAAGCTCCTTTTACCACGTAGACCTTCCTCACAATACTATCAAGTCAACATTTAACACCACTTTGACATAAATTGCTTTCCCAGGCGCTAATACATCAAGACTAATTTCTAACATCCATTAAGCAACCAGAAATTAATTTTAAGAACTCTTGAGATAAATTGCCCTAGACTCTTTATGACATCCATTCAAGTTTTATAATCTTTGTTGCCTCTTGCAACAATTTAGGAGACAAACCACTGCTGGGAACAGTACAATTCCCTCCACCCCTTCCAGATGACAAAAATTCACAGACTTCAAGAGAAATCTTGGGGAATGGGAGAAGAAAAAAACCACACAAACAGCAAGCACTACAGACATTGAGATTTATTGCTGATTTCCCCATTTGGCAAAGCTGTCAACCCACCGTGGTTTCATGAGGGAATTATCTCCAGAAGCCCCGTTGCCTATGTCACTGTGCCAGCTCAGACGATGTGACTACAGACCTGTGCGCAGCGGCTTGCCGCTTTCAGAACAGTTGGAAACAAAGTCCATCCTTCCTGATACTGAATTCAGGGCAGGATTTGGGCTCTGACATTGTTTGGCATAACCTACTGTCAGCTTTCAACAACAACAAAAAAACCCTGGGAGCATCCAGTGGGGAATGCTGCTTTTCCTGAGTTCAGTTCCCTGTGCAAAAAGCTGCTACTGAGACGTTTTTGCACAAGGCCAATGGCATGAGGCAGCACAGTTTTTCCTTTACCACATCAATCAGAAATAGTTTTGTCTTGTGCTTTGAGGCAAAGGCTCCAAATCATCCTACCAACTGTGCTGCTCTCTTACCAGCACTAATAGCACAGTTTTTCCTTCTTAATAAAAAAAAAAAATAGGCCTTTTTCCCTGTGTTTGGTTGCGCTTCTTCATTCTTGCTGCTGCATTTTATTCATGATAGGCTCTCTAGGCTGCAAGTCAGCTCTTTTCCAGCTGGCGAGATCTGGTTCCGCTTTACGTGCCTGTCCTTTCAGTGTACACAAGCAAAGCTTCTCCAACGCCACTGATCACAAGGCTGTAAACAAAGCAAACCACAAATTCAGCATCAGGCAAGTCCCTTTACTTGATACAATGCCAAACACACCACAGCATTAAGAGAACTGAATTAATTTGTCTAAATACATTTCAACCTAGAGACAGTATCCCAGGTGATTTTTTCACTTGTCTCGATAAGAGGCTGAAAAAAGAAATGTCTTATTCTACAGATCTCACCAGAAACTACCCTTTGTGTATGTTAGGGCCAACGGTAGTTCACGTGAAAAGACACAAGTCTACGTAGAAAAGATTGCATGTAGTTAGGAGAGTAACTATATGCCCACATGCCGGCAAGAAAAGGAAAGGAAGGCAGGAGGAGATGTAAAGTCTGGGTTTTGTGAGCTGAGGAAATCTGGAAAAAGCATTTTGCTCTGGGGAGTTCCCACTGTCCTAGGGAGGCCAGTAGAAACCCTTGTGTTTGCTGCTCTTTGCGAGGCAGCTGGCGGAAGAGAAGTGCCCTGGCTGAAACGGCACATGTGCCCAGGCACTTCCTTCCCCTGCTGCTCACAGCACAGTGGTGGCTCTAACACTTCTCGCCAAGACTCAGGCGTGAAGCAGGATGAATGTCATAAATCCAAATGAGGATGAATGCTTTTTACAAACAAAACCATTCACTGAAATAATCTATCAACCCAACTTCATTTGTGTAATAGTTAAAATCTCCAAAATCTTTCCTGCTATCATATCCGAGAGCAATATGCTAGGACACGGACTCTTCTCCACTTTCGTAACATTGCAAAGCTAAGCATATTGACCTTTCATCTTAGCCTCATGGCTTAGTTAGATTATGAAACAGAAAAGCTCCTTAATGAACTTCATAAACAAAACAAACTTTCATGTAGTTCATTTGCAAGAGTGTTTTTTTTTTCCCTAAGATAAAAATGCATGTGAAGCTGAAGGCTCTGGTCTTTAATAGCATTACATTCACTTATATGATTAGTTTTGGTGAGCTGCTTTAAAAATCACATAATTCCCCTTGTTCCTGAGAGGAACAAACATTGTACAACCATGACACAATACCTCACAATTACACAGTAAGCAGCCCTGGGAGGTAGGTGCTGACAGCCTGCTGTGGAGACAGAATACCTCCACAAGTGGAACTGCCGACAAGGAGCTGCGAGGGCTGCAGGCTTGTCAAAATGATCTGAAACACACGAGTCTGTGTGCCTGAAATCACTAACCACCTGAGCACTTCTCTTTGGAGAGGGTTAACTCCCATGTCTTGCCTAGATTTCAGCACCAGTTCTAAACACATCTCTGCATTAATTCCTTTGGAAGGTAAGGTTGGATAATGTATTCTTTTTTATTCCATGGAGAGAAACCCGATGCATATAGGAAGAACTAAAACCAACAGTGTCTTAAAAATTACTTTTTTTTTTTCCTTTTTGTGTGTTCTCTACAAGATTTTTGACAGAGACTTAAAAAAAAATAATCTATCACTGCTGTAGCACTCTAAAAATTAGACTGGCAATCCTATACAAAAGATTAAACTGTACAACACTATCCTGTAAAAAATGCACCCGCATTTAAATTGTTTATAATACCTTATGTCCTTCATCAGTGGAGAAGAAGAATCCCTTTCTGCAGGACTGGAAGTTTCAGGTATTCACAAGCCCATGCAATCCATACTTAACTAGATTACTAGGCCAATAGAAACAATCATTATAACAGGGATGAAGCAGATCTAAAATCCATGGCTAAACGCCAACCCTTTATTTACCTTCGGTTTACCGTCTGGCAAATCCTTTGGCTTCTGCTTATTGTGGGAGTGACAGCTAACTGCCTTTGCCCATCACTCAGAAATTAACATATGATATCGTCCCTGACAAAACTGGAGCAACACTAAAAACCTCAGTGATTAATGATCTCATGAGTGCTTTGCAGCTGCTATCATCTAAGAATATTTCCAGAGCTTAGCCAAGGCACTACCAAGGCACAAACAATAATAGGACTTGAAAATAAATAAAGATACTTTTTAATTGTAACCATGAAAGCGTAATACTGGCCTAAGGGCAGCAAAGCAAAGTTTCTTTTAATGATACAGACACATTCATTATTTATATTACATACAGGAGGGCATGTAGTATACGTGCAACTATACAGGTCTACGTGTTCACATTCATAGTGATGTTGCTTCTGTTTTTCCATACGTTAGTGAATATGTATGTATTATAAAAGCCTACCTCCAGCATGCAGGACAGACCTGGGCTAGTGCATGTAAAATGAGGTCAGGAACAGCAAGTTAATGGCCCGTGCTGGGAGTATGGCAAGCACGTTGCTGTTAGATCAGGCTCTTGTGTACACGGGCCACATAAATGTGAGCTAGAGCTAACGAAAACCACAAAGGACTTACCTTAGCATTTGAGATTACGTATGCATAACATACATATGGGGATGCATATTCACATATACATAAATGGGGCTAGTTTAAAGCAAAATTCTCCTTTCCCTAACTTCTTGATCACACCTGGGAACGGAATATGCTAATTCCATTCAGTGCAGGGCTGAATCCTTAGACTGACAATCAAACTCTGAGGGCAGGAAAAGGGAGCCTAAAGCTGTTCAAAAGCAAGCAGGCTTATTTCCAGTAACAAATCTATCCTCAGAGATACATGCCTAACCCCTTCTTTAGTTGTTATGTGCACGGCAGAAGCACTTGAGAGCATCAGCCCTGGGCTGGGATTCCCTTTCGCCGGGTGCTCTTCAAACACAAACCGCTGTCTTTGACCAAAGGAGTTTGCAATCCAGTCCTTTATATCAGTACCCAAAAATGCCAGGTTAGGTGATTCGTAACACATGGCTAAATGTTACAAAATCCAGATACAGATTTGGAAAAAAGTTTATTAGTAGTAGTTTATTTTTCTACCTCTATTTATGCATTCACACTATACACAGCACTAGGGTCTATTCAGAAACTTGAATGCACTCTACTGGCTAAAAAGACTATTAACCAAACCATGATTCCTACGTTTTACGTCCAGTTCTGCCACTGATTTACAGTATGACGTTGAGTAAGTCATTTATTTGCCTATTGCATCCATTTATCTAGCTGTAAAACATGCTGAGTGAATTGTGGTGGTGCTTAATGTCTGAAATGTCCACGTTCTCCCACAGAGGGAGAAGAAACACTCTTCTATTCATCTTGCTGTACTGAATCTATCACACCTGGTTCTCCTTACATGCACAATATTACCAGCACTAATGGAGTTTGCCATTTGAAAAGTATTTCCACATGAAACACTGTGTGGAAATTCATTTTTACTGTTAAGAAAAAAGTTCACAAAGGTACTTACCAAGAAATTGTCAGTGCGTTAGCAGTCATGACAAAGAAGAGTGGTGATAAGCTAGCAGTGATAACCTGTAAAATTGAAAGGAGAATTAAAAAAAAACCAACTTAGTGACCTTGTGATAACACAAACAAAAACTGAAATACTTTCGTTGAAATTAAATTCCCATATATGCAGACACATTTTTTTTTCTTTGCTTTTACAACTGAGTCCAAAAATAGACAGTCAACGACAGGAGAAATGCAATGAGACTATTCTAAGCAGTCAGACATTGCTGAAGGTGGAATTCCCATTCCTGCCCAACCTCCCTCCGCTGCGTGAGCACAGCGACTATACACAGGCACCTCCTTTCTCCTCTGCCCTGTGTGAGGCAGGCCAGAAGACGACCCAACATGTGGGGACATGAGAGTTGTGCAACCAGCTCAGAGCAAGAACACCAGGTATCCCTGGGAAGCACGTTTCAAACTCAGGTTAGACGGGGCTTTGAGCAACCTAATCTAGTGAAAGATGTCCTGCCCGTGGCAGGGGCGTTGGTCTAGGTGACCTTTAAAGACCCCTTCCAACCCAAACCATTCTAAGATTCAATGAAAACACACTGCTCATTAGGCGAGGAGATAATGGAGAAAATAATACGACAATCACACACTGCAGTTGAACTTTAACTCCTACAGAATGTGGGATGCAGCAGAGGCAGGGCAGAGAACTACAGCAGAAGGTCCCTTTACTGCACACCCCAGTTGGTCTGGTGGGGAAACCTGCTAGCTTTTATTTGCCGATATTATTTTTATTAGCAAACTAGACTGGGGAAGACCAGTCAGGTCCTGGGTCAAAAAGCCTTACAATTCTGATGAGAATGAGAGCTTTAAATGCGTAATGGGTGTAGAAAAGATGGAAAAAGGAAAAAAAGGGAATGGTGTAAATAAAAACAATGTAACTTCAGTGTGTTTCTACCTCAAATATTTTCTTACACCAAGGTGTCCTGGGTGAAAAAGATGGGGACAAATGACTTTGTATTTTGATCCCAGAAACAGCTAGTTCCTGATGTACAATGGTTTGCAGCAGATCCCTGTCTCAACAGCCACGGAGCTACCACATCTGCAGTCTGCTCTCGTTTTTGGAGATTTTGTTGCCAGATGGATAATGTAAAATGGAAAGAGTTCAGAGAACAGTGACAGAGTCATTAGATGGAGGAATTGATTTTCAGTCAACAGTTAGGATAAGCAATGCCTGTGGGAAAGGAAGACTTGGTAGTGATTTACAAATACTTGGGAAACACAAGCACTGAGGAATGAAGGGAACTATTTAGGTTAATACAAAGTTGCCCAAGTAAAATGATGAAATTAAGAAACCAAACATTTAAATAATTATCAGCTAAGATTTCCTAATAGTTGTTTGTCTAGTTGTCTCCCAGGGGATAGAGCAGAAACCTCATTCCTTCATCTATTAAAAACTTGTTATAACATTAATACATGTCCAGCAGGGAAGTAAATGCTTCTTTGTAGTAAACTCCGTGCGCCGGAGCTTGAGCCAACGATTTGTTAGCCAATACCCGTTACATTTGCCATGGCTGCATTTTCAAAGACAGGTTTCTGAATCTGCAGATCACAAGCAGCGGCAGAAGAGATGCTGGTGCATCGCTCCTCCAGCCCCAGTCTAATAGTTGGAGGGGGAAGGGGGCGATAACGTAAAGCTGGCGTGAGGCCACAGAATGGCAGTAAGCAACACGCAAGAACTGTGGTGCCTGACGGGGACAATACAGTGTTTGCCACCTCTGGGGATGTCTCTAATTTAGGAAGAATCAAGGGATGCAGAAATGGCTTTGTTTTCCTCCTAGGGATCACCGTAAACCACACCCTGGCTGCTCTCCGTTTGCTGATGGCACAGACACCTTGCAGAGGGAACGAGGCAGGAGATGGGTTTGATCCAAGGATACCACACCACAGGACTGCAGATTTACTCCGTTCCTCCACAGCAATCAAACTGCCAGTATCTATACAACCACTGATACATCTCCTGATGCAAACTACTCATTCATCAGACTTACATAGCTCTGTACTAACTACCAGAGTAACGTACGGGAATATTAGGCAATGCTACAAAGCTTGAAGGTAACAGTGGAAGTGAGAACACTGCAAGCCCAACCCCTCCGGAGGTGAATCTTTCATGCACTTTCCCTAACACTGCTCCTAGGCTGGATATCTGGCAGTCCAAACACAGCACCCTACAACGCATCCACACCTTGATCTGGACTCTCCCTCACACACCTTGCAGCCACTCTGACCTCCGCAGACCAACTTCTCACATCCGTGTGAACGACGGCAGAATTAATTGCGCCGAGCTTATCTCAGGCTAATGTGAGTTTATTACATGAAGATGCACAACATCCCCTATCATGCATGTAAACAGGGATTAACGAAGAATGGCAGCCGTGACATTTACACTGCTTTCTTTTCTTTGAGTTCTCCTGAAAGAAACTCAAGTGCTGCGTTTGAGAAGTGACATAAGTTAAAGCTGTCTCACCCACTCCATTGTAGAGTCATGTTTATCAGAAACTTGAGAGGAGGCCAAGAGCAGAGAAACAGGCATTTAAGAACCCTGTGAGAACAGGCCTTATCAAAAACAATACCCCATTCTACTGCGATCATCCCAAAACTCTGCAAAAATGCTACTGCAGGCTGTAGCCTTTTGGACTACTGCTGCAGAACACTCTTGTATTTCTGAAAAATTATGTAAGAGTGCCTCAGTGCCAAAGAGAAACAAAATGTGGGTTGGAATAGCACATGAAATAAGCATGCACAAGAAAAAAAAAAAAGAAAGAAAACAAAAGGAAAACACGTTGCTAAAAATGTCCACCTTTGATTGTTTGTGTAATGTAAAAATGAGAAACAAGTTTTCAGGGAAGTTAACCATATAATTTGTTCCAGGGGAAGTCTCTAAAATCTAGACACACAGTTCAGAAGATTATTTTTCCTTTTACTGCATTTCAGCATTTCCTGAAGTGTTTTGAGTGCACATGTACTTAGTTTAAAAAAAAAAAGACACCTACACTGATGTCCTGAATGTCCTTTAAAATAAAAATCATGCAAAGTGTGGTAATCTCTTTCTTCACTTTAAAGGTCACAGTTGTCCTCTTAGGCATTGAGACGCCTTAGGAAAAGGAATGAGCTTGCAAGACAAAGGAAACCAAGTAAAAGGCAAATTAAATTAGTGATTTCCAAACCTATCTGCTGAATCATTAAAAGCAGGAGATGGAAAGGAAAATTTTAATTAGGCATAGCCAGCCTGTTTAAAGCAAATGTCCCCAAGATTCTGACATGCAGTCAGAATTCTACCTAATGACATGGATACTAATTCTACCAAATGATTTAGACTCAATGGTTCAACCCCAACGATTTTAGAAACAGGAATAGTTCCATGAACTCTGGCTATCCACACGCTTGTAGAAAATGTGACCATGCAGTGCTGCAAAAGCTATTTTTAAAACATTTATACTGCAAACATTTGTACAAAATTCTGACACAGCTTTCAGCGATTAGGAAAAAAAATCTGAGTGTAGCATCATTTAACAAAACATTTCCATGTGAGCTGAAGTTGCTCCTAAGAAATCATTTCAAAACCTTCCTTGCTCAAAAAGAAAACAAAAAAGCAAAAAAAAAGGTTGCTTCTTAAAATAAACCATTTTAATTTTACCACGTCACTCTACTGTACCATGGAAACAACATGCATTTGAAGGGAACATTCGATTAACACCTATTTACCTTGATCTCAGCTATTTCTATAGTTCCAATCACTGATTCATTTACAAGTAATTTTGTAAGTAAACAAACATTTTGGTATTGCAGAGTACATTTGCTGTCTCTTATCAAAAACAGTTCCAGTTCTTTACAAAATCTATCAGCACTGAAGGCAATAACTGCATCCTTGTGAAGGACACTTACCTGGGAGTCAAAGGAGAGTGGTCTGAATCTCCACTGCTGCAGGACCCAACCTGCAGAAAGTCATCGGCCTGGCCCAACGAACCCTAGCTGAAACGGCTTCCACAGCAAGGCAGATAACCTGCGTGAGCTAGGACTGCAAGTCCCTCCGGGAAGGAGAAGGAAGAAGCTTAGAGCAGCGATCACTGTGAGCACAGGGAGAATTCTGCTGGACTGCTGGAGCAAAGACTGGAGCTGAGTAGTTAGATAATTAAACAGAAGGGGCTTCTTTACATTGATCACCTAGTACAGGGAGTAAACGAGAACCAGAAAGTGAAAGAGAGGATGACCCAGCACTATGGCTGGACTATGCCACGGAGAAGTCTCTTAAAACAGCAGCCCTTTTACAACTTAGTCATTGTAAGTACTAGAAGTACTCACGAGTACTGGAAGTGGGGTTGGACCCACCTAGAAGGGATGGGAGAGCAGGGAAATACGGACTCATTCCTCAACTTATAACTTGGACCCCGCAGAGGGAAACAAAGCTGGTGAGATCGCTGTTCCAGCCTCTGAATGGGAGTAATTTTGACAAGATTCAGTGATAGGAAAGAACCGATCATTGCAAACAGTGAAACAGAAACAAGTGAGGCTGAACCCTTTTACCTAATGACTGAGGACACACAGAAGCTCTGGGGTTTGTGCATTGTAGAAATTATGACCATTGAAGATAACTCATCAGAAGTTGGTAGGGCATGAACTGTGGTGAAACCTTGAGGAAGGACTGTGAGGAATCACGTAGGAGTCAATTCCGCAGGTCCAGCATTTGCCCCACATCAGGCTGAACTACAGGCAACAAGACCAATGGCATCATCCAACTCCTGGGTACCAGTCTAAGATTCATCAAGCCCAAATACCCTAACATGTGGAAGAACTTGTTGCACAGTAGGAGCACATTCAACATGCAAAAGTCAACCTTCTACAGGCAAAGAGGAGGCATTGGAAAGAACGTGCTCTCGTGAAACTGCATTTATGAAATCTGCTTACGCGATTCATGAATGGATGGAAGCACGATTACCACAAACTTTAAAAAAGTTCCCAAAGAACTTTGATAGGCTGCTACACAATTCCTGATGTGAATGACCCCCTCCTTTCTCCTAATCACTTTATGGTCAGATGACAAAACGTTCAGAAGAGAAAGCAAAATTTGTTTAATGAAAGTTGTTTTAAAAACTTAGGAAAAAACATTTAGAAATCATTCATTATTAGAAAAAAAGTCAGAAAAATAGTTTTATAGGTAACAAAACAAAATACATAGACTGTATGGAGAGTTCTTTGCTGAGGAACCTTAAGAAGAGTAAGATTACAGCTGGTCGAGCTGTAACTGGATCTACTTCTTGACCACAAAACGTAAGAAAATTCTGGTAAGTCTGACATGTGGCTTAAAGACAGGAGATGACAATAGCATCCTAAAGGTTCCTGATTCTTGACAAAGCAGACACCTGGATCCTGGGAGACACAAATGTGGGACTACACATTCTTTGCTGCCTCACATTCTCCACTGAGCAGCTGTGATTATCTCATAGACTTCATGGCGTCAATTCTTGAACAGGTCAAACCAGCCAGTACTGGCTAGACAAACGTGTCATTCCTGAGCGAGCTATCATTGATCCCTTCCATCCATGACCTCACAAGTACCTTAGCGAAAGATCTTCAAGCTGCAAAAGCTGGCTCTGGATTTTGAGTATCTAACATTGCTGAGGTGTTCAGGAACATGTTGTTTATGTAGCCAAGAACACAGATGAGGCCATTTTCAGAATTTAGATTCTAATTTAATCTTCCTATCTGGAATTGAAAGATATGGGGGATTTAGTCCAGACACGAACACGATTTGTTAATAGTACGACTATATCTGTACATACCATACAAAAAGTATGTTTCCTCTGATTCACTGCTAAACTAGAAAGTTAAATGTCATACAGTGCTTGCTGTAAGCGAACACAGAATACTTTATTAAAGTTTTCCTTACTTTGTGTACACAGAGCCAATCCTCGTAACCTCACTTCTCCAAACTGCCAAAACCTCTGTCCTTACAAAAACGCATTTTTTTTTTCCAAAGACAGTGTTTTGAAATGGCTCATCAAGTTCACTCACTGTTCAAAATAAATCTTCCTATTTATCATCAGGTCATCTTCTCAAAACATCAGGAAAAAGCTTCTGATGTACGTAACCTTTGTTTTCATTCTACTGGTGGAATTAAAGCAATGTCAAGCTTTTTATAGACATAATATTTGTTTTGCCCCTCTTCTGCATGTTTTAACCAGCTGCTAAGATAATTGTCAAAAATCGCCAGGGAAATGGATCGCTCTTAGTGCTGCTGAAAGCAGCTACATCAAGATAATACATTAATATGAAAAAGGCAGAAATGACAGTGGGCAAGAATCAGTAACAACACACATTATTTTGTTTCTTGAGGGACAGCCACTGAAATAAGTTATCAAATGTTATTGTTACATCTCTTGTATATACATCTACTTGGCAGTAAGCATATGTACATAGGCACACATACAAAACGCTATGCGAGGTAGGGAGATCTAGCAACAAATATCTGCAGAACAGGCAAAAAGGAACAGTTAACCTTATGTTATCGTCTCTATTCAATAATTCACGTTTTCTGAGCTATTAACACCATTCCTCCTCGTTTACAAACATTTTTCATTTCAGCTGGAGTAGGAGCCATTTCTATCAGCTCTCCTCTACCTTGCTACATTCCAATTTAAGGCAACCAAACATTGTCAGAGGGGTAACTCTGTATCTTAGCAAGAACTTTTTGATTCAGAAATATCTGGCAGTTGCAGAGCAGACAAACAAGACATTGACTGGGACAGCTGAACACCAGAAAGAACACCCAAGGACCCGGCTCTCCCCTGACTAAACCCTAACTGAAGTGGTCCAGTGTGTTCTGACAAGCCCTTTTGAAATAACCCAGACCTGAGAGGAGATCTTTGTAGACCAGGTACTGACTGCCATGTTCCACAAACTGCAGAAAGTCAGCGTTGAACAGCCAGAGGCACCGATGAATTCACCGATTACCAAGGGCTGTTGCAGGCACTGGGACCGACCTTAGCTGGGTAGAACTGGGGGCGGAACAAAAATCTCTGCTGGAGCTGACAACCATGGTGCACACCTTTCCTTGCAAGATAGAAGAACTAAAGTCAGGAACATCTGGATTAATTGTGAATAAAGCAGGGGAAAAAATCAAATGCAAAGAAAACAAACAAACAAACAAAAAAACAAAGAAATAAATACACAGTTCTACTCCAGTGTTTGACAGTCAAAATAAAGCACCATTAACAGCTGTAGGTACTGTGCACAGATCTCCCCAGGACTGCAGAGTACATGAAGGAATCCTGCAAGCAGAACCAGACCAAAATCAAACTTGCATTAACTGCTTAATTTCAGGTCAGTTTGGGGGATGGCCTACCACAGAAATAAGAACTTCCCCAGAAGCTTTCGAGCACATTGCCTATTACAACAAGAAGGCTTTCCCTGCAATCTGCATCTTTTCTAGCAGCACAAAGAGTCCTTGTCAATCATCTTTAAGATGTCAAAGCTCATCTCTGGTTAAAAGAGATATAGGAAAAGGGGGCAAAGCTCCTCCATCCACCTCTTCTGTAAAGCCTCCTTTATTTATCAACACATTGAAAGGACTCGAGAGAGATTTTAACTTAGTTCCGAGGGTCTGTTGTCACCAATCAAAAGGAAAGACAAAATATGCTGCTTAACCTAAAGCTCCAGGTGATAACACAGCCCCTTTGAAGGAGCAGTACCCATAAATCCACAGACAAGGAATAATTTTAAGCAGACACAGCTTTCTGCAAGGGAAAATAATGAATCTAGCCTCAAAGCACCAAAATATTGGCCCTTCCAAAAGGAAACAGCAATGCCATAATCCTGCCTGAAAAGCTGAGCAGCCCAAACAAGGAAAGAAACCATTCAAAGTGAAATGCATTGGAACAGGGTGAAAAGCTAAAGAGGTTTTGCTCTCGGTTCTGCTCTTTAGCTTAAAGCTAACTTGAGCATGTCTGCTGCATTACCCTCAGTCTGACCAAAGTGCAGACGTACCCTAAGGGCTTTTGTTCCCTGATGGACTTAACAGGAGGCTGACACAGTCACCTTTTCAGCACACACCACAGCATGAATTCAGTAGACACTGCAATGAATTCGTACATCACAGCATCCAGAGGTGAAATTTGCTCAGAGAAGGTGGATTCTGCTCAGCTCTCCTGAAGCTGTGTTAGGAGAAGAAGTAAGAAAACCCTTTAACCCTTCCTGACACACACCCTGAGCAGGTTGTTGCTTTAAAGGATAGCATTTTCACGATCCACAAAGCATGAATCTGGCCACACAGAAGTCTTACCAGCTGCAGTAGATTTCTTTGAGATCCTTTAGTTCATGTCTGCCTAAATGCCTGCACACATGCCCACCTTTCCTGAAGTACATGTTCCTTGAAGGAGCTTTGGTCACTCCTCTGTCCTTTCTCTATATTGTACATCTATTTTTTGAGTGCTATTAAAATAATAATGGCAAAATCGATTTTGAACACAGTTCAAAAGAGCACAGTTAGATCCGTGTATTGTGACTCAAATGCAGCCAGTGCCTAAACACGCCCTGGCATTCGCACACTTAATGGTAAAGATAAAATTCAGTTCTAGTGTAATTAATCTATTTGACTTTCATAGCAATTAACTTCTCACCAGCTTAAAACCACCTACATGTTGCATTCAAAACATAAAACATACTAAAAGGAGGGGGAGAGTAGATTAAATGACAAACGAAATCAGAAACCTGCCCTCTAAAACGTTTCCAGAACAGAAGCAGTATAAATGTTCTGTCTAGCAAAATCATCAGATATTTTTAATTTTTTTTAACCAACACCCAAAAGAGCAGTCTCTGTCTCACAGAGGAGTATCTTTACATATTAGCTTTCCAATTGCTTTGAGAAAACAGATTTCTTAATTACATCTAGTATGATTTTAGAGGGCTGAGAAACCTCTGCATTTCCATGCCTGGATACATGCAGTTCCAGTATTTAGGGAAACAGGTATACATCCACTGCTTTCTATCACATTTAAGAAGAATTTTTTCACTGCTGTTTTTTTGTATGTACTTTTTGATTCCAGGCTGTGATGGCCAACATAGCCAAGACCCTGATCCTACACGTACAAAATCTGAAGCAATAGGTGGATGTATCAGGTCCCTTAAAGTCATTCATTATCCTGTCCTCTCATATTAATACGTTGTCAAGGACTAATATAAAATCTTTTCAGACTAATATGATACATTAATTATTTTTAACCCAGAGTACCCATGTGAATGCCAGAAGAACTGCAAAATTATTGTATAACTTCATTTTTTTATTCCTTATAAGACGAGGGTGGCCAAGCCATTGTTCCTGCACTGTACGCATCTCATTAGCAGTTTGGCTGGGGGAGAAAATGAGCCATCGGGGGATACTGAAGCTGTCATTACCAGGTCATCCTGGAAGCCAGCTGTATGCCCATCCCCATCCTACAATGCAGAAAGGGCTCAAAAAAGCCTCCATCTGTATCTTGCCTCTAAATCACTTCTAGACGTCCCTCTCTGCCATCACTTTAGGGGAGTGTGACACCTGTCTTGCTGCTCTCAGCCACACGAACACATACACACTGTATGTAGCATAGAAACATATAAACCTGCATCACCGATGAGATATGACTGGACATTTGCAAGTACATCCTAACTACTTCTGAATGCCTAAAAGGTGTGAAAGATATCCTGAGACTCTATAAAAAAAATCTCTGTAGAATATTAGATTTGGTTGAAGATTATGGTAGCTATTTCTTTTTGGAGACAAGTAGCTACTCCACCCTAACTTCACCACTCAAACACAAACATCAGACTTCTGTCACAATAAAGAGAAATCAAAACCATGAAGCATGTGCCCTCTGCTACTGGATATAATGGCAAAAACTTACACTTCCCCCTCCTGTGACTAATGAGATAGCTGGGGACATGCCATCAACTTCCAGCCTATGAAGTGCAGAATGGTTATGGTACAGAACTCAACTTTTACTTAAATATTTCTTTTATATGTGACCACTGAAAATGTAATCCAGATACCGATCTCTCTCTCAGTATTCACCTGTACTGAGGAGAAAAAGGGGAAATGATGCAGAGGAGAAAAAGGGGAAATGATGCAGAATTCATCTAAGTTCTTCCTGAAGCACGCCTTGCTGATATGAAATCACTATGAATCACGACTCAAACAGGTGGGTGTCTACGAACCAGACTAATAGCACCTGTTTCGCTAAGTTCTGCATGCGAGGCACAATCCACACAGCAGCTGAAGCCTTCTCAAAGAAGGACAACAAAGGTCACGTAATAAGGGATAAGAAAAGGCTTAATTAGACCAAATAACTGATTTTCTTTGCCTTTGATGAGAAGTACTTTGTCCGTTCTTGCTGTTACAGGATTGACTGCTGATGCGTGTACAGATGCAATAGATGAAATATATTTGTATTTCTAGGTTATGTTAAATGTAAGTCCCAATGCCTCCTGCTTCCTGTAAAAGCTTCATGCACTGAAATGCTAAACTGTACTTTTCCTCTGTCGTTTCAGCCTGTTGAAGAGTCCCTTTTCCTTACGTTCTGTCCCACTACTGCAACGGCCTTAAACTGCTCCTGCCACTTCATCTCTCCCTTGAAACTTCTGAGCTCAGAAGTTGGCAGGACAAAGTTTCATAATCATCTTGTTCTTATTATATGAATTATTAAATATTTGTGTAATGGAGCAAGCATTTATCAACAGCAACAACAGCAGCAGTGAAGTGTTCTACCTATTAAGATCCCGAACACCAACTGGAGTGAACCAGTGAACCGAGGATTTGTTTAATCAAGTACTGGTTGATGTCAGAGGCATCAGGAGAATTTATAATCCTTCCCTAATGCAGCAAGTCTGCAGCTGATGTGCACATCAGAGGAAAGGAGGGATCTGCACACTGACCTTAGCTTATAGAAAACTTACACCCCTTGGCACACAGTTTATTAGTCTTTCCACTTCTGTACTACAAAGATTTCCATATAATGTTCTCTTACGCTAAAAACACTAGGGACCACATCACCGAAACCATCTGAGCATATCTGACCCTGTAAAAAAAAGTTTTTGTTTTGTTTTCCTTGAATTTTACTGGTTAGTAATATGGCACAACTTGCTAAAGAAATATTTCTTTTGTCTGATTTGAAAAGTATTGCTTTTCATTTCTGGGGAATGGCCAGCTGTTCTAACGCTCTGCCACTGTAAAATACTGCAATAAAATACACTTCATCTTACATTAAGCTCAGCAATAGCCTTTTGGCATTCCAAGTTACTCTTTACCTCATCTAACCCTTATGAGATTATGAAATAGCGGTTACTATAAAGAGACAGAGAAGGCTGATAACCCAGGTAAGAAGATCCTCTTTTTCATTGTCATGCTAAAGAAGCAAATCTAATAGGCAAGCTGACAGTTTGCTATATATATCTGGCACAAAAGGAGTTGGCTGCTTGTGAAGAACCGAGCTCAGCATCTGCCTGTGTCTGTCTTCCTCCCAAATGCTAGAATCTAGTGGATGGGCCAGCAGCCAGATCAGGCAGGATCTTTTACCGTAACAGCCCACCCTGCAGTATCAGGATCTTAGAGTGAAGGTGGGAGACGAGGCAATTCCAAGCTCCTCACGGGTGAACCAGGACTTCCCGCAGCAGTGGCTCAGCTGGCATCCAGGGGGAAAAAAAAAGTTGGTTCTAGTGATTAGAGTGTAAGTTTCTTAGCAGTTTGGGTCCATGAAGAAGAGGAAAATTAATCTGAGCTTCTCGGAGGTAGAATATAGCAGAACTGTGGTAGATGATGATATTTTTAAGAATAGACTGATCAGTGACTGCAAAATTTCTTGACCATTTAGCTACTTCATGTCCATTTCATAATTCTCAAAGTCCAAATCAACGAGGCTGATATTTTCAATCACTGTCAGTTCTCTCCTGAAGTGTAAGAGAACATCATTCAAGGGACTACGACCTCAGAGAGAAAACTTCAACAGTGAGGCGACCAGGCAAAAAACAGCCAAAGACAGATAGATCACAGGCTGTATCAGCATGTTTCTATACGTGCAAAGAACTGAATGCCTTCCCAAAAGTCAGGTGGGCACTCAATCCAAAGCCACGTGCTTTGGTGTTGCCGCATACCAGATAACACCTTCACAAAGCAGATGGGAAAACTGACAAGAGAAAATGTCCCTGAGCAACCTGGGAATCCAACACTGAACCTTCCTTCCCCACATCTTCGTGTAAGAAAGCAGCCAGCAAACATACCGCAGGCATCAGCGAGTGTAGTATGTGATCCTCTGCCAAACACAGGATGAGACACAGGCTACTGCTGACCTCTACAGTCTTGACCTTGATACACCTACTGCCACTACGGGCTCACCTTGGGAAAAAGCACAGGACTGTGCCTCTGCTACAGCCCCAAACGCTCACGTGGACACCATGGAGATGAACACCAACGCAACTGTGAGCTCTGAGGCTACCTCCACAGCTGGTTTAAATGACCCTGATGTGTCCTGACCCACTGTGCCAAGACCGAGCTGATCCAGAGCACCTTGCTGCAGAGGGGGGTGCTGTACGCTCTCACTGACTGCTCTTGCCATTCTATATTGCCTGAGGGTCTCAGGCTGAAAATTGCAACCTTGAGGCCACTGTCAGCTCAGCACCTGTGAGATTTTATGAATTTTGTGAAGCTTACCATACCCCTGAGTATTATTGCTGTAAGTGAATCCCACGCATGCTGTTTCGCTGCTGTATGGATAGCACAATGCTGCTGAAAGGCATTCAAGGATACTGCCAGTCAGTGAGGGAATCTAGTTTAAGGGGAATATTTTAGGTGTGAAAAGGGCATTATATTGCTTTTTCCATTATTACATAATCTAAAGAAACACCTGAAGTGGTTATGATCCTTGTCAATATTGTCAGATGTGAAAGAATTTTCTGTCATGACTAACTCAGAACTCTGTAGGGATATCGCTAGTATCAAAAATAGCAGAGGAAACTTTAGGATACGTAATCAAGATTATTTTTTTTAAATCTGTTAGCAAAAATAGCAAGTTTCCATCAACCTCTCTCCCCCACAACACGCACAATTTTGTTATTTCTGTGCATGTATGAAGTCCACTTCCTATTGTATTTCCCATCTCACGACTCCTTTGGGAAAACCTAATTTATAAGCAAACAATTCCCAGACTAGATAACTAAACCTTCCTGCTGACCCCTTTCCGTACAACCCAACAACAGTCACAGTCTCTGCCTTTCCATTTTCTGGTGTGTTTATGCTGTTTTAGTAATGATGTAATGGAAAGAAATCGACATGCTATTATTATTACTATGCTAAGGATTGCAAAGAAGAATTGGTATTCTTTAAGGTTTTAATTTTCCATTCAAAAACAAAAGTCTTTCCAAGGCTTTCTAACCATTCACTGTTACAAAAGGTCAAAATATTCCATCAGAAACCTTAAAAAAAAAGCGATACTTGGAAAAATGTTGTTTTTAAATGTGATCATAGCTACTCCATTTTGAGTAATGCCTTTTATGAACAAAGTCACAAGGTTATGCACTTGGTTCTGTGGGTGTCAGAAGTCTGTGAGTATCCCACGCGTGAGAAGACAGTGACAGAAGTGACTACAGTCCGTAGACTGTACAGTCCGTAGACCATTCACTCGAAATGGGTGAGGAAGTAACAGCCAAGACGACCTGTTGCCTCCTGCCCTCTTAGCACACCATTCATAGCAACATACATAGCGAGAAAGCTGAACTCTGCCCTCTTGCTTTCCATGTTAGCCATGGATAGGAGAGGAACAAATGGTGGTCATCTCTTGAGACTGTCTGAAGTTTAGGTAATTTCCCTGAGCACCATGTATTTTAGGGATAGGATATAAATCAGGGGGCAAACCCTTCAGTCTGCCTCCCCCAGAGCCCTGTGGCTGTTTGCTGACTTTTGTCAAAAAAAGTCAAAATCCAATCCTTAAGAAAGCATCCAGAGTGGGACTGAGAAATGAACACACTTGAGATTTTGCAAAGACTGGTTCTGAGCTGCGGGAGGGAGGGAAGGAGATGGGAAGACCCATTTCAGATAGCAGCGTCTCACTACCATGAGAAGCTTCTGAAGAAAGCAACCTGGAGTGTGACACCAAGTGCCTATCAGGGGTCATTGATCAGGCTCAAGATTTGTGAGGCCCTCTGGAGACACCTCACTCGTGAAGGGTTTTAAGAACCAGAAAGGCAGCTGGTGATCCAGATCCTGAAAAGAACCAGGACCCAGCAAGGGGAAGGAGGCCATTTTCTGCTCATTTCTGGAAGCCTACACTGAGATAGCTCTGAAACCTTCTACGTCAGTATGTTGTACAATGCATGGTTTTCCCATATAACTTTTTTATTTACATCAGTACATTTCCGACGGAAACAATTTCCAAACCAGCCCTTATTCTTCTGTCTTCTCTTTGTCACACTTATGATTCATCTCCCAGCCTCAGCTCTCCATATGAAAGTAACTCCAGGAAACTAAATAACAACACAGGATACTAGGAACCTATTATGCCAAGGAACCAATGAACCTGCGTCCTCTGCAATTCAAACTTCCATTAGATTAGACAAAATCTACTTCTAAATTGTCATTTTCTACTATCAAATATATAGGGAGTGTGTCAAGGGCTGGGGTGAAAAAATAGCTTCAGAAAACATACTCCCAACTAGCAGTCCTGCAGTTATCTTTATGTGCAAGAGAACGACAATACCAAATGTACACAATGCACTTTAAATCGACGCTCGGTACGGATAAAAGGAAACAAACTAATTCAGAGCACCTCTTTTGGGCTCAATCTATCAATTCATGTCTGCTGAGACTAAAGATTTATTATATTGAGCGCAGATGAAGATTGTGCTGCGATGCCACCCCCAAGCAGCAACACGTAACTTTATGTACTTACCCTGTCGTGCCCAAAAGCTGTGTAGCTGCCATTTTTCAGTGAATGCACAAATGAGCCCTGTACAACACCTGTTAATATACATATTAAAGCTTAACATTGCCTGGAGATGCAAAATCTCCAGTAAGTCTCAGCTATTTTTACAGGACAGCTTCCTTAAATTGTATTAGTGCCCCAGGGAGCCTGCGCCACTTCGCCTAGCGGTCACGGAGCACGCAGAGGAGTTGTTATGGAGACTGATTTCTTCCCAACGATTACATGGCGTAATTAGTGTTGGATGCTACGACGTAACTATCAAGCTGTCTCCATGGAAACTACCTGAAAACCTATACTTACAGGTTTCCACAACTGGGGTGCTTTACAGACCTTTAAGATGCAGTTAAGAGCACACTGATCACCTTACCTGCTCATCCAGCTCAGCTGAGACACACACTTTCTCTTCCGAGGTATTTTACAGTCCCCATGGTGACTGACAAATACATGTGACAAGAATAAAGTTACGTATTTCATACAGTGAAGGTTGAACACAAATTATAATAAGAATTTTTACCATCCTTAATCACGTTTATGCATGTGTGTGCATATCCACATGCATAAAAGTACACGTGGCATGTAGGTGGAGGAAGCTCACTTCAACATTTATAAACTCCTTCTTAGCATACACAAAAGAATTAGGGTCATGGGAACTCCCTCTCTCAGATTAGAGGAACCAGTGGCAGGAGGAACCATTAGAGGAACCAGATTAGTGGCACCAGTGTGGTTTGAAGTGCACCTACCAGCACAGACTGGTCAATTCTAGCACACAAATCTCCCTCTCTCACGGGGCTTTGGCTTGCATCTACACGGCTTTTCCATGCCAGGCAAGCAGAGATCTCCAGACAGCCTCACATGCAGCACAGGGTCTTTGCTGAATGAAAACATACTGCGTTTATGGAACTGCAGAGGGAGTTTATGACATTCTTGCATAAAGTTTTGCAAGGCCCAAGCCATGAATCTCTGTCACTTTTTGCCTGCATACAGCAGCTCACAAAGAAGAGACTACTTCAATCTGCAACAGAACTACATGGGCAAGTTCCAGGCAGTCAAACACATTCTGGTTATAATATAGGTATAAAGTTCTTAAACACAATGTTTTATCCAAAATCCTCTCCCATGAGGGCAGAGATGCACAAGGAGATCTATTGCTTCACATCAGGTGCCGATGGCAAGACTCTCTTGCAGTGGCACCTTTTTCTGCAAGGAAATACCCCTCAGCAGAAGTAAGGAGCTGGCATTCTGGACTAGAATGTTTTATAGCACTTGCACGCTAAGCAGCAGTGCAAGAGAGGAATTAAGAGAAACACAAATAGGAGTGCATGCTTTAGGAAAGGCTTTAAGACTACAAAAATATGGAAAAATTTGAATTTGTTTTATTTCTCTTGGTTGGTTTGCCCCTGTAATTAAAGTAGATAAAATTCTCATGCCAATTACTATCTGCGGAGAGGAGCAGTGAGCACAACCAGGCTAAGAGATGCAGAAGATTCACTGTTGTGGCCTCTCTGTTTTATGAGAAGCAGGAAAAAATAGAATTTCTGCTTTAATAAAAAAAATCAGTACTCTCCAATCTTTAGGAGTGTTATCATCCATTTTTTTTTCACTGATATGAAGATGGATCTACTCTATCCTTTCTCTTCAGGACACCACAGGGACCTAGAAAGCAGATACACAGGCACAAAATATAAAATCAAAGACTACAGGGGACATTCTGAAGTGCTGTTAGGTATTTTAGGGGAGGACTAAAATGCTGGTTTCTAAGTACAGCGGGCTACAGTTAGTTACATCAGACCCATGGATAGGATATTCTTTCAGATGCTTCTCCAAAAGTACTTTTGCAATGTCTGGCAGCCAGCACTAAACACAGGGTGACCTGGGGCAACCACTTCTAAAGTTAACAAACAAGAAACCAAAGCAGCTGTCAGGCGATGCTTTTATGTAGCAGGGAGCCTCCAACACTATTCAGATACACTGGAGATTACATAAATGGGCATAGGATGGGCATAAAGACAAGAACTGCATACTCCTGGTCTGATTAAACTTAATTTTCTTCCAGCTAATGTGTAAGAAAACCAGGGTAAAATTCAGTGCAACTTGACTTCGGTTATTTTGTCAGAGGAGGGAGGAAGAAAGAATTCAAAATGCACCTTCCACTGACCCTCCCCTTTTACTCTTCCTCCTTATAAAATGTGTCTCAGTAGATTCCTGCTGGAAATAAGCCGAATTCACTACTCCAAGTTTTACTGGGATAACGCTAAACACAATATGGGAGCATAAATCCACAAGTAACCAGTATCTCGCTCTAGGAAAGTTCTGAAATACCACTGGTCCTTCCTATTCAGGATTTAAGTTTTTCTGCTGCCTAATTTTTAGAGTCACTAGCAGGTTTCGTCACCAGATATAGATTGGCAGCCTTAATATAAACAAACTCACTGACAGCACTGTTAGAGCTCATTAGCATTCCCACCAGCTGCTTCTGTCTGTATATATGAGCATCTCCAGTTTTTCTTTCCAGTACATGACCCACGATACCAGCACAGCTTTCAAATTAAACCAAGAAAACTTAGCATAGCTTCAAAGCCTTGCTCTTCTGGGGATTAAATCTATGCAAAGCTATGACAAAGCACTCCATATTTCTTGGGCTTCTTGAAAGTTTTTTTTGTTTGTTTTTCAGATCACTTTAGTGATTTTTTTTGGCATTTCTCAGGAATCTATACAGATATGACTAATGCACGGGCTATTTGCTTTCACAGCAAAAGTGCGGCGTGTTTGTCACTGCAGACATCACGCAGGGCTACACACACAGATGAAGTCTGTGCTTTGTCCGTCCATGCACAGAGCAATGCTTTGACAAGAAAGCCGTCAAAAATCGTTACAGGGAAGAATTCAAAAACCTTATACAACGATTAAGTTGCCAGAGCCAAAGTAAGTATCATAAAAACAAGTTATGACCCAGCTCCAGTTTTTAAGTGAATGAAAAATTAGAGGGCAGGGAGGCCAAATATGTGGGCTTCACAAAGAATGTCTCCTCGAATCTTTAAAGAAGCCCAACCAGCTCTCATGGCTAGCTTATTGGTGTATTGGCACTTAACAAGAACTGAAGTGGTGGCAGCAGTCTCAGCCCCAGCTCATCAGTCACATAGGTACAAAGCATCCAAATGGAAAACACATTTTCTGATTCTCGGCACCTCCCTCGAGGGCTGTGCTGCTTGCTGTCTGAGGACTTCAGCATTCTCCTTTCTTGGCTCATTTGCAGGATAAACATATTCTGGCCTCAAAAGCTGCTCCCTTCCAACTGCTGGTGAAAACTCCAGTCAGACTGAGAGATTAAGAGGATGATCTAGGGCACTACTCAATACAAGAAAAATGCTCATGTGGGAACGCAAAGCCGCTGTTGTTACCCGGAGTTGTTGTTTTCTTTTTTTTTTTTTTCCACTGGATCTCATTTCATTCTGCAAATAGTTTCTATCTTTAATCTTTATCCACTTTAACTTCCTCCCCCCCCCCCAAGGGCGTCACACACTTAGGTTTAAGCACATTTTTACAGCACTAGTTAAACACTGCTTTTCTGCACCTTTCATCCGTTCATGACTTATGATGTGATTGAGACAGCCCTCGTATCTAGGCCATGTGGGTTGGATCAGCATGCAGTTACGATGCTTCCAAACACCTGCAGGAAGCAGCATTAGTGATCAGGTAGACATGATTCTTCCTAACCCCTCCACAGGTAAATCTGTGGTTTGTTAGAGTTACAAAAAAGCTGGTAAGAATTTTGCAGGAGCTGGTAGATCAGCCCCTACCTTTGCAGGTAGGTTCAGCTCATTGCTTTCTGCCCCTCTGGGACTATCTTTGCAGTTCCTCTTGGTCCTGTTCTAAAACCGACGCACAGTATTTCTGAATTTTTTTAAGCATTCACTGCCTTCTACTCCAGAATCAGTTGCAGTTCAGCACTGAGAGCAGCAGCAGCTCCTCTGTGTCCTGCATACTGCTTCAGACTGAGCCCCCCAAAAAAAATCTTATAGTGAGCTTTAACATTCTTACCATGAGCTTTAAACACTAGTGAAAGACATTTAGGAAATTGCTCCTTTTGATAAAATTAGAGCTGCAGACAGAACTCGTGTCCTGATTGCTTATTCCCCTCTTTGAATTCAAGAGGAGGCATATAATTTGAGCACTGGGTTAGAAGCTACAGTAGGAAAAGGACTGATTTGCTCTGTTACAAAAGCCTTCCTAAGCAAGATGAGTAATTAAACCACGCACACGCACACAGACCCTTTAAAACTAAAGAACGGATTGAATTATCACAGTGATATAAGCTAAAATCTTTAGTTGCTACAAAAGCACGTAATTTCATTGACAACAGTGGCTAGAACAAACTTCGTCTAATAATTTCTGTCTAGAGCTGGCCAAACCCCCTCAAATCTAGAAGTCCTTGAACTTTGGGAAAGCTTTGATCCAGTCCAGACCTTGTGGCTCTGATTCACTTCGGCTGGGAAGTACCCAAATCTGCTTAAAATATATTTCACAACACATCTTCGCCTGAATTTTTTGGGGATAGGTCACAAATACCACATGTAGAACCATTTCTCATTACTCACAATACCTACGAGCAGAGCCAGCTAGTCCCATCTCCAGCCCAAAGCATTAGAAAACAAAAATGCAAGGGCAAGCTCTAGATCAGCTGACTCGCTACCAAGGAGCGAGAAGAAAGTTAAAAGCACTAAAATCTGCAGCCAGAACGTTTGAGAGAAATTCAAACCGGTGAGGAAATCCATACGACTTGGACAGCATGAAACAGTTTGCAAAGCAAAAATGAGCCATACCTCTCCCTTCTTGTTATAACCAGAAAAAAAAAAAGATATTTAACTACAGTTTCTGGATAGGCATGTTATGCAAGTACACTTTTTTTTTTTTTGTTAAAGGTAACAGCTTCATTACTGTAGTAGGAAAGCTGTGATCGCCAACCACATAGCAAGGCTGTGGTTTTCAGATAACCTAGCTGAGGGTGATGAAGCAGGGTAGTAACTAGCAAAGGGGTCAGACCAGCTCTTCTGACTGCATTTATAATTGATAATCTAACAAATGAGCTGCTACCAACTGACAGCAAGTACAGCCAGACCCTAGGTCCACAGATCACGGGCTAATTCTGGGAAAAACAGACCTCAGGAGGTCAGAGCAGGTTGCTCACCACTTTGTGCAACTGGGTCTTGAAAACCTTCGAAGATGGAGACTGCACGGCCTCCCTGGGATACCTGTGCCCCTGCCAGACTTGTCCTAGGGGTCAAAAAGTTCTCTTTTTTACACCCAGTGTAAACCTCTCATTTAGACTTATGCTCATTAGCCTTTGTCCTGCATCCATCTTCTTGATAACTTCTCCATGGGTACTGGGGGGAGGCTGCTGCTAGGTGCCCCCAAAGCCATTTCTCCAGCTGTTCAGCTCCAGGCTGAACAAGCCCAAAGTCCTGCAGCCTCTCCTAAGAGGGGATGTGCTCTGAGCCCCCTGACTATCCTGGTGATCCTCTGCTGAACCCGCTACAGTTTATCAATGCCTTTCTTGTATTGAGGGGCCCAAAATAAGTTTCTAGGCCAAGACAGACTACATGAATGGGCTGAGTTCAATTACATGAAATTCAGGACAGGAGAGCAACAAAACTGGTGAAGGGACTAGAAAACATAACTTCTGAGGAACAGCTGAGAGAACTGGGATGGTTCAGCTTAGAGAAGAGAAGGCTGAGGGGAGACCTCATCACTCTCTGCAACTACCTGAAAGGTTGCAGCGAGGAGGGCGTTGGTCACTTTTCTCAGGTGACACGTGATAGGACACAAGGAAGTGGTCTCAAGTTGTGCCAAGGGAAGTTTAGACTTGATATTAGGAAGAATTTCTTCATGGAAAGGGTGGTGAAGCATCGGAACAGGCAGCCCAGGGAAGCGGTGGGCTCCCCATCCATGGAGGTATTTAAGAGACATGAGGACATGGCACCAAGGGACATTTTTTAGTGATGGGACTCAGTCAATCAGGCTGATGGTCAGACTTGACGATCTTATAGAGTTTTTTTTCCAACCTAAATGATTCTCCGATTCCCCACTCCAGATGCTGTCTAACAAGTGGTGAGTAGAGGGTGATGATTGTTTCCACTATTTTACTGCCTATGCTACTTTTAATACAACTCAGGATACTTTTGGTCTTCTTTACTGCCAGGGCACACTGCTGACTCATGTTCAGCTTCCTGTCCACCAAAATCCCTAGATCCTTTCTCACAGAGCTACTTCCCAGCTAGCCAACCCCAACCTGTAATATTGCCAGGGACTCTTTGTTCCTACGTGCAGGACTTCTATTTGTTCTTGCGGAATTTTTTTAAGACTCTTGTCGGCTCATTTCTCCGGTCTGTCCAGGTCCCTCTAGAGCGTAACCACGTCCTTCAGCTTTATTGACTAGTCATAAAACCATAGAATATCCTGTGTTGGAAGGGACTCAACAGGATCATCAAGTCCAACTCCCAGCTTCACACAGGACAACCCAAAAATCAGACCACATGTCTGAGAACGTTGTCCAAACACTTCCTGAATTCCAGCAGGCTTGGTGCTGTGACCACTTCCCTGTGGAATCTGTTCCAGAGCCCAACCACCCTCTCACTGAAGAACCTTTCCTTAACACCATCTAATTGTGTCCCCATCCAGACTAAAGCAGCCTAATTTGGATATAGGAACATCGTGGAAGATATTGTCAAAAGCCTTACTAATACTGAAGCAAATGACATCCTCTGCCCTGTGACGATGGCAATGGGAGTGCTGGTATTGATCTTCACAGAACTAGTTTTAACTCTTGATTCTGGGAAGACATGCTGGAAACAACGGCTGGTGCACACACTCTCAGGAGGAGTATTTTTCTCCAATACACCTCTGGTAGGTATTGATTTGTAATACTTGAAATCAGCAGGCCAAATCCTCAGCTGCAGTAATCAGCACAGCTCCGCTGAACTCAGTCTATACACAGCATTTTGCCTTAGCTAATATTCCTGATTTACTAAGCGCCTGAACAATATTTGTTGCCTAAACTCGTTGTGCAGGTTGCATGGCCAGGCTCTGCGAGTGTCAAATAGGAATAGCACGGGAAACTACGGAGATGCAGGACTTCCTTTGCCCTCCTGCGAGATGCGTGGATCTGCCGTCTTTCTCTTACCTTTGCAAGGAAACTCCACGCTGCATATTGCCCTGAGGTTGTGCTGCTTTTTAGCTTCACTGTGTGCAACATCAGAAAGAATCCCAGCAGCCCGCTGCAAAGGATGGGGAAAGCTTGTTAGTAAAGTCTCTTAATTTCAGCTAAGCAGTCTCTTACAAGCGTCTCAGTCCTAACACAGGACTGAACAGGCACCCTTCAAGCAGTGTTAATCTTATTTGGAGAAAGCAAACTGGTTGACAAGAGCTTACATTATATCCAGCAAATCTGGGGTTTTGTTCAGTCAGTGACTACAGTCTGAGTAAAGCAAGTCCGATGGTCTTATGGTTGGTCTCCAATGCACTTGCATAATCAGAAAAGTAGAGATTATTGGAAACATGAGGTCAAATATTTAACTTGAGGCATTGAAACAGCTCTGAATAAAAGCAATGCTGATTTCAACAGAAACCACACTTTTGGCAGGTAACTCACTCCAGCCTCCACAGAGGTTCAACTGAAAAATAACCATTGGAAGCTTTCTGCCTGAGTTTTCAAGTTGTTTAAACTTCATGAAGCCTAAATTCCAATTAAAAAGTCAAATACATCTCTACCAGGTAACAGATAGACTCCAGAATACTCAATAGCATTAGGAACGGAACACTCCAAAGCTCTGTGCTGGAAATCAAGTTAATTTTGATTCTCAAGTCACAGAGGACAATAGTCCATCCTGTAGCCAAGGCTACTCTAGAAGGAACTGTTCCACATCTCACTGGACCTCATAAAGCTGACAAGCTTTGGCTCTGGATTTTTTCCCCCCACTTGCAACATACTTAAAACCCACTGGCTGTGAACAGTGAAATAATACAAGCCAGCAAGCAGGGAATGGAAAAGGACTTCAAAATACACGTGGCACAAATCACTAGGTGGCTGGTTATGAGGCACAGGATCTTACAAAGTACTGTGGGAAACAGCATGGGAAAAGAGATAGGATCCACAGGGGACAGATGTGGTGAGGCAAAAAGTGCCTTGTTCCTTGGTCGGTGTGCTGTTCTTGGCAGCTGATGGCCCCCCTGCAGTAGCAGAAAGGGTAGAAGATCGTGGCGCCCCAGGTTAGAAGTTCCATGCTGGGCTCCGACACCTGAGTCAAGTGCTGCTCCCTGCTCAGGGCACGTGGAAAATCGTTTCTCAGCCACATGTCAGTGCAGGTGGTTTTGATACACCAAGCAGTAGGGTAAGATAACTGCTGAGGAGTAGGAGGTACTACAATTTCTTACACTTAGGCATAACACAAGACCCCAAAGGACTACCTGCTGTGCCTGTAGCCAAGAAAGCAGATGATGCTTTAGTGATAAAAGAACCAAACAGCTGCCAGTTGCAGAGGATTAAGTACCGAGCAGGAGAGCATCCCACCCTGAGAAATCAGTGAGTTCAATACAGCAGCACTGCCCAAACTTCTGAAAGTTCAGTAGCTGGCTAAAGTTTGTTCCATACCTTCTGCCCTGCTGAGAAGTGCTTTTAGTCAAAGTGATTTGAAGGCATTTCATGTAATTCAGGCATAAAAAGTGAAACAAGTAATTATCATACCTGAAATACTGATGTCACAATTAAACACCATTTTATTTCATTAAACAAATTGAGCACTTTGTACCTAACTTCTAATGCTTCAGACATTCTGCACAGGTGGTACATTTAGCCCCACCAGTTACCCTTTTAATTGTGGAGGTTTTCCATCAAGTCCTTTACATCTACAAAACACCAGATAGACAAGATGTGGGTAAGCAACTTGTTTCTCCACCAATTCCTTTCCAATTATTTTAGAAAAGTGTAGTGTACAACGCTATCTAGTATGTGTACTGAAGCTGGGACAATGGAAATAGAAGCAGGAGGCTACATCAGTGGTAAAATTGTATTGAAGTAAAAGAGAAGTATGCCTGGGCTAGCTAAATATCCATTAGTGCCTGAAGTTACATTTGTCTTCAAGAAGAAACAGATTTCACCAGCTATTAAGGAACAAGTTATTTGATAGCTAACTGCAATTTGTTTGTAGTAGGTACAGTCCACTCTTGAAAAAAAAAAAAAACACTTGTGCCACTAAACTACAGAGGAATTATTTAACAATCATTTTTAAATAACATCTTTTCACAGAGAATCTGGATATAAATAAGAAAATACGTAACAATCAGGAAACATTTCCATCATCAGTTAGCACGAAAACATTTTTCCCTCTCTAAAAAGAGAATACTTCCATTAGACAAAAGACTGGAGAGGAAGGACAGGAATAAATTATATGAGATAATTAAGACCTATAGAAAACATATTTATGTTGTCCTGTGAGAATTACATTAGAGGACAATGAACTTTTGCTACTCAAAATAAAGGGATGCTTGTTAAAGCTTTTCCCTTTTACCCTCAAAAAACATTCTGCCAAGTAACAAGATGTACAAGCAAATAAATCCATGTACACCCGTGCAGCGCTGAAGACTAATACTTTGTAATCTCTGCAAACAGCAAGTTTTACAGGGGCTAATCCAACTTGGGAAGCATTTAAGAGATGCTATTTATCAAAGCTTTGCTACATTAGGTAAGAACTACTTTGCTGGTGACTGGGAACTCTCCGGGTTCACTCAAACAATCACATTTACTTCATTTGCACAAACTTCAGCACATTTAAATCTTATGCCTTCAAATGCAGACCGACAGATACATGTTCTCTGCAGTTTTATTGGCTTATGCCAGTAGAAACTAGGATAGCTCCAATTTTTTTTTAACCGAGAGCCAAGGCTGGAATTCAACAGTAATCTGAAAACATTCACATGTCCTGTTACAGAGAGGTTACCTGGCGCAGCAACTGCTATGAAATCTGTAGAAGTACAAGAATGGAAAGTCCAAGGCACTGAAGAGATCACCTGAGGGAGAAAGCAATACACTCAGTGGAACACATGAAAAAAAAATTACCACTGTTACAAGCTGGGAACAGCAATTATACGAACGTTACTAGTTTAACATTCCTTTGAGCCTTTACAGCTGGCTGGCTTTTCATTTGTGATGCTTTCCACATTTCTAGTGTGCTTAATGATTTCTCTCTGACCTTGACTCCAGCCAGTCCCTGCCTTTGGTTGAAAAGGAGAAAAAGGGTGATACAAAATATAAGAATATTCTTTGCTAGCATACAGATGATCCTGCTGAAACAACAGTTGCCGGTGGCTAGACATACATCGCATCCACTTCCTTCAGAAGGTCGTGATGATTCCTGTTGAAGCAACAGGAAACACAGATGCATGTTGGCTGCTTCTTCCTCTGGAATTTGAACTCTGTCACACAGAACAAGTCAAGAGGTTTGAGAGAGTTCTCCCAGATCCAGGCAGAGCTCTCAAGTACTTGCATTTCCAGGAACCTGGGCCCTGGTTAATCTTAGTAGCAACAATTCCTGGGACTCCTCTGTCCCTTGGGCTCTACAGATGCAGATGCAGCTCCATCTTTCACTTTTTGAAACGCAGGCCTACTTTCCTTAGCATTTCTGTCTATCCTGGTGGGGAAATGCTATATACACAATACGAACCACCAGTCAAAAGGGGGAATTCAAGTTTACTTAAATGTTTTTGGCTTTATTTTTCTGACTGAGCAAGCGTTCTAGTGAAAGCAACAGACAGACATCTTTATCCTTCTAACTGTTAAAACGCCTGTACGAGAACAATATTTTCCGCCATCAAATATTCAGTTTCTTCAATTTTAGCCTTTGATCTTTTGCTACTTCAAATCCTGCCACAGGCTTAAGGGATGGGATACATCTCATGAAAACAACAAAACAAAATCCTTGCATAGCACTGAGGGAAATGCAGAGAAGGAAGCTCAGATCTATTGGGAGTGCTGGAGCACTGCTCTCAAGAGGACATGTTCAGTAAGGGAACCTTTGTTCTTTACCACGTACCACCTCAAAAGCTGTTGTTTGTTGGCTGCCCTATGATGCTTCTTTGCGAAGGGCAGTTAAGAAAGATATTACCAAATATCAAACACAAATTACAGTGTCAGGTACCTTCCTCTCTTCTTCCTACAAGATACCACATTTATCAGTCATACTGCAATTGAATTCCACAGCTAACTTCTACAGGGTCTGGCTTCTAAAAACTTGCACGAAAAGGAAAGGCACTACAGAAACCTAAAAAAGGAGCAACTCAAACCACTTTACCTGCTGGATGGGATGCGGAGGCCAACAACACCACACTGAAAAATAAAAAAAAGATTAATTATATATTGCAGTAGTTGTGACATGGCCCCAACATTATGAATTGACAGCTTTGCAATTTTTTTTCATGGTGAAACTTACTTCAGTTATGTAGAATAAATGAGGCATAGATGATAATACTAAAAAAGGTAGTTGGAAAGGAATCTCCAGGGTTGCCACCTCTAACTTGCAACAGGGCTATTGCCAATAGTTGATCATGTCCTCTGTCTTGTGTGGCTCTGCCTGAAAATGCCAAGTCTCAAAAATCTGCCAGCAATGGAGATTCCACACCTCTCTGGGTGACTTGTTCCAGGGCCACCCTACCCTCCTAAAAAAGAGGTTTTTCCCTGATGTGCAGTTTGCAAATCACTAAAGCTACAACTTATGGCTCTTGTTCCACACTGTAATACCAACTTCTCCTTAGAAGAGTTCGGCTAGATCATCCGGGTCCTTTGGGGACCCAGGAGTTGGACTCGATGATCCTTGTGGGTCCCTTCCAACTCCGATACTCTATGATTCTACGATTCCATGAGCTTTAACTGCCTTTCAAGATGGTGTAGGCGTTGTTAGTCTCCTGGGTCTCCATTTTGACATTCTCAACAAGATGAGCTTCTTCAAACCCTCCTTCTAGCAGGCCACGTGCTCTAGGTCCCTAACACTGTCAGTAGCCCTGAGCTTCTGTCTTCAGCTGGGAAGCCCAAAACTGCACAGACCATTCCACCTGCAGCCTCAGCAACACTGATAACGACTTCTGTCAATCTGACACGCTCCTAACGTAGCCCAATTTGCCATGAACATACACTACTGCCCCAGGCTGATTTAAGCATTCCCTGTTACTCCTCAAGTCCTTTGTAACACAGCTGCTGTTCAGCCAGATGGTGACACTGAGACAGAATCTAGATGGAACTACAGATTTGAGTGACCCTCTCTCCAAGGATGAATTTCAACAGCGTGCACAAATGTCTGCTTTGTAGGAATGTCCATATGTTGTATAAGAGAGTTAAATACCCAGTCCTATGCATGCAGTTGTACACGTGCTGCACATTCATGCCCAAAATGTTAACTGGAAAAAGAACAAATGCTGCCATTAAACAAGTTGAAAAACATGCATGAAAACAAACCAAAGTACCGGCCCAAATGATACACACTTTTTACAAAGATCCAAGTGAACAAGAAAATCATCTGTGACTAGTTCTTTAACTGGAGAATTACTTAAGACTTCTGAGATCCTACATGGTCTTCATGCTCTGAGTTTGTAGCACAGGCTGTACAGAGCCTCCTTCAGCACTGTTGATTCTTCCTATAAATTTACATTTTTTTTTCCCCAAAACTTTTTTTTATTCCTCAGTGTTTCAAAGTTTAAAAGGCTACAGAAACATATTCTGGAGCATTATAGGATGGGAGAAATGAGTATGTCTTCCAAATCAGAACTAGAGCTTCCTACAGACACCAACATTGATGTGTGTTGAACACAAGGGACAAGAGAGAGAAGGAGAAAAGAGTATCTGGAGAAGCCACTTCCCTGAAAAGTAGCAAGCACTGCACTTAGGAAGGTGAAAAGACATTCATTAATATTGCGAATGGTAAAGATAGGCAGTTTCCCTTGCTAGTTACCAGCAATTCTTACAGGTCACTGGGCACAGTAATAGCAGTAAAGTGCAAACCCAGCCAGTAGAAGGCCACATGATGAAAAGTTAAGGCAGAGAAAGAGCTGGAAATGGTTCCCAGCACACCTGATGGCTAGAAAACGTTGCTTGCTGTAAACGAGCAACCTCAGGTACTCATTATTGACTGAATAAGACAGACAACAGGGGACTGGAAGTAAAACTATCACCACTGATGAGAATTATGACTAACCTGTGTTTCTCCACTTTTGCTTTTTGCATTATTACTTTTAAAATAAAATAACAGTGAGATCAGGAAATGCTCTAAGAGAAACTTCCTTCTGCAACCAAGAGGGATTGATAACCATACCAGACATCCCAGGCCGCAATCCAGAGAAAACATGGAGAAGGTTTTGTTTTCGTCCTTTTAAAGTGCGGGGAAGGTGAAGGCACAAGGGTTAGATGGCATTAAAGCTGTACTGTAACTCTGTCCTGAACAGAACATCAGTAGAAAAGACAGTATTATGTTATAAAACACAATCAGGGATCCAGGGGTTTCCAGAAGGACAGCCTGAACCTCAGGCCACAGCAGGATTCCCACGCAGGGCTTCTCTGTTCCTCTGGTCTTCCCCTGTACCCACTAGTGTGGGCTGGGTCACCTGTGGTTTTCTGTCTAACCAAAAAGAGGTTTTGCCAGCAACGAAAGTAACTTATGCCTGCAAAGCTGCCTCTTCATTGCGGAAAATCTACTGTAGCTAATCTGTCACTTCTGTGAATTAAAAAATCTCTTTTACAGCCAGATACAGTTTAGTTGCACAGAATAAAGCCTTTCCCCCTATCTTCAACAGTACCATTTATTCACCATTTGAAAATCTCCTGCGTTAAGTCTTTGCTTTCTCTTCACTGGCAACTGCGAGGTTACCTTGTGAACAAATACCAAATAGTAAAAGATATTCTGAAGCTTTCTTCCAAGTTCACCCCAAGAAGGAACATATCTCTACGTGCATCATCATAGGAGAAAGCCCAAGACAAGCTGCAACCCACTTCTAAGACACATTATACATCTCTCCACATGCCAGGTAGACATTTCTACCCCCCGCCTCATGCTAGCCTTTGCCAGCTGGCTGTCGAGAGAAGTCTGGCTCCTGCCTTGGTGAAAAGCAAGTGACTGGAAAGGAATAAAAGAAAATGCAAGATTACTGGGAAAAAAAAAAAAGACAAAAAACAGCATAACAAGGAGGAAGTATCAGAAGCACAAGAGTCAGAATGCAGTGAAATACATCACTGTGGTAAAAGAGGGTGTTGGGAACAAGACTGGAGGATCAGAGGGACAACAAAAAGGAGAGGGATGAAGAGGAGGATCGGGCTGGGCACAAAGAAGCAACATCACTCCTCCCTTCCCTACATAGCACAGCTCTGCTTTCCTTCCCCTACGTTTGTCCCTGGCCAGGCTCCCTCTTAAAAATCCCCTGAATAATCATGCTGTAAGTGATGAAGTAAGAACACCACCACACTTTCATCATCAACAAGTATTTCTTCAGATCTGGAAAGTTCCTGTCCATATACATTTGCTAACACTCTAACTTCAGATGTTCTCCCCCACAAAACTGTTTCAGATTTTAAAATGAGAAACAGTGCTTACAAGGACAGCACATGTTAGGAGACTGCTAATTTCAGCTGCACCTCTGGAAGCATTCAACAGAGCCAATACAGTTATTGTTTCTTAAATTTAAATACATGTATTTTTAATCTGACATATTGGTGCAATGTAACACCCAGTTGCTTGGGACAGAGCTTTTAATCTGCTCCATCCAGGCAGTGCCTCCACACAGAGCACGATTTTGGTTTTGCACTGACAGAAACAGTTTGAACAGACCCTATGATGACAAAAACTACTTGGCTGTGTTCACACAGCTGCTTTCTTTTCTCCGCACAGCCACATGTCAGCCATCTGATCTGGTCAGAAATAAGAAACCACAAAGGCCTACTGGTAATAGCGCTAACAGGGGGACGTTGCACTAATACTGCTCTAGGAAGTTCCCTCGTAGAAGCTCATACAGACAAGACCACCAGTAGATGTTACTGTCCTGTCTCAGAGATGGAACCAGGATCCTGTCACGGCCAAAACAGTCCTTGAGAGGAAGCAGCATGCTAAATCACAAAATGCTGGGTACCCTCTGCCAGAGATAAGCAAATTCACAGTAATTCTGAGCTAGAATTGCCCATAAGAATCACAGAATCTTTAAGGTTGGAAGAGACCTCCAAGATCATCTGGTCCAACCATTCCCCTACCGTCAATGTCACCCACTAAACCATGTCCCTAAGCACCACGTCCAACCTTGCCTTGAATACCCCTAGGGATGGTGACACCACCATCTCCCTGGGCAACCCGTCCTAATGCCTGACTGCTCTTTCTGAGGAGAAACGTCTCCTCATTTCCAACCTGAACCTCCCCGGTGCAACTTGAGGCTATTCCCTCTTGTCCTGTCACTAGTTATCTGCAAGAAGAGGCCGAAGAAGTCTGCACTCATCCAGAGTTTAGAGTAAAAGGTCTTCTGTTCAGTGCCATTTAGAAATACTCTTGACTGTTTCCTACAGAAATTAAGTCCTTGCAACAATACCGTGTGTCTGTCAGCCATCTCACATAGCTCTCAAACATGCTGACCAGCTTCATCCAAACCTGGGGAGCGGCAGACCTTTCGAAGATAACTACATGCTGACAGGTCTCCTGAAGGGACAAATCCTGCCAGTGCCTCTGGTGGCAGGAAGCTCTCAGCCCTGTTAGACACCAGAGGGCCTTCACTTCAGTGGCACCTCACGAAGGTCACAAACAAGGAGAGAGCTGCCACCGAATTTCACACACTATCAGAGATGACAGCTGTAATGACAACACAAAAACTTGGAAGAAACCAGGTGTCATTTATTCCACTGCTCATGGTGCTGTTTGTTTTCCCTAGACAAGTAGAGGCCCAAGTGCCATGAACTGTGAGGTCCTCTACCAGACAGAAATATATACAGATAGACAGAGATACATGGATACTCAGAGATGTAAAACAAACAAATGAGCACCCGGTCTTCCACCTCCTCTTTTCAAGGAATAAGCCACCTGTTTTCCAGCAACTGCTTTGCACCATCAGCTCAGAAGTTATGCTGACCTTTAAGCCCTTAATCATAAAACAATCTTTTCAAACTTTAGTAACACATTTCTGCTTTTAACGAGATGCTAAAAAAAAGCTATCTCCCAATTTGCACAGTCTCTCTGCTTTTTTTATCATTATTTTAAGTTTCTAAATACACACCACTGTACTTCATAGTTCCTTAGTTGAGAAGCTTCGCCTTTTCAAAACCCTCTACAACCATAATCATCCTTTCCATGTAATGTGGAACTCCTGCTCTCTGCTGGACACAACTTCACAGACTTCAAAGGATACCATCAGCTAACATCATACGGAACATAGATCTCACTACTCAATCGAAGCTGCAAAATTAAGACCTTCAGCCAAAATCTGAATAAAGGTCGAGGCCCAAATGCAGTTTTCAGCTAAAATGACAACCAAGAGCCATAGTTGGGCAGCTGACAAGTGAAAAAAAAAAACAAATGATTTTACTGCTTGTTTAGTGATTCTTCCTTCAACATTAAACATACAGTTATAATTCTTTCAAGACTTCATGGATTATCTCTGTACATAGCAACACATTTGCAAGCTCCATGACTAACATTCTTCAAAACAGTTCAATAAATACAACTACCTCCTTTCAGTAAAATTGATTTGCTTTGCACTTCACACTAAATAGGAAACAACAACTGACTTAAAACAAGAACCTACTTCAGGCAAATTGATATTCAGGTACTGTCAACACATGGGACCTTGGTGAACAGACACTGGAACCATACAAACCCCAAGTGGCCTGCATTACTTTTTTTTTTTTAATGGAAATAGAAGATCTGATTGGGCTATGATAGAAAGAGATACATGGTGTTATGCTGGTGATGCTCGTAAGATAAATGGGAACCTAAGTTAAGTAACTATCTTACACCAGTGTCCCTGATGTGTTCCTGTCAGGCATCTGTAACAAGGTCGGATTAAAGCACACATCCATCTAATCAAACAGACAAGCACTTCACTTTTGCTATGCTTATTCCTAACTTCTGTTCTGTGTTCCACTTCTGCCCTGACTAATTTATGTATTTCAGTCCCTTTGACCACCTTGCTTCCTTAGAGCTCCGCATCCATACTCCAGAGCATTCCCACACAACTTTAGTTACCATTCTAAGAAAAGAGGTCAATATATACAAGCAGATGTGATAATGGATGGAGAAGGATCTAGTAGTCTCTTTACACCTTACTTCAAATAAAGCCTTACAGAAATCTAGTGGAAACCTTACACACTGAATGCTCTAGCTTATATAGCTCTTTGGGGAAAGGACTGATTTGTTCCCAAATAAAACAGAAAACACACACACACACACAAAAATAATACAACCAGGGGACTCTGGTCTGTGACTCAGGCTCTTTTACTAACTACAAAATAACAAGCCAGTTTTATATCTCCAAATCAGAAAAACAGCTAAAGGTCTGAATTACTCAACCCCACTAACAGCACTCTCAACAATCAGTTACTGCTCATGTTCTTTGCACGTGGTACTTTTATAATCACTGCCTCTCCCTCTGGCAATTTAGTTTAAGTTTGATTTTCTGTGGTGGAGGTTTTGCCAGGGAGTTACTCAGTAAATATTATTTCTGGAAAAGATAGATCACTTGTGCACATGGTGATTAAAAATTCGTAATTAACACCTCGTTACCTCCCCAGGTGTATATTGGCATGCCCACCTACAACCAGAGCCAAAACCATGCAGCTGCTAAGCCATATTCTTCCAATGAACATCCTGCTAAATAAATACATTTAAGCAGTGGTAGCTCTGAGTTTCCTAAACGAGACATGGTTAAAAATGAAGACATACACTACAGAAAAACAACAATAGCGTATCAAAGGCTTATTAGTTTTACCTGAATACATAATTGATGTACTGTTGGTCCAATTCACTAGGAGAGGAGAAAAAAGTGTTCTTTTAATAATGCCATTCACTTGATATAACAGATCAGTATAGGTAGGAGTATTATAACACTGTAATGTTGCAACATATTTGCATTATACGTGTTATATAGCATGCTTATAATATTATAAACAAACTATTAATATCATAATATTAATCAGCATACTAACCTACACAGCTTTTGCACACTATTTCTGTTGTTACTCTGTCAATGGGAGTGTCATTGAAAGTAAAGATACGGTGAGTTTGACCAAAATTTAGACCCTTTAAACAAAGATGGAAAATGGTTTTGAAATAAATGAGCCTATCCATACCCTATACACATGTTGCACACATACGCTTAATATGCAGTGGCAACACACCCTTCCCTATACAGACAATTGCAGATTATAGACACCACAAATATGTCATGTGAACAATGCACCTGCTTTCAAAACTACTGTATGGTTGAAGATCTAGTGTGCAAAGCTGTTGCTAAGTTTGTTGCAAAGTCTCAAGGTTTCAAGTTATTCAGACATTCACATCCTGCAACAACTCACCAGCTGTTAAACACTTTTGAGATTGTATCCCATTGGGAGATACTGACAGAGACAAACCTTGCAGCTTTCAAGTCTAACACAAACTAACATTTCCTCTTAATGCCAGTGCCAGTAATGAGGGGATATTTTTCCAGGATTGAGTCATCATCCTTTGATAACGGACTGTTTAAAACTAATTCAGTGTTTGCATTAGCAGTATAAATATCAATAACTGCACAGTATTCTTAAGATCATCAACAACAAGGCTCCTCTTGTAAAAGTCATTAACGATTAACCAAGAGTGATCCAGTTCATCGTGATGAAGCAAAGATCCCTACAGTTTACCTGACTGCTACATAGATCAACCCTCTTTGATAGTAATCTCCTTCTTTTTAAAAAAAAAAATGAAAACACAATACCTGAAAGAACTAGGTTTCCATAACTTGTGAAATACTTTGTAAGCCCCTGCAATTGAAATGATGTGCAATTACCATAGCATGCAATCATTCTGACAAACAACAGCTTATCTGGTCATTGGTACTGACAGACGTGGAACCCCTCTAAATTACAGTTAGAAACACAGCACAAAGGATACATAAATCATGAGTAAAATCAACCTATCGCTTCAAATTAATGGTTTTCAAAGTGTTATCACCTCAGATTACTGCCATTATGCCTCAGATTACTGCCATTATGACATATTGCTGCCAGTCCTTCCAAAGAGATGACTTCTAGCTCATGGAAACTAAAAAATGGGGAGGGAAGTACAAACGTGTATGCAAATGAAGTGCTGAAGAATCCATTCTTCCCATTTTTCACCATTTTTCTGGGTAACTTCTATGATGTGTTCATCTATGTAGGCTCCTACAGCTGTTGGTTCTGAGCCATTTTTGCTCTTTACAGTTCTCTCAGCTCTAGGCTCTCCAGGCTCTTTACCATCTATCTTTACCTACTCACCTCTTGGTTAGCTCCCACTTCTATTTTGGGAAAGGCTTTAAGCACTCAAGTAAGGAATAACACAGCTTCAGGCTCTACTTCTTTAGACCTCCTTACCTTTTTCCCCCTTTTTACCATTTCTCTTCAAACCAAGCTGAAAGGCAAAACATGTCCTTCCTCTATGTTCTATCTTAAGTATGTGATGTTAGTTCACCTGTTCACCCTTTCTCTCAGCATCATTATTTTGTGTTAGTTGATAGAAAATGCAATTACATAAAAACTTCAACAGCTACATAAACAGCTTCCTCTCAGAAATAAGCAAAATGGAAAAAAGATGTATTTTGAGCATAAACATTATGTTGTCACTTCCTACACATTTCAACAACACAGATTAGGGCTCCTGGAGGTTCTAAGCAGCGTTCCACCTCTGGTCTAGCCATGCTTTACAAAGGAAACAACTATGAAAGCAGTAACATCACTAGTTACAGCAAACAAGTATTTGAAGTGAAAAATCCGTAGACTGTTGTTTTATCTAAATGAGCAAATGTTTACCATATGACATTTCCTAAAGAAAAAGTAATACTTCTTATCTGTATACAGCTTTTTTAGCATGCAATCTCTAGACCTCCTTAGACACAAATACATATAAACACATAACCTCTGACCTAAAAAATTTACAATAGGAATGCACAAAATAAAGAAGGAATCATCCCTGATTTGCAGACAAGACTTAACATACGAATGAGTCACTCAGTCTTACAGCAGTTCTAAGAACAAAATACAAATCCCTTACAATCCAACTTAATGTTACAAATATCCTACTTAAATATCACTGCTCATGTTTTCTTCAGATTTTTTAGGTCTGTTTTTAACTTTTCAGAGAATTATTATTATTTATCCAAATTAATGTTTAATCTGAAAAAGACAAAATTAAAACATACAAATACCGACAGGTCATGCAACTCTTTTTTGTTTGTTTTTAAAAATACATATGATTGCATCAAAAACACCAACATTTCAACACCCTTCCTCTGGGAACATATTCCATGATATTTTAGAATACTTTTTGTGAGCTTTTAAATAAAATGTGTGTGTGCAATAAAGATATTATTTGTTTTTCTTCATGTTTCTTCTCCCCCCTGAGAGAAGCATCTCTTAGAGGCCAACCATTAAAAACTCCCCGAAAGGCTTAGTGTTGATTAAAACTGTATGTGTATTTCCTCATCCACAATTAACTGACTGCAGTATCTAGTTTATTCCTTTGTTTCCAACATAAAGGCTATAAAAGGTATGCACTTTCTTTACTGACCTTCTTTATTCTTTTCAAATGTTTCTTATATCAAAAACCTTAAATATCAATAACTTCACAATAAAGCTGATTTGCTTCTACAACACATTTACTTTTCGCAATTCTCCTTCCAAAAGGAAATGACTTACCAACGCAGATCAAGTGAACTAGGGCCCAGAAATAACCATTTGGATCAAACTGCAATAACGAACATCCAAGTAAATTAAAGCATGTTCATATAAACATAGGTATTACTAGTTCCCTGCAGTACTTCATAAAGCAAATACATTGGGAGCTATGCTACAAGTATAGAGAAGACGACTAAGAAAGTCTAGAGAAGACTAAAGTTCTTTCTGTTCCCCTTAGAGATTTGGCATATGCAAGGTATCCCTATCCTCTGTCACCCTGGTTCTCAGCCTTGGTGAGGACAGCTCTATTTCTTTCAGATACAGACACCACTTTAAACAGCCTGAGACTATGAACTCCAGCCTGTTTACTCTTGTATCACAGCCATTTTTCACTCAGCAGAAAAGTTCACTTCTGGCAGCCCCTGGACATTTGGACTGGCAGTCAGAGGGGGCTGAGGGGATCAGAGGAATACCACTAAGGTCTTGGAAGTGGTGTTCTTTTGCCTCCTTTCTCCTCTCAGCCCCTCCAGCAGCTAAGCAGTCTCTCTCCCCAAGGCTCTCAGTAACTGCAGAGTATCCTAAAAGAACGCTCTGAGCACACTAGGCTCTCTTCACAATCAATGGGGAAAAATAAACATTTCTGAAGGAAATTCACTTGGCTTATTTTTGATGTCTGCTTTCAGAGAAGATGAATTATATACGACAAGTTGCTACTCTGCACCATGGACGTGATGGGAGCCAGTTCAGGTGCAACACTGTTGATATCTATGTTTCATCAAATGCATCCAGACATGTGCCATATTCTTCCCACCAGACTTCGGATATTAACTGAAGTCTCTAAATCAGGGAAGCAGCCCTCCTAAGCCTCCAAAAGAGAGACAGGCATCTCCAAAGAACAGATCTATGCTGGACTGAGCTACTCTAGATCTAGATACCTTCTTTCTTTCTCCAGTGGCCACCAAAGTGCACAGAGTGATTACAAAGCTTATCTAGGAAACCACTTGCACATTCAAACTGAAGTGATTTGATTAAAGCCCTGTAAGTTACACCAAGGTCTTTTCTGCCACTAGCTTCACTGAAGAGCTCCATGTGTGCCCTGGTCAGAGGTTTTGCCAGGATGCAAATACATTAAAACCAGCAAGATTTTAACAAGCCAATAGGCCACACTTACAACTCCTTTGCAGGAACCCTGCCCTAGCTTACAAGTAAAAGCTTCATCCCTTATATGAGAACAAACATCAAGGTCAAACTAGAGCTGTTTTACAAAAACAGAGCTCACCTGGGTGTCAAACAAAGGAAGGCACACTGCTGCTACCAGAAGGAACAGCACGCTGTGGGAAAGAGAAAAAAAACAAGACTAAAAGCTTGTACTCCCAGTGAAATATGGACACTTCCACTCGATTTTACAGTGACGCTTTGTTTACTTCATTTTTATTCCATGTATTTAAAAAGCAATTTCTGCCACCAAAATTAAGTTTTACATCATTCTTCATAGCTAATAATACAGAACGAAGTTCTACAAGAAGAAAAGCAGCACAAAACATCGTTGAAATTGTATTTATTTATTTTTAGGGAATACTGTTCTTCACTTGCCATCTGGCCTCCCTAGGCTTCTTCAGAAAACTAAAACCAACCCATCTCTGGCTATGAACAGATACCAAAAAGTTCTGCCATTAAGACAAATTCCTTATTACAATTTCAGCAGTGGTGGCTCCATTAAAAGTATGCTGTTAGCTCCAGAACACAGAGCGAAGTGGGAGAGAGTGGTGGCAGAATGGCAGAAACGATGTAAGTGCAGCTCAAATCCTCCCCTAGTCCATTGAGCTGGACTAAACAAAACCTTAAACTGTGGCTGAGTCAGGATTTCTACGGGTTACGCAGAAAATGCAGGTGTAGAATTTCTATGGACAATCACTATCAATAATAGTGAATATCTGCTTTTGCAGCTCGTTTTCCCGCTTTCCAGGGACATAGAAGGAAAAGACAGAACAAATAAGATTGAAAACAACAAACTGGTGTCCTTGGCAATAATCCACTAGTGAAAATAAGGCCATAGTAAGTCAGCTAATGGGAACAATGCGGAGGAAGTAGGAAGACAGGGCCTCCAAAGACACTAACATATAAACCAAAACTGTCCACTCTAAGTACAGCTAAAAGATTACAAAGCGTGGAGCACAGTTTTTCACGAAGATGGGCAGGAAGAATGAAACTTTTAATACGTGTATAGCCAACTTCTGTTTGTCACTTTATCTCCTTTTTGAAGCCTGCACAACTAGGCCCAACCAAGATTGGTAAGGTTGTTTATCAATGCTAACAGAATGATGCTGGATGTCACCCACCTCTTCTTCCTTAGGAAAGGCATTTTTAGCTATTTTTCTATCACATTGTCTTTTTCTTACTGTTTATCCACTGGATTATCAAACCTGATTTCCATCTCCTTTTCAAAAACATTCTTACAATCACTGCTTTGTTACTTCTAGCTTTTTTTTACTTTTTATAATGAGAAAAAAAAAAGGATCTATTTAAGGAATTGTTAAAAAATTCATTTTAAAAACATTTAATTACTTCTGTTGCAATCTAGACTCACTGCCTACAGGAATATGTCTTAATATTCTTCATTGTTTTGATGTGCTACTATCTGAAACAAATACAGAAGCTGGAGCCAAAACAAGTCTGAATCTGAATTTGAGCAGTTTTAAAAACTTACCTACAGACTTTCAGATGAGAGGTCTGCTGTAAAAAAGAACATATGATTTCAAAATTAATCTATGTGATCACAGATGATCTTCCTGCACATTAAAAAGCCACTGAACACTCAACAGCCCATTATGTGTGAGTACTGCTTAGCAAATTTATTTTGAAAAAAAAAAAAAGAACAAGGATTACAGATGAGCCTACCCTCATTTTTTTTTTTTTTTTAATATTTTCAGGTTATTTACCAGCAAGTAAACCTAAAACCATCCTCTAACTTAATACCTGGTCCTCACTCGCATCTTGAAGTGTACCAAAACTGCATTTTGTATGTATTCAAATATTAAGTATCCTTAATTAATTAGGTATTATCCCAACCAAATCAGTCTTGGTCTAAATTCATGAGTTTCCCAATCCCCTGGGCCAAAATTATTCCCCTGAAGACTCCTAGCAAGAGCTGTGTTTGCATTATGCCTCCCCATCATGCTTTTGTTTTCAAAGACAGGAAATATAAGCATGTGAGCTAGAAGAAAAAGATAAAAACACTTTGGCAGGGACACTAGACAGGGAAATATGCCATAGGGACACGCCATGGTACGCACTGTTAAATCCCTTAGTCATAACCTTTCAGAGCTCTTCAGCTTGTCACGAATAGCAAACAGCCATTTATTTGTCTTCTATATGCACAGCAGAGGTAATGAAGGGAAGATCTCTTCCACTACAAGCCATAGGCCACTGCAGAAATGATTTTGTGATTTCCCAGTGCTACCTCACACAACAGCTCTGGTTAGACACTTAGAATAGCATTTCATTGCCTAAAAAGAAAAATCTCCTGTAGTGTAGTTGAAGAGCCAAAAAAAAAATCTCTTATTAAAGTAAGTAGGAATTGTTCTCCTCACTTTAACAGGTATTGGAACAGATTCTCAATCACTCAGAAACAAATCCAAAAATGCGCTGTTTGTCCAAAATTTCACATGGAGATGTGATCTATCTAAGGGTTACAGTAAATGGAATACATTAGGTGAGTGAGCAGTCACTATTGGGGTTCCCCATGGCTCCATTTTAGGTCCGGTTCCCTTCAATGTTTTCATAAATGTCTTGGATTACTAGGACAAGAAGGTATTTTGAGTATGTCTGCAGATCATACTAAATTGGGAGGAGTGGCTGACTCCATCAAGGGTGGAGAGGCCTCGCAGAAAGATCTTGACAAATTAGAGAGCTGGGTAATCACCAACCGCATGAAGTTTCACAAGAGCAAGTGCCAGACTCTGCACCTGGGAAGGGGCAACCCCGGATACACATAGAGAATGGGGGACAAGAGGCTGGAGAACAGCCCTTAGCTCAAACGATGAAAGTCTTACATATGGCATAAGAGAGATGGGACCAAGCCAGTCTTTAAAATGCAGATCAAACCATCAATATGCACTTGCAGTCTTTCATCAACTAAAGAGGAAATGAAAACATCGATATAGATACTTGTCAACAGCAAATCTCTCTCTGGGACTCATTAGGGACTTGCTATCACAGCGAGAGCAGAAAAGCACACAGCAGTAATGCCTATATAAAAAGAAATGAGGTGTTTTGTTATAGGGCAGTTATATCACAGGAGGTGCCTTGAATATCTCAATTAACAGACCAATTACCTCTTTCTGCACAAACTTCTGGAAGCCACAGGTTATGACTTCTGCTGCATTCTGTACAGTGAGGAACACCGGAATTGGCTGCCATTGGGAGAGAAAAAAAAAGCCTGAATCAACTCAGAACAGTCACTGGCATAGGAATAGGTGCTCCTCTTAGGGCTAGCTGTCCCAGGGCTTCGTGTTATTTTGTTTGTTTTTAAATTGTAAACCCATGTCATATCTCCTAAAGGGGACTTAGACCCATTCCAAGAGCATGATCACTATTACAAGGCACAGGCATCTTTAACCCCGATTGCTTCTCCCACTTCTGAGCGCTCAGTCTGTTCATCCAGAGCTACCACTGCAAGATTTGCCACACGTTTTGCCTCTCTATTCATGTATCTACAGCCTCCACAGCACACCATTCTCATTAGTTTTCCCATCTCTGTCTGCGGGTACTAAGAATACAGTGTTACTCCTAGCAACAAAACTACGAGTAAGATTATTTTCGGCAATTGCTTTCAGTTCCTGCTAGGAAGAGCTGCCAGAAATTAGGGTGGAAATATAATAGTTCACACACGAGTGATGCTGAAATTATATCCAACGAGGCATCTGGCCACCATCCCAATATGAAATCATTAAGCAACAAACCCCAGTGATAACAATAATGAGTAAGACACCCATCGCCCCAAGCAAAACCAACTTGAATTAGTGGTTCATAATACTTCCTCCAAATCAGATCCATGGTCTCTCAGACAGTTGAAACAGAAGCAACTCTCTGCTCCAATTAAGATAACCTAAAGACTAAAGCAGTTGTAGGAAGCAGTATTTCCCTTCTTATGGATAGTATTTAAATCATGAGTAGCGAATAAGTTAATTTCTCAGTGATGTCCTTGCCTTGTAAGTATCAGATAGTATCATCTCCCTGTCTTGACTTTGTAATCAGAAATCTGTATTTTTCTCTTCTTTCCCATAAAGCTGGATAAGGATCACTAAATAAACATTTAAAGCCATAGCGACAACTGAGGTGGATCCATAAACACAACAGTTTCACCAAGATAACTCTTAACACCTCTAAATTAGCAAGGAACGCAAAATCACACGAGCAGAACTAGCATGAATTTGTCAGCTCCTGCTTCACTGTTTCTGAAAACCAATTCACAACCCTGTTGCTGGACAGCTAAGCACAATAAAACAGAATTATCTAACATAAGCATCCTGAGCCTGACACGATAGGAAATACAAGTAACTGTAAAGAAATAACGATATACAAGGCAAGTTGACAGCAAAATTTACATTATTCCTTTTGTGAAGCCAATTTGTTGGGTTTTTCTTTCCTCCCTCTCCCCCACTCCACTTTTGGCTCTTCCGTATGTGTTTCAGAGCCAACAATGGCTCCAGTTTGCCTAGCCCTGTTAACCTTCTCCATATGTCTATTGTCTTTGATGTGACTATGTCTTTAATTTGTGAGTGGACTTGATGCTAACAAAAAGAAAGGTTTGCTAGTTGGACGGGCAGGGTGAACACACTCTGTACAAACCTCCCCTCACAGTTCTGCATACTTTTGCTAATGCATCACAGTCCAGAGCTAAGCAGCCCCCTCCTCCAGTCCCAGCTGTGAACTCCTGGGCAGGAGAGACTGCCAGTGACTCTGGGGAGAGACACAAATAGAGACTATATTACAGTCCTGGCATTGTACAGTAGTGTTTGAAAGTGGGCATACCTGGTTTTGATCCAAAAAGTTCACATGATTTCTGCTTTGGAAACAAACCCACTTAATTCAAGTATACTTGTGAGCTGAGCCATTTTGGTACAAGGATTGGGAGAGTGCATTTTTCTTCTCATTATGTCATAAAACTGTTGTATGCAAAGTTACTGTAAATAAAGATGGCACATAAGATTGAATTTGGGACCAGTACAAGGAACTATATACTAATTATGGACTAGGACTACTCGTCTTTATTCCAAAAATGGCCACAGAATTAGGCCTCAAAATCCTTGTCTATGAACAACAAAAAGCCATGCAGAAATGGGAGATGCTCCTGATCAACGGTTTGGGATAAAAATCAGAAAACCATTCACAGGCCCTCTGCCACTCCAGCACATCTTACTCTTGAATAACCATGGAGTAGGAAAGGCATGGAAATAATGTAATTTACGGGACTCTGAAAGTAGAAATAACAAGAGAGGATATAATTCAGACCTCCTCCACCTCTCAGGTGAGCAGGCAGAAGAGGTGCTGCTGCCAAGGCTTTATCCTTGTTTCCAGGCAGCTCCTTCCTTAGAGATCTTTGCTGAGTTTACACCAGGGAAGCCCCATGGAACTTGCTTTGACAAGGAACTAAGAGGAAGTAGATGCCATCACCATGAGAGAGAGCTAATCTGGAGGCATGTGGCTTCTGAGCACACAGCCAGGCTTTACCAGGTATCACTGGGGTCTAAGACAAGGCCCACTGCATTGGTCAAGAGGACAGAGACCATCTGTCAGGATTTTTTTGAGAAACGCTGGCTCACTTAAGCAAAAGGCAGTCAGCTTTAATGAAAGCAGGTTTGATATCCCCTGAATAAACATTTGGTAGGTTATTGTGATTCAAATGGCTCATCAATCCAATGACTCTAACCACTCCCATAATCCCTTCCCAACTTTCAATCTATTTTCTCAAATCTTGTAAAGCCTTAAAGTCTCTCACTGAAAGAGCTTCATCCTCTTCCTGGAAGGATTTCCCACAGAAATGTGTCCCATTCACACTTTTGCTTATAGCTAAGTTATAGCTAAGAAATTAAGTTATAGCTAAGAACTTCTGTAACTTCTTCCCTACTTGCACAGTTCAGACTACTGAGGATCTGTCTGCAAAACCCTGAGTATTCTGGAGAGATGCTGAGTTCTTCAGACTGTCAGAGAGACCAAGGAAAGATGAAGGTATTTTGTGCTTTTTGTTACTGCTTTACACTTTGTAGGACTGGATTGCTGCTCTAGCACCATTAACAGATTCTGTATTATTTGAGCTCCTCCACCTTTCTTTTCCCGCAACCCAGGAACAGCATTAAGCCCGTTGTATGAAGGGAACATTCTCTGCTCAAAAAGTCGAGGCGGTAATGAACTGACTTCTACTTGTGCATTTCTTACCAATCTAGATAGCGCCCTAGAGCCAGCGTAAATAATGCCCACAAAAAGTACTGAAGCAGGAAGCCATGACAGGATTTCGGACCTGTGAAAACAATTAGAATTGCATTACTTCACCACGTTCTGTTTACATGCAGTCAGCGACACTTACTTGCAAGGAATATTACATATATATTCAAAAGTGTGCATATTAAATTTATTGTCTGATTGTTCAATATTCCTCCCGCTGACTAAAGAAGTCTCTGAGACAGAAATGGACCACTTCAACTAATCCCAAATAGACAGTATTTCTGCTAGTTCCTTTCTTGTACTTCTTCCTCGGCTGCTCTCCTACAAAAAAAATGTTTATTTCATAGCAATTGCTCCTATTGGTTTTAAGGGAGAGCAACTTCATTTTAGTAAGTTCCTTGATACACTGTAAAAGGAAGAAAAAACTTACAAATGAAGGCATAAAATGGCGCACTTGCACAGACAGCACACATTTTCACTATGTACAAATACACTTGCCCACCCACACATTCATTTCTCAGCCAGATTTACAAAGAGATCCTTCCTAAAGATCAGATTGTCTCTGTGGGAGCCTGTCTCTTGAGATTTCCTAATGATACTCCTTTGACTAAGCCAAACTCCTAGAGGCAGTTTGACAATTAATGGAGGAATGAAGTCATCGCAGATTGATCTTGTGGTGTTTTGTATTTTTTTGTTAAGTCTTCGTCATGGCAGTCGAGTCAGGTTTTGAGAAGGGGCTTCAGAATTTGCACTCTTCCTTTTTTGATCTCGGTACTTCAGGGAAAAAATGAATCAGGTAGGTGGTAAACTTCAGAGAGAATAATGTAAGATTTTGAGCAAGGGAGGAAAGAAGTGACAGCAATTTAAAGGACTAAATCAGAGGTTTCCCAGGACTGAAGACAATGTTACCTTCATTCACTCTTCCTAAACCTTGAATTAAAGTCAGAGTTTTAGCATTTAACTCTGTTTCTTTAAAATGAAGGCAAATTATTTGCTATTCATCAGCTCGGATTACGCTTCCAGCTAGCATGTAAGAGTCAAAATATAGTTACCACTATAGTAACACACTTCATTAAATACTAAAAAACAGACAAATAAAGGTAAAAAAAAAGTCTAAATGAAGATACATCATACCCAAGGATTTCTATAAGCTTTAAGACAAGAAAAAAAAGTTTCCTTTCTTTATATAATTTTCCAAGATATTTGATTAAAAAAACAAACAAAAAAAACAGTGTAACAAGAAATAGTGTTTATATCCTTCTACTGGCACAAAAAATTGCTGTTTATTTTTTTTCCACTCCAGTAGTCATCATCATTTTTATAGAAAACCTGTGCCTTTTAAGGTTATTGACTTCAACTGGAATTTCACTAAGACCAGGATTTAAAACTGTCATACCTCACTGCCAATGATTTCACATCACCAAAAAAATTGAATTGGCATAAATTCAAGAAAGAAGGAAGGGAAGAAGAGAAATGAAGGGCTGGGAAGAAGGAACACAAAATGAAAACTTAATTTCCATTTAGAGCATCAAAACACTGCTCTTTCATGTTCCCCACCACTAAATTCTAGGTATGTGAAATATGTCTCCATTTCCAATGCAGCATTGTGAAGTGCAATGGAAAAGGGCTTCAGATACTTTTCCCAGGATGTGAAAAGAGAATTTTATGCTGCCAAGTGGGAATTTCAGGACTGAAAAAGAATGCATGCATGTTTGATGTAGTATGTCAGCACCAACGATCTGTCTTGCATGCAGACCAATTAGTAGCTTCCTATGCTGGCAATACAGCAATGTACGTGCAAAACAGGCAAGCTCAGTGACGTAAAAGAACTGATGAGTTTGTGGTTGCGGGGCTAGATCCAAAGCCCACTGAAGTCAATGAGCAGTTTCCCTGAAACCATTCTTTGAAGCTTTGGTTTAAGCAAGGCTCTTAGCTGCTGCTTAGCTCTGGAGAAAATTCAACACCAGCAGAAATGCCAAGCACAACGCAGAGGCCTTAGGTGCCTACAAGGGTTAGGCAGAAGCTGGGCAACACATGGCAGCACTGGAAGCGTTATGCAGGTGATACACACATATCCTCTGCACTCCATTGAGTTCCTCTTTGTCTGCAAAACTTGTATCCAAATCACTATTCACCCCGTAGAAGCAACAACCATGATGAGAAACTCCAGCAGTACTGAAGAGAAGCGTATGAAAAGCAGGATATCCATAAAACCAAAGAGAAATTACTCTAAATAATATGTTTAATGGAACTGAGGGCCTGTTTTTATTTACTTTATTGAGAAGCTAGTATTCCTGACTTTGTCATATCCTTCAGAAAAAGTGTAGTGATCTCTACGTAATAAAATAATTCTTCTGAAATACTTTGAGGTAACCTGAACTGGCTCAGGAAGCACGAGATCAGTCTGCAGAACAAAAATATTCAAGACTGTAGAAACACGAAGATGGGTAGCAGTTTGGGTAGCAGTTTGTTATTTCCAGTATGAGAAGACTGATGACTGGATATAGTAGTTTTAAATATTCTAAATATCCTACATGTACACACACAAAATAGATCCAGAGACCAAAATTCTTCAAGAGAGGGGATAGGAAAATGTCCTTTCCAGACCACTGGGAGAATATCTTTGCAGGGGAAAGGACCTTGAGAGGAAACAGCAGACAAAAGCTCTGAAGCACTATGTTTTGTTTTGTTGTTTTTTTTTTTTTTTAAATAGAAGAGATCTATGCTACAAGTTGAGTTCAGCAAAGCGTGCTCTTAATTCTTCTGAAGAAAGATTTAAATTCATGCTTAAGTACTCAGCTAAACGATAGCTAAAACACATCATTTAATTCTGGTCATTTCATTTGTTCCACAGCGGATACAAAATGCATGTTCTGGAAAACCACAGAAGAGCTTTCTCAAGGTTTGTTTAAATCAGTTTCCCTAGTGTATGCTGACATCTAGTGGTGTCTCGACTTTTTTACTTTCTTGATTTAAGGCAGAAGTAATTTCTCATCTAGTGATGAAAAGATGAATTAAAAAGGACATCACTGATGGCTGTATTCCTTTGTCCTTTAGGCTGCACTGTGAAGACAAAATATGCATAAACAATAGATATATTTGACAACAACATGTATCAGTAACTGTTACTAAAGCAAAGTTTGGAACCGAATTCTGCTTCAACCAGCATCCGTAACTGCTTTCAGCACCAATATCATTTTATCTAAACATAAAGATAAAAGATAGGAAGTTAAATTTTGTTTCCATTTACAACTTCGCTTAGGTTTCAGGGGTGATGTACTCACTTGCACACAGAAAAAAAAAAAAAAAAGAAAAAAACAGAACTTAGCCTGGTTCTTCTCACACACATGCATGCAGAAGATTTCATTCTAAATGAGAAGCTTTGGTTTTGCGAATCAATTGCTTGTAACCCAAACAGAAAAGTTATCAGCTGTCATTTGCTAATACAGAATCACTGATTAAAAAAAGAAGTGAACTCTGGCAGTCATCTAGCCTGATACCCTAGCTTCAGATTTAAGCCACATTGTTCAGGTCATTCAATATTTTTTTTAATATCTCCAGTGATGGGGATTCAACAATTTCTGTAGGTAGACTATCTTATAAATCGTAGCATTTTGTGAAATATAAAGGATATGCCACATTCCATACTATGGAATGGATCTATCTGAACACAGTACAGTACTCTAGGTGACTCTTCCAATTTGCAGCCACACTCAGTTCAAGAAGATGATCTCGATCCAACAAAGCACATTTGAATTTGAAGTTTGATTATTATACCAACCCTGTGCACTGCAATGGCTACTCTTGCCATGCATTTATGAAGACTAGACGTACACATAAGAGTGTGTCCCATAAATGAGAATCATACACCTCTTAGAGAGGAAAAGGCAGATCACAATTTCAGACTCCACTGCAACTAGATTTTAGGAAAGAGGGCTTTTAACTAATATTACAGAGGTTTCTATTATGGTACTTTTAAGATAATCTAGGGAGGAGATGCAGACAAATGCTTGGATGAATTAGCTTGTAGTCTTCTCTAATGGCTTCCTTTTCTCATTATCCTACCAAAAGTTACACTGAATCCACTTTATATTAATAATCTGTTGAAATGCATGTCCTTGAACATTCATTAGACTGAAACACAAGACTTCACCTACACTTGCGAAGCAGAACACACAGACACACACAAAGTCTTATGTTTTTAGCAAGTTAGCAACTTCCACAACCAACTTAACCACGCTGTAACTCAACTACAGAAAGCAAAAATTTAATCAGATGCTGAAAACCCCACAGTACCTTGAACACAAGCTTATTTCCACCCAGCCCAGCTTCCAGGAGATATGAAGCAGAATTCCACCGACTAACGTCTGCCACCTGAAATAGAAACAAACACTATCTCTAAATTGTTTGTCTTTTTTTTTTAACCATGTGGAGCATAATTTCAGAATCCCTAGAGCTTCTCATGGCACACCCAGGACTATAGTTATTACTGTTTCTCCAGGTTATCAGGGATGGCATTATTCCTCTTCAAATCTTTCATTTTCTGGGCCTTTATTTCCTCCAATTTTTCCTATTACTTTGGTGTTTCCAATCCTCCCATTTTTTTTTTTTTTTTATAAAGGACCATCTACCAAGATTACCTTAGTCATGTTATTGAATACCCATTTTATTTTTTCTCCCAACACAAGATTAACAATAATAATAGTGCTGTTATAACCATGATAATCTAAAGATGCAAGTGAGGCAAGGTTTGTGACAAGAGATATATAGCTGTTTATACATAAACTGTCATTGTTAGAGCAAATAAACATGATTTCAGAATTCAGACTGACTTCAGCTGGATGAACCAATAAGCCCCAAGGACGAAGTGTGTAGTCCTGGTAATTTCAAACATTAGCTTTATACTTTTCATTGTTATTCATGCTGAGCCTAGATTACACACTCCCTAGAACAGAGAAGGCATGTTTTCCCAGCATCTTGTGTAGCAAGCACCAACTGAAGTGTCATCAACAATCAAATCATTATGCTGCAGAAGCCTCTGCTTCAGAGCATCTAGAGAAAACATCTTTACAGACGGATAACTCTGCATATAAACCACAATACTGTTACACACCTTTTCAATGAGAAAAATCACAATTACACACGTTCTGAATTGACTTACCTATCTAATAATTTATCCTATCACAAAGGTATTCCTTAGTCTACTGCAGAAATAGCATGTGAGGCCTCAGCAATGACTGAAGGTAGTTTTGACTGCAGGTAAAATTAGTACTGATGCATGGTGATTTTTTTTAAGCTTTAAAATAAATGATCATCTTCCTTCTTCAGGCTAGTGGTTTTCAGAGAGGTGCTTCTTGGGTGAAAATACTTGAGCATTTAAAACAGACAGATACTGCACAACAGCATTAAGTCACGTTAACAGGTACAGAAATGGGTTTATTGATTATTCCCATTCACTCCAATAAGCAATTATTTTTAAAATCTCTCTCATGCACACGTAAATTGACAAATGTTTGCTATATGCAGCATTACCTACAATTAGACATTGTGCATAAGGGCATGACGAACATTCAACGCTACTATCACAGGTCACTTGACCTTTTTCGGATGAGGGACGTTTCAGAGCTTAAAAGCCAGATTCCCTTCTTGTTTGCTGCAGGCTTGATCATGCTCTATATTCCAAACCACTGATGAGTTCCCATCAACTTTACATGAAGAATATTGTATCATCTCATGTCTTAAAGACAGAAGATGAAGCTTGTAATAATTTCATATCCTCAGCACCACTGTCATGTTCTCTTACATTATAGAGGGAATAAAAGTAACGTCAACAAACAGCAACGACATGAAGTGGGCCTAACACTCTTGCTCCTTTTTTCATCTACCTTAGCACTAAATGAAAGCGCACCTGAGTCACTTAATTTTCAAGGAATGGTCACTTTTAAAAAGCAGAATTACTAAAATGCATCTCAGATGCATTTCCAAATAACAGGAAAAAGGAAATAACTGTGGTAACACAGATACCATAAAGCAATTTCTTGTCATTGAGCATATGGCTTTTTACTGTTGACTTACCACACTCATGTTTGACATACATTACGCAAGATCCTTTCCCCATACGCTAAAAGCCTTGTCCAAGAGACTGTGTGTTTACTGAAGGAAGCATTCATTGCATATGGAGCTGAGTATACTCAGAGAAAACGGAGATTGCCAGGTGAATTATTCCTAGAGTCAATTACAGCCCTGGAGCTGCAAGTCAGGCAAAAATGTAAGCCATGCTAAGCAACAGTAAAGGAATTAAAAGATATCCAACATCTGCAGATTTTACCAGCATCTCAAAAGAACAAAAGGGAGAAGTATTAAATGTAAGTGGACAGAATTTCACTAACTGTCTCTCAAATTATTAACAGTACTGATGGTCTGTGAATACTTGGCAAAACAGTAAATTTTTCATTACTGTCATTAAGGTATTGTAAGGACTACACAGCTACAACAAATGCCAAGCATGAGAATAAGCAGCACTGTACTTGTGTATGCCTTAAGATGGATTTAAGGTCAGTTTTCATTAGCATAGTAAGAAAGAATACACCAAATCTGCCTGTTTCCCATGAGAGCCGTATCCCATGAAGACAGGCTGTACTACAATTACTATTTTTCTACGCTAAAGCATAGAACTCCCATGAAAACCAAGAAATTGTGGGGTCTATATATCCTAATTACATTACCATCATCATGTTTAAAAGTTAACTAAGGCAAATTAATGTCTGTTTTACTAAGGCTTCATGAAGTACGTTCTCTAGACAGCAACAGCCAGTAACGGCATGAAGTACCAAAATTGGCTTCAGCATGGAACAGCACGACATTTACTGATTAAAGTCATTTTTCAAACAATTGTATTCTTAAAATGGTACTTACCCTTGAAAAAGGGTAGGGTAGGTAAATTTCAGGACAGACAGGACATACTGGAAAACAAACACCAAATTAATGGACCTCAAACATCCACAGAGTTATAACATTAACAACTGATCACAAGAGCAACAAAATACGAGAAGCCCTACTGAAATAAAGAAACGTAAAAAAATAAGAGACAGTCTGAACATTTTCTGTAACTTCTTTTCCTGTGCCAAAACTGCTGGATGTTCCCCCAGTCACCGTGGAAGGTAGTAGACACAGAAGTGCATGAGGCACAGAGCAGACACACTGAACGGCGGAGAGAAGGATGCCTACCGAGTTGCTCTTTTACTTGCTGAGCACACAGCACACTTTGCACTGAATGGGAAAAGGACGTACAGGAACAAAAAGATACAAGAACTTGTCCATTAAAATCATATCATACCACAGAGGCAAGCTTTGGCAGGATTAAGACCGATAACTTTGAGATAATTGTCTCCCGATGATTAATCAATTTGTACCTAATGCTGCTCGCCCAGTTTTGTGTAAAATATGAAGTAGTCCATAAAGCCCTTTGGCGATGTAATATACTGCGCAGATGTGGAAGTAGGCTTTGTGTCTTTGCTTTAGCATGCTTTGTCCGGGTCTGCGTGTATGGGTGCAAGCATTTTTTCCCCACATACGCATGCATCTATGAGACAGAAATGCATCGGACTTTCCATATGTACACCAGGATTTAACATCTTCCTGTGATAAAGTACACAGACACTATTTGTGCAAAGGAGAAGAACAACTGAAGCTTCCTCAGTGGAAAGGAAAGGTACCTGCCATTCCCTCCAGGAGCCAGCAGCAGCTGTCAATGAACACGAGAAGTTGAAAGCTTTCAGCAGAGATGAAACTGCACCGAACACTTTGCAAAGTCATTTTTTGAGGTGGTGGCGACACGTTACCGAGAAACTGGCATCAATACACACAAAGATAAGGCATGCTGGCTCACAAGGGGTCATGTTATGCACAGATTTGTCAGAAGTAGCAATTGGTTTTTAAATTGGGAGGTCATACCTGTGCAAGTCCATACCCCCACGTCCATTTATATACCATCTGGGACAAGCGGAAGGTCTATATTCTGATTATTTTCAGCCTCATTATGTTAAAACCTATTTTCAAGTTTGAAAACAGAGGCCCTACATCACAGCCCTTCCAGCTTCCTCTGAAGTAGAGTTAAGCCAAGCATCTTTTCCAACACAGGAGACAGCTTGGCAGCTGTTCTACCCCTTTCTTTTTCACTAGCCAACACACCTCGTTTGACAGATTTGGTAGGAGCAATATCTCCTCCTAGGAGCTCTGCTTCACTTCTGGACTCTGATCTACTTCTGGGCATCCTTAAGGGCAGACGTGCCTCAGAGCAGAAACCTGCAGTGCACACCAAGGACAGATTTCAGTCTCGTCTCCAGAACACCACATTTCTTTAACTCTCCCTCAGGAAATCCGTGCCCTGGTTACTTCAAAAACACATCTTTTCTTTCAGAAAGCTACAGCCAGAAACACAGACACGCTCTCTGAAAAATTGGACGGGAAGGGGTAGCAGCTGTCTCCTGTATCAACACAAACTATTGCAAACTATGTTTAAGCAGTACACTTTGGTTCACACTTCGGCCACTTGGATCCTTCAGCAACACCAACTAAGCTGCAGAGCGGCAAACAGATTTCTTGCCCTGAATTTGACAGACACCTTGCCCTCAGTCTGCAGATTGATTAAACCCCACGAGCACGCACAGAAGCTAACGGAGGCCTGCTACTACACCACTCCGACCACTTATCACGGATGCCCGGCGCTATCACCCCACGCCACCCATTTTGTGAGGCGAAGGGGGCCGTGAGCTGGGCAGCCAGCCCTCTCCAGCCCCGCCGGGGCTGCCCGGTCCCCGACCGTAAGCGGCAGGCCGCCGCCACGTGTCCCGGGGCTCCGGCTTCAGCCACCGCCGCCCCGGCCTCTCTGGGCTCCCCTCCGGAGCACCTCACCTTGTTGGTGAAGCAGGACGCCAGGTAGAAGAGGCAGAAGGCCAGCCCGCCCGCCGGCCGCTTCAGGTACATCGGGCACCGGCCCAGCCGCCCGCGGCGGCCATGGCGGGGCAGCGGCCGCTCCCCGGGGCGCCTCCTCCTGAAGGGGGCGAGGCCGCCATGAGCGGGGCGGCGCGGAGCGGGGCCGGGCCCCAAAGGGGGAATTGCAAACAGGATTCTTTTGCTAGCCGGGTGTCACCGGCCGTAATTGCACTCGTGTTCATTTAGACGACGTCCAGAGCGATGCGAGGACAGAAGAAAACGCAGGCTTGGATCAAAATGGAAGCGCCTGCAGCGACGAGCAGAGACCAGAATCCCTCACTCTGTATTCATCCGCTGCTTTACACTAACATAAATTCCAAGCCTATTATGACAAACTTTAATTTTGATAATTGCCATTCCTTGCACGTAAGGAATACACTCCTCCTGTGACACCTCCGGGCTCCCAGAGATGCAGCCCAGAGACAGAATTTGCCTCTGCTCCCCGCTTCTGACAGGCTAGCACTTCCAGCTTCAAACATTGCACTTACAAACATGCTATTAAACCTATCGGCCCACCTTTTTGCCTGTGTTTAGTTATCAATTTGAAGCTGAATGGAGGTGTATGAATGTGTGGGATTTTTTCTTTCAATGCTATGTGTGAAATGAAAAGCACAACTTCTGAGGAAAACAACAAAAACAACAAAATATTACAGACAGAACTAAATTTTGCGTTCTTGTCCTGCTTGGTCTTAGTCATCACTGTGATGACTAACTGAGAGCATCATCACGAGAAATTAACATTGTTAATTAGGGAATATTTGATAAGATTTTTTTTTCTTTAAAAAATAAACTGGTTTTGTTAGTCTGCATTTAACTCTGGGATTTGACAAACACGAAATATTCAAAAAAGTCCAACTTTGCAACACAAATTTCCTTTCCAGTTTTCTAAATATCCAAATAGCTTTCCAGTAAAAATAGAAAAAAAAAAAAAGACTTCTAATTTATATAGCGAAAAATTAATCATTTGGGGTACTTTTTAGTAAAGAAAAGCTAACAAATCTTTTGGGACTTCTTTTATTGTAAACCAGAAAAAAGCAGAATAGTGTTTCTTTTATCTTCAGTTACAGGACACATTTCAGAAAACAGTTAAGAGAACAGCCCTTTTATTTAAAAAAAAATAATAATAATAGAATATCTTAACAAGCATAAATTGCTTCCTTTGTATTTAATTTTAGCTGTAGTATTTGAACATTATGTTTGTTCAATGACAAGTTAAGCTTTATGGTAAAATATGTGAATGCTCAACTTGAGATATTTGTGTGTTCTCTGCCTTTGGCAGATCAAGATTATTTAACGGTAAGTCATTTCACAAACTGTAGCCTGTATTGCTTAATTTAGACTGTTTGGAGATACTCCTTGGAGAAAAAAAAAAAAAAAGTAGCAAATAAGAGCAAGCAACTAGATTTTACAGCAGTACTTATGTACAGCGGTGACGTGTAAACTATGAATACCCCAGGGAGGCAGAGAAGCAGTGGATGACGTGTCCTACCTAGTCCTGGGCGTTCTTGTATCACGTCACAGGTCAGCCGTGCTCTTGGCTGATCAGCAGGGCCCTACCCGTGCTGTTCTCATCTTGACTTTGCTCACGTAATGCAACGTACAGGGTCTCTCTGTACATGTGCAGCCTATTTTGAAGAAAGCAGCACAAATAAGGGAGTGGTGAGCGTGGCCTAAATTGGAGAGGGAGAAGGGAAACTAACAGGTAGAGCAAGGGCAAATCCACCCCACAGTATGAGCCTGTCTAACCTGCTAAGTTGAGTCTCAAAAGGCAAAGTCAGCAGACAGAACTCAAGGGCTTCACAGTCCCCGCTGCACCAAGACAAATTCAAACACTTTGGTCCGTGAAACGCAATCCTGTGTGGTTTGTAAGGAGTTGGCCCAAAAGAGACATCTGATTTCTTGTGCTTAAATGTCCTGGACGACAGTGATCACTCACATGCCACAGTAACAGATGCAATGGAAATGGACATGTAGATGATACAGCACTTCCACTTCACAGATCTTGTGTTCAAGAGCTCTGAAAATCAGTAAGCAGACAAAAGTATACTTTGCTTTGTGCCATAAATTCAGCCTGTAAGACTTTAAGAAAGAATAAGAAAAGCTTACTTGGATCTACAAAGTCTGATGTAAGCATATGATAAGAATAACTGACTTTTTAATCTAGCTGAGTGTAGTTTTCATTCAAAATATTACACTGATATCTCTCTTCATGTTTCTTGAGGTGTTTCTTATTAAAACTGGGAGACTTGGGCAAAGATTATGTATTTTCATGGAGCAAAATGCAGAGGCAGGTTTGAATTCTTATAAATCACTTAAAGTGTGGGATAAAGAATGAAGATAAAAAATTCTGCCAATGTTGATTATCATAACTAACTTGAGTTACATATTCAGTAATTGCTAAACAGCTTTAGAAATATTTTGAGTAACATGAAGGGAAGTTTCTGCTCTGTCTAGATTTTAACTTTTTTTCTCAGGAGATGTGAATGTGTGGCAAATGATTTTGTTTACATCTGATTTTACATAGCATTTCTTCTTTGCGTAATTTAGTTCAAAGCTTGATTCATTCATTTAAGGGGTCATGGGATCAAGGCCTCAGTCATGCAATATTCATTTTAGGAGGACTTGCTTTGATTCCTTTATTAGACTGCAGAACTGAAGAATGTGAAAAAGACTTATTTATGAAAAATAAAAACTGAATAAAAGACATAAGAATATGTCATTATGAATGTGTTTTTCTGAGCCAAAAACTAAAATGTTTTTTTAATCAGTGCTTGTACATGTGTGTGAGAGTGGTAGGTTATCTTAGGGCAGCAGGACATTGCATTGGCATCCTGTTCATTTTTATAGATTGAAGGGAGCATGGCAGCAATCTTCAAACCCCAAAAGGCTGCTGCTCAGGGAAAGGAAGAATTTCTTTCAGGCAGGGCCGCAGGTGGCGAGGGCAAGAACCGCACTGCTGCTGCTTCACCGGACCGAGCCATCCTAGTGCCTCCCCAGCGCACGTCTGCGTGGTGCCGGTAGGGCATGCGTGGGCAGGAGTGTGACCTGGCTCCCTGCCATCTCCCAAGCTGTCCGCCCTTTGGTTCAGCAGCAGAAGGGCTTTCTGCCTCAGTGAACGTCGCAACAGATCTCCTCGGCGATTGTGACACCTGACATCGCTGGTTGCTAATGACGGATCGAATGAACTCTGGCCGGCAACGCTGATTCTCACATGCCTGAGTCAAGGCAAGCGGCGGCTGCTGGGGCTGGCCTGGCAGCCATGTCACAGGGAGCTTCTCCACACAGGGGATGTCAAGGGGGCTGTGAGACCCCTTTCCATCTCTCCCACCCCACACTGCTGGGCTGGTTCCCGGTTGTCCAGGGTGTGGGGAGGCACAGGGGCCACGCTCCTGAGGGCCAGCGGTGAGCCAGGCCTGAGGGGCTGCCAGGCATCGCTTTGCTGCTGGCTCCAGCAGGCACGTGGGGTGGCTGTACTGTGGCAAGATGCCCCTGGCCTGACAAGAGGACATGTTAATCCCGTACGATTTTCCAGGTAAACGTCGCGTTTGCCTTGGAGGCGTAACAGGTGGAGGATCGCACAGGAACCATTTGTATTAGTTCTGTATTTATGGTGAGTTATGGGATCCAGATCAAATGAACTTGTTCACTTGTACTTTGAGTTATGGGATCAGGATCAAATCAATGTGTACACTTAGGCCTTTTTTTTTCCCCCTTATCTTCATTATTTCCTCAGATAAAGCAACCTTTACCCCACCGGACCATTTATTATTATTATTCTTCCTATCGACAAGGCTCCCCGGTGGCTCTTCGCCCTTCCCCGGCCGCTCCCGGCAGGGGCCGGCGGCCGCTCCCCGCGTCCCCGTGTCCCCGTCCCCTCTCCGGCTGCCACCTCGCCGGGCACACACCGGCCGGCGCCGTCCCTCCGGAGCCCGCCGGCAGGTGGCGGTGCGAGGGAGCGGGGCGGCGGGGAGGACCCGGAAGGTTTCGCCACAGGAGCCCCCGCCGCCGCCCGCCCGCCCGCCCGCCGCTGCCTCGCCCGGCCTTGCGAGCGCAGATGGACCCGGTAGGAATCGCCGCCACCGCCGTTCCCGACGCCGGGCCGGGCCCCGGCTGGCAGAGCAAGGTGAGACCGGGCGGCGGTGGCGGCCCGGCCCGGCCCGGCCCGGCTCGGTGCGGAGACCGGGCTCCGCCGGGCCTCGGTGGCGGCCGTGTGAGCAGCGGGCGGGGCCCGCCGTGGGCCGGGGCACCGGCAGCTGTCTCGGCTCGGACAGGGGCTGCTGCAGCCCCGTAAAGCACCACCGGGCCCCCGAGCTGCGCTGCTGGAGGCCGGGGGTGGCGAGCTGGGTGTGTGCCGCCCCCCTGCCCCCCAGCAAGCCGAGCTGGGTGAGGGCTTCGGTGCTGCCGAGGGCACCTTCGTCGTGTTCTTCCCTTCAGAAAGTCCAGAAATGGGGGAGGACGTTGCTCATAAACCAGTGACATTCAGTTATTGCCACGGAACTTTTACACGGGCGGTGTGTAAACTCAGAAAGTTAACTTCCTGGGAAGGCCTTCCCCTGTCTTCAGAGGGTGCTGATAGCGACTTGTTTACCCCGTGTGTCCATTACTGAATGGCCTCTTCGTATCCATTAGGGAACCGCCATCAGCTTCCTTTCAGTGACACCTCACTGAGTTTATGGAACTACTCCTTGAGGTATTTCTGCACTACAGTTCATCATACTTCCCTAAGTGTCCGTAGAAAACAAGCTCTTAAAAGATTTCATCAGCTTACTTTAGAGGCACTGCTAGCTAATTATGCTATTATTGGGGTTGCTGGCTTGAATGAAATGTTTATTTACAGTGTCCCTGGGGAGCCCCCAAAACAGCGTCAATATCATGTTCCCTTGCTGAGGTAATGAGTGAACAGCTGGCAAAAGAGCTGCAACTGGAAGAAGAAAATGCTGCTTTTCCTGAAGTGGTTGCGTAAGTTTAAATCCCGGATTAGTGATCTCCATAGTTGTAAATCTTCTGTCCCCTTTTGTGCAGTGTGCTTATAGTGTAGCACTATAGTAAGTGCTTTGCCTAACTCTGCTTCTTCAGGTTTTTTTCAGTGAAGATGGCTTCCCCAGGTACAACTCTTCCTTACAGACTATTCTCTGTTACCACTCCTTTCTTGGTATTTTCTTCACATTGTTTTGGTTGCTTTAAGCCAGTCCATAAACTATGGTTTGAGAAAGTTGTCAGAAATGTTATTTCTCCTCTTTTAAAGTTTTGTTAATCGTTAGTTTGAAAACTGTCAGGTTATTCTCCCTGTACTTGGAAGCTCTAAATGTGGACCAAGAGCTTACTAGTTCTAAATGCATACAAATTCTGCCTGTGGCCTTGTCTGTGAAGCAGAGCAATGCAACACTGATTTCCTTTAAATTTTATTTTTAATATATAGTGTATATATTTTCTTTTTATATATTTCTAGCTGTATGACTTCTTTCTCATAAAGGACATCTTAAAAATGGAGCCTCATGCTTCTTCCAGAATGGTAAACAAAGACATTGAAGTAATATGCCCTGCAAAGGAGTCATAAAAATAATTTGGGGGGGGGGGAGGGGGGGGAGGCAGTTGAGATCCATTAGTTTCTATAGAGCTCTGCAATAGATTTTTTTCTATAGAGCAGTGAAATGGTATAAAGCAGTGTTTCTGTTTAGATTGCTGCATTTAATTTTTGGAATCCATTTTTTCATTTTATATAGTGTTGCTGAAGGACCCTTTATTACAGGAGAAAATATTGACACTTCTAGTGACCTAATGCTAGCCCAGATGCTGCAGATGGAATTTGACAGGGAATATGACGCACAGCTTCGACGTGAAGAGAAAAAGTTCAATGGAGATAGCAAAGGTACTTTGGCACCAAAAGAAATATTTTTGCTTTGGAGACATTCTAGTGGCATTCTACTTAAGTTGACAGAGCTGTGAAGACTTAGCAAATCCCTGATAATCACAGACATGCTTATTTGTTTTCTTTCTCAAGTCTCCATATCCTTTGAAAATTATCGGAAGGTGCATCCCTTTGACAGTGACAGCTCGGAGGATGAGGTTGATTGGCAGGATACCCGTCACGATCCTTACAGGGCAGGTATGTGGCTGTTCTAAACAGTACAATTTCTTTAGTTGATAGAAATAAGAAAATGGCATAGTTGAATGAGTTTTCTTCAATGTAAGAAGACATACTAGTTCTGTGGAAAACCAGGTCACCTAATTGGGAGGTGTTATGCAGGAAGTTGGGCAGGTAACTTAAGGCTTCTGTCTTCCAGTATTTTGGCTTCAGCGGCTGAAATCTGATCTTTATAGAGAATATATTGGGGCATCTGCACAAAATATTGAATATTACTTTGTGTGACACTCCAGAGAATACGTAAAAGTAAGTCATGACATAGCAAAAGAAGCTGACGTGTTTAGGATAAGAGAAGATAAGACTGCAATAAGATAATACAACTAAAATGTTATTCTTTTTAGTAAATAAAACTATATAATTTTTATGGGCATTGTGGAACCTTAGTGTGCATTAGTAATGTTTGTTTCAATGTAAAGCTTGGCTTTTTCTTACTGCTGGCAGATAAACCTACTACCACACCAAAAAAGGGCTTCATAGGAAAGGGAAAAGACATTACCACTAAACATGATGAAGTGGTATGTGGAAGAAAGAACACTGCTCGTATGGAAAATGTAAGTGAAAGCTTAGGGAAATTTTGCTTTGCATGTAAAACTGGAATACTGTAACTTACCCAAAGAAATAATGTCTCTACTACTGTATATGATGCTAATTTTATTGTTTATTTTTAAAAATCAGATGAAGGCAATGCAATGGTTGGTTTAGTTATTCAAATTGACAGTTTGAGTTGATTTTTGTTGTTAATTTAATAATAGTTTGTTAATGACACGATTCAAGAGCTTGCATAGAACTGTTTTGACAGTACAAAGCTATCGGCAAGTGTGGTACAGAGGCAAATAAAACATCAGGGATATTCCTGTGAAGTGTATCTATCTAATCTAATTCCTTTTACATTAATTTTGCCTGCTCAACTAAGTATCTTGTTTTCAGTGAGTGGTTTGATGTACAGCTTTTCAGTCTACTTATCCACAGTACCTACCTTCAGTTTTCTTTAATGTAACTGGTACAACTGCTTCAAATAAGGAAATGCTGCAATTGCTGTTTTACAGGATGTTAGGTAATCTTATTATAAATTTGGGCAGAATTTCAAGTTCTGAGTTTACAGCAACATGTTTTGGATGTTGTGAAACTCACTGTGTGGAATGTTGTCACTTAAGTCCTAATTTAACTTAGATTTGCAGATCATAAAGAGAAATTTATGCTTGTGCCAATTTTTGGTGTCGGCTAGTAACGACACTTCAATTTCTGATGTTTCTCCTCATAGTTTGCTCCTGGGTTCCAAGTTGGAGATGGAATTGGGATGGACTTAAAGCTGTCAAATCAAGTCTTCAATGCCTTAAAGCAGCATGCATACTCAGAGGAACGTCGAAGTGCAAGGCTCCATGAAAAGAAGGAGCACTCCACTGCTGTATGTTTTTGAAGTCTCTTTATGCTCTTTATCTTGTGTAACAATGGAAGACTGTTTTGGTAATTCCTTGAAACATAACCATTTTTAGTAAAACAGTTAAGTGATATAATGTTAACATTGATGAAGGAGATAGTATTAGCTCCTGCTAGAGAAAGTCTCTCTTCATTTGAGCTGCATTACTGTGAGAGCCATGTCAAAATAAGAGTAAGCAGCTTCCAGTATTTTCTCTTCTTCTTTCTAAACCTGTCTCATACTCAGCTAAAATGAGTAAACTGCTTGGAAATTATTTATAAAAACTATCTAGAGGATGAATCCTCCGCGGTTGAAGTTTGTGGCTCCAAATATCTGTCTTCATAGCAAGTTTCAGGAAAATGAGGTGACCAAGTAAATTTTAGTTAGTAATATTGGAAGTCAGTAGATAAGCTTAATGGGTGAGTTCAGAGCAGTGCCTGTAGTCTTTTCTGCTGTGGACTCTTTCAAACTTGAATGTTTTACTTTATTGTAGCTCATACAAAAGGAATATAATATTTGGGATATTAGATTCATCATGTGTAAGACTTCTTGAAAACACTACAGAAAGTTTTCTTAACAGAAAGTGTTCTTAAGCACTAAGAGAGTTCTTCTAATACATTATTTTTTCCACCCAGTTGGACTCTTGTAGTATATAAATATTGTAACTCAATGTAAAGCAAAGGATTGTTTTAATGAATTGAGTGTTCATTTCTTACCTGTAGGAGAAAGCAGTGGATCCTAAAACACGTTTACTTCTGTACAAGATGGTCAATGCTGGGATGCTGGAGACCATCACAGGCTGCATCAGCACAGGGAAAGAATCTGTTGTTTTTCATGCATATGGAGGAAAGTAAGTATATTGTTTGGTACTCACGGTACACTTAAGTGTCAGAGATGGCCTAAAAAGGAGAAACCACAAAATATACGAACAATCTGCATGTGTTTTGTTGCTAAGACTTAGAGGTTTTATTCACGTGTATGCAGATGATGATAAATTCTGAAAACCAAATGGTACCGACTTTGAAGTCAAAAAATTCTGCTGTCTTCCTTGAGACCATTTGATGAACAGGATCAAATCCATGGTGACTTTCTGTGGGAAAAAATAAATAGTCGTTTTTACAAAAAAGTCTTGAGATTTTGGAGAACTCTTTCCACTGACTTGCCCCATACTAGGGAGCCATCATGATGATCTTAGGCTACCTGCAGATTGTCTATACATAGAAATCACTGTGTTACCAGCTCCATCTGTGAAGTTCAGTGTAGGTGCTCTTTCTTACTTTTGGTTTACCTGGAGAATAGTGTTGGGATGAGGAAACACCTCTAGTTCAATGTATGTTGAGAAGAAACTAATAAAACCCAAATACAGATAACCTGTTCAGAGATGTCAGGAGAGACATGAGTTGAGGGCGGAGGGAAGATGAGTTGAAGTGGATGTTTTTTGTTGTTGTTGTTTTGCTTTTTTTGTTTTTATTTATTTTTATTTGACGTGCTTGCATGATATTCAGGAGTGTTCTTTTGCTTATTATCATTCAAAGAACAATGTCCTTTGAGGTGCTTAACAAAACACTGTGGCACTGCCATTACTGTTCTAATGCAACGATTTTATCACTTGTAATATACTCGAAGTAATTATATCCATTAATAGGGCTGTTGTTAGCTATGATATTTAACTAAAACATTCACAAGTTGGGAGGTGGGCCCTATTTGATGAGCAACATCTGGTCAGAATTCCAGAAATCAAACATTCAATATGAATGAATTGAACTCTTAGAACTCTTATAAACGTAACTTGAAGTGGCTTTCAAACTTGATACAAAATCAGGTCTTTTCCCCTCATGTTGAAAATCACTATATCTTGCAATGTATTAAAAAATAAATAAACCAAAAAAAAAAACAACACAAAAGGCAAAAGAGCAACCATACATTTGCTTGTAAGGATGTGAATACTTAACTTTGTTATGTGTTTTACTCTTACCATGAGAAGTGCAACTGAAGATGATAAAGTTATACCTCCAGAATGTGCCATTAAAGTGTTTAAAACGACTCTTAATGAATTCAAGAACCGTGACAAATACATCAAGGATGACTACAGATTTAAAGACCGCTTCAGTAAATTGAATCCACGAAAGATTATTCGTATGTGGGCTGAGAAAGAAATGCATAACTTAACAAGGTAAAAAAAAAAAAAACTGTTGGTTTCCTATTCTCTTTTTTTAGCATAGCCTCTGATTTCTTACAATTTAATGAATTGTCAGCATCTTCAGGGATTTGGCAGCAGAATTTACAAGCCCGTGAAGTTATCAGGCTCAAGCTGTAAAAGTAATTAGTTTTCTGTTAGCATTTTTAGGCCCGTTTATGGCTTTAAAGTATGAATTATCCAATCTGAAATAGAGAGTGGGGAGTATATATATATAAAATCAATTACCAATCCAGTCTGTTCAAAGAAATTTTGACTCTGGATCAAGTTCTTCACACACAGCTTGGAAATGAGCAAGCAGGAACTAGAACTGTAGGTTTTTAATTTTCCTTTTTACTTTTTTTTTGTGTGTGTGTTTCTTTCTTAATCAGTATCTATTTTCTGATTCACAGAATGCAAAATGCAGGAATTCCTTGTCCTCAAGTGGTTATCCTCAAGAAACACATCTTGGTTATGTCTTTCATTGGCCAGGATCAAGTCCCAGCTCCTAAACTAAAGGATGTAAAACTTAATAGCGAAGATATGAAAAAGGCCTACTATCAGATTCTTGATGTAAGACGGTGCTGATTTCTCCTCCAATTCTGGGTTGTATTTTCTTTTGGGTAAATAACTTAAACGGACAAATCAGCATTTATTTACTTTTCAGGATGCTTGCATCAGCTTCAAAGTATGGAGTCCAAAGGCTTATTTTACTGCTGTTTAATGAGTGACTTAGAATAAATGAGAAATTAAGCACTAGAAATAATACAAATAAATAATCTTAATCTAGTAGAAAACATGCTGGAACTAGGTGACAGAAAGGATACTTAGTAGCAGGGAAGTCATGAGCAAGTAGTCCTCCTTTTACAGAAGCAGTATTTGGTTTAGAAAATTCTCTGAAGTCCTTCTGAGTTTATAGAATACTTAGTTTACAATGTTTAATCACTCTTTGGTGAATAAACCTCCCTCCCCTGTTTTTTTTAAACTAGTCTAGTAATCAGAGAATGAATTAGAATATTGCATGGTACGAGATATTCTAATTCCTGTTTTCTATTGTAATTGTTTCAGACATGTACCTGCTAAATGTCTGCTCTCCATTAGCTTCCCATAGTCATAAACAAACAAGCAAACAAAACAGCAACAACAACACCCCCCGCCCCCAGCAGTTTGGTGCTGTGAATGGTCTGTACATCAAATCTTGAAATCAGTAGAGCAACACAACCATGTTTTAAATGAACCAAGTATGGAAATTAATTAGGATCCATCATCTGAAACTGAGACTTTTTTTTCCCCTGTGCGATAGGGGTAAGAGTGACAGGTATTTTTAGAGAACGTGTTTATCTGTCTCATGCACTTGGACTGTTGGCAGAGTTGACATGAGTTTACGAGACTGATTCTTCTCACTTGCCAAAGCTAAGCTCAGTGATAAAAGCTTAGTTTGCTGGCGGCTTACCAAAACTGCAGTTCCCTGTGAAGCTTCAGCAAAGACTTGGAAGAAATAATGTAAATGGTGGGTGGGGAAAACACTTTGTTGTGCTCGCCCTGCAAATGTTATCATTTGGAATAGCACACTTAGCACACTTCATTCACGCATTGATTTTGTTCCTTGCAGATGATGCAACGGTTGTATAAAGAGTGCAAACTGGTCCATGCAGATCTGAGTGAATACAACATGCTTTGGCACGATGGCAAGGTGAGCGTATTTTTAAAATGGGAAGGAAAGGTTTCATCTGATGTGAAACGTTAATACAAAATGAATCGCTGTCTCTGCCTTCAGGTTTGGCTTATTGATGTCAGTCAGTCTGTGGAGCCCACCCATCCTCATGGACTTGAGTTTCTGTTCAGAGACTGTAGGAATGTTTCACAGGTAGGACCTCTTCGTCTGACGATCATCTGTTACACTGAGTGTTTCTCCAAGTTAAAACAGCATCATTGAAATTCAGAGCTAATTTAAAATCAACCAACACAACTCCAAAAAAATGGTTGTGGCTGCAAATGTGTAGGATTATTCTTGCATGTTGTCAGTACTGATGGTGTTCTTCTCTGAAAGGGAAGAAAGTATGGAAGAATAAAACAGTACCAGTGGAAATTAGAACTTCTCTCGGTTGCTACCTGTAGGTCAGCAACAGCAAAAATATCATTTTGACTAAAAACTTTAGTTGTAATTTGTGGAAGAAAAAGGAGTATTTTGTTTTGCAATGTAAAGTGTTTAACGTCTCCTTTTTATGTTGCCTAGTTCTTCCAGAAAGCAGGTGTGGCAGAAGCACTTAATGAGCGTGAACTCTTCAATGCTGTCTCAGGTTTAAATATTACAGCTGACAATGAAGTAGACTTCCAAGAAGAGGTACAACTTTCTGTGTTTAACATTTTGATTTGGTTAGCGAGTAGCTATTGCAATACCTTAACTTTCCAAGTTCAGTTTGCATGATTAATATGAGTATAATTTCAGCAATTATTCTGCATCCCCCTTCTAAAACGTCATTATTTCTTCCTCATACAAACATTTTTCAGAAACTCAGATTCACAGACCTCCCCATCCCATTCCTGATGCCCTGCTCCCAAGTATAAAAGGTCCACGTTGCATATAATTGCTCCTTTCGTTGTGAAGGGAAATCTAGTGGTCTGTTTTAATTTAAAAGCTAGCATTGTTGTCTTTCCTTACATATATTAAAGGTTACGCAGAGAAAGGAGAGTTGCTTTAAAATAAATAAATAAATTGCTGCTTATTGTTAATGTTTTAGGGTTTAACTTCCTTAAATTTAAAATTTATAGGCTAGCATTTTTGATGTTTAAGCATGACCTTAGACATCTGAATCCATGCTAATTTAAATATAGAATAGGAATCTTTGGTCACCTTTTGTTTTTAATGTTCAAATTTTAGCTGTGCCTCCTTGAGGCATGCGTCCTGTTACCAGATACTTATAAGTTGACTAAAAATTCCACATCTACTGATTAAAGTAAGGGCTATATGGCAGTTCTACTCAAATCTTAGTAACAGCACAGGTTTATGCTAGTCCAGTATGAAGTACGTTTGAAACAGGTCCTCAAACTGATCAAGAGGTGAAGGAAATGCAAAGTAAAATAGTCACGAGGGTTTCTTAGACTTTCTAAGATCAATTTATTAAGCAAAATAAAAATTGTCTCCATGACTGCATTGTGAGCTTAGATTTGTGTGTAGGTTCAATGTCATCTTTTTGCCTATGAGTTTTATGGGAAAGACAAGCTGTTTTTATGTATCGGTGAAGTTGAGCCGCCCCTCCTTAAACTTCAGACTTTGACTTTAGTAACTAAAATTACTTCCCTTGGAGTTCAAGAGGAAGTAATCCAAACATAACAATTTGAAGATTAAAATAAACTACAGGACTGTGTTACTTGGATTGCACAAAATGTTTAAGTATAACTGTCTTCTAGTGTCACCATTGACAATGACTGCAGTGGCTTTGTAATCTTAATATTACTTGGAATTTCTCCAGTGTTGGTGGATTGGCTGAATTACAACAGAGGTGGTCAGAATTGGAGAAAGGGACGCTTTTGTAATTTGGGGAGTACACCTGGAGTCCTAAGAATCTTCTGTCTTCCCTGCAGCTCATGCATTTCAGTTGTTATATAGCACGAAGCTGCAAAAGAGTGCTACTCCTTTTACTAATTTTTTGAGAACAGATGTTTCAAGCTGTATTTCCCAAGCGTATTGCACCATACATGTGACAGAATCATTAAAATAAAATTATTGTATATACCTCATCAGTCATCTAAAGGTACCTTTTAACACTATTTAGGAACATTCTGGCACAGCTTGGCTTTATAATTTCAGCATTTTTTTTTCTTTTTTTTTGGCTTTCTAGATTGAAGCTTTGGAGAAGATAAATGAAGATCACGTGCAGAATCATGGAAAGAAAGTGTCCACATTTTCAAGTGATGGAGACCCACCTATATATGATGAATAGCACTGGCTGTATAGCTGCTTTGAAAAAAAACAAAACCACAAAAAAACCACACAGATTTGCTGCTTCTGACTATGTTAGTGCAGTGGTAAATGTCAACAGCCGATGTCAAGAGAGAGTGGTTGACTGGGAATGCCAAAATGGAAAACACAGTGAGCATACAGTGATGCCTCAGTGTTTTTTGTTTTTCTTGTTTGATTTTTATTTTTAATGTAGCCCACACGTCAGGCTGGCACTGCGAGAATGGAATGTCACTACTTTGGATGGTCTGACAGCTTCACCAATTGTCTGGTTACATTAGGCTAATATAGCTGAGGTGGTCATATTTTGTGTGATTCAGAGCTTATATGTTATACTTAAAAAAAAAAAAATGTTCTAGATCATCTAAACCATTTAGTGAGAAAGCAGACTCAAAAAAGATTCCCTCTTTTTTCCCTTTTGCGACTTGAAAAAACTAATTAAAAATTGTATATGGCAACTATGTCAACAAGCCTTTCATCCTTCTCCACCCAGGGCAAAATGAACAGTCAAACTGTGCTGTAATCATGAAACTGTTAATTTAACAAAACAACATCTTTATACATGGAAAGAAAACTCTGGACCTTTTCATTAAAAGTACATGGAGTGTGGCTTTAACTGTCTCTGTTAATACAATTGGGTATTACGGGAAACTGATCTGAATCCAACCTGCAGAGGACTTCTTTAGTGATGTGCTGGAAGTCCTGAGGGCTGTATCCAAGACCCATAACAAAGAGTAAAATCAGTTACCTTCAATCTTAATATACAAGTAGTTCCAAGAACTCAGTGCAAGTCAAGAAAACAAACAACCAAATCTCTGTAACTTTGCATGTGCACTGAAAATCTGGGTAGAACACCAAACCTTCTTACTCATCTAAAAGATAATCATACACTATGAAGTCTAAATACTGATCAGAATTACTTTTAAATTAAGCTATTTTGTTTACAATTGGAAAAAAGAAAAGTCAATTCATCTTTCTTTCATGCTTTTATTCTTAATGCCAGTCTTTGTATTTTAGCAAGTTTTAAAAGTCTAGCAATGTTTTCCCTCCAGCACATTTAAAGATGAACTTATCTAGTGGGGTGGTTTGGAATTAAGAAGTTTGGATCAACTTTTTAAATTGCCATTTCTGGTGCTGCTCTTTATCAAGCAGAATATTGTGTTGCTACATGTGACATTCTCCCAGTGTGCTGTGAAAGTGATTTGGTTTTCTTTTTAATAATTGGAGAACTGGTGACGAAGTAAAAACTTAAGATCTTGTGGTGGTATTCTTGTGTGGTTCTTTGCATTGTACTGGCCATTGCCAATCCTCAATGCTATGCTAAACCAGTGTTAGGGAGTACTTTCTTCGAGTTTAACAACAGAAAAATGACTGTTTTCATGGGTGCTATGTAAACAGTAAATAACTTCTGGCCAGTTGCAATGGGTATTTGGATTTTTTTTTTAATGAATTTGCCAATCATCTTGCTTTTACCCCTCTTGTAAGTAAAGCATCTTATGTCTTGTGGGTATGTCTTCACCACTCAGTGAAATAGTTGCCCAAAATAAAGACATCAGGGAATGAACAGAATTATGTACTGATGTGGAGTGCCACAGTTACCTAACACTTTCAGGAAGACTGAAAGCTGCTGTTGGCAAATAGAACCCAACTTTTCTCAAAGCATTCAGAGGATAAGGCACTTAAAAAGAAAAACAGTCATATTCTAGGCTTATTAAAAGTCTCAGTACTCCTAACGTTTCTTAGAGAAATCAAAATTTCTCTCAAAGCAGCTACCTACTACATTACAGGATTCTTGTAAAGGAAGGATATTAGATTGGTAGGGATGTTTACATTGGGAGTGAGATAAAGAGAGCACAAATAACTGGAAGTGGGGTGTTGTCTGAGATGTCATTTTGAAACAGGAAACTTGTTCTATTGCACTTGAGTAGGTTTCAGTTGGTACAGCTGTTTTGATTAAAATAAGAATAAAATATAAAAAATGAAGTAATGGTCCTTGAACCTGTGAATTGAAGCTAGTGGGCCTGATTATATTGCCTGAATGTCTTTTCGCCCAAAGCAGTAATATTTGCTCAGGATTTGCTTGGAGCCTGGATTAGTGATAGGACTACAGTAAATGGCCTCAAGTTGTGCCAGGGGAGGTTCAGGTTGGAAATGAGGAGACATTTCTTCTCAGAAAGAGCAGTCAGGCATTGGGACGGGTTGCCCAGGGAGGTGGTGGCATCACCGTCCCTGGGGGTGTTCAAGGAGAGGTTGGACGTGGTGCTTGGGGACGTGGTTTAGTGGGTGACATTGGTGGTAGGGCCAGATGATCTTGAAGGTCTTTTCCAACCTTAACAATTCTGTGATTGTATGACATCTAGATACTTTGTCAAGTAGCTCAAACCAAGGGAGAGGTTGCTAAAACAAGGGTTTTCCTGGACTCCTCAGCCGTGAAAGCCTCTAGGGTTATTACCACGCAAACAGCATCTCAGAATTCTGGATATTCGTCACAAAGTCCTGAGGCTAAACGCGGGCAGAATTCCCTACATTTCAGCTAACAAGCGAGGACCTTTTTATTCCGTAACTATGAGGAACGCGTAGGCGCCCTGCCCCTCACAGCGCCAACCCCCCCAAAATGGCGGCAGCACCGCCTGTGAGGCGGGCCGCTTCCGCGTCACGCGGCGAGGGAGTGTAAACAGGAAGCGGCCGCCCGGCCGGCCGGGGGCGTTGGGGACGGCCGGGGACCGTTGGTGCGGCCGCCATGAGCCGCGAGCCGCCGCCGGGGGAGGAGGAGGACGGGGCGCCGGGGGGAGAAGATGGCGGCGGCGAGAGCCGGGGCGGCGGCTGCTACCTGGCGCTGTGCGGCCGGCCCGTGCACTTCGAGAAGGCCAACCCCGTCAACTGCGTCTTCTTCGACGAGGCCAACAAGCAGGTGGGGGCGGCGGCGTGCCGCGGCTGGGCGGCGCGTCCTTTCCTGACGCCCTTTTAACTTATTTTTTCCCTGTTTTTTAAAAATAATTTTTCTCCCCTAGTCTCTTGGTTTGGCGGCTCTGCCCCCGGCCGCCGCTCGCTGTGGTGCTCCTGTGGGGATTTGGCCGTCGGCACCTGCCGCGGCGCTGCGGGCCCGGGGGAATTTGGGAATTTCTTTTTCTAATCCCTTGTTATCGCCCTCCCTGTCGTAAGGGTGTTCTGGAGTTCCTCAGGGACAATGGACTGAGTTTTTCAATTCCTAAGCCTCCATATTCTCTCATGTAATAATGTTTGAAGCTTTTCTTGTGGCTTTTGACCAGCTGCTTTGCTTTATGTTTCTCAGCTTTCCTTCTTTTAAGTGTGCTTCTCTTAAATATCCCTGTGGGTTTCTGTACGGCCGGCTCAGTGTAGCTAAAAGGTCCCCAGTCTGTCCTGATGCTTGTATCGGCGTGGGTGCTGTTGGCTGTCTAATTCCTGTAACCATCCTGTAAGTTCGGTGTTCGCAGCTTTGAAACGTTCACGCTTTCTTCCCTATACAAATGGCACGGTTTGCCACCTGAGGTATGGACGAGATCAGCATCAGATTTGAAGGGGGGGTGCAATATTTTTGTTGTGAACTTACTGCTGCTGTTCCGTATTCAAGATTATTGGGGTCCTTTTTCTCTATAAACCATTACACTTTATGTACATTTCAAGGGACAGTTGAAATACGAGTATGTAAGTGCGCTTGTCTGGAGGCACTGGATTATGATGTGGACGTGAGAAACTGATCGAAATAAACTTATTTTCCATTGTAACTTTAATTCTATATCTTTTATTGCTAATCTAAAATTGTTTAATTTCCAGTGTGTATCTAAATCATCTCTGTCCAGCATTTCAATGACTCTTTTTTCCCCACATAAAGAGTCTTCTGAGAGCTTGTTCCTTGTTGTCTTGTACAAATTAAGAGAAAGTTGCCTTCATTTTCTATCTACATCAATGTTAAAAGTATTTTAAAATTGATTTTTATCGTTCTGGTAAGACCATGGACTTGCTTGCAGTTTATAGCCTTGAAACCTGTATTCCTGCATGGGTGTACTGCACCATCAGCATGGTTTATATTATGAAACAGTATATCGTTATGTCATTATTCCAAGACCTGACCTGTGTGTTTACTGCTTCTACAGGTACAACTATAACAATAAGGCATCTGCTTTTTTTTTTTTTAAGCCAGTTGAAGTTTGTACAGCATGGTTTTTTTATCTTAATGTTACTTTGTTTTAGTTGACAAGCAGTATGCATCAAGCAGGTTATACACAAATGTGTAAGCAGTTGTGCTAAAGACATCCTTTGGTTGCTAGTGCAAGTCAGCTGACACTTCTTAGGTACAGGCAAAACTGCAGATTATTATTAACCTATTCCTATCTAGTAACATGTTCTGACAAGATCATCTTTCTGGGTCAGTGAGTTGCATCTTATTCCTTCCCAGTCCCCAAGCTGCTTTCCTTAAACAATGCCCTGCTCTTAAGTAAATTTTTTTTTTTTTACTAATACTTGAATTATGTAAGTAAGAATATACAAAACAAAAAAGTTTATACAAACAGCTTCTGTTTTTTCTTGCCCAGCAGTTCAGAAAATGCCTACAGTATTGTGTAGGTACCTTTGTAAACTTGGAGCTCCAGAGAAAATAATTGATTTGTCCTTTTGTAATAGGTTTTTGCTGTTCGATCTGGTGGAGCTACAGGAGTTGTTGTTAAAGGCTTGGAGGACAGAAATCCCATTTCATTCAGGTAATGCACTTTCACTTTTGTTGTCTTGGAATAGTGTTCTGCGGTCTTAAATTATGTGGTACTTCCTCTCGATCTGCTGTGTTTCCAGCATAAAACTCACAAGTACTTGTGATTGTCTATTTTGTTCTTAACAATAATCTTCTTGTAATTAATATGGTATGCTTTTCTCTCATGAATCTGTAGTCTTCTGAAAAAAATAAAGCTGTGGATTTTTCTGTAATAACAATATTTCATTAAAACATGTTGTAAATGTGAGAGATTATGGAGATTCGAGCTTGTGATTCTTACAGCAGCTGTGACTTTTCCAAGGATGTGGTTTAGCAAGTTAAACAAAATGAGGTAAACCTAAACGTGCAGAGAACCGTAACTTCTCTGAATTTCTGCCAGAGATTCAAGCATCTTATTTCTGACTTGTGGATTTCTTGTTTTTTTGTTTCTTTTTTAAATTTGATTTGGTTTCTTTTATCTTCTTGTTGAAAGTCATCCTCGCCACCTTCCCCCAGAATCTGTCAGCAGTATTTTCAATGAAACTGCTCTATTTTCAGAAAACTATTTTATAAATGCCTCTGTTGAAAGTGATGACTCTCTGTACTCTGCTGTGTATGTGTTAGGAAGTAGCCTTTTACTCAAAGGCTACTTAAACCCAGGTACGGAAGAAGCAATTTGTTTACTGTGCTGTTAACCTCATTCCCACTTTAACCTCAGAAATTCTTCTAGAGGATGAATCTTAGTGGGGAATTGAGTAGACTTGTGTCTTATTAGCAGTAGTCCTGGTAGTAAAGGAGCTGACCAGAGGATGTCGGTGAGTATTACAGAACTCCAGAAGCACTGGGACAGAGCTGAGATTGCAGGTTTGAATAGTTCTGCAGTCTTTCAATTCCCCATCATAGGCCAACAGAGCGGAGCAGCTCTAGTAACTTCAGGTGCTAGTTTGTGCAATCTTAGCCGTGTTTTTGTCATGGATGTGTTCAGTACTTCTGAAGAGTGAACTGCTGTTATCTTGCCAACTTCTGAATCCTGTATGTGTCCAGCAACTCTCTGAAGTTATGTTTAAAAGTATTTACATTACACTTTTCTCTCTTCTCCGTGTTTTGAGGGTGTATTACAGAATTCTATAGCAAACTATTTTAGACGATGTTCACGTAACTTCTTTTTCTTCCTATATAGAATGGAAGACAAGGGTGAAGTAAAATGCATCAAGTTTTCCTTAGGAAACAAGATACTGGCTGTGCAGAGAACATCGAAAAGCGTGGTAAGACTCCTACGCCCTGCAGACAGGAAGGGAATTGGAGCTGAAGCTCTAGTACTTAAGAGTACCAGAGTAGAAGCCTCTGAGGCTAAAGTTTGAGAGTTCTGGTGACTGTCAACAGCTGTAGTGAAAGTTCCTCTCACCCTGAGAGGCTGAGCAGCTGCAAGGCAACGTTGTTGCTTTGTGGGTATCATCCTTTAAGAAAGGTGAAGGGGTGGAGCTGTTTCCTATGAAGAAGTGAAGTAGAATATAGTAAATCAATCTTATTTCTATGTATCTCATCCAAAATAACTTGATCGGCTAATAACTGTTCTCTTCTACCTATAGTATTCTGTGCTTCATACTTGCTGATGTGCTTCATGTGTGTCGTTGCAGGATTTCTTGAATTTTATTCCAGACAGCCCTCAGCTAGAATATACACAGGAATGTAAGGTAAATAAATGTTCAAAGCTTGTAGGTAAAACTCTAATGTTACTTACGCTGGTGGCCTCCACTCTACAAGAGAACTAATTGAGATACCAAAAAAAAAATCACTTCCAAAACACTAATGTGATGTAAGAGATAGGTAGTTGCTACTGTCTATCTGAATTAAGGTAAATTAACAGGTATTAACAATGCCACAAAAAAACATTACAACCCTTCCTGGTTCAGTCACTCTAATCCAGTCTTAGAAGGAACTGGAAATGCTGTGAAAGCAACAAATGTCAAGGTTTGGGGAGGAGAAGAGACCAAGAGCTTTTTTTTTTTTAAGTAATTATACTAATGTCAGAAATGTTAATTTGGATGTTTTGCCCTAATTTTACTGATCAGTGATAGAGTACGCAAACTACTGACAGCTTACTGTCTGGTATTTTTAAACAACCCTTCTCATTTCTTGATGATCAGTGTATGAGAAACAGCTATTATTGTCCCTGGTACTTTCCAATCGTTAATTAAGAGAAAATACAATGTGGGGTAGTAGAATGCTAAAGTACATTTTTAAACATTGGGATTTGCAAGGATTCCTTTATTCCCATGGGCTTTCAAGCTGAAGCACTCTCTGCTTCATTATTGAGGATTATGCATTTGAGTAAAGCGTTATAGCAAGGATTTATGATAGAGTTCTGAGTGTAGTCATGGGAAATCTTAGTTCTTTGTTTCTGTCGATGGAAGGAACAGGCTTTTCTTGCCAAGAATTATTTGAATTGGCAGTATGGTTTGAACCTGAAGAACTTGATTGTCTTTGGGGGAGAAGAAAAATTGACTCTGTAATAAACTTGTAAATTTTACATGCTACCAGAAGTTCAAGTCACACAGTAGTTATGTTCATACATGGTTTTGGGAGTCTTCGACAAAAGCAGCTGATGTATATTGGGCGTCCAGCTGCCAAGTGCATGAACTCCAGTGACTGGATAACTAAATGGCCTTTGATCTCACATTCTTCATTTAATAATATTAGCTTATCTGAATAGTTACTTTTTCCAAGTAAAAGTTCTTGTTTGCTTGTTTGTTAAAAGACCAAGAATGCCAATATTCTAGGATTCTGCTGGACAAGTTCAACAGAAATCGTCTTCATCACAGATCAAGGAATTGAATTCTATCAGGTAATGCAAACAACTCCTGTAGGTTAGACGCATTTAGAAATTAGAAAATCTTAATTTCTTCCAGTATCTTTGAATTATTTTCTTCTAGCTTTCAAATTGAGAAAATGCTCTTTTAAAAAGTACCGCTCTTTTGTTTAGACTACTTTAAGGTAAATACTTTTTTTTTCAGAGTGAGGAAAGTGTAACAGGTAATGTAGTGCATCTAACAAAGATCCTCTATAAAGGAGTTCCGAATTAAATATTGAGAACTCAAGATTGACATGCTCTTGGCTAGTATAGAAATGAGTTTGTAAATTTAATGTGAAATATTACTTCATGCAGAACAAATCAGCATTTTGGACTAGATCTTCAGAAGTCCCTTTCAACCTCTGCCATTCTGTGATTTAAGGAAGATGTGTGCATGCTTCAAATGCAGTGAAGAGCAAATGTTGATTAAGATAGCGATACCCTTCTGCAAATTGGTAGCTTCCTCTTACATTGGTCAATTAATTGTCTGAACTAGTCTGTGTGATTTTCTTAATTACCTTTGCACATGTTTTTGGAGAAATCTAAAGAATAAACAGCCCTTTCTGACATCGGTGATGAGGGGTATTATAAACTTTCTCCAAAGCTGTGTGCCATTTATGCTGTTGGAATCCTGATATTTATATATAATAGTAATATCTCACGTTTCCAGGTATTACCAGAGAAACGAAGTTTAAAACTTCTGAAGAATCAGAATATCAATGTCAACTGGTATATGTATTGTCCAGAGAGCTCTGTTATTCTTCTGTCAACCACTGTCCTTGGCAATGTCCTGCAGCCATTCTATTTCAAGGTAAAGGACTATGTTCCACACTTTTTTTCATGTTGAGAGCTTGCTTTTTTTTAGGTTGCTACTTCAGTCAAGCATTCTGTTTCTTTTCCTGGATTTCTTCCAAGAGGTGCATGTTTACATCTTTACATGACAATAAGCAAAGAACAAAGCAAAATCTGTAAGCTAGATCCTTGGCAACAGCTTAAAATTAATTCACTTTTTCCTTATGTCCCTACTTTGGAAAGAAGTGTACTGAGTTAATGTTGGGCAGTTCCCCTTGAGAAAGGGGAACAGAAAATCAGTGACAGTATCAGTGACACAGTACTCGACAACTTAAGTATCTTTCAAGATCTCTTTTTCATTTATGTAAAGGTTTTATTTCTATGTGGGCATTTGAACTCTCTAGCATTATAAACTAAAAATAAGGGCCTTTCACTTACGATTGTAACTATATCCTTCTACATGCGAGTGGATGAACTTGAAAAAGAAAAGAAAAACTTAGTGCTTAAGAAACAGTTATTGTTCCGAGCATGAGAGGGCTAGGTATACCTTATTTATTTTTCTTGGTGCTCTTCCCTGTGGACAACAGTAAAGGTTCTGGTGAGAGTATTTCTCTTTATGGCTTGGAAAAACACTACAGTGAAAATTAGAATTCGCTATAAGTTAATTGTACAGTAAGATGATTTAGGAAAAAATGAGGAACAGAACTACTGGCTTCATCTTGCTCCTTTTAAGGGCTTACACATTGCTCTGGTAGTCTAAGGGAGCATACTTAAAAAGAAGCATATTCAGATGGTTTTCTTGGTTTGGGTTGATCTCACATAGGGTCTTTACTGGATCCTGAAGTAATATCCTCGTGGGTGTCTAGGTAGAACGTACTCTTACTGCTTCCTTTGTGAGGACTTCAATTGTGCTTCACTCTCCTTCATATTTTGTGTCAAGTTGTAGCTAAATAACTCTCATTTTGTATTCAGAAAGTATTTATAAAGATTTCCTGAGAAAAGTACTGTGCTAAAATAATCTCTTGAAAATAAAGCTCTAGCAAAGAAGAAATTTCTGTAGTATTTGCATATCACACTCAAGAACAAGTTAATGAGCATGGTAAGCGAAACTTGGTAGAAGTTTCAGCAGCTTTGAAAATTTGTTTAAATTCCATGCAAAAAGAGGAAGAGAGGAGGAAATCTCGAGTGGGGGAAAAATGGTATGCACTCAGTTTAATGCAGATTCTGGAGTTAGTAGGGACAAAAAGAGACTGTGACTGATAGGAATTACTGATATTTTTCCCCTTCTCAGTAAGCTGTTATTTAAGAGTTGGAGCACATCTTTCACTGTGAAAGAGGAATTTGAGAGAACTTATGTTTGAGATCTCCAAGCCATTTTCATTGGGATTTGCATACAAATTTGTGTTGGCTTAGCTAAGACTGAAATGTTTTGCTAGCTGAAGCTGATGTTATAATATCAGGATGATATTATGATATCTTAGGTATTTGTTTAGGATCCCAGTAGAAAGGTGTCAGTCATCTTTCCAGCTATCATCATTCTTCTCCTCATGGGGGTGCTATTCATCTAACCTTTGACTAATGCATAGTCAAGGCCACCTTCCAGTTTCACGTCTTAATGTTGGATTGCTGCTTTTTGTTGTTGTTTCTGTTTAACAGAGTGGAACAATGTCAAAACTATCAAAATTTGAAATTGAGTTACCTGCAGCACCCAAGTCCTCCAAGCTCAGCCTTTCTGAAAGAGATATTGCCATGGCTACAATGTATGTATCTGACTAATCAAGCCTTTTCTTTCCTTGGAAAAGTGTGAGAGTTTGGGGGTGCTCTGAGAAGACAAGAATGGCGACATGGTTGCACTTGCTTCTTGTTTTAGCAGTACTCCTGCTTTAAAGGGCTTTAAAGTGCTTTGGTCACTGCCTTGAACAAAGAGTCTAAACAACTCTCCTGAGGCAGGGTGGGGACGAGATGCAAACTGAGGAGCCTTACATGAAATTCTTCTTGATTAGTCCAGACATCTTGAGAATATTTCATCTTTGAGTTGATCTGCTGATAGAGTTAGTCTTATGTCTAATTTGCATGTGTGTAGACTGTGTTGTGATTTACCAAGTGTTGTCTCAGTCTTTCACTTTTAATTGGTCGTTTGACTTAGGTAATCTCATCTCTGTTCTTCTAGGATAAAACATGGTTCTAACAGGACGTTAGAGTAAGACAGCTTTATGCCTTTGTTTCAGAAAGGATGTCGTAGGTCTCATCTCCTTCCCAGCTCTTTGTTGTCAAATGATGTTTTAATCCTGTTGTCTCATTAGATACGGGCAGCTTTACGTCCTCTATTTGAGGCATCACTCAAGGACTTCCAATAGTACAGGAGCAGAAGTAGTCCTCTATCACTTGCCAAGGTAAGAGCAGAATAAAGAACTTTTGTAACACTTCATGTGTGTAAGAGACTTCTGCTTTTCTGTTTTGGATAGGTGTACTGACCAGCTGTTCTCTATTTCTGTAGAGAGGGCTCCTGTAAGAAGACGCACATTTTAAAGCTCAACAGAACTGGAAAGTTTGCACTAAATGTTGTGGATAACTTGGTGGTAGTACATCATCAGGATACTGAGGTCTGAGTTGTTTATGTTTTCTTGTCTTAACTTTCAAAAGTTGGACATTTTCATAACTATACGCGTTAGCTTTAGAAAACATTTGTGTGTTCTTAGCATTGCTGAAAGCCAGAGTATTTGCAGGGAAGAAAAAAAAACATCATAAAGGTGAAAGATTCAAACTTACCCTTGGCCTTGATGGAAATAGCACTTTGTTTTTTTTTCTAATGCCTCTTTTTGTGTCCCTTTTTTTAGTATTATTTTACTGTGCTATTCTGCTGCACTGTGTAGGTTTTTAAGGCATTGTGGAGAGGTAGAGCTAACTTGGATACTGAATTATTAATCATGGGAACTTCTTGTATCACAAAAATGTGAATGATCAGTTTCTATGACCAAAAATTTTTGTTTGAAAAGCCAGGTTTCTGAAAACTTACAGGAACACGCATAATCTTATGCACATGATAGTGTGGGTAAAATTTATTTGACTGTAGTCACAGTAGCAAGGCTTGGTCAGTAGGAAAGCTGAAGTGGTACTTTGCTTTTTACATGTGGAAAGGCTTTTGTTTCTCCTGCTGGGCAGCTTTGAGAACTGGGTCAGTATATCTTGTTAGGCTGGTTAGTGGATGTTTCAGTCGTAATTCATATTAATGCTACGTGTTAACATTCAACCCAGAGCCCTTATAGCCTGACTGAAATGCTGGGGAATAAATACAACTGTATGAACACACACAAAACAAATACCACACTGAGTAGGGTAGCTGCCAAGTCATGTCTCGTTGGTGCTGGCAGTGAAGCAAATTTCCACCATGTGAGATTTTCACTACGAATGTTGTACATACAGGGTGAAAACGTTAGTAAACTCTGTATTTAACAAGACTGAAGGGTATGAGTATGAGGATATCATAGGTGGCTGCAGAATTTTTCTCAATTTCTAGAGTCCATAACTAAGCAGTGAATTTGACATGATGTTATTATGCAGAACACAAGATGGAAATCAGACTCATTAAGGTTAGAAAATACCTCCAAGACCATGTGGTCCAACCATCCCCCTACCACCAATGTCACCCACTAAACCATGTCCCTAAGCACCACATCCAGCCTCTCCTTACACACCCCCAGGGATGGTGGCTCCACCACTTCCCTGGGCAACCTGTTCCGAAAAGTGACCTGAATACATGTTAAATGGGTGGGAATTTGTATTTTGTGAAAACTAATTTCTCTTGTCAATTTCAGACTTCAGTCATATTTGACATCAAGCTAAAAGGAGAATTTGATGGGTCTACTACCATCCATCAGTTTGTACTTCCACCTCGATCAATACAACCCTATCAAATACCTGTAGCAGGTAGCACTATTACACTATATAATAAACACTCTAACCTATTATCGGGGTTGTCTAAATGCAACAGTTGGCATACCAGAGTGCTTCAGCCTACTGATACTTCCATTATACATAGTGAGGAAGGAGAAGGTGAGGGGAGAAAGAATATAGCAAGGAACTGATAAGAAATTCTTGTCCCGAATTCATGCTTCTGACAGAAGAGTAAAAGATGCTATTTAAGCTGTACACTTGCTATAATGCTTTGAAGTGTTAAAGCAAAGATCTTTCAAATTTTATTTATTTTGTTATACACATTATTTGTATGCCCTTTCCTTTCCCCATTGACCACAGCTATAAAAGCTGGAGTGTACTCCAAAGCACTTAATGCTTCTCTGGCTTAAGTCATGACTATTTAATTTTCTGGGCCACATCATGAGCCTGAAAGACAGTCCAGGCTTAGAGTCAAGTTTAGGATCAGCTTAGCATCAATACTAAAGATGATTTTAGATTTTTCTTTCTGGCTTTTTGTAATAAAAGTGTAGCAGATAATTTTCCAGCTTCAAAGTTAATTGTTTGCTAATAGATAGAATTAATCTGAGCATAGTTCTCTATGGCAAAACGGTGTGGCACTCTCTACAGAAGAAAAACTCTTCTTAGGGATGATTGCACCTTAAAAACTCTTTGACAACAAAATTTTGAAGTCACTAATAGAAAGTATGTGATAAATCTGTGGGTAAAGGTTACTACCAGAAGGTACAAACCTACATTGCTTTTAAAGGAACGAAAGTGATTACATGTAAATAAAGGAAGTAGGAGACAATGCATTTGGAGTCACAGTATTAGAGATGGAATGCTTCAGCATGCATGACTTCCTACATGCCGGGTTTCCTTTCCTACACTGTCAGTTTTCCTTATAGATGATCTAGTTACACAACTGCATGTAACTTTTTTTGTTTTGCCTGCTTGCTCTAGGACTGCTAGAATGTTACAACCTATACTGCCTTTTCAGTGTGAGCTTGTGGTTTGTGTTTTGTTAGCACAGGAGCTGCCAGACTACCGTTGTTCTTCAGCTGATGTTAATTTTTCTGCAGGTCCAGCCTCTGTAACAAGTCAGTCTCCTGTTCCGTGTAAACTCTGTATCCTTTAAGTGCTCCTAAAATGCCAGACTCTTATGTACCAAGCATGGAAAAAGCTAACATGATAGCCTGACTCACTAAATCTGGCTTTAGCTCATTTACCACTTCAAGAGGAAATAGTATACTTCACAAGAGCCTTTACTACTTTTACAGAGCTATAAATAAGGGATGCCAGTGTAATGCATTAGTATTTCTCAGTCATTTGAGATACTTGTGTGAAATTACTGGATAGATACACCATGAAACCAGATAAACATCCAAGGCTGTGTTTCAAGATCTTGCAAGAGAAAGGCTGTGCCAGTGAATGCAAGTATGTTAACTCATTCTGCTTCAGTACAATTATGTGAATATAGTAGCAACAGTCTAGAATCAATGCTAAGATGGGTGTTAAGCTTTAACATTTAGATTCATCTTCGTGGATTGTCTTTCAACCTGATATTATCATCAGTGCAAGTGAAGGTGAGCAGTGAGCTGTTTGACTACGCTAATCTTTGTAAAATGGTGGCTTGTTGGTGTGGTTTAACTTCAGTAGGCAGCTAAGTACCACCCCGCTGCTTGCTCCCCAGGGGGGAGAAGAGAATCAGAAAGACAGAAGTGAGAAAACTTGTGGGTTGAGATTCAGTTCAGTAGGTAAACCAAAGCTGCACATGCAATCTGAGCAAAATAAGGAATTAGTTTTCTACTACTCCATTTTTTAAGAAAGCGGGGCTTCAGCACATATAACAGTTACTTGGGAAAACAAAGGCCACACCTCAGTCCCCTCTTGCTTTCCCTCCAGCATTTATGGTTGAGCGTGAAATATGTTACATGATAGCCCCTTGGTCGGTTTGGGCCATCTGCCCTGCCTGTATCCCCTCCCAGCTTCTTGTGCACCTCTAGCCTCCCTGCTGACAGTGCAGCTTGAGAAGCAGAAAAGACCTTGACTGTGTAGACACTACTCAGCAAGAACCAAAACATGTTATTGATCAGTGTTACTTTCATCACAAATCCAGAACATATCTCATAGGGTATTACCAAGAAAACTAACTCTCCTACTCAACACCAGTAACTACTTTATACCTTCAGCGCACAAAGCAGCTTGAAACAGTGGTTAGCAGATGTACCTAGTAAGATGACTACTCTTAACAGTACCAACTGGGGATGAGCATTTCCTTTAAAAATCCTGCCAGGGTTATGCTGCTCTAAGCCACGTTTGGGAAAGCAAATTGTGATCTGTGTTGTCCTTTGAGGTATAGTTTAGATATCCCTGTTTTCTAAGGCAATTCAGTTTATTTTATTCCTTCAACTCAAGGTTACCTCTGGAATCTCCAAGTGAAACTTGAGCCTGTAGTTAACCTCTTGCTTGATAAAGGAAGACTAATGGATTTCCTTCTTCAAAGGAAAGAATGCAAAATGGTTATCCTAGCTGTGTGCTCTCAAAGTAAGTTTAAGTGCTTTGTCTATATTGAAAGTGCAACACTGCCTCCTCAAATACTTGTACAAGTTAGCTGGACTGGTCTTAGATTTGAGATCACCTCTGAAACAAGCTTTGTCATATGAAGTGTCAGTCACCCCTCTGAATGAATTAACAGCATGAAATAATTCAGCTTTCTGCTACCCCCCTTTAGTTAAAATGCATCTGACATTAAAGACACATTTTCAGTTAAGTTTAGCATACAGCTTAGAGATCATCCTTTTCAAGGTAGCTTTAAAGCCCTTGTTGTTTCTCCTCATAGTTTTGGTTTTTTTTTATATCTTTTTCAGTGCTCAGTGAGCCAGGAAGGGGATCACTGCCTGTGATTGCAACTGTTTTTGACAAACTGAATCACGAATATAAGAAGTACTTGGAAGCTGAGCAAAGCTATACTATGGTAAACCATGTTAGCTATAGCAGCTTGTAGGCAGGGTAACACTATTTGAATTTCAAGTTGCATTATGTGGCAGAGGCCAAATACCTGTTCTTTACTTAGGAATGTCAGGTTCCCCCCAAGGTCAGTCCCTTGCAGTCCTCAAACTCACAGGAGAAAGATGTGTGCAACACGCAATTCTTTCCCCACTTGCGGATGGCAGCTTTATTCAGCACTCTGCTGTGGAAGATCACAGAAGGGGTTGGAAGGGACATTGAAGATCATCTGAATGCTCTATCTGACCCCCCTCTTCCAGGGGTACCTACCATTTTGGGGCTGCCCAAAGCCCCCTCCCAGCTGGCACTGAACACTTCCAGAGGTGCTGCATAGTTCATCTCCAGTAAGACAACTAACATACCCTCATACTTGAGAAAGAAAGAGGGTAGAAGTTCAAAAAGCAGCTTTGAAGCCGTAATTATTGCAGTAGTTCCAGACCGCTGATTTCACAGCATGCTATACTACTGCACAACCTCTGGAACACTGTTGCATGTCAGAACTACTGACAATCTAGCATGTTCTGCTCTTGTAGCACAGCCACATACAAAATTTCTGTTAAGGGGGTGGGCCTGCCTCAATGTCATATGCCCATTTATCTCCTGGCTGTAAGATACATAAGTAGCAGCTACTTTTGTTTTCAATTTCAATATGAAAGCCCCCAGTGAACAGAATGCATCCAGTGTAGCTCAACCACAGATGTGAGTTTGCTCAACAAAACGTTTTCAACGGGGACCTATAAAGAGTCTATCTAGACAAGTTTTAACTAAAACTGTACTACAAGACTACACTATTCTTAAAGGGTTTCTCCTTGTAGGTGGTAGAAGCAGGCCAGAGTAGAAGTAACCCGCTTCTGAAACGTCCAGTCCGCACTCAAGCGGTTATTGACCAGTCTGACATGTACACCCATGTTTTATCCGTATTTACAGAGAAGAAGGTAAGTTAAGTGATAGGTTTACTGTGAGCCTACTGCTGAACTGAGCTGACTACTTGAAGTAGCAAGCAGGAGGCTTTCTTTATTTCTGTCAGGATTGAAACATGTTTCTCCGTTTGTGTGGCCTTAACTTGTCACTAGAAGGGAAAGCGAGGGAAGGTCTACCTAACACTTTTTTCTTGTTTAGGAAGCACCTCACAAGTTCACTATAGCAGTCCTGATGGAATATATTCGCTCTCTCAACCAGTTCCAGATTGCAGTTCAGGTAAAGCACTTAAATGCATGAAGCACCAACTATACCGCCTCACTCCATCACGTTACATGGAATGTCAAAACATTAGTAGCTGTGTGTGTGAGTTCTGTCCACTACCACCTTCTACATCTAAAAACCAGTATTGAGACATGCCTTTGATGGTGGGCTTCTTGTATTCACAGCACTATTTGTACGAGCTGGTCATCAAAACCCTTGTTCAACACAACTTGTTCTACATGCTCCATCAGTTTCTTCAGTACCATGTGCTCAGTGACTCAAAGCCTTTGGTACGTAAGGCAAATTGCTTCAATAAACTAGTGATAGAGGTAGGATGTCTTCAGACTTCCAAAGTTATTTCTACTTTTGCCCTAGGCTTGTCTGTTACTGTCCCTGGAAAGCATTTACCCTCCTGCACATCAGCTCTCTCTGGACATGTTAAAAGTAAGCATTTCAAACCGCGGTATCTGTGTCACATTAGGGTTAGATTTGTCAAACAGCTTACCTGACCAAGCTTGAAGTGATTAGCTAGCATCTAAACCATTTCTTAGGAACATACTCTTACAGCTGTGATTGATTTCAGAGGCTTTCCACTGCAAATGATGAAATAGTGGAAGTTCTGTTGTCCAAACATCAAGTTCTGGCTGCCTTGAGATTCATCAGGGGTATTGGAGGACATGACAGTATTTCAGCCCGCAAATTCCTTGATGCAGCAAAACAAGCAGATGATGACATGCTTTTCTACACTATATTCAGATTCTTTGAACAAAGAAATCAGCGATTACGAGGAAACCCTAGTTTCACACCAGGTAAGCAATAAGCAGTTAAACACAGATGATTTGTTGTACAAACAGAACTAAGACTTGTTCCACTTACAGGCTAACATGCACTGGGTTCTGTCTTACGATACAGACTCAGCTGGAGTGTATTTTAGTCTTACCTTGAAGCATACTTCCAAAGTTAACTTGGCTTACCCCTTTATATACATTGCACGCAGAGTAAAGCAACTCCAAGACAAACAGGAACTCTAAGATGAAGGTAACTCGTTTGGCTAGCAGTTGCCTGCATCACTTAATTTATTAAAGCTGGTACCTCCACTCACTATTTTCTCTTGAAGCCACAAACTGGATCAAGATGCAGCCTTTGAGTTCAGTTCAAAGCTCAAGGCCTGTCTTGCGCTACAGTTCCTCTCATTTTAAAACCCAAGCCAAACTCCTTGTACCAGCAACCTGTTAGTCACTAGGTAGTCCAAAGGCTCAGAATCCCACTTCAGGATCTTAAATCTGGAGCACAGAGAACTTGAATGGGTGCAAGGCCCTGGTCAGATAGAGGAACTAGATCAAACACCTGCTTTTACCGCAACACAATTTGTCACAGGACTGGAAATACCTTAAAACATTCCACTGCTTTGAAGTTGTTAAAACTTTTTTTAACTCTAACGCATCAAAGATGTAAATTAGTACTTAACTGAAGTAAATTAAACTACACTATCTCGCTTCTCAGTTCCTCAGTTTCAATGTTAACAAACTTTTATTTTGCCCGCTTAGGTGAGCACTGTGAAGAACATGTCACCTTCTTCAAACAAGTATTTGGAGAACAAGCTCTCATGAAGCCCACAACGTTCTGAAAATACTCTTCCCACTGGAATGTATAAACTTAATTTATTGCATTTAAGTAGATTTTTGAACTACAAAATTGCTATTTTATAATAAAGTATATACAAGACATTTTGGCAAATAGTACTAAAAATATTACAACTTGTGATGGCTTCCCCCTTAAAAATAGAGACAAAAATTGCATTGACCTGCATTTAAAATTAGTGTCAGTGGTTTAGCAGTCCATTCTCATACACATCACCTCAGTTTCGTTGACAAAAAAGCTATTCAACTTGCAATGCAGCTGGTTTAGGTTTCTAGAAGAAAGATGCAACCTCTTGAAAACAGAAGTGTTTTAGTAACTTAACATATCTACTTTTAGTAATACTGTTACATGAGCCCCACGTAGCATTTCCTGAGTTTGAAGCCATGTCCAAAGCTGCAGTTGCTATCTTCTAGCTGAATCTGTGCAGGAGTCGAGTCAGTGGTGGTTACAGTGATAGTCATAGAACACTGCTGCGCTTCAGTTCTTAACAAGAGGTGGGCCTAGGCCACAGTTCATAGAATCCACTGAACACTGTTAAAAACTAGAAGTAGAGGAGTCTCTCTCGTTCTGTACCTCTGGACCTCTCCTGTGCAGCGTGAGTTTTAGCTTTATTTACCGATGGGCCTGAATAAGAGAAAAGAGCATTATTGCAAAGTCTCGTCATTACAGCACATGAGTCAGCAGCTGTCAACAAGAACCACAATCTGGTTTCCTAGGTCCAGCTTAACACTGAAGAGTCTTCAGGTACGCCTTCAGCTGTCAAAAGCTGCCAGCAGCAGCAGCAAGGACAATAGCTTTTAAATCTTCGTACTTGACTTGCTAAGGGGGTGTTAAGAACGTGTATGCTTTGAGTTTCCCGATTGAAGGAGGACAGCCCTTAGACCATCCAGCTTGCACAGCGAGATCGCTTTTGCGCATGCAGGAACCACATCCCACAGCAGGTTTGTTGCACCCATGGCCATGTCCCTATGTTTAGAGACGTGCTACTGGCCATTGTGCCACATGGGCCTAGGCAGACATCTGCGTTAAGAATGGCACAGTGCAACCATGCTGGACAGGCTGAGCACACCTGTAACAGTGAGCTTGCACTGCCAACCCTCTTCTTCCAAGGGATCTGGCTACTTGCATGATGGAGAGGCAAATTTAAGTGTTTTTTTCATTTTCTAAGTTTGTAATTTTTTTTCCTATTAACGTAGGAAAAGATATCTACAGGCAGCTAAGCTTTTTTTTGGTTTATGTGCGTTTTAAAGCAGACTCATATCTTACCTATGTAACTAAGCAGAACTGGAAGAAATATTAGTCCATGTGTTGCTCCCAGAAGAACCATAGCTAGATACATCCTGAAGTAGAATATCTTGAAGATCTGAGATTTGGAAAAAGCCAGTACTACAATTCCTCCAAATTTAGTCAGTGTGATTCCACTGAAGACCTGTCAATTAAGAAGGGGTTTCTTAAGTACAGTTTCATGTTCCAACTACTTAGCATTTGCTGAAAATGCTTATGTAATCTGAAGCTCCTAGATGTAGCACACCAGCTTCCCTATTAATCCTTAGAACCCAAACCAACCTACTAGACCTACTCAAGAGTTCCCCTTTTAGTCCTACTTGACACTACAGGCCAGGCTCAGTATGATAAAAATATACGCCGATCTGTACAGCCAAACAATTTTAGTTTGATTTTGACGTCAGGCAGATCCATACATATGCTAAAGAAAGACATTACTTGGAGTAACTTACATTTCAATAAAGTTCCTTTCCTGGGTGGTCAAGTACATCTAGCACTGGAACAGTCTGTTCCGCTCCCCACCCCCCCAGCTTGCTCATCTGAATTGCAGTGAGATGACAGTACTGCCCGAGTACTGAGCTCTGCTTTGTTCGCAAGGCTCCAGCACCCTCCCGTATTCAGGACTTTTCCAAGTTACCTCTGAGCATTTGGAAGAGAGAAGCGCTTAAACCTTAATGAGACAACTCAATTAATTGGAACTACTGGTTCAGCTAAAGCTTTTAGCTCTGTTCTCTACTACTAGGTAGTATTAATATCAGGCTAATATGAAGTTAATGAAGTCCTGATCATCCCTATTGCTGGTAGAAGCCTAGGTTGATCTTTAAGAATTTTGATAAGTCATTTCCTCCCCGCCCCCCCCCCCCCCCCCCCCCCCCCAGCAAGGCCATCCTGGGGCCATCCTATTCATCCTATATATAACTTAAGGATATTGATATAGTCTATAGTTCCAACTTGGCTACTCGTTTTTCCCCAGTACAGTAGGTAGATGCTTACTGAACTGCCCATGTGAGACAGAGCTTCTTCTGCACGCTCTACTCTACTGCCCTTAGTACTAATAGTGAATGCTCTTGTGACGTGACTGCAAAATTCCACAGCAATACCACAGCTCTAGATAGAAAAAGAAAACATGCGTAAGTGTCATTTAGATCAGCATTTTGATGGTAAGGTCTCTACTCAGAACTCTACACAGGCTAGAAAAGTTCTACTTGTGATCAGTTACCAGTCATTGGAAAAGTATCATTGCAAGTTACAGGTTCAGCATTAACTTGTCACTAGAGGCTTTTGAGTACTGTATGGCATTTTGTTTAGTAGTGACTGGTGAGAATCTGATTAAACAAGAATCAGAATAGGGGATGGTATTAGAGGACAAGAGTTTCTTGGTGTTGCAGGAAGCTGACTTCAATACAGTGTGTGTATGCAGCAATCACTTAACACTGAAATCAGTTTCTAGACACTAGCTACAATAGCACAGCTTTAGAACAACACCAAGTTGCACACCGATTTTATACCATAGGTCAGCTGAATTTAACACTCCATTTAAGCAGGCTTATTAAGATGAAATTCATCATTTACAACATTAAACATCTTGGAAATCCTTTACTTATGCAGCAGGTAGACTTTCATGAATATATATGCCTCGTTGTAACATGGGGCAATGGTTTATTTTCTCATAACATTCTCAGACCTGCCACAAACCTCTGGAAAACAAGGTTAACCAGAGCATTGGCAGCACTCAGCTGTTAGTAGCTAAGATCTACAGCGTTTCGCCAGGGCATTCACTGCCCATGTTTTCACCCATTTATGCAGGAACAATACTGATGCAAGCACATCATAGATCTCTGCAGAACATGAATACAGCAGAAGCCTCAACATTAACTTTAGGCATGAACAACATCAGGTGACAGCACCTAGCCTAAGTAGTAACACAGCTATTGCCACAGAACAGAAGCCATCTATTTTACACTTCAATTGCTGTATCTTAGCTGTACTAGTTTTATTCTGACAAACTAGTTCTATTTTCTATACACCATCTAGAAGTATTAAGATAATTCTACTACTATTGTTCAAGTGTCTGACAGTTTTGTAGAAAAAGACTACTTAGTGTCATGAATGACACGCTAAACTGTTCAATACTTGGAAAGAGAAGCAGACAAATGTCTCGTTAACTCACCATTACAAGATTTACTAGTGAAACTGCATTCAAGCTGATGCCCCAGAGCCACATCACTCCAAACATGTTGACGATTATCATAGCAATAGTTACTGAAACCAGAACAGCAGCCCATACTTCAAATCCAAGCAGCACAGTTGTCACCAAAAATATTGATCCCAAGGAGATGCAGAGGTTAAAGATAGCATCATCCACAATTGTCAGATACTGTTCATAGAAGACATAAAATACACTGTGGAAAGAGCAGAAGTTGTGATTAGCCATCCTACTTGCCAGGAACACAGCTGGTCCTGCAGAAAGCCACAGTTTTTTTCCATTAGAAGGTGAGTCTGAACTTCAGAACAGTTCCCCCTCTATTCAGCCCCCGATAGGTAATAGCTCTGCTTTAGTAACTGTATTTAAATGCAGTAAGAGAGAATGTTTGAACAAAGCTGCTTAGGGTGATGAGTATCTACTGTCATTTGCCATTTATGTAGAAGTCTGGAGACTAGAACTAGCCTTGAAGAAAGATCAGCTAGCTGGAGCTAACAAAGCTGCATGATCTATGTGCTTTACCTAGTGAAAACTCCCAAGTGACTCTAGAAACACCTCAGTGTTTTGAGCTGTTTAGGTTTTGTCCAACTACAGGCAAGAAATATACAACAGAAGTCACTTAGTACCAAGAGTAAGATGTTAGCATTGGCTTAGCTTTTGTGATAAAGTAGTTCTGTCATTGTAAGAGTCACCAGCTAGAACTGGCTTCAGAATCACTCCTATGGAACACCAGCTGTTACAGGACAAGTCTTTACTACCACTTCAATGAACGTTATACCTGAAAGTCAAGGTAAGTCTCCTACTGCAACATAAGCAGCTATAGCAGTGGCTATGTGGTAGTGCCTGAGATTGCTTGTAGTATCTGCAGTAACTACGGCAGAGGGTCTGAACTGATTCATTATGCAATGAGACCACAAGGATGGGCAGGATTCTTTGAAGCCAGAAGATTAGTATTTCTGCAGTACAGATGCTAGTTCCAGTTCAGTTTTGTTATGCTACTACTATGGAAAGTCTGTGTATTATTATGCAGAGTCTCTAGTGTATTGATAATCGTGCAGGCATTAAGCAATATTTGACATCACTACTGTCACTGCTTTAAGTTTAATTGCTTCAGCAACAGCTTAAGTTTAAAGTCAATACAATCAAATTACAGCTTGCAACTATCCAAACTGGCATATCTCACTAATTTAGGACAACTACAGAAACCTACTATGAAAGCTAGAAGACTGAGTTGAATCCTGAGCTATATTCTGTAGCAAAGGAGAGGCTTCTTGATTTTAGTTATCAGCCTAAAGATAAATTAGTGCTGGACATAAGTCTTTTTTCCTCCTAGATTTTTTTTTTTAGTAAAACCAATTTTTCTTCTTAGACAAAACAGAAGACAAGTTTCTAAGGTGTTGTTTGCTAGTAATTCTCAGTTGTGCAAGTTAAATATGTCACTACAGTAAGAAAGATCTAAGCATACCTGTAAGGAAACACGTGATAGTTCTTCTCTTTGATGCCCATGGTTTCAGTAATGTTGTCTGCTATAATTCGAGCTTTTTTCATGGCATCAATAAAATCAGATGATGTTTTCAGTACAGTATGGTAAGTACTAAAATAAGTTGCTCCAACATCAGTTTTGTTGTTTATAAAGTTGACAGCAGAGCTATATGCGGCATGTCCTCTGTATAAACAGGATTTCACACGTCAATGAACACCAGTCATATTTATTACTTTTATAACATATATATCCTTGTTTCTAACAGTTTCCAAAGCTGATAGTGCAAGGTTTCAGACCACAACATATTTCAAGATTACACAGGATACACTAGACTACAGAACTTGTTTCTTTATGCAGGGGGGGAAACTGCTGTTCCATTTGTTTGACAATGCATTTGTTTTCACAGTTTTGTTTCAGAAAATACTATAAAAACAGGTGAGACTTAGATGGTTTGTATAAATTTTAGAGGAACGTTAGGTAGTCATCCTGACAGGCATACACAGAAGGGCCACACATCTACTGCAAGCATCTTTGACATTGGTCTAAGCAAGATATGGGGAATATGGCTCTTACCCTTTGCCACATTTAGGATTAGGGTTGTCAGAGAGAAACATTGGCAAAAATGTCATGAAGTCTTGGCCTTGTGGTCTCTGCTTGCCTTCTTGAGTCAGTGGTCGACAACGAGTACAGGATGGATCAGTGACTGCAGAAATACCAAAATCACGTTGGCTACAGGATCAAATATTCTTTGTCTTAACACTAGTTAACTTCTGGCTTGAAGTAATATGGAACATAATTCTTTAAAAAAGCATTTTTGAGGAAGAGACAACTGAACAGCCCTACAATTCTGTATTAAATCTGCAGTCACGTTTTTGCATTTATTACTACTAAGGCAAGGTCTTCAAGACAACTGTTAGCTACTTTTGCACTATCTACATCAGACCCAGGAAGGATTATATCAAACTCAAGAATTTCAACAGAAATGGGATAGAAAGCTTCTGCTGGTTTCATTAGAGCACAGAGATCAAAGTTTCATGACAAATTATTCTTGAAATAGTCATTGCATTGGCAGTCTAGGTAAGCCATCTTCAACATGCAGCATTCCAGTAGAATATTTAAGTTCACTCAAACAGCAGTTCAAACAAATTAGAGGGCAGCTCAATAGGTTCCTACTCACAGAAAGGAAAGCTCTTCACCTGACTCATACCACAATAAAGTGTTTTGGCTGTGAAACTTCAGCCAAGCTAATCCCCTGGCAACACGGTAGATGCTAGTACCTGAAGCATTGCAGAACTGTCCGGTGGTATTGTAGACTCTGCAACAGGATGACTGTGGCTTCACCCAGTCAAAGTAGTCATCAATCCAGGATGATGGAGCATAGCCTATCCTTGTACTAACAAAATAGCACACTTATTAGTAATTTAATATTTAATTCCAGAACACATCTCTTGAGCTCTCCAGTGCCAGTTCTTTCTACTTCAACTCATTCTGGTGCAAGCTCCTTAGTTCACCCTGTGGTCCCCTGCTCTAGGACCTCATCCAAGAACTGGTCTTGTTTCTAACACTGCAGCTAGCAAACAGCGGGAGCTTCTTCCCTGTATTCTGAGCTCCATTGCCTGTATCAGCTTTCCATTTCCCCTGCCCGCTTCATGCCTCATCCCATCTCAGATATCATTGCCTGTTATCAAGCAAGACTCCTCCTTCAGCCTGACAGAAGGAAAAAAAAAAACCAACAAACTCCACTGAAGGGAATTTAGAAGAGACTTTCTTCAGTTATGTTTACTGTATTCCAGATGCACTTCTCACTTAGCTGCCAGAATATTAGGCTAGTTTACTCACCAAGTTTAGAAGCTGAGCATGCAAGTGATTTCCTAGGAAAGCTGAGTCATACTGAGAGATTTTCATGAACTTTTCCTACTACCATTCCTGATTCCTTGAAGGACCAAGTCCCTTTTCCACATCTAAGTACATCAATACATCCCACCAGTCCAGACAGGATTTAGCCTCATTCTAGGAAGATTGCCACAGCTTTTTCCCCTTCCTCCCTTCCATAAACCACAGTATAAAGCAAGTACTATAGTGTCAGTTGCACAATCACCAGCTGAACCTAAGCTACATTAACAGCACACACTGGTCAGCGACACCTCTTCCATATAATCACACAGAGAAAAGCACGAAATACTTACTAGCTACTAATTTCTGCAGCATTGAAGATTTGCTGGACAAGTGAATCATTATTACATCCCATTCCACCACACACCATGTTCTGCCCTTCCAGAGAGGTGTAGTTGTGCCCTTCTTCGAGAACAAAGTAAACAGGAGGACCCGCATGCAGGTACTTGCTGAGCTGGCTGAAGTAATCCATTACATAGGAGTCCTTAAAGGGTAAAGTTTTCAGTTACCGTTACATAATATTGAAGAGGCACAACAGGATTTCAAGCTTTCCATTCAGCCTCAAATTGCTGAGCAGAGACATGATTTTAAGACTTACATCTGGCATTGAAAGAGACTGATCAAGTCCAATCTCTACATTGTGCATAACTGCTGTACTGAATGACAGAACGCCCACAAACAAGGCAATCTGTGAAGAAAGCAGATTCAGGGAGTGAGAACTGTGCAGAAACAACAAGCAATAGCATTCTAGAAATAATTTACTAAGTTAATAGCAATGATGCAAAAAGGCTCTAGCTGAAGCGTGTTACCCAGGCTTAGTACTACAGTAACAGTAAAATCTAGGGCCACAGAGGGGACTGGTTAGGTAAGGGCCAATTTATACATAGAAGGCAGCAGTTAAAGATACACTAACTACCTTCTGTAAAAAAGCACAGTAACCTCTAATTGAATTAGGCATCATTCTCCAGCAACAGCAAGACTGGATTCATACAGTGTGGGAGATGACATGTAGACACACTCCTCAGATGATATGATTGTTATGAATACAACTCTATTAAATTTGGGCCTTGAACAATCCAAGATCAAGCACTTGCAAGTATACAAACTCATTCCAATACCAATGCTGGAAGAAAGAAATGCTAGAAATTTCATTTGTTTTATTGTGTTTAGTATCTTTTTTTTCAGTATAAAGCCTTCAGGCTCAACATTCTTGCTCAAGTTCAGATGACTGCCAACTGTAAGCAGAGTGTACATACCACTATCGGTCTCATCCAGTCCTTAAGCAGATATGGAGAATACAGGTTTTTGAAGAACAAAAATAAGATGCTCTCAGAACGTTGCACCCCACTTGTTTCTTCACTGCCTTTGATACAACACAGAATATCCAGTCTATTCCTCTGAAAATGAATTGCAAAGTATGCCGGGTTTAGTAGTCCAGCAGAGGATGCCATCCCAATCACATAGTGGTTAGAGAAGCATTTGTACTCACTTCTTGACGCCTAATATCCAAGCCCAGGAGACTTACAAAGCAGGTGACTTGAAGAATAAAATCTATGAGTACAGCCATTCCAGCAAAAAGGGAGAACGTGCGGACTGCTGGCATGGTAGACAGTGTCCCTGAAAGAAGTGAACCAGTTTGTTAAACAAGTAAGCTCCCTCCCCTGTTGGAGAACCAATGGCAAGTTACACTAGGAGTAAACCAAGCTCATTTTGAAGGACAGCTCATTTACACTTCAAGGGTGCCTCTAACACACTAAGGGTGAGCTTCAAATAGATTTTTATCACTGGGGCACCTTTTCCCAATCAGTGGAAAAACGACAATGCCATATAGGAGTCAACAAACACTTATATTTTAAATATTCCCAGTATCAAATTTAGACTTTAGTTGCTACAAATCTCCTGTCTTTTAAGCAAAAAGATCTAATTCTGAATGTCAAGTTCTTAGTATAGAATGCGGCCTCACTCCGCTGGTCTTAGAGCTACACTGGCCTGTCCCAGCAGAGGTAAAGTTAAACCTGATTATAGCAATAAACAGCTAAGCTAAGCTTCCTCCATAAGGGAGCTTTTGCTTTGTTTAAATATTTTAGCTTTGCATTTATTCTTACAACATGCAGGTATGATGTGAGTCATTTGAAGATAAGGGTCTTACCTAAGAAGAATGCTACAGTCTCAGAAAAAGATGACAGAAACATACTAGGTGCCACATCTCCCAAGACTCTGCCAATCTGTTTATCCAGAGTTTCACCCTCAAGGCGTTCATCTCTCTGTTTTAAGATAAATTATTAGGAATCATGGAATTAAAAAAAAATTTCACATTGTTTTAAATATTCAAACATCCAAAATCATCATTGCCACGTTACCATAAGTTACATAAACTGATTCTAATATAAAAACAGCATGAAAATCCCACCCTGTTGCCTTACTACTGTATTTTAGGTTAGGTTTGAAGCAAGTTCAATGCTTCAGCCAAAACCACACACTCACCAAACGCAATGCCATTTTTTTTTTGTTTGTTTGTTTTTGTTTTTTTTTTGGTGTGTTATCAAGCCTGTTAAACTACAAAGCTGATTACCCACCCATTAAATATTGGTGCCAAAAGTTCCTGGTGTTAAGCGTGTAGCTTACTACACAATTACTACTCACAGTGCACTAGAATTACAAGTGATCAAAATAGTAGCAGAGTTCTGCAAGTACCGAAGAGAGATGTTAAAATTATTCATTTTTATATCCTTAGTATGTGGACCAGAAGCCATAATAAACAAGTTTGATATCAACTGACAGCTAAGAACGAGCAGGAGTTTCCACATTTTGGGTGAAGGAGTGAAGGGAGTGGGATAGGGCAATTTCATATAACCTTGGCTTTCTCCAAGACCACTAGATGTCCCCTGAGATTCCAGAGCTGCTCAGAATGGGATGAGCACTAGAGTACAGAGGACTTTGCTCCAAAGTTACAGCCTTCAAAAATAATACACATTTAGAAAACCACAAAAAATAAATACCTGAAGTGTCTGCACTATAATAAAAATGTTGTCCACCCCAATAGCCAGCACCAAGAAGGGAATGACTTCTATCACAATCAGTGTCAGCGGGATTCCAAAGTAACTGAAAATGCCTATAGAACATGCCACTGAGCTCAGTACAATCAGGATGCCTGCAATACCCAGGGAGATCTTTGAATCCACCTAAAAAAAAAGTTGTAATAACTGTTAACCAAATCAGCACCACCACATAGGATAGACTATAGCAAAGGCAGAAAGCTACATTCTTTTGTAGAATGGAGTTAGTAAGAAACTTACTTCTGTTCACCCTCCCCATCCCCCCCCACCCCAGAAGGGACAGTACTTAAACCTGGAGCCTTAAAACTTGTAGGTAACTGCACACACAAAGTGAAAATAGATCTAGCTGAAGAGATGAATAACATCTGATTGTCACATGTAACAAAAAGTTTCCCTCAGCTCAAAGTTAAAAGAGGACTCCATGCTTTATAACAAGATCGAATACAAGTATTCCGCAAAACTACTTCAAAAGCTACTTAGCAAGCTGTAACTTCAGTGTTTAGAAGCAATGAGAACTATAAACATACCAGCAGTCTTTCCCAGCTCTGGATATGTCCCAAAGCTATGGAGATGTACACAAACATTACAATATAGCTTATCAAAACAGTGCCGATATCACTATTGCTTTCACGATTGATTTCATCTTCAATACTCCGTTCAGCAGAGAACGATATAGTCAAGTTTGGATTATGATAGTTCCTTAAGAAGTTAATAAACCTAAAAAGAGAGGAGAGTCAGTCACACTTTAAAGAATAAAACACCTTGTAGAAAAGGCTTGTAAGTTGCCTGAAGACAAATTTGAATTATCTGTGTGATACAGGAGTGCACTGCGGTCAAATAGTACTTTGAGGCACACTTCTCGTTTTTAAAGCTGTAATACTGAGATGGGGATGCTGGCAACACATCCCTAGAACTTGGCTCCAAGCACTAGAAATACACTACGCTGAAATACTTTTCATGTTCTCTCCAGAGGTAGGTGATAACTAGGTATCTCGCATAAGCTATTTCAAAGCAAAAGTGCAGTTTTCCTCAAAGCTAGATCTGTAAGTACACACATGAAATATGACTACAGCTTGCTTACAGCACTTGAACAGTTTACTAACCCTTATTTCAGTTCCCCTAAACGAAGGGAGATGCTTGTGAGGCATGCAGATGCTAATTATACTTGCACTTAGCCTCAGACCGTCTAGAACAGAAGTTTGTTTCATCTGAACTATTCGCCAAAGCAGTTGGCCTGTGTAAGGCAACAGCAGCTCTTTGGTATGGTGAAGACAATGAAAGCTTTTTAGATCCTCATTTGGAAGATAGCTTTTTAAGAAAATGACAGTTTAAGAATTTCAGAATAATGCTGTACCTTTGCACTGGTGGTTACAGTAGAGCAGACTGAAAGAAGTGTGTAATTCTAACACAAGCAACACATCAAGTTTTCTGTAGCTACTTACCAGCAAGTACTACTAAACTAGATGGTCACTAACAATACAAGAACTTATCTCTTCAGAGCAAATTAAGTATATCAGATTAAGCGAGTCTCATGACCAGTAACAGTCAGTCCTTTACCGGTTGTGCTGCTTATCAAAACATCCCTGTAGTTACACAGAGCAACTGCAAGTACAGCAGAGGTGTTTCGCATGCTTCTATGTTTAAAGGTTGCTTTAAGTACTGTATGCATTTTAGAATACAGGAAGCATACTTACTCTTTTTCCCATGCCAAGGCTTTCATTAGCTTTCTGGAGTCATTGTAGTAGTTGTTAACAGGAAGAGTAATAACAAGAGCTGTAGCATTATTATAGTTATCACCTGTAGAATAGGAAAAAAATGCCATGCATTATGAAACAGAGCTTACATTCCAGTTTTGGCAGGAGCAAGTAAGTTTTAAGGGGTATTCAATCAGTCCCAACACTACATTTCTACTGAATGTAATCTGTTCAAACACAATGAGTTCTCAAACACATTACTGAAATAATCTGGAGTGCTTACCATTCATTCCTATATTCTAAAGTAGTCATTCATTACCATTTTCATGGTACCCTAACATTAAACAGTTGTATACTTAGACAAGGTGCTATCACATAACTCATGCTTATGACTTAATAAGAGACAGGATCTAGCTTCCTAACATTGTATCCTCGTATACTTATCTTTTAGTCACAGCAAGTAAAAGAATCTAAAGTTAATTGAATACTTGCCTTCCATGGCTGTTCTAGCACATTTGCTTGATGTATCTATCAAGCTGTTTAACTGGTTAAGTTGCTTGAACGAAATTCTGTCTTAGAATAATTATGGAAGGGTTTCCTTTGTGAATACCTTAGTCTTAAGCTTCTTTTTCAGACCAGTGAAAAAAATATTCTGTCTCAAAACCCAGATACATACACATCCCAGCATGTTAGCTTGAGGTACTTCACATCTTTCTCTAGTCCCCAGAAACTAGAGATCCTTTAGCAGGCTCAAACTTCATGCAAGACAGAACACTTACATGCTTGTCAAGTGTGTTCCTGTAACAGGCTGCTTGCATTTGGCACTTCTGGAGTTGTCTGCCTTCATTTTCAGCACTGGTCAACTGACCAGTTAGTTAAAACATCCTTACTTACTGGAAGTTTTTTAAGAAGTCAACTTTCTCTGGAGTGCATTTAAAAAGCCTTGTTAAACAAGAATGCAACTTTAACACCAGAGAGAGCAAACAGCTAAGTACTCTCAAGACTTAGAGTGTCACACTGTTTTGCCACCTACCATCATATCCTCCCAACACCAGCCAGGGAAAGACAGGTCCACCAAATGTTCCTAGGCAGGGATCGTGAAGCATGCTTGTGTCATTCAGTGATGCTGGAGCCCTGAAGAGATAATCAATAATTGTCAGCTTATGCTTGACAACTTCAGCACAGCAGCACCAGACAAAAGCAAAGTAAAAAGCTATTCTGTTATTACTGACCAACTTGAAACAATATTAAACTGCTAGTGATATATTGCCGTTATCCTATGTTTGCTTTAAATTTAAATACAGTTTTAAAGGTGTCTTCCTTAGAGCTTCTAATGAAAGGAGTGACTTCTACCCAACATAAACTTAAGAGAAATTTTAGGATTGTCTTCTCTACCAGAGCTTTATTACTCAAAGCATATGAAACGTGTTCAAAGCAAACCACAGCCAGTGTCTGCACCAAATCAAGATTAACCTGAAACCTGATTCAAACAACTCCTGCTGAAGCACTAAGTACTAAAGTAATAAGACAAACATGCTATACTAATCTGCAACTTCACATAGTACTGTGGATTGAAAAAGTGGTAAAAACACAAGGAGTCCGTCAGTACTAATTAGTTTTGTCAGCAAGAGAAAAGTCCAGCTTGCCTACCATTTAAAGAATAAGTAATAGTACTGCTTACCTAACACAGTATAAGAAGTGAGTGTGGTAGTCAGCATAAACAAAGAACTCATCCCCAACACTATGATCTAGGACAGAATGACTGTTCTGAAAGTAGTTGAGTACGCTCAGTATAGTGCAGTTGTTGTTGTAGGGAGCAAGAGGAGCCAGGCAAATGTCTTTCAGCGTTACAGTCTCATTGTCAAAAGATGCAGTTATGTTTACAATAGCATCCTGCAAATCTAGAACCTAAAAAAAAAAAAGAAATTAATATAAGAGCAGCACAAGAAAGAATTTTCCTTGCAAGACAGAAATAAGTACATAATATGTTCCTAGAAATTTCCAGAGGCAATGGCACAATCAACAGGAGTGCATGACTAAGTCACTTTATTTAGGTGTTCACAGTAAATTTACTTGGGACTCAGCTTGCAAGTCCATCAGAAGAGGTCAAGACAAGGTTTTCAGAAAGAAGCTTCACAGTAAGAATTATACTATAAGGATTTTATAGTAGGAGTTTTGATATATCTAGTAATAACTAATGATTGCTTGGACAGACGCATCACCTTACAGATGGAAGGCAACTCCATGTTGTTATACCAGCTAGCAATGTTTGGTTCTTTGCTCTTGGGAAGTCTCGGTTACCTGATGGAGAATTTCTTTGGTGAGTGGAGGTCCAAAAGGCACATTTGCTCCTGATGGGTAAGGTGAAAAGATGTCTGGACGGCTGTTTGGCGCTTGAATAATAAGTTGTTCAGTACGAAAGAAAGGCCCAAAGTGTTTGTCGAAGTACTCCTTCTCTTTGCGGGCTTGGCTGCTTGGAGCTGACCAGAGATCTACAGGGTTTGTAGTTGCTTTAATATACACAAAGCCTGAACAGCACATAGCAATGAAGACCACAGAGAAGAGAATAACGGGACGTGGATTTCTAACACAGAAAGCACCCCATGATGTAAATGTCATCCTCAGGCCATTCTCAAACCTTTCACCAAGCCTCTCACCACAGGTAATTTTCCCTGTTAAAAAAAGTAAACAGGGAATGTTTCAGTCAGTTTAAACAACATTTTCTTGCAGCACACTAACAAGGCTGGAATTTTACTCTGCCCCTGATGCTCACTACAGAGCTAGGGTCTACACTGACAGTCAAATCCAGGGAGTAATCTTTGCGATCAAAGGGCAGAGGCCAGTTTGTACCTATACTGCCCCTTCTAATGCAGGAAGGTCTTTGACAGCAGTCACAGCACATAAAGCCAGGAAGTATCTAGAAGATGCATGACCATTAAAATACATGAGCTACCTCAGCTGCTATACAAGCTTATCTACAATTCTTTGATGGCAGGGGAAGCACAGCCAACCTCTGTGCTTTGAATGGACATAGACTGGTCAGAACATAACTTGAGTTTAGCAGTGTTCCCTCTCCTGCACCCCAGAAGGGATACAAAGCACTCTAAGTGCTCCATATTACCATATCCCCACCCATACTGTGCACTCAACTGTGCAGTCAGGGCTTTCAGCAACCAGCAAAAACAGGGTTAAGCACTCTTCTACACCAAGAGATAACTAGCCAAAAGACTGAAATATATACCGTAACAATGGATTATATGGGCTAGCAAAGCTAAAATTCTGAAGTGTCCCCACAGGAAACAGATGCATGTAAGCCAAGGTTAATAAATCTATTGCTCTTATGCAAGACATACCATTATCACGGTGAGAGTTCACGGAAAAGGCTATATTGCTGTCAATTGGTGTGTACTCTGAGACAAAGTGCCGCCTCCTGTAAAAGAAAAGGCTATGTTACCACAATCCCTCCCAAAAGGGCTTCTTCTGGTGTTCGTATACTAAAACTATAGACCAATGCTAGTAAAAAATTCTTCATTTGACTCCTCCAGAATGGGTAGGCATCTTGTTCCTCCTATCACCATCCACTGAAGCAATCTCCAGCTTCTTTAATCCTTCAGAACAACCCATGGACTTGTCAGATTTCTTAAATTTTTCCAGCTTGCATCAAGAACATGTTCTCTATAGAAGTTTATAACAGCACAGAGAACTTCCTTAAACTGATCATAATTTAACGCAGTAACATTAGTAAGGCATCTGCATTAGAAATATTTGACTTCACTAGTCAAATGCCTTAAGTTACATGTATTTAGGTTAAAGAAATGTCACAGCAAGGCAAGAGACATACAGATATTTTTTGTCCTGAAGACAGACAAGTTACAGCATTGAACTCTTACAGACCTATACTGCACACACATTCCCAATACCTAGAGCAGATAAGTTCTATAGCAGACAGTTCATAGTAATCTCATCATTAGATCTCCTAATTATGGACAGGTATTTTCAGCTGTGAACCACACATCTCAGACACCCTCACCATTTTGTTTTGTTTATTATACATGTGGCTCAACAAGATTACTAGACAAGACTGCTGAGCATGGCACAAGTTTTTTGTATCCACTGTCCCTGCCCAGATCCAGCTTGTTACACAGCAATTCTGGATTCTGGGTCATAATTGAAAAGCACTACCTTACTTAAGGGCATTAGGTGGCTGAAGCCTCTAGAAAACGCTACCAAGAAATATTAATAGGTTTCCACTGCTCAGGATGGCTAGTACACCCACTCCAAAACATTTATAGCTACAGTAGATTGTGTTCTTTACTGGTGAGCATTGTGTAGCACGGAGAAGCTTCCTTGCTGTGCATTACTTACAAAATGCTGTTATCTCTGGAAGCTCACTTTGTTTGGTATTTTCAGAACAGAAAGACAGAAGTAGTCATGACAATTTGCAATAGGGCAGTGATTGTTTTGTTACAAGTGTTAGTCTAAACATAAGTTACCGTTAGTCTGCTATGATAGCATGTGGCCACCAATACTAGATATTGCTCTTTCCTAGTGATCACGAGTTGAATTCTTACAGTTTTGTTATCTTTAAGAAGCTTTCAGTGATTCTTCTCCCAACCACATATCCTGACAAAGTACAGCATGTTGTAAATAACTTGCTTTCACATCTAACAATAGCCAGGACTAATGGAGGTTTAAGCTGGGTATTAGAAAAATTTATTCATTGAAAGGGTTATGAAGCGTTGGAGTAGACTGCCCAGGGAGGTGGCAGAGTCACCATCCCTGGCTGTATTCAAAATACATGTATATATGGTGTTTAGGACATGGTTTAGTGTTAGACTTGACAGTGCTAGATTAACAGTTGGACTTGATCTTAAAGGTCTTTTCCAAGCTAAACAACTCTATGAAACACTGCATGTGGTAAACGGGCCTCTCCATCACTAGAATTTTCTAGCTCACTCCAGTTTTGCGTCACCTAAACAGGTTTTTGCACTCACTTTCTACAACATGCTTTTATGAGTTAAAACAGCCCTTGCAATTTTAAGCATCTGTCACAGAATAGGACTTTTGGCTGGGTGATCCTAGAAGGAAAAGCATAAGCTTTCTGTACTGGGCAAAGCTGTCTGGGAAAAGGCAAGTTACTTTCAGAGCCGAATATTTTAAATGCTTTACCTGTAACACCAGATACCAAAAACAAGCGCAAAAAATATAAGTAGAAATCCCATGTAGGAGATCCACATGATGACATACATAGCATCCAAACCAAACAAAAGCCAAGGAGCAGGTAATGGAGGGGGTTGAGGTTTTGGACCACAAACAATTGAACAGTCTTGACAGCTGCATGGTCCTGTTGAATCATCCACAGACTCATTACAGCCTTTGGTAGCGTTGTTCATAGGATTCATTCCATGGACAGGAACATCTATGACAAGCAAATAACACATTGCAGAGCCGGTTTACTACCAGGTAGAATTCACACCTTCACAACACAAGCTTCCCAGTGTATGAAATGAACCCTTTACATTGAAGTCCCCTTTACACACAGTGGCTTTTCTCAGCCCTGCAGAACAATAAAACCATTGCTATCTTCCACAGCAGGCATAGCAACTACTTAGAGTTGTCTACTCACTAGGTAACTAGTCATGTTTTTAAAACACTTCAACCTGTTAACCTTGTTGCTGTGGGTCATAGAAATACTTTTAAATTGTTAAGCACCCTCTGCCCCCGACTATTCAGACTCTGAAGCCCGTAACAGTTTCCTTACGAAAATCCTGAAGGACATTGCCCTAGTTCCCCAAAGAATACAAAAACTATTCAGTTTCCTAAGATGGGTCCCATCCCTTAATGAGTTTTAGGCATCTATAGCAAGAAGCTGAATAGAAAACAAGTGTAAAGTACAACTTTCAAACAAACAAAAAACACACACAAACGAAGATGATCAGTTTAGGTTACATTGCTTTGAAAGCCTCTGACTGCATATAGTCATTACTGGGCAACTGTTTAACAAATTAGCGTATTGTTTACTGTATGCAGCCTCTGACAGAAGCTTGACAAGCAAGGACCATCCCCTTTTTTTACCTGAAAAGATAGGAATAATGCTGAAAGGAGTTTGCCCATTGTCCTTGCTAAACATGTACTCAATCCAGTTGGTAGCATTGCAGTCCTTGACTTCCTTACCACACAGTAGCCCCAAGGCTTTAACATTACTTGATGGAGCCTCAACATCTTTGCAGGCATTATACATTGCTAGAAAGAATAAAGACAGAAGTCATTAAACCAACATTAGAATTTGGGTGAGCATTATGATTTTGGGAAAAAGTAAAGATCCACCAAGTTTAAAGAAAGTGCTTATAGCTTTCAAGATGAACATCTTAAGATATTGAAGTAATGCTTTCAGTTTTATTTAATAAACATTGTAGTGTTTTGTTATGGCTATCTTAGTCTATGTAGGCCAGCAGAACCTGCATTACACTAGAACTTACTTCACTGTTAGAAGGAACGGAACCTAATATCAAGTTATTCTTTCAGAAGAAGTTGTAACTTAAATGATATTCAAGGCACTTTTGACCCGTAGGCCCTACATGACTTTCAAGCATCTCTCAAGTGTCTCATAACTTGATTATGGGTTACTATACAAAATGCTCAAGGACTGAATTAATGCTTTAAGCTTGCTATAAAACCAATACAACCTGAACTTCTTGTTTTTAGGAAAAAAATATTTGGTTTTCTGTACTGGACTATAATAGCTCATTTCAGGAAGAACGAGTGTCTCAGAAGTGAGAAAATGCACTATGTATGAACTTGACTACCATTCTCACTAGCCAGTTTCAATATCAAATAGGCTTTGGAAATTCAGTTAGCAACAACTTTGTGTTTCTGAAGATAAAGTCATCAGGGTTAACAGCAAGTAGACATTGACACTGAAAATCTATACATCTGAATCTTCAAAAACACTATTATGTGTCAGTGTAAGGGTCTCCTACCTACACAGAAGTCAGCGTTCTAACAGTTTTGAGGGGGACCTACTGGCATCTCTTTGATGCCTTGCACTTCAAAAGACTCAGAGTTGGCTCCTGTCCCCCTCCCAACTCTTCCAGAAGAGTTACCTTGATAAAGGTCTAAGTAAAGTATCACATCATCTACTCACCATTTGCAAAGCCTTCTCCAATGAAGTACTGCAGCTCTGTAATGCTGCTTTTGTTCTCTTTTGAAACTGGATCATAATAAGGTATGGTGCTTGTAACATTCAAAAACTCAGACTGATTTGGACTGCAAGTCAGTTCACAGAAGAGGTTAATCAGGTTGTAGAAACATGAGGGACACCTGGGTAGGAAAGTCAATGAACAGCAATCAGATTAAGAGGTAAAGATGAGACATCAGATTTGACCTCCACAGTTGTAAATAGTCTGTTTAGTGACAAAGTATTTAAGATCTATATCTAAAGTGTATATTAATATATATAAATATGTACAAAATTATCCATACATTAATTGGTGCTTAAAATCATTTAATACTCTCCAGGCAAAAGTATGAACATTACTCACTAGCAAGATTCCATATGCCCCAAATAGCAGATACAAGCATAAGTTGACTGTAACTTCAACGAAAACAAGTGCTGCTACCAGGAAGATCGAACAGTACACTTTGTCAGTAGCTCAAGACAAGCTACGCTGGTATTTATTCCACCAGCTAACTCAACCCATACTGCAGTTGTTTCATGGAGTTAAAGTCTCTTGATAGGAGAAAAGAAGTTTTTACAAGAGCTCACTCCAATAAGCCTTCAAATGAAATCTCACATCTTCTACAGTTTAAGTCAACAGAAGTGGCTTGATGTGCTTTCTGATGTTAAAAAAAGCCCTAGCTGCTTAGCCATTCATTAGCATACCGGGAGAGAAACTGTAGAGGCAGCTGCAAGTTGTTTTTCAAAGTCTGAAGCTGAAGGACATCGCAGCAGGTACTAACATTGCCAAAATATAAACCCGGACAGAGTTCCTTAAAGACAAACAATATTGAGATCAGCGCAGGGGGAGGAAGAAAAAGGACATTTAAGATTAAAAACTCTTTATAGTTGAGGGTTCTATTTCAGCATATTTCAGAAAATATTTGTTGTTGTGGGAGAAGCATGAAAGAAATAATCAGTTTAGACAGCGATATACATTAGGGTATAGGGAGAGAAGAATCACATGCATTATTCAGGGCGTCACTTCCTTTAAAAAGCTCTTTCAGATGATCTTTAGTCACCAGGGTCTATATATAGAATTATAATAGTATTTGAGAGTCTATTAGCAAGTGGACAACACTTGTTTATCCAAGTTGAAAGTATTCCTGCAGCTTATCCTTTAGTACAGAATCTGATGCTATCCAGAAGGTAAGTCTCAAAAGGCAAGCCACTAACCAAAGTCACTGATCACCTGGAAGAGCCCAGTTTATAGAAAAGAATTGCATTTATTTTAAGACTAGTATAACCACTAGCAACATAAAAGGATAGTCCATTAAGTCTTCTGAAGCAGCGCAACACACCAGTCAGCTCACCTACGTATTTAAGTCATCGCTGCTACCAGCCAAACCATCATTTAACTTCATAGCTATTTCACACTTTAGGGCTTGGAACTACCATCTGCCAGAAGACAAGCCTGGCAATACCACCCCGTGTTGTACATCCAGTCCAGAAACTCGATTTTAAAGTTTGGTTTTGTTCACTTTGGCAGCTAAAGCCCAGATACAGCCACATGGTCTCATACCAGGCACAGCTAAAGAGACCGATCGTTGCCCAAATTTGCTCCATCTGAATGACTGGTGTCAGTTATTACTTTCCGAATTAAGGAATAGGTTGGGAATGATTGTCTGATAAAAAGTACAGTTTTAGTCTCACCTTTTAGAGATCTGAAGGACATAACTGACAAATGTCACAAATCAGAAGGGTGCTAATAACAGTCTGACTAAGGATTGCTCAAAGCAGTGAGAAAATAGGCAGGAAGGTGAAGAAATCCTACATTTAAAGTTTTGTTTGTGCGAGTCTGTTGATCACATGCTTTGGATACCTCATACCCCTGAATAGAAACAGTGGTCTATCACCTTCACACCATTGGGACTACAATCTACACCTGCAAAATGACAAAATCCATTTACCTTCTGATCAAGTCAGAATGAGACAGCTAAAAATCATAACACAGGTCCAAGAGAAATAGTTTTTAGCAGATCTCCCGACGAAGCTCACCTGCAGTAAGTCATAGCCATCCTTCGGTAGTGCTATCGGTGGTCCGTCGTAAGCACAGTTGTATCTCTTGTCTCCGGATGCAATTCCACATTCTCCATACCAGACACACGATTGTGGAAGTACCTAACACAACATGATGTAGCTGATCAACTGCAAGGAACAACTGCCGAATTTTTCAGCTACTTGGAGTTTGCATGTTACCACTCCAAGGGTCACTTACAGTCCAGATTCGATAACTTCTTGTGATTTTAATCTGCGTATGTACTACAGAAAGCACCCACCAAGAAAGGCATGCACTGACATGGCACACGTTAACACCCTGATCTCCAGCTCAGCTTTCCTCCCTTCTCGGCCCAGCTACAGGCAGCAAGTACTCTGTCTACAGAGAAGTCTAAGTGGAAGAGTTACTGAAGAAAAAAAAAAATAAAACATCGTCAAATAAAAGGTGCTCTAGAAAAGAGTTTCTTCATGCCAAGACAGCGCATGCCATTAGTGAGTTAAACTGTCATTTCAGAGCACGAGTCAGTGTACAGGGAGAGAAGTACATTGCTTAAATGCAACGCTTTCAGTTCTCCCTGCCACCTTTTAGCCCTTCTTGCAAACCCAGCCACCCCGCAAGAGATTTTGAGGAAGTACCAGCAGAAAGGATTGTGAACCAGAACTTGACAGCTCTGCATTCACCACAAAAATGCCACTTATTGTGACAAATTCAGAGGATGTTCTTCATCAGCACTTGGAAACGTAAGCATGCAACGACCAAATTTGCAAGACGGAATTGGAGCTTACAGTGGTAAGAAAGAGGTGTTAGGCGTCACTTAAAAAATGCTTAGGTTTAGGTACTACTGAAAAAGAAAAAAAAAAATCAAAAAACCGTTCTTTATTAAATGCCTAAAGTGAAGGAAATAGAGCACAACAGAACCTTGAAAGCCTTCTGTTTCTGCTCAGTAGAGCTAATACAGAGATATCTGAAATTCTAACCCCAAAATATTTACTCTGAAAATTAAAACATTTAAAGAAGCAACACAATGACAACTTGTTTATAGCAGAAGCTCGAAAACAGCTCCAGGGTTTTGCGAAGCACCTGTGCTTCGGCAAGCTCCCATCAGAAGACTGCCCGGTACAGTTTCAGAGATAACTGACCTATTTTTTTAATCTCCCAAACAACCTTGACTTCGCATTTGTGGAAACACCATATGCTTATACAGCAAGGACAGACTGCTGCGCTTAGTGCCTGCCCATGACTAACGCTGTTTGCTGACCAGAGAGGCCCCTGAAAGGCTGCATTCATAATGCCCCAGAGCAACCCGAGCCAACAACAGTGCTCCCACGGTATCCACTTTTATGGACTTTTAGGCATTTTTAGGCACTGGATTCTTTAAAAAGCATGTTAGCAATTGGATGTTTTGCAGGGAACAGAATCAATTTATCTGAACTTGTTAGAATCATCTTCCCTTTACTTAGCCTGGACAACACAGCCCCGCTCAGAGTTACTCACTACAAACTAGGTCCAAAAAAATCAGTTTAAGTACCACTCACCCAGATCACTACTTCATTCATCTACTTCAGCATCTCTTCTAGCCAAACCTGGAACCAGCTGTCAAGCGTTCCTGTTTCTTATATGCAAGCTGGCTAGCAATCCTTCAGGTTGCACTTTTAAACACTGGATGTTTAACACCCAACATAAGCTGAAAATTAAATTGCCATAAAAACTTGGATACTAGTTACAGAAACACATTGTGAATTTGTTCATGCATGAAATAAATACACAATGTCTAAGCTAACAAAGTTTGAAGTCACTATCTCCATTTACTTCCTTATACCTATATATTCCAATTCTAATAGCAAATATCTACTAGTAGAGGGAAGGCTCGGGTGTCTGCATGTCAGAAATGACTCAGCCATCTCTTCGAGCAGCAGCATAGATTCACCATTATTCTCACAAAAAGGCAAAGATTTGAGCTGTTTACCACCATCAGTGAGACCAGAATTAGGTATTTCTTGTATCTTGTGCAGGCTTTCATGTTTAGTCTAGAACGGTTTGCAATCATACTTCGGAACACCTTCTGTGCTGCATGAAGGTTTGTAATTTAACACATCCTGATTTAAGAAAAAAAAAAAAGTTACCAACCTCCTCTTTCTGAAAGGACTTAACTACTTCCAGAGTGAAAAGTTCCATGCACCTGGTAACGCAAAAAGCTTTTCATGGGGGCACTTCTTCCACAGAAAGATTTACTTTAAATTTCAGCTGTCCCATCAGGCTGACTAGTAACTTCTGTTGCTTTTACAAGTGTTATCTGCACAATGAAGGAAGCGTTAGCTTCACATAACTACACAGACACAACAAAATAAAACACTGGCTGTATTATGTTATCACGTAGTTGTCTATAAATTCACCCACAAGGTTTTCTGCCATCAGGATGGAACAAAAAAAAAAAATATGTATTTGCACAAGACAAGCCTGGTCACACACACAGAAATATTCAGTTATTTCACAAGAAAATAAATCAAGACGAGTTATTTTGGCTTATCAGGGTCAGTTTACACTTGTAAAAATTTGAATAAAAATTTAGAGCCCCATTATTCAAGCTTGACATGGATAAAACCTCAAACAGAAAAAAAAAAAACAGGTTTCTCTCAAACTTTCAGCCTGTTTAGAGAACATGATCAGGTCAGTTACTCTTAACTACTAGAAGATCACTTAGGCCTAGGACTGCAAGTTACAATATTCCATTTTATTTCAGTGTTAACATCAACCATTCAATTTCAGTGGCAATCTAAGATTAGACACTCATGCTGTGACCTAGCAGGATCTAATAGAAGTTTGAATTTGTTCCCTGAACCGATAAGCCTCTGGTGATACTTGATTTACAGTGGTCTAACCAAGTCAGTAAGCAAGGATAAAAAAACAACCAAAACTTTTGACTGTTAACTTCAAATGACATCAGCGTAGCTCTCAGATATTAGCAAGTTAACAGCATGCTCATCCCTGAGTCAGCCGTAAAGCATAGGAAAGGGCTGGTCTGCTGGTGTTCAGTATCCACAGATACTCCCAAGTTACTAAATAACTTACACCATCATCACTGATAAGATAGAGCTGAAAGTTCTTCCCCCAAAAACCCTCTAGTAAAGGCTAGAGTAAGTCAGAGAATAAAATAAGTACTTTGTTCTTTCCACGCCTTCAGAAAAGCATTCCTCACTGGCAGGAAAAGATACAGATGAGTAACTGTTGTTGTAAATAAGCCACAGTTAAAAAAAGGTAGTGCTTGCAGAGTCAGGCTTCTACATCAGTTAAGATCTGGGTGAACAATTGTCACCTTACTTAACTGGGTAAAAGTTCTGGTCCCAAGGCGCAGTGAGAAATGCGTTGAACCAAGCTCCCTTCTAAACAAGGCAAGGTACTCCACGAGGCTCTAATGCAGGTATTTTAGAGGATCACATTAAGTCCTCAATACTGTGAAACGAGATTTCCATAAGTATTCTCCCAAGCAACAGAAAGTTGGCTTTAAATTAAAGCTGTTCCCTCCTGCCCCACCCCCAGAGCTCAGAAACCACCTTGCAGTACACTCATGCTGGCCTCCAGTACTTCCAGAGCTGAAAAGCAAATTCCTGCTTCTGGCAGAACTATGTTTGAAGAGAAGCTTCGCCTCATGTCGGGACTCCAGGAATCCTAATAAACCTGTACACAAGCACGTATTAGCATTTCATGACTACTGACAGCGTTCTACCAAGGTTCTGTTACAGCTCTCCTATTCCCAGGCATTATCGAATCGAGCTAGCATTCCAACAGATCATAAACACATTTCCTGCAGTCCAAGTTTCTTCAGTGGCATGTTGAAACAAATCAACAATCTCCAATGCCTCCAGAAACATTAGCCATCAACAATGAATATGTCGCTGTGAAGTGGACAAAGGACAACGATGCTGTTGTATACAGAAACACAGACTACTTGTAATCTTCCAAATACCAAATGACAAGTGAACATTGTCTGGCTCTCCAAATTAAGATCACTAATGTATAGAAAAGGCAACAGCATCAGATTCAGCTGTTTCCCCTTCCTTCGTCTAGCATGGTACATCTGGGATCCTACATGGCAAGACAAGCTATTCCAAGAAACATACTTCCCCCACTCCCCTCCATTAATATCTAGTCCACATCACACTTAATAGTGGGTGGATATTACCCACTAGATTGACAAACTGAGCTCTAAGGGAACACAGTACTACTACGTTATCTTTAATAAATGGTAATGTTGGCTTATGGAGACAGGTGACTAGGTTAAGCTTGCAGATCTGCCCCAGAAGCTGCACATTATTTGACAGCCCTCCCTGTCAGAGGAGGGGTCCCTGGACTAAAGGAAGCTTTACAGATTTCTATTCTTACTCTGCATCTCTTCCAGTAATTCGTTCAGAAGCAAAGAATCCAGAGACAAGCCTTGTCAGCTAAGTTCCTCTTGTTCCTCTGGCCACAGGTTAAGTGTCTGCTCCCTTCTGAAAGGCAAAATCATTAGGTCCTCCTGGCCAGGCAGAGCAAGTCCTAGCTGTGGAGTTATCTAAGCACATCACCCGTACTCAGCACATCACAGGAAAGTTCAGGTCAAGTAGGATGAGAAAGCTGCAACGGTGATAGTTGTGGTGATCTGTGGAAGCAAGCTGGCGTTAGCTGACAGTGATTTGATTTTATTGGAGGAATAGACAGATGCACTTCTGCAAGCAGATTCAGAAGGCACGAGGCCCCTAACTAGCAGCTGTCTGCAACCACGGCCATCTGCACCAAAGTAACTCCGACGCCCTGCTGAGGAACAGCAGTAACACCGCACCACACCCAGACGGATTGCTCTGGCTGCTGCCCAGCGAAGTGCTATTCACACCTCAGTCACCTCTCCCCTTCTAAGAGGTCTTCCTCACCTTCCACCCAGACAGACTATGAACAAGTCACTCCAGATTTTCCAGGAAGCAGCTCCAGAGCAAGGCCGTAAGACTTGTTATGTTGCAGTCCCTGATGAGCAAGTTCCTCCACAAAGGCATTTCAGACCTTTGTACCACGGGCCAGGTAACACCGCACACAGAACTGCAGGCCACAAGTCTGAGACTGAGCACAACCTGCCACTAACGTCTGCCAGCAAGGATTTCAGAAACATTCCAGTTACTTTGACTCTACAGCCTGGGATCCCAGTGTCTGACGAGAAAAAAGTGCCCAGCCTTGCTTAACCACTAATTTGACAGCTTGAGTTTTAGTGTAATTATAGAAATCAACTGAAACAGACAGCATGAAGTATACTGGACAAACTCTTGTATGCTAAGAAGTTGGTAAGAGAATAAAAAAGTGTTTCAAGAGTCTTGAAATTGACTCCTTAACTTAGGGGAAAAAACAACAACTGAACCTCCTGTAAGTCCACATTCAAAAAAAAAAACAAAAACAGGCATAAGGGAGCCAACGTTTTTAATACAGCTCTTAGATGGGTAGTTAACACTCAGCTAGTAGGCTACCTGTCACAAGCTCTGCCCCACACACAGTTCAGGGAGAAAGATGCATCCTGCATAGGCCAAATGCTTCAAGCTCGTTGCAATCCTCCTGTTATACAAATTAAAATGCCTCCCTAGCTCACTGACTGCAAAAAAGAAGGAAGATGTCAAATGGCACTTCGGTTTACACATACCACAACTGAAAGCATGAAAACATTCTACCAGTACACTTGAGAGAGCACCAGTTCAGCTTCAGGATGCCTCTCTTTTGCGAGCAAACACTACGTAGGCTCAGTCTAACTGAAGGATCAACTTCTTTGAAAGGTATCAAGGACACTTTATGTAATGGTTAGCTGTAAGTAACAGTTAAAAAAAAAAAATCAAGTCCAAGGTTTTCATTTCCCTACACCCCCACCCAATTTTGCTTTCTTGCATTAGGCATGCAGGCTTTAATTCTGTAAAGTCACTTTCACCACGTTAACTTCTTATGGACCACAAAGCCACATCCTCTACAAGGATACCCCAGGCCTTAAGGGAACTTGTTTCACGTTCCCCTAGCTCAGTGCCCCTCCTTCTGTCACCAGAAGTTCTGTATGGCATCTTTTCATTCCTGTACCTGCCCGGGGCACGCCTCATCACTATGTGGTGTGGTATGTCCCTCCAAAATCATTACAGAAATGAGTGTTTGGAGGGTACAAAGTTAGCTACTCCTCTGGAGACCACGAGCCATTAATAATGAATCAGCTTCTCCAGCTGCAACAGAAGGAACTTCTAGTCTTCTGTTCAAGCTCCTTAAGGCAGATGAGGATACCAGAACAGGAGGACCTCAGCACACACACACAGGATGACGAACTTGACAGCTTGAACAGGGTTAAGCGTAAAACCTGACTTAGCATGTTTCTAAGTTGGCTGGGGGGGGGAAAACAAGACACAACCTCGCCAGGCACTCCGTGTTCCTCCAGAAAAGTGGAGCACCTTACTCCTGCCTTGGACCACGAGGTAAACAAGATGTGACCGAGAAGAAAGGATTTAAAGCTTTATGCTAATTTTTTTCCTAGAGCATCTTAGCAAGGGAAATCCAACTCATTTCAGCCCACGACTTTACAGAAGCGTACGCTCTCAATATGAGTACCTCAGCGAGAAACAGGTCTCACTGCACAGCCGATTACTTTCGGAAAGCTCTTGCTTTCCTCACCAGCCTCCGGCAGCAGGCTAAACGACAGGCGGGTGCCATTCGCGAGCCTCCCCACCCACATACGACTGCCCGGCCGCTCGCACGCCCCGAGCGCTGCACAACCGGGGCACGGCCCGGGCAGCCGCTGCTTTCTGCAGCCTCGGCGGGCGATCCCCGGCGGGGGAACCCCCGCTGCCCAGCCCCAGCTCCCCGGCAGGGACTCACCTGTGCGGGGGACAGCAGCAGCAGCAGGAGGAGGAAGAGGAGCAGCCCCCGCCCGGGGCAGCCTTGCGGGCTCCCCATGGCGGTGCGGGGAAGGGAGCGGGGGCCGGCGGCGCAGCGGCAGCGGGGAAGCGGCAAGAGAAAGACGGCAGCGGGGGGAGGAGAGAGGAGGGAAGAAGAGGCGGCAGCCGCGCAGGTCCGGAAGGGCCGCCCTCCCCAGGCCGGGCTGTGCTCACGGCCCCGCCGCCGGGCCCCGAGGAGGAGCGGCGGGGGCCGAGGGGCCGTGCCCGGGATCCGCCGCCAACCGCCCGCCTCGCCCCGGCCGCGGGGCGGGGCCGCGCCTCACGCCACCGCCCGGCCCCGGCGGCGGGAGGCAGGGAGGGAGGGAGGCGGCTGGGTCACACACACGTATCCTGCTGGGGGTCCCCCGGTGGGGCGACGAGGGGGGTCTGGGCACCGGGTCAGACCCGCATGGGTCTCCTCAGGGCCGGTGGTGCAAGAGGAGAAGCGGAGGAAACGGGGTGTCTGGTCCCCATGGGTGCCTCACCCCCATGGGCACCTCACCCCCATGGGCATCTCATCCCAATGTGCACCTCACCCCAATGGGCACCTCACCCCAATGGGCACCTCACCCCCATGGGCACCTCACCCCAATGGGCCCCTCACTCTGGTGAGCGCCTCACCCCAATGTGTCCCTCACTCCGACGGGTGTCTCGCCCCGATGGGCACCCACGCAGTCACCTCCTGGGGTGAGGAGCCCACCCAGGGCCTTAGGTTTACAAATACACTGGAGGGAACTCCGGGCTGACACCCGACCTACTCATCATTTCTTGTTTTAGTCGGGTCTTGTGATCTGCCGGGGTCTCGTGATCGGCCGCCTGGTGTGAGCTGCGCCGGCGGCGGCCTGTTTGTTTCCGTGCGAGTGGAGGTTTAGTGGCGACTGCATTGCTTCGGTTTCTTCAGAGCCAAGTTGTGCCTCTTCAAAATGAAATATTCTACATATGTTGTATCAGCAGTATGCTAGCAGGTTTTTATGATATAGAAGTATTAATCACATAGTTTATAAATGCCTAAGTAGTCTCAAAACTCCCATCTTAGGCAAAAGCTTCTTAATTTTGCTTTAAAGTTATCAATCCGTGATTTCAAAGCATTCGTCTCACGATCCCACATGCGTTTGACCGCATGGCTAGCTGCTATTACGGCACGGCTGCAATAAAAATAATCCCCGAGCAAGGCGGCTCAGGTTGCGGGGCAGAAAATCAGCTCTCAGTGTTGATTGCACAGCGACTCTACTGCCGGTGAATTTGCCTTGCCGAATTTTGTTTGTTCCCGACATGCTGACATCAGGTGGCCTGATGGGTGTTGCAATCGTTTGGGAGCAAGGAGATTGCACTCAGCTGATCTGTTTGGGATCCGTCTCGAAGGAAACACAGGAAGACAAGCAGCGTGTGACATTTGTGTGCTGCTTCTATCTGATTTATTTCCCCACTACTTTGTTGCCTTTGTGGCTGTTCAGTGCACATTATACTGCCGGAATTTAGCTGATATTGCCATCTGCTGACAAAAATATAGGTTGTTCTTGGTTTCGTATATTCATGGGCTAATTTATGTTGGCAGGGACCTCTGGAGGGCCATGTAGTTTGGCTTTTGCTGAAAGCTGAATCCATTTAGGTCAGGTTGCTCAGGGAATTGTCCAGTTGTATTTTGAATAGCTTCAGAGATGGAGATTTCACAGCCCTGCTGAGCAAGCTGTTCTACCGTGTGACCACACGGGATAGTAAAATGTTTTTTCCTGTACCTAAAGAGATTTTGCCATGTTCCAGTTTGAGTCTGTTGCCACTGTGCTTGTCCGAGGAGAGTGTGACTCCAGCTTCTCTGCATCTTCCCGTTAGGTAGTGGTGGAGAGCAGCAGGACGTCCCCTGAGCCGACGTTCTGCTTAAGGCTGAACAAACACAGCACCCCCAGCAGTCGTGCTGGCATTAAACTGGACTTGCCCCAGTATGTCAGCATCTTGTTTATTCTGGGGAGCCCCAGACTGGACCCAGGACTCCGGATGTGGTCCAACAAGTCCCGCAGAAGGAGGAATAACCACAGTGCTTGACCTACTGGCTACACCCTTGCTAATACAGCCTAGGAAGTGGTTGGCTTTCTTCTCTGCTGACTCATGTTCAGTGTGCCGTCCAGCCCAGCCACCATATTCTTCTCTGCGAAATTGCTTTCCATCCTGCTGCTGCCCAGCTTGTACTTTTCCAAGGGATTATTCCATCCCAAGTGCGTGACTTGGCATTTGGCAAGTGCTAACAAAAGCTGAAGTACCTAAAGTTAATTAGTGTGTCTTAATTGTGTTGTCATAAGTCAAAATTTTATTCAGCACTATGCAGTATGATCCGAAAAGCAGGGGACCGAGTTGCCACATTTTCTAGGGACTCCATGTAAGCAGAGGATGCAGTGGGCGTAGCTCACATAGCTACAAGTTAAAAAAAAATGCAGGAACCTTGTTTCAGCGCTGGTGAAAAAGGTAAAAGGACAACAAAACTGAGTAAACATCTCATTCCCCAATGAACTGCATAGAAAAGTCATCTAAGAATCATAGGTGAGACAGAACTGATTTATAATGTTGCAAAACAAACACAAGGGAATCTATTGCAGTGGCAATTTCCACCGTAAACTAATTAAGCCCATAACATCACACTTGTCTACCACCTACAGTACAGACAGAGGAGGTAATATTTTAATATTTATCTAAATCTCTGGTCGATACCTATATTTAGAAGGCTGTCTAAATTCACATTGTTGTTCCAGTGCAATGCCTTCACATACTGCCAGTTTTTCTACACTCACGAGTGAAAGTGAGGTGGAATAGAGGCGAAGACTGATTACCAAACACTAATCTGACTAAGCCCATCAGAGTTCTGAAATCCTTCATAATGGCAGATGTGGAAACATGAACATTTATCTGTTTTCACCTTTCTTCTGTATGCTGCCAGCCAGCGGCTCAGGGCTGGGTATTCCTTCAGTCCTATTGCAGCCTTCAGTCTCGGTTGCAGCTCTCTGCCACATGTAGTTGCACGAGTATTAAAAAGTCAATGATAAAGCTGGCACATTTGACTGTTTCATCTTAAAGTTATCCCTTTCTGTCTGGGCATGGAAAAAGTAGCCCTGAATAATGAACTCAGATCGATGCTGCCAGCAGCTCACGGCATTTTCTGTGCTGCCAAAGAGACTGTCCCTGCTGCTAGCTGCGATTGCTTACAAACGTCTATCAAGATGTGTTTTATAAGGCTCCCTTTTAAGCCCAAGATTATGCATAGCTTTTAGGGATTGTCTGCTTGGAAGGAAGGGAATAGTTACGCTGGTTCTCAACAGTGTGTGTTTTCCTGCCTGGAAGAAGATGCTAATATTAATTCATAGCGTAGGATGTCATTTGGTGTCCCTGTCACACCCAGCTGGTCCTTCTGTTGTCCATTAGGATGAAATAAATACTTTCCCTCACTGAATACCCTTTTGGTGTGAAGCTATCTGCCTGGCAGCTAGTGTGAAATAACGACCTGCTTTGTTCTGTCCTGCTTTGACAGCAAGTCCTGAGCTCTGCTTTCAGAGGTGTTTCCATGGCTTTACCCAGTGCAGAAGTGAAACATGTTGCCGATTCCACTAGAAACTCACTTGTCTAGTGGTAATGATCGTGCAATTTCCAAATTGCAGTCTGCCTGCAGAATTACATGCACGTAGAAATGGAAAAACTACGTGATCACTTTGCAGCAAAGTCAATTAAAATGTCTGTTGCTGTTTTTTTTCCCCTATAATTTATTACGAGCCTTTGTTATTTCTATTGCGATAGCGCCCGGAGGCCATTGCAAGAAGTGGGAGCTAGGTTAAGCAACACGTTTCATAAGCACACAGGAAGGCAGGGTGTTCTGCATGGAAATCTTGCCTCCTGTGTGAGGACAAGCTTCTACAGGTGGGTGGGTTTGCAAGTTTCACCCAGTTTCTCACACCTCCACTTTTTTTTTTTTTTGTAGAGCCAGTCAAAACCACTGTAGCATGCCCCAAGAATATTTTTCCAGCCAAGTCAGAATAATTCCTTTACTAAACAAAGCTGGTGTTTCCTATTTGGCATTGTAAGCAAATCGTATTGCTTTCATTTGTCAGCCTTCCTCACCTGTGAAGGCCTGTTCGACTTTTAATTGTCCTGGCCTCAGAGTACCTATTACTTTGGTCAGATGCTCCTGGCTTCAGACTTTCCACGTGGGATCAGCTCATGCTGCGGGGGATGACAGCAGTCGGCCCGAAGCTGCCAGTAGTGTTAAATATAGGTGTAGTGTGTCAGGTGATGCTGAATCAAATCTTTTTTATCTTTTCATCTTTGTATCTGCCCTAGCGTATTTGTAGGGCTGTTCTACCATGTCCTATCCTCACTCTTTAGCATCACATGTTTTCTGCATTTATCGTTGAAGGTGCCAAAAAAGTGTTCATTTTTACTACATTCTAGGTGGAGTTATTTATTACCTAGTAGCAAAAGCTCAGGAATTGAATTCAGAAGATGAAAAGCTTGACCCAGTTTTGCCATGAACTTGCTGAATGATGTGGGTGGGTCCCAACCTCTCCAGTACAATTTCCTCCTCTGTAAAGTGGTGCCTATTGTATGGCAACATGGGATCCAAAATACCCCCAAACAGGTTTCAAACAGTGAGCTGCAGGAGGAAAGCACTGTAGAAATACAACTTCTTATTAAAGCAGAGTTTGGAGATATACTGCACTTGTTGCTATGAGCAAATGTGCAGTGTGTACTCATACCAGGTACTATTCACAAGCACTGATTTACTAACAAATTCAAAAGTTCACCTCATAAAGAGCTGAGTATGGCTCCTGGTTTGCATTAACATCCAATTCCTGAGTCCCTGTGAGCACCATGCTGCCACGTGTTTCTCTCAGGCTTTGCTGTCGAAGTGGAGGAGAAGGGCAGAAGTATCCCAGGGAGTCCCTGTGGGTACTACCAAAACCTGACTGAGCACCTGCAGAGACTGTTCTTGGAGTCCTCAGAAAGTGGAGCAGTTCTGCCTCTTCATGCAGTATAGTCTGGACAAGCAGACAATGAGACTTGGTATCACATTTCCAAAGGGATTATAGGAGCCTGTACACATACCCTAGGCACTATGTACACATACACATATACATATACACCGTACAAGAAAACACATGTGCAGTACATATAAAACTACGCTTTGTTTCTGGTCTGTCTTTTGTGTTAGTGTCATGCTCTGTTTGTGCATCCGAGCCAGTGAAACCTTTTCCATGGCAAAAAGTTGTGTCCCTCGCTCTTTCCTGACATAGCTGTGTTCCCCACCGGCACATCACAGATTGCTGCGCTGTTCCCTGCTCCCTGGCAAAGTGCAGCACTATGCAGAGCTCATGCCAGCTCTGGGTGAGCTACCTCAACATTAAAAGCAAGACATTAAAGCATTAGTCCAGTTAAAATGCCTTGTCAATATAGTGAGAGCGAAATGGTTTATTTACAGACGGCCTAGGTATGTGCCCGAGGTGTCATTTTGCCACGCAGATCCAGGGCACAGTTGCTAAGCATATGGTCTTGTTATTGATCTCATGAGAGCCAGCATCTCTTTAAAGCACTGAGGAGATAAAGCAAAAAAAATATTGACTCATATATTTAAGGTCGAAAAGGCTATTATGATCACATAATATTACTTGATGCATATCATATAATTTCATCCTGTAATTCCTAAATCAAATGCAAAGTGCTTCAGATGAAACATCTTATAGATTGAAAAGTAATTTTAAACAACAACAATAAAAACCACTCAAATGATGAAGGAATCATCTCAAACAATTTGCTTCATTAGATAACTAGCCTCACTGTTGAAAATCCACAGCTCGAAGTTTGAATTTGCCTAGTTTCAGCCTCGTGACACTGCATTTTGTTTTGCTTTCATGTGCAAAATCAAGGAGCTCTGCGTTACCAGAAGTCATCCTTTGTGGTTATTTAGTCCATGAACAAGTCACAATACTATTCTCTGTACAGATGGAGATTGTTTATTGACTTGAGACTGTAGGGATTTTTGACATCGATTGAAAATGTAGCTCATCGCAACAGAAAATTGTAGTAATAAGGCAAAAGGCTTGGGAAGTCAAACACAAGATCAAAAATAGAGTTTTCAGTGTAGACTCTTTTTTGCTTTTATAACAATTACAATCCACTGCTTACTGTAATAAACATATCAGCGGGATTTAGACTTTATTTTTTATTTTTTAAACTGAAGCGGGTCAAATCAGCATAAAGACCAGTTTTACATTTAGAAATAATAACTGAAACACCAAGGCATGTTTGACTAACTCAATAAAAGCATAGTCATACTCCTTTGTTCCCAAAGTTGCTTTTTTGAAATCTTTCCTTCAGATCTGACTTAATGGATATTAATGTCAAGGGGAGTCTGCCAGTGAGGTCTGGATCTGAAACAAACCTCATTATGTCATGCTAAATTAAATTTTCCTGTTTTTCAAGCCAGGGCATTGGCTCTGTTTGTTTTGTGAATGCTATCTCATCTGTAAAGGCCTGGAAAATAATGGTCTAATGAATCAAGTGGAACAGAATAAAGTGGTCTTAACAAGAATAGAAAATTAATTCTGGAATTCTGCAAATAGAAAGAATAGGATACAGAAGAAGGCAAATAAATATTGAAGTGTACGGATAGTTAAGATAATCTGAGCAGTATGTTCATTTTTATTGAAATGACGGTGTGGAAAAATGTGTTTCAGCAAAGCAATGTTCCCATTGTAGAATATTAATCTTACACTGAAATACATAAATTTGTATAGGTTTTATGAAATGCATAAAAGGGCGGGTCAAAAGAAACCAGAATTCAGGAAAGTATGAACATGACATTTGCAAGGACCTTCTGCAGAGCTACTGTGAGAAGCCACAACTCCGTTTAGTCCTGTATGTGCAGTACATCACTCCATCGCTGGAAAAAAGAGCCGTGTGTATGATCTTTGGTTGCATTCCTAGCATACATTAACATTTTGTCACCACTGACTCAAGGAGTGTGGCACAATGACAAGGTTTCCAAACAAAGGCAGTATTTTATGTCTGTTCAGTGTTTGTATTAAGGGGAGGACAAACAGGCCAGTTTTTGTGCTACCTCATTTTCAGTACAACAATTCTGAAATTTCCAGGACAACATGAAATTTGGTTTACTTACGGATTTCCCAGTAGTCACTATGATTGGCGGAATAAAATGTAAGTTATTCTTGTGATTAGGCTCCGACTTTGAGACAAACAATCATTGTTAAAGTGCATTAAATGTCACCTGCAGCTCTTTGATCGGGTGCTTTAACCTAGAAGAGACTCTCAGCTCTTCTAAACTAAACAAAGGGAGGTGGATCACCAGCGAGACAACTTCGCTGCAAGGAAAGAACGGGGAGTGCAAGAAGAGGCATTAGGTCGGGGGTACGACATTGCCTTTTGTGTCATTACCAAATACCTGTCCCTGCACACTGCACAGCAGTGATCATCTGAAATGAAGAGCTCTGTGTATCTGGGAGCTCTGAGGCTACACCACCACCATGTCACTGGTGGGATCCCGTTCTCTCTGTGCACCACAGGCCTTCCCTTGCACTTTTCCTTATCTTACATTGGCTTGATATCAGTGAAGTAAAGGCATGGCGCTCTGTACTTTTCCTCGACTCCTGTGTCACATGTTCTTGCACCTCCTTTGTACTCACTTGGAGCTGCTGGGAAGTCACCAGCCCTGCATAAATCCCAGGTGGAGAGGGCAGCAGGCTGGGCCCCTGGATGTTGAAATGAAAACATTTGGGCCTGTTATCCTGTCCCCACTCTAGTTCATCCTGACATCTAGGAAGTAGACTTGGTGTCCCTTAATTTCTGGTCTAAATTTGTTCTTGCCCATTAACATGAACAGATGAGCAGTTGCTGCATTTCACCGGTGTGTGTATGAAATCATCTATTTCCCTGCCCAATAGGTTTTGGAGCTTCCACAGAGCACTCTGAAAGCCTTGCACAAAAGGCACTACAGCTATGCAAAGAACTACTGTTGACATCAATAAATCACTTCAGCCAAGAAGGGGAAGCAGGTTTCCAGTTTAGAACAATAAACAAACCACAGCAGTGTTTACTGAGCACTTTAAAGATAACAGTGGCTACATAAATACTAAGAATTATTAAGGTTTCTTTGTGAAAAGGTTAATTGCATGGTGAGGAACAGTATTGCAACGTCCAAGCCCATCTACAGGTAGAATAAGCACCTTTTGGTTACTGGGAACTCAAAGCCACAAATGGACCTCTCCTCAAAGGCTCTGAGATGAAACAAATGCTCCCAACGGGAAGCTCTCCGTGCTTAAAATCCCAAGCTGGATGAAGAGTGCCTTTGCTGAAGACAACTTCAACTTCAGCCTGAATGTGGCAGAGAAAGACTTTGCTGCCGGTACTCCACCGCTGGTCCAAGGCCTGCGTGCCCTATCACCCAGCATTAATGAGAGCCAAGAGGGAGCTACAGGCTCCTCCCTTCAACCTGTGGCAGCTCCACATTTCAAATATTGTTTATAAACAAAAAGCCTGTTACAGCCCAATATTACTCAGAAAAGAGGACCTGGTAACTGTATCTGCTCAGAAGGAGGTCAGCAGATACCCCCTACGGGATGTGGCATCCCAGATGTTCCTCACTGGTTGCACTGGAACCTAGGCCGTGGTAGCCAGTCATGGAGGAAGCTGGAAACAGGACTTGGAAAGTCCTGCTATAAGTGGTGGGGAGCATTTTCCCATGGACAGGCATCATTCAAGAAGCTCTTTTGCCGAGTAGCTGCCCCTTTTGGGGTGAGACTACTCAAAAAAAGAAAATATACCTGGCAGAAAGGAGAGACTGCCTGTGGATACTAGACAGCTGCAGGTTGGTCTCCCAGCATGTTCACTTCAGCCATCACAGGGCCACTGCTGGCTTTCCCTATCCTCTCCCCTACACTCTGACATCAAGAGAAATAGGAGACCCTCACCAACAGTGGAAGCTTCCACATTTTTGGAAAATTGATAGTTACAGCCTGTCTGATAGTATTTATTGCTCACCCAGAATCGCTGGCTACTGAAGTCCTTCCAGTGATTATCCTCCTCCTTTACAACTATGAAAGGGCCTTTTATCTTAACAGTGTGGTTGTTCCCAGCTGTTGATCTGAAGAAACTTTAAGGAGAAAGACCAGTATCATGGCAGGGCTGCCTAGAGTCCCTCTGGCTTTCTCCAAAGCAAAATGTTCATCTTTAACCTGCTGGGGGCTCCAGACGAACCTACCCTCTTCGGCGTTACTTGTTAAAGAAGTCCAGTCCCATAAAATGCTGTGCAACTTAAGTTCCCAATAAGGCTCTTGAGATTTCTGCATGCTCAATATTTTTTAGTCTGTCACAGGATTGAATCCTGGATACAATCATCCTCTGCACGTCTTGCATAATTCTTTGGTTCTGTACCAGTTTGTCTGCAAGTTTCAGTTAGGCACAACATTATTTTAATTGAAAAATACAACAGCATGAATTACCTAAACAAAGAGATTTTTTTTCTGGTGTTGTCTTATGTTGTTGGAAAACTTAAAGCTTTTCTTTTCAATGCTGAATAGAAATCGAATAGCAATTTCAGCTTGCAAGCAAAGGTATGCCCACTTCTGCACTCTTCACCAGAACCCCAACTTCTTATCTAACTTACAAGAAGAATAACTTTATGATTTGGCAATATATATGGCTAATTCGTTCTCAGTAAACTACATTCATTTGTGCAAACTCACTAATTTTTTTTTTAAACTCACTGAAGCAAAGTGCAACAATTCAGCTGAATCCCAGGCAGATATTTTTTAAGCAGAGACCATTCTGAGTTTCCTCTCAATCTTCTCTGTCCTCAACATCTTAAGCAATTTTTCAGTAAATTGCCAAGGTCTGAAGACAGATGAAGTCCCTGGATTTATGTACTGACTAACATTATAACTCGACTCAATGTAAAAAGATCTGTGATGTGTTTGTGGCTAACAAGACTTAGTGTATGTTTATACTGCAGGAATGACTGAGTTTTGATGTAGCATCTTACAACAACATGCTTATAACATAGCTCTTTACAAAACCTTAACAATTTGCACTGCCTTCTCCACACAGGCACTAGTAGCATGTCTTATTCTAAGCATCTCAACCACAACAAAGGCCAAAATTGCTGTTGAGAGTTCATTTTCCAGGCCCATGTTAATTAGTGGGCCTGTTTGAGCGTGGCTACATGTAATCCTCTCACCAGCTGTTTGAACACGTGTATGACTGTGCACTTCTCCCTTAACTCCTGCCACAGAATTTGGGAACAAGTGCATTGCATAGTAGTTATGGATACCAAACCATAGTGTCACATACGGGGTCATGCAGAACATAGATTACTTGTATAGCATCTGTACTGTTAAGTATCTGTATAGCATCTGTACTGACAGCCAAATTTCTGGTGTACTTGAGCTATTGAATGGTATACTCTGGTTGGTTTGCTCATTAACTGTTCTTCCCCTGCTTGTGGAAATGCACATATGTATGCTGTAGGGCTGGGGATGCCTTCCCACAGCACTGCATATACATTGCAAAAAGATCCAGATGCTACACCAAAGAGAAAATCATCTTTCTTATTATTTGTTCAGTAGCTTTTGGCATAATTTGTAATGCTCTGGATCATTTTATGGACTGCCACATAGAAACAAAAATGTTACCAAAGCCCTGCACTGTCAGGAGGGCTTTTCCTGTTGGGATGTTGTAGATGGGATGTCACCTGTAGCCCTACGTGGCACTTGGAGGTACAGAGGAATCGGCAGAGGCAGCACTGCCACCAAAGGGAGGGCAGCAGCACCATGAGGACCAGCTGACTCCAAACAGCTGCAAGACCTGGGCATCCTTTTGGCACAAGGGCTGAGTGCTCCCAACCCATGAGTGCACCCCAAGGCACTCATTGCAGGCATGTGGCCATGCCAATAGAGGGACGCATCTCCGAAACAGCAGGAGCACTCGGGTGCATGGGGATGCATACACTGCGGGCGTGGAGGAGCTAACGTCAGTGCTGGGACTGGTGGGGCCCGCGAGCATAGGTAGGGCTGCAGGGCAAACACTGCTCTCAGGCCAAACCCTACTCCTGTTGCGGTCCTTCTGAGTTCAGCGATGCCAGATGGAGGCCTGAGGGCATGGCAACTCCATGGCAAGGGCCTCATGTGTTCACAAGCATATACTGATGAGGCTGATCAGTTCTGCAAACTGTTCCAAAAAGACCTTCTTGGGCAACCTAGGTTTACTGTCATGATAGTGTTGTCAGGGCACAGCTCCGTCAAACCGCGTTTGCTACAGGGCAGCATTAGCTCTTCCTTTGCTTTTCCTTTGTGCGAAGGAGTCGGAGGATGCGTTCATTTTTCGTTAGCTCTGCTGGCAGCTCGTTTGCCTGGAACAAAAAATCTTGAGGTTAGCAAAAATGACTAATTATTTCCAAAATATGGTTCAAAAGCATTACGCTTTTAATGCGTAATACTTTTAATGTCATGGTATAACCATGACGTGCTTATTTCAGCTTTGTCTCCACCACTGTTGGAGATATCTTAAAGTTATCTTTCCATGCAGTATGCAAGTCTCAGTTAAGTCTTCAAAATAATCCTAGCATGGGATTTGTGTGGTCAGCTTATTTTGTGCTGCCTGTCCAGGCTAAATGGTATCCTTTGGGTTCCCTATGCTGCTGCCACAAAACTGAAAGAGAACACGGCTGATGAGTCTTTGGGGAGATGAGGCAGATCAAGTACCAAAGTCCATAAAAATCCAAAGAAAAACTTTAGTTGCTATGAAATAGTCAGTGCTATTGTGTAGGATAGGTAGTAGAATAGCAGAGCTTGGTCTTCTGTACTTACTGAATACAATTGTAATAATTGA